>NC_091022.1:24381108-25632537 GCF_041296385.1 Aphelocoma coerulescens | reverse complement strand
TTGCTGCAGCCTGCAAGAATTCTAATTGGCATCTGCTCTTCTTTGTGGGTTTCCATTTTTTTTCTTTCTTCCTGCTCCATTTTCTCCCTGTCGCTATCTGGGCTGCTCTATACCATCCTGTTATACTTTCTAGCCCAGATCTGCCTAGTGCTGTAAAGGATTTGATGATTTTCTTTAGGAAAGACTAATAATAGCCACAATCCTGCCCCTTTACAAATCTTCCTACAATGAAAAAGAAAATGTTCTGCCCTCCAAAGTGAATTCCATTGAAAACCAAAAGTTCTTGTCATAAAAAAATGTTTTTTAAAATAAAAAAAAATATATATAAAATATCCCTCTCTGTTTCTGATGGATTTGAGACATTTTAAAGGAGCAATGCTATAATTTATGGGGAATTTGAGCATAGATCTCAGTGCTTCCCACTAGAAACTGTAACTTCAGTTATTATTTCAAAACAGCATTTCAGTTTTTTTCTCTAATACAAAAAGCTATTATTTATAACAGGAAAACAAGCCAGCCAGAAAGTCCTTGAGGTTCTCTAGTGACTTTGCTGTTGTCAATCAAAATAACAGGGAAGATGCTCAAACACTGCTACTTTAATGGGCAGAGGGACAAAACTCCTGACACACTGCAGAGGCTTTTGGAAAACAAGCGCCTGATGCCATCTGAACTGGGTGAGGCTGGCACAAGCTGGAGCCTTGGACTCTGTCTGGATGGATTTTGAGCTTTGACTGCCATTCCAGGTGGCCTGTGCCAAATCTATGACTTCTCAGCCCCTACTCAGCTGCTCCCTCAGCCTGGCTGCCCAGAGGTGAAGCTTTTCCCCCTGCAGACTCTGCCTGGGATCTCCTGCTGCTCGGAAGCAGCTCAGTGAAGACACCTCTGTCGAGCTCGGAGCCACGCTGTGCCCCTGCTCTCCAGGCCTTGGCAGCTGGCATTCCCTGCCACCTCCCAGCAGCTACCTGGGCAGTGCCAGGTGCTGCAGTGCACGAGCTCCAAGGCAAAGTGCTCAGAGCCCTGTCTCCTGATCTCTGCTCAGTAAGCAGTGCACAGAGTCACAGCATTCACACACAGACACACTGTTAGACCGTCAGGGCAGCCTCCTGTACATCACAGGCCATTAAATACTGTTGTCAATCTTCTTTTAGTTTGACTAAAATATGTTTTGTTTCAACAAAAGCATTTCTTTAGTCAGCTTCTCATTTTCCTTTGGTATTGTCAGAAAATGGAGAATTCACTTTCCCTTTGATAGCCTGTTCCAGTGGTTACTCCCTTTCTCTGTTGCAATATAATGCCAAACATATAATTCAATTTTTTTCTAGCTTCAGCCTCCAGCAACTGCTTGTTGCTATGCCTTTCCCAGTCAAATTAAATATCCATATAGTATTCTGTGATTTCCAACACAAAGGTACTATCTGCTGTAATCAAGCCACAGCTTTTGGCTTTCTGGGCTCTTGCTGCTGCAACCAGAGTCATCATGGCCAACTTTCATCAGCAGAGATTCTCCCTTACGGAGCACTTTTGGACACTACCAAGCTGCTCAGAACTATTGCAGGACAGGAGCTATTCTCTCTGGGATGGCAGAAGAACAGACAAGAAGAGTGAGTCATTTTTGCTTCCTCTATGACCGTTGTTTTGAGTAGCTTTGCCAAGCCAACAATATTCTTTTCTTTGCTTTTTAAATACAAAGCTGTACATACATAAGGAATAAAAAGCTCTAATTTATTCTGTGAAAGTGTTCATCAAGTGAGAGACAGGACTCTGGGAAAAGATTAAGAGCTTACATTTTTCATTTGACTTATTTCACATAAAATTTCATAGAGGATAAAATGATGGGAGGCAAAGAAGCAATGATATTTCTGTTTTATCTCTTTCTAAGGACCATAAATCTTTCTGAAGTATCATTAATTATAGCAGCGCCATTCACAACGTTATTGTTAAGGGTCTATCAGCAGTCCCATTATAAAGCCCTATTTTCAGGGGTTTATAACTTGGTCAGAAGAATTTTGTTTCTGGCAAAAACTTTGCTGGGGCAATGTCTCCATCTAAGAAAATTTATTTTAAATGTAAAGCACAAAGAAAAATGCTACCTCTCTTGAACTGAGTAGGGGATAGACTAGGAACTTTCTGGGGTACAAAGCTAATGCTGTCGGCTGATTGAATTTGTGCCATCTGTGAATTCATAAGACTTTATTCAAAGAAGTTATCTCTTAGAAGAATTTAGATGATTCCTTTACAACACAAGTTTCCAATTACAACAACTTCAAGATCTGGAATATTCCTCTAGTGGCTGTAATCAAACCAGGTTTGATTGCTTTAGCTGCAGCCAGTCGAGAAAGAATTTGGCAGACCTGGAAAACAGCTTACACGTTAAGAAAACTTCAGTGTCTTTAGATAGCTTGCCTGTTTTTTTGTTGCAGCCAGGATACACATAAAGAATGAATGAAGCTAATGCTCAGATGCACCAAAGCAAGTATTGACTTAGCAGCAATATGGAGCAATTGCTCTGTCATGGCTGAGCCACGGTGAAATGTTAAAGAGGCACTGAGTTTCTCCAGATGTGCAGTAAAAATGCTCTGCAATAGGCACTGGTGAGACTGGGAGGGCATGGGGAAGAAAGGTCACTGCTTCACCTACATAAAAACATGAGCAGGTGGCCTTTTGCCTGTAGCAACTTGTAGATTCATCAAGAAAGCCAAGAGCTCTGCCCAGCTGTGTCTTCACATGTCAGGAAAGAGCAAGACGCTCAATAAGCAGGATCAACAAAATCATTGTGGCCTTTTTCGAAAGCAATAGATATTAATGGATGGTAACTTCTGGGCAACTTTTTTCCTGCTTTAAAGTAGAAAGATTAGATGAAAATGTATTTTGTGAGGAGTGTGCTGACACCCTCAGGTAATCTCCATCCTCTGTCCTCATCAATAATCTAGCACTCTACCTTCCCTGTTACATTACTGTCTGCAGTAATGCAATTCACTTCGGTCCCCTTAGATCCTATTAGAATCTCTCACATCACAGAATTCTTCCAGCTCTGCTCTACAGTGGTCTGGGATTGTTTAGTCTTAACTTCTGCTGCCTGTTTTCCTCCACTACAATTCTTTGCACAGGGATTGACTTCTGTGGATTGCACATTTAACCTCACAGTGAGTCAGAAGATCAAAATTAATGCATGGGGGTATTGTCCAGTGGGGTTTCCAGAGCACTCTAATTCTGTTTGGAACACAATTGAATGTACCTTGTGATAACAAGTTCCACTATCTAACGTACTTTCTTCTAGCAGTTTTGATTTTGTTTTTTAATTTCACTGCATGTCTTCTTTGAACGGACAAAGAGGCATGGGCAAACATAAGAACTTAGTCCTACATATTTTTCAATCCCTTATGTACCTCCTTTGTATTACATCTTACTTTTCTCTAAAGTAAAACAGTCTTAATGTTTTGCTTGCTTGCCTTTCTAATGTGGAAATCTTACCATATCCCATAATTTTTTTGCTGTTATTTGAGCAGATGCCTTCCTGGAATTCTCCTCCGTTATTAATGGTAAGTCAGTCATGCTCGGTGATGATGTCTAAATAAGGGGCTTGACGTGCAGTAACAGAGACATCTCCTCTGGCTGCTTGGGCAACATCAGGGGCTCAAAGTAGGCAGAAAAGGATCTCTGACACCAATCCTAAGAACTGCAGTAGAGGGTGGCCAAATGTGGAAAGCTCCTTTATTCCCTTCATTCTGATTAGCAGGATGACAGTGAAATACCACTTTGCACCCGGTGTTCTGCTTCCTAAGGAATGGAGGAAACCATTCCTGGCTTCTTAGCCAAAAGCGAGCCTCTGACAAACTCAGTGATGTTAGGCTTGCTCTCTGATCTCCAGCCTGATCTAATCTAATTCTGTCTAATCCCCAGTATTTTTTAGATTCTGAACTGTACAATACCCACTGTTTGCAGACCTGACTCTTCCCATTTTTCTCACTCTACCTATTTTGTAGCCTATTTCAATGCATTGAAACTCCTGATGCCTGACCATCACAAGCACAGCAACAATATGATATAAATCTTGTGGTAATTATCTTGCACCAGGGCAACCTCACTCTCTTGACATTTACTTCTAGTTTGTAATGGTAGAAATAAGGGCAAAATTGAGTATTTTGATGACATCACAGCTCTTCTGTAGCAGCCATGTTGGAAGGCCCAGAGGACAGCAAAAGCTGAAGCTCATAATTGGAGGAAATTGCAAAAAAAACCTCCACAATGCAGAACAATCATTCAGATTCTTTTAATACATGAAAATAAGTACAAGTAGCATTACAAGAAGATTTACTGCTGTAAAAGCAAAGGAATTCATGTGCTTTCACAGCGGGGAAACTTCACAGCAGTTAAAACCTCAGGTCAATTACAGGAGCTTTTTTTGTTGTTTTGGTTAACAGTTTTGCTTATTAGAAATGGATTTTTACTGAAAGTCAGGATTTTCCCTCATTGTCCCCAGATTCCTGCATTACTGTTCCTGCAGTGCAAAGGCAGGTCTAAATCATGCATTTAACAAAAATGAGAAGGTGCAGATGGGTCTCGCACTGCTGCAGAAAGGGCTGGACAGGAAAGCACTGCAGCAGCAGCAGCCTTTCTTCCCAAGGCCCAGCAGGGCAAAGGGGAAGAAACTCTGCAGACCAGAAGGTTTGCCAGGGAAAAGCACTGAAATTCATCACTGCCTTATCACTTTGGAGAAGCTTTCTGTCCTGCCTTGTGCTCCTTTTTCAAGGGCTATAAAGTACTTCTGTTCCAGGGCACTGCACATGGATATTAAATTCTCATCACAAACATGATGCCATTTTTGATTTCAGCATTTATCTATCTTCTCTTCTTATATGGCCACACTTACCATAATATCTCATACTTCACAATCTTTAACACATTATTTATCCCTCCAAAAAGCATGTATATGAAAGGTAGCTGAAAATAAGCAATAAACCATTTTAATACTGTTACCATCTGAGGCTATGGATCTGTGAGAATTTTCTTCTCATTAACTCTAGAATGCTATTCACAACCTTGAGACTGATAACGCTCAGAAAATTATCCAAGAGTCATCCCCTCCTTAATATATGTACTAGAAGTCTACAGAGAATTTTCCAGGCCCTAAATACAGAATCCTTTGCTAAGACAAAAAACAAAACCAAAACAAAAAAAAAAAAAAACCCAAACACAAACAAAAAAACACACCCCAAAAAAGACCCAAAACCAACTGAACTAAAACACAAAAAACTCCCCCACACCTTAGAGCTGTTACAGAAGTCACATTAAGGCCTGCCTTTCCAATCCATTATTTATTTCAAAAGATTGGTATCAAGTGTTAGTAGTGATATTTAATCCATCTATAGATTTTGCTTTTGTCTGAACTGGCATATCATGTTCTTTGCCATTTCCTTTAAAACAAAAAAAAAAAAGAGAGATAAATCAAAGCATTTTGAGAATGCTGTTTCTTTCCAGATCACTTAGCATGATTTTTCTTTGAAAGAGTAAAATTAAAATAAAGAAAGCCAAGGGATACATTTGAGCCACTGCGTTCTTTTGGAGGCAATTAAAATTTTCTGTCCTCTCTACAGCTGTACTTGTGAAGTTGGAAAGAATATTTAAAGCCTGAAATCCCCTCACAGTCTGAGGCTGAAACAAGTTGCAGTTGCTGAGAGAGAAAATCAGATTATTTCGGTGTTGTATGGGATTGTACTCTGAAAACAACTGAGCAGCAGAGATGTTGGGGAATATCCTTGATATGCTCAAACTTGGGGTGAAGATCAGGGACATAAATAAGAGTTTGTTAATAATGAAAGCAGAAGGGTAGGAATGAACAGACAATTTCAGATATGAGTGTACAGACATGTTTCCAAAGATGGCACCAGTCAGAATATACCCCATGCACTGTGTCTCACCCACAGAGGACATTAAAATGGGATACTCGAGTCAAAAGGGCCCAGATGCCTACTACAGGATGCAGGTGAATTGCATCAAAAGAGAAAAAGAAAGCATGGAAATCCAGTCCTTTTTAGCTATTCAAGCCTGGAGCTATATAAAACTTGGTTGTGACCCCTCTGCTGAAGAGAAGGCTCTCTCTGCACCTTTCTGCAGGAGGCCCACGAAGCTGGAGGAATCTGACACATCCCGAGCTTCACATTCCTCCTGGATGCCCCAAAGCAGCCCTGTCCTCACCTGTGACCTGTCTGGTTCCCTGCCCCACGCTGGACACTTGTGCTTTCACACCAGGGCTTCATTGCCCATCACGGTCCACCCTTCAGGGGGCAGAGGCTGGAAATTGTATTTTATCTACTATTTATCACTTTTGGTACACTCCAGCAGCCCCCCAGCAGCTCCACAAGTCCCTGTGGGGAGTGCCAGGACGAGCCAGCCTGAGGTCAGGAAGTGGGAAGGTGGGAGAACCAGAGAAGGTCGAGGGATGAGTAGGGATGAGGGACAGGATTAGCGGCAGGACGAGAGAACATCCTCTTAAACAGCGCCAAGGGACGTTTAGGTTGGAAATTAGCAACAACTTCTTCACGGAAAGGGTGATTAAACAAGGGAAAGAGCAGCCCACGGCGGTGATGGAGCCACAGTCCCTGGAGCTGTTTAAGGAAAGAGTGGACGTGCCACGGTCTACTTGAGACAGTCGTGCTCGGCCACAGGTTGGGCAAGGTGATGTCAGAGATCTTTTCCAATCTAATTGATTCTGTGAGGGCAGGAGGCCCTGTGGAGAGCAGTGAGGGCCGGACGGGAAGGGGACACGGGCGCGGCGGGGCAAAGTGCGGGTAAGGCCGGCACGGCCCCCCAGCCCTGCGGCGCGACGGCGGCGAGCGCCGGGCGGGGCGGGGCGGGCACGGAGAGGGAGGGGATGGAGGGAGGGGAAGCCGCCCCCGAGGAGGGCGGAGCGGCCGCCGCGGCCGGACGCGCCCCGGTTGCCGTGACAACGGCGTCGGCCGAGCCCGAGCGGCCCGGATCCGGCTGGCCCCGCCGCCCGCCCGCCCATGCCGCGGAAAGCGCTGCGCTGCGTCCTGCAGCTGGAGCTCCGCTCGGTGAGTGCCCGGGCCGCGCCCCCCGCCCGCCTCAGCTGGGCCGCGGCCGGCAGGAGAAGCCGCGCTGGGCTCTTCCGGCACCGCTTCCCGCCCCGCTTTCCTCTGCCGGCCGCCGCCCTGCGCTCCCGGCCCGGGGCATCTTCCGGGGGCTGCTCGGGGCCTTGCAGCCGAGCGGGGGCCGCGCTCCGTCTGGCAGCCCAGCCCTTCTGCGTGGGCATCCTCCGGCAGCCGGTCCCTGCGCCCCCGCGCTGGTGTTGGCAGCAGCCGTGCCCCTCCGGAGCTCCCATTTTCCTGTGGAAAAGTTGTGGGGGGTGTTTATCCCTGTGCCCCCGTTCCCCCGTTGGTGTTAGCAGCAGCCGTGCCGCTTTAGAGTTCTCATTTTCCTGCGGCAAATGTGTTTTTTTAAGAGACACTGATTCTTGGGAAGCTGTATGGTGGGGGAAAAGCACTCTCAGGAAGAATTAAAAAAAAAAACCAAAACCAAAACAAATCCCAGGAAAGAGCGGCTTGTTCATGGCAGATGCCGCCCTGTGAGGGGCAGGTTGTGACTCTGGGCAGCTCTGAATACCTGGATGTTACATGGCTGGGAGTGAGACCAGAAAGTGTGAAAGTGGGAAGTTTTGATGTTAATCATGTTACGACTGTACCCTGTGCGCTTTGCAAAGTTTTCTGCTTATATCCAAGCTGGGAATACAGCGAGGAGCTGCATCATTATTCGGAAAACTTTTCAGAAGTAGCTGTGTTAGGCGGTGCCCTGTTACCCTGGAGTTGGTGGCTTCATATGCCCTGCTCCTGTGATCCAGAACGAGTGCTGCCATATACATAAGAATACTTGCTGCTGAGAGGAGAACACGAGATGCCATCCACAAAATTCAAGTGCAGATCCTGGAAGCATATACTGGGAAATTGCCCAGGTATTCCTGGTTGCTTAGCTACCCTTTGTCCCAAACTTGAGTGGCTGCTCTGAAGCAGAGCTGTGGATTTCCACACATGGATGGTGAGGGTGTCACCCTGGCGGTGTTGCTCTGCTGTCTCAACAGCTGGTGTTTGCCTCCACAATGCCAAGGCCTGCTTGGTTCCTGGAGCGGAGCAATGTGCTTTCCTTTTCTGTTCCCACTGGCAGTGAGCTATTCCTGTGTCAGGAGTGAGTACAGGGAAAACATTTCCCCAGGGTCATGTTTTCAGTTGTGGGGTATTTGTTATTTACCCTGCTCTCAAGGTTACAGGTAAGAATGGAAAGAGACTACTCCTACACAAATGTCAGTGCTGGCCTTTCACTTAAGGAATTTTTTCTTTCCATAGTGTTTGCTCGCTTGATATATTTTTTGGGCAGCAGTTCTTTCATTTCCCCATTGATCTTTATCAGCTAAAGCACTCTGGTATTTTTGGTAGTAAATTTGTGTGATGGACTCACCAGCCTTCTAATCATCTTAGGAATGGGAGCTACTCTTCCACTTTGAATTTGCATTGATCAGAGTCAGACTTGAACCCTGCATCCCAAATAGGGTCGTGCTTTTGCCTTAGGTGATTTAGGGAGAAATAGTCCAGCTTTCATCCTATATATTTTAATATGAGTCAGGGTCATTAAAAATGTTAAAAGACATGAATCCCAGTATACAGAGAGGAATGTTTTTGATAGTAACCTCAGCTTGATGATTCCCAGTTTTTGCACATTATTGATGCTGTCCTTTGGCCAGTTCTGTACCACCTTTGATACTGACTCCTCCTCTACTAACTACTCTTATCTAGTTCATCATAAATAATAATTTTTCAATATATACTTTATGCAGAAAACAGATTTTCAAGAAAAAGTAAAATTTTGCTTGATTGATCTGTTTTTATTGAACATGGCCTGCTGGGCTTTTTTTTAGTGATGTTTTCAGCCATGTCTTTTTTCTTTATTTTTACATATTTAAATATTTCGATAAGGGGGTTATCATTTTTCAGATCTCTCTTTCTGTCTCACATGGTCCTTGTGTTTGTTATTTTTCAGCAGATTCTACCTTCCCTGTTCATTACGTTTCATTTAAGAAAAATTACATTCTTTTACAACCTGGGCTGAAGATGATTCAGCCTCCCTGTGCCTTCTTGGTCCAGGCCTAGTGCATATTGGGTGACTTCTGTTTCTATCATTTAATTCTTTAAGTTGTCTTCTTTCTCCTGTGATAAATTTTATTAAAACCAAGGCAAAATATTCAGTTGTGTTTGGAACATAGATTTGTTAGCTTTCACATCTTGGCTGATTTATGCTTCGTCCATTAATTCTCTCTTTGTTTGCTTTATTTGTGACCAAAGTCTTGTCCAAATTTCTGATCCATTTCCCTGCCCTTTTACAGTGTTCTGTATATTTCTCAACCCTTTTTGAAATCTGTCCAGTTGTATCAGAAGTTCTGTCCTCTTTTTTTATCCCTTGCTTTAGGATACAGATGCATTTTGCTCCCTTTGACTTAATGAAATTCCAAGATCTTCTCTGCTCTGGGTCCACCAACTCTTTGGTTTGTCTTGCTGGTAGTTTTCTTCATTTCTCTTCTCAAAAGGAAGGTCTTACTTAAAGACTAATTTGTTTTTTAGTTTGGTTTTTCCTGCCATGGACTGTGTGTAATAAGTGCTCTAGAGGGTTGAGATCAGGAAAATTCTGTTCCTTTCCATGACCTTAATTCAGTGATTTCTTTATGGCTATTTGTGATGTCCCAGCAGTGGGGCTGGTACACATTTTCCATCCTCCTGGGTACTTTCAGCAGAGATGTCCAGGATAACACTGCCCTAGAAATTTCTCATAGTCCTCCGGGTTGCTTGTGAGGTCAGTTAATTGCAGCACTGATATCCCTCTTCCTTAGCTGATCCATAGATAACACTATTACAGTCTTTAAAATAGTCCCTCATCCTGCTGGAGCAGGCTGCAGTCAGATTAGAGCTTCAGTTTGTCTCCCAAGTGTTAAGCACCTCTGCATATTGCAAAAGAGGTGCCATGAACTGCAGATGTGCATGTGTCATTCATTTTTGGAACTGCTTTTCAGTTACATGGCCACGTGGATTTAGTGTTCCAGCCCAGGTAATGCATTGTGCAGTTTATCCCCAGGCTAGTAGAATCACAGCTTTCCACATGTGCTATCTTGGCCCACATGCTCATTTGTAAGAATTTGTTTTCTTTTTACAGGATGGCAAGGAAAAATGGCACCTGTTGTTGGCAGTTTTGCTCATTCCAGTATCTTCAGATCTCTTACTTTTCATCTCAGTAAATAGGCAAGCATTGGTTGCCTTCTCTAAGGTGAAAGGCACAAAACTCCAGCTAAAAATGGTTGTAAATCCTACAAAAATGTCGAAGACAGAAGTGAGAAGTGAAGCTGGTATGACATGTAGTATGTAGTTTGGGGGATCTTGCCTTGTATGAATGAGATCTGTCTCTCTCACTCCTGTTCACATTTGCAACTGCATGAGTGTCATACAAGCTGTTTAATGCTTGACAGACTGTTTCAATTGGGTTATCCATTATTCTGGCACTTTTCTTGTGGATTTGAAGCCCTCATTTACATGTAGAGGAAACCCATTTTTTTCTTCTCAGTTACTTATGAGTAGAAGAACTATTTTTTACCTTATACTTCATCTGTAATGATTGATCACACATTGCTTTCTTTTATTTCTTCCACCTGAAGCTGTTTTTCTACTGCTTATATAGTTTTCTTTTAAAAACAGTTAGGATTTCTCAAGTAAAGTGTTCACTTGGGAGTAGGAGACTGTAATCAAATATCTTATTTTAACTCCCACCACTCTCCTCCTTTGTCTTTCTACCTGGCAATTGAAAGTCTGAACGCTTTCTCCAGAAACCTTATGTTGGAAGAGACAACCTCATATTTCTAATTCTGAGATAAAAAATGAGCATGAGACCTTAAGTGAAAGGTGTCAATTCTCTGTCAGGGAAATAAAATAAATCCACGTGGTTCAGAGAAAATAGCAAATAGTTTTGCAATGAGTTGTGTAGATTCTTGCAGTCAGAGCTTTAAAAACAGACCAACTTCTTACTTAAAGAATTTAAAAATTGTGCAGAGAAAGTTGAGTGGCAGCCTAGTGAGAGGCCTTCCCTGCCTTGAGTTTAAAGATGGCCAGACTTCTCAGAGAAAGGAAGAAATGTATCTGGTAGAAATGGAACAACAGTTGCTTTTTCTCATTTACAGAAAATTTGCAAATAAACTTGCCCTTTCTGGTGGCTGGACAGAGTATGGATATCTAAGCATGTAAATTTAACAGCTTCATTCAAGTTTGGGTGGGTTTTGTGTGTTGGCATCGTGTAGACTTCATTCTACATGAGTCTTCACATAGATGGTTATACCTTGCACAGTCAGTGCATGCCTTTAACTCAATTAACCTGGCCTTGGGTTTCAGTTTCGGTTGAAAACAATGGAGTGTGTTTACTTAAGCAAGAAGAATTTGGTCCCAATCATTTTAAAATGGTGACTTTTTTCCTGGCCAGTTTGTACAAATAGAATTGCTTTAGAGAAGAATTTTTTTCTCTCTAGCCTGTTATATCCTGGCTTTCAGAAATCAACCATTTCAGTCCTGACTGTTTCATTTTTATCTTGAAAACAGCCATTACTTGTCTACCTAAAGTTCAGTTTGTTTAATGAGTGTGTTACTCCTACAGATAACTTGTCCTGGAGTGCTGCTGAAAGACAAACAGGAACTTTATCTCAGTGTCTTTGTACTTGGGCAGTACAAAAAAACTCAATGTGTCCCTGCAGTGTTTCCACTCTTCTTTCAAGAGAAACTAGTATTTGAAAAGGTAAGATATGTCAAGGGCTGATACAACCCAAATAAACCCCATCACAAATTCCACAAAAATTGTCTGCAAAACCCATGAGCACAAATAGTCACACTGAGGATGGTGCAGTATTTTAACTCCTGCTTCTCTTTAGCACAAAGGAGGGGTGTGCCTGTGTTATCCATATGGGGACTCAAGAATTATGTGTACTGAAGATTCTAATGTATGATGAGACTTTTTAGGTGTTTGTTGATCCTTTTGTGAACTGTCCTTTCTCAGTGCCTGTTTTCCTGGCTTGGAAGGGACTGAATGTTTTTGTTCTAAAAATTATGGCAAGGTGAAGAACAGAGACTATACAATATAGGAGAACCACCTTAATTTAGTAGAAAGATAAAATAGCAGCTCAAGCCTTTTTGGTGACATCCTACTCCCTTTGAGATCCTTTTTTCATGGTTTGTCACCAGAATTCCCAGATTGATACTCTGGCCCTGTAATTTATAGTTGTTTATCACATATTCTGAGTCCCTACTAGCTTCATTATTAGTACCACAGGGATAATGAAACACAGTATCTTACAGATATGATCTGGCTTCTTGACTACCTATGAATAATAATACTTTGCCCTTTCTAGTTCTTTTCCTTTAAGCATTTCCCAGCATTTTGAAAACCAGGCTGAGTGAACTTCAGTGATGCTCTGGTGAAGTGGGTAAGAAACAAACAGTGATAATTTCACTGCCTACTGAAGAGCAGAAAAGACCATCATTTTTTAAAGGCAAACATACCACAAACTTCTTAAGGGGAATGTACTGAATGCTGTTTTCAGTGTAATGTAGGGGACCTCCATCCAGTGCAACATCCTCTCCTTTTCCTTGCCATCTATTCACACGGGATTCAGGTTAAAAAAAAACCTGAACAGGAGACTTCCATGAAAAGTCACCTCTGTGAAAATGAAGCTTAAAGCATTACTAATAAATGAAAGAGCATTCATCTATCAGAATTGTAGTACATTCAGCAATTTGTATTTTTCTCTTGAAATTAGACATTACTTACCTCTACATCTTTAACTCTTCACAATAAATTATTTTCATTATTTACATACAGAGAGGGAACTCTATATGGGTAGAAAGTATATTACAGAACTGATAGCTTTCAGGGAATTTGATAATGTTCCAAATTATAATTTTAGTAGCTTCTCTCTTTCCAGTGGGAATAAGACTCCTGACAAGCATCTTGGCAAGGAAGACCATTGATTTTTGGGGTTTTTTTCCTTCTCCCTCCCTACAGGTTCATATGATTACTTTGACTGTGCCATTATTATTATTATTATTATTATTATTATTATTATTATTATTATTATTATTTCTTTTTCAGGCATTTGCTAATATAGTTGATCCTGGAGACCTTGTGAAGTTACTGGAATGTAGGTTCTGGGTTTTTTGTATACTATGTTGTATCCATTAATGTCATGCATTTTTACAAGGATGTTTTGGAGGTTTAAATTATGTGATAGTTTTTCTATCAGGAGCCTGTTCTCTGAAAAACTAGTGGGTAACCATTGTCATCTAACAAAATGCCTCTAGAGATGTATGTTAGATGCTTTGGAACAGGAAAAGGGTAAAAAGTCATAAGTGTTTGAAAGTCTAGCTGGTTATCTGATAGTGGGTTCCTTTATGTGGTCATTTATTTGATTAATTTTCAAATTATATAAGGATAAACCTCCCATTTTTGTAAAATTATTCTTTTCATTTTTCAGAAAATTATGTCTTGCCACATGTGTATGATGAATTGTAGTGAGAAAACACTGACCTGAACTCAAACTGCAGGAATATGCACCCTCACACAGGGAGTTATCTGTAAAGGGGGCAAAGCTTGCATAATCTTCTTTAAAAGAGGACAAACTTGGCAGCAGATAGAACTTACAAAGTTCTAAGTCAGATTTAGTGTTGTCATTTGTACCCTGCTAATGCCATTGTATTCATGATGATATTTATGCAAGCTGTACTGAATTTTATCTTATTATTGGTGTGGTGGAAATAGTGCAGCAATGTGCAGAGCTGTGAAGCTTAAATCAGTGATCCATTTTTCTTGGGCTTTGACTGTGGAAATTTTCATTTTAGTTCTTTCTTAACTCATGAAAAAACTTTTTTCCCTTCTAGTTGACACAGCCATACTTGAACTAATACAGCTCGTTCCTCCAGGTATTGTATCAATCTTTTCATAAATTATGCAGTTTAATAGGTGAATTTCCAGGAGGACGTTGCCCATTACAGCACAATCACTTTTTCCAACATACAGACAACATAGAAAGCCCTTCAACAAACAGTCCTCTGAATATGAAATGTTAATAGATCCTGAGGATCTCATTCTTGAAAGAGAATAATAACCGAATATTTAAATGTATCATGCTCAGACTTAGAAAAGTGATAATATTTAAAAATGGAAAATAAACTGAAATCATCCAGTGCATAATTATTAACTGCATCACAATTCACTTGCAGAGAGGCTGTCTGTGAAATTTCAGAGTGCATAATCTTGTTCTCAGAATGGCACTTTCTTTCCCTTCCATTTTAATGGTGACCATTGGGAAAACTCTTATCCTCACTATAAGTATTACAGGTCTCTTGGGATGTGTGAAGATAATAAATAGCGATTTGTCATACTTCTGTTATTGGTTCGTGTGATTATAAAAATCTATTTTAATGAAATTCAAGTGTTCCCTTGAATAATGTAAATCTGCATTTTATTGGAAATAAAGTCAAGTTTTAAAGAGGACTCATTTGGAAACTGTGGTATTAAAAGCACTCTCTGTCACTTGTCCTTAGTACTTTCAAGGAAACTATTGCTTCTCTCAGGTGACGCCCCAGACTGTTTACTTGAAGAAATGTAGTGAATGGGGATTTTTTTCGTGGGAAGACAAAAGATCTTGCATAAGGAATTTATTTTCAGGGCTCAGAGATAGGTGTGATACAGCCCAACATAAGCAAGCAAGATGGCTGCAATAGCACAAGTTACATTTTTTTTGCAATATACATTCAAGGGTTTACCTCTAAAGAAAAGCTTCTTTATTTGAAAAGTAGCAAGCCAGGTGATTGAGAAAATCTTGAAATAATTATTTTGATGTTGCATGTGTTTCTTTCTTACTGCTACTATTACTATTCTGTAATATGGAATGATAGTTTTTCATAAGGGATTGGCTGCCATTAAAAAAATAAGTATTTTTCTGTGGCGTGGAAGGGAAAGACTACTGAAAAGTTGTCTAAAGAAAACTTTTCCTGTGTCTGTTATAGAACAGTTAACACAATCTTTTTTAATTTTTTTTCCAGTAACATTAAAACATAGTTTCATAGTAGATTCTGCACATTTCTGCTGCTGATTTAACTTGATGAGGTTATTTCCTAGTGCGATAGGAGTTTTAGAGCCATGCTGTTAATTTGTAAAGAGCAAAATTTATCCTGGTTTCAACATGGCTCTGTGTGTGGTGTCTGTGCTGCATGGCTTTGTCTATTTTCCAATTAAAGTATGTATTTTCTTTTTAGTGGGAAAAGTTCTAGCTACATATGAAGAAAATACAAGAGATTTCCTGTTCCCTGACCCTAAGCTTACCCATGGGCACCGTGGTTTAGAGCGTGAGATTTTAATGAAGAGGTCCCCGTTTTTCACAGTGAGTGAATGTCTGTGAATTGTATTTATGACACAGTCTGCTTCACTGAAGAAACCCCTTGAACTGCTTCAAATGAAAAGCCGTTACTTCTGACAGATTTTGCCATTTTAAGGTGTTGAATGGACAAATCCACAGTTGAACTTCGGGGAAAGTAGAATCTTTTTTCAAAATGCTTCAAGAAATTATTTAATGTGAAAAAGTTAGTTTCCACTTGGTTTGCAGTGTGGCACCATGACATGTCTCCATTCAGTTTAATCTGTGGTGCAGCTGGTGTTTGAAGGGATGCAGGAGAAGAGGGAGATGTCACATTGACTTCATGGTTCTCAACAGGTAAACCATGTAACCCTCCTCCTTGGTCCCTCTCCCTCGCATTTTGGAACAACAGTTAATTGGCAGAATGAGTGCAAAGAATTAATGCTCATTTTCGGGAGATAAGGGCTCAAGCACATATTAAATGAAAATTAATTCATTTCACACTGCCCTTTCATAAAGTTTGATTGTCAAATCTTAGTTGTTACCAGAATAACCCAGGGAAGGCACTTTAAGGAGGATGGTGATGATTTGTTTTGGAGTTTGTTTTGTGTGGTCTATTTTAGTTAAGTTTTACTGCTGGGCTGGCAGGACATTTGGATAGGGGCTCAATTACCCTGTCCATTGTGGTTGGACTAAAAGCACGTAGGAGGAGGGAAATGCTGATTAAAGTTCATTGGTATCTTTTAGCTGGTGTAATCTTTCCCCTGAAAGGGCAACCTGGAAACTGCCCAGACACTTGCAGTTAGCAGTGCTAATTTGGTATCTAATGCTGTGTTACATTTGAATGAATTAAAGTTGTGATTTTGTGCTACAAAATGTCTGATTCTGTAGCAACTTAAACTGTCCCTGCAAAAACAACCATTGTTTTTTTGGTGTAGTATCTCTTTGATATGGCTCATCCCATACATCGTGGTGTGGCTCAAGAGATGGGGTGCAACTGTTCTGCTTTCATATTGCTCATAGAATAGGTACTTTCCTGGTGTTGAGAAAGAACAGGGAGGTAGTAACAAATGAGGTGGTATTAGCTACATGTTTTTAGATTTTTTTGTGAACAGAATATAGTGAGTCTTTGTAGAAGCAGAGCCACTAGAGTAGTTTGATGGTTTTTGTCAAACTGAGCTCTTTAAAACAAAAATTATGTATTTTCTAATAAAGAGAAGGTGTCATAACTTGTGAGCTGTGAGAAGATGTGGTCAGAGTAATTTGGATGTGTAGCTGATGAGTGATGGCACTGTAGTAGCTTTAAAAAGTTGACTGATATAAGACATACTTCCATGTCCTTGGGAGCAGCATAAACAAAATCCATCTCTGCCCTGGAACAGGGACTGCAGAGGCCTTTGTTGCTCTGTTCCATCTCCGTAGCTGAAAGTACAGTTTAAGAGAGGATTTTGGCATAGTGACTCCCTTTTCAGTGAGTAATACAGAAGCTGTGTTTGATGGCATTGAAGGGAGGCTCCCAAAATGAACTTCTTGTTCCTCTCCTCACTTGCCAAATGGACTAACTGTGAAAGGATTTTTACCTCCAGTAGAAATGCAGTCTCAAGTGCCTCCATCTTCCAGTGTTCCCTGAGCTATACTGGTGTCTCCTGCTAAGTCTGTCAGCACGAAGCACTGGATGTGAATGCTAAGCAAAAGGAAGAGTTAAACAAGGTTGTGAGAAGCCTCACGTTATTCCTATGCTAGTGAGGCTATGTTCTTCCCACATGAAAAGTTATTTATAGCCAGCTGAGATGTTGAATATTTTTGAATGTGCTTCAGTGGCACTTTGATTCCCAAAAAATTTGTCTTTTATTAAAAAAATAAAGGTAGCAACAGCAAGGTTACGGTTGTGGAGTTCAGATAGGCAGTGACAAGCCGTATCTGATTAACACTGCTAATCTGCCAGTTGGAAGGAATCCCAAGTCGAGAGGATCAGAACTCCTCCAGAAATCTGGCACTTGGCTGATAATGTCTCTGGCTAAATGTCTTATGAGGTTTACAAACTCTGTGTGCATACAAGACATGCCTCGAGTTATCTCTCCTGGTCCAGTGTTGCCCAGATGAGGCTCTTGCTGGCTCTTCTGTATTTCTCTGCAACCTTTGCCTTTCAGAATATGTTTATGCCTGGACTGTGGTAGTGATTTCTTACAGATGTTCTTATCTCCATTCCCCACCTTCATGCAGTATTTGCCACATTACTTAAAACAGTTTCTTTTTAGTTATGCTATCTTCCATTAGCATGCCAGTATAAGACCTTCTGTTATATAATGTTGGGGTTTCAGTTTAGTCCTAGTTTTTTTTTCTGTTAAAGGAATTTTTTCCATAGCATGTTGCTAGGAGATAAATAGCCATACTTAAGAAAGACAAAAGGGCCCGGCCAGGCTTTTGTTCTCACCTGGCGGGCAGTTCAGTTCGCTCTCAGCGTCTGGAGGGAGAAGGTGCAGAGAAAGGAGCTGCTGGTTCCCGTTTTCGGCGTCTTTCCTTCTGCTGGGAACAACACCGGGGATCCCAAAGCTGCTTTTCCCTGCCCTGCTGGAGGCTGGGCTGTGGCCGCCCGCCCCGCTGCTGTTTCGAGCCTTCGCTACGCTGTAGCCGTGCTTACCCTGCCTGCCTGGAGCCCCGGGGGGTTCCCCTTTTGGATACATCTCGTCTGCCACCCGGGATTTGTGTTTGTGCCTGCCGCTCCAGCCTACCAGTCCAGCCTGCTGTTTCCGAGACTCCGGGACCAGCTGCCCACCGGTTTGTGAAGCTCCTTTGTTCCATCCTTCCCCGGGATCCCAGGGCATCAGAGCAGCCGCGTGCTTCCTGAGCTCGCTCCGGAGCGCCCCCTGCAGCCGCGGGGGAACCATCGCACCTGCCCTGCTCACCGGGAGCCGCCAGCGATCCCTGCCGGCTGCGAGCGGAACTGCACCCGAGGGGAAATAGCCTGACAGCCGAGAAGGCTGGGACTGGGTTTGTGTTTGCTGTTACTGTCATAGTTGTTGTTGTTTTGTTTGACTAGTTATATATATATATATATATATATATATATAGTAAAGAACTGTTATTCCTATTTTCCCACATCTTTGCCTAAAGACCCTTGATTTCAAAATTATAATAACTCAGAGGGAAAGGGGTTACATCTGCCACTCCAAGGGAGGCTTCTGCCTTCCTTAGCAGACACCTGTCTTTCAAACCGAGACAGATCTTGGCGCCCAACGTGGGGCCTGAGGGCATTAAGAGAGAGAGGTGAAAAAGGAATAACAGTTCCTGGATAACTTAATTTGGTGTGTTGGATATAGGAACCTTGGTAGGCAGCACTATGTGGTCTACTTTGCCCTGGTTCGGGTGGCATGTGGCCGTGGCTATATTCTTCCCCTTTGCAGCTCCCTACTTGAATATGGGTCCTCTCACTAAGGCTACCATTGCTGTTATCCAGCTCGTGCTGTGGGTCGAGAAGGTGAGGAATTCATGGGTTTTTAACTTCCTCCGGAATGTGGGCACGTGGATAAATGGCTATCACACACTGAGCGCATGTTTTTGGGGTTATGTTAACAATGGTACCTTCTGTGAGGAAATGACACCAGGGGAAGTTTTCCCCCAACCCCTCAACCAGTTCTTTGGACCCACCCCATCAATTTTTGAAGGGTTTAGATTCCTTCTGAATACTAACCACCTGCTGCTGGTAGGCCTACTCTATTTAGCATTCAAGGATAAGTTGAGACTGGCTTGGATAACTACCCAGACACCAGCCCCAGAGACTAGAGATCCTGCCCCAGAGCCTGACCCTGCCCCAGAACCTGACATGGCCCCAGAGAGTAGAGTTCCTACCCCAGAGCCTGATCCTGCCCCGGAACCTGACACGGCCCCAGACACTAGAGATCCTACCCCAGAGCCTGATTCAGCCCCAGAGCCTGACACAGCCCCAGACACTAGAGACCCTGCCCCACAGCCTGATACCACCCAACAGCCCACCTCAGAAATGGACTACCCAAAATGGGTGGGGGTACTGGCGAAAGGGATGCAGGAGATGTGCCAGGAGATGGGCCAGGTGCGCAAGGAGATGTGCCAGGAGATGGGTCAGGTGCGCCAGGAGATATGCCAATTGCTAAGGGAATACACCTCCTCAGCTAGTGAAAAAACCTCTCCCTGCCCCAAAGAGGGTGAGTCCGACGGTGCAGCAGCGGAACCCACGGATGTTACAACCGCCCAGGTTTCAGCTGAACCCCAAGGACAAGTACAGCCAGCAGCAGTCGCCCCTGTGCAAAGGAGGAAGTGTAAGACCAAATCAGTACGACCAGTTAATGATGATGGGGAACCAGGGCCCTCACAACCAGCAGGGGAGCCAGAGCCAGAAATCATCATTGAGTCCCTGTCGTACGACAGTCTCCGTGGTATGCGAGACGACATTGTGCGAAGGGGGCGTGAGCCTTATACCACCTGGCTGCTTCGGGTTTGGGACCTCATGGGCACAAGTGTGCAACTGGATAGTGGTGAGGCAAGGTATCTGGGATCGTTGACCCAGGACCCAGGTGTGAACCAGATATTTGTGAGGGAGCCAGGACCCCTTTCTCTCTGGGACCGGCTCTTAATGAGTGTGAGAGAAAGGTTCATTCACAAAGAGAGAATGCAGGAGTATCATCATAGAATGCAGTGGAAGACACTTGAGGAAGGGATCCAACAGCTAAGAGAGGTGGCAGTATTAGAGGTACTCTTTGGGAGGGATGGACAGCACGGTAATGACCCCGATAAGGTCAGGTGCACAGGACAGATGATGTGGAACCTGGCAAGACTAGGGCCATCGCAATACACCACCTTCATTGCAACCATTGATGCTGACAATAACCGAGAAACAGTGGGCTCTGTTGCCAACAAGCTCAGGAATTATGACAGCATGGTCAATGGTCCACTGAAAGCTCATGTCTCTGCTGTGGTCCAGGACCTCAAAGAGGAGATGAAGGAGATGAGGAAGGAAATGAGGGAGGAGATGGAGGAGATGAGGAAGGTCAGTGTGGCACCAGTGCGAGTCACAGGCCCCCAGGTCAGAGCCCGTCGTCCCCCTGCGAGAGAGAGAGGGTACACCCCACGAGCTGAGCTCTGGTTTTTCCTGTGTGAGCATGGGGAAGACATGAGAAGGTGGGATGGGAAACCCACTTCTGTCCTGGCAGCGCGGGTGCGTGAACTCAAGGAGGGAGGCACTAACCGAGGGGGTTCCGCTAAGGTGAAAGTAGCCTCAGCCTCCCGTGACCGAGCTGCCAGGTATTACAGACAGGAGGATGATATGTCAGATCCCCTCGAAGGTACCTCTAGTATGTATGCCCAGGGAAAGAATGATAACCAGGGCTAGAGGGGCCCTGCCTCTAGCCAGGAAGAGGCACGGGAGAACCGGGTTTTCTGGACAGTGTGGATCCGATGGCCTGGCACATCAGAGCCACAAAAATATGATGCATTGGTTGATACTGGGGCACAGTGTACTTTAATGCCATCGGGACATGTGGGGGCAGAACCTGTATCCATTGCTGGGGTGACTGGGGGATCACAGCAGTTGACCCTTTTGGAAGCTGAGGTGAGCCTGACTGGGAAGGAGTGGCAAAAGCATCCGATTGTGACCGGCCCAGAGGCCCCGTGTATTCTGGGCATAGACTTCCTCCGGAATGGCTATTACAAAGACCCAAAGGGACTCAGGTGGGCGTTTGGGATTGCTGCTGTGGAGGCAGAGGGCATTAGGCAGTTGAACACCCTGTCCGGACTGTCTGAGAATCCTTCTGCAGTTGGGCTCCTGAAAGTGGAAGAGCAACGAGTGCCAATTGCCACCTCGACAGTGCACCGCCGGCAGTATCGGACAAATCGAGATGCTGTGATTCCCATCCACAAGATGATTCGTGAGCTGGAGAGCCAAGGGGTGGTCAGCAAGACCCACTCACCCTTCAACAGCCCCATTTGGCCTGTGCGCAAGTCTGATGGGGAATGGAGATTGACTGTGGACTATCGTGGCTTGAATGAAGTGACTCCACCGCTGAGCGCTGCTGTGCCCGACATGTTGGAGCTCCAGTATGAGCTGGAGTCCAAAGCAGCAAAGTGGTATGCCACCATTGACATTGCCAATGCATTTTTCTCCATTCCTCTGGCAGCAGAGTGCAGGCCCCAGTTTGCTTTCACCTGGAGGGGTGTGCAGTACACCTGGAACCGACTGCCCCAGGGGTGGAAGCACAGTCCCACCATCTGCCATGGACTGATCCAGGCTGCACTGGAAAAGGGTGAGGCCCCAGAACATCTGCAGTACATTGATGACATCATTGTGTGGGGGAACACCGCAACAGAAGTGTTTGAGAAAGGAGAGAGAATAATCCAAATTCTCCTAAAAGCTGGTTTCGCCATCAAGAAGAGCAAAGTCAAGGGGCCTGCCCGAGAGATCCAGTTCCTGGGAGTGAAGTGGCAAGATGGACGGCGTCAGATTCCCACTGAGGTCATCAATAAGATCACTGCGATGTCTCCACCAACCAACAAGAAGGAAACACAAGCTTTCCTAGGCGCCATAGGTTTCTGGAGGATGCACATTCCTGAGTACAGCCAGATTGTGAGCCCTCTCTACCTGGTTACCCGAAAGAAGAACGATTTCCACTGGGGCCCTGAACAGCAGCAAGCCTTTGCCCAGATCAAGCAGGAAATCGCTCACGCCGTAGCCCTTGGCCCAGTCAGGACAGGACCAGAGGTGAAGAACGTGCTCTACTCTGCAGCCGGGAACAATGGTCTGTCCTGGAGCCTCTGGCAGAAGGTGCCTGGTGAGACTCGGGGCCGACCGCTGGGATTCTGGAGCCGAAGCTACAGAGGGTCCGAAGCCAACTACACTCCCACAGAGAAAGAAATCTTGGCAGCTTATGAAGGAGTCCAAGCTGCCTCAGAGGTAATTGGAACTGAGGCACAACTCCTCCTGGCACCCCGACTACCGGTGCTGGGGTGGATGTTCAAAGGAAAGGTTCCCTCCACGCATCACGCCACCGATGCTACTTGGAGCAAATGGATCGCCCTCATCACGCAGCGCGCCCGAATTGGAAACCCAAGTCGCCCTGGGATCTTGGAAATAATTACGAACTGGCCAGAAGGTGAGACTTTTGGGTTATCTTCTGAAGAAGAAGAGGAGCAGGTGACGCGTGCCGAAGAAGCCCCACCGTATAACGAGCTACCAGAGAGTGAAAAACAATATGCCCTCTTCACTGATGGTTCCTGCCGAATTGTAGGCGCTAGCCGGAAATGGAAAGCCGCTGTATGGAGCCCCATACGACAAGTTGCACAGGCTACGGAAAGAGAAGGTGGATCGAGCCAATTTGCTGAACTCAAAGCCGTTCAATTAGCTCTGGACATTGCTGAAAGAGAGAAGTGGCCAAAGCTCTACCTTTACACTGATTCATGGATGGTAGCCAATGCTCTGTGGGGTTGGCTGGAAAGGTGGAATAAGGCAAAATGGCAGCGCAGAGGAAAACCAATCTGGGCTGCTGAGGAGTGGAAAGACATTGCTGCTCGAGTAGAGAAGCTATCTGTGAAGGTCCGTCATGTAGATGCTCACATTCCCAAGAGCCGGGCTAATGAAGAACATCGTAATAACAAGCAGGTAGATCAGGCTGCGAAAATAGAGGTGTCCCAGATAGACCTGGATTGGCAACATAAAGGAGAGTTGTTCCTAGCTCGATGGGCCCATGATGCCTCAGGCCATCAGGGCAGAGATGCCACCTATAAGTGGGCACGAGACCGAGGGGTGGATCTGACCATGGACAGTATCTCCCAGGTCATCCATGACTGTGAGACATGCGCTGCGATCAAGCAGGCCAAGCGGGTGAAGCCCCTGTGGTATGGTGGGCGGTGGTCCAAATACAAGTATGGGGAGGCCTGGCAGGTTGATTACATCACACTGCCTCAAACCCGCCAAGGCAAGCGCCATGTGCTCACAATGGTAGAAGCCACCACAGGATGGCTGGAGACCTACCCTGTGCCTCACGCTACTGCCCGGAACACCATCCTGGGCCTTGAAAAGCAAGTCCTTTGGAGGCATGGTACCCCTGAGAGGATTGAATCTGACAATGGGACTCACTTCAAGAACAGCCTTATAAACACCTGGGCTAGAGAACATGGCATTGAGTGGGTGTACCACATCCCTTACCATGCACCAGCAGCTGGGAAGGTTGAGCGGTGTAATGGACTGCTTAAAACCACCTTGAAGGCACTGGGTGGGGGGAGTTTCAAAAACTGGGAGGTGCATTTAGCAAAAGCCACCTGGTTAGTTAACACCCGAGGCTCCACCAGCCGAGCCGGCCCTGCCCAATCCGAACCCCTACAAACAACAGATGGGGATAAGGTTCCAGTGGTGCACATGAGAGGTATGCTTGGAAAAACTGTTTGGGTAAAGTCTGCCTTGAGCAAAGACAAACCCATCCGTGGGGTTGTTTTTGCTCAGGGACCAGGTTGTACCTGGTGGGTGATGCAAAGGGATGGAGAGACCCGATGCATACCGCAAGGGGACCTTGTTTTAGGGTGAACTACCCATGGCTCTGTACTTGTATCAGTATCAGCATGTACATATGTATATAATTTAGGTGATGCTTGTATTTATATGGTTAAAAAGTTAAGTTTCATGTAACATGTTAGTATGGAAAAAAATTCGGGGTGGATAATGTTGGGGTTTCAGTTTAGTCCTAGTTTTTTTTTCTGTTAAAGGAATTTTTTCCATAGCATGTTGCTAGGAGATAAATAGCCATACTTAAGAAAGACAAAAGGGCCCGGCCAGGCTTTTGTTCTCACCTGGCGGGCAGTTCAGTTCGCTCTCAGCGTCTGGAGGGAGAAGGTGCAGAGAAAGGAGCTGCTGGTTCCCGTTTTCGGCGTCTTTCCTTCTGCTGGGAACAACACCGGGGATCCCAAAGCTGCTTTTCCCTGCCCTGCTGGAGGCTGGGCTGTGGCCGCCCGCCCCGCTGCTGTTTCGAGCCTTCGCTACGCTGTAGCCGTGCTTACCCTGCCTGCCTGGAGCCCCGGGGGGTTCCCCTTTTGGATACATCTCGTCTGCCACCCGGGATTTGTGTTTGTGCCTGCCGCTCCAGCCTACCAGTCCAGCCTGCTGTTTCCGAGACTCCGGGACCAGCTGCCCACCGGTTTGTGAAGCTCCTTTGTTCCATCCTTCCCCGGGATCCCAGGGCATCAGAGCAGCCGCGTGCTTCCTGAGCTCGCTCCGGAGCGCCCCCTGCAGCCGCGGGGGAACCATCGCACCTGCCCTGCTCACCGGGAGCCGCCAGCGATCCCTGCCGGCTGCGAGCGGAACTGCACCCGAGGGGAAATAGCCTGACAGCCGAGAAGGCTGGGACTGGGTTTGTGTTTGCTGTTACTGTCATAGTTGTTGTTGTTTTGTTTGACTAGTTATATATATATATATATATATATATATATAGTAAAGAACTGTTATTCCTATTTTCCCACATCTTTGCCTAAAGACCCTTGATTTCAAAATTATAATAACTCAGAGGGAAAGGGGTTACATCTGCCACTCCAAGGGAGGCTTCTGCCTTCCTTAGCAGACACCTGTCTTTCAAACCGAGACATATTCATATATGCTTTTTTAAGCTAGAGTTGTACTCATACTCCTTACAGTCAAAAGCACATATTAGACTTGTATTCTTGTAAACATGAACCACCTTTGTACTTTTTCTATGATCAAATTGCTATTATGTCCCTTCTGTTTAATGATTGGTGCAGGACTGCTCAATGCTGTAGATACCACTAAGCCAGAAGCAGAAGAGATCCCAAAAACCTTCTGGCTGGATTTTCATTTACAGATGTGTTTGGGGCAATATGACAGTCTTCGTGTAATTCTGTGTTGAATATCCTTCAGCAATACCTAGTTTGGTAAATGCAAAAAACAGAGCAAGTCCTTTGATGGCTTCTGGCCTTTGAGATGCTTTTGACATATCCATGCCTGTGCATTCGAATGCCATCCTATATTCCCTCTCCACAGACTATTTCTCTGAAGAAACCATGGTTTGTGTCATTTTTTAGGTATGAGCTCTTAAGAATTTTGTAATCATTTTCAATCTCTGTAAGAGCAGTAGGTGCTCTATTGTTGCGTTTTATAGTAGACATACTAATTCTGATGTGTCCTTTTTTAAATTGTTGATAGCACTTGACAATTCATTAGTAGTAAAAATGAGTTGATTAAAGATGATCAGATTTAAAACCTCTTTTATATGCCATAACTTGACTTGATTGAATCCTGGACTCTGTTAATTGCTATGACTGAGCTTTCTTGGCATTTTTGTCTTTACATTTCCATAATCTATCCTGGGGCCAGATCATATTCCCTAATGGGAAATCAGTGTTTAGGCAGGTGGTAGAGAATAGTTTGGTTCATCAATAGACTTCACTCATGAAGTTCCTGCTAATTTTTACAAATGTGGGACAGTCACAAACACACCCAGCTCCTTTTCATGTCTCAGTGATTTTGTATGTTCACGTGCACAAATGCCCATGCACTGAGATGCCTCAGGCAGAAAATTCTGTCCATGTTGAAAGAAGAGAGGGTAGAAATTTCTAGGGGCACTTGATTCTCTCTTGAGTTCTGCAGAGGTCTATAAGATGCACATAGATGATTGCCACGTGTTTATAGCATACGTGGCATTTAGTTCTTTTATGCCTTTTTTGATGCTGCTGTTTGGGATATAATGCTTGTGCGTCATAATCCCTGTCCTTTACACCCAGTAAATTTTGAATGCATTGACCAATGCTCAGTGAATTTGAAAGGCAATAGTTTTCTGAGGTGTTACGTTCCTAGCCATGGCTGTAGTAAAAGCAGGTGAGTGGAGCAGAAGCTGTTAATGATGTGAAAATGGAGGGACGTGCTGGCCATTACTCCGTGCTTGCTGTGCTTGAGGCCCAGCTGGACCCCGCTGATTCCAAGTGGGACAAACTAGGGCTGCCCTGTGGGCAGGAGGGGATTGTGAGGGAGTGGAACGTGGTTATGGAACAAGGGAGACATCCACAGAAATCAGACTATTCTAAAGATTAAGGAATGAAGGGTATTCTTAGTCATACTGTTACAAATGAATAGTTATTTGCAGTGTGATTGACTGATTAAACAAAATGTTTTTACAAAAGAGATGGCACAACTGAGACTATTCTCAGACAAGTTTACAAAGTTAGCATTAGTGAAACTTCTAGAGCATGACTGAAATTTTTATTTATGCCACATAGCATGGCATGAAAAATCTTTAAAAGTGCTTTTGACAAAAAAAAAGGTATTCAAATAAAAGTCAGACCTTAATTGTTGTACAAAAGCAGTGTAATCATCTGTAATTGAATTGTCAGAAATGCAAATGTTAGCATCTTGACATTTACCATTGCTGTTCTGTCTTTTCTAATTATCTTTATTAAAGGCTGAAATTAACAAAGGAAATGGCTGAAAATTAGGAATGGTTTGTTACATTAGGTGACATTTACCTCTTTGATACCCTTTATCTTGAGTTGGATGTTCAATTATTGTCTCTCTTCTAGGGAATTGCACCAAAATTGAGATTTTCTACAATCTCCCTTATTTCAGACAGTCTGTTAAGCTCTGGAAGGAGTCACATACAGGTTAGCACAATTTAATTGTTTGCAGTTTAATTTCTAGATTTAATATTGATAGCCTTGCTTCCAATTTTTGCATGTGCTGCTCACTTCAAACTTTTCTCATTCTTTTGTTGTGGTTAAAGCAGGTATCATGGGTGCTTGACAACTTGATTAAATTTTTAATCAAGTATGAGTAAAGAGTGGGTTTGGTGTATGACAGTAGATGCTGAGAGTTCCTTGAATCTGAAACAATTATCAACTGCTGTGTTCTGTGAAATGTCAGTCCCTGGTGTATTTGTACATGGAAAGATGGCTTCTCCATTTGTTGCTGACACTTAAAATTAAGGACAGTGAAAACTAGGTGAAGTTAGAGAAGGTACACTATTAAACCAAACCAATTAATTTTAATTGTTTCCATACTGTATCATTGACAGTAATGGAAATGCAGATTTTTGTTGAAAGGGCTGTCACCTACATTAATCTGGAAATGCTGCTTTGGCTATCAGTACAGTTAAAGGTGAAGTAGCACTCTGGTCTCACAGATTGGAATTTTGGTTTGGATTTCTGGCACAAGCTGTCATGTAGAGTTACTCTTACGTCCTCCCTTTTTTTCTGTACTATTGAAAAATGGTGCAGCATCATTAAAATGGAATGGTTGTCAGGAAGGCTTGTGTGCAAAGACACTTAGGTGACTTTGACCTGTTGGTGGCATTGCTAATGACTTCAATGAGAAACTTCTTCCAAATTTAGCAAATGAAATGTATTGAGACAGAAGAAGAATTAAAAATCAGTGAAAATTGTTGTTGTCAGAAAAGTGGCTTCAGTGAAGGTGACTTGAATAAGGGCGATTTGATTTAAAATTTAAACTGCTCCTGAAAGTATCTATGAATGGCAGCTCAGATTTGCTTGTGTTACAGTGAAGGTCCAGTTTCACAACTGGTCTAAGCCAGAAGCAGCACCGCCTGCTTCTGATGAAGCTGAGATTAGTCTTAGAGAATTAGGCCTGGCTTTGTGTGGGCCAAGTCCATGCCGTGTCCCACTATCAGCTGCACAAATGGGAGTTCAGAGGAGTGGTAGGAGTATTCTGTGTGCTGCCAAGTTCAAATCAAAGCAAAACAAACACACAGCCTTGGCCTCACCCATCCAGTGGTTGGGTATAGAGGGAAAGGCTTAAAGGCAAGCTGGACATTTTATTTCTCCGTTCCTCTGAACTGAAGGAGTGCATGCAACATTCAGATTTAGGGCTAATGTCAACTGGCTCCAGCTTGAATAAGAATTTCTGACAGGAAGAGTATTATTTTTCTCGACTAAACACTATTTCTTGGTTATAACTTTTTAAAGAACTAGTAAATTCACCATGATCCAAGAAAATACAAATTTTCAAGAATGTAGTTGCACTTCTTTTGAAGCTTTAGGCAACTCTAAATGCATATAATTCAAACTATTAAATAGGCTCCTATTTTAATTTATATCTTTTATATTAAAGGGTAAGAATTTTAAAATAAAAGCTTAAACAGATAAAAATATGCTTCAAATCTGTGTATATCTAATTCAGGTAAAGTTTGTATTAAAGGAACTTGTGACAAAATTCAATTTAATTTTTACTGTCTCCACTAACTGTGTGAGAAAGCTAATTGAGTAAGTATCAGACACTTGACATCTAACGTGTAGTACTGGGTGTTTAACCTTCTTTTGGTTTCAGAGAAAATGGTAAACACGTTGTTTTTTAATTGCTGTTTGATTACAGTTTTGTGAGGGGAACTTCAGCTGCCATGGCATCTCCTTCTGTTAAAATTATTAATTCCTTGTTTGCTTTATGTTCAGCGATCTTTATCGTACACGCTGTCAAATCAGATGATTTCTCTTCTTCACTTCAGGCTGATACGAATTGGGTGCATCATTCAACCCCAAAAGGAAAGAGGCACTCAAAGGTACCAAAGAAAAGCCCTCCTCCATCTGA
The DNA here is from genome assembly GCF_041296385.1 of Aphelocoma coerulescens. Classification (NCBI taxonomy): domain Eukaryota; kingdom Metazoa; phylum Chordata; class Aves; order Passeriformes; family Corvidae; genus Aphelocoma; species Aphelocoma coerulescens. The sequence continues at coordinate 25,603,534 of NC_091022.1, read as the reverse complement.
GAAGGGCAGGCAGAGCTCGGCAGTGAGGAGCTACGAGCAGCCCACGATTGCCTCCAAGTCGCGCTCGCCGTCCCCGTACACCAAGCGCCGCATGTGCGAGCTCTCGGAGGAGGCCAGGCAGAGACTGGCCCATCTGAACCTCGGGCCTCACGAGTTCAGGAGAGACACTGACAAACCTCCCTTTGTAATCAGACGGGTTTGTATTTGCTCCAAGGTACTTCCAGCTTAAGCTCAGTTCAAATATTGTTCTTTCACTAAATAGCGCTCCAAAAATTCATTCAGCTCTTAGTTTAGATGAATAATTTTTCTCTCCTTAGCAGTCTGTCACAGAGTGATTTAAATGTAAAATTAACTAAAATAAAATTTCTTTTATCCGCTTTAGTAACAGACAAAGATCAAATTCTTTCATGAATATCGTGGTTAAATTCTCTGAGGCCCCATTTCTTTTCTTCCAGCACACTAGACAGGATAATAGGTGTATAAATTCAGCTTGGAAGTAATTGATATTAGTATTAAAAATTCCTGAATTAGACTTTAAAGAAAGAGTGTCTAGTCACATTATGAACACTTGCACTTCCTCTCTTTCAACTTTTTTTTATGTTGGCATCCTGTGATCTTTGGAACACTTCCTTTGCTCAGAGCTACATCTCAAACACTTTGACTTAGAGTTCATAGCATAAGGACTTTTTGCCATACGTGAAAAATGGTCCTGAAATTAGGTACTTACTTACAGAAATTGTGTATAAGTTTTAAAATGAAGGGGCTACATTTCCCAGCCATTTGGAGGATCATATACTCATATTTTTTCCCCCCCTCTTAATTTTTCTTCTTATTGCAATAATCCTCTGTTTTTAGAGAATCACTTTGAATTGGTAGGGGCAGAAATGGGATTGTTCATATTCTGTGCTGTGACATTATGATTGGTCTACAATTCTGGGCACTTACGACAACCAGTTAGATAATCTAGTGGTTAAGTAGTTTGCTTAATAGATAGGTTAAATAGATACTTAATAGGTTAAATAGATACTAATTAATTAATAATACATTTTCAAAGTTTAGAATTCTTTTCCAAGTTTTATTCTACATATAGCTACCTTTTAGAAATTCAAAATGGCCTTAATAGGTCAATAATCATTCATCAATCAACTGTTTCTCTCAAATATTTTTCTTTTAACTCCTTTTATTCAATTTTTCTGGTTTTTGGTCTATAGGTGAAGTTCACAGTTTAATTATAGCATCATTAACACTGATTATTTATTTTCAATGCTTGGTTATGTTTGTACAAAAAAAAAGGAAAAAGCTTGTCTCTTAATTCAGCATATCCTGACTGTCATGGCCTTTCTAGATTGAGAATGCTCCTTTTAGGGCATCTTTGCTACTGAGAGCTCTTTTGGCATGGAGATTTTGTGTGACATGAAGATTAAAATTGGATTCTATTAAATGTAACTTTTTAATTAGGAAGAGATTCAGATCTCTCTTGGTGAGATCGGAGCTGTTTAGAACAAGTATGAGACACCAACAATTGTTTAAAAAGACTGTAGACATTACAGATGAAGGAGAAACTATCTGTGTTTTCTCTTTCTTTCAACATTGGGATATTCAGAGTTTTCTGGACCATTTTAGCACTGTTTTTGTTTATGCACAGTATTGCTAATAATGTACATGAGCCAAGTGTTATGAAAATAGTCTAAAATAGTACTTAAATAAAATATTTCAGAAAGTACTAGTTGTGATCCTATGAAGAAAACCAGAAAAAACAGGAATTGATACATCTCATACTGAGCATTTTAACAGTATTTGTGCTTCAGGTTGGACAACCAAGTCCTGGTGCTAAACTTCATACCTGGTGGTCCCCACGAGAAAGCACAGCAGAAGCCTGGACCAAGGCACCCTCTGGTCAGTATTTTCTACTACATATCTCATTCATGCTTTTGATTTCTTCAGTAAGTAGTTTTATTTGGGGCTTTTTATTATTATTTGGTTTTTTATTTATTATGAGAATGTCAGTGTATGATGGAGAACAAGCTGTTAGTTCTTCCTAGAGAAAGGAAGAATACTGAATAAATTACTGCTCCAAATGGTGCCTTTGAATAGCCCTTTACCTCCTGAAGCTTGGAACATAGTTCTACATAATATGAAAATAGGAGGAGAGAATTCCAAAGCCCAGATGAGTGCTCTGTTTCACTCCACTTTTTTTATTGATTTGGATGGTGGAGCAAATCTGCACCATGGTTTGTGGGTGTGTTGATCAGGCTTGGAGTATTGATTATTTTGAAATTCAAGGACTCTGTTTCTTCACAGATGAATAATGTTTATTTCAGCAGTATTTGTGAGTAGTGGATCAGTGACTTACCATTATTAATGAGCATCCAGGATATGCTCCAATATCTGCTTCAGCAGCCTTTGGTATCAGTAAGTGAGAGTTTAATAAAAAGTGTGGGACCAGAAATTTAGGGACGTGCCCTCAAACTTAATTTTATTGCATATGTCTGACAATACGAGGATTTTAATGAGTCTCATCAGTATTTGTTTATGTATGCTCTGCCTCGTTTTTATTTCATTTCCTCACTAATTATAATTTGCTGTACAGCAAATCATTATGAACATGTTATTTTACATTTGTTCTTTGTCGTTGCACTGGGTGCTGGATTTTAAAGGTTTCACATCCCCTTTGGGAGCAGACTTGCCAATCTGTGATAGCTGGATAATGTAAGAGTCCAGATCATCTGATAGCATTGCCCACTTACAAAAGGAGCTGATGATTTCTGGCCAGTAGTTCGGAGACCAAAACCTACCTCAGTATTAATATCCAGAGGATTCTTTGGTCACCTGCCTGTGTCTTGAGGCTTTACTGTAACTTCTGAAAAGAACAGATTCCTAGGATTAGAAATCTTAATACATACAGTAGAGTTTAGTCCTTTTTTGATTTTCCTGGGTCACAGTGTGAGGGCTGTTCAGTACAAACTGGTAGAACAGACCAAGAAGGAAAATTTTATGTCAGTCCCTCAGGGATGCATATTGACACTGTGAAAAATCCTAAACCAGTACATCCCTAAGATGTTTGTTTCCCTGGACTTCTTGTCTCTGGGTCAGTGAGTGGTGAGGGAAGGAATGCAGAGGTGATAGGAGGAGGGAGAGATGGTTGTAGGGAAATGATGGTTGTTCAGAGAGGATTAGTAAGGTAGAGCAATGTATGTGGGAATTTTGGGGAATGGCAGAGTTTCTTTTGATACTGATTTAAGCAATGAATAGTGTAACAAAATGTGCCACTTCTGTCTGTGCAGAAGAGGGTGCCCACACTATTATTTCAAGCTTTGTATTCTATTCAATGTGAGGTCATGGCTTTCAGCTAAAGAATGTGATTTCCTGAAATATTCTGAGGAGACAATGTATAATAATAATAAATTGCTTTAGTTTTGTTTGTGAAGAGAGATAGGATGTTTTGTAAAAGATTTAATAGAATTCAGGAAATGCAAATGTCTTTTTTTTATTTCTTCTGTCATGGACCTTTTTTCTTTCTCCAGATCCTTCTCCGCTTGCCAGCTACAGACCCAAGAAAGCTGAAGTGAGTACTTCGAAGTGTTATTGCTTACACACTGGTTTTTGGGAAGACAGTCCTTCTTGGATTGTCTTGCATAGGTATTTTTGAAACTTTATCTACAGTAGTATCAAAAACAAGAAAAAGGGCATTTTAAATCTGATCTAGCCTAGTTAAGGCCTGCTGGCAGGTTATTTACAAACAATAAAAGGAAACTTAGTACTTTGTAAAGTTGGCTTGAAAATACAAAACTTGCTTTTCCTTGGCATTAAGGCTTGCAGCAAGGCCATAGAGGAGCCTTTAAAGACAGCTTGCATTTGCCTTACCAGTTATTCTGAGAGCATCCTTCATTCTGGAATTGTGTGCAAAGGTAGCACTGGTACAACTGGCAAGCCACTGCTGTGGTATTTCACGTCCTTTCTTTTTCAGATTTTAGGTTCTTTGTGTATTGAAAGAATCTGAAGATTAATGTCAGGGTTCTTCTGGGTTTTATTCTTTACATCCTCATTTAGTTGTTTTCTGCCAGCATTCGTGAAGTACTGTAAAAATTGTGGGTTTAGGCATTTAATTATGTGTGCCCTCTCAAATTTCCTAATGGCTGGGAGAACTGATGATAAGTGGGAGGTGGAAAGAAAGGGAATTTTAAGTATAAACTTTATATATGTTAAGCACACTTTTGTCAGACTCCAAACTATTATTGGCAAGGACTGTAGTTCTGTGTACCACGTGAGTTTATTACATTGTGCCACTTCTGGATTGTTCCATGGGTTGTTTAGACTCTCAGGCATTATTCTGAATCTGTGAGATTCCTGGCTAAGCCTTTAAGTTGTGCACTGAGAAAAGTTGATAAAAGGGCTGTTAGAGTTTCACGTAAGATGGTGTGTTAGTTACCAACAGATTCCTCTGAGACTTGATTTATTTTAGACCATGGATTTTTGTATGAAATAAGGGTCCTTGTTCTTTCCCCAGCAGACAGATATTCCTGAATGAATGTACAATCTCTAACCTTTCGGTTTGAGAAATAAAAACATGAAAATTGTACATCTTGATATTCATAATAAATTTTAGTTTGGTGGGGTATTTTTCAGGCCAAATCTACCCGTGGAAAAGGCTTGGGCAGTTCTGCTGCTTCCAAGGAGGATGTGAGCTCAGATCCACCCAACAGAGAGTCCCATTCTGCTGCTTCATTGGAGCATCCAGCACCTCCAGCAGTTCAGGAGCCTTCTCTGACTTCTGTGCTGAATCGATCTTCTCTGAGGGAAAGGTAATGCCCTGGTCTTGTTCATGACACTATGGAATTAGGAGAGTGAGCAGATGATAACAGTGACTGTAGTTTGCATGTTTGGAGGTGTGAGGGCTGAAAAGACTGAAAAATCTTCCTGCAACAGCTGTGTTGTTGTTTGACTTTTCCTTTTGCTGTGTTTGTCATCACCTCTCTGCTTGATGATTGCAATCCTAATAACATGGCAATGAAAATTTCTGAAATGATGACACCCCAGATTTTAGGCTGCCAATGTCCATCTGAAACAGAATAAATAAATCATCACTTAAATGAATCACCACTGTTTCAGAGGTGATTGGAATCTCAGGGATATAAGTACAGATACATGTCAAGTAAGCTTTACAGTAGGTACTGGGAAACCTTTTTTCCTTCTGACTTCAGACTGGTGTTTTTGAGCACATACTTGTGGCTGTGCTGTACTCAGATGTGTGACTGACATGCTTGGGCTAGCTTTAATCTACTCAGTGTGTTTTTTTCCAATCTTTTCACTTTGTTGACATCCCAAGATTTTGGTTTTGATTTTTTGAGCTGAAGCATGGACCTCTGCAGGAATTGTGTGTATACTAATTGCTATATTTCAATTATTTTTCTTAGTTATCGCCACTGACCCCAGTGGGACTGGGTTGGGAACAGTTTCAAATATCCCTTAATTCAGTGGATTTCAGTCCCTGGATTAATATTTTGGGCAACCTTCAGTGTCTTCTGGGGGTGGGATGGAAGAAATATCAAAAAGCAACAGATGGTTTCATGCTTAAGCCCTCCAGTCCTTCAAGGAGAGTATTCCCTGCTTCCTGCTGAATAGAACATGTTCTTGTGCTTCTCTTGTACATTCAAGTAGTAAGTTACTGGTTGGCTTTCTGGGAACAGGAAGACTGTATGCAAAGCTAGGCCTGAGTAAGCCAATACATAAAATAACTGGGAGAAACAAAGGATTAAACTGATGAGCCATCCTGAATGCTGAAGATATGTTTTGGTGACCAGTTCACACTCTGTTACCATTGGCACCAAGTTAGTCCATGCTTGCAGGTTGCATTTTACAGCCTACACGTGGCCTAATGCTTGTTTCCAAAATAGAAAAACTGTCTCAGTTTTTTTCTTTAAAAAGAAAAATGACAGATGGCAGGTGGGGACTGAATTTTTAATACTCACAAAGTTCAAGTTGTTGTTTTAACATCTTCCTCTGCTTGAAAACTTGTTTGTTAGTTGTTCTGTGTAATAGTGTGTCTTGAGAAGTGTTATACAGAGATTAGGATGTATCTGGGGTTTGAAGGAGGTTTCTTTGTAATCTTGTCTGCCTCCCCACTCTCCTGCGACAATGTGTGTGCATTAATTACCCGTATCTGGGGAAGAGATATTGTCATGGTAACTTTTTTATCCTTCTTTCAGCTGGACTCCTTTTGGAGGGTTGGGGCTACATCATATACACATTTTATTTAAAGCTGATGGGGGTGCCTTCTATTGATAGCAGGAAGGTCTTTATGTTGTGAGTTGCTGTTACATGCATGGTAATTCAGTCGTCTGCCAGTTAATCTTGAACTTGTCTGAATGTTCTTGCTTTTTCTCTTATGAGCCTCTCTCCAGAAGAGATTTCTGATCTTGTGAAATTATGTTTTTTCTTCTTATTAAAGCAAATGTTCTCAGCTCTTCAGAGCTGTAACATCTCTTTATGTAAAATATGTAACCATTTACTTCTGTCATCAGAAAAGAAATTCAAAATGAAAAATAAAGGGCATAGTCTAAAAAAAATTGATCTCTGTTTCATGCTGCTGAGATAACAATGGTTTTAGCTGATTGTGTACTCAGAGTTATACTTGGAATGACAAACATGGTTTAGAGGTCAATGTTTGGAAATGCATGCAAACGCTGCTGTTCAGATCATAGAAATACAGAGGAAATCAGTGCACTGAAAGTATAGCAGTGTTAGTGTAATTGCAAGAATATGGAGTCTTATCTCACAGCATTTGGTGTTTATTTCCTCAATTTTATTTTGAAGTACAAAGACAAATTGCTTAGCATATCCAGGCTACTATTTTTAATGCTAGTCAACTCACAGTCAATACGAAACTTGACTCCCCACCTCGACCTTTAGTTCCCTCTTTTCCCTTTCTTTTTTTTTAAAGTAGTGTGAAGTGACTGTCTGCCTTCTTGGGAGTACTTCCCAGAGCCCTGCTGTGTACTTGTTAAGCCACTGCAATACTTTTCAGTGAGACAGAAATTGGGGTCTTGTGCAAGGTCCTCTGAGCCCTTTTGTATCCTTCCTGGCAGTTTTCAGTCCCTTTCTTTGAGCCTGATAGAGACACCACAAATCAATCCTCTTCCCCTTTCCTCTGGGATTTCAGTCAGAAGCAGAACTGTAAATAGATTTACTATTGAACAAGACAGCCAAGTTTTGAATATTGATTTTTCATACTTTCTTTTTACATTTTCATTATGCACATCGTGTAAGGAAAGCATTTGCTGATGCTGGAAGCTGACACTCAGCAGAGTCATGTGGCCATACAACCCTCCAGAGGTCCCTTTCATCCCTCACTATTCCATGATTCTGTGAGGTTTCACTGGAGCTCCTGTGCAGGCCAGTGGCACATACAGACCCTTGAGTTCTTGCCCATGGTGTGTGCCCCACAGTGTGCCAAGGCAGTTGTTTGGTTGGTTGTGCAGAGATCAGTGGCCTTTTGTGCAGAGAGGAGCATCCTGGATGCTTTGGGAAAGAGCATTTGCACTCTGTTCTTTCAGTGCTGCTTCAGGAAAGCAAAATTGGAGTCCAGACTTTGCTTTCATGGTGCACAGACATCCTCATGCACTCCTAGAAGATGGTGTTTTTCTTGGGGACTTACAAGCTAAGCCTTCCTTGCAGCACTGAAACCTGCAGCAAAGTACTTGTCAGAAAGAAAAGGAGAAATAGTGATATGGATTCCATAAGGTCAAGAAGTCCTTTGAACAGAGCTGTGTGCTGGCACAAGAAAAATCCTTTCCTCAAGAGACTACAACAATCATGGGAGTATTTGACTGTTTCTGTTATGTGAGAGGCAGAGCTACTTCTCGTGCATTTGTGATCAAAGGATTCTTTTTCCTACTCTGGAAATAGCATGCTTCTGCTTTTGTTTCCAGATTGAAGTGCAGTTCGATGCCTATTTTCATGTTCTCCTGGTTATGCTGCTGATACATGATCTTACCTGCCATAAAATTTAACAAAAACCTAAGTTCTCTTTGAAGTGAGGCAGAGGTTAAGAGTCTGGATCAGATGCCCTTCTGTAATACTCCTCTATTGTTTTACTACCATCTTTTTATATTCTCTTTTTCCAAGTGCTAGGGAAATAACAGCATGAACTTAGATATTGGTAATGATAGATATAATGATAGTAACTAATATATATTAATGAAATACTAGAGCCTATGTGAAGTCCTTGAAAACACCAGTTACCCAGAATTTTTGGTTTCACTGATCTTGAAAACTGTCATCCCAGGATCTTGGGGGTTATTTTTATTGCACAGCAGAACACAGAAGCAGGTGGTTCACCTGGTGCTTTAGAGACTGGCTTGCATCCTGAGACAGGGTTTGCTTCTGTGAGAGGGTATGTTTGAAATTTTGAGAACTTCTATTACAAAGTAGTACACTGAAAAATACTGCAGACTTCTTAGGAACAAAGCTTGCTCTCAGGAGAGGCTGCACCTAGGTTTCTTGTCTATTTCTAACCATTTAAAAGTCATTATTTCTGAGTTTTGGAATTTACTTTGGCAGGAAGGTTTTGGGTTTACCAATCTCGCCTCTTGGGAAAGTTTACTTATTTTGTATCCTTTAAATTTTAACTTCTGGAATCAGCACTTGAAAATCAGTTATTTCATACTACATTCTGCAAAAGTGAGCAGTACCTAAGCCTTGTTTCATATTTTTGACCAACATCTGTACCATTTGTCATCTTCATTGGTTGATTTTGCTGCAGCAGTAAGTAAATTTGAAATTGATTGCTGTCAGAGCCATTTTGTGTATAAATTAATAAATTCAAAGAAGATAGAAGGTAATGGAAAAGCTTCCAAAGAGCATAAGGAGGTGCAGCCAATTTGTGACATGCTAATGATTTAGTACCACAATGACTTCGACCTTTTGGGAGCAACTGCTCAGCTGGAGTATTGACTTTCATTGAAATTTTGGAAGCTGTCTGCCATTAAGTTTCACTTTTCACATGATGTATATTGCCACAGTTTTAAGGGCTGGTTATGAAAAGGAGGGGAGAAAAAAGCATTTACTAATTTAAGAACTCAGCACTTGAATGTGTCACAAGTGCTTCAAGGCCCCACTGTAAACAGGGCTTTTGGAAGTAAGAGAAGCTACATAGAAAACAGGAGAAGTTTTACCTTTTTTTCATTTCCTGCTGAAGAGGGAGAGCAAGTTGTCAGCTTCTGCTTCCAAATATTTAGGCTTCTGTGCTTTGATTTAAGGCCCTGTCTGTGTGTAGTTGTTTCTGCTTCGTAGTAGTATCGTGCCACTGTGAAAGCAGCCACCCTCCTCCACTTGCAGCATTGTGAGAATGTAGGGGGTTTGTGTTGGTATAACTTGATTACAATTCAGGCTGCTATGTACAAACAGAGCCTCTAAAACACTTCAGAGCTGCATCACAGCCATCGGTCACTTTAAGAAAAAGCAAACCAAAACTGTGTCCTTGATTAAATAGACCAGGAAAACCCTGAAGTGTAGCCCAGCTTTTCTATTGTGCCTCCTTACAGACCAGTATGCACTGCAAGCTAAGTCCGTCCTCCTGAATTACCACTTCATGTCCTTTTAAATGAGAATAAAGCAGCTTCCTTCCCTGCCATGAATGCTGAATAAATACCTGCATAGATATAAAATATGTGAGGTGGGTTTTTTTATTTCAGAGTTAAATATTTTTGGTTTTGTTGAGACTCTCTCCTCTTCCACGTGTGAGTTCTTGCAGGTTGTGGTTTTTTCAGGTTATACTCAGCTTTAAGTGTTCTTACTCCCTCTTCCCCCCAATTATAGTAGCGTTCTCTGCAGTTGTGAATCTGGTACTACAGGGCTTCATTGATTTCTCTCCTCTGATAGTTTATCCTTGAATGTGGTTTTGCTCAGCATGAGGTCTGTGTCTTTGAGGCTGATGAATTCTGGTGGAGGCCACATGCATGGAATTGTTCCCAAGGCAGGGAGGTGCCATTCTGGGGGAAGGGGTCACGAGAGCCACTGCAACTATTCTGCACAAGGCTCTGGCATTAATGCTGCTGATTTGAACTGTATTAATATCTCCTGCTCCAATGTGATATTAATGTTTTTGCTATGTGCAAGTGGATGATTGGGTTGTCTGACATTTAAAAATTCCTATTTATTACAGCTCTCAAGTTTGCAAGCTGCTGTTTGAGTAGAGTACATGGGTGGATCTGTCCTGTTTGCATTTCTAATGGAGTATTTCATCCTAATGGATAAAATTATACATGAAAATAATCTTTAGCACAAAATCTACACTGTCTGTTTGGCCTTTTTTTTTTTTTTTTCACCAAGGCAGATGTTGTCTGTATGACCTTAAAAAAAGTCCTTATCTCATAAAAGAAAATAAATGCCTTTTAGTCACATTACAAGGGAAAATGGTTCTGTTTCCTTGATCGGACTCAACACAACATCTTTGAAATTAATCTTGAAAAGTTCTCTGATTGATCTGGCTTTTTCTAGGTCACTGAGCTATATTTCCAAAGTGTTTATACAATCTATTGGAATCAATAAACAATTTAAACTGATGTAACTGCAGCATGTTTGCAAGTCACAGGGAAAATTGAAAGTATGACAAAGAATACAGCTGTAGGAGTTTATTTCGTTTATCAGGACAAACAGTCATTGAAATGAAATGACTTTCCTTTGAACACTGCAATGTGATAGTGACACCTTAATCACATAAATAAGTAGCTGGTCATTTTAAAGAGTTGTTATTGGGGATTTTGGGCAAATGGAATCCCTTTATTTATACTCCAAGAAGCTGTGCTGTAAAGCCTGTTTTATAAAGTATTTCCAATTGGAGAGTTAGGATATCATAAAAAGGTTTCATTTCAGATTATAGTTGTTACATTTCAGGCATGATTTTATTTTAGTTTGTGTTTCAGGCATGATTTTATTTTAGTTTGCGTTTCAGTTGGTAAATATTAACGTTATTCTTTAAACGTTGGTTAGACTCTATAGTTGTTGCTAAAATTAGACAATAAAAATACTAGAAAAGCTAATTAAAAAGAAGCTGATACCATTTTTAATCACACTTAAGGGTTTTTTTGGTTTTTCTTTTTGGTAAATAAAGTTTGAGGCCTGTGTGAGTGGCTAACATTTGTTATACCACAGCGCACACTAGTGGATTGATCATAAAATCACCTGGAGAAAGAATTTAATAGTTCTCGAATTAAGTACTTAAATCTTCTTCTTGCAGACATAGCCATGTATTTTCTAACTGAGTACAATAGCAAGCTGGGTTTTCTTTTTTTTCCCAAAAGTAAATACATTTATCTCCAAGAATATTTGTAAATTTACGATTAATAACAATGATCTGAAATCTTACATATGAATTTCATAAAATTTATTTCCCAAAGGCAATCTATTCCAGCTTCTCAGAGCAAGCAGTGTTGGAAGAACAGCAGCTGCTGTAAAAATAAGAGAAAATGCCATGACTTCATGGCTCTATCTTTTATTTGTCAAATGGGAAATTACTCACTACATCTAGGATGCAGATTTTTAAACATGCATTTCAGAGGTCCTTTCATATCAGTAAATGTTGTAAATTCTGATGGGAAGCCATAAGATGATAGTACCACTGCAGCCCCTTTCCTTTACCTCTCTTCTTTTAAAAAAAGAAAGTGTTTTTTTCAAAACACAGGTGGTGATAGAGCACATGCATTGTAATGCAGGACATCAAATGGGGTTTGACTGCATTAGGGAAATGAACATTCTTTCCTGCTTAAGGGACTCAGACTTCTGTTTCTTTAAAGGCAATGCTTTTCTTCCCTAACAAAATTCACAAACTGTTTTACTTTCTCTTAGAAGTTACGTGAGATCTTTTAGTGCAGCAGATTGCTGGATTCTAGTATTGTGCAGTATGAATTTGCCATACATGCTCTTGGGTTTGGAATTAATTGTAAAATTCTCAGGATAGCAATAGGAATGTTAGAGCCAACTTGGTGAAAATTCCTGCTTATAATGATGCAAGGATAAACAACGATAAAATCATTTTAGAAATATGGAAATACATCCCCCTATAGATTGTATGTTACATACTTCCAATGTTGTGTCATTTCTTGGCACCCTTTCTTGAAGAAAAATAGAAGTATTCTCAAGTAGATGAATTGCTTTAAAGAAACCCATAAATAGGCTGAAAATACTGGAGCTTTTTAGAACCAAGAGAGATATTTTGGAAATATAAGCAACAATAAGTGAGTCCCAATAAGTTGCTTAGATAAAAGAAAATAGAAGATTACTCAAAAGCTGAGAACTGGTCACTTTCTAGTTATATTTCAGTCTCTGTCTCTGGTAATAAAAGGAATGATCCAAAAGATTGCAAAGAACTCCATGCCCTGCCTGCAACCTTCAAGGTAATGTGGCACTTCCCATTTTCAGGATCCTGCTTCCATTAATTTCAACATTGACAGGCTGCTTGTTTTGTACTGAAGCTTTCCCTGTGTACTCAGTTTGTTCTTTTTGGAAGGAGCTGGGCAGTTCTTCAGCTGTGTTGAGATTTCTGGAGGTTTGGTGAAGGTGAACTGAGCCAGGCACGATCAGACTGGGGATTTGAGAGTGTTAGACTGGATAAAAATGCAGGGAATGTGATAAACTGGAGACAGGAGGGCAGAAGAGCTGGCAGTCCCAGTCGCTGTACAGAGCAAACTGGGGAATCTCAGGATTCAGAGTCATGCTGTTTCTCCACTGCATCAAATTTGGGAAGCTACCAAAGCATGTCGGTGTTCCTGGTGCTCCTAATCCAGCCAGGGAATGGCAGCTCCGTGCTGCTGCTGGCTGCTGTTCAGCAGCTCGGATTGCAGTGCCTGGTTTGCCAGCTTGCAGCTCGCCCAGTGACCCGTGCTCACATTAGCATGATACCACATCATGAGTTTTGATTTTCTTGGTGCAAAGTCAGGCTCTCAGGGCTTAGGAAAGATTGAAATGAAGATGCACAGTCTTGATTCGGTGCTCTGTTTCTTTCCAGTGTGATGAGCTTATATAAGGAAGCATTTCATATCTTTCCCTTAATTATTCTTTCCTTCTATTGATGTCCCTTTAAAATAAAATACTTTTTTTTTTTAATATTATAACATGTGGTTGGCATGTAAACAATCCCATTCTTAAATCTTAGTTGCCTCCCTTAAGAGACTGAGAAGAACTATTGATATGAAATTTCTGCCAGCTTCTGAACTTGCTGAGAAGGATGAGGGCTTTTTTAGCAAAGTGGAAAAAAATGTGGGCCAAAACATAAAAGGGCAAAATCCAAAAGTAGCTGTTTGTTTTAAGTTACTCATACCAAGAAAGCTACCTAGTTTTTAATACCAAAAAAAAAAAAAAAAAAAAAAACCAACCAAAAAAAAAAACCAACCAAAAAAAAATCAAAAGTAAAATGCAGTTCCTCTTGTGAAATAAAGACTGAATTTGCAGGTTTTTAACTCCATGTGTTTTCCAATTTGGATGCATTGGGGTTACTGTCCTTTTGATTTATTCCAGGGAGAAGAACTTCATGTGTGCAATACTTCCTTTAAAGAGAGGCAGCTGAAACCTGGTCACTGGGAATAGTATAGCTTTTCTATTCTTTAGGGGCCACACAAACGTTACAGAAACATTATTCAAGTTACAAAATCATCAACATTTTCTGTGTTTTGCATCTTCTCTTGGTGTTGTGGCTGCACACTGTTTATGCACTGCTTTGAAATGCTTCTTTACTTGTACCCCAGAGGAGAAAAAGAATCAAATCTAAACATTGTGTGTGTTCCAAATAGAAGGAAGTGATGCATGCTTCATAATGAAAAGAAAAAAGAAATCTGAACCAATGAGCTTTTCAAGAAGAAAATATTTCTTCACTTTGTTTTTCCTCTCCCTCTTGCAGATTTAGCACTGGGTGGCCTTCACCAGCAAATGGAGATGAGATCCATAAAAGAGTGAAAAATATTTTAAGGACACACAGTGCTAGACAGCGCCTGATATTTGTAAGTTTGACTGCAAACTAAATCCTTTCTCTTCTCCAAAATGGCTGAAAAAGAGAACTGTGCCTACAGTCTTGGATTTATTATAATGTTGTCCTTTGAGACAGCCTTGATTGTAGAAATACGGATTTGGTGTGTGAGCTCAACTGTTTCACAACTGATTTCAGAAGCTTCCTTATCTTCAGCCTTTATGGGCAAGTGGTACAGGCACCCTCTCATGGCTTATTGAGGACAATTATGCTGAGGTTTGGGGTTTTTTTATATCCTGATTCTCCACTTCCAGTTTAAGCAAAAAATGTTACAGATGTGTAGAACACCAAGGCTTAACATGTTGTGCAGCTGCACATCAGTAGCTGCATGTATCCAGCTGTTTCTAGAGCTAATATTATTCTTCAGATGTGTGGTTTTTTCCCCTTAATTACCTGGCTTTCAGTGAACAGAGCTCTTTGTCTAATGAGATTACACCCAGGAACAGAATATTTTACCCTTGATGAAATTTTGAGGTGTGGTTTTAGACAGACAAAAATTTTTCCTGTTGTAATTTTGAAAAACACAGTTTCTCAAAAAACGCCAGAGCATTGTACCAACTGAAAAAGAAGATTGTTCATCTGCAGAGACTTTACAGTCTTGAGTGTGAGGTGAAGCAAAAGAAAGGTAGGATAAAAAGGATGTAAGGATGAGAGATGATTATGATATAATGATCGTAATGATGATTATGATATAAAATGATTAGGAGCTCTGGCAGTCTAACTCAGAAATGTTATTGATGGGTTAGAAGAGACATAAGTCTCCCAAAGTGGAGAAAGGCAGCTTTTTTTGCTTCAGTTTCTGTCTTAGAAGATGGAATGTTGACAGAAATCTGCTTTTGAATGTTGGTGTGATTTTAAGTTGCTGCTGTCCCCAGCTGTCCAGCTTTCCTCTCGGCTGTAGTTCCCTGTATCAGTGGGAAGTGGGATAAAAAGTGTGGGAGCCCTGATGTCCCCCATCACATTCCCCACAGCAAGAGCAGGGGCAGCACTGCTGTGCTGGCTGGGATGGGGGGACTCCACTGGCTACAGGAAACCCATGGCAGAAGTGATGCTTGTTGTCTTGATCCACTCCTGCAAGATGTGTTCACTCTGAAGTCCTTATTTATTCATTCATTTATTTATTTATCTATTTATTTATGTCCCCAAATTTAGCCAAGTTGGGCAGCTCATTGTCTCACCTCATTCTCACTTAATCTGGTTGTTTTCTTGTTCCTGTTCCATCTTCATTTTTAGCTTAGTTGTGGTTATTTCTTTAAATTCAAAAAAAGCTTTTCTCTTGCATACTAAGACTGTTTGATCTAGTTCATGCTGTACCTCTCTGAGTTTGTATGTGAATGTTATGATTTTGTGAGCTGCTGCCTCTCAAATAGATGCCCGTGACATTTTTCTGTGTTTCAGCCACTCAGAATAGGTACAAATCACATCAAATGCTTCCCTGATGTTTCAATGAACTTAAGATAACAAACTGGATTTCCTGTCAGTCCAGCACCTACATTTAATGAAAGCTTGCACAGCCTGAACTATCTCCAGTGGTTCTTGGCTGCTTTCCTTGAACAGTAGAGCATGAATTTATGATAAGGAGAGTTGGATGATTGGTTACATGGTCTCTCCATGCAGTCAAAAAGACTCTGCAAACATTGTGATGGAATTCTTGAATTGTGGGACTTTCTGTTGGCTTTCTGTCATTGCACCTTGTCACTTCCAGGATCAAACACTTGCTGAATCCTCACAGGGATTAATAAACAGAGATGATACTTCTCCCTCTTCTGTTGGAAAACCTTGTGTTTCTGCCCTAAAGAATCCAGCTATTAGGGTGTTGGACCTTTAATTATCAATCTGGTCAGAGCAATGCTGGCAAAGGACCATTTTTCTCACTCCATTTCCTTCCAGTGAGCAAAAGGAAGGGAAGGATGCTACTGAGAAGTCTTGTGGTATTGGATAGTTGTGTAGAGCTGGCTTGTGAAAGCTGTGCTCACAGCAGCTGACCTGATTAAAAAAAAGGAAAAAAATACCTGTTCTCTGTGCAGTGAGTGCTGTAAAATACACCAGGATTGGTTGTGCTTCCCCACATGCCCCAATATCTAGGCTGTGGTGTTGCACAGTGGATGGCTGAGGTAAATAGGTCAACTTGAAAGTGAGGGAATAGTAAAACAAGTTCACTGGCAATGTGGTGAGCAGATTCTGGCTCCAATCTAGATCCTCTTCAAACTTTGAAAGGTTAAGAAGTATCTCTTACTCTGTTTCATTCCAAAGAGCCTAATGCTAAATAACCATCCCCAGAAGCATCCAACTGTGTCTCCCAAAATTTCATTTTCATAATGCTCTGCAAAAATAGTGTGGCTGGAGCTCTGCTGCAGATTCCTTGGGGTGTCCACTGTACCGTTCTGCTGTGACATTCTGACAGTATCGTAATGTTTCCATCTTTTTTTTTGCTTTCCAGAACATAATGTGCCTCTGGCAAATGCTGCAGAGTTCTATTTACCACTGTACCCCATTTCCTCTTCAGTGCTTTGTAGTCTGTGACTGCTGAAGGAAGAGAGCTTTCCTGTTTACAAACACACTTATTACCTTGCATTTCACCAGTATAAATCCTCTCAGGTTTTTCCTCATCCATATGCTGCTGTTCAGCTTGCTCTGCATCTTATTGCCATCTACCACTATATTTATTGTCTTTTCTCCCAGTTCTGTGTTACCAGCAAGTGTGATTATTTTTACTGCAGTCTTTTTTCCAATTATTTCTCCTATAGCATGAAAGATGGATTTGTTTACTAATCCTTACAGCAATTGACTTGTGCTGAAAGCATCACTTAATATCAGCCCTTAAGTAGGGTCTTTGCTCTTCAGAGTAGAGTGAACATGATTGTGTGTACTGAAATTTCTACTGTCCCATCTCAGGTGAGCAACTGGCTCCTTCCACACGGGTGTTTTGTTTCTTTCTTCCTTAAGAGGGCAAATTTGGGTTAATTAATGTCTAGATAGCATTTGGAAGGTAAAACTGCAACTGAGAGTACCTGACTGAAGGGTCATTAAATGGATCAGATTTTTTTAAAGTTCAGTGAGCATGTACTGCAACCTTGGATATGAAATTGAAGGATTCAGATATGTGAAATGCTTCTACCTGGTAAAACACATGAAATTAATAACATCATAAGTTTTGGGTTCTTTTTCCCCTTTTCTGCAAGAAACACAAAAGCAGTAAGCAGTAGGTTTCATAGCGTTTTGCCAGTGTGTTTGTTGGGGATTATTGAAGCTTCTGCTGTCTGCATAGTTCTCTAGATCTACACTGTCTAGAAATTCTTTCCAGTTTATTACCTGAAAATTATTAGCTGAATTGTACTGAACTTAATTAAAAGTGTTCATAAATGGCATTTGGCTCATTACACTTTGTCCCTTTCTCCCCCAAGAAATGTAACCACTTTAATAGCCATCTAAATGGAAAGAAAGTATTTTTGAAATGAGATCATTGTAATCAGAAACCAAGGTAATGAGAATTTGATTTCTGGGTTTTTTTAGGATGATGTGCCTCAGACAAGAGAACCTTCAGATAACGTGCCCTTAACCATGAGTGAGCTGCAGAGCAGGTATGGAGTTTTTCTCTGACCAAGACAAAACATCCATACTCAATATTGCCCTTTACATTTAGCTAAAAATTTCTCTTCCCATTTTGAGCTTTGTCCTATATTGCACAGGGAAAAGATTTCTGGAGGTGTTATTCATACCAAGCTTTCTCACCTAAAAGCAAAATACAGTTAAATAGAATTATGCCTTTGATGTTGTTTGGCACTGTGCCAGTATAGTCTTCATAAAACACAGGGTTTGGAACTGGACTGGCTATAAAAATTATTCTTGGGCAGAAGTTTTTGGAATTTATCAACCAGAGAGCAAATGTCACTTTTAAAATAATCAATTTGTTATTTTTTTTCTTAGAACTGTAGGAGTGCAGAAATAAATTTATTCAGTAATATGGTTTGAGGCTGGATTTTTTGTTTGTTCCTTTTTTTTTTTTTTTTTTTGAGAAATAGATATTTAGAAAAGAGAAACATTTTCCAAAAACTACGGCAAATTTCTATGGTATAGTTTAGTGATTCAGCATGCCATATTTCAGAAGCTGTCTTGGAAACATGAGGTCTTAAAAGCCTGGTTTATGTAGATTAATTACTCTGTGTACCCCTCACATACATGACCAGGGTTTAATTTGAATAATTTACTTATAAGATACTGATTGGATTGATTTTGATGACTTCTGTAGTAGAAGTTAGCAATATTGATGTTCTTTGTGTATGCACACAGTATTTTGTACAATGTTTTGGGTACCTATTGGAGGAAAGATACATACTCTTTTTTGGGCTTCTATGGCTTTTCTGGTTTTCTTTATATTAAGGGAGAAGTTGTGGTGCTGTATTTGAGAGGTGTTGCCATTAGAAAAGGGTTTATTTTGATAATTAAATGTGACACACTGTTTTCCAACAAAGGCATCCCAAATCACCACTGTCCTGAAAGGAGGGTATTTTAATATGGGTACCATAGCTAACTTCTACTTGAAATTTGTCAACTCTAAAAAGTTCATTTATGATTTGGTGGCTTTTTTTTTTTTTTTTAAATTCCTGTGATTTGTAATCACCTCTGTGCAAGGGATTACTCTGATTTCCATATGGTTGTGAAGTTGCTGCTGGAGTTGTGTCTCCGGTACCTGTGCTCTCTCCTGTATTCTGTGTAGCCTTTCTGCTCCCTTATCCTTTGTCCTCACAGCTGGGGCAATTAAATTGTGTAGGATGTGTTTGTGAGAGAGACGTGCAAGTTTTTATTTTGAGGCAGCTTTGGGACTTCGAGGTTTATGCTGAAACTGCAGACCATGAAAAAAATGAACAACAAACCCTAATACTCAAGAATCCTGGAGTGATGGGATATGAAATGTGGCACTCAGGTTGGGAAAGGACTGCTCCTTGGGTTTAGAGGCCGGCAGCACTGGGGGTGAGCCATAAAGGACTCGAGGACAGTCAGATTGCTGAGTGTTTGCCACAGTGCTATAAACAGGATACAAGGACAGAGACAGAGTTCATGGAAGGACAGGGTACTGTCGACCAAATGCTGGCAGTAAAGTAGATGGATGATTGAAAACCACTGGGAGCAAGGAAAAGGTCTGTGTTTTGTGAAATATTTAGTATATGATTCACTCAGAGAAGAACTTCTGGGACTCTTAAAGGAGATGTATGAGGGAACAAAAGCATATGACAGGTATTTCAGAGCAGGGAGTTGCGTGCAGAAATCTTGCTGTTAATGTGATTTGTGAGTGTAATTCCCAGATTGCTTAGCTCAAGTTGTCAGCTGGTTTCCAGTTGAGACAGGAGAGGGACTCTTGCTGTAGCTTTGTCCAGGTATCTCATGCACAAGGGCTGGCTAATGGAAATACAAACACACCCCTCCAGAAAGAGAAGGGAAAATTAAGCTTATGTCCTTTTATAAGTCTTTGTCAGTACCAGAATAAGGAACTTGTCACTATTGGGTTTTGAGTCTTTATTGCAATTAAAGTGGTTGGACTTTGAGTGTCTCTAGGTAAACTCAGCTTTTAGGAGAAGAAAAGGCATGCACAAGGCTGCTGCTGGAAATGGATTCCAAGGAAAAGAGTGTCAGAGCTGTTTGTTGTATAGTTACAAGTGCTGTGTCTGCTTGTTGGGCTGAGAATTCTCCATCAGAAGTGAGGTGCCACGAGCTGCAGGAAGGAGAAGGTGGAACTGCAGTTGTTGATGAGTTCCCAGGGTATTGACTTGTCTGCATTTGACACAAACCTGTATAACTTCTCATTGATTTTGTTTGGTAGGCTGGTTTCTTTGTGTCCAAACTGTGAAGCACAGTTAACTCAGGATGATAAACAGGTTTAAATTTGCTCCATGCCATTGACTGGCTTTAAATGATGGAGCCTTTTGAATAAGTGTGAAAGTGGCCTTCCTCTCTTTTTAATCTTGGAGCCGCACAAGAGGTCTTGTTTTATTTGGTGTAGGTTGGCATCACCTTAATATTTGAATGTAAGAAATCTAAAAGCAAAAGCTGTTCCTTCTTTGTTTTCCATGGGACAGCGGAAGCTGGGAGTGTCAATTTAGAAAACGGATCCTACATCTTCCTCTTCTTCCCCTTTTCTGCTCTCTAAGTGAAAACCTTGTGTTTTGATGCAGCTGGGTACATGTATTCATGGATTTGACACAAGGTTTCTTTCAGTTTTGTCACATGTTGCCAGATATTAACTAGAGGATGAAGTTTTAAGTACTGGTTTGATCGCAGAAGACATTATCATTAATAAATGACATGTATATAAGAAACTGTAAAGCTTCACATTTCCAGTTTCATTTCCCAGACTGAGAACATTTGCAAAAGGCTGGAGATAACTCAGTCCTAATTTTTAAGTGTCTTAAGTGCCTAAATCTCTGAGCAGATGTGAAAAATGTCACCTTGGCTGTAATTTTTTTCTGATGATTTTTGAGCTTCTTATTTCATGCTTTATTACAGGGAAATTGCTCATTTAATTATATGACACAAACCTTTGTTTTGAAAGCATCAAGAGGAAGCAAATAGTCATGATGTTTAGATATAAACTATTCAGACTTGGCAGTGATTTGTAATGATTTTCAGAGTATAAATTTCACTTCATAGATCTAGGAAATAATTTCTCAAAGCAACTGAAAGATGAGCCTGTATTTGTGTTTAGTATTAAAACAGTGACACAGAAGATGGGGTGGGGAAGGAACCCTGGATTGCCACTATATCAAAATGTATTTGGTCGAAAACTTAATCCAAGATGTTTCTGATAGAGCACTTTACAGCTGCAACCACAGTAATTTAATATCCCCCTGATAGATTGTCTTCATATTGAAATAGCTGCCTGTGGTTACAATTTCACCTTCAAAGGACACAAAAATCCTACTGTGTTGCTCTTGCCTGGTGACACAGCCTGCAAAAATACAGCAGAATTACTGCAGATTCTCTGAAAATTAATTCTGTTTGGGGGGCATTACAAAGTGTACTCAGATAAGTGGGGGAGGATTTGTGTGAATGAATAGCATGGGGGGGTTCCCATTTCTTAAAAGTAGCTGCAGTGCAGTTTTTATTTTGGTTTGTGGAAGGTAATCTGTGCTTAGCAGCTCTACATTGGTATTTCTGCTGGTTTTGTGCCGCTGATTCCTCTTCCACATCTAGATTTGATCATTGTTTCTTATCTTCTTTCCTCTGACAGTTCTCCAGCACAGCAGAACACTCCTGTTCACTTGGGTAATGGTGAATGTTGGTCTGCTCCTGCAGCTGTGTACAAAGAGAAGCCTCACAGAGCAATCTTGGAGGAGAGTCTTGGAAAAATATACAGAAACATGTACGAAAAAGCTGCTGGTGCTGTTTCAGACCAAGAAATACAACTCACAAGAAAGCAACTCACCTGAAAACACACAGTGTACAGTATTTGTAACTAAACCTATTTTTATATAACAATATTTGTACTCTATTTTTTAAGGTACCATTATGGTTGGGCAGGGTTTTGGAGAAATGGGGGTTTGACAAAAGGAAATGATTAAAACTCCCTAACAGAACATCTCCTCCACAGTTAAGCAATATGGTGTTGCTCCTTTGAGAGTCTAAACATAGAGTCAATTGAAGACTAATAGGTCTGCTGGACACTCCTATCTGACATCAACTCAGATTTCAGCTGCAGCCAGTTCTTATTAAATAACTAAATCTATTTAGCAACATAAACAGAATTGGTTGAAGAAGCAATATGTCCTGGTGGCCAGAGAGGGGACCTAAAGGGGAAGGTGAATGTGAGTGTTGGTTTGAAAGTGACCCATCTGGGGCAAAGAGAATTGTTTTCTAGACAGTTGCCTTTAAATTGCTTCTGGGGTTTTTTTTGAGAAGGGCACAAACTCTGGTACAGTAGGACCTATAGGTATGTATTTGAAGTGGTTTTGAGTACCTGTAGTCACAAGTGTTCTAATACTGTGAAATTTTAGAAGAAAACCACCCAGCCCAGCAGCCTTTGTGTCAGATGAAAGGTCATCTTCACACAGCCTTTGCATTTGAAAGCTTCCACATTCTCCTGAATGCAGCCATGACATTTGCCAATACACTTGTCTTTTTAAAAAATATGAATAAGAAAGGAGTGGGAAAGACCAGAGCTAGTCAGCAAGCTCCTTGTGTTCTGTACAGGCCTTCTGAAATTCCTGCATCACAATCCCACCTAATTTGGAGCCTGTCCTTCTCAGTCTGCTGGGATCCTGTTGGCAGAAATCACTCAGTTTTTGCTAAAGGCCACCAAATGTTCATCAGCAGTTCGATGCTTTCCCCAGGGACGAAACCTTTTCAGCCTTGCACTGAACAGATCCCACATTAGCAGACCAGGGCAATTTGCCCATCCATTGAAAAGCTGAATGTTTTAAAAGGGCAAGAGTGTCCATCTCCTGCTTCCCCTCAGAACGAGGAAAAAACAAATGCCTGTTCTGGCTGCCTCCCTATCTGAGCGAACAGAGTCAGCTCCACCGATGCCATTTTACCTGTTGTGATTAGATAAAGGATAAAGCTAGCAGTACAGATGGCACAACATATGACTGGAACCTGCCAGCATGCCTACATAAACAAAAAGTTGGTCTATTCTGCCTTCCCTCCTTTAATGCTGAGACAACATAATTGATTTGAGAAAGCAGTTGGTGAGCAATTGCGCTGGTGGCAGAGCACGTGGAAGGGCTGTGTGCTGCTGTTCCGGGCAAGGGCGCTCTCAGAGGAAGCGTCTCACACACAGACATTTCTATTCCGTGTAAGCCTTGGAGCAGTTGAAGGGGATTAACGCTGATGACTTCCTGTCCCTGCTGCCATTTAGCACATTAGTGCTTTCACAGGGCATTAGTGGCACAGTCTCAGGGAATGGAGAAGTACCGAGTCACTCTGTGAGGTAGCAGGACACTTTTTTTTGCAGAAATGAAAAGTAAAACTTTGCCCAAGCTGTGTCCCTGAAGGCATGGAGGCCATGGAGGGTTGTGCTACCAGGACCTGGTGTTCACTGGCCTCTCCAGTGACCCCATATTAGTCCACAAAGGAATAGTTCTCTTGCTCTTCAGAGGAGTAGCTATATTGGAGTAGATCCTAAATAGGCAGGGCACATTCTGAGAGAGACTTTCCAAGGTTTTGGTGTAAAATTAGTCTGTTGAAACCTGAAGGTTGTTGCAGTTTCCTGTATGTCTTTGAGCCATAAGATTCAATCTTGTTCTCATGGTATCCTGCAGTTTTTATTCAATATTCTCTCTGCATTCTCTCCCCAGTGTCACAGCTGAGTAAAAGTTAGTGTTCTGAAGATTTGCTGCTCCCCTTTGGCCTGATCTGGCTCTGTGACATAGAAAACCTGTTTGATTTTTCCTTCCCCAGCAATCCAGCAGATTTCAGTCCCTTTTTGTTCAGTGTGTGAGAAGGCCTGAATGCTGAGGGCTTGTTGTGGGGTTTTTCTGTATGTTTGATGAAGGACACAAGATGCCATGAATTCAAGACATGAGGGGATAAGAAAGGATGGGGGCCACTGTAAAAAAGCAAGGTGGTGTTTTCAAGGGGTCCAAGAAATGACTGGAGTGTATCTGTTAAATCCCCTAGCTAAAGAAAGGAAAGCATATGATAATATGGCAACCTTCAGTTCTCATCAAAGATGAAAAATTTTTCAGCAAAGGTGAAAACTGGATGTGAGAAAAAAATGTCATTTACTGAATTTTGACCAGTATGAATATTCTCAGAGTAGCCTTCTTCTGCAGCATAACATCAAATGGAGCAGACAGCCTCTGAGTGTCTTTGGCCCTGCTCCAGCTGGGAGGGAGATGTGTGTTTAATGTCTCTCTGAATCAGCTGCTGCAGGAGATGTTCCTCTCCTGGGTCAGAGTCATTCCACAGCTCATGCCATGATACAGCAAAGAGTGCTCTCCTCCAAGCACTGTGCTGGAAATCCAGTTTGGTAAATGGAAAACTTTCCTCTGGATTGTGGCTTCAGACCCAAATTACTCTGATCTGTCCCCAAAATCTTCAAGGCACTTTGTTTTCAGAAGCATTTTGCCCTTCCCTGTTTGCTCAGGTGACTCTGCCAGCACACACAGCTCTGAGCATGGCTGCTCCTCTGCCCCTGCAGCCTGGGAGAAGTGGAGGTTCAGGCACTGAACCAACACAGCAATAAACTGTAATTGTTTAGTGCACCTTGCCTTCTGATACAATTTAAATCCCTTCTATCAAATGCAAATTCCTTGGTTCCTGAGTGGAGCTTTAAATAGCATTTTCTGTGCTCATTCCTTATCTTTTGCCATCCACAAAGTTCTAGTGACAGTGGGATGGCTTAATTCCACCCCCGTCATTTTAGCTCTTAAAGGAAAGCTGCCTACTCAAATCTGGCAATAATGGGCCAGATTAGGAGTGAATTAGTGCTTTTCTGTAGTCTGTGTTTCTCCCTTGCCTTCCCCAAGTTATTATAACCCACGAGTATTCTCACCAAAAGCTGTTCAGCATCCAGTGATGCTTGCAGGATGCAATCAGTGCAATATTTTAATCACTTTCATTTTAGTGAGTCAGACTCTGCTTCCTACTTGCTCCCTTCCCTCTCTCCTGTGAATAACTTGGTACAGTTCAGGATCTTGGGCTGGCTTTACACAAGCTGCCTGCCTGTGCTCAGTAGAAATGCAAATCCTTGGCTGGGGAGTAGCTGCTTTGGCAATCACTCAGTCACTGACCTGATGTGAATTAAAGGCAAAAATGTCAAACTCTAATGATTTGCCTTATCTAAGTTTTTGACTGAGAGGAAGAGAAGCTTAAATTGCTCCACTGAGGATAAGAAGCATAGGGATGGCTGGAGTAATGGGAACAGGTAGGAGCAGCTTTGTAAGATAGATGGGGAACAGTGTTTATGCTCCAAAGCTGAGCACCTTGGGAAGTGATGAGGGCTGTTCTTCAGACTCTGCATCACATGCTTGAATTTTACTATTACTTCAGAGGCTGCCAAAATTGTCAGGAGAGAAAGAAATCTACCTGGAGATGTTGGGAATCTATTTTTGGGATAAAATAACAGAACATTTAGCTCAGCTCAGTATTAAATAGTCTTTTTCAAAGTCCTTCTCATTGTTACTTCAGCTGTAAAATGGGGAGTTTGTGCTCTGTTGAAGCTTAATTAAATGACTGTGAACTGCTTTGGGATCCTGAGGTGAATGTTAAAGAAATTATCTTATGGAAGCCTGGCTGAAAAGTCCCATCTTATCTCCAGGTTACTAAAAAGGCTATATTTTAATTTTCCCAGGTTTATTATGTTTTAATCAGACAATTATTAAACAAATCTTAATCAGATTTAATACATTTCTATCTTGATCAGAGAGGGCTAGAAAAGATAATGAGCTGCTTTACTACATGTGCTCTTAGGAGCTAATCTTTGCAGTTGGTATCTTGCTCAGCTGCTCTCTCCTGCATGATCCGGGTTCATATCCTGACACTGATTGCTCTTATGATACCTTTTTTTCTTATTTTTAATATTAATTATTTTTTTCATCCTGATGTCTTAGTGCTGCTTGATCTGTGTACTAACCAGCACTGTTCACATCTCTCACATCGTTCGTCCTCATCCTCTCCCCAGGAACAAAGGGTGCAATGTGACAGTGGAAAATTTTGTGTGGTGTGCCATGGGTTTGTCAGAGAAAGTTGAAAGGAATCTCTGCCTTCCCACTCCATGTGCAAGGAATAACTTGGTACATAACTCTGCTCTTCCCAATTTTTAAGCTTGAAATGTTTTCTGAGACACTGAACTATGCAACAAAATTCTCAGCCTTTTAGCAGCGGTCTCTTGCTGTATAAATCTGGTAATGTGGAATCTCTGGGTCATAGGAAAGGCCATGGTGTTAATTACTTCAGTGGTCATGGAGTGATCATTATCAGGATGCTGAAAATTTCTCATGAGATTTGTTTAGTAATCAAGGAATTTGAGGAAACTTTCAAATCAATGAAATTGAGCCTCTTGGTTCCAGTGAGAACACTTGAAGCTAAGAGAGAACAGCACTTCTAGGGCTGATCTTGATGAGCTGCCTCCCTGACAGAAGGGGTGTCTGCCTTAGGTGATGTCTCTGGGAGCAGCAGAGCATTGGTCTTTGCCCATTTCCTTTCAGTTCCAACAAATGCAGCAGCGTTGTGGGAAGTGATTGAAACCCCCAATATCCCTGTTGCCATTGCACAGGAACTATTAAGCACAAGCCCCCTTGATTACTGTTGGTTTCTGCTGCTTTCCCCACAGAATTCAAAACATCATCAACCAAAGCCCTTAAAAGATGTGGCTGTAGCTCCTTTTATAAGTGTTGGCTTGCCAAAGGCATGGAATTTGTTCCCAGTTTGTCTTTGTGAGAAATTCTCTGAAGTGTGGTGATAATTTGTCTGGATGGCAACATAAAGGAACTGTAATCTTTCTCTTTGCTTGATCTATGTGGAGATTGTGCTTTTTCTTCATGGGTATTTCCCTTCAATTCTGGGTGATTGCCTCTGGCCCAGCAGAGAACTCCCTGCAGCCTGAGCTGTGGGAATCTGAGCCACCTTCTCACCTGCTCGGGGAAAGGAGTTTGGTGCTGCAAAACAACATCCCTCCTGGTTCATAAGGATTTACTGATCCTCAGGAGACAGCACAAAAATTCTGTTCTATGGCCAGGCCTTTGCATAACCCTGTGGAGCTGATGGCATGGAATGAAGAGAGCATCACACAGAGCAGGGTGGGAGGCTGGGAGCAGGGCAGACGTGGAGAGGGTTTGATGCCTGGCATTCCATGAATTATGCATTTCTATACCATGAATTATCAGTGTAGGAAATAACCTGTGCAACTCGTGAGTAACAAAAACACCATTTACATCACCGAGTGGTGGTGAATTCTAATGCTTGTATTTGTATTGTTACCCTGACTGTAGCTGTAGGAACTGTTTCATTCAGTATTCCAGTAGTAAACACTTGCTAAGAGGTTGCTTTCCCTGCCTGCCTTGTTTTCACCACAGTCATCTAATGTTTACATACATTTTAGCCTCTGTGCCATTTTTGAAGGCTTTATTTGTCTCATTTATGTTTCTGGTTTGGATAATACTTAAATATGAAATCCATCTGGGAAACATATTGTATATTCACGTCGAGGGGTAAAACCAGTTTTTAATTAAAATTTTATACAGCACTTGTATTTCACTTTGTCCTGTTTTATTATGAAACACTTCAATCTTCTTCCTAAAACACATATGTCTTGTGCGTTTCAAGATGTTCCTTGTTGCTCATGCAGAACCAGTTTGGGAGCTCTGTCAGCACAGTGCCATATGTTCTGGGCTTCATTTAGCTTCTCTGCCGCTTGTGGAGGCAGCAGATTGGATGGAATGCAGCTCAGCTCAGCTCCATTCTTCTCTTTGTAAACTTGTCAAGAGATAAAAAAAGCAGGGAGAAGGAAAACACTGAATAATACTCGAGTGAGTTGAATTATCAATAAGTTATGGGAACGTGGCCAATCAAAATTGAGGTTTCTCAGTGCTTGAGGATTTTCCTTAATTGCGGCTTTTGCAGAGCCTATAAATTGATGCATCCCTCGGTGCTACCCAGTCTTACACCCAAAACAAGTGCTGAAGATTGAGATATAACCCAAGTCATTTGGAAATTACAAGCATGAAGTGCTCGATTTTGCATTGATCCACTGGTTTAAATTAAAAAAAAAAAGTGAGTAGATTTCACAGAATATTCTGAGCTGGAAGGGACCCACGAGAACCATCGAGGCCAACTCTGAAGTGCATGGCTCCTACAGGGATCAAACCCTGTCCTCAGTGTTGTTTGCACCGAGCTCTGACCCCTGGAGTGGGAGCAGGTGGACATGTGCAGGGATCCTGCTCCTCTTTGGTGTCTTCTGGCTCTGAGGGGGATAACGTTCCACTCCTTAAATGCCTGGTACTCAAAAGAGGAAGCTCAAGAGTGATGGTGACCTTCTGCAAAAAAAAAAACACCCAAAAAAATCAAAAAAGGTCATTTTTCTTACCAACCCATTCCTGTTTCTTCCCTGCCCCCCATCATCTTGAGTTCGAACCAGTGGGTGCCACCAGCCTTTAATGCATGGCTGGTGTGTGGGCACAGCCCAGCTGGTCACTGGTGGTATCCAGGGATTCCAGGCACTGCTCTGCTCTGCCCAGCCCAGAGATTTCAGGACCACCACAGCAGCTTTGACAGAGGACCAGAGTATTTCTGTGATTCTGTAACTAGTAACTAGCTTAAAAAGAAAACAGAACCCAAAAGAATAAGAAACTGGCAAAAAAGGAATCTCTATTAGGCTGCTTCCCCTGTGCTGAGGTGTGAGACCAGAAGAGAAGAGCATGAGCAGCTGCTAGATGTGGCTGTGGAGGAGTGGGGAGGGAAACTTCTGTAGTGCTGACCCGAGGTCGAGGTCAGTCAGAAATCACTAGCTGGAGTGACATGAGTGTGAACCTGGTTGAAATGACAGGCAGCTCAGCCCCTGGGACTCTATTTACATATGTTTAAAACAAACAAAAGAAAGCTGCCTTTGTTCCCCAGGAAAATCTATTTACTTGGCATTCAACTCGTGTATAAGCTGGAACTTCTTTCACAGAAGTAGAAACAAAGCGACTGACATTTCTGCTTTGATGTGAGGCTGCAGCTAAGATTTGATTTTGAAATATGAAAGTAAACTGGAACTACCTCCAATTTAAAGGTGGATTTTTAATGACCTTAAAAGTTTTGAGTAGTTTTTTTTCCCCTTCCCTTAGGGACCAGAAAAAAATTATAACAGTAATCTTACTTATAGCTGTAAGTCTACAGAGACAGTGGCTGTAGGTTAATGAAAAATTGACACTGCTACTTGCTCTGCTTCCAGCAGAATATTTTTTTCTTCAAACTGAAGTGAACTATTGCACTGCGTGAGCTGGTTGTGAGTCTCACATATTTAACTGGATGCTGCTTTTGTGGAAGCCACAGGAGCAAGTAACAGAACAACATTTCTGTTTGGAACACGTGTGACAATAATTACGGGGTTCTTAAAATGGTTACCCTGGTCCTTCCCACAGAAATAAAGAAATAATAAAATAAAGAAATAAAAAAATAAAGAAATAAAGAATTGCTTGCTGGCTTAGTCTAAACCAGAGTGGCAGAGGAAGATTCCTGATGATCTCCATCCCAGCGCCTGATCCTGTCGCAGTCCAGCAGAGGAACCCCAGAGCAGGAGCTGGGCATTGCGTGTGCAGGTGCTCCTGTTTTGCACACACATGTGCACTGTTCCACACTGCTCCTGTGGCACAGGGACTCCTCAGGGGATACCCTGTGGCTCTCAGAGATCTGCTCAAGTGCCCTCTCCAGGAGCCTTTCTGCAGTGTCTTTGGGGACAGCTTGTTCCTGGGAATCAGAGATAGCACCAACTCGGCAGCTCTGGCTGACTTTGCTTCAGGCTCTGACAACTTAATAACTGTTTGTTGTCCTTGGCATGGTGGTGCCATCTGGCCCTGCTTGGCCAGCGGGGCTGTGATCCTGCACTGCCTGGAATTTCAGCTCCTGCTGATGAGATCTTGGGCTGTGCTGGAATGGCAGCAGCGGCAGCTCGGTGCCAGCCTGTGGCAGATGGAACGTGCTTCAGTCACCCCTGTGAGCTGTGATGGACACACAGAGCTGTTGGAGCTGCCTTCGAGACAGCTCAGGGAAGGCATGAAGGTGGCTTCAGGTGTGATACAGGATCCCGAGGCAGGAGTTAAAGAGCCATCGGGAGGAGCAGGCCTCCCCTGCTCCCCTTGAAGGATTCTAGACCCGTACCAGTAAAAGTAAGAAGAGGATTTTGATAGGTGTATATTTATTATTGTTGTTGTTGTTATTATTATTTTCATTTTGTTATTTTACGCAAGTTAGAAGAGAGTGCAGAAGAAAGGCAACTAAACCACGTAAATTTAGTGAGTTTGTTTCTTTTCCTCCTGGGGACCAAAAATACAGAAGGGTGCTGGCACTCAGCACACACATGCCCTCCTCTCCCTCAGAGCCCCACAAGCTTTACCCTGGTGGAGTTTCCCTTCTGTAGGAACACAGGGAGGGCAGTGCTCCCCACAGCAGTGATCCTGGTTAGGATCCCCCTTAAATGACAAACAGGGACCTCCAGCTGCAATTCCCCTGGGCAGGTGCCCATCTGTGCATGGCTACAGGGCTGTGGGTGCCTCTCCCTCCTTGTCCCAGAACTCTAGTGTGAGGAACCAGAGAACACACAGTGCCCTGTTTGCTTACCCTCCACCCTGCTAAAATGCCTGTGGCTTGATTCCTTTCCTTTGTAATAAACTGTGCCCACCACAGCGTATATTCTTTTAAATAACATTTTAAAATATTTTCCGGTAAATTAAAGTGATGACATGTTTGTAGGGCTCATTGTTAATTTCATTTCCTTTGGCTCAGCCAGCCAGATAAAATGCAATGTTATTAATCTTTGTTTAAAAGAAGATCCTTTGCCGAACAGTAATAAATGATCTTGATAGATTTGTCAGGAAAATGAATGATAATCATTTGCAGATAGACACAAGCCTAGTATGGAAGATTAATAAGAAAATATGTATTGGCATCATTAATAACATCTGCTGCCAATGCACTTGGATATTGGTTACAGCCTGAGAGAGATGTGTTCTTGTCAGGATACCACAACTCATCCCCTGCTGCCACAGCCAGGCTGCACAGTGCTCCTGTTCAGCTGGGGTTTCATTTTTTGATTTTTTTGGTTTTAATTTTTTTTTTCTGCTAATTACACTGTTTTCCTAAGAAACACAAGCAAAGGTCAAGACCTTTGAGACAACTTTGCTTTATTTCAATAAAACCTGTCAGACTCCCCCTCCCCAATCATTCTTTTCTCTTTTGTTTCACTTCAGTGCATCAAAGCAGAGTAGTGAAGTCAAATAAGTTTCCCACTGAAATGTGTTCCTCCTGAGGGTGCACAGCTGGCTGCATCTGGCAGTGTGGGTGTCTCCACTCCTCAGGGCCAAGCTCAGAGATGCAGTCACAGCTCTCAAAGTGCATTACTTTGTTTAACCAACATCAACATCATCATTTTAAAGGAAAAGTTACCTTCAGGGATCCATGGAGTGAGATGGGGAGGGGAAAAATTCATCACATAACCAAAGATAAAAAATACTTTGTCATTAAAAAAAGGCTTAGCAAAATTCAGTTCTACTTTCTGCAAAACTGAATTTTTCTTGGGGGAAAAAAATAATCTCAGACATTTGAAAAACCGCCCCAGTTTCCTCATCCTGCTCTGTGTTGCAGTCCCCATGGATGTGTGGTCCAAAAAAGCTAATAAACCCATTGAGCTGAGAGCTGCTGAGGGTCTCTGTGGCCCAGGGTGATGAGGTGAGAGCCCTGGTATTTCTAAAGGCACTAAAAATGTACCTGTTCTTACAGACATTTGCCAGCTATTAATCACTGCTGGTAACTTGATTTTCTCCAAATATTTTGAGGCACCCTCTGATGTGGGCACCTGCTGCCTGAAACTGAATAGTGGAAAGGCAAGACAAGCTCTGTGTCCTGTGCCTCTTCCCATGGAGATGGAGGGGCAGCTCATGGGACTGAGAGCTCCCTTCTTCAAAGGAAATCTACTTTTTTCCTCTTAGAATGAGCAAATGCTTAAACTAAGCTGCA
The DNA here is from genome assembly GCF_041296385.1 of Aphelocoma coerulescens. NCBI lineage: Eukaryota > Metazoa > Chordata > Aves > Passeriformes > Corvidae > Aphelocoma > Aphelocoma coerulescens. Next base: position 25,571,868 of record NC_091022.1, on the reverse strand, counting down.
TGAGGCCAGCACAAACACATCCTGCTCCATCCAAACTGGGGGTAAGCAGAGGAATCATGGCCCAACCTTTCCATGCCTGGTGGAAACAGAGCCTTGTTTCTTCCCTCCTTGCTGACTCATGACTCATTTTCTTCATCTTCATGGTGCTGTGCTTCTTCTGTGTGCCCTCACCTCCCCATACAGCCCACGGTCACTTGGACCTGCCCTTTGGATGCAGGGTCACATCCCTGTGGGCATTTTCAGCCTTCTCCAGGCACAGATGTTAACAGTGGGTGTTGCTGTCTCTTCGTGGTTTCAAAGGTTTTGGCTGTTCCACCCTCTGTCATGGCCCTGAGGTGGGTCCGAGGAGCTTGAACTTGCTCAAAAAAGCAAGATCCTGAGCCAGGCCCCAAGGAAGGATTTTTCTTTTCTCTGACACAGCCAGGTCACTGTGGTCCCAGGGAGCCCTTTGTGTGTCAGAGCAGGACAGGTCACCACCACAACCCACAGTCAGGACTGGCTTGGTTACCGAGGCACCTTTATTGCTGGAAATGCTGTTAAGGGGCAGCATCTGTCCCGTGAGCAAACAGGCTCAGGCTGGTGTAAGCCCAGCCCTCGTGCAGCAGAGGGGGCAGGATGGGGGGCTCAGGGAGCAGGAAGAAGCCCCCTGTCCCCACTGCTGATGCCAACAAGGGGTGGGGTGGGAGGGGTCCCACAAAGGTGGCTGGGGAGGCTGTGGGAGGCAAGGCTGTCACTGCTGAGTTAATCCCTCTGATCCCATCTGAATTTTGGCCATATAAAAAACCACAGATAGTGCTTAAGTCTCCTTCCCCCTGCCAGTGTAAACCAGGACTCCTCCCCCGAAGCGGAGCAGTGCAAAGTCAGCCCTGAGATAGGCCCCAGCCATTCCCCAGCTGGGCTTTCCGAAGCCTTTGCTCCTTGCTGCGCTCAGCTCTGCACCCTTAAACCTGACCCCACACATCCCCTGCATCCCAGATGTGGCCAGTGCCAAGTCTTCATCACCCCTCATGGAGAAACTGAGCCCCACAGCCATTCCCAGCAGGCGGTGCCTCCAGGGAAGGGCTGTGCTGCCATGTGCCAGCGCCTGGGGACTGTCACCAGGGGCTCTGTCACCTGCTGCTGCCAGCTGAGACAGGAAGGTGAGAGCCACCAAAGCCACGCGATTCCCGACCCCAGCTCAGCCGAAATACGCCCACAGGAAGATGTTGATAGTCAGCAGGAGAATGGCATTAGCATTGCACACAATCCTCCACAGGGGCTTTTCCTCGATGCTGGTGAGGGTCTGCTCCAGGGCAGCTCTCTCCTCCTGGGACAGGGTGGGTGTGGGGCTGGTGGGCAGACCACAGAACCACAAATACACCATTTTCCAGCAGGGAGGCTTGGCTGCTGCGAGAGGGGGACAAAACATGGCTGTTAGGATCTACTGGGACTCTTCTCTCCCTTCTCCCAATCTTTTGGAGGTGCATCGGCCAGTCTGGAGTGGGGCTTGAGAGACACCCTAATGGGAGATGCAAGATGATGAGGGAAAGGGAAAGGGAAAGGGAAAGGGAAAGGGAAAGGGAAAGGGAAAGGGAAAGGGAAAGGGAAAGGGAAAGGGAAAGGGAAAGGAAAAGGAAAAGGAAAAGGAAAAGGAAAAGGAAAAGGAAAAGGAAAAGGAAAAGGAAAAGGAAAAGGAAAAGGAAAAGGAAAAGGAAAAGGTCTCCCTTAACCATGTACAGCACAGCCTGATTGCAGTCAGTTGATTGCAACACCAATCACTCATTAGTTAATTAACAAACCTCTTCCCTCTCCTCCCCAATCCAGATTCCATCGACTTTTAAAAATTCCTGACAGCATGATGGTCCATTTAGAGATATGCTGGCTTGTTTATTACACATGGCTTGCCAGGTGAAGTGTGTGTTTTAATTGTCAGTCCTGTGCTGTATTTCACTCCCTGTTCTTTCCAAATAGAACCTTTTTTTGAAATTCAGGATGTTTTGGGCCTTGAAAAAAGGTGTTACCCAGAACAAACCCTCATTAAACTGTCAGCTGCTGTGTTTCGCATCTCCTTCCTCATCTCTGCTAATCACCAAAATAACAAGATATTTTTTAATGAAAATCTGAGCTAGTGAACTAGGAATTGGTAAGAAATAAGAAATAATGCTGAATGACTGCATTTGACTTAAACCCAAACTTACTCTACTTATTATTACGACCCAAACTTACTTACTTATTGAGGAAACAAAAATAAGGGATTTGGTTAGATGTTCGCTTCTGTTTAGCTTGGCTGTGATTGGTTCCAGTGTCCTTTGGACTGACCAGCAAATGGAAGGAGTGAAGAAATCCTGTGTGTGTCTTGATTCTGAGGTTTCTGCTCTGTAACCTTCGAAGGTTAAGCTCAAAACCAGAAAGCTGCATTTTTTAATAGATTTGCAGAATAAAGCTCTGTCCACTCTGAAAAGAACTTGCCTATGTAGCATCTCCTGCTACTGTTCTGTCTCCTGACAACTCTTTAAGTTGACTTTGCTCTGCCTTCCTTCCTATTAAATACCCCTGGTAGGACACGCAGCTATTTAAGGTCTGGGTTTTAACTGTGGCTTATGTCCTAAGGGAAGATGAAAAATCCTATCAGCATCATGGAAATGAGAAAAGTGGGGCTTGTGGGTTCATTCTAGGCCGCCCACAAAGTGCACCTGTCTGCTCCCAGGGTCTCTTGCTCCCCTCAGACTGTGCTGCTATTTTGGTGCTCTTTTTTTTCAGGAATAGCAGCTCTTCTGAGCCATTCAAGGGCTGTGACATGAAGGTAGGCTGGGAGGACCAAGAGCCACAACACTTTCATTTGTCACATCCTTAAAACTGTAGATACAAGCCCCAGCTCCAGTGAATGCACCAGGTGGCCCCTCATGAGATTTTGGGACTTTCATGGGATCCTGGCTGTCCATTCCCAGGCATGGGAATGTGTTTGTTCACAGACAGACCCCTACCTGCCTCCTCTGTATCTCCTGAAGCTGCAGCCTCTACCAGGTGTCCTGGGCTGATCTGTGCTGCTTCACTCTTGCAGTTTTTCAGGTTTATGGCAGGTGCTTTTCTGTGCCTGGTCCACCACGTGAGGCTGTCCAGCTGCAAAGTGGAACAGAGAGAAACTGGTCACTGCCTGTGAGTCCCAAAGTGGCTTCCCAGTCATCTCCTTCCTTGGTCCAAGGTGGTGCTGAGTCCTGTTTGGGGTGATCTCCCACTTTCCCTCCCCTCCTTCCTGCACATGTGCCCACATCCTGGAGAAGAAGGTTGGCACCATCCAGCTGGAGCTGAAAAGCTGGGAAAAAGTGTGAAATAATCTGTTTTCTCTCCTTCCATTTTTTAAAATAATCTGTTCCATCCCTGTCTCTGCAAGAAGTAACCTTTCAGTAGACACTGGAGAAGCAGCTTCCTATTTGCAAGGCTCATGAGACTGATCTGAAATAATGATGGTCTGTCCAGACAGCCCTCCAAAAGGGAAGGGGAATAAAGTCAAATAAATAAAAATAAATCAATAAAGAAGGCAAGATATCCTCTATGGATACAGTCAGTCACAGACAGCTGTTGCACCCTCAAAAGATTATATTTTAATTTCAGATTTCTCTGATGGGCCAGTACAAGACATTGCCTGTCTCTGCAGAAAGTCACAAAGGACAATCAGTCTGCTTTACAAATGCCCAAGTTCTGAAACTCTTATTGTACAGTAAGCTTGAAAGTCTTCTGCAGAGTGCACAGGAGACATCAATCTTGCAAACCTCAGTGGCCCTTTGGCAGCTGGGGGTGGGGGGTGGGGGTTCCACACCCCAGGGGCTCAGGGATTTGGGGTAGAGGCAGGCCTGCTGCTGCTGGGGCTGACCTTGGCATGCCCAGGATCTCAGTGGCTCTCCCTGATCCCTGCCCTGGCCAGGCCAGGCAGCAGGGACAGGCTCATCCATCCCTCACAAATGCTGCTGCCAGGTCCAGGGGCTGCCCTCCCTCTCCAGCCCACGCTGCCTGGCAGAGGGGCACAGGGGGGTCAGTGCAAAGGTGCCCTGGTGACAACAGGGCAGGCACAGACACACATGCCCCAGGAGCAGCTGGCTTCCTGCTCTGCCCATGTGGGAATGAACATCTCCAGGGGGTCACTTACAAAGGAATGTGAGTTTAATTTTTGTATTTTGCACACACAAATCCAGGCAGAAGCTTCCGGCTGACACGAAATGTTGCATAATTTCCAGAAGATTTATAGCTTTATTTAAATCATTTTCAACTGAGATGAGCACTGGGCAGGGCTAATCTTTCTTGTCATGAAGTGCTAAATTGCTTTGATTTGATGATCCTCATCTTTCTCGGGGATTCTTTTTTTTTTTAATCACTTAGGAAATGTCACTGGAACACAGTAAAGTTTCAGGGTACTAAAGGATTTCCAAAACTTTTTTCCTTTTCTCTCTTCTTCTCATGTGTCACTGAATCACTGTCTCTTCACATTGCAGCAAAATCTGCAAGGGCTGGGGTGTACCTGGGGCTCAGACTCCAGAGGGAAGCAATTCCCAATGGAAAGGAGCATAGAGACAGGGAACCTCATGGCATCATCCCCATCACCCACGTGTTTTGGGTGCCTGGAGAAAGCAGGCAAATTCATAATTAAGAATTGCCTACAGGGGAGCTGCGTCAGCTTTACTGACTGGGACCCGGGAAGTGCTGCCTGAAGCCACCGTGTCCAAGGGCAGGGAAGCAGGAGGGAGCCTTGTACTGGGTCCTGGGGAGCCCTGTGTCCCCCCTTAGTTTGCTCCTGTCAGCACCCACAGAGCTGAGCATGTCTGGCTCTCAGTGGCACCAAATGATGCTGTGGGAGCTCCAGCTGCAGCACCTCGGAGCTCTCAGGGTGGGCTCAGGCCAGCCTAGGCGGGCTTGGGGCTCCTTCTAAGCTGTGCACCAAGAGGAGCCACTGAAGCCACACCTCAAGACACAGGGAAAACCTCCCAACCCCAGAGTACACCGGGTGGAATTGCCAATCCATCAGCCTGTCTGGGTGAGCCCTGACCCCTGTCGAGCTGCCCTGCTGGTGCAGCACTCGGTGCTTTGTGGGCTGTTCCCCTCCCTTTCCACCCTCACAGTCTCCTTGGGCAAGGGAGTTTGCAAGAACTCAGCAAAGTTTTTCTTCCGTTGTTTGTAAACTAGAATAAATCCTTCTGTTCCAAAATGCCATCTGGCACCTGACAGTTGTGTTTCAGCTTCACAGTCTCAAATTTAATTGTAAGCTCTTTTGCAGGGTTTTCAAGGACGGCGTGACACAATATGGACTACCTACAATGAAGACATATGAACTCTGGAGCATACCAAACAAATTCCTTGCATACTTGTTTTCCAGCACAGCATCAATCACCACAGGGATGGGAGAGCGTCCAAAACAGCAGGAGAAAATGCTACAGCCTGCAGTTCTCAGATTGTAATTCATTTAAAGCCAGGAACATTAGATGTACCACTCTAACATCAGATACAAATCTCTTTTCTCCTTTTGCCCATTTACTATCTCAAAAGCATTGAGATTCGATATTTAAAGTAGTCCAGTGTAGATCCTCAGCTGGTGTAAAGCGACATATCCGTGCTCAACAGCTGTTCCTGGTCTTTGAAGGCAATGGAGCTGTGCTGATTTACATCTGCTGAGGTATGATCTATCACTGTATTTCCTTGGCTTTGTCTTTGCTCGCTTGTTTTTCTACTCTTTTTGCTTGACAAAACAATTCCTAGCTCTTGTACCATGTCTTTCATCATTCCATCTCCAAGCACTGCAGGTAAAGACAAGCAGAGCCAGCCCTGTGCGAGTCTTAGAGGAGAAATATCCAAGGCTCAGGAAGGGAATTGATTAACCAGGAAGTACTAAAGCTTCAGAGATCCTCATCCAGGACAACCAGCACAGCCTCCCCCTCCCAGACACTGTCATGGGGACACTCAGGCTCTTCACCACAGATTTGCCCACTTGCATGCCAAGTAAATAGTGGCCAAACACAAAGGCCAGGTGCCACTTTCTACCCAGAGAGTTAGAGCCTGGCATGTCCACCCTGATCTCCACCTCCTGCCCTTCCTTCCCCAAACCCTTCTGTCCCTGACCCACCTCAGCACAGCCACAGACTCGCTGGAGATGATGGGACAAACCATGAGAAACCATGTCACCAGCAGTGATGGTGCAAGCCCACACCTCTGCTCATGTCTAAGGCAAACCTGGGGTGGGTCTGACCCAGGAAAATGAGAAATGTTGGTCTCGGTGCTGCCCACTCAGATTTGTGCCAGACAGACAGAAACCCAGCAATGTTGTCTCCTGACTCAGTTAAACCCCATACCTTCCCTTTGGCTGTTCTCTGAGGAACAAGGGCAGATTTTCCTGTTGCAATCAGGAATAAATAGTAGAAACTGAATGGAATCAGACTAAAAGAAATGGGGACAGACTCTGCCATTCCTACTGAGCTATGGGGAGAGGGAATAACTGCTTAGTGGCATGAATTTCCTGGCAGCCCATCCCATTTTCCTTGTGGTGGGAAGATAGTGACGGACAGGGGGCTCACGGGATGGTCATCACAAATATCAGATTATTGTGTTCAGCCTCTCACTGCCACAGACAGTATCATTAATTCTCACTCATTTTCTACAACAGAGTCTTTCACACAGAGGTCAAGCGCTGAGCTCAGCACTATGTGGGGTCCATGACATACCAAAAGGCTATCCTGAACATCCCTATTGAGAAAATTTCCCCCAGAAAGTCCAGCTGATGTTAGCTCCTGGCCAGTGCTGCTCTTCAGCAAGCTCTCCTCCCTCCCTGGCTCTCCAGGTGCACCTGAGGTGGGGCAGCCACCACTCCTCGTCCTTTGTTCCTCTGGGATAGCTGCACACAGCTGCTTCAGACAAAATCCTGTCCTCCCTGACCATACCCCTGTCTTTTTGAAGAATGTGTAAAATAAGGCCACTTACCTCCAGCACCTATAAACTCACACATTTCAGTAGAAATACCACTGAAAATCTCCCCTGGGGAATCTCTCAAGATTGTAACCTCTCTCTCCCTAATTCTATTATAGTGGCCTCCATCCTGAACTCCCCCTCTTAGGAGATGCTTTAAATGTTTTCTCTGAGGTCAGACTAAAAAGCCTGGAGGTGCTGGGGCCATTTTCTCCATCTCCTGAATTGCTGGTGTGACGCTCACTGTTCACCAGTGCTGTGTTAATGCATCTTATCTTGCTATTGCTGTGGGCAGGGAGCACTGCACATGTTTAGCTATCACAGGTCAGATGATGAGTGGGAACTCATTAAACCACAGTAATTAATTGCTGGCAACCATCTGGCCACCCCTGAGCAGCCGTGAACAACGTAAGCAGCAGAACTAATGGTGCCTCCTTGCCAGTATTTCTCTCTCCCATGTGGATCCTCTGATAGCTAATAAAAGCTGAGAGTTTATCTCCAAGCAGACACAAAGACAGCCTCTCTCCCCCCTCCTCTCTGCTATCTGAGCACCTGCTTTCATTTAGGAGCAGGGTGTCTTTGACACCTATAACATTCCATCAAACATTGATGGAGCTGGTTAATGCTTTACAAGTTATGAGGAAGCAACAGATTGATGCCATCATAGCATTTTCTCTCCCATGCAGTTAGACAAGAAAAAATAGGTCTTTTTAATCTATCCAGTAACCTTTGTTGAGAGGTAGGTGGCAGTTTTGTTATATTGGCAGCTGCTTTAAAACTTGGGACTGGGAAAAGTTGCTTTAAGGTTTTATAATATAAAACCTCCCAACTCTGCACCATTTTAATGTGCTAAGTAAAAGAAAGTTGTACTTCCCTCAAAGTTATTAAATTTAATTGAGATCACATTGGGACAAAATGTTATTTTCCTAAACGCCCATGTTGCAAAAGATATTAATCTTGTTTGCCTGCAAGATTGATGCTGGCTCTGTTGAAACAGGCTAGATGCTACAATTAGATATATTTAATTCCTCCTCAGCAGTGCTCTGTAATGTGATTCCATCTCCTTCCCCTTCTTCTTTTCTTTCTATTCCAGTTATGATGGGCTGTGGTGTCTGCCCAGCTCTGGGCACAGCATGGGAACTCACACTCAATTTGAAGCACTCAGTGCTCAGCAGCATTAACACTCTGCAACCTGGGGAATAGACAGAGCTGAGCAGCAAGGGCTTCTTGGCAGCATATGCATTACACACCATTTCTTAGCCACTGGAGGAACAGAAAAGGGCAGATCACAGGGACTTTTGGTACCCAAATGGGGGCTCTGGGAAAAGGGTGTCACTGCAAGTCACTTACCTTTTCTTCAGGGATTGGTGGGGTGCAGAGACTGATGAGGACGGTGACAATGGCAGCGAGGGCACAGAGGATAAGGGCAAAGTAGAGGTAGTGCAAGTCCTTTAGCACAGCTGGTCTCCTGTCCTCCTCCCCACAAGACGGGGGGCTATAAATAAACTCCATGATCATCCGAACCAGACCCACAGCAAGCCCAGCCATGAGGCCCCAGAAAGCACCCTGAGAAAGGCAAGCACAGAGAAAAGGTCACTGCAAATTAACTCTGGTTGTAGTTCTCCTTCTCCTCTCCCTGTCCTCTCCTTCTTTCCCAAGCCTTCTTATGCCTGATGGAAATCCACAGTGATGGTGCATCAAAGGAGAATTTTTTCAGGTAAAAATCCTCATTTTCTCTCTCTGCCCTTGAACATGGAGCAGATAGAGCACAAACAATGCAAGAATCTCCTCCTAACAACACTCCTCCAATGAGACTTTGACACATCATCCCTAAATGGCAGAACAACTTCCCTTTCATGCTTTCAAACGGGGCTGCCAAGAAGTGGCACTTGCAGGGACTTCTTAGAAGCAAACCCACACCCACTAGACACTGGGCTAAGATCCACTAATGCACACCAGGGAAAGGCTGTCTAATTGTCACACTTTAGCTGGACTGGCTCCGAGTTTACAAAGGCTAAGTACTGAGGGCAGAGATACTTATTTATTTTCTCAAATTAAATACATGTATCAATTGGTTGTTGACACTTCACTTACAGGCTCATTAATCCTCTTGCAGAAGATTGCCAAGATGAAGAGGGCTGTGATTGGTGGGGCCAGATAGCTGGTTATGGACTGAATGTAGTCAAAGAGCTTTCCACTGTTGGCTGATTGAATGATTGGGATCCAGAGAATACTGATGACCACAAGGATGAGGATGAAGACTCTGAAAGAGAAGGATAAAATTGTGGTAACTCTGTAGGCAGAGTTAAACAAAACACACTCCCAGTTGCTCTTAGAATTTCCTGAGAAAAAATCCACAGATCACTCTCAAGAACCTTTCCTTGTGTACACAGGAAAAGAGAAGATTGTTCTCCCGTGGTGAGCCTGGTGTGTCCTAGAGTGTGATATGGTCTCAATGACCTTGGCTCTTGGATGTGACAGAAAGAGGATGCTGGAAGCTCATGGAAGCAATCTTTCTGCCACCTTTCCAAGCAAGTAATGTGCTCAATCTCTTGCCCTTGCCAAATTCCAACTTGTTTGCTACTTTTTAAAATTGTGTTTGGGGTCTCAGGTGAATATAGTAACCTTTGCACTGTGTGCCACAGAGGTTTGTCCATATTGCTGAGCAAGAGGTACTTGTCCTCTCACCACTCTGCCATGGTGAAGTGTGAGCCTGCCTGCAGCCTTCAGCCACCCCTCAGCAAAGTTTAGAACTTAATGCTGATGACTGGAGAGCAAAAGCTCCACAAACACACTGAATGCAGCCTAAATTCCCCTGCCTGGAGGAGAACTTTATATGCCCCTGATATAATGCAGCACCAAAGCTTGTCTGCAAAGGACACTACAACTTACCACAGAGACAGAGAGCTGGGAGGCTCAGCTCTGCACTTTTCCGTGGGGAAAAAAAAAAAGAAGTAATTGCAACATATCACTCCTGTCTGATACAAAAATAACACGTTTTTATAGTCCTCTGGTGACAACGACTCCAGAGCACTTTCAGCTTTCCTAAAAGTTACATTTAAAGCAGAATTTAAAATAAGTTTAGAGAGAAGAGGGGCAATTATCTCCTTAGCTCAGTGGAACACACAGAGTTTCTCCTTGACCAGATCTACCCAAGAAGGAGGTGGAAATTGCAATGCTCTTTCCCAAGCTGTGCTCCTGCTCTCTATTACAGGCACCAGATTTTTCTCAGTGAGTGCAGCCTGGAGGATGTAAATGCTGCACTCAGAACAGATGATGAGAAGAACGAGACATAAATAAATGTAAGGACCTGCCCACAACCATCAGCTCCTGCTCCGAGGCCTGCCTGCGGACCCGCTGCCAGATGTCAACAACGAAGAGGGTGCTGCTGCTGTTGAAAATGGAGGTGAGGGAACTCATCAGGGCTGCCATCATCACTGCAATCATCAAGCCCCGGAGCCCTGTGAGAGCCAAACACAGAAGGGGAATCAGGACTAGACCTTGGGCCTCTGAGCACTGCTTTTTCCATCCTGCTGTCTGGTATCTGCAGTAAGATTTCCACATGCTGAGGATGGGTGAGGGCAGCCTGATCCCCCCCTGCACAGCCTGGCTCAAGCCTAGCTCCACAAGGGTGTTTCTCACCATCGGGCATGAGTTCAATCACCAGTTTGGGGTAGGCAATGTTGGAACAACCCACAGCAGCTCCACAGACCCTCTTGCAGATGTCTGGGTCCACGCAGCCCACTTCATCTGTGTAGCACAGGGGAACAACAAGGAGTCAGTGCAAACCCCACTGAGCCATAGACTGTTTAGATCAAGGGAACAAATCCTGATGCCTTGTGCAATTTCATATAAATTCAGAGGTGGAATACAGCTACAATGAGTGGAGCTGAAAAACATTTTATATCATATAATAGAGGTGAAACTTTGGGATGATGTTTTGAAATTCTGTTCAGGGTACAGCTAAAACTCTCCTGGGTGTTGCGTAACTGTAATCCTTGATGATTTGTCACTTGTGGGAACTGGACTGTTTCCATGAACCTGTCAGCTGGGTTCCCAGGGATGCTGGAGGCTCACTTACTCATATTTAGGAAATCTGGGAAAAAAGGCTCTTTCCTCTGGGAGTGGTCCTTCTAACCAAGGTATCCTTCCTGGGAAGGGAAAGGCTCTGGGGACACCAGCAATGAAAACTCCTTGGGATATAAGGGAGGCTCGTTTAGCCTAATCCACCAGGACCTGAATGAATCTGTATGGTAGACTGCTAAAACTCTCCAAAATACCTAGTGGATGTAATCCATAAGATCGGAAGGACAACCTCAGTGCTCCATGAATTTAATTTCACTGACTGCCTCCACACAGACAGATGGATGCAATGTCCACAGCATGGAGCTAAATGACCCCAATGGCAAATTATGCCCCTTATGGCTACTCCCGGTGGCTTATGCCACTGTGGGAGAACTGGAGGTGGAGGGAGGGCTTGGGAAGACCACGGCGCAACAGGAATCTCTATGAACATGCCTGCAGGATAGCAGTTTCTAAGATGTAAAAGTGCTGGCAGACCTGTGTGGGATTAGTGCTCACAGCTGGTATGGAGCCCTGTGTCAAGGAAGATGGGAAGGCTTACCTGGGTAAAGAGCTCTGCTGATCATTCCTGGCATGACAATGAAAAACATAGGGAAGATTTTCAGATATCCTCCCAGCACTGATCCACCTTTGGCATGGGAGAGGTTCTTGGCAGAGAGAGACCTCTGGACTATTACCTGCAATCAGTGCAGAAAGGGAGCAGAGAATGAAACAGAAGCACAACAGAGAGAGCAGGGTCCATTCTCTCTCTGTCTCTCCTTCTCATGGATGACTTTCATCCCACAGGATCCCAGGGTGTTTTGCATGCCAAGGACAGCTTTCCCACCTCGCTGACTGCAGCCTGCTGCCACTGCTCAGAGCTCAGTCCACAGGCTACAGGAGAGGGCAGCGTGGAAATTTCCTTTACAGGAATAATTTCACCCTTGACTGAAACGAAGCCACCTTGCAGGCTGGAGACAGCAGCTGTATGGCAGCAAGAGACACAGAATGAAGCAGGCTGTGGGTGTTTTGGTAAAAGCTCAGTGGTGGGGTTTCATAATTATCCCATCTGGAAGTCCAGAAGCACCACGTCTTGAGATCCACACGCAGCTTTCCTGGTTTGTAGCTTGGAAAGGAATAAGGGACATGAGACACCTGGGACTGTGAATGGAGAAATATTGTCTGCAGGTCACTCAAGGTCACAGCAGAGCCAGCTCCAGATTCACATTTTTATATCCTTGTCATGATAACTGCATGAAGACACCCAGTACTCACCAGCCCACAGTGGGAAAAAGAAGGATGAAAATAACCTGTTCTTACTGCACTAAGAAGTGCATAAAATTAGCAGCTTGCTGAGAAGGTGGAAGGAGTGAGACATTCTGGTCTAGACCAGTAAAAAAGGTAGCAACTCCTGCATATTGAGGCACAGGGATTTTTCAGCTCACAGAACCACAGACTGAAGGAGTGGACTAAAAATAACACTGTGGTGGTTTGTCTGCTGAGGGAAAGATTTTATTTACCTGGTCAGTGCACCAGCACCAAAGAGCCAGCACAGAGAGACCAAATATAAGGCCAGGCCAGGGAATGTCTCCTGTGATGGGATCCCTGAACAAATGGAAGGCATCTGCACGTGGGAGGTGGCAGGTCGTGTTTGGGACTGTGATCTTTGGTATTGCTGTGCTGTATTTCTCCTGAAGTCCTTCATACCAACCAACTTTTTCAAATCCTGTAAAGAAAATGCCAGTGATTTAAGGGCTGGTGCATCCTGCAAAGTTATGATCTTATCTGAGTCTCGTGACTGCTTTTCTTTTATCTTCCTCTTATCTCCTTTACTTTTCATTCCACCCTTGCTTTTTGAAGTCAAGGTTTCTACAGAAGGCAGCTGGATTTTGCCCAGAGTCCTTGTGGTTTAAACAACACATTTTGGAAGATGTTCAATGCAGGAAAATCTCCATGATCCTAATCCCTGCAACGTCATCAGCATCTAGTCTTTACTTATACACCCTCCAAGAGCTAGAGCAGGAAGGTACAACATGAAAAAAGAGATACCTGGTTTAGATAGTTCTGTTTGCCAACAAGGATTAAAACAAAGACTTATGATGTTCATTTCCTTGTTGGTCTTAATTTTTTTATAACACTCAGTTACGCCCACATGAACCCACAGTAACTCCAAAAGTCGACAGCGAAAGTCAGCTGTATTACTCTGAATTGACATGGGCTTAATGAGAGCTGAATTTGGCTCTGAGAATGCAGTGTTCCAAAGCTCTTTGGCAACTCCAGCGAGGTGAAGTTACCCAGAGCCTCCCCTCCATACTGTCAGTGCAAAGGATGAAGCAAGTATGATGGCTGGAGAATGAGACTTGTGCTGGCACCACTTCTGTGAGTGGTTAAAACTCATTTCTGCACCACACATGAAAGAGTGAGGCACCCTGCTACGGTCTAGTGGCCTTGGGACCACTAAACTGCTGTGTGGTGCCACTGCAGGTTCCCCTTACCTATGAACATGAGGACCAAAGCTCCCAGCACCATGATCAGGGTCTGCAGCGCGTCTGTGTAAATCACAGCAGTCAAACCCCCTGCCAGGAGAACCAGAGACAGCAGTCAGTGCATCACCATGCACAGGGAAACAGGCACCTCACCTGGAAAAAAGCTTTCTTTAGCCCCAGCCCTGGGATTTCAGGACAGACCCATTGGGAGAAGCTGGCACTGAGCTGGTCCCCTGGAGCCCACAGCTGTGACAAGCCCTCCCATGAGGAATGGCATGAAGGGTTTTCCATGTTCATGAGAGGACTTGGAGGCAGCTCAGTAACTTAACAGCTAGAGTTGCTTATTTTGCAGAAAGGCAACAAAATAGCAAATATGGGCAGTGGTAACACCCTGCACAGAGGGAGCCAAGAGCCTTGTGCAGTGTTAAAAAATCCTCTAAAGCTGTGATGTTACCCCCGTACCACTTTCCCATGGGCAAAGAGGGGAGACCAGCTGGGAGTGACAGGGCAGGTACTACCAGCAACTGGGGCAATCTCTCCCTCAGACCAGGACCTGAATACTCTTTCTGCTCTGTAGGAAATGGGAAACTTATATCCTAGGCTCCAGCTTATAATGTGTCCTCTAAAATCAGCTATTTACCAGCTATGGTGTAGACAGCAGTCACTGCTAGCAAGACCACAGTGGACAAGTAGAGGTTCCAGCCCAAAGAGATTTGGATGAACAATGCTCCGGAAAAAATGTCTGTCTGGAATAAAAAAAACCCAAGGGCAGTCTGGCATTAGTTGTGCTTCGTGCAAGTGAAATCTAATAAAGCAGCCTGCAGCCCTCTGCAGCTGAAAGCATTGACAGGGGAGGACACCACGAAGGTGAACTGGGAGGGGAGGAGAAGAGCTGTTGGGGCTGTTGGCTCCGAACCTTGTTCTGCTGTAAGGAAAAACTTTCCTCCCGGTCAGAGCTTTCAGGGTCTGGGAGAGAGGGAGGGAGAAGATGAAGGTGCTACACCAAGGGACCAAAAAGTCATCAAAATAAAGTCCATCTTCATGTCATAGAATCCTCCCTGGCAGAGAGAAGCACTGGTGGAAACTGTCACTCGTTTTGGTGACTGTGAAGACATCCCTGGATAGCAGAGCCCACAGGCAGACACAGGAGGGAAAGAGAGGGAGATAGCAGAGACCTTATTCTTCCCAGGGCTGCATCTTCATGGCCTCGTGGTCCAGAGACACTCCCTCTTGGAAAGACTCCTAAAGAGTCACTGATGTCGTGTACCATGATTTGTTTATCTGAGAAGGTCAACAGGTGGCTTTTCTGTTTGTGCAGTTCAGCATATTAGAGTGGCTCCAGAAAAACAGGTTATACCTGCTGAGGACCTCACTAGAAATACAGAAACCCCCATCAGCTCTGTTTTGTTTGGACCTTCTGGCAGAGAGAGTGACACCAGAACCTGGTGAAACCTGGAATTACACAGATAACATCATTCAAAATTGCAGGCAGTGATATGGGAGATGTTTAGGTTGGGAAAGTAGGTAGAAGGACACCTGCAAATCTGGTGTGGGGTGAGATACAGGTGAGGACCTTTATCAAGGGAGACAGAAGGGATGGGACAAGAATTCTGTTTGCAGTGTCTGAAATGAGCACCTGGAAAGCAAGGAGCCAGTGCAACCCCTGACCTCTGCAAGCCTGAGACACAACAGGCACAGCCAGAACACCACGGGAATCACTGCCCTTTCTGGGGTTTGGCTTCCCAGCAGGAAACACAACCACCTCTGTAGCCGTGCAGGATCAGTCCTCTGACAACACTGTTTATTGAGATCTCTGTTTTCTTTGCAAGCTGAGAAGACTCTGCAGTGCCCTGGTTGTTAACCTGTGTTTGGGCAGAAAGCACAGGGAGAAAAATCCTTCTTGTTACCAAGTGCCTGCTGTCCAGCCAGCCGCTAAATGAGCTCTCCACAAACAATAGCTCTGCTTAATAGAAAGCACCTGTCATGGCCATAAACTCCCCCAGCCACATCCGTCAGCCACGCGTGAATTGGCTGCACAGAGGAGAAACCACTGAGATGAAACAGCAGTGACGAGGGCCAGGGTCCTGCTCTGAAAAGCACTGGCAAATACTGCTCTGCTGAAGGTCACTCTGAAAGACAGCTCTGCTTCATACCTTGGCTGTGTGGCTGTGCTCACTGTGGGCTGCTGCAGGAGACAGTTGCCATTTATCCCTCACAGGTAAAGAAGTTTCAAGAGCCTCTTTGAAAGACCTCACTCACTCTGCCACCAGGGGCAATGCTTTGATCCCGCAGAGCCAAGCTGGAGGCAGTAGGTGACAGAAGTGGGTGACATGACCAAGAGCTGCCCATTAGAGGAGGAAATCTATCCAACACTCCCAGCCTGGAACTCCTCTTAATGTCCCTCCCAGGACCTGAGACATAATAAGCCTAGGAGAAGGACCTTGAGGCCACTTGAGTGTCTTATTTCCAGTCAGTGTCTCCCAAGGCAATTTGACATCTGAGTACTTCAGCAGTGTCTAGTGAAAACTGGCTTCTACTGACCTTGGGATAACCAGCTGAAGACAAAGGACTGACATCTTCAGTCCCTGTAATGGACTCTCAAATGCACTCCTCTCCCTCCAAGGGCACAGGTAGTTCTTAGTAAATATCTGAGCATAACTTCTGTTTCTTTCTGAATGGCATTTAAAAGAGGGAAATACCCAGCAGGCTACACTGGTTTTCAGTTACCAGCAGGGTACAATGCTACAAGCAACCCAGAAAAGATGCTGAGTTTTGTCTTAAGCCAGAACTTACCTCCCTTTCACTGTACCCTTTTTATGTAAGACAAGTGAGAGAAAGAGAGAGGAACAACCATAAAATACCTAATGCTGAAAACTCAGCTACAAGAACAACAGCAGGTTTACAATAATTTAAGAGAATTTCATCCCTACAAGATGCAGCCAGCCAAATATTCAGATGGGGTAGTGCTGCCCTTCCTCTGTCTCTGCTGCCTAAAGTTTGATGTGATAGAAGAGGAAAAGTAGGCAGACAGCCTGTGGTACTTACACTGTTTAATAATTAGCTGCACATCCCTGTAAAGTTCTCACTGAGTGTTGCTGTTTAATGAGGGCTCTGCCTCTCTCTTAGGAAAGGTCTCCATGATCAATACAGAGGCAGGAGCAGCACACTAACACACTGCTACTGTTCCTGGGAGCTGAGCTGGTCCTTTCAAGGACATCTGAGCTCTCTCTGAGCAGCCCTGCCTTGTACCAGGATGCCCTATCCCAGCCCTAGACACAAGGGCTGTGTTCAGTTGGATACATACGGATATCTTGGTGAATATATAGAGAATCAGGGACAGCACGGACATGTAGATTTGTATCCTCTGCCCTCCAAACCTCTTCTGCAGGTACTCGGGCATGGTGACGACTCCTGCTGCGATGTAAACAGGCACAAAGATCCAGCCAAGAGCCAGCAGTGCCCAGGTGGCCTGTTAAAGAGACAGAGAATAAAGGCACAGGATTCAACACAAGGGAACAGCTTTTTCCCCTGTTCTCTCAGTGGCCATCCTAAGAAAGCAGAAAGGTACAGTGCCATGCAATGTGTTTGAGAAGCAGACTGACTTTTTCTCCCTGCTCAGAAGATGAGCCAGCAGCTGGTGGAATTATTACAATTCAATTAGAATCCTTTGAAGTTCTCCTCCTGAGCCCTGTGTTTCTCTGTCATGGGTGTCACATCCTATTCCATTCCCTGGTCTTTTGAGCAAGGTGATGTATTCTGTTGCTCTAGTTCTCTGAAAGATGGTAGGGTGTTTGTTGGCCTCTGAAACCACTGATGCTGTGGCAGTGAAGAGTTAAGGGATTCAGAGCAGGATGGGAGCATCTGTTTGTTGCTTGATTAGCAAGTGATGAGGCTGAGGCAGCAGACTGTCCCTGCAGAGCATAAAAATAAGCAACAGCAAGACTCTGCTGGGATGTTCTCCTTGCAGGCTGGCACAGATGTGCTCCTGTCACTGGTAGATAAAGAGGCACTTTAGTTGCTTTGCCACAGGTGAAGAGTCTTTTGGAAAGTGCAAAGGCATTTCCCATCATGTATTTTTTCTACAATTCCCACAACAAGCCCAAACAGGAGAACTTAAAGGTAAATGAAAGCCATTGGATTATCAAACCTCACCTCCTGGTTGTCTCAGGCCATTATCTTTCATCATTACATTTATTTTGATGAGTTATTCAAGTTTTCAGAAAAGAAACTGATTCCTGTGAGCAGAGATTGTGACTGATTGAGGAGAACAGCCGTGGCTCCTGCAGTGGCAAAGACTGGCTGCAGTGAAAGATGCTCATATGATCCCTCCAGCTGAGCGATGTCCCATGGCAAAGGGAGAGAGTAATGGCATATCTAAGTTCTCTTTCCAATCTGAAATAAATTAATCTGAACTCATGAAGCTGGATTTGCCCTGAAACACCATCTTGTCTTCATGAGCTTCCAAAGTGACTTGAATAGATTTCCTTTAGCTACAGCAATATTGTTATGTCCTACATGCACTAGGCTGAACACACTCTCTGTTTTCTTCTCCAAGGATTTAAAGGTGACCTTAATGGTCTAGAAAAAAACAGTGCAGTGAATACATACGCCAGGAAAGAGCTTTTGGTGGGCCCTGCCTGTGCTTGGCAAGTACCCGGCACTATTAACACTCTCTGCTGAGGTAGGCAAGAGATTCAGAGTTAGGTGCGTGATGCTTCTTCTGAGGCTGGCACTAATCTCACTCCTCATCAGCTGAGAAATTTCATTAGCATCACACACCAAGGGCCTGCTTTTCATGCTCTGTGTGGTGTCAGTGGCAATTTTCCAGGCCACTTCAACAGGGCAGAATGAGACTTGCCTTCACACACAGATGTTCACCCCAGAGATGACACATTTTGGCAGCTGCCAGCTGAAGAGAGTGTTGCTGATTCTCATGGATTTACACTGAATAGAGGAGCACACAGTGCTTCTTTTTGCCTTTTTTTTTAACTCCCTGTACCCAGAATCCTGTGATTATCCAACCACATTTCCAGCATTATCTTTTATTTTAATCTTCATGAGTGCACACTAAAGCTTAAAAATAAGGCCATGTACCACTGAGAAGGTCAAAGAGCTAATAATTCTAGTGAATTCCACTTAAACTAAAATAAAGATCTCATGTTTCCAAGGCTGTCAGAATGTCTGGAGGCTTCTCTCTTGAGAGTTGAGCACTTGTTGCTGCTGATACTGTTAAATACCTGATTTGGGAGAGAAACCCCAGTCCCTTTGTAAACAGTGACATGCTTAGTTGACAGCAGAACTGACTCTTACGTTCCACTCAAAGCCCCCAACAGCAAGGCCCCCAGCTGCTCCAGTGCCCGCCAGGCCGATGAATAAACCACTGCCCACGTTGCTTGACATCAGGGATGCTCCAATCTGAAACACAGGGCAAAGGGATAAAACTGAGAAAGTCACTTTGAGCAACTTCTGTATCAGTCCAAGTGTTTTCCCCAGGAGCTCTCTTTCCCCAGGATCTCATGTCCTTGTAATTAGGCAGCTGGGTGCTAATGGGGAGTTGAGTTTTCCTTCGCCTCTCAAAACCCCTATATTTTTATATCTTAAAGCATGTTCCTGCTGCCTTCCACTGCCCCCACTCCAGTGCAAAGCTTAGTCTCAGAATCAGGGCTCACTTTGCCAGTGGTTCTCCTGAGAAGCACACCTGTTAAGGAGGCACAGCAGAGGGAGGGGAGCCTGGTGACACCACAGATTCCTCAGTGTCCATGAAACGTGACAGATTTCTCCATTCCCTTGTTAATCAGTCAGCAAGGTGCTATCTCTGACCCTGCTGACCCTTGCTCTACCTCCCCATGTCTTGCTGACAGCCTCTTTTGAGTCTTACTCTGAACATGTGTGCTGTGGGTTCACACAGCCATGGTGACAGCAGTGCTCTCTTGGAGCTCCTGCTGAGGGAGGAGATTCCTGAACCGCAGCATGGATGTGCTAGGAGCACGCAGGGCTTTGTGCTTAGTGTCTAAGGTAGGTTCAAAGCTATGGAGCTCTGCAGCAGGCTGGAAAATGCTCTTGCTTCAGGTTAGCTTTAACTGCAGGTGGTGGGCAGGGTAGGCCATCCCTGCCATGGCTCATTGACACCCTAATTGGAAGAGCTCCAAGGCTCTTTAAACAGGGCAAAGGCTATCTGACTTAATAACTGCTTTTACTGGCACAAAGCCTCACCTCCTTTCTGAATGCCAACATCAAACCTGTCTCAGGGTCAAATGCAAAACCACCCAAAGGACAAGTCAAGCCCTTTCATCCTACAGTTTGCTTTTAGGTACACCACCTACGAGGAGCTTTTCTCTCCTGAGTACTGCCTCATGTGAAACAAAGAATGATGGAAGCTGCTCTGCTTCTCACCTTTGGGCAAGGCAAAACATGAGGATGACATCAACACCCACACTGCCTCTGCCTTCTTGCCTGTCTGAGAAAACTCTTGATTAAAGAAGCTGCTGTGACAGGACTTTGCAACCAGTGCTCTCAAGAAATGTGAGCAGTTTTCCTGATATGTAGATCAGACACAGAAATACAGAAGATACATTGCAGAGGTGCAGCAATTTAATATCAGGGCTTAGTTGAGGCTGAAACCTGTCACTCTCATAAAAACAATAATAAAAAGTAGGTCATACTCAAGGTGAAGGCCACAAGGAGCAGAGCCTGCAGGAGAGCTGCAGAGGTGGAATCAGCTCTGACAAACAAATCTGGGAAGTGAACAGCATCGGAGGTTGCTCTGAACCTAAAACGGTTCAGAAGAGCCAAGAGCTGACCTGTATCCAACAGCCTCTGTAGCCACCTGTGGTTGGAGCCCAAAGTAGTGAGAATTTTTTGAAGTTTGTTTGGGGGCTTTTTTAATAGAAAAAAACCCCAAAAATCCTGTTTAAAAGAACAAGGTTGAGGAAAAAAATATTCGATTTTAGTATCTTTTAATTTTCCCCTTCCTAATTAGAGAAAACCATCAAGCTAAGCTTTTCCATCAAATATTACTTGCCTGAGACAGAAGTATAAAGAACATTTAAGAAATGACAGATTTTAGAGAGGTGTATGCGTCTTCTGTGGAAGAGGCTGAAAACCTAGCCTAGTGAATTTATGGGTAATGCACAGCCAAAGGAAGAAAATAAAAATCTGTGTTTTGGTAGAGAAGTGCATTCTGTTACCCACAACTCACTGGAGAGATATATGGTTCTAGAGCCTGGCATTGGCTGAGAAGAATCTTTATTCCTGTGGATTTTTATTCCTTTCAAACTCTAAATTATCTTTATGTGTACCTTTCACTCCCAAGAAAAGGCACCTTCAATAGATTATTTTTTCTTTCATAGTGAAGATTTATACTTCAGTGGTTTGAATTTTATATCCTTTACATCGTTAGTCAATAAACTCAACTCTGCTCTAAATAGCAAGGGCTCAGAAAGTCCTGGGATTTGGGATTATTTTTAATTCAGTGTCTAAATGCTTTTTACTGGATGACACATTCCTAGATTACCTAATGCTCTCTTAACTTGAGAGCATCAGTGGTGAGTAGAGGCCAAAAAGTTTCAAATCCAGCTAGGCAGCCAGCATTCCCTAACTTTCATCAATGGGAACATTTTTATTGCTGCCTTTAGCAGAGAAACTGAGAGTTGGAAACCTCTGAAAATGCTGAGCTACCCTTTTGGCCCAGCAGCTCCAGGCTGCAGCCCATCAGCAAAGATGTGTGGGATGGTTCCTTATGTATCCTTCATCTGTCCCCTTCATCTCTGACTATAGCCAGCACATGTAACAACTGGGTCCCCTCACCAGACCTGCTCTTACATCTGGAATTGCTTTCAAACCATGAGGAACAGAGGGAAGCATTTCACTCACAGGCCACCAAGTCATAGATCGTCCAGCCAGAAAATAGCCTCCAATGGTCCCCCGGCTCGCTCGTATCGATGACTGCAAGCACAGGAAAAAGAACAGGAAAAAGTGTTTTCCTCCATTCAGCCACTCTTGAGTCAGACCAAGCCAGGAGAATCCTTAATGCCTGGTCTCAGCACCAGCTCCAAAAGAATTTTATGGATCTGTTAAGTATGCCAGGCTTCACCCACTGCTTCTGCCTCTCTTTGTGCAGGTTTCTGGTAGTCGTGCTTTGGAAGGAAGCTGCTTGTACCTGTTTGATGGCTTCTCCATGAATGTACCAACTGGGAAAGAAGAAGCAGTTCAGCCAAGCAGAATGCAGTAGGTGTCTGTGACAGAGGCCTTCACCAAGCAACACGAACAAATAATTAGCAACAATCTTTCCGATGTTTTTAAGGTCCATTTCAGTCTTCTCCATCACAACCCTGGCTTTTCTTTTGCCTCCTGCCTGTCCACACCCCAATGTGAGTTGAGCATCATTCCCAGGACAACCTCCAGGGAATGATCCCACGGTTGTCCCCGTATGGTGTCCCCATATGGCTGTCCCTGTATGAGGGCTCACAGAAGGATCCCTGTCACCCCCCCAAATTTGCTCAATACGCCCTTGGTAAGTTGTGCAGAGGATGCCATTTGCAGACAAACCCCTTTGTACCCAGAAGGGGTCCAGGAAGCAGCAAGGCCCCTCTGGCTCAGGAAAACCCTACCCCAGCCCCCTCAGGGACTCACCCATATCCCGACAGCGAGGACAAAGGCGAAGTACAGAACCACCACGATGATGTCTGCCACGGCAAAGGCTGCTGCCGTGTCCCCTGGCAGCCCAGGCAGCTCCGTGGTGGCCGCGGTCGGCTGGCTCATGGCTGTGAGCAAACTGCTTATTTTCTCACTCACGCTGGACTTTGGTGCACATTGGCCTTCATTGTTTCCCTTGTAATAATTAACAGGGTGAAGAAGGTGTGAGTGGGGAGCAGAAGCCAGGCAGGATGGTGGCTAATGTTTGCCAGCAGGAGCGTGGTGCCCATGGTTCATCAGTGGGGCCACCACAGGGCTCTGTGGTGTGAGGATTCCTCCCATTCCCCCTCGTGTCCATTCACCAGTGGTCCTTTCTCCTGCCCATTTACCCATTGGTGACACCCACTGGGATGTAGGACATGGTTCTCTTTTGAGGTCTGGGGTCTGCCTGGAGAAGGCTTGTGCCCCACAGCCAGCTCTGAAATGGCTCTGCCAGCCCCAGTAGGAACCTTGTGTCCCAGGACATGGGCAGGAAGGAGGAGGGGGCTGGACCCTGTCACACATCAAACTGTGAACCCAGGTCCTCGGTGCAGCAGGGACATTTCTCATCCTGGTTTGCAGATGAGGGGGGCACCCTCCAGCACCAGCCCCCTGAACCAGGGCACAGAGAATGGGTCACACCACACCTTTGCTCCTTTGTTGGGGCAGCTTTGGGAGGATCACAAAAGGTTCCTACTGGGGCTGGCAGAGCCACTCCAGAGCCTTCTCCAGGCAGACTCCAGACCTCAAAGCAGAACCATCTCCTACATCCCCCAAACTCCACTATCCGTGGTCCCTCACCCCATGACATATCACATGGGACATTTAAAACTCAGGTAAGCTTTGCTTGATCTTGGTTTCAAGGGAGGCAACAAAACCTCTCTCTCACTTTGTTTTATTCCCCTCTCTCCCAGAGTTTTCTTGCAAGTGCTGGCTACCTACTCGCTCATTAATTGCACTGCTAACACGAGGCCCCCATCCACCCCTGCTCCCCAGTCTGAGGCTCCCTGGGAGCAGTGCCTCCCTGCAGGCTCATTATCCACAAGAGGCTTTTCAAGACTGAAATGTTTCAACAAGCTGAAGTACAGTTACCAGAAATTAAATATCTGGAAGCCTAAATCCCCAGGTATAAACAGGCAGCTCTCCCTGCACAGAGCTGATTTACACTCACCCACACACTTCTCCCTCTTAACACCTCAGCACCTGAAAGCAAAAGACAGTCACCTAATCCTAAAATGTGTTAAATACCAGACCAAGAAGCAAATACAGCCAGTGTCTCCAGTCTTCCCAAACCAGGAATCCTCCTCTACATGGGAAGCCCAACCCCAAGTACCTGCCTTACCCAGCCCTTCACCCCACCTTCCCATGGTGCTGTATCTGCAGCAATTAACACTTGGAAACACTTGAAAGCTTTCACCCTGGGGCTGTAAATATAACCAGTAAGCCATTCCCAACAGCCATGAGCTACCACGAGTCCACTGGACATACTAGAATGACACAGGCTTATGGCAGCAGGATGTTTGTCAGGTGTTATTACACAGGCTGGATCACCCCAAACTGCAGTGGCCAGCCCAATTGCTGGGCAGGACTGCAGCAGCTGCACCTCAAACATGGACCATACCTTGAGTGCATCTGTGGCAGTCCTTCTCTCACTGCCCAGTCCTGTCCAGGCAGGAGTTGCTCTGCTCCCCGTTGTTCCCGGGACAAGCTGCAGAGGTGTGCTCCTCCCTGGGGATGTGACCACTGTCCCTGCCCACAGCCCAGGGGATGACACATCCTGCTGTTACGTGGCTCCCCTGGCTCCCAGCCCTGCTGCAGCAGCCCCAGGCAAGAAGCAGGTGCACAGTGCAGGGCCCCACTGGGTGCCAGCAGCAGGACAGCGCTTACCTCCCGCTCCATGTGCTGCTAAGTCAACACTGGTGGCCGTTCACCCCCTGGAGATGTGGTGCTCCTTGCCCTGGGAATGGGTGGGGGAATTCACATACCCAGAAACAATAAAAATTCATCACAGCTGACAAATAAACATGCAGCCCTTGGAGTGAAAGATATGACAGCAGCATAAGCCCAGCAGGTGCGATTTGGCAGATCTCTGTTGATTCAGAGGGTGGCAAACTCCGTCTCCCACTTTTCTCCAGGGACCTGGCAAGGCACCTCAAATGTGGCTGGTTCCCTGCTGCAGCAAACTCGCCCTCCCCAGCTGGCAGAGGGCTCAGAGCCTCTTGGCCATGAGGGCAATGCAGAATTTTGCTTGCCCAAAGTGAAGGAATGAGTTGGTTTATGTTACCTGTGTTGGTGGGAGCAGTGGAAGTGGCAGAGGAAGTGCTGGGTGTGATGGAGAGGGGTGAGCTCATGAGCAAGGGGACAAAGCTGTTGTGGGGTGCCACACACGGCAAGATCAGGTGCCAGCTCTTGGGGGGCAATTGGAACAGAGAGTTGAGGAATACAGATCTCCATCCTCTCCCCATTCCTCCCCTCCTGAGACATCACTCCTCTGCCTTCCAAAAAACCATTCCTCCTCCCCCCAGGGCTCACTTCCTGGTGCATGCCTGGCTTTATGCAGTCTTTTTGTTGTCTTGGTGAAGGCTGAGAGCAGGGCTAGCAAACAGGGGACAGAAGACAGCCCCTGAAGCTCACATGGTGTCGCTGGGGCCACCATGTCTCCTTGGCCAGAGACAGACGCATGGTCACGAGCCCTGCACCCCTGGCTTCTCCCAGCCCTGCTGTGATGCCCAGCAGAGGTGTGGGGCAGGCTGCAGAGTTGCAGCAGCCCTGTAAAACCCATGGTTTCAGCAGTACCTGGGAGCTGTGACCAGGCAGGCAGACCCTGCAGCGCAGTTAATACGCTCTCCTCTCCTTGCAGCAGAAGTGACAGGACGTTTAGCGTCTCCTTGTGGGGTGTTCACCCTCACTCCTGTCACAGTGGCTGAGAACGAGCCCTTCAGGGACTGGAAATTGTAAGTGGCGTTTCAAAGTGTGCAGCTCAGAAAAAATCAAAAAGGTGCCGAAGAGTAAGTGTTTCTGGGGCAAAGGATGTTCGGTGGAGTGACAGGCAATTATTTCTGCAAATGCTAACGAATAAATGGACTTCCTCTTCATTACCAAGCTACTTCACTGTCATCAGCAAATAGTTCCAATGACAATTAGTGAATTTCTAAATGGGTTGAGAATTCGGCTTACACACAGATACCGATGCAATGAGGTGAGGCAATAGCCCAGCCTCGCTCCTTACCTTTCCTCCTAGGGGATTTTCCTGCGTGCTGAATGGGTGAGGCATTCAGCTAACCATTATTTTCTTCTCAGCCCTTTCTCAGGGGAATGACTCTTGAATGAAATCCAGCAGTTTAATTTTGGTTTGATATGAATGGGCTCTGAACGTATTTAATGTTTAAAGGCAGCTATTCAGCTCGGAGCCTGCTCCAGAGGAGCAGCGGGAAGCAGAGCAGACCCCCGGGAAGCGCAGTGGTGCTACCACAGCTCTTTTCTTCCCTCTGCAGGCCACACTCTGATTTTCACTCCTGGACTGTCCCATAAGCCTGGAGCCAGTCCATCACTTCAAGACTCCTTGCATTATTTTTGTTTGTTTGTTTAACCCAGGTGAGTCAGGGATACGTGGGCTCAGGCATAGATAAAATGCCACGCAGAGGAGCCAGGGAAGGTGCTGGTTTCAGTGGGAACCTTGGTACCTTGTCAGGCTGCTTGGAGCACTGTCACATCAGGGGAAAGCTCCCAGCTCTGAGCACTGGAAACTGCTCCTCTCTGACCCTGGGGATGGGCAGAGCTCCCTGTGCAGGGTGTGTGGACTCGGTTCCAGCCATGCAGCGCAGGTGGGCTCATGGGATGTGCTTCCCATGTTTGGGCTCCCTTGGCAGGGAGCTGGGAGCGTGGATCTCTCCCAGCAAGTGGCACTGACCATCTCTTACCCCCTCCTCACTCTCTCCCAGAGATCACCTGGAGCTCCTGCCTGAGCACTGTGGACCCATAACCTTGGCATCTGCCTGTGGACCAAGGACAGCCTGACATACAGGGCAGTTTCAAGTTACCACACAGCTTTTGCTGCACCTAAGTGGGACCTAAGTTAAGGCAGTTTAGTGAAAGGAGACACCTTAGCCTAAGCATGGTGTTACCAACCAGTCAGTCCAGGCTGAGGTGGACACTACTGAGAGTGGAGCCTCATCCTGGCTGCCTTTACCCAGACAACTCATGTGCTGCCCCAGACAAGGGTTTGCACCTCCCTGTTCAGCTGAACGACCTCCTCTGATTGCCCCTTCCATCCCCACACGTCCCACTGCAAAACTTCTGTGACTGCTGGGAAATTAAGGTGAGAAGACACAGGAGTTTCAGGTCACACTTCCAGCAATGGATGCCTAGAAGAATCATTCTAAGACCAAGCAGACTTAGGCTGGAAAAAATATGTCACATTTACTGAGTGACTGTTTTGACTAACAGCCAGACTTTGAAAAATATTAGCAAGGGTAAAACATTAAGTGACAGAACAAGGACACTTTAGATGAAGGATGTTGTTCTCCCTTTAATTTACTCCCCTCTACAGCCTTGCAAAGATCTCAGCAGAGTAAGTGTCCTTATTGATGGATACGCTATCCTTGTTAGGATGGGACAATATACTTATTTACAGCTTTCATCATTGTCATGAAGGCACAAAGCAAACAGATATAACTAATGAAGATTTAGCTGTTACATAATGTTTTTGCCAACTCTATGCAGAACTCTGGGTAAAAACCCTGGAAATAAATCTTTCTATGAGAGCATTTTTTAATGAATTTAAGACATGAAGAGATGTCTTTGTAGTTTGTATTAGGACTCTGGGTATTGCTTTTCTGGAAAGATGTCTCAGGTTTGAAGTACAAATGAAATTATGGTCTGAAAAACACCAAAGAAGTGAACATCACATCAGCCCTATGATCAAGCAGTGAATTAGCAGGTTCCTGGTGATGCTCCACGGTAAAGGTGGTGTGGGCTGTGGCCATTGGCACCACCAGCAAGATGCAGACTCAGTAATAATGGATCGACAGGCAGAAGAGATGGAGGAGTTGCAGTAAGAGCTTGTTCACTTCATTTGTTCCTCTCTGGGTCCCTCTGAAGATGACAACAGCCATGGGGGAGCAACTCATGGTGGCTGGGACAGTAATGCTCCACAAAGCAAGCGAGGTAACACTTCACAGGCCCTGCAAGAGGCGTGTTTGGTACTGCAGAAACAACCAGACTCCTTTGATGTTCTGAAATCCATTGTCTGAGAATCACAGGGAACTTAGTACAAGAGTGGTAAAACTGGAGGTGGTGCATAATCACCTGGTAAGCTCCTGTGGAGCAGGGAATAGGATACCCCTCTCTGTTTCCCAGTATGACCTCACACAATCCTTTTACAGCTCACACAGTGGGGAAGAAAACAGTCCTTGCTGAATGATTCTGATTTGTGCAAAAAGCACTCCCTAAACACAACTAGAAAGCAATCCAAGGCATTTAAATTTTCACTCTGTGGCTGATTTCAAAAGAAAATGCCCCATGGCAAAACCACAGATGTGAACATCTGTTTTGGAACTGTGAATTCAGACAGGTATCAGCAGCTTGATCCATCTCCGCTTGGTGACTATTTAAAAAATCCTTCTCCTTCATGTCAGGAGAAAAATGGCAAAGAAGAATCAGATCCCTCTTTTTAAAGTTGGGAGGCAGGATAAATGCACTCTCCTTTGTGACAGACTAGTCAGTGTTTGGGGGTTTGGTGGTTGGTCTCACCAGGAGGTGAAGTCTGGTACAAACCTGCTTGTCTAGAAATACTGAAGTCCAGCAGAAGGCATGAAGGAATGGTTTCTTCCCAGCTGGGACCTTGTCCCAGATCTCTGCAGAGCTTTTATTAAAGTTACAAGGTTTCCCCCATGATGCCCTGTGCTCCTTCTTTCCCTCCTTCAGACACAGCTCCCTCACTCGGTGTCTGTTCCCCACATCTGCACCGGGCCCCAGGGAAAGCCCCTCTGCCAGCACAGTCCAGCTGCTGACGCTCCCTTGGAGGCAGCCTTGAGCATCAGGGGCAGCAGCTCCTCTTGCTCCAGTGAGGGGCCCATTAACACATCTAATTTCTTTTCACATCCAGGCTCAACAAAAGACAGCTATAATTCACTGTCATTTCTCTCCAGTCACTGTGTTACAGACTCATGGAATTGGAAAGGAAATCCATGCCTTTGAGTGAGACCCTATAGATGCAAGACCCCGTTTTAAGCTTCAGCAGGAGCTTTCTACAAAGTCTGTCAATCCATTTCTAGCTGAATCACATTTCAAAGAAAACTGGCCAGATAAGATACTTTTTTTTGTAGAAAGGAGTACTTTTGAATTGATGCTGAATTTCCTTTGACTAGTCGATAAAATAGAAGTTGAAAAGCTCTGAGGGTCAAGGATATATAGGAAGTGAGTACAGTCTTCAGAGTTACTATCCCTAAGGAAAAGAACCAGAAAGGAAGGCTGAGACAAAATGGTTGCTGAGAGAACGGAGGAGGAGGAGGAAAGCAGGGGGTGGGGGGGCAAAGGAAAAAGTAGTAAAATCAGACTTAATGGCTTGCTGCAGTTTGTGGGGACTGAGAAAACAAATTCTGGAACTGAAGGAGTTGTCAGGCAGTGAGATAGGGTTACACATCCTCCACACAGAGCCTGCAGTGTTGGCTTGATTAGGCAAAAGGACTTGGGATCACTACAGACAAAGCTGCCTTGCTCCCTGTCAACTTGCACAAGTAATCAGCAGCCCAAAATGACAGCTCCCTCCAGGGCTGAGATTTCTTAAAACAAAACCAAAATAAAAGTAAAAGGCCTCTTTGGTCCCGCTTCAAACCTAGCTGCACTACCAAAAAGAAAAATAATTGTTAAGAGGCAGAAAGACTGTGACATTCTCCAGCAACATCCCCAATGCTAATCTTCACCATGATAATAATAATAACAACAATGACTTATATTATTCCTATACCATAGTTGAGCAGCTCATATCCTGAGGAATACATCAGACTTGATAAACTACTGCCATCAACTCGCACAGTGTGATGAAACTTAGCGTGGGAGGATGCTGATGTTTCGTGATGCCCTAGAGAAGCTAAGGACAAAATGTGATAAAGATTCCCCCCTGCAGACCTCAATTTCCAGGGAGGATTTGGAGTACATGGAATGGGAATCATACAGTTTGGGACATTGGCCAGGACACAGGAAATAATGCCCTTGTTCTTGGCCAAAGCATCAGTGAATCTTCGTAACTGCCAACTCCAAGCCTTAAAAATTCTTGAGATGGGGGCCAAAATTGAATGATATTGGCTTAGATATGATGAGGACTTTTTTTTTCCAGCAGTAGAGGTTTTTGTTCTTTCTGGTTTCTGTTCCCAGAGGGTGCATTTTTATACTTTTCTCCATCATAATGAGTTCGAGCAGCAAGTCTCATATATGCACGAAATTTGGGAAGTTTACTGCACTCCCATGACTGCAGAAACTAGGACTTCAGGGAAAACAATAAACCTCACCAGTTTCACAGGAGAATTACCAGTGGTGGTGCTCAGCTGAGGCCCCTCTCCACTCTTGCACACCCCCGCTCTCCTGGCAAAGCCTCTGCTCTGAAATGTGCAGCCTTCCAAGCTGCAGCTCCGAGGGTGGCTTTCCAAGAGGGCCCCAAGAAACAAGGTCTTCAGTGAGCAATTAAACTGATGAAAACAGCTTTTGTTTTGGATGCACGTGGTAGTGTAGGAGGCTCTGGTGTCAGAGAAAGGTGTGAGGTCTCACCCATCCACTGTGATGGTCAGAGAGCACTGCTGCTGGGGATTCTCTCCTGGCTAATGAGGCTTAAGCTCTCACTTTAATTTTTCCTTTGTGGTGGGACTGATAGATTCTTTCTCTTCTGATCCATAATTTATTTTCATAAATCTTGTAAGGACTTCATATATTTAAAACTATCAGTTCTCTACCACATGTAGTTGGTGTTAACCAAGGCACCCACTGGGTTGTGATGCTCACAAGGACCAACAGACCCTTGCAACCCTCTCCATGTGATCACCCCAGGAAGTGCCCCTTCCAAATCCGAGGAAACAAATTCCTCAGATCACTCCTGGCAGTATCTGTGGCTTTTCTCCTCCCACCTACAAGATTCCTACATGCAGGGAATCAGGTATCACAGGGCCTGGCACTGCCTGGGCCATGTGCTCAGCCAGTATTCTTGTGATAGACCTAAGACCTGACTCATATTTTTATTGGTAAATATGCAGCAGAACAGTTCTGAAGTTGCACAATTCAATTAAAACAAACAAACCAAAACAACTCCCGAAGCCCACTAGTCAAAGACAAGCTCTCAATAACCTCTTTCACTTTTTGTTAACTTGCTTTTCTGTGCCTAACTGAGCAGAAAGCAGCAGAAATATACTTTAACAGATTGTTTCCCACCTCTTCCCCGCCTCCCCAAGGCAGGTTTAATATCTCTCTAGAGAAAAAAAAATTAGTCTCCAATAAATCATCAAGTTTACTGCAGCGCTTAAACCCTGCTCGTCCTTGAGCGTTCTGCTAGAAGGGGATTGACTCCCCCCGTACACTGTGAAACGGGGTCCCTCTAGCTGAGCTCTTTGCCATCTCCTGAGCCCTGCTTTTCCCCGGCTGACGCTGGAAGCCGGTCCTGGTCCCCAGGGATGCCGGCCCAGCGCTGGCAGCCGCCCGGGACGGTGCCCGGCAGGCTCCCGGCTCCGCGGGTGCAGTTACCAGCAGATGGCAGCTGGAGATCGCGGAGGGAAGTTTGGGAGTTCTCAGCTCTTGCAGGCACAGCCCGTAAATCCTGGGTGACCTTGGCACAGACACGGTCTCACCACCGAGCAGGGATGGGACCTTCCCGCTTTTCACCCCGAGCTGGGGGGGATGCACAAGGAGCCCCAACAAGGACAGAGAGGAAAGGGGGGGAAAGACACGGCGCTTATCCTTCCAGGCACTGGAAACAGAATGAAAAGAAGTTCTACCAATTCACAGGCCACATCTCTCCTCCCTTCACCCCAGGCTCAACCTCTCAAGCCACAGAATCATTTAGATGTCATTTTCTAACCCAATCCCACCACAGACTTGCTCATGCAAGTCCCAGCCAGCCCTCAAATGCATTTTAGGCAGAGTAACTCAGAGGACAGAAGCAATCCCTGTTCTCCCTCCACAACAAAGCCTCACCCACAACCCGTCACTGCAGCAGTTCCCCAGAAATGAGCAGTACCCTGTTATCCTTTCTTGCTCCTTTCCTCTTCAGCTCCCACTGCTCATAAATGTCCCTCCCTCTACCACAGTCAGCCCTGCAACAGGACTCACTCACTATATCGTGGCACAACCCCTGCTCCAACTTCACATCTTCTTCTGGGATGTCCTTCTTCTCTGCTCTATCCTCCTTCCTCCTCCCCCCAGCTGATGGCCCAGATGGGGTTTCTCAAAGAAGGCAACTGTGAGAAGGAATCATCTCCACCTGCTCACCCAGAGGAGCTGGCTTTGTGGAGCTGCAAAAGTGAGAGGATCCACCCAATCCCTCACGCACTGATTAAATAATTGCTTCTTCCACAAGAGGCCAAGATGGGCTCTGTTAATGCACCTGCTTGCGTTACCCTTTCAGGCCAGGCAACAGGAATGCTTTGTATTAAAATATACCAAACTTCAAAAAAATAACCCCCCAGCTTAAAAAAGTTCCTTGTGGTCTGAGGGCCGGATCCACATCTGATCCTGAGGTGTAAGAAAGCCCTGTGCATCCTCTGGATCCCTGGTCAAACATGTAGGACAAAGCTGTGTCCCACCAGGGTGACTTCTGGGCAGCCTGTGCTTAGTTTGGGTTGCACTGACCCCCTGAGCAGCTTTTACCCCCAGGAGGATCCTTGCTGTCCTAGCTCTTTGCACAGGCTCCTTCCATAGGCAGCACAGAGATTATTCACACACAGAAGCTTTTCTTGGCAAAGACAGAAAATGAAAATAGCATTTTTTTCCCATTCCCCTCACCCCCAACCCCCAAAGTTTCAGCTCTGCAGAAGCCAATGGAGCCAAAAAAGGGACTAGACAACACATCAGGCACTACCCATTTAATTCAGCCCCAGTTCCTCATTTACCAATGTCAGCCTCCTCTCCAAGCTTTCTTTGGCTTTCATCTCTTCTTTTATCTGTGTGCTGTCTCTGGTTTGCCCCTTCTGGTTGCTGCTGCTTTGATCTCTTGAACCTCTGCAATCCAGACCCAAATCCATGAGAGCTTAGGCTGAAGAATTTCCAGTTTTTTCCTGTTGTCTTTAAATTCTTCCTTTGTTTCTCCCCTGAAACTTCTGGCAGATCCCTTCTGTGCAGCAAATGAGCATTTTAGATGTCCAGCCTGGGAAAGTGACCCTTTGACAATTCCCTATCCCTGTGCTGGTGGTTTTGTTTCTTCCATCCCAACCCAGTAGCAGCTCCCCTGTGCAGCCTGAAGCCATACCTGGCTGGGACAGGTCTACAAGAGCCCCAGAATTAATTGTAGAGGTTTGCCTGCACCATGTTATCTGGTTGCTATGTGGCACAGAGCATGTCTACTGTTCCATAAATAAATTTATAAGAAAAACATGGGAGACACAGTGGGAACTCTGTGTGCTAACCCATTTGATTTCAGCTATTTCTTATCCAGAGGTGGATGGTGATTCTTTATTTCATCATGAATACAGTGAGAAGAGGAAAAAAGGCAACAGCAGAAAGACAGACAGGTTTTTCAGTAAGTTTTGCTATTCCCAGGTAGGGCTGTAGGCATTGTGCAGTTATGGGAGGGCTCATCTTTCCCATCGTGGAGAGCACAGGAGCACTGCAGCAGAGCAGAGCATGGCAGTGACTGTGTGCCTTCCCTGTGAGTGGCACCCAGCCTGCTTGCTCAGAAAGCAGCCCCTCATGCTGTTCTCCAGCAGTTTTAGAATAGCTGTGTGCAAAGGAAGTGTCCTCATTTTTACTCAGAAGTGCGGGAGAAGAAAAACATGAGAATACATGGTTGTGCCTTGAACTTCCTAATTCTTCACCCTGCGGGACAGTGTCAGGGCAGACTGTTCAGTCTGTCCCTCGTGGCCTCTGGCTGATATGGACTAAGTTGAAAAGGAGCCGAGGTCACTGCACTGGAGTGTGTGCCCCAGACCTACCTGGGACAGCCACCTCCCCTCACCCTCAGAACCACTGCAGGGTGGGGGCTCCTCTGCCCCAGACCCCTCAGCACCGGGGCAGCAGCTGGGCCAGCAGGACCTGCCTCCCCCTCAGAACCAGCCATCCCCAGCTCAGGGCCCTGCTGCCTCTCCTCAGGCTGATTCCTTTTGAAAGCAAAGCACATAACATAAGGCCTGTGTTTATTTTCCCCTTAAATTAGGGTGGCTTGATTTTAATTGAGAGATCTGCCAGAATAAGGCACGTTTGTGCAGCTGTCATCAGAAATGCATGCTTGCTTTTTTCTCCTTCTTTTACTATTTTTTTTCTTTTCCATTTCCTTTTCATTTTCTCCTTTCTCTTTCTTTTTTCTTTTTCTTTCTTTTCTTTTCTTTTCTTTTCTTTTCTTTTCTTTTCTTTTCTTTTCTTTTCTTTTCTTTTCTTTTCTTTTCTTTTCTTTTCTTTTCTTTTCTTTTCTTTTCTTTTCTTTCCCTCCCTTCCTTCCTTCCTTCCTTCCTTCCTTCCTTCCTTCCTTCCTTCCTTCCTTCCTTCCTTCCTTCCTTCCTTCCTTCCTTCCTTCCTTCCTTCCTTCCTTCCTTCCTTCCTTCCTTCCTTCCTTCCTTCCTTCCTTCCTTCCTTCCTTCCTTCCTTCCTCCCTTCCTCCCTTCCTCCCTTCCTCCCTTCCTTCCTCCCTTCCTCCCTCCCTCCCTCCCTCCCTCCCTTCCTCCCTTCCTCCCTTCCTTCCTCCC
This sequence comes from Aphelocoma coerulescens, assembly GCF_041296385.1. NCBI lineage: Eukaryota > Metazoa > Chordata > Aves > Passeriformes > Corvidae > Aphelocoma > Aphelocoma coerulescens. The sequence goes on along the minus strand of NC_091022.1, from coordinate 25,537,847 downwards.
TTCCTCCCTCCCTTCCTCCCTTCCTCCCTCCCTTCCTTCCTTCCTCCCTTCCTTCCTCCCTTCCTCCCTCCCTTCCCTCCCTTCTCACTTCCCTTCCTCTCTTCTTTCCTATATCAATTTGCTTGATGCAACCCTTTCCAGGCTAAGCTGCCCCATTTCCAGAAAACAGAACAAAAGGGGAAGAAGTCCCAGGGTAATCTCAGGGAGACCCAGCTGAAGTGGTCTATTTGTTCTCATGTACCTGGTGGAACTGGGCAAGCCGTGCATGGCACCTCCAGAGTGAGGGCTGCAGGGGAAAGACTGGCACAACCTCTGTCTCACAAGGAGTTTTCCATTGCTGTGGCCCAGACTTCCCTATAATGTGTGGAGTTTGTGAAGTCAGATGTTGAAGGAAGGCTCCAGGTTCGTATCCAGTTCCCAGACCCAGAGCTGAACAGCTGATGGGCAGCAGTCCTGGATATAGGATGCTGGGAATGGCTCTGAGAAGAGCAGTTGCCCAACAAGGAGAATGGTCTTGCTGGCATCCTGTGTGGCATCACCACCCCAGCATCCTCCCTAGCCCCTTGCTTTATATCAAAGAAGTCTACTTTACATTGTGGAAAGCAACCAGGGAGATCCAGCCCCGCCTGATCCTTTTTCTCTTATGGAACAGCTGGAAAGACAGTAGCCTGAGAAATTGGCTGACCTTTTTGATGCATTCAGCTGTCTAGCCATACTTGTCCTTTAAATAATTTGTCAAAAAACAAACAAGCACAAAACAACCAATCAGCAGGAAAACAAGAACCCAAACAAAACAAGAGAGACTTCCTTTTCCAGCCTTGCCCTTCTGCAGTTGCTGGTCTGAAGCAGTTTAATCTAAAGCAGGCTTTGGCAATTGCTGGAGAAAGCAATGTCCATGATGGGTATTTAGAGACCAGGGCTTGCCTGCCATACACTGTCCAGGGGTTTATTACCTGCTGAAAAAGCTTAATGTGCTTCAGGTGCTACGTGATGTCCAGATGTCGTGGTAGAAGCCACTTGGAGAGTGCTGGTGATAGAAATGCTGCTGGGTGAATGCAGAAACATTAGTGCCAAATGTGATATTTAGTCCCAGTTCATCTATTTGTAAAGAACACAGGAGTGGCTGAGCTGGTCAGGACCAGAGGCCCATCCATCCCAGTACCCTGTCCATGGCAGTCAGCTGTAGTCAGTACTTAATGCCCAATATCAGGGCACACAGATTGTGGCTCAGGGCCAGTGATTTGTGGTGCTGGGATTTCCGGAGTCAGACATAGTGTCTTTGTATTTAATAGCCCCTGGTGAATTTTGCTTCCAGGAATTTACCTAGCTAATTCTAAATCCCTTTGTACCCACAGTTTCCTGTGGCAAGCAGTTGCACAGCTTAACAACATGTATTGTTTAGTGTTGCCCATTTTTTCATACCCTGAAGCTGGGTGAGTGTTCTCTGTCGGATGCCACTCAAGACCTGCCCCGGATCCAGCTTGCACAGGAGAAATGGGTGGATGGGTGGATGGAATCTGAAAAAACGTGGCTGTTGTGATCAGATGTGCAATTATCAGCAGGTCACAAGCAGGGTGTGTTTTAGGAGCCCAGACACAGCTCCTCACCTGCCTGGTTGTTAACAGGTCGGATGGTGCTGCCTGCATTACAGACAAAGGGAGTTTTTGAGAGTGAACAGGAACAGGAGAAGATGGGCACAATCTGGGTAGGAAATGAAGGGCAGCATGGAACCAGATGTGTTTGTCAGATCAGTAGAAGATTGTGAGACTGCAGGCAGCATCCCCTGTCAGGAGATAAGGAAAAGAGAGTTGCAGGCTATGATTTGTATGCAAAGACTTGGAAGCAAGACCTTGAAGTGAGGAATCCTACAGGGACACAGGACACAGCACCTCATGTTGCAACACGAGGGGGCTGATTTCTCTACAGAGATCAGTGACACCAACCTGTCAGACACAGCTGTCCCTTTCCTCTGAGCAGTGACAGCTTTCGGGCTAAAGCCCACCAAGTGGCTGGGCCCTGGCAAGGTAGAATAGCTGTGTTTAAATTAGGGGACTCAAGAAGTTCAATTTATCGAAGCCACTTGCATCATTTCTACCCTTATCAGGAATAGTAGTTGATGGGAGTTGTTCAGCAAGCTATGGCTCAGGCATGGGGGATTTGGAAATTGTTCTCAAATCCACATGTGGTAAAAGCATCACGGTGCTTTATTTCCCGATGAACACAAGTGATGAAGCAGAAGTGGGAATGTTTTCTACTTAGAGTCCAATTTCCAGAATTGCTCAGCTCCCCTTTAGGCAACAAAGTCATTGGCCAGATGTGGGAAAGAGACAGTCAAAGAGATGGTGCTGAGCAATCCTGTGTGGCTCTTTCCTCGAATGACAAATTCAAAGCCTCCTCAGCTGACTGGCAGCCTTATCCAAGGGCTATTTATGGATCCAGAGACTGTTTAAAAGCTTCATGGTTGACCTCAGGCACACGCTGGATGGTCAGCATATTTTTCTAGGAAAGCAGAGTGCAATTCAAGATTTCTTGTAACTTTTTTTGTTCACCTGACACATGTGCTCCAAAGACAGTGAAAGATGAGAAAATAATATGGGCTTGATAAATGACCGAAAGAAAGTTTCCGATCTGCAGCGGTTCCCATTATTCTTCTTATTCTTGGCATCAGCAGAGTTATGGCAATCTCCCCCTGCCCCCCTTCCCAAGCTCTACTCCATTAACCCTTTTTTTTTTTTCCTGTCAAATTCACAGGAGTGGCACCTGGGAGCATTTTGACCAAGGGGAAATTGACTGAGCAAAGTTGCCTCTTTTCAAATATATTTTCTTGAGAGACTGGAATGAATGAGAATCATAGTCATAACATGGCTAAACAGTCTTTGTTTAACTTAATGCAATATAATAACCCAAGTGTTGCAACACAGCTCCTTGCTGTGACATCCTTTTTCCATTTGCTTAATTTTCACCCCAAACACACACTGTTAATAAGCTGCTGAGAAAATACAGCTCTTGTGACAAAATCCAGAAACTGAGCCCCTGTATGGTGTGTTAGATACACAACTCCTATTTGGACTGGCAAGTGGCACTGAAATTGGTATTGCAAAATAGATCCATTTTTCTTCCTGCCAAATGTGATGGACAGATGAAAAGGAAGGGTTGGAGAAGTGAATGGCAATAAGCAGAGGACAAGTAAAATAAAATCCCCGACAGAATGCAGCATGTGAGTTAGAATAGACATGTGATTGCCAGAAGGGAAATGCAGGATGCAGGGTGCTTTGTCAACAGCCAGAGTTAAAATAAATGTCACACCGGCACTGGAAACTGCAAGATTAAACTCCTCCTGGTGATTTATAATTTAAGAGAGAAAAAGGCAGACAGACACCCAGTGACTGAGCTCAAAAGAAAAACTCCTATTGACATTAGTGAGTTTTGGAGAGGATCCAGTGCAGTAAAGGTTCAGATCTGATCTCTGGAGTCAGAGTATGTTTGACCAGTGATTTTAATCAGCAGAATCAGGCTCTTAATCACAGTTTGGTTTACATTTACTGCCTTTTTACTTGCTTTGTAGCAAATCTGGAAGTCATACTTGTTCTTTAAGAGCTAAGTGAAAGTAAATAAAGACTGCCATAAAATTTGGACATCTTTAAATTAAAACACAATTACTTTAAGGAATATGAATAAGCCTTTCCCTTTCATTTTACCAAACCAGCCCAATGCTTTAGAAAACCCTGAAATAAACTCAAGATTTTTTTGTTTTGTACAAACAACGATATCTTGAAAGTTTCACTAATCGTCCTGAAGATTGCTGGGGAAAGGAGATTTTCTTCAAGAGAAAATGCAAAAGACTGTCTTACTTAGTGAAAGCTGCAAAATACATTTTATATAATTTACAAAAAGTAATTTATACAAAAATGACATGGTGCCACGTGGAAAATAGGAAATAAGATACAAAGGCACTGGTTCCCAGATCTTTATCCTTCCCACAGCTACAACATTCTGTGACTTTTTCATCAGGGATTTCCAGACTTCAATTTAAGAGTGCATTTGCCAGGCACTGAATACTGAGATCCAAGATGCAAAATCAAGGACAGAATTCAAAACAAGAAAAAACTCCAACTTTGGCCACTCAAACCTTTTCTAAGCATCTCGAGCATGTTTTAGGCAACAAGATCAGTGTTTGTGGAAGGAGCATGCAGCACGACATTTCCTTTGTAGGAAACGAAATGTCTTACAGGGGTGTCCACTTCTGTAGCAGTGGATAGTTCATAAACATCTAGAGAACAGATAAATGCTGCTGAGGCTCTGCACACATTGCAAGTGGCTGTGCAGGGGCTCTATTAGCCCTGGACAATTTGGCACTGGTATTCAAACCAAAGAAAAGGCTGCCTGTTTGACACACTTCCTTCGGGAATACTGAGCTAGTGAGGGGACTGGGGGGAGCCACATGGACTGCAAGTGATCTACCAGGGATGGTGAATTCAAACATACTGTACTTGGTTGCTGATGATTTTTGCTCAGTTATTTATGGGATGAGCAAGTTTTCCTTTCAGTTAGACACTCTGAAAGATGGAGACACCCAAGTTATTTTTAAATAACAGGCAGATTTCAAACCTCAGAAGCCTATGACTTCCCAAGAGAGGAAACATTTCAGATGATAACTAACAAAATTACTTTTCTGTAGCCTGACTGTAGTTTTGTGCAGAATCTCTTACTTCTACCTGCTAAAACCAAATAAAATGGGTGATTAACAGTTTCCCGTGTTCCAGAAGTTACGTCAGGCTCTGTCAAAGAGCTCCTGGGCTGTTCAAAGGGCTGTCTGAAGGGATTACAGCTCCCTCTTGTTGATGAGATCCTCTGCATAGAGACCTGGCTCAACAAAGCTGAGTCAAAGTCATGGATTTGTGAGCAGAGTCCTTTTGAAGAGTCAGGAGAAAATCCTTTCCTGTGCCACCCCCCTTCGTGGTTTTGCTTCTTGCATAGAACTAGAGACAATTATGAGCAGAAGTTTCTGGCAGACAAGAGCCAACATATGGCACAGGCAGATTTCAAACCTCAGAAGCCTATGACTTCCCAAAAGAAGAAACATTTCAGATGATAACTAACAAAATTACTTTTCTGTAGTCTGACTGTAGTTTTGTGCAGAAACTCTGGTGCAGAGCCTGTGACTCTGATCATCCAGGAGAGGAATGACTGACTCTGTGGGATAGTTGGAAATCACATAACTGAGATGGGAAGATGCCTTAACACCAACACCAGGAAAAGAAAGAAAACCTAAAGACAGGAAAGAAGGCAAAAGGTATTGCCTGCATTTGGGAAGAAAAAAAAGTATTATAGCAGTTTCTCTAATGCATAAACATTGGAAAAAATCTGAAAATATCTCTACTTTGAAGAATGGAGACATCTTCATTGTTTGAAGGGGGTTTTTGCTGCTGGGGATGAGAAGTCAGCACAGCTGCAAGGCTTTTGATTTGAAGAACAAAATTGCTCAGAGACTATGGGCAAGATTGCCCACATAAGCTACAAGTGGAGATAAACATGAATCACACGGACAAATAAAAACTCCAAGGAGCAATATCCAGAAACTTAGTGCTGTCTGTCTCTGTGAGACTGGGATTAGATCACACATTAATTGTGATTTTTGTTTGACATTAAAAATTCCTTTGGAGCAGGCTTTGTGTAACAGAAGCATTGCTGGAAAGAAAAGGTCCTGAAAAATGTCTTCATAGTTTTCTGTGTATGTGTATAAATATTAAACTGCCTTCCTTTCAGACATGCCACTGAACTCTGCTCTTGTTTGCATGTTGAACCTGGAAACTTCTCAAAAGTTTTGCCTACGGATAATTCATGAGTTAAAGCCCAAATTGAAATGCCATGTTACAACTTGTAGAAATGTTAGACAAATATAATGACCATATTTTCCAGTTACCTAATACCCACTCAAAATATAAACCCCAAAAGAACGGAATTGTTTTCATTGCTGTTAACCAGACAATATCACTCCATCTAAATATAGTATGTGATGAAACCAATTTAAATATTGTCCAAGTATTTAACACTGTAAATATTAGACTTAGCACTCCATAAAAACAGGCTTTGATGATGTAGGCTGACAAAAGGAGACTAGTTAATTGCAGATTACATCATGGCTAGGACAGCATCACTGCTAGGACAGCCACGATAAATGTGAGGTGCAAAGTAAATCTAATAAAATAAAAATAGTCTCTGTTCAGTGTTCACCTTTATCAGTTTTGCTAACCTTTCTTATCAGAGATGAGGGGAAATGTAGTCCTAGGTAAAGGAGTGTCTGGAGTTCAATGTGTTGGTGAAGTTTGCTTTTAGGGCCTGATTCAGAAAAACATCCAAATCTGTGTTTGACTTCAAGGATGGGTTTTTGTCCTTTTCACTACAACAGGGCTCATATGTACTTCTGACATTTTCCTGCAGTAGGAAGATTTCCTGAGTCAGGGTCTGAATCTACCTCATGTTGTAAAATATGGCACAGCTCCATCAGAGTTGGGAAAACAAAATTTGAAATCTTTTGGTTACTGATAACTTCAAAGGATTTCTTAAACTTCTGAGTTCAGATAACTATCTTGAAAATGGGGACAATTTCCTGGCAATACAGGCCTGATTTTCTTCTTGTAGCAAGAAGCACCCTTGTGTGTCTATCAGTTAGAGTTAACCTTCCTTGATGTCTTCCCAGATATTAACATAAAGATGGATTCTGCTGTGTGTTAAAAAGGACAGTTTAGTGGTACCAGGATGTCCTCAAAGCCCAGAGGTGGGACATGTCTACATGGGTTTAGCTTCAGGCTCACATTAATAGGAATTTCAGCTTGCAGGTAAGGCCTGGCCCCTCATTTGAACTCCTGAATGGGATGGAGGCATCCATTCCATCCTCCTCTCCCCTCCACCAAGGGCTCCCAAATGGGCCATACAGAGGCCCATACTCTCCTTCACCCAAGAAAGCAAAAGTGCAGTTCAATGGACTACAAGAAGTGTGTTGATTTTCCTGAAAGGTCAGTGAATAACTCCGTGTAAGTTCCCAGCTGTTGTCGTGCTGAGCTGATAAAGTATCTTGGGGGGGCCCTCATCTCTTGTTGAAATCACTGAAGGTGCTTCTGGCAGCTGATGCTACCAACAAACCATTGCCACCATATTTTGGGTATAAAAGCTATGTAACTCCCAAAATGCTGTTTCCCTCTCTTATTTCATGGATCTCTTTTTCTCTCCTTTTTCTCTATATAAGCTGAGTTCCTGCACTTTCTGCAACATCCTTCAGTGCCCAAAACACCTAAAACCAGTGATGCTGGAAAGAGCCTCCTGCTGACAAAAGGTCTGATCCCCAAGTGGCTTGTGAGGCCTGTTAACACATCAGAGTAAAATCCAAATAATGATGTTATATAGAATAAGTGAGTCCAGCTGTCGATGTTGACAATCTTGAGCCACGAAAGGAGAAAAGTGATATAACCTTGGGTAACCGTGGTTTGTGCTGGCCCAGCTTCATTGCCTGGCTTTGTGTTTGCCTGCACACAGGGATGGTTACCTGCAGAGATAGAGTTTAGAAGAGTTCATCTGGAGCTGGTCATCATCAGCATTACCTCAGCAGCAAAGCCAGGAACTGAAATCTGCACTGGTTATAAAAACTGTCTTGTGTGTGTGTGTGTGTGTGTCTTTGCTTCTCCTCCCTGTTAGGTGATTACTTTCCTCTGTCACAAGGGACCCAGCATCACCCTCAGCCATGGTCCACTTCGGTATCTGTGTTGAAGAAGGGTGTTTAGCTCAGATTGCAGCAGCTGGGCACAACTTCCGCAGGCCAAGAGTGCACTGGTCACAAGAGCAGGCAGGAATGGGATGCAGGCACCCCTCCAGCTTCCCTTGTTTCTACTGTATTTGTCTTTCTTAATTAACCCTGCACCATGTTACTGACCCAAAGACATGGCAACAGCAGCGTTGAGAACTGCAGGGATTAAGACATTTGCATTATAATACTTCAGCCATGAGATCATAAGTGCCCTTATGCTGTATTTTGTTATCCTGGGTTGATAATGGAGGCTGATAAAACTCCCACTTTCTCTCTGTATTCAAGTGAGTTAATGTGTCTGGGCTCGTGAGATCCCAGCAGGCGGAGAAAGCAACAGCACAAAGTCCCCAATCTCGGATGTAATCAAATAATGAGGCTGTTTGAGGACATTACTTGTTAACATATTAGCAGGTACCAGGGGTAAGTGAGTGTTTATTTAGTCCTGGTGTAAAAGCATGTCTAAAATGATTTATGCTGGAAGCTGTTTCACAGCAAACAGGCTGCTTTCATGAAAGCGGGTCAATCACCATCTCCCGTCTGCCCTCATAAATCATATTCAGGTGCTAATGTAACCAAAAGGTTTATATAATCTGCACAATCAGCGTGGAGGTCTGGGTGGATACAGTAATAGCCTGCCTGCATAAATGCCTCCTGCGTCTAAAGGTTGATATTTGAGGGGAGTCAAATGATTGATTTAAAGAAGAAAGAAAAGAAATAAACTGCCATGACAAGTAACAAAGTGTATGTACAGTTTTCCAGCCATATTTTACACACACAGGAGTAACTTGCCACTGTTGTGATCTGCTGCTGGGGCTGGTTTTGCATCAGGATAATTTCCATGCACATTCTCTAACAGAAAATAGACTGTGATTTTAAGGTAACGATGACAGATACCAGAAGCACAACACTGTAAACTGGGATTGGCTTTCTATGTTCCCCAAATTTCTCTGGTTAAAGGTTAGTTTCACATTATTGAACTCTTTTTCATAGTGGTGGAGGACTCCTTTGAGAGATGACATCGGTCTCGAAGGACCTTCTGGACCTACATCCAAAACACCATTAAGTTCCATCTTGAAAGTTGCCACCAATCATTTTTGTCTGCTCTTTACTTCTCTGTCCTCCCTCTTGTTGTAGAGTGTTACAAAACTGCACTTCCCTTCTTCCCAGTTTTCAGCTCGAGCTTATTCATGGCCATTTTATATTAGTAGCCATATTTTATCCTATTCTTTATGTTCTCTTTCCTATGCCAACAGTGTCCTTTAGCTTAAATAGCTTTTCTCTCCCACATGTATTTACCACTGGATAGGTTTCTACCTTGGGTCTTCATGAGGTCTTAGACCACAGAACACATAACCCCCATAAAATGTTCCACTTTCTTCAGACAAAAGTCTTAATTTAGTTCACATCAGTCAATAGTATCTTCTCTCAGCCTTCAGTGGCTCCCACAAACAAGAGAAACCATTTGTCACGTAAACCAATTTGGATCAATCTTACCATGGCACATATCCTTGAGTAGCACACATCTCCTACTTACAAGGCTGCAGCTCCCTCTTTTGCTAACAAATCCTTCAGCCAGCAATTTCACTAGCACTGTTAGTGCTGAAAAGAAGGTTTCGAAATATTGTACCATAATACTTTGATTTAGGAACAATGTTTTATGAATACAAGAGGCGAACATATTTTTTCTGAGGAGTAGCATCATGTTACTTATTTGCTCAAAGTGTCTGGAGACTGACTGATGGACCATGAAGTCCAAACTGTAGGTAATAACTGTGCTTGGACTTCAATTGTTAATTGCTCTTCATTATTTGCTTCTTATGAGTCATATTATACCATTATGAAGTCAGAAAGCATTAGGAATTGAATAAGGAAACAGGAGGGATACTGAGCAAAATAAATAACCAGTCATGGGCAAAGATCAGTGAATATTTGGTGTGAGCAGATTGCAGTTAACAAATAATGTTAAAACTTAGTGTTTGGTGACTAAATGTAAGTTAGGAAAGAATTTGTGGGAGTATTCAATAATAAAGAGGGATTTTTGTGAGTGGCAAAGCTAATGAAGTTGCCCTCTGTGGTATTGTTTGGGTTTTCTTTCTAATTTCTCTCCCCATCACAACAACCCACTTTTTGGTTTTGGTAGGACCCTGTACTAAGCTAAGGACTGCCAAGTTTTTTGTATGAGCTGCATCTCTTACAAAAGCAAATAAAAAGGATTAAATCAATCCAGACTGTAGAACAGCTCACAGGGGCTCAAGAAGGTTGAGTTTGTTTGATGTGCATCTGTCTTGGGGTGACCTTATGTTGTGCATCCCCTATTGCCGCTCTATGCTCAGACATAGACAAACAAAGCTGCATCTGCAAGGTGTGAGGTAGTTCGAGTTACAAAACACTGCATGCTTGTGACAATTCCTGTATTATGTCCCTTCTAGTTAATTTGTGGCAGCAGCAGAGGTGCTGCTCAGCTGCTAAGAAAGCTGCTTTGTGAAGAGCAGGGGCATGGTGAGTCTAGAAAAATCCAGGTCTGTATGTTAGGTGCATAAATGAGATGTCCTTTCTTTATTGGGAAAACTGATTTCAGGATGTTCCGAGGAACAGGGACTTCCAAATGTTCCAGTAATTGACTAAAACATGTTTAGACAGTGACTTCTTCCTTTTACAAGAAAGTAGTGGCATCAGTTCTCCTTGGTTTTGTTTATTTATTTTGGGCACTCTAGAGAAGATGGTGGGGTTTTGTTTATTCATTTTGGGCACTCTAGAGAAGATGGTGGGAATCACAGTCAGAACTTGCATCACCTTGTATTTTTCATGCTTTATTTCATTTCTATTAAAGTAATTGAGGTAATGTGCCAAGGGTCATTGAAAATTGTCTTAAATATTCTTCTCAAGTCTTTTTGAGCTGCACATTAATTCGGGTGTGAACTTGGCTGAGTTGGTTTGGTTGTTTGGCCATCATTGATGCCAAGTGCACTATTCTCCTCCAGAGATTTGCTGCGTGATGTTGGGCAAGTCTTCCTGCCCTTCCAGCCTGCTCTGTTGAGCTTGAAGTTCCTTGGCACTGAAGTTTATGTCTGGCCGTAGGCGTGGCTCCCACTCAGCATGGGGATGGGGGGCCTCAAACAACACAATTCTGGTACAAAAAACCAAATTTACAGTAAAGCTGTTTATTGCACATAATGGATCAGCTTAACTGTGTCATTCTCATTCTGAGAATCTCATTTAGGCATCAAAGCCATCACCACAGGATGTAAATAGTCTTTCAAAAATTAAGTAAAGATGACACACATGAGCTGATTTTTAATTCTTTTACTCCAAGTCATGCACATATTGTGGCTTTTTTCTGTGACAATTTATTTCAATTTTACTCCTTTCTCCAAGAATCATTTATTGACTTAAGCCATTTGTCATTTAGACAATCACTGTGATCTTTAATTCTGACTTGGAAATCAATATAATATGAGACATAATTAATATACCTATTTGCCAATGATTAGACAGGTCTACCCTGATTGTCCAGCCAGCAACACACATACAAAGAGGAATGCTAAAAATTGCCTTTTGCTATTACCAATAAAATATACAATTATCCATCAGGCCAATGGGAATCACTTGTCACTTATCTGTCCTAGAAAGGAAAATAATAGAGAGTGGAACAGAAAATGGAACTCCCTTAGAGTGATTGGTATCCTCAGTTGTGATTCATCTATCATGTCCAAGACAGCTGAGGTGAATGGAAGAGAGGTTGTGCAGTGACCTTAAACAAGATACCTGTTGTTTAAAAGACCAAAGTTAAGGAAACAAATGTCACCCTTTCACTGCAGAATTAAAGGTCAAACTACCTGACTCCTAAAACAGACCCACTGAATAACTGTGCTGCCCAAGCCCTGGGACAGCCTTTCCTCAAGGTCGTAAGATGAATGTAGGGTAATGTTTAACATAGCTGGGAAGAGAAAACAGAAGGAATTGGGATGTGGTGCTGGGAAAGGCATACACAGTATCTCGCTGGTACTGCTAACTGGATTGCAGGGACCACGGGGACACATCCTCCATGCCCTGGGAGAAATCCCACGTAAAGGTGAGGAATAATAGGAGCCAATGCTCCTTCGTTTCCTTACCACAGTTTTGTTACTGCCCATGTGTGAAAAAAACATCCCTGAGTGGCCAGCCAGGCAGCATTCACAATTTTTTCAATGTATAATAGCACTCATCCACTAACCATAAATAATCTATATTTATCCAAGGGGTCCCCAACAAAGCCATGTGTACATTGCACAGAGCATTAGGCTATCAAGGTATAAACTATTTAAAGCAGCTAGTGTTTGAATTGTCATTTCTCAAGTTTAACATTATGTTGTTTCAATATCTAAAGCCTCCTTCCCAATGCAGCAAAAATGCAAAACACATTGAGAGAAAATGTAAAACATACTAACTTGATTATTATGAGTGCTCTGGATTGTGTCACAATTCACTATTAATTTAGACCACATTCCAGTGGCTTCTCCCTTCCCTCTGCATTCTGGACCAGTCTGTCAGAGAAGTACACCACCAATTAAATAAGAAAGGTATATTTGCAGGATGTGTTTTAAAGTCTGCTCCTTGGAGGAAATGTTTGGGATATGCAGTTTAGGGAGCATTGTTTTCCATTAGCAACCAGAAGTGATGGACTGATTTTGAGGGTCTACATAATAAATTTCTTCTGGGCATCAGGGACATGGTCAATTCTGTGAATATCATCATGGGCCTGATAGTGAGGTTTGTGTCAGCTCCTCTCACCCATGATGGAGACCCAAATGAGGGTTGAATCCCCTCGCTGAGAAACTGGTGCAGCCACAACCAGTTTCTGCTTTGGTAGAGGAGGAATGGCCTTGTGGTTACAGCTCCAGAATATGGTTCAGCAAAACTGGGTTGTGTTTCTGCCTCTTTTATAGACTGAACTTACGTGAGTAATTTATTCTTTTCCACACCAAAATGAATTTTCCTATTTTCTCAGCTTAAGAACATAAATACTTTGGGGTAAGTTAATCTTTGCTAGTGCTATGACAGTGCTGGGCACAATGGGATTCTCCTCTTAAAAGAACTATTGAGAATGTAGCATTTATTTAGGGCATTTTGGCATCACTGTGTCCAAATCAGCTTTTGGAAGGAATTGTAAATAATGCATATAATCAGGCTTTTCAGAAGGGTGTTTTTTAGGAGACTTTTGCTGATTTTCTGGCCACAGAGTGTGCAGTCAGTATGGCAGGCACGTATTAAAGAGGCAACAACTATTCCTGATCATTTCTGTTGCTCTTTCACAAGTTGAAAAGCCAATCGGCAGAGTACCTTTTAAAAGTCTACAGAAAGATTTCAACTCCCTTCAGAAAAATGCTCAGAATTCACCCTACAGAGCAACAAAAAGACCATGGTTCATCTCCACCAGAACACTGGACAGATCCCTCTCAATCCATGAGGTTTTGATGTATTTGTTTGTTGTGCTTAGTGGTGGTAGTAAATTTTGGGCAAAGAATTTGGGATCCAAACTGTCTGTAGCTGGACAGCCCAGCTGCAATGTCTCTCTCCATTTTTTACCCAGAGGGGGCCATAAACACCCAGCTGAGCACTCCCATCTGAGTTTCTTGCTTATGGGAGAAGAGCACGTCTCTCAGGGAGGACACCAGCTCCTCAAGTCACTGTCAGTGTGCGTGGGACAATAGTTTGAAGGATTAAGTGAGAGACAAAAAAAAACTTTGTGATCTGTGCTAGGCAAATCCCATAGGTACATCTCCTGAATAGCAGAGGTTTTCAAAGGCCGCCTAGGGTGGTCTAACTGCAGAGTCCTGACCCCAGGGAGAGCAAAGTTTAGCAAATATGTGGCAGAGCTTGGGGAATATTCTTCCCTTGTAGAGTGGTTCTGCTTTAAAAAGGACCTCTTCTTTCTCCAGAGACACAGGCCTTTTGTGTGCTGATGCTCAGCTACTCCTCTGAGGGATAAAACCGGATTATGCAGGGTTTGCTCTGGAAAGACTGGAGGTGGGTTCCAGTCTGATACCTCAAACAAAGTTATTAGCTATGGCTCCAGTGTATCCTTGTTGCTGTCTGCCCTTTGTTGCTGTGCCCAAGCGAGGACACTCATCACACTCCACTCCTGCTGTATCCTACAGCCCAGCAAGTACCTCCAGCAGCACTCTGTCAACCCTGCTGATCTCTTCCACTGACTGGAGAGGGAGCCTAATGCAGGTGTTTCAGTGAAACTTATACGATCCAGATGTAAATCCAGTGGCAAGTCCCTCAGGATTAGACATGTCTGGAAATGAACATTATTGGGCTGATAAGATTTCTGAGCATTTTTTCCACAGGAAACCCACTGATTTTCATCTCCGGGTTTGGCACGCAAGCTCCCTAAGGCTCCTGCAGAGGCATACCTTGGATCGCCTGTGACAAGATATGAACAGGAGAGCTCCAGCTGACACGAAGGGCCAGGCTGGGATAGCAGTTAGGAAGGAAAAACCACTCTATTCTTTACTGTTGACTTTGAAAATGTGTTCAGGAAAGGATTATAATGTCAGGATTGTAATGCTGGTTGCGTAAGAATCGCTGTTCGGAGAAGTCGTTTTTGGAGAAAAAGCTGAGAGAAGAGGCCATTCACTTCATTCCTGCAGATACACCAAATAAAAAGGGATCAGCTAAACCACAGACAAACCCCTTTTTGCTTTTGCAACTGTTCATTTTTTCCATCAGAGCTCAGACCATGGAGCTAAAATCCAGTAATGAAAACCTTCCTTGCAGCCCATGGTTTTGCAGTGCCTTAGACCAGGCTGAGATTGAAGTCAAATGGAGTTGATCCCCAATTTTCCAAACTGCAGTGGGGCAGATGATGGTCTGAGCTTCAATCTCCACACAGATGAAACTGCTGCAGTGGGACTGGTTTCCAGGCTGATGTTTTTCATCTCTCAGTTACTGAGAGCCTGAGAGGAAGCAGAGAAATGTTATCAATTCCCTCTGCTCCGGGCCATCCGTCTTTCTCTGCTGGCATACCTGACAGCTCGAAAATGATTAGGTAGCAGCTGCTTTTTGATTTCTTCTCTTATCTCTAATCCACTGTCTCATGAAATGGCACGTTAATGCTTTAAGGACACTCTAGCCAGGCGAGTGTGCTTTTCCCCTCTAGCCAGCAGGTAGAGCCAGCAAGCCTTGCATCGTGTCACAGGTTAATGGCAATTTCACAGAAACCTGGATAAACAGATCGCTTCCTCTCTCCCTTCCTCCCCCAGAGAAAGCCCTGACTCTAACAGTAATCCTAAAAACCTGTGCAGGGAATGAAGCATCTCACAGTTGGAAAATACTTACAGAGGTGACCTTCTGTAATGAAGATTTCAGTATTTGCTCAAGTGGCTGCACAAGGAAGATCAGGAGATGGGAATCTCATCGGATGTAAACCAGCATCCAAACTGTGCTAGCTCTGCGTTTGGGTTATTTTTCAGTAGGAAGGAAGAAAAGAAAAAATAATACCTTGCTGCTTTCCACAGTCATGTCCCTTACACTGCAAGGGGTGGAGGGCCCAGGAAAGGCTGCTCTGGGCATGTTTGATGCCATGGTGCACTTGTTTCCTCTTCTCCACTGCAATCATGACTTTGAGTCATTATAGTCTTTCTTTAGCATTTAAAAGTGGTGTGTCCCAGAATCTCTATTGGTTCAGGAGCTTCATGCTGGGCACTACCTGTGTTCTTCAGTCCCCATCAGAACTCTCTTGCCTATCCCACAGTCAGGGAAATGGCCTTAAACCATGTGTTTTACAAAAAAAGTATACTTCAGCTTGTATAAAGCATATTGTTATATCTAAGACAAAACCTAAATAATTGTACAGACAGTAGTTAGACATAAAGAATATATAAAGAAATTTTCATGATAGCATATGTACACAAACATCTTTGAACATATTTGTGAATCCTTAGACTGTTGAATTTCAGCCTGTGATTAGTTTGCATCATTACATTTTAATATCATTAATGACCACAGCTTTAATTTCTCGTTTCAAAAACATAACTGACATTATCATCAACATTCACTTTTTATATAAAACATGAAGTTACTCTTTTTCCCCAAGTGCTTTTAAAAAACCTTTTGAAACTGCTGTCCTGTCCAATTTCTAAGCTTTCCCAGCACAGCCATTTACCTCTGCTAGGCACAGTTTTTCAGAAAGAGGTCAAGGATGGTGAAAGTTGCTATCACATCACAAGAGTTGATAGTGCTACTTTCCCCTCAATGCTTTCTTTTGCTTGCCTTGCAAGGCCTCTTTCAGTTCCCTTGACCCCGCTGCCCTGGTCCTTTCTACTGATACAAGAGAATTAATAATAGAGCTCCGGTTTTCACCGAGCCGCACAACCACTGGGATACGGCAGTAAAACACACAAGCAAACGCTCACAACAGCAAAGCCCCCCCACCTCCTGAAATCCATTTTCCTTGATGCCTTTGATCTGGGGCAGGTGGGAAAGAAAGCAAAAGGCCTCTGGGAGAATTATGACCGCAGTGCCTTCCTAGGTGGCACGGCTGCTTCCTTGAGACTCGCGGTGCCATTAATGGCTCCTTTGTGCCAGCTTGTATCAGACCACCAAGGCATTTACCCAAAGGCTAGAATGTGTGTAGAATAAAAAGTAACATTTTGCTGCTTCTTTCTGAAGGTCAGATTCGTTTCAGTCTCACAGCAGCTCATGCTCAGGCAGATGGGTAATGGGACAGCAGACTGGGGCAAGCAGAGATTTTCTCATCTCTGTTCTGTGGGAACAGCCATGACTTCTCACATAAATGTACTCTCCCTCCCCCACCCCAGTTTCTTTAAACCACTGGATAAATCCCCTTTAGATCCACCTTCCAAAATCCACTAGCAAAGAGAAACAGCTCATCTCTTTGCACAATGTCATTGTGGCCTAAAATGCCAGCACTGAATAAACATCCAGCTCTGTTCACGGATGTTTTCTGCTGTTGCAGTTGTGTCTTGCTAGGACTGCCAAAGTTCTGGGTAAGTCTTCCCATAATTTGGAGAGATTACACACTGGACAGGTGATGTGGGTAGCCCTGTGTCAGTTGTGTACAGAAGAGGTCAAAGAACCACAGAAGTTCTCTCCAAAACTTGTGACGAACCTTTAAGAAGTAGAAGTCTCTGAAAGTGGTGTTTTGCATCTAACAGACTGAATGCAGAAATAAGCAGGTTGTACCAACTCCTTGTGAGTGCTCTGCCCTATCAGAGGCACAAGGAAACTCTAATTGTAGCTGAGCAGGGGATAGCCAGATTCTGCTACAGAAATCTCTGTCCCCCTTGCCCTCTCACCCTTCTCCTGCCACCTTCTCTCCTCCCCCTGGGCCTGGTACTCATCCACAGACTGCCGCCATGCAGCTGTGCCTATTCCATGGAAAAGTGTAACCAGTTGTGGAATACACATTCAGGAATGCTTTCAAGCTATCTGGAGGGTGTCCCAGGCACAAAAGCTGCTGAGTTTGCCTCAAGTAGAGCAAAAGCTGTCTTGAACCACAGGCAGAAATGTGATTATCAGGTTAATCTGCCCTGCATCCAGCTGCCTTGCTTTCAAGAGAAACACCAGTGCATTATTTCCCCATTTTTCCTGAATCTCCAGAAAACCCTTTATAGTGAAGGCTGCAGACACAAGTGCTGAAGTGCTGGGTGTCCAAGGCAGTGTTCGAGTGGAATTTCGATTTACAGCCACAGTGGCTTTGGAAAAGTTAATCATATTTTTGAAACAAAAGAAACAGAAAAAAAAAATACAAGGGGGTGGTAATGTATCTTTATAAGATCTTTTGTGATAAATTCTCAATAAAGGTCAGAGAAGCCCATTCAGACTGAATAGAAAAAAACATGCTTGAACCCATGATCGTTAGGCTGGCTTGACTTCTCCAGTCTCCTGCATCTGTGAGTGAAGTACTGAAACCGGAAATTGAGAGCGATTCCTTTCCCCAGCTACCATTCTTAGACAGCACTGCTCAGTCGTGTAACTCCCTGAAGACATTAAAATGTCTTTCCCTTCCTGTAAGAAAAGATTTCCTTTTCTTAAGACATTAATTACAGGGTCACTGACTTTGGCAGATTACTTGTTAAATTGAGCTGCATCCTGCTATCTTATATTTTATTGGGATGACCACCCATCTCAACACCCAGCTTGGGCTTGACCTGAGATTATCCAACACTGAAATCATGGCTCTTTAAAAGGAACAGATTAATGTCTGCTCTAAAGTGATTTAAGATCATTGAAGAAAGCCACAAACACCCACCTTTCTCCAGCTCCTGGCCATATGGACCAGCTTCTCCTTTTGTCTCAACACCAACAATCACAGAACTATATAGGGAGTTTAATCTGCTTGGTGATCTGTCTAAAAAAAATTAAAACATTGCAAATTTCTTCTTGTTAGGGTGATTTTAAGCTGAATCAAAGATCAAATCTTTGATTTGACCAAATCTTCCGTAACTGTGATTGTCACCACAAAAAGGTCACAGGAGCAAATGCCTGCTCTGGCATCAGCAAGGTCCTGGTGAACACTGGGAGAACTAGTGTTTCCTCCTGGAAATGGAAATTCCCCCAGGAATGGACCACAGGAAAGCATTGGAGAGCTATGGGCCTCAAATCAGTCAGAACTCCCAAACCAAGGCACTCATCACCCCCTGACCCAGGTAGGGGCTCAGAAGGAGCATGAGAAGGAGCTCAGGTTTCTCTCCTCAGACCAGCAGTAGATTCATGGGGAAGAGGACACACAAGCTGGCCCCTGGCCTGAAAAGTCTTTCTCATCCCTTGTTTTCACATCTTATGTTTTTATGTAACACAGATGCAGAGCCATTCACTGGATTGCCATAAACCCTCACTATTCCACTGAGCCTTTCAAGTACAGCCCATTATCAAACTGAAACAAGCTTTCTGGCATTTGAAAATTGAGAGATTTTTGTAAAAAAGCCCCCAAAACAACTTTTCAGCTTGTGTTTTAAAGTTGATGGTGGACAATCTCATAATTTAGTAGCTGTGACAACAATGGGATTTAATACAGCAATTCAGCCTTCCTGATGCTCGGTGGAAAAAGAAATGACAGAGATTTTTATTGCCCCACCTGCAGGGAGGGGCTGAAAGCCCAGGGCTGGTGGAGACAACCCCTGGCTGCAGTTTGGGATCAGCACAGTGTCCTTGCAGAGTCGTGGGTCTGGCTGGAGCATTCCTTCATCAATAGGCACCATTTATCACCAAGATGCGGCTGGGTTCCAACAGCGACAGAAGGAAAACACTGGCAATGTTTTCATTAAAAGGTACAAAAGATTTGCAGTGCAGCTGACAGAGGCCATATGTGACCTGCTCAGTGTTCAGCAGGGCTGATAAAGAGCAAAAGGAGTGTCCTGTGAAGGTAAAGCTATACCTCACCTTAATGAACAACCACTCGGGGTAGGAGGTGGGAGAGGACGATCAGATTTCCCCTGACCTGGAGTTCAACTTCTTTGGATGCAACCAAGAGTGGCTGAGATAGCAAGGTAGCTCAGAAAAAAAGGGAGTGAGAAAAGGGGGAGACCCTTTTTTTTCTTCCTTAATGGAAAAGCTTGGCCTGGGGCTGTTCACAAGCTGCCAGCAGCAGCAGTGACCTGCATGCAGACCACTGTGTTCTGCATCTCACAGCAAAACCTTACCAGGATAAGCACCAGGATGAGTGCAAAAATGTGTCCTGTTTTCACAGGTGGAAGCATTTTGGAGGTGTGGAGGAGCAAAATCCACCCACTCCCCCCAACCAGCCTTGCATGCCCATTTTACACGTGTGGTCAGCCATGGCAGTGGCCATTAGAAGCATCACCAAGGCCTTGGCAGACAAACTAAGTGCCCCATCCCCTTGGGCTCTGTCAAGAGTTCAGAGAGCTGCATCTCCTCTTCTCATTTAATCTCAAAGACACACAGAAGTGCTACAGGACTGTGGGCAGAAATTAAGACAGTTTCTGACAAGGGGGAGTCTGCTCTTCTCTAACCTCAGTCCACACAAAATGCCCATCTGTCCTCTTCACCTTCCTGCTACTCTTCCCATCTGCCTGCTGCACACGCCTGCTGCTGCTGACGTTCCTTAGTTATATGTTTACAGAGTGTTTCATATTTGGTACCTTTTATTTCATTCTCGTGTTTTCAGCTGCTACTGTGAAATCAATAAAACAGACTCTTACTGATGCAGCACAGGAGAGATGGTCTGTACAATCCCACCAGGCACAAGAGAAGAAGGAAACAAACCTCGACCTTATTTCATGCTGTTGAAAAACACTTGAATAAATCCAAACATTTCCTCAAAGTTAAACCAGAGGTCAGGGATAGAGGAAGAGACTTGAAGTTGCTTCATTCCCTGTAGGCTTGAGATCAGAGTAAATCACAGCTTGCTTGTAACACCAGGCACTGACACAGAGCCAGCTCTGGGGTGGCACTTGGTAATATTCAGTCCAGCCAGACCAGTGGCTGCAATTCCTCTGGCTGAAGGCATTTGAGTGCCAATTCACCTGCCAGCAGCTGGGACCCTGGTTACAGCAGTGCTGCTCAAAAAGCACTGCAAATTCTTTATCAATTAGGCATGGGAACCACAGAGAGCTGAATGTCCCCACAGCTCAAATGTTAATATAAATAACTATATTTTAAAATGTTATTTATTGTTTCTTCAAGTAGCAGGCCTTCACAGCCCCACGGCTCTATGGCTGGGATATGGTTTCACAGAATTTACATGGGCACTTGCTGAGGTGTGGGGGGGGGAAGTTTTGTGTTACAGCATCCTGACACCCTCTCCTTGTACATCACTTGTTACTCACCTCGCTCCTGCCCTCTGCTCGCCTCCTTCACTGCCCCATCTGTGCAAAGGAGGCTTTGTAGAGCTGGCAGGGTCAGTGATTAATTACACAAAGACAAACAGAGTTAATATTCTTCCTGGATAGAACTAATTACTTGAGTGTTTGCTTTTATAAACCTCAGATTGATTGTTTCAGAGACAAATCAGTCTAATTGAAAAGACCGTTTGTTTCCAAGAGGGGAAAAATAACATGTTTGTGCATCATGGGGTTGGGGGGGGGGGGGGGCTTTTTTCCTCTCCTTATCAAAAGGGAGGCAGTGAAAGAGTTGGTGCATATTGTTGCACCCTCTCTGGACATCAGAGCTACGCCTGTAGCTGTGCCTCAGCCATTCCCAGACCATTTCCCCTTTCACACAAGCTGTTATTTCTCTCACCAGCACTTTGTGGAGGATCATGGGGTGTGAGGTGGAGGATATGCACATACTGAAAAGCAGCCCCAGCGCAACATGCTCAGGATTTATCTGAACAAAGGCAGAAAGAGAGAAGGGGCACAGGATACACTCATGTCTTTTGCTTGTATATTCTCTGAATCAATTCATGAAGCCTCTCACATCTGGGGAACTGAAAACAGCTGGCATATCATTTCTGCTCCAGTGCACCCAAAACACTTTACTGCCTTTCTGCTGCCTGAGTCTGGTGCGTCACCTCCTACTCTCTCCTTTCCTTGGCACCTCACCATCTCAGAGCACTTTGAACTCCTTTGTCTTTCCTTGCAGCCCTCCCTCTCTGATGTCTTCTTTCACTGATGTCTCCTCTGACCTTTTTCATTTGTGTTTGTTCCTTTCCAGGAGATTTGAGCAGACTGGATTGGATTCATGGAAAGCTGCCTGGGTGCCGTAACAGAAAGTACTGACACATGAGACAAGGTACAACAGAGAGCTGGCATGAAATGCATGCCTGGGCCCTTCACCCCTGAGAAATCTGTCCCAATGGACTGAAGCAAGGAACTGGAAAAGGGGTCACATGTCAGGAGGGACCTTGAGTATTGCTGTACCAAGATGTCCAGGAATGTAGACTGAGGCTGGGCATCGATCTCCAGCTCCTGATCCCACTTACAGTACTGACCTGCTCAGCTTATGTCTGCATCACTGTCCACATGGCCTCTTGGAAGTGAAGTTCTTGCTGTGGAATTGGGCTTGTGAGTGAGCAGGATACTTGCAGGCCATTCAGTTCAGGTTACTATTAGCTAGGGAATTACACTGGCCATGATAATGCAGGAGGCAGATGAAATTCTTTGCCGTGTAGAGCAGCAGACCGCTTCCCATTTTTGGCTCTGAAAATCTCTCAACAGAGAGGCACCTCATCAGTTTGCTGCAGGCTGCCTATCACCTGAGTGAGGCTGCAGGACATGAAGGCCACCTTCCCTTCTGGCTAGAAATAATCACTAAATTATACATGCTTAGTGATCACCAAGACACTAAAAAACCACCTCCAAACAAGTCAACTGTACAGAGGCTGAGGCATTGAGGGACAGGAGGCATTTCCAAAGGAAGGTGAGGTTGTACAGGCACAGGGGGCTGATCTGAGAGTGAAGTGGCAAAACAGCCCCAGGAGCTCTCAGAGGAGGCATGAGAGAAGCACCAGAGACTGCCAGGCAAGAGTTAGTGGCATCATCCTGGGGGAGAAAAAGTGGAGGCTTTGCAGGCAGAAGGAGAGCCATGTGCAAAGAAACCATCTCCTGCCGCTGTTTTTCAGCTGTTTGTTTTCAGCCGTGCTTGGGAAAACACAGCAAGGGTCATTCTTCATAAATAAACACTCATAGCATCCACTGCTTTGCCAGGCAAAATAACACTGCAGTCATTTTGCTAAGTAGCCATGTCTGAGAGGAACAGAAATATCACTGCTGGATTAAGCTGAGAAAGAAGTGGAGGGAAGCCCCAATAAAACAAGTCTGGCCCAATTGCTGTCCAGCATTTTTTTTTTTCTAAAATAAAAAAGATTTCATGCAAATTTCTCCATTCTCCACCACCACCAAAGTCAGGTGAACATTTTGCACCTTGAAAGAATAAAAACCATAAAGCAAACACTTTTGCAGGATTGCTCTCATCAGGCAATTAGCCAGCCCTCTTCTTAGGCCATGACAAGGATGATGGCACGCTGCTGCCTCCTGCTCTTTGACTTAGGACGAGAAAGCCCAGCAGCACCCTGTAAATCCCAGCACTGCCGACAGCCAAAATCAGGAGCAGCTCATTCCCCTGGGAAAAAGATTTGTGAGAAAGGTTCTGAGCTTTCCTTACCCATGTGCTTTCTGTTCTCACTACATCTATTCCTTCACCTGCTTTTTGTTTATCTCTGTCACAAAATTCATGTGTGAGTGCCTAGAACTGAGAAGGATTTTCCTTTTCCCTTCCCCACTTCCCCTCCCTCAAGAGAAGACACTTGTAAGTATTTGAGCATTTTCTTACAAAGGGCTTTTCTCCAGCTCCTGGCCTTCCCTTGCTGTCCCTCCCTTTTGTTCTGGATGAATTATATGGTGTCAAGTGTCCACAGCAGCCATCCCTGCTCTAGTCCAGCGCTGCAATGTGCAGGAGATGCACAGGAGAGAGGGAAGAGTGCAGAGAGAAGGGGAACTACCGGATATTAAAAATTGCTGACCCTTTACAATCGTTAATGCTGAGAGAGGATATATTTTTCATGTGGGAGGGCTGGGCAATTTTCACAAAATTGCTGGGCTTTTTGGTGATCAGGCAGAAATTCAACTGCAATAACATGTTCTCCAGTTTCCTAGATGAATACCAGGAGGTTTGGAGGTGAAGCCACAAAGGTTGACACCTTTGATCAAACCTTTCCTGCTCTTGGCAGGAGCTGTTACTCTGAGTGTGATACATGTCATTATGGAGGTAACAACAGTAACTTTCCTCCTTCAGTTCCAGGGCCGGTTCCACAGAAAGCACCTGCTGGTACTGCTGTAATGGAGAAATGCGGCAGAGCAGCAGCCTTTCCCCAGGCTTAGTGGGAGCAGTCAATGGAAATTATTTGGGACATTTGCACTTTCCCTGTTTCACTTGCAGCTATCATTTCTTATTTCGAGTTGCTAATAACAACCACCAGCCTGCTCAGCAGTAATTCCTCTCTGCACGCTGCAAAGAAAATCAGAAACGTTTTTTACAGAGTGGGAAAAGCAAATGACAGGGAAGAGCAAGGCTTTCCCAGCATCACCCAGTAAACCAGTGGCATTCAGCCAGATCTCTTGAGGCCTGATTTAGCAACAGAGCCCAGAAGAAATGCTACCTGACAGTAAATGTTTCTTAAGCATGCATGCATGCACATATACATGGGTGACAAGGTAAAAAATGTACATAATATTTGGTAAGAGTTCTGCAAATTGGTACGTGACAAAAGGTTTTCCAGAAGCAGCCCCAACTTTCACTGTCAAATAGACAACATGATCGAGCAAGTCATCCTTGTAACCACCTCCCTCTTGCTGTCCTTCCTGCCACCTCTGTGATCTTATCTCATCAGTGAATGCCAAAAGTCAAACTCCAAATCTGAAGAGTTTTCCTAAGAGTTTCATGACAAAAAGTTTGTGGAGATTAACATGCTGGAAACCAACCTGACTTTGCAAAAATCAGGCTGCAATGCTCTGGAATTTACTACACAAATACACAGCCTTTCTGTGTAAGAGAAGGAGAGGAGAGGAGAGGAGAGGAGAGGAGAGGAGAGGAGAGGAGAGGAGAGGAGAGGAGAGGAGAGGAGAGGAGAGGAGAGGAGAGGAGAGGAGAGGAGAGGAGAGGAGAGGAGAGGAGAGGAGAGGAGAGGAGAGGAGAGGAGAGGAGAGGAGAGGAGAGGAGAGGAGAGGAGAGGAGAGGAGAGGAGAGGAGAGGAGAGGAGAGGAGAGGAGAGGAGAGGAGAGGAGAGGAGAGGAGAGGAGAGGAGAGGAGAGGAGAGGAGAGGAGAGGAGAGGAGAGGAGAGGAGAGGAGAGGAGAGGGCTTAGCTGATTAGGGAAGTTCACTGCTGCTGTTCAATCCATTGAACAGGCAGACACCTTGCAGGACTCATGTTTCAGTTTTTCAAGCACAGTGTAGTGTTGCACCAAGCAACCCCCCTCCAGAATATCTACAGAACTGCTATAACAAAGCCCTCTTTCCAATCCTTATCTCACCAGCAGAATGAAAGAAATCGGTAGCAGAAAAGACATGCCATGATTTTTCTCCCTTTCTGTTACTTTTGTTTTCTGGCATCCTATATATATATATATATATATACCATTCTATAACATTGTGTAATGTGCTGAATGCTTTTCTGTGAAAATAAAAACATGGAACATGGTTTTTGCTTCAGGAGTGAACAGCACTTGATAGGAGTACTTTGTGGTGAGATATGGCTACTGTAAATTGTATTGAATTCGAAGCAGACACTGAGAGGCAAATCACTCTGCAGATGTCAGGGCAATTTGATCTGCAGGGAACCTGATCCTACAAGCTACTGCACTGCACTGGCTTTTAAACAGGAAACTTTAAATATATGAAACAATCACTAGAAGTTAAATGCTCTTGCTTACTTGTAAGCACAACCTTGTATCCCACAGAAAGGATTTGAGGATTTGACCAACAGGCCAAGATCAGTCCCTCAGCCTAGGTTTAGCTGCACTGTCCAGTTTAGAGACAGAAACAATGCTCAGATCAGAATGCCACCAGTCAGGACAGACAGATCCATACTGGCCACTCTGGTCTGTGACTGCATCCTCAATATGCTGTGTGACTGAAGGCATGTTTGGGAATGCTGCTAATGCAACAGATTTCACCCCAGCAAGGTATTTTTCCACCTCTGAGATGTTGAGAGGTTTAGCAATGGCTCTTTTGAAGTCCTTCTGAAACAGCAGAAAAAAGAAAATTATTATTTAGGGTAACCATATTTTCATAATTAAAACTTGAGCATTTTTAGGGTCAATATTTCTCACTATTGCAAAACAGCCCAGATGCCCTTTCTATGGTCTTCTGAAAATGTCAGCTTTCAATTATGCCTCAATATATATATATTTCTCAGAGCAAGGACATGGGGGTTTATTTTGCCAAGTAACACCACATTCTGATGAGGTTCATTAATATAGCTGATGGGAAAAGGTCATCTCTGTCCCTGCAGTAAATACCACTATTTTGACATTTGGATTTCAGCCTCCACCAGGGTCAAAGAGAGGGGGGAAAAAAGAAAACCTTAAAGTCTTAGAGGATGTAAATACTTAAAAAAAAAGTTATTTTTTTGTTCATAAATCAGAACAAGCCCTATAGTGCACACCTACACAGCTGCACATTCAGGAAAAGGGAGACTGCCTGGGCCAAGGGCATGAGGTTTAGATTTCCTGGAAAGTACCAAAGGAGCTCTTTAAAAAGCCGCCATTTATCTTCACCTGAAAAAAAAAACCCTCACAAATTTCAGGACACCAAGTTAGAGGTTCGCTTTGACGCAGTGAATATCCTCAGAGTCTCCTTCACACACACTGAACAAATCCCACTTCAAGCAGAAGATAGGATCAGACTGGAACTGTAGTGAAATGGCTGAGTGAACTGGAATTTTGGGGGCACTTTCTCACATCTGTTTTTTGCCTGTGTCTAATGGGGATGCTGGGTGCACCTTTCTCAAATGTCTAATGTCCTGCTCTGCTCAGGGTTGCATCTCAAACAAACATTGTTTTGTTACAAGAATTGAACCCTGATTATGTTGAAATCAGTTAACAGGAAAACACTTGCATGAGACAGACTTTCTAAAGGAAGCTGCTGAACAGTAAGGAAAACAAAGTTTTGTCTCACAAGAACTGGGACAGAGTGAGACAACTGCAGCATATCAACTTCAGTTTGAAACACTTTGCTCACCACATTTTAATTTCTCACTATTTTCTCACAGCCTTAAACTTCTTGTAAACCAAATCAAAATACTGACATGAAAAGCCTGGGAGTTTATCACCTTGATGTAGCACTAGCATTCCTGCTCAGGATGTCAAAATCAGGAGGTAATAGTTTTAAGACAGAAAATCTCTTTGGAGGGCAAGATTGTAGTAATTCTAGAGGATTTTTTCATATCTTCATAGCATGAAAACATCCTGCCATTACATAGAAAGCAAGGCTCTACATCAGCAGTTTATTCCAAATTATTCTCTTTTGACCTGCCTCTGAGCCAAGCCCCAAATTTAACGTTCAATGCTTGAATCATGCATTACAAGATAAAACAAAGTCCCCAGAGTCCCCCACCCTGCTCCAGCTATATAAAAATAAAATTATGTCCGGCAGAGAAGTCACGAACAAGCCAAACACAACAGGGCCATAACATGCAGCCTGACATTGTTGGCTCTAAACAAACAAACAATTGCACATTCATTTTGACAAACATCTGAAGAGCTGCACTGCGCAGAGAGAAGAGTCCAGGGGCCAATATTCATTCCCAGGCAAGTACATTGGCTTTGGTGGAGTTACTCAATAGGCTTGCAGAGCCATTGTGCTTCTCGCACTTCCAGCAGCCTCCAAGCACATCTGAATCACATTCTTCTGCTAACCATTTCCTCTCCCCCTGCACAAAAGCAGCCCTAACACAGGGAGCAGCAAATAGATCAGGCTTTGTTATCTTTTCTGCCTGCTCCAATATCTCAAGTGCTTTGGGGGCTTGCTAGTTCCCTTGAACAGCAGCCATTTCTTGGTTTATTCGGCATAAATTATGCAATTATGTTTCATATCATCACAAGGCATCCGCAAATGAATAGCAGACACCCCTTGCACTCAGCCTGTTTAAACAGGATGCCGACAGAGGAAAGAATGTGTAATACAATGACTCCACACTATTTCCAATGGCAAGAGCCCTTTTACACCTGCATAAATAGAGCTGGGCCAGGCTGGTTGTTCAGGCGTTGTCTCTTCCAGCTACATGCCCTGCTGTTGCACCAGCCATTGTTTTCTTTACGCCTTGGTGAGCTGGTCTTCCTTCTGCAGGGAATTCAGCCTCTACCTGAGTGGTTACCTTCGTGAAAAGGCAAGTAACAGTAGAAAGTAACTATGTAAAGTGAATATGTTGTAAAGACCTTGCTGGAGCTATGCAGTACAGCAAAGTTTCACTGAATGAATGTGATGCTGAACCCGACCCTTTGGTTGTCATAGAAGCGGAAAGCAACTTGTTTCAGTTCCTCCACTGTGAAATTTGCTATAAATCAGGGTTCTAGTCTCAATAGACTTCAGATTTTAATGGCCACTGTGTGTCTGAGCTCTGGTTGAACATTTCTCTTTATAGTTCAGGTGCAAGCCATAATACACAGCTTTCACCCGTGATCACTTTTGATGCATTCTGCTTCCTCACATCAGTTCTCCAGAGAGCTTCAGCAATTCTTCTTTTCCTCTCTGATGAGGTCTGGCCCAACTGTTGCAAATGGCGATGTGGTGGAGTCTGGGAATGAGACAGACCACCTTGGACATTCAGATGGTCACCTTGGACACTGAGGGTTCTTTCAAACCTTGCCTGGTTGCTACCAGACTTTCTGATCTGGTCCTTAAATGGGCCATGGGTGCGGGGTCTTGTTCAAAGGAATGACTCACCAAATCCTGGGGGGAAACTGTAAAGAAAATAATGAGGAACCTTAATCTATCTTGAGTAGCAAAAGTAGCCATGTCAATAAAAGGTTTTATGTACAACTTGTCATGAATACACCGAGGGAGGAAAAAAATAGAAGAAACATGAATTCTCCAGACACTTCCAGATGGGAGGATGTAATGCCCCATCATCAGCTGACAGCTGCCATTGGGTGATCAGAAGACTTTGATATTTAAAACAGACCTTTAAACCAGATGCAGCGTTAGACTAAAAGCTATAAACCTGCTTAATTGTTTGGCATTATGCAAGGAACAGTTTGTTTAATTAGAAGATATTTGGCAACTTGTTAGATTGTAAAATGTTTGACAATATGCCAGTCAGACCCTCGAAGCGATAACAGCAACATCAGACTCGTGTGTGTTGTACATTTTGTGCCACATGTGTGGTACATTCTTCAGCAGAGCCATTCCGAAGCGGAAGTTAACGGCTGGGGAAGGAGCCGGATGAGCAATGCAATTATTTTGCAAAATAGCTACTGCATGAGCAAAGTCAGTGAAGGATTTTTTGAGGGTCAATCCAAGCAGGACACCTGTAGTTTTGGTCCTCAGGGTCTCCCACTCTTACCCTCTCCACTGGAGTGCTTGGCCTTGCACACACTGGGAAGGTCTGGGTGTTTTTTACTCAAAGCACCTCACTTAAATCAGGCTTTTAATGACTGACTGTCACATCCAATTAGAAGATGTGGACAGATATTAAGATAAAATGCTACTCCTACAGCACATTGGCTTTGCTGTGATTGCCAGTGAAGGACGAGACACCACAGGATGGGCAGCATGACACCCACCCAGACAGACACGAGAGAGCCATCCACACACAGACATTTCTGCTCAGGTTATCGTGCTCCCTGCACACGTTTTAAAAAGAGAATGTTAAGTGGATCCCAGCACAGCCCTTTGCCTTTTCAGTGGGGCAGCTGATTTCATTGAACAGGGTGATGCAAAAATAAACAGATGAAAACCCAGTAATTTCACTGATTGGAAATGTGAAAGGAGCAGGCCTTTTGGGGTTATATCAGGTAACGCAGCTTCCAGCTAGAGAAGCCTTGTACATTTTTTCCTGACCATTCTGAGTTTGTTCTAGCAGAGAGAGAAACTGTAATAATGAAAAATATATAGACAGAGCTGCTCAAAAAACATGTTTGAAATAGGCAAATTTTGATCCAGCTTGGTTCAGCAAAACATTCTGATTACAACAACTACATTTTTGACACGAGAGGAATAGCAATTAATCATTTTTATTTCTTTCCTTTTGTTCTTTAAATGCTAAAATGTATGTGCTAGTGATAGTGTTCTGATTTGCTATTTGAACATGAATATACATCAGTCACTGCAGTGCATTAATGTGTGCATCCTTCCATACTTAACATTATGTTTCAGCATTGAATGGAACATATTATCCTGAAGCCAATTCTGAATAAAGGCATATCAAAACATTGGAATTCTTTGCAGACTGAAAATTTTGGTGTTTTGGTCAGTTTTTACTAAAAGCACATATGAGCAAACTACCAAAATCTTAAAAATCTAAACATCTCAGTTTTAGTTTCTCTTTTATTTGATATCACACAGTTGGGTAATTATTTATTTTTAATATTATTTCCTAACACTGTTATTTTTTTTTGTTCAGTAAGCTAATAAATGTGATTCCTACTCCTGCTCTAGGTTACCCATTGTGCTGTCAGAAAGTCACTTCAACATTCTATGCTTACATTCTCCACCAGGAAAATCTTACAGGTGTAGAGTTAGAGACCTTGAGAGATGTTACCAGTCAAATATTCCTCCATCCTGCTTTTAAAGACTTACAGAGGCAGAGGCTCCAAACACAGGCAATCTATCCCTGTGGTGTTTTTTTTCCATCCCCTTAAAAAGGTTTTCCTCCTGTCTAACCCAAAACCACCACTACTGCAATTTAAGCCCATTACTTCTTGCCTTATCCCCAGTGGATATGGAGAAGAGTTCATTACCTCCCTCTTTGCAGCAGTCTTTAACATATTTGAAGACTGTTATCATGACTGTCTCACAGTTGTCTTTTTCCTAGACTAAACAATCCAACTTCTGTCAATCTTTTCCACAGAAGTCCTATTTTCAGTCCTTCTCATCATCTTTATCATTTTCCACTCTTTTCTCTATTTTGTAGCCACCATCACACTGTCCTCTTTCTGCCGCCTTCTTGGTTTTTATCTTTGTAACTGGAATAATTTTTCTAGAGGTGCACAAACACCAGCTGGCAGAATTCAGACTTTGGTGATGGAGCACTGCTGTTACACCCCCTGTAAATAAGAGCAGAGTGCCATGAACCACACCAGAAGTTACTGGAAATAACATCACCTCAGCCACAGATATCAGGCTCTACGTTAAAATACAGAGAGATTAAATACCAGTCAGCTCAAGCTGATCACTGGCATGAAAGGCTTCGTTGCTTTGCTTTGCTTTGGTTTTCCTTTTTCTTTTTTTTTTTTTCTTTTATTTTCAAAGAAGAATTCTTATGAAAATAAAAGTTCGAATGAGGTCTATAAGCAAAACTTCTCAGGAAGTTGGTTGCCTTTGAAAATATTGGGAGGCATAGCTTTCTTTTCAGGTCAAAATCGTGATTTTTATTTTATTAAAATCAACTGTTTGAAAATCTGAAATTGCTGGGAAAAAAGAATGCCTGGCAAGTATGCCTAAGTATATGAAAACCACTGAGCAGGTCTTTAACTTGTGGTATGCATGCTATTTCCATCTGTGTCACTAGCAACCATTCCAGCAAACCACTCTGATCTAGTATCATAAGCAAGAAACTTTACCACATCTATTCTATTCCTAAAAATACTCCCTGGAATCACCATGAAGTGACAGATCTAACACACCAGGGGTGACTAACATTTATGGTGTTCCTCTGTACACAAGAACACAAGGTGTCTATTATGTAAGTCTGGGCTCTTTTCTTCATGCCCCATAGATCTCTGAATAAATACAACTTAAAAGGGAAGATAATTATTTCAGCACAAGTCTTAGTATGGAGATTTGGAGGAACGAGGTAAATATTTATTCCTACATTTATTTCTTGGAAAGCTGTCTCTGTAAACTGTTCCAGGCTGTAAATTCCTCTCTAAAAGCTAATTTCAGGGATATCTCAGATAGTTTCAGAGTGTTCTTTTGTTTCAGATAAGGTATAAATGCTTCAGAGACTTATCTGTCTCCTCTAAAGGTCTTCAGTTTGCAAAATTAAGCTATAAGTATCTTGACAAAGAGCTTCTACACCTGATTTTTTTTCTACTTTTCCTTCCACTGAAATTAGAAGAACAGTATTTAAGATTATTCCTCCAGCACTGTCTTTTGCTGGATAAAACATAGGAAATTTAAGAGAAAGCAAAATTTAACCACTGGATATTGAAAGGAAACACTTGGAGTTTTGGGCACATCAACCCAACAGACCTGGTTAGTGACACCCCAGTGAGTGGGCTTCAGGAGAACCTTGGTTTAAGCCAAGTTGTGCAGGAGGTCCTGCACAGCAGGGTCACTGTGGCAATCTCTGCATTTCCTTGCCCCTCTGCGGGGCCACGCTGACAGCAAAGGAGATTCTGTCCTTTGTTTATTTTTGAATAATGCTAAAATACTGACTAGGTCACCTTTTCCACCACTTACTGTCATTCCAAAAACTCCAGAACACTGATGTGCTCAGAGCAGTCTCCGGTGAGATTATGGGCAGTTGTGACCCACTGTTGTATCTTCATCCAGATGCTGGGCACTTCAGCACAAACCAGGCAGGCACAGGGTACCCAGTCCTTTGGACAAGCATCTTGCTTTTCTGGCTATGACTCTCTAAAATAGAAGTCCTCCCTGTTTATGCTAAGAATAAATTCTATTGAAAAAAAGAGCATCACAGGCCTTGGGGAAAAAAAATATAAAAAACAAGCCAACCCAGACCTTTAAATCTGTTTTCTGAAGAATCTTGTCTTGCCTCATGGACGTTGTGTTCCCTCTCATTGCAACATTAGCAATGCTGCCTAGAAATTACCCTTTTCAGCTGGCAGCCTTGTGCTGCATCAAAACCTCCTGTCCTGAAGTGATCTGAACTGCAGGTTGACTGAAAGAAACAGCTCCATTCATTTCTGGATATAAATGGCAACAGCAGTGATAAAAAGCAGGATGGATCCTCAAGTTGGCACCTAAACTGTTCCTGCTTTCAGGGATCCATTCTCAGAGATCATCTCTGAGGAGCCTTCTCAACACAGCCAGCTGGTTAGACAAGGAACTGTGGGAATTTCACTGGCATTCATATTGTTATCATCACTGTTTAACATTCACAAGGGTTTGGGACCTTTTGAAGATCCCACCCTCTTTGTGAGCACAGAACACATTAAAAATCATGGTCTCAAAGAGCTTGTTATCTAGCTGGCAAAACAAAAAAAAGCCCAACCCTGAAACTACAGGGGCGGAGGGGTCTTTTCTTTGCAATAAAACTAGTTCTGGGAAATACTGGATCTGTTAATATAGCACTGACCTGGTTACACACATGGTTTTAGCCCTTAGTTTGGACATCTTCAGCTCCTACAGATCCCTGTGTTTTACTGGTGGCCAGTACCCAGCGCTTCTTATCAAAGATGATCAATTCAGCCAAATGCCAGATGGAGAGAAAACTTTCCCTGGCATTACTCATGAGTTCTGCCCTTCTCCTTTGGAGCATCCTTCCCCTCCAGCCAGGGACATCTTACATGTGGAGTGGGGGAATTCTAGGGGAAGTCGAGGGGAGAGGGCTGGACATTACGTGTTCACCCATCCCAGTGTCAGAGGAGACCTCCTCTTCCTCACAACTCCTGAAGGGTTTCTCGTAATCAGCAGGACCTTGTGCTTTTCCTCCTGGCACCAGCAACTTTCCCCTTTTATCACATTTGTTGCTGACTCCTTCCAGTCTGCTGCTCCTTGCAGCTGTCTGCCAAAACCAATATTCTCACAGCTGCCAGAGGCAGCTTAGACTGGCACATCATAAAAGGCAGCAAGGGTCACATTTCCAGATTAAAATAAACCCAGTCACTTCAGCGCCTTCTGACAATGTGTTTGACATGCCTGTGCTGTGGCCTCACTCCTTGGCTCTGACAGGACACAGACATGGCCATGGCAGCTCACGTGGGCATCCTGCTCCCTTCTCCATATGCCC
This sequence comes from Aphelocoma coerulescens, assembly GCF_041296385.1. Lineage (NCBI taxonomy): Eukaryota > Metazoa > Chordata > Aves > Passeriformes > Corvidae > Aphelocoma > Aphelocoma coerulescens. The sequence continues at coordinate 25,504,508 of NC_091022.1, read as the reverse complement.
AGCAGGAGTGGCCCATAGGACGACACAGTGCCATAGACCTAATCCTGTTCCTGTCTCATACCTGACTTCTTTCCTTGGGATTACAGAGGGCTGTAGTTGAACACCAGACTGTTGCCCTTGGTAGAGCTTCCCTCCTAACACTTCCAGGATTATATGCATGTATTGCTAATGTATTTATTGCTGCCTTTTGATACTGGTAGGAATAGGCAGAGACCTTGGTCATTGCAGTACAGTCCATCTTATTTTGGAAGAAGGTTATTCTCTGTGTTGGTCCACAGCTGGTAGCAAAAGGGAAGGGCATGTCTACACATACCCACTACATCCTTGTTCTCTGATGAAAGCATTACGGAACTGGCACAGAAGACTGCAATTCCAGAAAACAGGAACTCCTAACCCAGGTGGTCCTTCCCCTTCTGCCATTCGAAAGAAAACTTTAGCTCATGGACAATGTCTAGCAGGAAAGAAATTCAGTGCAAAACAAGAAGAGCAAGCCCTGGGCAGGACAGGATAAACAGTGCCTGAACGTTCTGCTTTGGGTGAAAAATACACTCACAGGCTTTGAAGGTATAAGGCCTCTTTGCTTTTTCACTTAAGTCAATCAGTAAAGTCATTTGAAATACCCTGGGGGAAGGTCCCGGGGCATGTGTTTATGGGTCACTGAGGGTGACAGCTTAACCTAAGTCATAGGGTAGCAATCAGTGTTTGCTGAAAACTCACTTTGCAAGGACACCAGCTCCCACATGTCCCTCAGCCGGCTGAAAAAATGAGGCCACAGGGTGTGGCACACACTAACCCCTTCCAAGGACCAGCAGCAATGCAGGGACATGTTTTTTACATGTTTCCACTTCTGACACCACAAAGCAGACACAGTATTTTAGGGCAAATGTCAGGCTGCTGTATTGCTTGTTTTCCCAGATTCCTTCCTCACTGCTGTTCTTCCCATCTTCATACTCCAAATGAGTTGCCAGGTTTGCAGCATCCCTCCCTTCACCCCATGCTAGGATGGTTTAGACACAGAGGATGGTTTGTAGGATCAGTGAAACTTTACAGCCACCAAGAAGCATTGTTACAACCTCTAGACTGCTGCTATCAGGAGGCTGACATCAGTGCTGCTATGAAAATCAAAATCAATCAAAATCCACCAAAATTTGATCTAAGGAAATTAAAGACTGCACCGTGTCTGGAGCTAGAAGCTGATTTTTAACACAGCAATATTGGTTAATTACATTTAAGGACATTTCTATCAGCAGCAGTTAATGGATCTAATCAAGAAGTCTTTTAGGTCCCCCTCATTCTTCCTCTTCCTAGACCCCTTAATTTTGGGGAAAATCTTTGGGGATTTGTGTACCCTCCTCTTCTGAGGGTGGGAAACATCTTGTGTTAGGTAGCTTATCCATTCGCAGCACCCTTACAAACTGGTGGTGGGAATGACTCAAGTATTTTAGTGCAGTTAAGATGGTGCAAACTCCCTTATCAGATCCATCTTCCTTACTCAGAGCCGTGCAAATTCCTCAGATTTTAACAGTTATAAAACCAATGAGATGAGTCTCTCTCCAGAGGTGCCTGTGTCTCTATATTGAGCATGGAAGGAGATCAAACATTGCTTAGACTGGATGTCTAAATTTTGCATGGGTAAAGTCAGTGCCAGTGTGAAAGAAAAGGCCCTCATAAATTTCAGCTGTGGAAGCCAAGAATATTATATTATGGCTTTCAATCTATCAGTTGCCACTTGTATGCTTCATTAGCAAACAATTTTCTACTCTGTTTTTTTTAACTTCTTGGAGCTTTTTCTTAATTTTTGAGTCAAAAATTTTCCCCTGAGAAGTCAGGGTGTCATCTCATTCTAAAGTCTTCCCTATGAAATGGTTGATTTTCAGATGATTTTTTCTTTGCCAGAAAAAATGAAGATAAAATATTTCTCATCTGCGTTGCACTCTGTATCAGCCAACATGTTTCTCATGGAAGATGCAGCTCTGAGTTTGTCATGACCTTGTATTCTCCTCAGATGAACACTACCTCCCCCAAAAAATGTGGAGGGCAAGCAGTTAGTCAAGTGGGATGTCTGGGTTCCTTATCTAGCCAGGACAGCAAGCTAAGTTATCTCTAAACATGCAGTGATCTGTTGTAACTGAGCTGTAATGTTCAGAATGGAAGGACTTCCACTCCAGACTGGCTCATCCCTCTCTTTCTCTCATTTTAGAAGACATTTTAAGCAACAACAGCTATAAGAAATTAATCTGAGCCTCCTATGATGAAATGTTCCAGTGTCTCAGGATTCTCCTTACATTTGGATGAGAAATAATTTAAATCTGATAACACCTTTTATTCTACTGGGGGAAACACTGGTACACTCCTCTTCTGCCCTGACATGGGATAAAACAAGTATGTGAATTTCCCATGAGTCAGATTTTTTTTTCCCATCCAGTGCTATTTTTTATGCTGTGATGCTATATGTGGAATTGTACAAGAAGGAAAGATTGCCAAAAATATCAGCTCTTCCCAAACAGCATGACAGATACAATATATGCAATACAGATGGAAAACGGCACAGCGTGGACACTTTTATAGCGTGAAGATTCTCAGCACTGTCAAAAGCAGAGTGAAAAACCAATAGGCCTGACTTCCCTCCCATCTGTCCTGGTGTAAATCAGATATAAATCCAGGAGAGCTGCACCTCTATAAAAGAAGTGAGATGAACCAAGAAGTGGACCCACCTCACCTTCTAATCCCTGCAGTCATTCAAGTTAGCACCACGTTACAGACCAACTTTTATGAAAGGCAAGAGGAGAAATGGGCTTTAACTTTTATGTGGAAATTAGAGGTTTGTATAAATTCCTGTCCTCCTCTTTTTATATGCTTACAGCTTCTGAAAATTAGCAAATACAAGTTAGAAAACTAGATATTCTTTCAGGAAAGAGCTGCAGCACCTTCACAACAAAACATGAAATCTAATCACTGCCCCCCAGGTTCTTCCCCATCTCCTGTTTCTCCCTCCCTCTATTACTACAGAAAACTCTTCATGATCCTCAGCCTGTTACACCTCTTAACCTACTAGAAATAAGATGTGAAATTGATAATGGAGCAACATGAAAAGATATGACTGAGAAGGAGAGAAATAGTTGTCTGCAAAATCATGACTAGTCTGCAGATGAAAACAATATAATTATTCACAGTCTTTCAGCTCAAGAACAGGAAAGAATAAAACAAACTGGAAAGTTGAAGACAGCTTTAAAAAAAAAAAAGGTGGTTCTTCATTCAGCTGTGGAAATGTTTGTCATGGGAGCCTGTGCAAAGTAAAGGTTTGCAATAGCTCAAAAAGTGGTTTTGGGGAAAAAAAGCCCAAATCTATCAAGAAATGTTAAATGCTCAATACAGAAAGTCACCTGAACTGTATCATACCAGAGACTGAGGAGTATTCTGTATAAATATGCTCCCTTTACCATTATCCTGGACACTGGATGTAGGCTGGCTTTGAACAGAGGGATGGACCATTGCCCTCCTCAATGACTGTTCTTGTGTCAATCCATGGGATGCATCCTGCTGGGGCAATGTCTGCACCGCCTGCTCTGGGAACAGGAGATGACTGCAGAATCCACATGTTCTTACAAAAACAACTCTTGACTTGTGTTCATCCCCAGACGTCTGGCATTGCTTGTTGCCTACCCAGCAAGCCAGTGGTAGGAGACCTGGATAAGCCTCAGCTTCACATGGGAGCTTCCTTCCTTCCTTCTTGATCCTGTCAGTCCCACATCCTGCTCTCAGCTGCAGAGTGCCTCAAAATCCTTTGGACAGCCCTTGAAGGCTGTGGTCCAGAACCCCAGCATTTAATTGTCATGCTCTCCGAGCCATTTAAATAATGGAGAAAGAAAGAACAAAGTGAAATATGCTCTCTGGGCCCAGCTGCACACATCATAGAGGGGTTTTACAGCCTAATCCCAATGGGGCATTGCAAACCCTGGTTGAGTCAAGAAGCCAGAAGATATTCTCCACAGGAGTACAGTTCTAGTATACAACCCATCTGGATACATGCAGAAGGAAAGAAGGCAGATGAGAAGAAATATGTGAGACATATCTAGAGGATGAAGGCATAAAAACTGGCCTATGCAGGATTGCAGCAAATTTCCCAGTAATACAGCATCATCAAAATGAAAACCTTGAAAGAGAGTAGAGGATAGGATTGGAGAGCTAAGGGTCTGTACGTGCTAGGGGAAGGGCCAGATGACTGACTTTGCAATGTCTTAAATCAGACATCTGTTAAGGATTGTATGTGACAAACTCTTTGCTGAGAGTTAATGAGGTCACTAGAAATGGCTCAACATAATAAATTTAATGAGGCAATAAAAATAATTAGAAATGGCCTGGCTTGTAGGAGTTTGGATCTGAACTTCCTCACAGTTCAGGGCTATTTGGACTGAAGGCTTTTGGCTTGGCCCATTACAGAAGGAGAAGTGAGGAAACAAACTGGAATTCATATCTATTCTCTGCCTTTTACATGGTGGGTGTGCATTCAGGGCAGAGTTTAGCCGTCTCTCATTTATTTTTATGAAGCACTGAAATCATACTACACGTACGAAGCTTCACTGATTGAATCTGTCCAAAGTAACAGATATTTAGATCCTGTGACACTGAAGACAACAAAATACTAAATAGGTAGCTTGGAAGAAAGATGTGAGTCTAAGAACTGTTTAGCCTCAAATCCTCTAAAATTGATATTTGGCTATGTAAAATGTACACAGTAAAATTCACCATGTAATTCACTCACTCTTCAGAACACACAAATCCATTAGTGTCTAGCCCTTAATTGCTGTCTTCACTGTCTTGAAAGTTTTTCAGGCTCTGGAATTAGATGAAAACACAACTTAGAAGTACCTTGTCTATAGAGATAAACCTATCTCACATCTAGAACTCTGCTGTGATCTGGCAGCAGGTACCTAAACATGGCTACCTAAAGCCTTGGAGACTTGTGAGCCTTTAATACTGGTCTTAAGCAGAGAAAACTCATTTTAATATGGTGATGTGTATTGGTTAAAGAACTTTCCTGGAGTGGTAGTTCAGATTTCTTGAAGGTAACCCTAGAACCTGTATCCATCACCTGGGACAAATGTTCTGGCCAGAAAATTGTTACCACTGCTTTGTTTTTTAACAAGAGACAGGCCCATTTGGTAATATTTGCAGAAAGAAGATTTAACAAACTGTATCCTGGAGATATATCTTTATAGCAGGTTGGTCTTCTACTGTAAGAGAACCTGCAAGGAAGGAGTTGGATCTCTGCAGGCACACAGAGGGATCTGCCACCCTACACTGGCAGAAGACACTTGAGTGTTTACTCTCAAGGTCGGAATTACACTGTAAACAGAAGACGAGATTTTCAAAATGCTAAGTTCTGGGTGTCTAAATTAGATACACTATCATCCTGCATTAATACATATATAATATTCTACAGGGAATTATATATGCATTAAGTCATTACAGCAGTTGCTTCTTGGAGAACAAAGTGCTCTCTCAAACTGAATTTATAGTCTCTTCAAACTGAAGATAAATGTGTAAACCGTGTGCCATTCCCTCACCTGTGCTCTGCAGAAGTCAGTACAACCATGGCAGCCCTTTCCAGCATTGCTGTCTAGGTATTGTTACCATACACGGGTAGGCTGAGAAACAGGTAAGTTAAGAAAGAGCAAAAATAATCAAAAGTCTCAAGATGAGCAGGCTGAATTACACACTGCACACCTCAGCCTACTGAAAGTGCCCGTGGTAGTCATGTGGCACAGTCTTCATTTAATAACAGATCTCAAACTATTGATCTATTCATGTGCTTCTTATTTCAGGTATTAACACAACCTATCTCATGTTGCATCTGGGCTTCCTTCTGTCCCTGATCAAGTCTGGGAGGCCTGGTTCCCAAGGAAAGAAAGCTGCTTCCAGGTTTAGTGTGTTTGCTGAACCAATTGGATTAAGAGAAATCATTAACATCTCAGCACAATGACTTTTGGACCCTGCTGTTTTAAAGAAAAAGCACTAAGGCCAGTGGTGCAAGTCCAAAATCAACAGAAGCCAATGGGAACCCTTCATACTCTGATTCAAAGCTGCCATGTGTCAAAATCTGCAATGGGGCCATCCCCACACTTGTACAGAAACAAGACTTTGCTGAAGCAATAAATCTGTCTTCACACAGCTGCCTTGTTACCTTTTACTTATTTAACTTCTATTGCTGTCTCTTGTTGGCTGTTTAATCCCCCAGCATCAACCCTAGCAGTATCTGCTCTCGCATTCAGGAATACCGACACCGGCAGAACAGTGGAATCTATGGGACGATGTCGACTTCAAACACGGAGCAGGTAAATGATGCCATAAGCACCAGGGGCAGCAAAGGAAGAACTCAATTGTCTCTGTGCCAGTTCCCTATCCCTACTGAGAGGCCATGTATGATGATTGCTTCAGACCAAAAGGGCACAACTTCAGCAACTCAAGCCAATGATCCACAGATTTAAAACTAAGAACCACCTATCTGGAGCCCAGGAGCCATTATATCATTGAATGGAGCACTTTTTTTCATGAGTGGAACGTGTTATTTTGTCACATCATTTGTAAATCTCAAGTAATGCTGCAAGATTTTTATCTCCAACCTTTTTTTTTCATGTTGGTTTTTCGACAAGGTAAATGAAAATCCATCTCGCTTGGCTGAGTTACAGAGCGTAACTTCAAGGGCATTCTTTCATTTCCAACCTTCTGTTGCTTTTGACATAAATCCTGGGAGCTGGACTACTTAGAAAGCAGCAGGACACCCCAGTCAACATTTCCTATTCTTTCCTTTCAAAATATTCTTGTTTTCATTATAAGGTACTCTCAGAAAGGGGAAGGTTTTATTAATTTTTTATTTTTTTTTTTTGTGCAATGCTACAAATATGAAGAGATCAAGATCAAAACCCATGTCAGACAAAACTGTAGCTGCTAAAAGTGATCCATTGAGTTGTGCTACATTTTGCGTATGTGTGTATTTAACCTCCTTGTTGCTACAGGATTTTTTGTTACTCTTTCTTCCCCTCTTCCAAGTGCTGATGGAGTTTTAAGATTCCAGGGCGAAGATATTTTAAACTTCAGTATTAACTGTATGTTTCCTTTGGGATATCCTAGGTAAACTGAATGCTGATTTTCTTGGCATGCTCTGCTAAGATTTTATTGGTATCAACATTTTCTCTGTCTCAGGTCTCATGGCAGCAAAGTTCTTCCTGAAAGTTCAACAAAACCCACACTAAGAAAAAGGCACTGTCCCCTCATTTTAAGCCATTATAAATTAGGCTCTAGGCAGTGGGAAATTATGGGAATTATTCCAATGTGTTCCTCTATATACAAGAATCAAACATGGGAATGTATGGACCAGGATCCTGGGAATCATAGTGTTAGAAATAAATAAAATATAGAAGAAACATATCCCTTCTAAAGAAATATTTGCATGCACACAGAGATATGCTTCAGTGTGTGAATACATACAGACATCAGACAAGACATGACTGAAAAGTATCAAAGTGAAAACCCTTCAGAGAGGGTATGACAGAGAGATCTGACATGTCACTCATTTATAATGTTCCCAGGCTGCTCTTTATTGTAGCTGTAATACCAGACTACAAAAGGCAATTTGGAACGTAGTGGCTATTTTGGGCACTACATGCATTTACACAGAAATGTTGGAAAGTGTGTCCATGAATTTGTGTCTTGTTCTGAGAAGATCCACCTACTCTCCCGTGAGATGTTGTACAGGTTCTCACAGTTGCTATCACTGAGCTTTCCAGGCCCTCTGTGATTTCTGCAGCCAATCCTTGGGTTGCTGTGTTTGGTGGGTTTTGTGGTACCACATGTTCTCATGTCAGACCTCAAATTAAAGGCATAACTACAAGAACCTATGTGCATGTGGCAACGGAAAGAAGGAAACCCAACCACTTCTTCTGTTGGGAACTGCCTGTGGGAGGCAAGACTGGGGGATGAATTTAGACATAAATCTGTTCTCAGTTAGGTGGGAATTCTCATATCTTTTATCTTTCAGTAAGAACATTTCACAGCATGATATTGTTTAAGAATAATGAGCAGATTAAAAAAAAAAAAAAAGAAAACCAAAAAGCACTAACCCCCTCAAATCTAATAAAAGCATCTTAGAACTAAAATACAGGTAATTAATGGCAGTTCATTTGACTAGGCAAACTATCCTACTTGGAAAAGATTTTGAGTTTTGAGGCTGGACTATAAATACTTTACACACAACTCTCCATATAATCAGCTTTCAGCTGGGGTTTGAGTGAATAACTGATCTGTTCCAGCTCACCTTGCCATCTGCTCAGCTCTGCCAGTGCTGTCTGCCTTAACATCCTGCTCTGCTGTTTCTCTAAAAACATCACCATTCACTACACCCTGTTAGGTCCTTTCACAAGGCTCAGTCTTTCAAGGATGCCTTCAGCTAACCTGGTAAAGACTCTTCTTAGAGATTATGTAGTCTTTCATTGAGAAGGAGAATTTTTGGAGACCAGACAAGTCTGCCTGTTGGAAATTAATTTACAGCCAGTGGTTGAGGAAGTGCAAAGGTGTAAATCTGTGACAGCGAAAGGGAAATCTACCATATTTAAATTTATTTAGAATAAAGACAATAGTAAGTCATATGTGCTTCTCACTCCTGTGGTCAGTGTCTTGGTGGGGAAAGACTTATTGAGTGATCTTTGGGAAAGGGACTTCTTAGGGCCTTTCTTATGCACTGGAAAAATATTTAACAAGTTTCTGTTAGAACAGCAATGACACCACAATAGAAAATTATTCATGGGAATTTTCTGGAAAGGTTTGAAGAACTTTGTAGAAAGAAGTAATAAAGGAATCTTCATAGTCAATGTGCACAATTTATTATGCTGAGAATGAAATCTCACATGTAAAACAGCCTTGGATGAGAAAAAAACTAACCACCTTAACAACACTGGTCATCAAGAAATCTCACTGCCCAGCACTAGACTCTTCCATAATGCAAATTGTTCTAGGTTTATTTCCAAGTGTCAAAGCCCTGTGCAGGATTGGATGTTTATGTCTAGAGTGCCTCCTACATCAGGACATCTCTCATCCATGCCCATGAGTACTCTGAAAGTTTAGGTGTCCCTATGTGCTCATGAATGCTCCCTGGTGCATCAACCCTTTGGAAGTTTCTGTTGGAACAGTAATTGAGGAAATCACAAGCCTGCACTATTTATGGAGATCATCTGATCTCACAGCTCACTATGCAATATGGAAACAACATGTAGCTGGATATCAAAGGCCATGACAACTGCAGAGGGCCACATCTTTTTCCAATATCACTGCTTTGAGGGGGGAAAATGTCTCCTTTCTGAGCTCTTCTCGATCATTGATTTGACTCAGAGCCTGCAAGGAAGGTCTGCAAATCAAAAGGTATCAGTGAATGGTTTGTGAGTTATTTTGTGGACAGAGTACAGACCATTAAAGCCAAGTTCCCTTCTGTTTCTAATCACTTCACCTATAATTTAATCCCTTTACAGCAAGAGAAAATACAGAATGAGTGAATGGCAGAGTCTACAGAGTGATGCTCATGAAGAAGAAACAAAGGGCATTTGGTTGCAGTCAGGCCTGGACTAAGCTCAAGGCCTCAACTGTGTGGTTGACAAAATACAGGTAGGTCTGAGAGCAGTTAGCACATTCCTTAGAGTGTAGGGAACATGGTTTAAAATGGCAGGAGCAACACAGATCTAAAGAAATCCAATGATGTGATTTGACTCACATCAGTCCCTAATTTTCTGTTTCTACATAAGATCACTGGAAAATCCAGTAAAGTTGGCAATGAGCTTTTGTTGCCTGTGGCAAAGAAGCCGCACCCTTGACATGCATCATTCAGAGCTCTGCTGTCTTTATACTCTGAGTCCATGTGCTACAAAGGCAAGGCCAGGCAAGTTGAGGAGAAAATAAAGGCAGGCCTGTGGCATCCCTGGAAGGGGCACAACCCTGCCCAAGTTTCTGAGCATAGCCAGTTCATGGAAAGAATAGCAGGGGCTTACTTATATATCACGGAGTCCTCATAGTTGCAAAGTGTTCCCAAATTCCATGGCACTGACAAAGCAGGCCAAAATTTGTTTCAGGTTTTTACTTTTCTTCCACCTTGGCAACTTCATTCTCTTTAAAGAGAAAATCTATGTAAGTTGCTGCAGAGCAGACAGAAGACATGCTGCTCCTTTTGTTTGCTTTTTCCTTCGTGACTGTGCCAAAAAGAGATGTGGAACATGTTACTTTGCAAATTTTTCCCTGAGAAAGCACTTGAGTGATGCTGAAACACGACTACTTTGCTTCCTAGGCTGTCAGTTCGGATTTACCAGTCCTGGGCCCTCGGTGCAGTTCTATAAGCAACAGGAGCAGCTATAAAGATAGCAGCACAAATACAGTGAAGCTGAGTGTGGCTTTAGGGTGGGATCACATTCCACATTCAGTAGTCAGTTGACTTCTTGGTAGAGGAATCCCTAAAAAAAGAAGAAAATGCTGTTTCTCACCCTTTCTTTGTATGAAGGCTGTTGGAGAAAAGAGCTTTCTTCCCATGCACCTCTGTTTGTATCACAGATGTCTGTGCCCCAGTGAATTTTCTTCAGTGCTTCGATGATCTCAGTTTCAAAGACTGTAGAGAGAAGTCTTCCACTTCTCTGAGACTTTCCCACTAACAGATCTCTCTGTTAAGTTATTCTATGTCCCCATAGCGTCCTTTCCTCAACTACACAGATCCCATCTTCTCAGACACTGTGAAACCATTCCTTTCAAATATGATTTTTGTTTTACATCACATGTAAGGAGGAAAAGGAGTTGCATCCATACCTTGTCCCATCTTCATTCTGTGGAGAGGTTTCTTTGACATACACAAAGACCATTAATGTTGATAACATTTTATTTCTATGTGGCATTTCTTAGCCACATTTACGTGCTCTTGGCCACACACCACGCGACTGTGGTGCTGAATGCATTATAAGACATAGACAGAGATGGGAGCAGGAGCATTAAGAAAACAAATGTTAAGTGGAACTGTAGATAGATTTGACATCCCAACATTTCCTTATCCTTCAGCAGACACATTTATTATTTGTACAGTTCCAGCAGTGTAGAAAATGCCTTTTCCAAATTCCATGCACTGAAAGGAGGATAGTCCCCCCAATGAAGGGGATCCCAACATAATTTGTTTGGCTCAGACCTTCAGCTTTGAAACCTCTAAGATATGAATATTTTATGTGTTTATATGCTTAAGAAACAAAATGTGGTACTCTCTACCAGCTTCAGATTGGATATAAAGGCCATATTACTGCAATCTAACCTAGAAATGATGAAGTCTCCAACCACTGAAGGGCCACAGTGCTAAAGGAGTCAGTAATCAGCCTCAGGAGGCTGAATGAGAAACACGGATATTTCTGTTTAGAAGGGAACTCTTTTGTGTTCAGACTTCCTTGGTTTTTTCAGCTTCTAGAAGTCTTGAATTAGAGACTTCTGCAGTTTGCCTCTGCAGGTCCTTCTAACCACAGAGTGCTTTGGAAAGGCAATGCTAGCTTTGAAGCTGGCAAAAGTCTGGAAACTTTGTATAAAACAGGGCAGCTTCAAGAAGGATTTAAACACAGTCAACTGCGGCCCTTTTCCTGACAGCAGAATAGAACTAATTACCATTAGTCACACTTGCAGAACAATTAATACATTTTTCCTTTGCTAAACAAATGCAATTTGCAAGACCAAACCATACAAAAGGGTGGAGGGGTATAACACATGCCAGTTGGATTTGGTTTCTGTGTCTCCAGATGGCAGCGAGTACAGAACAAGGCCACATTTCTCGGCGCGAAAAAGAATCTCCATCTGCAGCCTCTGTGTGCCACAAAGCCTGTGACTCATCCGACTGCTTTGTACTGGCTGGGCTACTGCTGGGTTTGTGTAACCATGTCCTCCCAGGACTGGGCTCCCAAGTGCTTCAGTAGGCCTAGATCTGCACGTGGTTAAGTCAGAAGAAGGCAGATCTAAGCACATCAGGGATGTTTACAAGCCACAGAGTTCAGGATTCAATTTCTGTCCCTAAAAGCCCATCTGTCCCAAAAGCTCTTGGAATGATGCCCAGGACAACCAACCGACCTGTCTGCCCATGTGATTTATACTCAGATTGCAGAGCATTTTCCAAAGTTTTGAAACCATTCACATTCACAGAAATGTGAATGAGGACAGGTCATGCCCATCTTTACAGACTGAGCACAGATGCCTTTCTCATCTCCTTTCTTCAGCAAATTCTACCAGCCCCTGCATTTCTGTGCAGGTCACTACAGAAAGGAGATGTCCCCACACTTTGTGTGACCTGTCCCCTCTGAAGGAGAGGCTTATCTGAAAGAGAGAACAATAGTTTCACACCCATAGAACCAGCAGATATAGGCAGTGATATAACAGTCCTTCTAATGCATTTCCTAATACTCCTCTAAGAAAAAGTGATGAAATAGTTCATAACCATGAACTTAGGTGAGTTCAAGTCTCTATCTACCTGTCCCATTTGTATGCTGGTGCCAAAGCTATACAGAGGAATGAATCAAACATCATCTGGTCTTCCATCTCTACCTTTTCCAATCTTTAGTCATCCATTCTCTTAATAACCAGATTTTCATTCCTCAGGGAAACGTAATGTTTTTATTTTTCTGTGCTGCTGTAGCTTGAAGGATCTATAGATGTGTCTGAAAACCACAGGAGTAGCTCAGGATGAAATAACATTTTTATTATCCAACATCAATGATGGGTGAAGGTAGAACAGGAGCATCAGACAGAAGAAGAGTCTGAACCTTTGTCTTCCAGCAGTAGACTTTGGACCTCATTTCCTCCACAGCAAATGGCAATTTCCCCCTATCAGAGATACATCAATGGAGAGTTTTTAAGTTTCTCCATTCATGGGAGATACAAGTGGGAGAAATTTGGAAGATGCACATTTATATGATTGTACTATAGAAAGATTATCAGCTACCATGGAGAAGAATGCAGGCCTAGAAACAATGTGAGGGCTGTCTAATGCCCAGCCTTTCCAACTGCCAACCAAATATTCCATGACCAAAGGGGTGGACTACCACGTGTGGCTGTTGTCCCCACTCTCCACTCACCAGCTGGTACAGAATAGGAATTCCCACTAATTTCCAAACCAAGAAAGGCCAAAGCTACTTCTGGGTGCTACTGGGAGCCTGCCAGCACACATCATGTGGCTGCAGGGTTCAGATGATGGGGGCTTTACTCTTCTCACCACTACAGAGGAGCACAGTGCTTGTGGGAATTCATGCCTTGGTCAGTTTTACAAGCTCTGAATGCATAAGACTGAATTTATAGAGTTTTCTTTCTGCTGTTTTTTCAGTATAGGGTCTCCCTCTGTGAGACGGCAGGCAAGCAAGCAGCTAGAACATTAGGAAGTATTGTATTTACTGGGTCCTGCAGTCATCAAGAAGGTGGGAGGCAGAAAAAAGTATCCTCTCAGGAGAGATACAGATTAGACTTTGAGTCAGTTCTATAGCCAACTGTTTTAAAAGCCCCAGAAGAGGCTTAACTATTTAAAAATTATTTAGCTTGTGAAACTGCTCCATATGAATTACTTGGGGGAATTAAGGAGACGAGAATGATGAGGAAGGAGTGAGGGGCTTTATCAACTCAACACTAAATGCTCATCTGAAAAAGGGAGGGCAGGCAAGACAGCTCATAGATGCCTGTGATTTCCAAGCGATCCGTGAATGTTTATTGGGATGTCATGTCTCTGACCCCAGAATGGGATGGGAGCCAATCTGTATAAAAGATACTCTTATATTCCTGGCATAGTTTTGTGGTGAGCAGAATCTGCTGTATGTATATTTTATGTTTCAGGTTGCAGGGCCCTGTGTGGGAGTTTTATATAATGTCTTTCAATATTTATTTGGTTAAACTTTACAATTATGATCCTTAGAGAAAATTATTCTCAGATGCTGGATCGTGCCTGTGTAATTTGACTGAGATTATGCACACAGACAATCTCTTACTCGTCCACAGCAGCATCTCTATCATGTGTGCTCCTCTAGCCCTTCACTTCTAAATATCTCTGGTAATATATTTATCCTCTCAGCCGCCGTATGGGTAAAGCAGTGACAGCTCCCCATGGCAGACTGATACACAGACACACTGGCAGACAGTGCCTACATTTAAGTGTCTCCCTGCGGTCCTTGTGGTTCCTGAAGACAAACTGGTATGTTCAGAGGGTGTCTCAGCCCACCAAAGACCTAAACTACCTGTGGAAGGCAGGAACTTCCAGGAATATGTACTGGTTCCCTGCAGAACCAGTAATGCACAATAGTTTCAGCAGCTGATGTCAACATATCTAAGTCCAGACAAAGCTGAAGGTACAGGTATCAGTGATTTTTTTCCCCCTCAGACTTCCTTGCCTCTTTGTCTTCTCTGCAGGGACGCCCATCTACAGGTTAGACTTGTACCAGAGAGTAAGTGCCTGCTATTGCCTCATTCCAAACAACTTCTCTAGAGCACTTGAAAGGACACATGAAAGGTGTCTACAGTTTAAGAAAGAATGTTCGGACTGGAAAGATTAATGTAGGAGAGGGACTGTGTTGGCTGACAGGATGAGGACTGAGAAAACACAGTCATGGGTGGAAGAATAATTTAGCTAAATACCCACTCTGATGTACATTACTGTGCAATGGGAAGAGGGATGGTCTCCAACATGAAAAAGATCCTTTGCTTCTTAATCATTCCAGACCACAGAAACTGGAACAATTTGCTGGTAGAATGACAGTCAAACAGATCCAAGAGTTCTCCACCATAAATGTGGAGACACCAAAGATATTCCAAACATTATCCCAGCATTTTAGTCTGCTTCTTGTCGTTTTCTGCAGTTCTAAGCTGGTATCATTACTATCATGTTCATTGGGAAAAGCCTGTAGTGTTATGTGTCACCCCACTGTCTTCCACATGGAGCTCCCCAATTTCTGAGCTCTTCAGAAATCATTTAAAAGAGGCTAAATTAACAAAAGTCTACTCTTCTACTTCTTTATTCCATATATAAATATCCCCAGAAGGAATTTGCTGTATCATTTTGGGTGCCTGAACAATGAAACTGGTCAGAGGTTGAGAGATTAAGCTGTTACGTGGGTTGGGTTTGTTTGGTGATGGTTGAACCAGTTCAGATACACAATGGGACAAACGTGTGCCACACAGGCCACGAAACCCACGTGGCTTGGGACAGGCCAGGGCAGGCAAGCGTGTGGGTCTAGTCACACCAGTGAGAACAATCATGTCTTTACCGTTCCCATGTAATGGAAGCAGCCAAAGATCTGTCAGCACAGCAGTTCTCATTAAACCCCGGCGTTTGCCAGTGGTGAGTGGAAACTGGCACTTCCCAGGCAGAAGTATGTGCTGCACACACACTCTCTCTCTGAGGTTTCTGGGAAGCATCAAGCTGTACAGCCACTCCGTGCAGGCTCTTAACACCAACATCTTTGATTTGCACATGGCTTACTGCTCACTGAAGAACCCTCTGTTCAGTGTGGGCACAGTTAGTCCAGAGCTTCCAGGACGCACAGAGCTGTGGGCTCCAGAAAGGGTTGGGATTTTCAGGTGTAGTGGAGGCATGATCAGTTTATTTCCTCTGAGCAATACTCTCTGCTCTTCCTGTTGGGTAACGAAATCCTAGACAAATATCAAAAATCCTCATAATTCTATCAAAAACAATATCCAAGTAAAAACAAGCGTATTTCTATGTAAAGACAGATGTGAAGTACCTCAAGCCATTGCACAGATGCTAGAGACAGTCAAAAGAAAAGTTAGGCTCTAATCACTCCTATGCTGTGTTATGTTTAATCTTGCATTCCCATGTGGGTAGGAGGAAGAAGGAGAAATTAAATACCCTGAAGTTGAGTTTAGGTCATCAGGAGTCTTCAGGGTTAATGGGAACTGTTATTGCTGAGATGCCAGGGAAAACTATTTCAGAACTATCAGCTCTGCCAAAAAGAGCAAAATGAATCAAACATTTGAGTTCCTGTGTAGGAAGTAAAAATAATTATTCTGTTATTTATTACTGTAAAAAAGGTCTAATTTCAGCCAAACTCTGAAAAAAAGCATTCAAATTTTATGCGTTTGTGGCTGTAGGAGGATTTGACTTGGATGGTTTAAATGAGTCCCTGTGTGTGTGTGTAAATGTCACAACATGCCAAATAAGCAAGGGTCTGAGGAGTCTGAATACGGCTGCACTTGAACTTTGGGAAAATTCAGATCCATGGCCTGCTTGTATTTTGGCACAACAAAGTGAGCCAAAGCCTTTACCCAAACACACCCAGGACTGTGAAAAGTTCAGTCCTGTATCCAGTCTCTGGTTCCATGTCTGTTGCTGCCCTAAGCAAGCATGAAATGGGCTGCATAGGCCTTTTGTGTGTCACAGATGAACCAATATATTTCCTGCTTCGGTTTGGAAGGGCATCTTGTTGCAGCTTCATAATGAGCTGTCTCTACAGCAGATGTCAAAAGCCAAATTAAAAAAGTTTATTTTCCATCCTAGATTCAGTATTTCCTGAGAAAACAGTCTTTGTGAATATTTAAATCTGCGTGGTGACCTGTGTTTCTCCAGTGCCAATGCTTTGTGTGCTATGAGAGAAAACAAGAGCTGATTCCCAATATCCTTTTTTCCTTCCCACGCCACTGGAAGCCAAGCATTGTGCTGAGGCAGCATGCTTGGACCGCTGAGGCACTGAGGGAGATCCTCCACTGGAGAAGTCGATCAGGAAGCTGAAACTTCAGCTGTCTGCTGAGCTGCTGTGCACATCCCAATGCTTAGCTGTGTCTCTGCTGGCTGAAGTCCCCTCCTCAGTTTTTCTTGGAGGACTCCTCCAGTGGAAGCAGTGTTTTTGCAGGCCAAACACCTCCAGCTGCTGCCAGTGGTGGGCTCTCACCTTCTACCAGAGTGTGGTATAAAATAATGATTTCCCCACTAGTTGCAGAATAGTCATACAGAGTAATAGAAAAATCACATTACAGCTATCAAATTCTGCAGAATGGTTCAATAAACATAGGTGACAACCCAATTCTCTGCTCCTTCTGTGGGGAGGTCTAAAGTAACATATGTAGATCCTCTGGGCATCATCCTCATTCTTTTAGATGAAACTTTGCTACAAAAGCATTAAAAAAATAACCGTGAGAGTTGCTGTTTTCTTAGTTTTGGAAGATCACTGGGAATTGGTCCAAGACTGGATCTTACTTAAGGGAAGATTTCTCCAAAGGGAAGTTCCACATGAGATGAGTTCCCTAGGGATGGAAGAGCTCTTGGCTTTTGGCTGCTCCTTTTATGACATGTATCTGGACTGGCCAGAGTGAGCTGTAAATGAGACATGATCAGAGTTGGCTTTACAAGGCCCATTTTCCCAGTCGGGGCAACCTCCAAGGCTGCACAGTTCAGTGTGAATTCACCTCCTGGAAAACCAGGACTGTCTTGACAATCTACTCCAGTCCTGCTTGTACTGATCTCTTGGTTATGTTATGGGTGACCCTTTACAGTGTGTTTAATGACTTTATGGGAATCTGGGAAAACATCCAATCATTCATAGTTGAAATACTGCGCTTTGGACTTGGTACCAATACAAGCAACCTTGTACTTTATAAAACTGACTGGGAACTGGTTTCCCACCCCTTTTACTCTTCCAAGAACTACAGCCACCACAATAAAGTAGCAGTAGAATTTATGATCATTTACAGTAAGTGGAAACAAGGCGCTTCTGGTATTCCATCCCTGGTGCTATTTTCCTTAAAGCATCAAGACTCCTAAGAAATGCTTCATGCTTAGTCACATGCAAGTATCTATCAGGCCTCTCACGCTGCTTTGACTTGCCCCAAAAGGAACAAAAATTTCTTTACAATTGCAAAATAACACACATGTTAACTCAGATCAAGTCACCCACAAAGGCAGCACTCCTGACTCGAGGCCTAGAAAAGATTTGCAATTATTTTTTTACTTCTTTGCTGTCAGGATGTTTTATAAAAGTCCCTTCTCATGGTAATACTCTCTCACACATCCAATATAGATTCTGACAAATGCAGAAGCAACTTTAAAGCAACTTGGACAGAGGTGAAGGCAGGGGGTCTTTAATTTCAGAAAAAGCTAAGAGAGGAAGATCTTCCCAGCTTGAGTGATGGCTCTGCAATTTGAGTCAAGACAAACACAGATCCCAGTTCATCACTCCAGTGTATGGACTGTTTTTAAAAGAAGGAGATGTTATGACTGTCAACCTGCCCAGAAATCCTTTAGCCGGTAAGAGAAATATGAAACCAAGATTGTCAAAAGCCAAAAAGGAATATTTTGCAAAGGTTTGGGGGGTTTTAGGGCTGGGGAGAGGAAGAAAATTGTTAGAAAACATATCTGGGAAAACATATTGGCCATTGACTCGTAACAAGACCTTAATCTGCTGGAGTCAAACATAAACACGAGCATTCCTGGGGCTGTGGATTGCTGGACAAAGTGGCCAAATGAAGGAACTGTTGCCCATGGTCTCACTGTGCATAAAAAGGGATTGAGAATGTAATACGGATGAACCTGAACTATGTGGGGGAGGCAAACTCCCCTGCTGTAGCTCCTGCTTTTTCTGGTATTGCAATTCAGGATCTTCTACCATAAGGACTCAACACTCCAGGAAATGTTTGGTTTGGTGTGTGAGTAGACTTGTGAAGGGACCATGACTTCAGAGAGCATCCTTTGGAAAGACACCAGCATGAGCCTGGCTGCTCCCACAGAGCCAGGAAGGATCTTCATTATTAATTATCCGTAAATGAGGAAACTCAAGCACTGAGCAGAGCAGATCTCCAGGTCACAAGGCATCAAGGGCAGTGTTGGAGCTGAAACACAAGCTCCTGACATAAAGAAAGTAATTCAGTGTTTCCCAAAATTCTCTGTGATTCTAGGTGTGGGGAGGTAAGAGAAATGGGTGAAAACAGAAAGGCCTCTTAAGGGTTCCTTTAGAAACTCATAGTCTCAGATCCTCAGAAACAAGTGGCTGCTTGAATACACCTAAAGTGAAGCACCTAAGGCCCTAACTAATAACTTAGGAAAATATTCTTTGAAAAGGAAGGCAGAATCTCTGATGTCACAGAGATTGCATGTTTGCTTACATCTATCCTGTAGAGTTTAAACAGTGTTTGATATAGCACAAACACAGTAGGAAATACCTGCAGTAGATAAGGCAGCAATGGAACCCTGAGTTTGCGGAGAGCCTGAGCACCTCTAAACTGCTCCTTGCCCTCAGGGTTTGCTTTTTATTAGTTTCACCACAGAAGCCCATCATGAAGTGCTACAAAAGCTGCTGTCCAAACTCTTGTTGAATGTACATACTCACGGAAGGGGGGAAGGTAGAAGACTTTCACCTTCTTTTGAAGGAGGCTCAGCTTTCAAATCTTGAGAAAAACTTCAGTCATGCTGTCTCTCCAACACATGATTATGAACTGAACCAGCCATGCAGGTTGGTTTCCTCCCTCTGTATTGATGCATTTTTGAAGTCTGCTCTGCCAGTTCTGATATTGTTGTTTGAAAATTGTTGTTATCTTCAGAATTAAAAAACCTGGAAGTGAAATGGAGTGGTCCAAATTGACTGATTTTCTTTTTCTTTTTTTTTTTTTTTCACCAAATGGCCCAAACCACCACGATTTGGTCTGACAAAATCCATTTTTCTCCTTTCCTGTCCTAATTTCTCCTTGTGACCACTAGGGAGAAAAAGAAGTCATTTTTTTTGTGCAGGTCTGGCTCACCTACAAGTGACCTCATCTTTCTGTGTCTGATTTGAAAGCAACACACATTTAATCCAGAAATGCTGTTTGTTCATGGTCCTTCTATAGTACACAGAGATAGTTTTTGCTAACAATTTCTCTGCAAAAGCAAGAAAAATCACAGAAACCTGCTCTGAGTGCTGTATAGACACAAAGAAACATGTAAAGTTTTCTTGGCAAAACTAACCCATGGCTTCCACATAGTGAAAACAAGAGTCATGACAACGTATCAGAGGGCAGGAAAACTCAAATAAAAATCTTAGACCTCTCAACATGATTTTTTGCTTTAAAAACATTTACTAAGAAAGCATGGTAGTAATTATACATTTGCACTTTATTCTTCATTTAAACACATTAGAAAAACCGCGATCAGAAAAAAAAAAATACCCATTACAATTAATTACCTCCAGTGGAATTTTGCAATGACCTGGGGAGAGCAGTCGTTTGACTTTAGAGGCTATAGTGCAAATGAAGGGTTGTTACCCTTCCTGTCTCAGGAATGGAGCCCTCAGATCAGCCAAGCTTCATTTTGGAAATCAAGGGCCCTTGTAAAATTTCTCTCAAAAAACTCCATCACCCTCTGTCAGAGCTGTTCTCAGTGAATCCTGCAGGTAGAAACACTTCCCCTGAAGCAGGATCTGCTACTGTTTGAGGTAAAGCAGCAAAAAAAAAAAAAAGAAAAAAAAAGACTCTGATAGAAAGCTCTGGATAAAGACTGCCCTGAAATAAATGGGACAAAAACATTTCCAGCTCCATCACCTGCCTGAAAGACACTTCAAAGAACTAGTTTACTGAAATGCACTCCTTTAATATTTTGATATTCATTTTACTGGGAGTCCAGATTTCCTTCTGCCTTCCAGTTTTGCCTTTGCTGTTGTTGTGTTTTTAAGGAGTCTGTTAGACACAAGAAACAGTGTGTCTCAGCACACAAGTGTGTAGGGGTGCCAGGCCAGGGAATGTCATTAGCAGACTCGTTTAGAGAAAAGGGTGAATTAACCACAAAATGCTCTGCTGATAATTTGTTTAACTGCTCCCGTGGTCAGAAGTGTGGTCAGGCTCACAGCATCCAGGAGCTGTTAATCACCTGTCAGCGGGCTCTTGCAGCGTCTTCTGCAATTGCAGCCCTTGTCGTGTGAGGGCCGGTCAGCAAGGGAAATGAAAAGAGCAATATTCAGAAAGCTTTCGAGAGAGAGAGCAGAGCTGTGGCTGAATCTCATCTGTGGTGTATCTCACCTGGGAGTGGATTTAATTTGCTAATAGAAACCCCAATTCTTATGGCAGTAAGGGACCATGCAATTAACATGATTTTGCAGCTGGAGTTTCAATGATTCCATACAGCTTGTCTTCCCTCTCTTGTTACTCCATCCCACCTCTTACAACTTCTGAGTTCAGGGGCCAATATCAAAAAAACTGGATACATAGGAGAAGTCCTGTGCATATTACGTTCCTACATCTCACTAAATCAGGGCAGAATAGAGAGCACCATCCCAGGAGAATACTTTCAGTGCAATCTCAGCTCCTATGTACCTGAGACAACATCTGTCGCCTGAGAGGGGTGCAAGTGCCCCAACAGCAAACAAACCTCAAAGTCACATCTAATTAGAGACATCAGAGAACACAGTGTCAGGACAGAGTCCCAAGCTAGAGGAGTCCCACATGGTGCCTCAGACACATGCCCTGAAGAACAGAGCATGCTTTCCTGATGCTCAAAAAGCCCTTATCAATGAGCCAGAGTTGAGTCCTTTTCTCAACCCTTAACACTGGAAAATTCAGGGCCAAACCTGAAAATCAGAGAGACGAAAAAACAGTTCTGGCCATGAGAACTAAGAGCAGAAAGGAGACTTCAGCATCAAATCTGTGTGAGAGGTGTGTTTTACCCTTTCCCCGAGGAAAGACGAAAACATGAAAGCTCAAAGTAAATGCATATTTCCAAGAAAAATGCTATGTGATTAAGTGGTATGTTTTGATCACTAGTGGTCGATATTTCATCATCCAGGAAATTACTGTTAAGGGTCACTGTGCACTAATTAAGCTTTATTTGCTCCGAATCACCTCATCACACCCCACAGCATGTGCTCTGCCTTTACTTTGGCTCCGTATGTCCAGTTCTGGGCACACACACAGAGAACTGCTGGAATGACACCCCATGTGCTGGACAGAGCTCTGCTCCTGCCCACACTGGCTGGAATACACTGCTCCTCACTGGCACCAGAGCACCACCTCACCTCTGTCCCAGCAAGAAATGCCTGGCTCCACTGATTTCCAAGGCAGCCTTTTAGGGCTGTGAGTTGCCAGATGATGTCTGCAGATTTTTGAGAGCCCCTGGGAATCCACAGGTTGGTTTGGATGGGGTTTAGGCTGGGCCGTTACGCTCCAGCAGCTGGCGAACGCAGACCAGCGATTCCAGCGGGGAACGCTCCAGCACAGGGGCCGTGTCAGTGGGGAGACTGAGTCAAAGTGACAAGGAATAGATAGATGGGGAGTGCCTTTGGGGGTAATTAGAGACAGCAGCGATGTGGGATTCAGACTGGTCCTCAGTGTGACCCTCTGCATGAAGAAATCCTGTTTGGTTTCCACCTGGATCCAGGGGTATCCAGGTTCTGGAGCTGGCAGGGCTGAGTGAATATTTATCCAGGCTAGGCATCAGCTCAGAGACGTTGATTGCTTACGCTACTCTGGATACTCTGGACTTAATTTTCAGAACAGCCAACAAGCAGAGTCATGGGAACCAGATCCAGTCCTGCTCTGCTGGATTTCAAGTCCATAAGGGACTTACAAGCCTCTTGGTTGACCTGCAGAAAAACTGAGTCCATAAACCTCACGCAGAGTTTCCTGCAAGTGGGCCAGGAAGATGTGGGGAATGAGGCTGGGCCTTCAGAGGGGGTTGGCTGGCTTTCTGCTGGACTTCCTGCCAGGTACAACTACAGGACCTCTCAGGCTTCAGATGTTTTGCACCACAGTGTACATATAATATAATCTGGCCTTGCCTTTTCGTGCTGTATCTTGGTTAAGCCCAAATATTTATGCCTACTCAGCACTCAGTTTATCCTAAATGGAAAGGACTGCTGCCAGCATGTAACAGATATATGTAACATGGCTCTGCCAAACCTGGACACTGGCAAAGCTTTCTGAGACTGCAGAGCAGGGCATATGCCTACAAGAAGGATTTCTGTTTCCTTGCTGCCAAGGGACTCATGACTATCTTAGAGAGTTTATTTGTGGGAAGGAAAAAAGTGGCCTATAAACATGAAATGTAACAAAAGGAAAATGCCAAACTAAATCTGACAGGCTTTTCTCATACCACTTCGTTTTGTGGATAAACAGCATCTGTCCACTTAAATTAGACCAAAATACTGAGATGTTTCCTAATGAACTGGCAAATACAGATGCCAAAGGGGTGAGAGCTGAAATCTGGAGAGGATATTAGCTTTTTCCCCCGATCCGAATATGATCTTTATTATTATTATTTTTGCTTCTTCTTTCCATTTAATTTGGCAATGGACTTACAGAAGAAGTAAGTTTTTTGTGTTCTCCCTTCTGTGAACTCAGACTGAACACAGCCAAAATTAACTTCTCCCTGGGAGGTGAAGATAGAAGAAAAGGAAACTAATCTTCATTTCCTACCTCCATCTTCCTGACATTATATCCTTTATTTACAAGACCCTCACATCATCTGCATATAAGAAAGAAAGAAAGAAAATAATATATCAAATTGGAATCTGGAAATATTTATTCACTTTATAATGGCATTGCCATAAGAAGTTTGATTTTTTCATCTACTCCAGATTGCACTGTGTAGGAATAGTAACCTCTTTAGCCCACCACTGAATTCTGTGATTCATCAGTGTAACAAAAGACTTTTGGACGATTCAAAGTATTTCCTTTCTATTCTGACAATACACACTGGAAAAACACACAAAATAAACAAGGAAAAAAAAGGAGTTGTTTCTGAGGAGAGGCCAAAGAGGGGAGGAAGAAGTTTGCTGGACAAAGTAAAGAGTCTAATAGAAAAAAAAAAAAAAGTGGAAAAAATACGCTTTGATGAATTTTAGACATACACTTTAGAAAGTGTAGGCCTTTAGAAAGCAAATCAAATACCCAATTAGCATTTAGTTAAAATATTAGCAAGTATCTGTGTTGCACTTAGGCCCCCACTAGGGAGAGATAGGAAATTTTGTAGATTCTGCAGGGAAATGTTCTGGCTTCAGAAGTGTAACAGTTGTGATTTTATAATGCAACTTCTCCTACAGGTTATCTTTCAAATGTAGACAACGTAAGTCTGTCATATTTTTGTTTATGCTGCAGTCAGATATAAAGGTTGTAAATTTGAGTTGCTCACAAACCTTGTCTAAAGCACGTGTGCACTTCCATGACACTGTTTATCTTCAGTGTTTGGCCAGCTGAGATAACAGGTTGGCGTGTCAAACACGTGACATGTGTTATCTGGACACCATGAACACTTTTGTTGCAGGGACATGTTGACACAGCACTTTTGAGTGGATGTAGACAACATGATGGCTCCACTTATGCTAAGGAACAAGACGAGTGTTCTTATGTTAATGTGTGTGTGTCTCCCCTGTCGTCTTGGGCTTGCGGTGTGGAACTGCTCAGATGAATTCAACAACAGAAATGTTAAAAAAACCCAACACTTTGTTTTGGGTATGAGGAGGATTTCATTTTGTTACTGTGGGATTAGAGAGAAAAAGGTAGCCAGCTCTTTTCTACGGAAAATGTGTACCCCCATGGGAACTTGTTATTTTTTTAAAGTGTTCTTTACCTTTGTTAAGAATAAAAACACGGTATTTGAGACTGATAGGCTTCAAGACATTTGGAGGGAGAAAAATTAAGAAGTGCTACTCTTAAGGTCCTTCTCAACCACTAGGACAAATCACAACCTCACTAAACATCACATGCCAAATTCTGTGATGCCTGTATCCCTGAAAATGGCAGTTTTTCAGGACTGCATCTTTGCCTGGGAGACTCTAAATTCACTCTGTTCAATCTACCAACACCCCTCAATGTACAAGGAAGTCAGAAAGGACAGAATTTAGCTGGGGAGCTGCACTTTTGGGGTTGCAGGGAGAAATTTAATCTCAAAGTGAACAGTTCTTTATGAGTATGTCTACCCTGTGACATGGAAGACAGCAGAGAAGGGCAGGAGTTGGTAGGGATCTGAACTGGAAGTTCTCTGAGCCCTATGTGAAGACATCAGATAAGATCTGGAATATGACTGCCACCTCTGTGGGATACCAGACAATGCCAGACCTCTCAGCTCCAAAGGCAGGACTGGAACAGGCTGATTTCTGCAGGTAACACCACAGAAACCAACCTGGGTCCAGCTGCCTTCCAGGTTCCCTCCCGTACAAACAATTTCAGGGGAGGTGAGATTGCATGACAAATTCAATTAGAGATGAGCCTGAGGGGGAAAGAAGCTGTCAAAACAGATGATTAAAATGAATGCAGTTTGCAGCCAAGGGGAGTAACCAGCATTAAGTCGTGCCCACAAGCAAGGGAAAATAACGTGCTAGAAACTACGAGGTAAAGTGGACTCATTTTTTTTTCATTGTGTTCCTGCTGTTTCTCCTTTTCCTCCCCTCCCACTCTCTACAATGCTACCGCTTGGCTACACATTAAACACTTTGACAGTCACACAAAATCATCTAACATTTCCATGGCAGTGAAACACTAAAGCATAAACAGTTTATTTCTTGTGAAATTTGTAAGGAAAACAAACATTTTACAAGGCTCCAGTTCCCTCTGCCTTTTCCTCCCCTGAAGCCCCAAAATTATTGCCAATGTAAAAGACAAGAGGGAAAACAGACCTTCAGTAAACAGAGTCGTGAGTGTTATTTACTATCCCCTGGTTATATGCCAAGGAGATATCAACCAAGCAGACATTAGGAAAATATTTACCCAAGCATTAATATATTCTTTGCACATGACACATTGCACATCATTATTTAGCTGGGCTGATAACATGGAAGCTTTACTAACAGCATATTTCTTCCTATGCTTAGAAGTCTTTAAAGCATTTTTAAGCCTCACAGTAAATCACAGCCCAGCCTGCAGATATATTCTGTATACACATGCAGATTCTACTCTGGCCCTTCTAATCACACAGTTGAGTGTCCATATCTGTTCTTCCCTGGAACCTGAATGTCATTGCAGTGATTGAAAAAGGAAGAGCAAAACAATCAATGTCTGCCTTATCCCAAGCTCCTACTAAAATTCCCACCAGCATCCGCCTCCACTGCTTAATGAGGGCACTGATCGGGTGAAGCAGATCAGAAAATACAAGAACTGAGTCAAATCTGGAAAGACTCCTGAACAAATCAAGAAAGCCTTTAAAATGTCTAAAGCACTCTATTGTTTCAGGGCTGAGAGGTCGTGGGCTTTTGCTGGTGATCTGTCAATATGTCTCTTCAGGATAAGTCCTAAGAAGTCTTATTTTTGGTCTTATTCTCATATTTTTTTACTAAGTTTGGCAGATGAAAATGTTTGGATAGTTCCCATCTGTCCTAGGCAAGGAAATGAATCTCTCACTGTTCTGACTGTTTCTGTGTAATAAATACTAATTCCAAAACATGGGAATTACAGCAAACCTGATTGTATTGACTGAAAATGGAACTAATGGACACAGAATTAAAAGCATGGATTTTTTTACCTGTTTAGTCAGCATTAAAGGTGAAGGATCCACTGACCAGAGGACACCATGGACTGAGCTCTGAAGGGGGAGAAGAAGAGGGTCAAGGCATTGATGTGGGTGGATCAGGCAGTGGGGATCCCCGAGTTTCCTTCATCACACCTCACGGCAATCCCACCAGGACTGTGAGCCCTTTATTGTGTCATTTTCAGTAACAAGCCTAGGGAGACAAAGGTGTAGACACCAGTGTTCTGTAACTCAGCACTGATCTGAGGCACTTCTTGGTGATTTAGCTAAGCTTTTCTCTAACTATTAACAAAACATTAAAATACTCCAGATCTTTCTATACCTGTTTTATATGGAAAGCTGGAGCCTGGAGAACTTTAGTGACACAATGAGAGTTGGTGACACTCTCAGGAACAGAAACTGAGTCATGATTCCTCTTGTCCCGTCTGAACTCCCAGGCCCTCATCAAAAAGCCTGGACAGTCTTTGCAGCTACAGATTTGTGCAGAGATCCATAGGGACTCATAAAGGCTAAAGCTGCCTTTAAAACTGACTTCTTAGGCATGCAAAGGCATAAAGTTAAAACTTTCTGAGATAAATTGTAACTTATAGCCCCAGCACATGCCTGCCTACTAATCCATCTTTTCAGTGAAAAATGTCACAAGGAATTGCAATCATTCTCTTTGGAGCAGCGAGATCCACAGGCCACTCAGTCCAGCAGCATCATGCTTCCACTTAGTTGGGGATTTGTCATGCTCTCTAACAAAGGGTTCACTTAATAATGTTCAAATAATGTACCATGTTAAGAGGAGAAATAAAGAAGGCAATTGTTAACACAGTGAGATTTCCCACACACACTTAAGGGCTTGAAGCCTGGGTTCTGTGACCTCTCTGTGCTATTGGCTGATGACACGTGCAGTCGCTTGCCTCTGGGACCTGGCTTTCCAGCTCTTGACTCATAAGGGAAACTCCAAAAACCTCCCAAATCTCTAAGAATGCTGAAGTGAGTGAATTGTTCCAATTAGGCTCATGATTGTTGGTTTGAAGTTTAGCAATTGTTGAGCTCTCCAGCCACAGGTTTGACAGAAAGGGAGGGGGAAAGAAAGCCTGCAAATTATTTCCCAGTGAGAAACTCTAGAAGAGATAAGAACATTTCAGGAATAACTGATAAGCTACATCCTGCTGGTGTTTGGTTTTATTTATATTAATGGATTAGCTGAGCTGAATCAAGGATCCTGGGTGAGGAATGTCTCCAAGATGAATGGGAAGACAACACTCATGGGAGTGATGCTCAGAACAGACTGAGTGTTGCCTGCTGATTTAATGGCAAGAGTGAGGTTTGCTTAAGGAATTGAGGCTTCATCTCAAAATTTCATAGGTTTTTTTTTAAGCCCAGATAAGATTATTATCCTCAAGATTTTCTCTTTTGAGGTAAAGTTTCTGCAGCACCTCCCACAAGCCCATAACTTCTGTTTAACACCTTTGTAAACAGTCTGGATTGAGATATTACAAATGACAGGGACTACACCTTTTCCCAGAAAATGCATTGCATTTCAATGGAACATCAATAGTCCAGCAAGATTTGTAACTTCAACTTGAATTACAGCCGGCAATAAATTCATTCCAGCATGGCTTACCCAGTTTGTTTAGAAAGCCCACTCCCATATGCTTTGCCAGTATCTTTCCCATGCTTAAGCTGACACCAGTTAATTCTGACTCCTAATACCTCTGGGATATCCATCTCTAGCCTAACTGGTGGAAAATTGGTTGTTGATGCTCAGGAAATAACTGATTTTCCATCCATTATATTGTAGCCTTACTGAGAGTATTATGCTGCTGATACACAGACCACTGATTACAGTTTTTAGTTAACAAATAGGTTTTGTCAATTGCCCCAGGCGCTGCCTAACAAAGTTGTGCTTAACGGCTAAGGAGGCCGATTTCTTTGGGGATATTGCTTAAATGGAGCACAGATCTAGAGTACACAACAGTTGCTATTCATCAGGCACGGGGAAAAAAAAGCCTGGCAGCAAGCCAGAAATGTAAAGCAGCTCTGTAAGTTGGCAGAGTAGTTTATAATTACTGCTATTAAAATATACACACATGCATATATATATGTATATGCGCATACACACATACATGTCAGATTTGCTGAGATACAAAATGCTGATACTAACTTCAGGGCAATATTTTTGTGATGATTTCATTCCATGATTAAGTATTTCGGAAGGAAGATACAAGATATTAATTAAAGCAGAGGATAAATACCTTCTTAATTAGCTGATGAAATACAATTTGCATGGAAGTGAATTTTTTTTAATAACTGCTGAATGTGCCTGGGGCAATGTTTCAGCACATCCCCAGTTTTTCCTTTCTGTCATCCTCCAGGAGTTCTAAATAAATATTTAGAGACTAATTCTGATCTTGCTCACTGTGGTGGAATTACTGTGGTCTGAGAAATCAGAAAGTGAAATCAGAAGGGGAAATCAGGCCAGCTGATTTTGCTGTTTTTTCTTTCCCTTCCTCCTGAATGGCAGAGTGGAAAGAACCATTCAGACCCACATGAGATATTCTAGCTTTGAACAAAGAAGACAGCAAGAGATATGCTACTACAAGACTTTACTACACTGACAATATTATCATGTAAATCCTCACGTGGGGTTTTTTGTTCACCCTCTAAGTTTTCTGACACCATTAGATATTTCCTGCTTAGACATATGCCAGTCCAGAAAATCTGAAGAAGGATATTCTGGTAGCTACAGAATTGCCAGTGTCTGAAAGATATCCTTATTCATTTGGGTTTTGCTTGGTTTTGGTTTTGGTAACATCTTTGCCTCATGTAACAGCCTGTGAGAAGTGCTAGTTTAATACGGAGATGCTGAATATTTTACTTTAACATCCACGATCAACATGTGGTTCCAAGGTCATCTCTTTTCAGCACACTACTCAAACTCTCTTCTGAAGCTGGAATTATTCATTTCCTTGTGGCCTCTTCTATGTCATTTATCACAAAGGAATCCAAGCATTTCATAAATGATGATGAAAATGGGTTTATTTTCCCAACTTGCTGCTGAGGAGTTAGTTTGGCTGGTGTCACTGCTGCCTTATGGATGGGTAAAGGATAGAAAGATGTATTAAATCCCACATTTCTCCCAACCCTGAGAAATTCAAGTGGCCTGTGATTCAATTTTTCAGCTGACAGTAGTACATCCTGCTTTTTTTAAAACTGTCAGGTGAGCTTCTGGCTGCACTTTCCTCAGCCCCTTCTCACACTTGCACCTTACCAGATCTCTGCCTCAGCATGGCCACAACAGGCAGCTCCTTGAGTGCAGAGAAGACAACTGATGCCTGCTTTACAGGAGGCATCTACTGATTCCCCAGGGCCTCCGAGGGAGTACTGGATGTGGACCACTTTCCTGTGCCAAGAATTCCCACACTGAACCTCTGATCTCGTGAAGATTCTAGAGGTTTTTTTGCTCTTTCACCACTTCATCCTTCTAATGCAAGTAGTGCCTGGCACCCAGGAGGGAACAAGACTGTGGTTTTGGAGGACTTTTTGACCTTCCTAGTTAGGGCTTTGCTGGCAGCAGAGGCAGATGTGTCCAAATGATAACTTATTTCATCTGCAGAGTGGGACTTTCCTGTGCATTAAGAAAAGGACAGGAGTTTTGGGTTGAAAAGGCCAATGTATATAATTAACCAGAACTGTAAAAACTGTCATAGAAAGTGGCTGAAGTAACATTTTCAGGGGCATTTGGCTTCACTTTTAAACAGCTAACAAAAGAAATAAACTGGATGGCCTGGATGGGATGGACTTCAGCCTCCTGAACAAAGACCAGATCAGCCAGTTCCATAAATTGTCACATCAGCTGAGCACATGAATAAAGGCAGTTTGTCCTTGGGACTGAGGTCTGTGCTGGGGCTGAGGGTTGGGAAGAGCCAGGTATTACAGGCCTTGTTTGAAGGTTGTATATAAGTAAGGTGGTGTAAAACGTCTCTTCTTCCCAGTCTTTCCAGAGATCTCCATTTCCTTTATTCTGTTCCCACAGCAGAAATTCAGAACAAAGGAGGAACTGGAAATGTCAAATTAGCTGTTTCTTTCACCATGCTGTAACTAGACAGGGGGAGCTTTAGAGGGAGGGAGGGAAGAGATGGCAAAGGTATTCACAAGCCATAATGCATCACCTCCCAACAATGGGCCCAAGTTTATGCTTTTCAGTTATTTGACATTAATATTTGTGGGTTTTACTAAGCAAAATAATATACTTTTCCCCTCTTCATACATTCTGCTTGGTTTTTTTCTTGTTTTCTTTCAATACAATAAGGCCACTGTTGGCACCCGACTTGTTAGATTTCAACCCAAGGTTCAACTACATTACAGAGTTTATAATGACAAGGTCTGGCCCACCCTAATAATACATCTGGGCTCCCCCCTGACCTGTACTAAGCACAGGGTAGGTGAATGTCTGCTGTTCTCAAGCAATATTGAAGGCACAAACACAGCTTCAGCCTTGCCATGCAGACTGACAAGAGAATTCACAGCTGCCTGCTCATTTAAAAAATCTCCCCACTGCAGGCATCAAAGCCTCAAGGCCAAATTTCCCCTGCATGCTCCCACCCTGGCACTGATATGCTCCCAGTGCTGCAGAATGCACAGTCTCTCTCTCTCTCTCCAGGCAAAACCTCTTCCACAGCCCAAGTTACACAGGTCAGCCTCTTTACTGGGTTACTAAAGATATTCTGGTTGTCTGTTCTGCTTTATTGCATCAGCAATTTCCTTTCAAAAGTCCAGCCTTTTCCCTTGGCTTCTTATTTAATTTTCCAAAGAATTTCCACCATGCTATCAGGAGAAAGTTCATACTGAAGTTTCCCTCTCCAGTGCTGCATTCCTCCCTGTTGAGGATGGACAGGTGCTTTCAGACATACCACAGAGACCCAGAAAGCAGGAAAACTTCTGTCCAGCCGAAAAATGGGTACCAGTCCTGGCATTTGACCCAGCTCCAGAGTATGATTTCAGAAGGGGGAGAGGGATACTCATACTGGGTTTCTAATGAATGTCATCTAAGGCAGGACCTTACACTGACATCACACGGGGACAACACCACGGGGTTTCTCAGGAAACATCTAATATAGCATATCAGGGAGGAATATGATATTTTTGTGTGATTTGTTTTTAAATTCTAGGGGAAAAGAAGGGGGAGAAGGCAAGGAATCCTATTCAGAACTAGAGAGTTCAACAAATGATTTCTACAAAGAAAAATGCTATTCTTTTTATGCCAGCACCTTTTAGTTGTAGGACTTAAAAGAGTTTGGGGTTCTTTGTTAACCACTTGGACTGATGCCCAACAGTTGTTTTCATTTATCCTCGACATTCTCAACTGCTCCCATTGAAGTGAGATAAAGTAGCAGAAGGAAAAATAAACGGGGCTTCTTTCTCCCCTCTTTTCCCAGCCACTGGGGTCACTGTTGTGTCTTGCTCTCTGGAGCTCTTGGGTGCCACACAAGGCACGCAGGGAGAGGCAGGAAGGACAGGCTGCGGCTGTGGCGAGGGGCTCCAGCGCTCGGCTGCCCCTCCCAGCCCTGCTCCAGCCTTCCTGCACTGCCTTTGCCAAGTCACTTCACCTCCCCAAGCCTCGGTTCCTCAGCTGAGAAAGACAGTATCGCTTCTTTTTTCTCATCTTGTAGCTTTTTCTCATCTCCAGTTTTGTGTCTGTAGGCAGGAAGATTTTTTAGGCCAGGGTAATTTCTTACTACCTGCTTCTTGCCCTGCCTAAAACAATGGTGCTTTGGTCTGTAAGAACATTTAGGTAACAGAAAAATTTAGCTAATAGCAAGAGTACTTGTCCAGATCTGCATGTCCTCTGGGTTTGCCTTACCTTCCTCATGGCCAGAACTGTTGGAACAGTTTTAATCACTCCGTGAATATACTTGACAGCTTTGAATCAAACCCAAACCCAAATTGAAAACTGATTTGAATTGTTATTTCTTTTCAAAACCAGAACTGAACCTACACTCTTACTTTGAAGACTATGTGGGACTCAAAAAAACCCCAACCAACAGAGCAAAACTTTCTTTGTAGCTGGACCAAAACTCAACTAAAAAAAATGACTGGTTTGAGTCCATAACAGATTTACTTCCTTGATGATTTCAGTTCCCTGATATTCATCATGTCATGTTAGCTGAGGTTATTAGGAAATACACCATTATTTGTGTAAAAATTAATAGTTCCTGAAAGCTTTAAAGTCCTTGGCATAAATGGTTACTTGGTAGAAACTTGTTATGAAATGTCATGGTCACTTGTAGCCAGTCTTCCATTTAGAAATCTTTGATCAACTGATCGGAGAGAAAGCACAACTAAACTAAGAAACAAGTTGTAGGTGGAAAGCACTTACCTGAAGCCACCAAAAGAGATAAAAATAACATAGGCCAACCTGACAGAAATGGTGTTTGGATCTGATTTTCCAGCTCAGTTCTGGCTGCTGATGTGACTAAGTTGCTGTGCTTGGACTTGAATGCCTCTGAGTTTTGGTTAAAAAAAAGGTAAAGAGGAGGTTGGGATGTTGTATTCCAGACAGTGAGCTGAGCAGAGACAATAAAACTTGGAATTTCTTCCCTCAGTTCAGTAAAATTTTTTGACCAAGTCTCATGATCCAGCCCAAACTATACATTATGTTTTGTCTTATGGTTTTCTAAGTTTGACATTTAAATGAAAAGTCCTGCAAAAAAAAAAAAAAAGAATCCAAACATTTTACTTTGATTTTCATGAGGTGTTGGTGTTACTTACCAGTCAGTCTTATGTACTTAGGTACAGTTTCTTTATGGTCTTTGATCTATGCAACTGCAGACAGCCACTGTCAGAAGCCAAAATCATTACAGATCATTTCACACATGACACAGGTGTGCATGCAATGATGCTCTTCTTGAAACCTTCTGCCTGTTGCTGTTTTCATAACCTTAAAATTGAGGCTGTGTTGAGTGAACAGGACAGACTTGGTTTTGACTGGACACAGAAAGAAAAAGAAGAAGCAGGTCTGGGAAAACCCAGGTATGCCAAATGCCTGCAATTACCTGCCTGTACCCTTCCTTTCACCATCTATGAACAAGTAGTGACGGGTGACTGCAATGACTGGAGCTATTAATCTACAGCTCAGATGAATTAATTCCATTTTAGCTGGAAAAAATGTTCCCAAACATTCAGGGCTAGGCCATCAAAATTAAGGAAAAGCAGGAGAAGCAGGGAGAGGGGAAAACAGCCAAAAATCTTCGAATCTTCTTCATTCTTACTCTCACACCTCCAGGGAACATCTGCAGTCCCAGCCCTATCTGAGCCTTTTGCAGCCTCCAGAACAAGCATCTGGATGATGTGACAAGGCCCCAGCAGGTCAGGAGCAGTGAAGCAGATGTGTTCCTGTGCAGATTAACTCCTGAGTAATATTTGAGATTTTTTCCCCCTAGATGGGGCTGTCAAACACATTGCCCACCACACAGCAGGTAAAGAGAGGGAGCAGCCTTCTTTTCTACAGGAAACACTTGATGGTTTGCCCTTTGTGAGCACTGGGTTATGGTTTGTTTTGCTGTTCCAGAAGAGACATGGAGAGTGCATGTGTGCACAGCATGACAACACAAGTTCATGTTCATTTCCACTGCTGAAGATAAAAGACTGACTGAAGGAGAATCCCTGCTCTGGTGTTGTTCATGGCTCAGATGGAAAAGCAATCAGACAAGATCATTCGAGACACTCTTTGGGCAATGGGTTTGTAGAGGCAGTAACAGCTGTCTGTCTCCTAAGGAAACCACAGCCAAACAGCCACTGCTGAAAGCATAAAGACCATCTTCCCTCCCCATCCTTCCCTCCTGCACCCACAGCTCCACGGCAGCCAAACCTCTGCTTTGTACAGGGCTGACAGACCAAAGAGCTCTGCATGCAGCCAAGTGACAGAGATAAGGCTGATGATGCTGGAGCAGATGTCTTCTGTCTCTGGCTCCCATCCCTGTTTGTTTGTTGCCATGATCTGTAAGCTGTTTCCACTCCACCAAGTGACCACTGAGTCACCACAACCCACTGTGTGGGGAAGATAAAGGCACCCCGTGATCAAATGCACCCAAACACCTGATAAAATCCCCCCTCCCTCTCTCCTCCTCATGAGGGTCTGCAGGTAATACCTTCTGCAGGTGCCTGCTTATGTGGTTGTATTTGAAACCGTCTTCTGTGACACCTACATGGAGACTGGCTGGCTAGGACTAAGTCCTCTACAGTAATTCTCTGGTCCTCCCCCTCTTCTGCTTTGAATGGTGAAGATGGGGCCAGTGTCTTGGGTAAAGAAGCCAAACCAGATCAGGTGATGATGCAGGATTAGGTGCGGTTCCTCACTGGGTGTCAAATCCCAGCACACCCATTGCTAGCCCATTATATTTTAATGGCAAGAGGATGATAAGTCAACACTTCAAAGAGAGAAAGAAGGCTATGGAGAGCTTCCTGGATTCCTCTTTAAGGTGAAGAAAGAATCAGCCTTAATTGAAGTCGCTTCTTATCTGTTTCCATCATTTTTGTTTCAAGAAAATGGGAAGTTAAAATGGCCAAGAAGAATAGCAGAGTAAGAGTCTGAAGAACAGTATTTCCCTGTTGTTGCATGTCCCCTTTGTAATTTCCCTCCTTTGCCCTGAATGGATAAAATGACACAAACCTGCCAAAACCTGCACAGAGTCAAATGTTTATCTCCACCCTCCATTACCAGAGCTTTGTCCTTCTCAGTTTGCCAGACCCCTTGTTCTGCCTTTCATAAAATCATAGAATCATTTAAGTTGGAAAAGATCTTTACGATCATCAAGCCAAACTGTTCACAGCAGGGAGTGGAAGATGCTCAATGAAGGAGCCAGGTGTAAGGAATATGTTCAACCATCCAATTAAAAATCACAAAATCTGATCTTTTCAGGACATGCTGCCACTTAGAGAAAAGCAATTTGGCATTTATGTCATTGTGCTGAAAAACAGTCATCATTTTTGGTGCTGCAGTTGTACCTCAGGTAATTTTGTAAGGATGTCAGCTGAGAAGGGAAAGCATTGGCTTTATCAAAAGCAAAAGTAATATCAAAAGGAAGAATTACATAGATTTATGTAGCACAAGTGTTTTCTCCCAGCCAGAGAGGCTTTTTTCATTGACAGAAGAGGCTCATGTCTTTTTGAGTTTGATGGCATGGGAAAAAAAAATGACAAAACCAGAGAAGATGGAGCAGCAGTCATAAAATTATGTGGTGAGAGGTAAATGTTGGCTTCTCCCCATAAACTTTATTGTTGCCTGCTCACACTTGTTCACATAACAAGCTTGTCTCCACTAGGTTTTCACCTCAGGCCAGGTGCCACATGACAGTGAACCCCAAGAAGGAACACAGTGTTTTCTTCCAGTGAAGGCATAGTCTGAACTTCTGTGTTCCTTCCCTGACCTCCTACCAGATACAGCAAGAAAAACAGGAGCAAAAAACAAAACAGACAACAACGTTGTGTCTCTGCTACAGACTAACTTCAAGCTCATAATTTTCTGTGCCAGAAAAGCATGGTTTGTCTTTTCTTTTTTTTTTTTTTTAAGAAAAAGCTTCCATTTAACATCCAGAGCCAGATTCATGAGCAACTATTACACCCTAAAGGTGACTGTTTCTGTCCTGTCATAGACACAGATGATGTGATCATGTTGCTGTTTCTGCTGCACTACGGTTTGCAGAGGCAGGGATTAAGACATGTTCAAAAAGATATTTTTATATCTTTTCTATTCTTCATCATACGCAGAAACTATGTATGCTCTGCTACTTGGAATAAATGTGAATGTTAGGACCTGCAGCTCTTGGGATAAAACATTTTGGTATGAAGAAGAGAAACAGGATGATAAAAAGGTCTGGGCGAGGTGGGTTAAGTGTGCAGTCAATGTACAGAACTAGAACATCACCTTGGTGAAAACTGAGGCACCACTGACTGCACTTCCAAACTAACATGGAATAACTGAAGCATCACTTTCAGAAGGGAAGCTGGGTAAAGAAAGAGCCAAAAAAAATGTCAGAAGCTTTTGCTTTTAGATTGGTTTTGAAAGGAAATCAAACTTGTGAGCCTGTCATTGTTGTGTCTCTAAACATGACGAGAAATACATGGTAGTATTTCCCAATAAAGTTTAGGGCCAACCAAATTTAGCACAGATGTGGAAGAATAAAAAAATAAGTTCTTGCCTATTTCTTGAACAAAAGTCAGTGGCAAATCATTCATAGAAAGACTGCATGGATATTTCCACCTTACCCATTGGAAAATCCACACTGGTGTGCCACCCTTGAATCACAAATTCATAAGATGTCATTGAAAGTGATGTTCATGGCACAATCTGTTTTGAACTAACACAGATCATGAAACAAGTTCTCCATAATGTCAGGGGTTTGCCCTTGGTGAAGATACTAAAAGGTTAGAGTAAAGTTCCAGATAAATGGAAATGGAAAACAGGATGAGTGAAAGCAACACAAAGTGAATCCTGCAGATGAGGAAAGACAAGCACCAAAAAAATCCCCTGAACCGAGTAGAACATGCACAGTGGGGAAAGAGTCATCGTTTCATTGCTACATACTTGAGACACAACTGCATCAGGTTTAGTATTGCAAGAAGGAGTCACTGCATGCATTCATACCCCCAGGTTACACACACTGCTTAGAAACTCTACAGGTCTTACAAACTCCTCCACTTCTCGAAATAAACTGCTAAGAATGAAGACACTCCTGACCAGGACACTATACACCTCCTAATCCAAGCTGTCCTTTTGTTCAAATCTCTCTTACAGAGCAGCTTGACTGACAGTGGTTATGTGGGCAGTTCCTTAGAGCAGAAGAGACCTCTCAGTAGTTTTCCAGTCACTCATGGGACTGAAGTGGCGATTTGTATGAAGTCTACGTGTTAGACTGAGAAAAAGCAACAGGTATGTGCTGCTCAGTGTATTATAGGTGTTGGGTGGGCAGGATCCTAATGGCATGGAAGGGACAAAGGAAAATGAAAATGAAAATGAAAGGGGCAGAGTGTTCTGATATTAAATTATTCCATTTTATGCTGCTGATGCAATCCGAGCAAACCAGCAATTTCCTCTTGGCCTCTGTTTTATGAGCGATCCTATTCAAGCTTTGATAATAAAAGGAACACAGGTGGGTAATTAAGGAGGTGTGAAACACAAACGAGTAGCCAGCTTTCTGCTAGTGCTTTTCAAAATGTGCTCTGGAAGGCTCTCCTCATCCAAGTGCTGAGTGATTGAGTGACCTCACAGACTGACCTGGGGACTCATTTTCTTCCAAAACAGAACGAAATTCAAAAGGTTTATGTAAAATTTTTGCTCTAAAAATTGCTGACAGGTTTGCCATTCCAAGAACTGTTTAGGAACAACACTACCTCACTTGCAATCCTGCTTTTCATAGATCGCAGCAGAGCACAGAGACAGCAATAGCAGGTCAAACCAGAAGTGCACCCAGCACAAGATGCATCTGGCAGTGGATGTTCAGTGAGGAGTGGAATAGGGCAAGTACAGAGTGATCCTTCCCCTTGCACAGCCCCTCAGCTCCTGGTTTACAGACTCACTGGAGAGTTTGTATCCTACCCAGCAAACAGCCTTCCATGGAGCTCTCCTCCACAACTCAGTGGGAATGTAACATCCACACACTGCTAAGGACAAGACTCAGAAACCTTCACTCCAAAAATACAGATCACTCCTTGGAAGTATTGTAACACCTGCAGAGTAACAGCAGGGAAAGCTTTGCAGGTACAGGCTGAAGTTCTGTCTGGTGCAAGAACACTCTTTACACGACTAAACCATGCAGTTGGCATTTTGCTTTACCTAACCACATAAATACACGTATTTTTAACACATGCAGTATGCTTTTATATATAGTAACGGATAAAGTTCTATCAATATGTTTAATTATATAACATATACTACCTAAATACTGCATGTTCACATAGGTGAGAAGAGAGTGCTAATTGCTTTTTTAGCTTTGTTGAAAAGGCTAACAATGAACAACATATTTAATCCATCTCAGACATCAATTTTCTTCCATATTAATTTTTCTAATATTCAAGTCCAACAAATTTAATTTGAAAGTATTCAGAGTCAGCAACAGAAAAGTTTCACTTAGAAAAAACTAGAATTAAATTAACTGAGGATTTTTTTTCTTTATTCCTGGTAAACAAGTGACAACATATCCATATATGCTGTCTTTCTAAAAAAAAACCCTTCTAAGTCAGGCAGAAAATCTTACAAAGGCCAAATACAGAGGATATGAGCCACTATACTGAGTCACAAATGGAGGTCCTTTGGACCAGTGACTGCCTATATAGCAGCCAGTAGCCAGTGTTCAAGCAAGCAGAAAAAGCCAACTACTATCAAGTTTCTTTTCTGCCATTCCAGCTCTCAGAAAGTAGCAGTTCATGGTCTTCTTAAGCAAAAGCTGCCTTTGGACACATTGTGTTTAACACTCTGTGCTGAACTTCTCCTCTGCTAACTTGCCCAAACCCTTCTGGAGATGTTTATCCCTGAGAACTGTGTGTACAGCCAGGTGAATGACAGGAACAGGTTGATAGATCACTCTCCAGTGTCAGTTCCGGGGTTTTTTTCCTCAACCCATTAAACTCAAGTCAGTTGTATGATGCCCACACTGCTATTAAACACCAAGGAGGAGCCTCCCTTCTTCTGAAAAGGGCAAGTTTGTTTAGTTCTTTTCCTTGCTCTATTTTGGTCCATGTGAAAACAAATCGAACATCACCGCTTGGCTTACAGCCTCCCTAACCATTTCTCATGTTCACAGACATCATGGGACACAAGAAAAAGAAAAGGAAAGAAAACCTGAGCATTTAGACAGCTAGATTCTTAAAGTTAAAATAAAATAAAACTCCTTATGCAGCTTCCGTAT
Source organism: Aphelocoma coerulescens (assembly GCF_041296385.1). Classification (NCBI taxonomy): domain Eukaryota; kingdom Metazoa; phylum Chordata; class Aves; order Passeriformes; family Corvidae; genus Aphelocoma; species Aphelocoma coerulescens. The sequence goes on along the minus strand of NC_091022.1, from coordinate 25,465,151 downwards.
GACTTATGGGGCCAAAAGAATTTATCTCTTCTTCATTTCTGCCTGTACAACTGAAATTCCGTGGTGTTTGTATGTTTCACTGGAAATCATGACCCAAAAGCTGCTTTGTTTTTTTCCATTGTTATTTCAGGTTTGATATTTTGGTTTTTACTATGATGTTTTTTGTTTGTCTTCCTGAAGACTACTTCAGAGTTCAGAAAAGTTTCTAAACCACAGGAATAAAGCTAGATTGCAAAGCAGGTACCTGGATGTTCCTTCTGGTTGCAGTCTCACTTGCTGACATCCTTTCCCAGGAATAAATTCTGAGGCTAGCTGATCACAGTCAGCCAAAAATTTGCTTTGTGATCTATCTCCCCTGTCCATGGCTTAGGAGTGTAGGTTTTAAGTGAGGAAGTAGTGGTCGTAATTAAACCAACCAGACCACAGTGATACATCCACAGGAAACACAACTTCATAGTGCATATCCCTGTTCCTGGGGAGAACTATCAGGACTTCTAAAAATGTATGGATGTGTGTGCTTTGTCTTTGTTCCTAACCCCAGTCCTCGCAAAAGCACCTCTTCCATCTCTGGAAAGTCCCTCTTTTAACTAAATGAGTACAAGAATGCTGTTCCTGCACTCGTCCTTCTCATCACCTGAAGTGTGGAAAGCTGGGCAATTACAAAGTGACCCAAATGGCTCCACAGAGAACCATAATCTTGAGATTAAGTCCATTTAGGAAGCTTGATACCAAATATCCAACTGCAACACAGTAAAACCGAAATTCCCTACCGACTATCTCTGCTCATAAAAGTGATTTAGACTGGTTCTCCCTCTACGTGAGTTCTCTGCTGGCTGTCTGAAACAATTAACAGAGTAAATAATAGATTGCAATGTTTTTCTTTCCATCCAGGTTTGTGCTTCATATGAGCAAACAGTTAAAACATACATCTTAAAATGTAAAATCCCAGAACCTCAGAATTCCCTTAGCTGCTGAGTGAAAAGGAACCAGCAAAGCTCATTTGCAGGAACAGCAACAAACGTCTTGTCATTCCTGTTGGAGATGTTCAGTTCAGGGTAGGGACTGCAAACTGAACTCTTCATATCCTCAGCTCCTGTGTGACCATCCCATCTCACCTTATTAACTCAATGTTTTTGATTTTTCAAGGGAAAAAAAAAATGGGAAAAAGACCCAGACCATGGATTTTTCCCATGTTTCAGCCTGTCATAGGAAATCCTGCTAAGGACATGGGGTCTCTGACTTCTCTACAGATGTGGAGTATCACCCAGGTCCAGAGCAATGTACAGATTCACCATGTGCTTGTTCATGGCTTCTACAGGAATTTAGCAGCCAAATTCATGCTAGGCTAAGCTTCTAAAAACACAAATAGGTAGGTTGGTACATCAGTTACACCTCAAAGGGCAAACAGCTGAGGCTGTTCTCCCCTTCAGAAGCTGCTGCAAGAAGTGCAGCATCATGTTCTTTTGGACATGAGGATCTCCTCACAGCTGGCATGTAGGTTTGCTGCAGGGGGTTAATCCCAAAGTGAGTGACTGCCTTTTGGTGCTGAGAAGAGCATAGGATGGATGCAGGAGACTCAGACAAACACATAGTTGTACTCTATTTTCATTCTCTTTGAAAACTCAGAGGCTTCCCTCACCTAGGGAAGGATATGAAAAACTGTGGGCAGATCCCTGTCACACACACTCTCCACCATCATGAAATCTCCAGGGTCTTTATTCTCTGGCAAATGCCCTGGTAAACATATTTTATCAATTGACCACTGCAAACAAAGATGAGTCTTGCTTTGGAGCAAGATAAATATGAAATGCAAGTTAGGTAGATTCCTGCTAGTTAAACCTGAGTCCTAGGAGAGAGGAAGGAAATGCAGAAAGAAAGACCCTTGTCAGAGCAAAGATGAATATCTTGCATGTGAATATGTCAGATGCTTGAGAATCCAGCGTAGGAACTATCAAGTTTCCAGTCACATAATCAGTGTTGACTCTGGAGTACAAATTAGTGACTTTTTCCATTAAATCCTATTGATCTATTTCTCCAACAAGAAGCTTCTTCATCTAAATCACCAATTTATTGTGCCTCTGATTGTTTAAGGGGATGTCATGGGAGCCATTGAGGAGTCACTTACAGTGCTATTCGTCCCACCACACGTAGACAAGTTGTGTTTCCATTCAAAGCTTTGCTGTGTGAATTAAACCTTTAAATATAGAGTAGCCTTTGCTTGCAAAATTGAAATAGTATGTATTTTACATGTTCACAGACTCTTCCAGAAGTATGGCCAAATCACTCTGCTGTTCAGCATTCAGGCCTGAAATGCAAAGGGAATAGTAACTGATGAAATCCACATATGCTGGTTACAGCTTTCTAAATGGGAGACAGGTACATGACGCTTTTGCACCAGCAGGTGTAAATAGGGTTTGGCTGTTTACCTGCACCCTGACAGGTGCCTCACTCAGGGCCTAAAACAGAATATGCTTTTCATTCCTGAATCCTTTCCTGAGGATAACAAATTAGCACTTTTGCCAGCTCAAGTAGCAAGATTTTTGCTTTGACCTGTGAGGTCCTGGTACATTCTCTGACAGCCAGTGATGCTCACAGTGTATTATGAATATGAAAAATAAATGACCAGTCAGTCCTGGCAGCAGGCCGAGTTCCCTGTTTGTGCACTTTATTAGAGAAGGGTATATGAGGTACTTCACTGTTTGGAAGTGAGCCCCTTCCAGAAAATGTCCCTGAGCATTTGGGATGAGAAAGCAGTACAGATGAAATATGGTCTGAGAGACAGTCCTCAAAACCAGCACAGATATCCCTTACAGTGCCCTTCTTTCTGGCAGCATTACCACAAAACTTTGGAAAGGAACAATTTTCCGGTTATCCTCAGCTTAGCAAGCAACAGAACATAGTCCTGTGTATATTTTATGTTTTGGGAGAGATACTGATATCACAGCCTTAGAAAATTGACATCACAGAAAACAGAAATAACCCCCTCCACTCTAAACCTTCTATCCCAAGATCTCTGAACTACATTATATTATTTTACTGTCCAAAAAATGTTTTAGAGTGTTTCAGGCATTCCACTGAGCAACTAGAAACAGACATTCCTTTCCCAAATCATCTAACATCTATGTCCCAAATATAGCATAAAAAGCAGCCGGGTGATAGAAAAAATAAGGAAAGGAACAAAAACAGTCTTCTGTTCTGCTGGCACTTTATTCTGGAGAGGAATATGTTCAGAAGCCTTCAGATTTGAGAAAGAAAGATTCCACATCTTCCTTTCAAAGTACTGTATTTTTTTTTGATATTTAAAAAATCTTACATCCTAAAAGGTTTTGAGAGTCAGCACTGATACGAAATTGTGAAGTAAAAACTTACACTTGTCCCTAAAAACCTTACTTCCCAAATTCTTTCACAAAGAGTTTGCTATTCCAAACCAGAATTAACAAATCTCTGAAACTTTCTCTTCTCAGCCTGATATTACAATGTAAAATCTGGTCTCTTGCAAGCAGAAAAGGAGAACATTTCTCCAAGGGGAACTGCAGTGCTTCCACACCTAAGAATCAGTCCCACCAAGAGTACCAGAGCCCAATGCAGAAAGAGGGAGAATGTTCAAATGCCTCACTTTTTCCACTGTGCAGCTTTTCTTAGATTGTTACGTGGATTTTCATTAGGCTTCCAAGTTTGGAGAACTTTTATTATTGTTATAAACTCTGCTCGTGAAGTGGATTTTCTAATCCTTTCATGCCAGACATTTGGCTAAATTCAAGCACAGAATCGGTTTGATATCTGACACAAGGTCTCGCGGGAACCACATCCTGCCACTGACACAGGAATAGATGTTGTCATCAGAGAGATCCATTCCTCCTCTATGATTCTACCAGAGCTACCTGTCTTTAATAATGATTATATTTGGGGAAAACATCTGTGTTACCTCGCCACGTGACCAACGTTCAAGAGAATAAGCCACATGCTGCAAACATTTCTTGGAATTGCAAACTACTGTTCGATTCAGCATCCAGCTGGAGGTCGATATTCCCAAATACTCAGGAGTGTAGGTCAGCATATGCCTGTCTTTCATCTAGAAAATCTGATTCCTAAGTCAACATGGGCAGGCAGGATTCATGACCATCTCTCTGACATGTGTGGCTTTAGAATTCAGATGGCTATGAGGCATCTTCAGCTGAATGAGGGGGCTAATTAATATATGACAGAACCATCACAGCTGAATGCAGAAGTTATTAATTACTCTGATTTTAGCCTATTTAGTAATATTCCCAGCAAGATGTGTAATGAATCTCCTGTGTAACTGGGGACACAAAGGGGTGTCAGCTTATCCCAACATTAACCAAGGCTTAATATCTTTTGAACTATCTCCAGAACAATGACAAGATTATTCAGCTCATTTAAGAGAGAGCAAGAGCAATCAACACCATTCTGGGAGAATCCAGAACTGTCCAGGACCGAACCATACAGCAGCGTGCAAATTTCTTATTGACTGTTATTGAAAATCAGAAATGTTCTGTTTCCTAAATTATGACTCAGGAAAGGTCATGCTTTAGCATCTGTCCTATTTCTGATCATCTCTTGGCACTGCCTAGACTTACACTCAGGCAGCATCTCCATGGAGTTTGTTTTCCTTTCAGCCACGTGCAAAGGAACAACAGGCACTTGGGATAGTATTATTGTTATTTCTGCATTCTTCTGCAACTCAATCTTCTTCCTATCTCCAAAGCTCTTTATAAAACAATGGATTTTCCAGTACATTAGGACTTGCCACTAGCCCAAGGATTTTCACTGCTCCTGGCAGCCCGCTGCATTGGCAGAGTTCCCTCTGCATCCTCGACCTGCTGCTGATTGATCCCCGTAATCCAATCCATTTTCAACAAGCCACTCCAGCGCCAATAAAAACAAGGGGCTTTGCTGATTTCTGGTTTCAGCTGCAGCTGTTCGAGCCACAAATCTAAAAGGAAATATTTTAAGTCTATTTGTAAAAAATCTACTGGTAAAAAAATAAAAGATCCATTGCTTTTATTCAGTTAAACTCAGAGGGAAAGTAATTACAGCTTTTTTTATGCATTATACCTTCTATCTTATTTTATCCCTGTATACCTTTCTTGGTGTGATCATGCTGATCCTTTCAGCAAATAGGTGAGGAAATGTTATGACTGAATTCCCCCAGGGCTTTGGTATATGTAAGAATCAACAGTTCACATAACATGGGTGCTGCAAATATTTCATAGACTTTAAATCTTAGATTTTAGAAAAGACTGTTCAAATCCGCCCTTTCTACAAAGCACCAGCCAAATAAAAATCCCATGCCATTCAAGATTTCTTGCACTATAATTATAATTTTTATCTAAATTGAGATAAAAAACCCAAAACATTGCAATGCTAGCACCCATACGCCAAACTAGAGACAGCTCCCAGTGCTTTCAGATACATTACTCCGGTTCTGCAATTACCTGCAAAACTGAAGTTCTGCACTTTATATTTAGACTGAATTTGACGAGTTACAGCTTCCAGTCATGGGATTTAGTAAGGGGTTTTGATGGTGTGGTTGTTGTAGAGTAAAGCAGTTATTCCATGTAGTTAATAAATGAGGAAGCTTAGATAGTTTATAGATCAGATAATCTATTTTGGGAAAACAGATGTTGGCTCAGAGGAGAGCCAACCCTTTCTCTCCCCTTTGCAAAGAATCTCTTGATTCAGACCAACATGGTTCTTCTCATATCTTTTCCATCCTTCTATATCTCCATTTCTGCTATTAATATTTGTGGCTTCACTGGTTTGTCTAAGGTTGCTGACACAAATAAGGACTGTGATGGGATCTCCCAAAGCAGCAGTCATCCTTCGAAGACAGCATATTCCACAACCACTTTTAGCACTATAAGTCATAAACAGAAAACTAAACTATCATAGGCTGATCTTTCCTAAAAATAGTAGTGCAGAGAAGTCTGCAATGGATAATTGAAAACTATGGAAAAATCTGTTCAAACTATAAATTTTTCAGACTTATTTGTGAATTACTTGGGTTTGCTGCAGTAGTTAGTGGCCTTTGGGTAATGGTTTAGCTGTCCTTTTGTTTACAGCTGTTGTCTGCAATAGCTAATTTTACTAGGAAGGGCAAGGAGGCAGTAGAAATAGAAAGTATGGGCCAGAGAATTGTATTGGGAAAATTATGAGAGCCAGCAAATTTTTTTCATTGAGCCTTATATGCTACATTTGGCACAGCATTGGTTTAATGAAATTTTATTGATTCCAAGGCAAGTTTCCAATGGAAATCTGCCCAGATTCCTGGGGGTCTCTGCTGAGGCTGGAGACCTTCGATGTGCTGATCCTTGGCTGTAGCCTTTCTGTTAATGGGTCTGTCCTACAGACAGGGGATCAGCAAAGCCCCAAAGAAGCTGCTCTGTAAAATGAGACCTCTCTCAGCTATTGCAGACAACTGCTGCTGCCATTTGCTCAGAAAATAAAGAGAGTATAATTTCCCACAGCACTTGAGGGACTTGGGAACTTCTGGTGTATTAAGAATTAAAAGCAGACTAGTTTCAGGTCCAATTTAGCCAAATATTTGGGGAGAGAAGGGAAAAAAATTACATCCTTAAAAGCTGAAAAGCCCTGTCCCTCAATGTCAGCATAGTTCAGAGAAACAATAACTCAAAGTATGAAAAAATATTTGTTTGGGAAAAGGTAAAAATATGGAGAGCTGATCACCCAAAGACACAGAAAGGACCACCTCATGCAATGTTCTTGCAAAGGAGAGGATATTTACCAATTTGCAGTGAGCAGGAATGAAGCTGTCTCTCCCAGACAGAGTAGAAGAGAAGGATATAATATTGCCTACTCAAGTACACAGCTGACAAGGTCTTTTAAACCATTGGGAAGCTTTCAAAAGAACACTGTATCAGTAAAATAGTTACTTTACAGTCTTGAATTACACACAGTAGATGCCAGCTGTACCCATTCATGAATAGAAATTTATAGGAGAGATCTCAGGTTGCCCAGAGAAATTCATCACAAACAGCTATGTACGCTCAAAGCTGGCAACTGCTAAGCAAGTTCTGTTGTTTTTAAAAACCAAAGAACTCTCAAGGGCCCAGCCTGAGGGGCTGGGGGGTTGTTTCCCACTTGCATCTTTGGGATCCACCCAAGACATAGTTCCCTCAGACCATAAAATGAATGTTTCTTGGGCGGGGGAAGGAACTCATGAGGTCACCCTGACCTCAACGACACAAGATTTCTTCTGTCAAGAATTAATTTCTCTAACCCCCTTTTAAGCAAGTTTAGTGTAATCAGAATGGGAAGAGCAGTGCATAACTGGAATAATGGCAATAACCTTCAATTTAATTGCCATTAAAACTCTTTTAAAGAGTTTCAGGATAGGAGGCAAGCCTTTGAACAGACATGGCAGCATTGAGGTCTATGGTTCTGCACTATAGTTTTATTGTAGCACTTCTACTAATTTTCATTTCTCTAATGATACCTTCTCCATGTTGGGCTCAGAGGGACTTCTTTCTGCAGAACTCATGAACATTAAAAGAAAAATACAAGTTCAATTTCTTGGAGGATTGCTGCTCTCCTAAACTGAATTTTTCTCATTTTGAAGCATTTAATCCAATGGGCAGTTATGGGAGAGTTTGCTACTGTGGAGAAAGTCACCACAGCAAGTAATCATCACTTAACATGTAATTCTCAGTTCAGATGCATTCCATCATTAGCTGAGACACAAATTAAGGATTACCATTGACTCCCTCACCCCACCGCCCCTGCCCCAGTGTGTAAACAGAAATGTTTTCATGGGATTTTTTCCCCCAAGCAGAGCATGTTGTCCTGCTAAGGGATATTTAAATATCCCTTGCTCTGTTTCCAAGCTTCACAGGAGAAAAACAAACAAAACACAACACAACAAGCAAACACAACCATTACCACACAGTGCAGATCCAGTTCTAAGCTAAAAAACCCGCACCTATTACAGTAAACAGCCACAAAGAAGCAGTTCTCCCAAAGATTTTGCTTCCCACACTTACTGGAGCCCATAGGAGCCCTCTATCAGAAAGCAGAGAACCATGGGGTTGAGTAAGAAAACACTAAGTCTTCACAGCACTGGCACCTGAAAACTGGGAAGGGAGATCAGCTGAAAAGAGGTGTTCTTGGGCAGCCCTCTGTCACACAGCTCCCAGGGCAGGGTCACAGCTCCAGAGCACCGGCCACACTACTCTGAACTCACATTTCCTTCATTCTCAGATGGGGTCAGCTCCCCTCACCTCTGTGACCTCGTAATCTTGTTTCTACTTTGTCTGTGCTTCTTCAAACTCATTATTTAAAAAGCTCTTTAAACAGCTGCCCATTCCACGGCAGGGGAAGGAAAGTTAAGCAAAGCTGAAGCTGGAGCAGCAAAACACCCACATGGGCATATCCACTTCATCGTGCCAGATTTTAAGAGGCATCACTGGCTTGCAGAGCTTGAGAGAAAGGGCAGCATTCCCATGGCTGATTCAGCAGAGCTAGAGGTGGGGTGGGTGAGGAAGCAGGAAGAGAGAAATTTCAGACTACTCACTGAGTGCAAGGCTCTTCTGTTCCTGCACACTGGATTCTGCCATTTTGTGACAGAGATGGACCCCCACCTCTGGAAGGAGAAAATATATCTGAAGAACTCCAGTTCACTTCAGATCAGGAAGGGAAATAGATTACTATCAAACAATTTCTGTTATACCACTGCTGTGGCACAGCCAGCTCTCAGCTGATGTGAACTCAGAGAAAGCCAGCTTTGATGGAAGCCACCTGAAAGTCCCTAAATGTTTCAGACCATTGCCTCGTGCAAACTGCAGGCCATAGTGAAGCTTGGTTTAAAGTGGGGCTTATGCAGAGGGGGAGAAGTGGATTAAATGAACTTGGGAGAGTTCCACCAGTTAGGTTGGAGATTCCCATTAATCATATCAGTCTGTACCAAAACCTAACGGGTTGCCTTTAGAGACTGTCCTCATAGATGTGATAGATGAGAATAATTAATAAAGGCAGGTGGTTTAGGCATGGACCCAAGGCCCCTACTGTTAGAGCATCACTGTCTTCAAGAGAGTTACTTTAACCCTTGAGATGGAGAAAGATGGTTTCTATTTCTTTCCAGTGAAAATTACATTAGAGAACAATTTCACCACTGTTCTGCTGTTACTAAACATGAAATTTTGTGCTCAGTATTTGGTCAAGATGTGCTACAGGAAGAGCTCACAAACACTGGTGCAGAAGTTGTTATAAAGCTGACAACATTACTGCAGTTCTGGGCCCTACAGTAATGTTTCCAAAGAGGGGACTGACCATGCAGCATGGCCCATCAGCACCACCTGTTTTATGGCAGAAAGTCCAATAGACCCCCCACTCATGGTTCAATGAAGCATATGATTTCCATGTCCTTTGTGCTCTGGCAATCCCATTTCTTTTCCTCCTCAAACTCGCATCTTCACCTTTACCTTTATTACATCTTATGTTTTATTCTTCCACACTAATTTCTCCTTCATCTTGTGTTGTTTCCTGTAGATAATGAGCAATGCACGATCCCCAAAATGAGATCCCACTGTGGTGTAAAGTCAGTATCATGCTTAGCTTCTAGATGGATTAATTGGTCTGATCCAATCACATCACTTATTAGAATACCAGTGCCATATTCAGTATATCTATGTAGTGTTGCTTTGTATGGTGTGAGCACATCTAATGATGCCAAAATATTTGGCCTCCTAAATATATGGCCAGGATGGAAGTGGATTTCAGTCATCTGCTGCCTCAGAGAAGTTAACATATTTCACAGCCTCAAATTTCAGTTGAAAAGCAAGAATGGAAACTGCTTAAGAGAAATTGCTTGAAAAGTAGCAATCAGGGAGAAGGGATGGGGCACAAGACAAGAGAGCAGGGTACAGGATGGAGTAGGTTTCAGTATTACTGCCCATGTTGAAAATGACAACATAATGCATGTCACATAATCCAGAAATGGGGCCATTTCTTGAAAAGCAGAAGCTAAAATATGCAGCCCTACACTGCAAAACTCAATCTTCCATCTTTCCTTGAAAAAAAAAAACAACCCATGCACTATGATTTATGGCAGAGGAAGAGAATCTTAGATTTTCTTTGACTTCATGCAGTACTCCTTCCACATGTCTAATGTACTGCCTGCAGCTATGCTTCTCGTGGAAGGTGTGTGTGTGTCAGCACTGTCCCTAACAGACTTAGAGAGACTGATGAGTTTTTCTTATGTTATCAGCTTTTTCATTTTTTTTAATTGCTATTTCTTGTTTTTCTCTGTTAATCCATTTATTGCATTTGCTCTTTCCATCTGCATGTGGTTTAATTTGCACTGATTTAAGATGCTTGGACAATTTTGGTGATAAATACGTCTAGTGAAATACCCAGGAAGAGTGACTTAGCTTTGTGGCAGGAGCTATGAATGTTCTGAGTTTGACCCCAAGGGCAAGAATAAAGTCCTTAATTGTAGTCAATTGCATCCTTGATCTTTCTACCATGCTGGCTCACAAAAGGGCAAATGATGACAACTCTGATGATTTTTGTACTGTAAATAAGCCCATATTTTTGTACATTTATAAAGTATTCATCCATTCCCATTTTGTCTAGATAGAATCACACAAACCAGCAGGATTTGTAATATAGGTGCAGGAATGGCCTTCCGGTAGCACTAATAAGAGTAACATTTTGCAAATCCTCTCTGTGAATCTGAAAGCAGACATGTAATCACTGCTGGTCACTCCTGATCTGGAATGGGTTTGACCTGCTGACCTCAGGGTGAAAGGCTCTGTACTGCATTACCATTCCCAAGGGCTCTCTGACTCTCTCTGAGGTTGCTTTTTTTATTATTTTGTAGTTAACCTCAAGACAGCATCATCAACAATGGATAACATCTGCAAAACACTGGTATCTGAACATTTTCTTGCTTTGCAACTAATCACTGGCACTCAATGAATCTGAAGGTTAAAAAAAAATTGCATGTCCAAATACTCACTGCAGAAATAGCAAAATCAGAATGGAGGGGAAAAAATCCCCTTAATAGCTCCTTCCTGCCACTGGTGTATTTTTTCAATTATTCATATGGTCTTGACATTTCATTTAAAGTAATGGAAGATATAATGATTTGGGGGGAATTGTCCAAATTTGTTCCTTTTAGCAAGAGAGAACCCATCAATCGACTGCCCTCAAAAAATAGATGGACATAAGAAAGTTTTCTTGGGTTCTGTCTTTTACCACTCATTCAGCTTTACAGGTGCTTCACTCATCCATGCTGATGCCATCACCTGGAGAATCCTGATGTACAAAATACCGTCCAACCTTACAGAAGTCTTAACCACACACTAAAAACAGTTGTGAAGTGCAGCAGAACTATCCTTTACATCTGAACCACTTTCTGCCACTGGCCTAAACTATTCAAATACCCCCCTGCATTCTGCCAGGAGGATGCAACCTCACTGGGGAGTTAGGCAGAGCAGGAATCCAAAAAGACCCACTTTCAGTGACACCAGGAGGATCATCCAGGGCTTACATGGATCTCTACCCACAGCAGACCTGATCCCTGGAAGCCATATTTTCCCCTGCTAACAATGAGCCTTTATGAATTCTGATTATTTGGGAAGCTCTCTTTATGTACCTCTGTATGCAAATGTCAAATCAGCACTTAATGAGCGTGAAGTGATTTCACATTGAACTGTCCATCTCATAAGCATCAACAAGTCCAAGAAAGGAAACTCATTTGTTTATTCCCAGCAGTACTTTGGGATACAGCCTTCACAAGCAGTGGGAATTAGACATGAGGAAGCAGCAAGATATTTTCCCAATTACATACTCACCCATCAATCATAGTTCCCTTTGAAACCTGGCTGCTGGCCACTGGTCCCTGCTGGGAAATTGCTAGAAATACAAGAAAAAGGGACATTTTTCCTTTAGTGCCAAATTTCAGTGTAGTTAACTTGAAGCTGTAAGTAGTACAGCCCAGCTCCTCTCTGGCAGATCTCTGAGAGGAGATCCATTGTGGAATTTCACAGCTGGATCTCAGCATCTCAATCTGCTCCATGGTTTGACATTTTGGACACGTTTCACCATTGTTTCCCCAAATTTTCATCTCCAACTTTATTAGAAGAATAAATTTAAAAGACATTCCATGCATTGGAGAGTGTGTTCTGGTAAATCTCTTTTTCCCATTATAACAGGATGCCAAGCAATAGACACTGAGGTTGGACACATTACTATAGATATGGTATAGAAGAACAAAATAGGTTTAGAGAAAACTCCATCTGATTGAGCCAGCTGGCATTTTCAGGTCCATATTTCTAGGACTTCATAAAACAGTCTGGTTCTTTTGGAGAAGAAGCTGACTCTGGGGTGGTCATTTTTTTTGTGGTAGGAAAGGCAGAAGTAAATATCACTACTTCTTGGGTGAATGAAACTGCTCCAAGGGACACAAAGCTAAGAGTACTGTGGGGAGAATCGGTGTATGCCCAAGCTCTCATCTCCTTTCTGTCACTGAGGAACCAGGAGGAGACCAGGCCACCAGTCATATGGGAAAATATGACCCCAGGAAGCAGTAAAACCAAAATAGTCAAGACAGAAGAATGTTTCTGTGGAAATTAGCAATACACAATGTGAGGATGACAACTTCTAAAATGGTCCCAAACCAACATTTTAGAGCAGCCAGATGTTGAGTCTGCAGGCAGAGAATCTCTCTAGGATAAGTTTAGCACATAGGCAGAGAGATTTTCCCCTAAATTCCTTGCTTTGCTTTTCTATTTTGCAGATTTAATCTGTCTGACAATGTCTCTTTTTGCACTTACTTGTCACTTAGACACAATGACTTTGGAGCAGGTGAGTTTCCACACTCTGTATTTATCATTCAGACATCCACATGCTGCAGGGCTCAGAGGTGAAACTGGCAAGGCGAAGCATTTTGAAGGAAGATTGAAAGCCAGCATTGGAAAACCCTCTCTCATATGACAGATATTGATCATTCATGATGCAAACGATTTTCCACTAATGGCAAACCCAAGGAATTCTCTGTATTCCTTCCCGTATCATCATCATGTAGACATAAGGAACTCTAAAAATTGATTCCTAGGCTTTCTGGAAAAAGGACAAAGAAAAAAAAAAATGAGATAAAGAAGTTGGCATTGAAGTTGACTGTGCTCTCTTCAAAGACCTGGACCAGCTCTGACCATCTCCTGAAAAATCTGCACTCTCTCAGTGGAATGGAATTTCCCAATATGCCATGGTCATTTTGGCACCCGCTTCTCTGCAGGAGCTATAAATCTCCTGCAGGTCACAGGACTCTGTAAAATTAGAAAAGTTACCCAAGTGTCCTTGAATTGGGCCTGGAGATCAGGAGAGGGACAGAAATGCATGCCTCATCCAAAGAAAACTCTGCCTCATTTTAGACTGCTAATAGCTCAGTGGGAAAGTCTGTTTAACTGTGTGCATCCTTCAGAGATTTCTGGGATGTAACCTGTTAGACTCTCACCTAGAACACACTTCCTCAGCTTTTGAAGGCTTGCTTGTCTGCAGGGTATCTGCCAAGCAAAAGAAATTAACATTAGGGAGCAAAAAAACCCAGTGGCAGCTGTGCATCAGGTCCCAATTAAGACATCAAACTAAACCCTTCAGCCCTAGTTCTCAAACATCCTTGTATATAATATTTCTCATGAGGCTGGAATTCTTCTGGTTTTTGCTGGCTTTAATGCATAGCATCAGTGTTCAGTAAGCTCTCAGGGCATTCGTGTTACAGTGTAAGACAGCAGGGTATGTTTTTCACCCCGACACCTCCAAATAAAAGATAAGGGCATGCCCTGTGTTATGACATGACTTGGACCAAAGGAGCAGGTCCCAACGGATTGGCATGATGCTGCATTTGAATTTGCCATGGAGTCATGCTGGTTCTGAGCATTCTAATGTCCTAAATCCTAAATCTAGCCCCTAATTTTCCAATAGTCATTTAGTCCATTGCACATGCAATGAAAAGGGAGTTCAACTGCCAGGATTGCTCTCTCCTAAGAAGGGGTGGAGAGAGTAGCTCATTGTATGTGGGGATGAGAAGTCTGTGAGGTAGAAGTCCACTTGCTGTGGCTTTGAGTGACAACAACGTGATTATGTTTAAGACACTTCCTGTACAATTCCTTTGTGAACCAGCGCACCTTGGACCAAATAACAACTTCAGTTCAAAGATGAAGTTTATAGGTCAAGACCTCTCCATCATGGCATCTGATTTCTGCTCAGGTCCCAAGGAATATTTTGCCCTGATGTCACTGGAAGTCCCATCTGTACATGCCCTGCATTACTGCAGAAAATATTGTATTCCCTACCATTTTTCTGCAGTTTCTTGGAAACGCAGTCATAGAATCACTGCAGTGTCTCACCATGAGTGCAAAGTGCCTGTCTTACTAGCAGAGTGAAATCATACATTGCTCCCTGCTGAGAGGACCTAAGTCACCCAGCTGTCCTCACTAAAAATTAACTGAATAATCCTGCAGATCACTTAAAATTCCCCTCGCTGTACTTATGAGACAGCCCTGCTGTGAACAGGAGCAGCATGCCCAGAGTCATCTCCCACTGCTCCACAACACAGAACAGATTTGGTTTGAAAATAACAGCAGTAGGAACATCTATGCTGCCAAATAGCTGAGCTCCACGGTTTATTGTCAGATCTTGATTCTTCAGTTGTCTGTGTTGCTTTCCCTTGGGATCCCTTTGGGACTGGACTAGCTAATTCCTTCAGAAAAATCTCAGTGCATCTCTAGAAGCAGCTTGTTGCATCAACCCCTACCATTAAGAAAGTAGGAGCATGCTGTCTGGGTCCCTGAACACTCTCCAGGGAAACCTTTTGCTCATTCCAAGCCCCAAGATGAAACACATCCTTAATGAAAAAACATGGTGACTCTTACTGGCTACCATACAATCTGTAGCTTTTTTTCATGCAAAACTACCTGAAATAAGCAAATAAGTAAATTACTGTGTCTCAGAGTTGTAGAGATGTCACATGTGGCTCAGAAGGGACCAAGAAATTATTGTGAAGCACTGGACGAGGCCCACTGACTTTGGAGAAGGAGAGATTTGAGTTAAGTGGATGCAAACCACTTTTCCCTCTGCAGTGCCAGGAGTCACTCCTTGGAGTGAAAGCCTTCAGAAGAAGAGATGTAACTGAAGAAAAGCCTTGTAGGACCATGATTCCACAGGCTTGGTGCCCACTGCTATTTTCCTATAAACAACACTTCTGATGGAGAACAGATACAAATTCACCATTGCATGGGCACACTGTAGGATGTTTAACCTGGCAGTACACCAGCTTTGAGAAAACAGACAAAGCCTGAATCAGAATAGTGTTAGATAGGGTCTAATATTATTTGTCTGCTCCATTTTGTCATAGCATCTGCTTGGACAAAATCCCTTCTCTGGATTTATTTGAATTAACAGAGAGAACCTGATTTTTTTCAGAGCTCTACATGACAAGAAAAGCCCAGGATTCCATCCTGAGACATAGCTGAAAGAACTTCCTTTTAAAACCTGGAATTTAGTGAAAGCACTTTAGCCACGTAAGTCTAAGTTTCTGCATGTGTTCTAGGACAATAAGCCAAATCGCCAAACACAGTGTGCATAATTCCCTTGCCATTACTGAAAAGGCATTGAAAATCTTTCCTGGGGAAAGTTAGCTATCCAAAGCAGGGGATGGCAGGGCAAAATGGCTTTTTCAGAACTAGACGAAGGTTGTGAATGACAAAAGTTGTATGAAAACCTGCACAGTGTTGTAGCCAAAAATGAAGAAGAAACGCCCACCAGGATTTGGGGTAGATGTTGAGAGGAGGTCTTAGCACTCCTGGTTGTTGGCTGCAAATTGAAGTGTCGACAGTTGGGATTAACTTTTAAACACAAGCATGATAGCAAAATGTGATCTCTGGACATAATTGCTCTCCATAATACAAACATGTATTTCTAGGAGCAGCAGAACCAGTGAAGCCTTGTTTCCTACAGATGAACATCTAAGGCTAAATTTCGTTTCTGTCTAACAAGAGTAAGTTTGTGCTGTGCTGTCAATTGTCTGATGTTATGCAGCCTCTGATTTCCATGACATTTCTAGCAGCTTGATATTTTTGGAAAGAGCACTCCACTGTTATACTTGTGGTTAAAATAAATCAGTAGATTTTAACATTGTTGGGGCAGGAGAGGGGTGGGAGGGGATGACAGAGGAAAACAGACATATGGAGCATGTAATGGCGTATTTCTCACTTCCTTAGAAAACCAATCTGAAAAGATAAAGATGGCAGAGCCCTACCACATTCTGCTGGAGTGGAGTTCTAATTGGTGGGATGAATGTCAAGAAAATCCCCTTACTAAAGAATTTCCAGAGAAAGAGCTTATTTCTCTGAGTCATCTCCACATAGCCCCTTAAACTACGCAAGAGGTAACACCTTTGTTGGAGGCAGAGTAAGGAAAAGATGAATTACCTCTTAAAATGCAAGTCAGATGATGAGGATAAAGTTTTAGAGTGGGTAATTCCCCTTTTCAACATGGGATTCAGGCAAAATTAGTGGTTCTGATGTATGATGTAAGGTTTACCCATCAAGTTACTTCCTGGAGGTTAAACATATAACAGAATTAGAACAGTTAAGGAAAGGCTCCTGCGTATGCTTTCATAATCTGATTTATATTCTCTTTTATCTCAGCCTCCACCTCTTCAAGTCGTCTTTTGACAAACCTACTGAGAAGACAAAAAAGGAAGACAGGAATTGGAACATTCCTGAAATTGTTACTGCAAGACTAACATTAGTAATTTACCTGGCAACGCTTTTCTAGGGAGCTCTTTGGTTTGAAGAAGAGAAAACAAAACAAATCCACCTCAAACAGCAGGGGCTTTGTCAATAAGTTATCAGTAAGATATATATCAGAGGCTTGGATACTGGCTCAGTGAAATTAGGTGGTGACTTACAGTCCAAACTGAATTTGCGTACATTTTTCAAGGATTAAATTTCCCCAACTCAAGCAAAAAAAAAAAAAAACAAAAAAAAACCAAACAAACCATCAGGATCAACAAATGATTCCTAGCACTGCAGAATACTTCTGAATGCGATGTGAGCAGTATTAATTGGTCAAACACAACAATGTAGTCATATTGATAATATTTCTTTCTTTACTTTCACATTTCATGGTATCCGTCTGTGAATGCTGGACATTCACATGACATTTAGAAGACCTTGCTGTAGGGCTCTGTCTGATTTTTAATCTTTTCTTTTAAGACTGGTCTGGGTGAGCTGCTGAATCTCTGGGCTTCTTTTGAACACTCTTACAATGCAAATGTGGTTATTGAGCTCTATCTTCTTGTGGTTCAACTGCTTATCCCAAAGCTCAGTCCTGACCCTAAAACATCTGAAGCATTTTCTTTCCCTAATCAAAGGAGGGAGTTCAGCTCTGAAAAGAGCAAAGCAACACAAAAAGGTTTCACACAGACTTTCTATGCACTGGTACTTTAACCTCAAAACATAAAAAAGATAACATATTACTAGAAAGGCAAATCACCACATTGTTTCATCCTTTCCTTGGAAGTCCTTGGAAAAGTCAGCCAGTGTGCAAGGGAACAGGGCTAGCAGCAAGACAGCTGCTGGCTGTCTCATTTATTACCCATTTATCACCCAAATGATGCTTTGATCAACCTTGGCAGGGATCACAAACCCCTGCCAGGAGATTTTATTTCCACAGAAACCATCATGTCGATTCCCATGTTGCCCAGCACTCCTTGGGAGCTCTTACCTCACAGGTGTGGGATCTATTTGGTGTCAGTAGTGGATTGCTTATGCCAACGTCATCTCGGTGCCAGCACCTGTGGGGTCAGTACACCAAGAGGAGCAGAGGGAAAGCAAAGATCAGGATTCAAGTCAACAGATGTGCATTATGTGTGTTGTACACTTCTTCCAGTCTAACAGCATTACTCCCAAGTGGACCCCCAATCTACTCCCAAATAATTTTCTAGGTAATGATTCAGACATAAGTGGGTGGAGCCCTATTTTTGCAGGTGGGAGAAGAAAAAGGACAACCAACAGGAAATCAGGACGGGGAAATGAGGTCATGGGGAACTTCTGAGAACTTGTTGGTCCAGTCAGTGATTTCCCATCTGCCTGTGCCTGCTGTACCTGCTGGTCTAATACCACTAAAAGCGCTGTCAAACACCCTTTGAGCTGTCACCTGAACTGGTCCACGTCCAGTTTCAGAGCCAGTTCACTCCTTAACAGAAGGAAAAGACGAAAGCAGCCATGGGGTGATGGAGTAGGAAACAGGACTGAGAGAGTGATGTGCTGACTGATCTCTGGTTTTCTCTGACCTCTGGCTCAGAGGTAGGTGAGAGTCTTCCAGGGAAATTCCTGGGAACTGCCCAGCTCACTTCTGAGACCAAAGAGGTCCAGGTTGGAATCAGCTTTGTTTTTATGCCAAATGTGCTTGGTGAAAGGACCATCTTTTCCTTTTCCCAGAGCATCCTGCCTCTGACTCCATGTCACTGCCACACTTCAAACACTGCCAAACACATTCCCAAACATTCTCCCATCTTCTCTCCTCTTGGGAGAAGTTCCCAATATTTCAGCTCAACTTTGCTGGCTTGCTATTCCCCTGGAAAAGTTTGGGAAAACACAAACGATGCACAGCTTTTTGATGAGGTGAGATAGCATTGATTCCAGGGAGATTTCAGCAAAATGCCCCAGCTGTGTTTGATACCAGCGAAGCCCAGGCAGAAAGTGTTCTGCATTGACTTCTAACACTCCTTTTGGCTGATCTAGGCCTTATCCTATGCAGCTGTCTGACACTGAACCGTGCCATAAATCAAATCCCTCCTGATGGGAGAGAATTTTCTAAGAGTCCTTGCAAGGAGTTTCAAAGATAAACCGAGACTTTTCCTTGAGTTTCAATGCTGCTGGATAGTTGTTTATTAAGCCTTATCAGAGGAACAGAGCCACTAGCGTGACCCAGGTACAGCATAGAGCACAGAAAGCAGGAGTAAAGTCTCTAATTATCAAGATTTTAAAGATAATTTAACCAATAGTTACTAAAAACATATATTATTTTCACTTTCCTACCAATTATTCAGTAACACGGGCAGGAACTGCAGAATTCTCTGTCCAATCATCCCAAACTACTTTTACTGCAGAACATGGAGTAGTAGAAGAAGGAGAAGAAGGTTTAGAGAGCAACAACAATCCTCCATTTTGATATTTTTTACTCTTATCTATTTACTACAAAGAGAAGCCCAAAACCTCTAAATTTTTCACCCTGTGACAATCGTACATAGTAGTCTATCACCTAATTCACACCACTGTATTTTCTAGTTCCTGTCTGATTGTTGGTAATTTTTTCCAAGGCTGAAGGTTAAAACAGTGTTGTTCAGGGGGGTAAGAACCCTTAAAAACAGGCAGAGAAATATTCTCGGCACTCTGGGTTCCTACATCTGTCCATTAATTTGCTGATGCTATGAAGCACAATCCCTCAATTGCCTAAATGCATATTTACACAATGTTCACAAATCTGTTACGCTGAAAAAAAGATCTATCCTTTAATTATCCAACACAGTCAACCACCTTCATTGGGATCCTGCCCAAGTTTATTTAAGAGGAGGAAAATGTTATTATGAAAATTACCACAGCATTTTTTTTTTCTTTTTGAAATGAAACATTTTTGTATCAATGCATAAACCACAAGAATGATCATCAGTTTAATAGTTTCCTGTGGGTGAGCCCTTTCAAGTTGAGCTGTCAGGAGGATGGGGGGGAGCCCGCTTGGAGAAGTGAGAATAAGTCCCTTTCACAACACCCCCTGAGGGAGACAAAGATCAGAATTATTCTGCACGACTTGCTTCACCCTCCACATGTTGCGGGCAGCCTTCAGCACTCCGTGGCATCAGCTTGCGCTGAGGAAAAGCCATTTTTTAGCAAGTTGACACCTCTGGAAAAGAGAACATGATGTTCTGTGATCTGCAGGTGAGCAGAAAAACATTACACCTGGCTTTGTGCTGTTGCCCAGAGTGCAGAATCATTTGTATAACTCACAGAAAGTGGTGTTATGTGGGCAGTGAGGATATAGAAGAGATCTGTAAAGCAGTTGTTTTCTACACGTGTTTGTGTTAGGGATTCTTTGATGGAAGTTACATAGCACAAAATGTGAAGCCCTTCTAAAAAACGGGTTTTTTCCGAAAAGCTGCTTTTGTTGGACTGGATACATATATAATCTCTTTTTATATTGCAAATGTTAATTAAAGGCATGTAATTAATGAAACAAAAATTCTTGGGGATGAGGGAAGGAATTGTGCTGGTGAAATGGGATATTTACCCTTCATCTTCCCTTCATCTGATGAAGGCTTTGGATGCTTGGGAACTTGGATATCCAAGTCTCTTCCATCAGGATCTTCTGCTGGCCTTGCAAAGACTCTCATCTCCCAGCTATCATAAATGGCTTCTAATCTTGTCCACAACTTTCTGCCATTTTTCGTTGCAAAACCATATTTTTTTAAAAATATTTGCAAAAAAAAATATTAAGTGTTCTTATTGAAGACCAGTGGCTGAATTTAGGACATTGTGATTTATTTTAAAACTTCAAACATTCATTTCAGCTTTGAAGATGTTTCAGCACTGGCACTGCTTCTTCTTTACCTCTGAGATTTTTACAGGGGATCTGGACAGAAATGAACATTTTCTCATGTTTTGTCATAAAAAACAAATGGCAAGTAAAATTCCAAGCCACTAGAAGCTGAGGTTCCTCATTTCCACGCTGTTCGTCTTCAGAGGTATTAGTGGAGCTGATGTTAGTTATCTGAAATCAAAGCCCACTTTTTCAGATGTGCACCTGAGCTAACTCATATTTTATAATACCACTGTGACAGTAATATTTGCTCATTATAACTTACATTCACATTGCACAAATACATTCAATCCACATTGAAAGAGAGGCATGTAGGGGAAATGTTCATTAAAAATCAAAACAAAATAATGATTTAGAAGCTCAGACAAATCAGAATGAATGATACAAGGAGTAAACACATGGCAGGGAAAACATGATATTATTGCAATACAATCTTGCTATTTGGTATTTCTAATTTTTTGTGTTGTATCAGGAGTTTGTTTTCTGTTGCTTGGGATGCCAGGATGCTGGGATACTTTCTTGTGGTGAAGTTCCCAGGTGTTGTGCCTCTCTCTCCTCTCACTTACATTGCCATGGTAGCTGGATGCTTCTCCAAAGTATGCTGCATGTACAGAATAGCCTGTCCATACCTGCTCCTCACATAAAGAATGACCTTGAGTGAAAATTCCTGCACTGCCTTCACCGCAGCTCCTTGAGGGCTTAACAATGCCTACAGAAAAGGTAAGTCATGGTGTAGTTATCAGCAGTTTAAAGAAGTTCTGAGATCCTTTGATGGGAGGATGACAGCTGAACCTGCATTTGAAATAAATTTTCAAATGTCTTTTTGCTCACCCTTTTTTTGACTTGTCTGTTCTCTAAGCTATAAACAGGGCTTCCTTTTTGGCCTGTGTAATAAAAAGGACAAGTAAAAGGCCTTTTGGTAAAATCTCTTGTTGGCACCGTAGCATCTTACTTTAATGAACAATGCAAACTTTCAATAATCACAGATGTTTACTCATTAGTTTGATTAGAATTACCATGATCTAATAAAATTTTAATTATTGCTGTAGAAATAGTTCTGTTCAGGTTTGGTAGGAACAGAGACAGAGATTTATCTTGTTTCCATTATATTAGACGGAATCTTTCAACCTTTTTCTGCCTCAGGGCTCTGAATAATTTTCCAGCAAGCATGAAGAATGTTCAGAACTTTCACATGTGGGATCCTGCATCACACAATGTATCTGCTCCACAGGCTGAAAATCCCTGACCTACATGGTCTTCCCCTGCATCTCTCCATGCACAAGCCCCCAGAGTTGAAGCCAGCACCATGATAAGGAGTGTGGTGCTGAGATAGCAATTTCTAGTACTGGAAGTGCCATGCTCTTCCATCTGGTGGGTGAAAACTAAGCTAGAGAGTGCTTTAGACCTCCAGAGTGACCCAAAGCCTGGAGGCTGCAAAGACAGTTCAAGGTTTATCAGTGAGTATTGCTGTTTTTCTCCTGTATGGGTAGGGTTTGAGCTTTCAGAGAACAGAGCACCACAGGGAAGGCAGCTCTCAGTAGCTGAGCATACTGGGCTTTATAGTGTTTGTTCTTCTCCTTTCAGGTCAGCAAAGCTGATTTCTTTCAGGGAAATTGTGTCATCTGCAGAAAGTGAGACAAAACCAGATCCCTTTCTCTCACTCACCACAGAAGCATGGCAGACATGGTCCAATGCTCTGGCACTGGAGCAGATACTGAAAACTAATTAATTACAACATGATGGGGATTTGCCAGAAAAATCTGTTCCAATTAAAATCTGTCAACACAAATTTGCAAAGGAGCAACGATGATTACAATTGCACATTGGGTGGAGCTAAAAAAACATGTTACCTGAACATGATTTTACAATCACTGACTTGCTGTGGTCCCAGTAAACAACTGAGATCCTGTTGTGTCATGTACTTTCCAAAGAGATGATACAGATCATTCCTGCTCTGAAGAGATGGGGTCAATCCACATTTCACAGTAAAGTTCTCCTCTTAGAGAGATCATCTTCTTGTTCTTAAACAAGCAAACACACCCTCCTTTGCTAGGCACCCAGCCCTGAGAGGGATTACATGCCAAGTAGATTATGACGTACAGGAATACCAAAATCACACCAGAGAGCAGTGGCACGTAAGTCTGGCATGTTTTAGGGGAGAGGCTGAGGTTTGTAACAGGGAATGGAACATCCCCTCTTACAGGAGTTCACATGCAAGGTAACATTTAACACACCAGGTCTAATGCACTGCATCAAATTTTCTGCTGTGTTGGCTGAATTTCTTCCCACATCATTTTGTCTTGTTGATTCTGTAAGTTGCCCAAGCATCTTGATTTTTAAATTTCTAAAATCATACATCTCACGTGTACTCCTCTTTCACTTATCTCCTGTCAGCATGGCAAGCCAGGCCACTAAGCAATTGCAGGAAAGGTGTCTCTAGATGAATTAAGGTTGAGAGTTCCAGGCTTCCATTTTAAGGACTCCTTTCTGAGTAGAGGAATTCAGAATTTATGCACAGTTGCAAACATATTTATAGAATATCCTTAGTTGGAAGGGGCCCACAAGGATCATTGAAGTCCAACTCCCTATTCCTGTTTCTGCCTCTCAGTGAGCCCCCAGTACATCTCAGACCTAACTTGCATCCTCTAGAGGAGATGTTTGGCTGCCTCCAGCACATCCCAATTCCCTTTCCCCACTCATATTTCTGTTGCTCTTCATGAAACCCTGGGACAGGACTTGAAAGGATGCAAGTGCTTCACTGTCAACTGCAGTCCAGAAACTCACATTTTGAGATTATGAGCCTGGACTATTCCACAGAGCAGCCTAACTCTGTTGGCATGGAGTCAGGGATAAAACTATCATTGGCTTCCATAGAAGCTAAGTCAGGCCAAAGCAGGGAGCAAAGCACACTTGAACACTTCACCTGCAAGGTCTTCTGGCCATCAGCAGTTTATGGCAGCACTTCATCCCTGTCTGGTTGCCGTGTGTGAGGCTGGGGTTGGAACTGGCTTTACTCTGACTCACTTTTTCCATATAGTTCCCCTAAAAACAGAGATCTATTACAGAATTAACAAAAGCTTTGCAAATAAAAAAACCCAACAAAATACACCCATGATGAGAAACAAAATATTGCACACGAGTCACTATGAGGTCGAAACAACAGAAACTTCCATATCAGCTTAAATAATGGGAAACATTCAGTTTAATTGAGGTATCTCCTTTTAGATACTGCAGGCAAACAGGGGTATCTGGCTATTGCTAGGGATGAGAGGAGGGCGGGGAGGGGCTGGGAGTCTCAAAGCACCTCCAGAAGGCATCCAAGAGACAGGATCTCTGCAGCAGCCAGTTGCTCAGTGCGTGCTCTGCAGGCTGGACAGATGAGTGTGCACACAGTTTCCTCAAGCTTGGGTTCCTTCCAAGATCAAAAATTGAATCCACCTGAGGTAGGCAGACTCACAAATCACCTTATCTTGCATGGCATGACGGACAGATGTTTTCCTGTTGCACTGAACTGCACAAATGGGACATATTTCTCCTCAGGTCAGGCTCCCAGGTTAATGCCTGGCACATGGAGCTGCCTTCTTGCCTTTCTTGGGGGAAGACCAAAGGTGAAAAGGCCAGGCACTGTGGGCTTGCCAACAGGCAACCAACCAGAAGGTCCCAAAGGTACTGACAACATCAAGCCACACCTGAAACATTCCTTGTGTTGTCTCATTGGGACTCTAAGATATGGAAGCAGGGACCATTGATAGATGTTCAGGCAGCAAGGACTGAAGCATGAAAACCAAAGTCTATCCTGCCATGGGGCTGTACACAAACTACCCATAAACAGTATCCACTCCTTTCCCATTTCCTGTGATCTGAATTGCTGCACATAAGAGCACTTTGGAGGCCAGATGAGCACAGCTGTGTTCACAGGAGTCGAGACAGAAGTTTGCACTGAGATATAACAATGTTTGTAGTTGTTTTTGTGCTCACCTCCCACCTGGACACTGCTCCCCAGGCTGTGGAGCACAGGGGACAGCATTCCATCAGGGCATCGTGCTGCAAGGACATGTCCAACCTGGACCCTACAGCACAGCAGTGACTGTCAGGCATCCATTCCCCATCCCCCAGTTAGCAAATTGCCTTCTAGAAGCTCAAAAATACACCCATCCCAGTAAAGCAGAAAGGCTTTACAGTAGTAATTTGGGGGAGCCCTTTGAGCAGCAGGGTATTCCCAGCAGCAAAAGGCAACCCCTCATGTAATAGCTCTACAGTCTTATCCTCCTAGCAGAGAGTTCTGGTGAGTGATGTTAAATATTTAAAGTATTGCTTCCTTTAACTCTTCCCTCTTCAGAGACTAAAGACAACACCTGTATAAACAAGCTCTCTGAATGTGGTGATGTATTTAAATTGTCCTCCTTCCTTATATTCCATCCCACGCCAAAATGCTGCAGAGCACCAGGAGCTTCCTCACCCACAGAACTCAAGGTGAAGCCTTAGGGATGCTCGTGATTTGAGGGTGACTGTTTTCTCCCAGAGCTGGGGCTTCAATTTTGCTTTCTCTAGAGAATTATGGTCAGGACCATAAACTGGCATATCAGTGTTATGAAGTTTCAGATGAACTAGGGCACTGGACATGCTTCTAACACTTTTATTAAAACTTTGAACTAGAATTTTATGTTGTCCAGCTTTTTGAGCTCAGCCTAAGCTCTTTCATTGGACAATCAGTATTGCATGAAATATTGCCCAGGACAGTACACCAGCTGGCACCAGGCCAACTGAAACAAGGATTTGCAGAAACAATTTGGTATTTCCTTACCTATTTTCACACATAGAAGAAATCTTTGAATTTCTGCACAAACAGGATTTGCATATGCAAATGAAAGTGGCTGTCAACTATTGGTTTGGAAGAAGGATCCCTAAACATTGTGGTGTAAAGCCTTCAAAGAAATAAGATATTCCTAAAATCTCAAGAAATAGGGCATCCTAAGCCAAGATAGAGGAAGAATTTGGAGAATTTATCCTCCTTGTTGTTATTTTTATAAAACTGTTCGTACAAATGACTCCCACCAGTTTGGAATGATACTTGGGCAAACTGGCCTCCCTTGCTTGTCTGACTTTCTTCATCAAGGGCACCCCTCAGACCCTGCTGAATGTGGATGTTGGTGCATGGAACACCTTGGAACAGAACAAGGAGCAACACCCATTTCCAGTGGAGAGAGGCAAGCGAGGAAACTGACCATCATGGAGAGCTTTGCAGAACACCAGGCTGGTGCTACCAGCTTGAACCCAACCTTCATCACCCAAAACTTAATGAAACCATCTCATCTTTATCCACAGAGGAACTCACAAATAAAAGATTTTTAAAAAAACCAAAAAAACCAACCAACCAAAACCCCCAAAAAACCTGTTCCCATAAAACCATTAATGTTTGCATTTTAGACACATTGGAAACATTTCTTAGAATCTTTTGCTCTTTAAGCATGTTTTTTAGAAAAAAGAGAAGGCAAAGGTTGGTTTGTCTAACTCATAGATTTTCTGTCTGCAATGTTGAGAAAATCCACCTCAGTTCTGAATTCTACATTGAAACTCAATTATGCTTTATAGATTTACATAATTGCCATATTTTATATTTGTTCAATATTTTACATTTATATTGGCACAGAGGATTTGCTAAAGGTATGTGGAGACTGAATCACCAAATATCTTTAGCCTGCACTCTGCACATTGCATTAACTAAAAGGAAGACACAATTTGAACAGCTGATTTATAAATTCCCAACAAAATGCAAGTTTTGGCTAGGTATTGCTGAATTTTCTGGAGATGCTCAGAAGAGAACACCTATTAGTTGTAGTTTATTCTAGTTGTGTCACAGTACCCACCTAAGTTTAAAATCTTGCCATGACAATGTGTCATCTCTAGACGCATACAGTAAATTAATTTGCCAAAGAGAGAGAGAAACAAATTTTTTAAAATTACAAGTTTCATTAAAATTCACACTGAAATGTCATTTCCAAAAGATCAAAGCAGATAAAATGCGCCATCCAAGAAATTGCACAGTTTGAGTTCATTTCCTTCTTTCTAAAGAGTGGTTTGTTTTCTAAATTGATATAAACCAATTTATATAAACTCCAAATATTACTGTTGTTTGGTGAAACAACAGTTTTCCTTGTGGATTGATGGCAACAATTTTAGAGCAATTATTTGATTTCTTGAGTGGTTGAAACTGTAATTACTTTCTGATTCTCATTTATGATAGCACGCATTCAAGCAGATAGTCAACATTTTCAAGGTCAGATCAGAAGTTCTATTAGCACATTCCTGCTTTCAAGTTAAGCACGTGCTTAAGTGCCTTTCTAGGCTGAGATCTGACACCTGTTTAAATCAAAACACAACTCCACTGAACTCAGTGGTGTTGCATCTGCATGTGAGCAGGATATGTGAGAAGAAAATGAGACCCATATGGCTTTGAAAAAATCTCAGCAAAATGTTGGACTAGTGCTGTGGATTAAAAGGAGGCCTAAAACTCATGGAATTATTGTTATTTTAGTTGTCAGTGCTGTATTTATCTGGTATTTCCTGGCTGTCTATTATATATTTAAGATAACATAGCCTCATCATTTTATACCAGCTAAGACTTTGACCCTAAAAGTGAATTTTAAATGTATTATGCACTCCAGAAATCAAATCATGAGAATTACAGTCCTTTAATCAGGAAGAGAAGTAACATCATATGCTTATCACAGCACAGCTCAAATTTCCAATACTGCACTGCTAGGAGCAATCCAGCTGAGTGAACAAATAAGATCTTCAGGACTGAAAACGACATCTGAACAAACCATGAGGATGTTGCCTATGAAGAAGATGATGGGATTCATTAAATTAAGTCTTTCTTTCTAGAAAAATTACAGGCACTGCACACACATGCACAAGAGTACAGCGTCACTGTGATCATGAAAGACAGTAACACAGGAAATGTACCTTGGATTGAGCTCCACAGTCCACACCTAAATTATGTTTAGGTAGACTAGCACAAGCTGTGTTTCCATGAGCCCCACACAGAGGTATCTCCATTGTCACTTGATAGAATTTGTAGATAAATGTCAGTCCTCCCACTGCTTCTATTGCTTGTGTTGTACTGTTCCTCCCTGAACTCTTTGTGAAGGCCCCCTGAATAGACCAATACATCTACAGGCCATGAAACATAAGTTCATGTTTCCTTCTTGAAAAAGGTCTATTTCTAGATTGACCTATTCATTCAAGGCCACAAATAACTGATACCTAATGATAAAAAGAGTTGGCCTAGGTACCCAACTGATACAGCTTGGCAGAGATCCACCAGTGTCCACACAGCCAAGGTAAAGACCTCTTACACTCTGCTTCTTTACAGATATGTCAGGAAAGTGATACAGAAAACTGCTGGCGAAAATTTTCTACTGAAAAGAGCATGGCTCTTTTCATGGGATTTATAGGTCCTATCTCTTGCCATGAATGCTTCAGCCAAGGAAATGTTTAATACAACATTATTTCCATTCATTTCCCCTCGTTTGTTTGAAAGAAAATTACAAAGTCAAGATTAGACAAAAAAAAAAAAAAAAAAGAGACAATGCCTTGCGCAGTTCTCTTTCTGGTGTTCCAGCACAACCCTGGGGAGCCCTTTTGATTTATTTCCTTTCAGAATGATGCACACTGCAGAGAGAATCAGCAAAGAGGGAATATCTGAGGCATATCTGAAGCTGGAGAGTGACTGTGATCACTAGGACAGTGCTACACAAGTGTCTTGCAGATCTATTATAGGCAGAAAATATCACTTAGCAAATATTAAGTCAGTAGTCTTTCCTTCTGGGTGGGTGAGCTGGGGGAGTAAACACCTATACCCCAGAGTAGATTTCTGTGCAGGTGCACATCACTGGTGTGTCACTCTGACTTGTTACCCAGTGGAGTACAACACTACAAACACTAAAGGACAGTAAATGTCATTATTAGAGGCAAAGAGAAAAATGCCAAAAAAAGGTGTCTCTGCATACAGAACATAGATGAACTACAAGGCATTGCAGACACTGGGAATTTACAGAGCCTCAAGGGGAGGGTGAACAACTTCATAGAAGAGAAATCCACAGAGGTTGTCCCCAGCCTGTGCCTGCCTTAGCAAGCTCAAAATGATAACAGTTGGAGGTCAGGAATGCATGAGGGAGAGCTATATTATGCACTTAACCTTTTCTCATACCCTTTACTAGTTCCCTTCTCTGAGCCACGAGTGGAAACAGAATCCTGGGACTGATGGAACTGTGGTCTGGTCCATTGCAGCCACTCTCATGGGACAAAAAATCACAGAGCTGCTGGCCTGCAATCTGTGATCTTCTAACAATAATTTGTTGGTTGCGCACACACTCAGAAATGTTCTGATCATTACTAGTTGCTTAAGTAGGCCGAATGCCAGCAGCAGAGGAAAGAAGGCCTTGGTGGCAAGCGTATAAAGGCAGTTGACAATGTTGTACTGACATGGGTAAAGAAACTGCTACCCTGGCAATGTGCTGCCTTGGAAAGGCATGAGTGCCGAGCACCAGCCAGGGCAGCCCTGGGGAGATGAATTCAGTGTGTCTGGAATGAAGGCAACATCCGACTGCACACAAAAGCAAATGCCTACAATACAGTTGTCACTGCTCTTTTGTATGCCTGAAAAGACAGGACAATTTATAGCTGTCATGGCAAGCGGTCTGGGCAATCCTTCTTGCAATGCCTCTGAGTCTTGGCTGGCACAGAAGGGCATGATGAGATCTCCACAACTGAGATCTCAGAGTGTTGCCAAATCCTCCTCTGCTCTTCAGAAAATCTGGGCATGTGTCAATTAACAGCAAATTCAAAGCCATCTCTGGTGGCCCACTCTGACACAGTAGAGTTGAAAGACTGAAGAAATTCTATAAACCCCTGCTTAAGGCAGACATCAGCGTGGGGCACAATGCTGACAACTTTGGCTAGGACAGAAGAACATCTCAAGCTGTCCCAGGCTAAGAGTAACGATACAGTGCAGAATGAACAGGCAATCAGATGTAACAAAGTCAGGAAAGCAGGTGTAGGTCAGAAGTAAGTATTTGCTGTCTTGGGGGATTATAAAGCTCAGTCTTTCCTGCCTGTAAGGCCACTCCATACTGACTCTCCAGCCCTCGCACAGCAGTCAGAGAGTACAAACCACCAGCCTGTCTAGGGACCTGCAGATCGAGCAGTGCCAAGGCACAGCTGACTGAAATAGAAGGAACAGATCTACCCACCTATCCTGGTAACTCAGAAACCTTATCGTGCCATTTTAATGACTCTTTACCCCTTCATTTCCAGAAACATCCATCCCCTGATACATCATGCTATCAGGAAACTTTCCCATGGAATAGCCTTTGTTGCCTATATTTCTGCAGTGCCGTGGACTGGAGGTTCACTGACAGTAACACTGGCCCAGGACAGAGAGGAACAGGCAGATGGGCCTAGGAATGTCTTGTGTGCATGGAACTGAAGACTCGGGAGCAGAGGAAAGCCCAAGGCTGTGGTTTCACTCACTAAGGGTGTGAACACACAGTAACTCTGCTGGACTCAGCATGGGCTATTTGTCATGCAAAACAACAAATTTGCTGCTTTAATACTTTTTTCCTTGCTCTTCTCTGAACTGTCTCCAATTTGCCAATATTAAGAATTCAGTGTTCAGCGACAACAGATTCACAGACTCACAGAATTGTCAAGCTTGGAAAAAACCTTCTACATCAGAGGAGCCAAGTACCTCCTTAGTCCATAAGATGATGCCTTTTGCACAAGCAGCCTCAAAACTTAATTATGGGGGGTTTCTTTGCATTGGATTATTTTATGTGTTCCTCCAGAAATGCCCCTGTTTCCACCAGTCTTGCTCCTGCATAAGTTTACTTTCCCTTCACTTACTAAATAGATTGGTTTCAGACTTATTTTCTCCACAACCTGCTTCTTTGCTTGCCTGATTCTCTTCCTCCTCCTGTGTTATTTTTCATTTTAGTAACACATCTGTCTTTACTAGCCATGATCCCATCTCCCAGCTGAAGACTGCAGCAGAATTCATGATTAAGAACACAAAATGATCTTGAATTTTTTTTTTTGTTTCTTTTAAAGTCAGCTCTTCAAGTCGAGAACCTGGATCTATACTCATCTCTTCAGTGACCCACAAAAAAGAAACCCTGCCTGCATCTTAAAGCTGTCTGTTTTCATTGTTCCCATAGAGAGCATTTTCAGCCCGGCAGCAATACCTCTCTCCAAGACATTTTTGCATTGATTACCTAAGTAGGTTTCATTGCAAGACACTGTGACTATACACTTCCCTAAAATCCAGGAACTCTGATAAAAAAAATACAGGTTTGCCAGACAAAATGAACTTTTCATAAACCTGTACTGCTGATTTGCATTATTAAAATAAAAGTAAAAATCCAATCTGACAAGACGATCCACCTCAGATATGGCAGGCCCGGAACAGATCAGTTGTTGCAATTGCAACATTTGCAATTCTTTTGTTGAATTTGAAGATGGACTGTGCTGCTTTCCTCTGCTCTTTCACTGCCTCCCATCAAAGCCTTATGTTTATTAAGCTGTTCGTTAAACAACTGGGGATGTGCAGTAACTTCTTATCTCTGCATGTTCACATTCTCCTAACACAGTTATTGAGACCGGGTCTTTCTGACCTGACTCCACGTATTTTTCTTGGCATAGGATTTATTTTTTAAGGGGATCGCTATTTCAGCCAATGTTTGCATCATTAACCACCTCCTCCTCTCTATTTATTTATATTTTAATAAATGACTAATTTCCCAATCAAGGAACAAGGCCAGTTTTGGCTAAAAGCCAAATTCAGACAAAAAACCCAGAAGCAATAG
Source organism: Aphelocoma coerulescens (assembly GCF_041296385.1). Classification (NCBI taxonomy): domain Eukaryota; kingdom Metazoa; phylum Chordata; class Aves; order Passeriformes; family Corvidae; genus Aphelocoma; species Aphelocoma coerulescens. The sequence goes on along the minus strand of NC_091022.1, from coordinate 25,433,646 downwards.
AAATAGCTACATGAAGCCATTTTTAGAAGAAAGAACAGCAGCATTAAATATCAGTTAGAAGCTGTGAACTGCAGGTAACTGATAAAGGAGGCAAAAGATATCAGGAAAGTTACTGCTGGCAGATTGGAAGCCAAAGACAAGTGCTTAAGCAAGAACGGGATAACAGAATTTCTAACAATTGTCTGTTACCTGACTGCAGAGTGTAAAATTGCTGATAAGAGACAACTGAGAAAAGAAAAAATATTCACCTAGTAGTTTAGCCCTGGGTTTGGAACACTTCAGAAGGAGCACAGCAATATGGAGAAGGAGGATTCACCTCCTGTCTGGTCTATGCGCACACGTAAACCCCCAAAGACTTCACCAAATGTCAGTACATGATTAGCATGTCCTAAAAAGCTAAGAAATTCAAGAGGACTGACACATGGTAAACACAGGGGAAGTTTCAGAAAGAAAAAAGTGGCTTACCCTGCCAATTTTCATCCAGGGAGCCTGAAATCAGCCCAGGCAAAAAGAATGGAGAAGTTGATAGATGATTCAGCTGAAAGGCAAAGAAAGAACGGAAGTCTGAAAATAAAACTAATGCCAATCAAGAATGTTTTATGGAAAAGAGAGTTTGATAAGCAAACCTGCAATTAGTTGGAGAGATGGTTGGCAAACACAATGTGCAAACTGTACACAATGCAACATTCCACATGCAAACTGCCATTACAACACATCGATAGAGGCATGTTTTAGGCAAAGCTTAGTTATTTGAGATCTGTAGAAGAATCTAGAATGGATGCACTGACAAAACAGAAAGAAACTAAATATATCACTTTTACTTGACTAGACCAACAGAGGCACAGATAGCCATGAAGGCAGGTGGTTCTCTCTCCTTGTGTGGTCTTGGTACAATACCAAGACCAATTATTGTGTGAATAATTAAAATGCATATCAAAGTTTGGAGGGGTTTATTTGGAGAGGGGTGGGGGTGGGTAAAACACAATTCCAGAAGTAAAGGCATAGACAAAACACTTCTTAACAATTAATTTACAGCCTGATTTGCTATCAAAATGTATTGAGACAAGTCGATTAGAAGAAATAAAAATATCTTCACCCAGTGAAAACACCTCAGGTGAATAGACCCTTTCAGGCAGCAGAGAAAGGCATAGTTATAGGCTGTGCCTAAAAGGCAGAGCCAGAAACTGAGAAATAAAAGACATATTTTGAACGGAGAGGATTATTAATTTTAGGACAAACTACCACGGGGAGTGGTGAATTCTCGTATGATTCGAGTCGGCAGAAGGTGGGATCCATCAGTCAGTGGCACATGAGGGATCTGATTAAATCATTTGCAAACCATTGCAGGCACTGAGGTCTGTGCGTTGCTGAAGAAGCGCAGCGCTGAGCCGCACCCTCTGACCCTGTAACCTGCAGCAGGGAAATGTCTCTGGTCAGCTGCACGCTGCAGCCTCACTCATCCTTGCTCCCTCTCACAGAATGGATTGCTCCCTTCTAAAGTGCCCATCCTGGCAACACAGGAGCTTAAGAGATGAACAGAGCTTGCTTTGAATTGGAGGGAAACTCATATACATACCTTACCAGCAGGGAAACACATACTTTACAAGGTAAACCGCACCTAAGACTTTTTTCCCTTCCCTCTCTTTTCAAATCAATCAGGCCCTGTAAGTTTGACTCTATATGCACCTCTCTTGCTTTCTGTCAAATTAAAAAAATTCAATTCTAGGTGAATATACAATCTCTTCCATTCAGGACTGGTGCTGGCAAAGCATGGGATGATGGGAAGTTGCTGCTGGCAACATGAAGATGGGCTGCAGCCACAGAAATTCAACAGGATTCGCACATGCTGACAGAGTTTAGATGCCATCAAGAGTTTGGGGGTTTGGGTCACTCTGCTGTGAAAGACTTGCTACAACTCACTCAGCAAACAGCAGCCACCATGAACCCAGTCACAGGGAACCCTCTGCCTGTAAGAGACACTGGGCCCAGCACCATCGCTGTCTTGTCCCTTCTGCCCAAACTCAGGTCCACACTCTGCCCTTGGCTTCCTATTCATTATCATTCCACAAACCATGTTTTAGAAGAGCTTGGTTGTTCAAAGGACCCTGAATGAGGCTGCAAATTCACAGGTCTTAGTGAGATTCACAGGTTTTAGACCCACAGCTCAAAATCTGAACAGAGAAGATTTTTTTAACTTGCTCATAATTTGGGCGTTGCCAGGTCTGAGCATAGAGACGATCAGTTTTCCAGTCTGCCCATTAAATTTCCCATGCCAGCTCCATATTCACTGGAGGAAATAAATGAGAAAGAAGGGCTGGGAGAGATTAACTTTGTAACAAGCCACATCAGTGTACAGAAGCAGGGAAAGGTAAGTAGAATTTATTTTATCAGCTCTGCACAGGAAGTCTCAGTACCAAAAATTGCTCTCATCCCAGCCAGCACTCCATGTTATTTCTGGCACCTTTGTAAATTGATTTGCAAAAAAACCCTTAGGAGTCCCTTGGTATCTCTCAGCTCCCTCCACCTCGAGTATTTTACTGAAAACCAGAGCTGTTCCTATGCTGTCAGGTTGAAGCAGCTCTCAGGGGCTCCCAGCACTGCCGCCAGCACAGACACACTGACTCCAGCTGCTAAATACAAAAGGCTGCCTCTGGGCACAGCCTGCTCAGAAAGTCGGCTTTGTCACTGGCTCTGCCCAAACTGAGGAAATTAAGCCAGCTCAGGCATGTAGATAGAGGGACTTTGCACCTTCTGTACAGGTCTAGTTTAAGAGGAATATCCTGAGAAAGACTCTGCTGCCTTTTTTCCCTGTGGTAGATCTGTCTCGTTTTATTCATGCCATATTAAACCTAGTTAAGAGACAATAATGTAAGTTTTTTAGCTCTTGTCTTCCAAAAAAATAATGATCCTGCATTCTGGGGCAAAAGACACATTTTTAAAGCTCGGTTTCAAATTTTGTTTCAAGAAGAACTTTCAAGGCATTCATGGATTTTTCTTTGTCAGAGGGGTAATCTGTTTAATTCACAATCTCTTAAATCTGATTTTCAGGCATAAAAACTGGAATTCGGGGGTCAGACTCAGGCCCACCGGTTTGATGGACCCATAGAGGGCACCAGACACTCATTTTTCAGTGCACTGGCCAGGTGCTTATCCTGTCCTCCCCAGTAATCTGTGCAGAGGGCTCAAGACTCCTGGGATGAGGAGTGGGAGCTCCATGGAAATAGAATATCTGCATTCGACTCGGAACTGTTGGAATGGTGGGTATTTCAGTTTCCTGCCTCTTCCAAATTAAATATTGAAAGAAAATGTTGGCATGATCTGAAATTTCTTTCTCAAGTATCTGATGAAATGGGGAAAAAAACCAGCTAAAATATTTTCTTTTCCATTGCGAGATTTCAAACAAGAAAGAAAAAATAATCTTTGACATGAAAAGTCACTTCACATGGGAAAACGCAAGCATTTAATTTGGAAACAAAAAGAACTATTTTGACTTCTCTTGTTTTCCCTTCTACAACAGAAAATGAAATTAATTTGCAGTTTGGTGTCACTGAATCTGCATTTTTCACCAAAAAGTTCAAACAGGACACTTCCTCCCCTGTAGCCGCAATTGTTTCCAATCAGCGCTCTCCGGAGGAAGTGTTTCAGTGGCCTTTGTAAAGATCACACCCTGAGAATCCCATTTCGCTATTTACCCACCGGCAGCGCTAAACGAGAGGTAAATGAACGGGAAGAAAACAACCCCCCCGAGTGACTCAGTGTCATGTGAGCAGTGTGCTGTCTGCCAGAACCACAAGTCCTGCTGTATTATCACAGTGGTTTATTTAATCTCTGAGTGCACTCTCGATATCATCTGCTCCCATCTTCCAGCCCGTGGATCTCTGTCCGACAGTCAGAGCCTTTTCTGTGTTCATCTCCACATATGATGGGGTAAAGGGGCTCAGGCAGTCCCACACCAGCAACAGCCTGATGCACCCTATGGGACAGGGTACCTGAAGCACCTACGAAGGCTGAAATACTACACAGAGCTGCACAAGGGCTTGCACAAACGTAGATGTGGCCAGTTAACAGATGGGATCTAGAAGTCACTCCCAGTAAATTGGGAAGGGGAAGGCAGGCACACCAGACTCGGAAGCAAGATATGATCAAAATATTGGGGCAGTTACTCTCTCTTGGTAACTGTCCAAACTGGTATCCTCAGTTCCAGACCATTCAAGTCTCCTCAAGTTTGAAAACTTTCTTAGTTCAGGCTTCTCTCTTATTTTCACCAACTTTTACTCCCACGCCTCTCCCATCTTTCAAACGGCTCTTCACTTCTTGCAGCATGGAGGATGTAACATTCACAAGTTTTCCATCAACTTTAGTGGAGTTGGATTAAGCCCAAATTCCTGCAGCAACTGGAATTCGGGTGTCTTTCTAGGACCACTTACTTCTTATCGCCTAGGACAGACACTGCTCTGCACTCCTTCCATATTTCTCTTCCTTAAGAGATTAGATTTTCCTTAAATAATATGTTTCCCAATTGTTTTGTATAGCAAACCCTCTCTGCTTCCTGCATTATACATGGTTTGCATCCTGTGCACATGGCCTAAGAGATCAGTTGTTCTGCCTCAGGGGGCAATTAATCCCCAGCACTGTAATCTGCACAGAGGCATTTAATCTTTCAGGAAAGATGCACCTGAAAGGAACTTTCTGAGAAGCACATGGCTGATAGAAACCACTGAGTAAAGCCAACAGTTTAGCCAGAGGCTGAGAATCTCCTTTCTGCTCTGATCAAGTTTCCCCAGCAATTAAATGCGGAGCCTTCCAACACAAGTGTTTTTCTAAGGCTGATGAGCAAAAGTCTCAGGGATTCAATTTCAGTATCTTCTCACAGGTCCCTGTTGCGTAACTCAGCTTCTCCCAGGAGAGGGTTTGGTTTTCCTCCCACTGGTTGGGAGAATCTTGCCTGGTATGGGGCTGACCTTTCCTCAGCCCTCATATAAAAGTCCAGTCCCTGTATAGTGGGTCTGTGGGGCAGAGACTCTTTCTGTTGAACAAAATCGAAGCAGACAGAGGTCCTAATCCCTCCTTTGGCTTTGGAAGCGCAACTAAGGCCACAGTCATTTGAAAGCACTTTGATGAGGTAATTACAGAGTGATGCATCCTTCATTTTGTCACCTTGCTCTGCACCAAGATATTCTGGATTACTTTTTCAGACTTTTCAACTTCAAGATATTCAGACCTTTCTAAAGGAGCCAATACCAAACCTTTTGCCAGGGATTTCTCTGGAACTTGGCTGAAATTCCAAAAGCTCTCTACATCTAATTTGGCTTCTTCCATTTCTTTTCCATTTAGGCTATCCCTACCTGTATCCTGCAATAGCTCTACCTTTTTTTGCATATAGGGTTAGCTGAGGACAATGGGAAACAACACAAGAATCCTAATTTGAAAGCAGTAGTGGACAGGCACTACAGCATCTTATGATCTGCACTTCAGTGCCCAGATATAAAGACAGCAGTCAGATGGGGACCTCATCCTCACCGGCAACATGTTCTCTGCACACCCAGCAACACCTTACAGCCATTCAAAACTTAGATTTATGACTTGGGAGACTTATCCAATTTAACTCTCTGCTGGCATTCTATGTTGAGAACCACTACACTATGACATCCCTCAAAAGAGAGAACTCATTTGCCTTCCATTGCTTTCCATTTTCACTCATTTGCTTTGGTCTCAATTAGGAGTTTTCAAGTTTTTGCTCAGCTACAGACTCTCAAGCATGGCTGGAAAGGGAAGGCTGGCAGCCTTGCTTCCTGATTTACCTGTGCTCAGCACATCCTTTTGTTCCCAGTCCACCAGAGCCACAGGTGCTGCCTTCAGGCCACCATGGCCCAGCTGCATCCCCCAGCACCCTCTCACACAGCTCCTCTGCAGTGTTGGCTCGACTGAGTGCAAGGAATAACTCTCATCCTTCTCCCAGCCTTGCAGTAGAGCCGTGGGTCTCTCCAGCTGGGTCATGTCCACACTGCCTCCGAAGCTGCCCCACTGAACCAGTGCTGGGATAAACCAGGCACATTTGCAAGGTCAGGTGCCTTCCCTTTGCCTTCCCTCACCTACAGAACGGGTCTGCCATGAGTGCAGGTGCAGAGACCCCTTCACTTGCAAGAGGTGAGGCTCACAGGTCAGCAGCACACCTCTAAAGGGCCACATAAAGACCGACATTCAGGGCTGTGTTTTCAAACCCAGGACACAGGCGATGGACAAAAAAAAAAAAAAGACATTTAGCAGATAATAAGTTTTAGGCAAACATTTCTTCTGAAAATGGCTCCCTGGAAGTCCATAGATTTTTTCTGCCAATAATGAGGTTCCTGCTCTAAGCTAAGAGATGTCTGTAATGAATATCACATATGAATATGTTCAGAATAAGGGGTGCTGGACCAGTATAGGATGAGGTCAGTCTTAACAAAACTAAAGTTAAGTCACTTTTGAACTGATATCAGATGAAAGCTCATCTTCTAGGAAAAGCAGAGGGAAAAAAAAAAAAAAAAAAGGCAAAAACCAGTCTGAGTCATGAGGTTGAAACAGGTTATTCAGTCACAATGTCCTGCAGCCACATCTCCCCTCCAGTAAAATGGGTTTGAAGTCTGGAATCCCATGAAATATTCGTGACAATGAGCTCGGCAGAATGGACACAGAAGAGTCGCCTTGTCAGACCAGTGTCTTCTACCAAGTCCCACCCGTCTCCAGTCTTAGATTGCTGCTGTAGCTCCTTGGACAATGTCAGGGAGTGGCTGGTGCTGCATGAGAAGTGTCCCCTTCAGTGTTCTTCTCTGCATTCCTATTCTTAGGGTTTTTTAAAAAGTTCATCTTTTGCCCCATTCTTTAATTTATTATCTCTGTAATTGTTTGATTTCTCCTCAGTTTCTTCTTCTTTAAATTTTCTTTGTAAAGTATCACTCTTAGATTTTGTAGGGATGGGCTGGTGACACTTCTAAATGGGAACAACAGACATCTTGAGGAAAAGAATAGGAACAGAGAACATATACAGCAACACTTCTGAAACCCCCCAGCTTGCAAGGGTTCACTGAACCAGGCTTGGTTGTTTTGTATTTAATAGCTCTGGTTAGATTTTTTTTCCCATGGACTTGAGCAGTCATCCTTTGAACTCTTGGAGGTTTTTAGCAAGCACAACTTCCCCCAATAAAGTGTTCCAGACTCTTCCTGTGAACTGGCTATTCTTGAAAAGATCACCTAATACCATATTGCACTTCTCAAATGTTTAGTAGCTGAATTCCTGGTAGACTCTCTGATAGATCTAATATGCACACTATGAGTAGGATACAGGACCTGTATCCTGAACTCTGGCTGTAAGATATTTCAGGTGAAAGTTGACCTAAATGTAATTACTGATGTCAGTATTAGTATGATTTTTTTTTTTAATCATCTGAAGGAAAATTACCTGTGTTTCTAAGGAGAAATGTAACTGAATATCCACTAAGAATTTGTGACATTTTAAAAGTCTGTAGGTTTGAATCAACATCATCAGGTATTAGCTACTCTGAGATAGTTTTAGAGGTCCAGTATGTACCCTGAGAAAAAAATAGGACAAATCCAGTTCCAGAAAGCGCCTGCCACAAATCAGGCAAGAAAATTAATGCAGAAAGAAACTAAAAGGGAATAAAGAGGGCTCAAGTGTACATTTAGCTGACTGACCCCTCTCTCCTCATCCCCCAGTATCGTGAACAGCAAGAAATAAAAAGCAAACGATTGATTGTCTCCAAAAAAAAAAAAGCAGGATGGAAGCAAGCTTCAATTTGAGCTTTAGGCAGAGGCTTCCATGGATCTTTCATTTTAGTTGCTTTGCTCACTAGTAAAAGATACCTTCGGGAGCTCCTCCCCGACACATTGTCCTTAGGGATCCCAGGGAAGAACAATGCAGTGATTTTTATCAGCCTTCCCTCGGCGGCATTGCAACTGTAGGAAAGAATTGGCTTCCCTGGCAAACAACGAGGAGTGCCCTGCACCTCGGCCCTGAATCCAGCCCTGAGTCAGTGCAAAGGCAGGCTGTAAATCACTGCACCCTGTGTTGCACAACTGGCTGCTGGGGAGGCAGGAATACAGCCCCCGGGGAAAAGGAGTAGCCAAACAGCCTGAAAAGTAAAAGTCACCTGCCGGGACTACAATCCAGAAACCCCAAACTGAACTCCACAAGATTTTCATCAGCGTTTCCAAAGGAGAGGTTAGCAAACTGTGGATTGAAATGTGAAATCATTGGGCAAACTGACTGAACCACAAAATGAGTAACTTCCTCCGGGAGCTCTCCCCCGGGGGGTCGGGATTGCTTTAAGGTGCACGGCCTCTGTGATGTAAATTGTCTTGAACCCTAAGAGGTTTTGCAGATTTACATGATAAGGAACTGTTTTCTCCCCCAACTATTAAGCACGATGTGGGGGAGAGATTGAATGGAAAGGAAAGAAGAAAAGCAGAAGCAGAAAGCTGGAAGGAGGCGGTAGGGAAAGAAGATTCTTGCAACACATTGATAGACGAGACTGAAAGTCAGTGGGGTAAAGAGAGTAAGAGCTGGATTTAGGCAGGGTAATTGCAAAAGGAGCTGCAAGTGGATATCGCACCTGGAGCTGCTCAGGCCTGATGCCGATCTACCAATATGTGTTTCCCCCTGGGCACCCATGTACAGGTAATCATGGAACAAAACAAAGACGGTCCTGATTTTCTAAAACATTTCTCTAAATATCAGAAATCATAAGTACAGGTGTTTCTGGAGCCAGTGATAATGTCTTTGGATTTAAAAGGACCTGGAGGATTTTTCTTCCATGAATTTTGCACAATTTTTTTGCGCTTATACAAACCTTTCACTTCTATGGGATCACATGGCAAGGAGTTCCATTATTCAATCAAACATTTAATTAAACAGAGATGCTCCTTCACCCAGGAATGGTGCTTTGGCCAGATCCTGCAATGCAGGAAGGGTTGTGGAGGTTGTCTGAGAGAACTGATCATTCTCAGTGATCCTTTGAGCCAAGAAAAAGGGGTCACTGTGACTTCCAGGGACTGGAAAACTCAGGGAAGCAGAACAGAAGTTCTTCATGGTAATAGGAACAAGAGCAGTCTAGGGAGCAGAGTACACAGGTAAAGCTTTAGGAGTGAAGGCCATTTCCAGACATTTCATATGACCATGGAAACAGATGAATTGGCATGAGACCACATCTACAAATGCAGATATGAGGATGGAGAAGAATCTGTGTTTGAGGCTCTTCTCCCACAGAGGAGCAACAGGTCAAGCCTGGGATCATGGAGTGGCTGAGAGGCTAAGATGAAGACTGCAGATAAACGGATGTGGGGAGCTACTAACATTCGATGAGGAGAAAAGGAGCAGAAGGTTGACATGGAAGTGATTTCTCTGTGTCTGAAGGAAATTTTCAATTCTTTCAGGGAACATTTTTCATCTCCCATTCCTCCAGGTCTTGTCACAACAGAAAGCTTCATTCTCTTCATGTTCTCAATGGTGCAACTGCCTCCACATCAGCAAACTTACATTAATGGAAGACAGCAGAACAAATCCCAGGGCTGGAAGGAGAAAACTCCTTCATCATGAGTCTCTTGGTATGGCATGTGAGAAGGCTCTTTCCTTTTAGCCTTGGAGAGGATATCAAATTGCTTTTAATGTTGCATCTATCAATGCTGGGCCACAAGATGTTTGTTTGCTTCAGGTGTCATGGGAGCTGAAAAATCTTTTTGCGGGGAATATTATCCCTCTAAAGCCTTATCTTAAGGAAAACATATGCAATCTTGCAGGGAAGCCTCTCCTGGTTGCATTTTAACTTAACAGGAGGTTCCCTTCCCAACATATCTGTTAGCACAGGAATATCTGCACACACACATCCACACAGCACTTTAGCAACCAAAGAATGTGAAGCCCTCCTCAGATGGGCTGGGGAGGGGGGCAGCCGAGGGAGGAAGGCTTCCCATGCCATTCCAGCTTTGAGATATCCCTGGAACGAAGGGGTAATTACACAAAAGCCAAATATGCTGGTTCTGAACTGCTGCCAGCTGGAGGCCTCTGTATCAGCAGGGCCCAGCCCCACCATCCTCCAGCCACCACCCTGGAGGTTCCTGCTGCCCAATGCTGCAAAAGGGATAACACATCTGCTGGCCTGAGGATCCTAAACCTTGCTCCGAAAAACACCTTACTGGGCTTGGTACAAGGCAGCAGCTGCACACAGAGTGTAGTGCTGTGGGCCATGGCCTTGGGAATGGGACAGGGAAAATAGCTCCTGCCTTGCTGACCCTGCCAGAGAGGGAAGGGATGGATTCTGTACTCTAAAGTAGGGGCAGAAGAGGTTCAAATTACTGGCAGATTTTGGAAAGCTTTTTAAGTGGTTTCTTCAAAGGAAGAAACTTGTTACTTGTCCTAACTCTGATGGTGTAAAAAAATATTTCAAAGGAGGCATTGTTTGAGCACTTTCACATGTCTCACCTTTAATGTCTCTGAGCTTCTGCTCCTCCTGTACAAATGGAACTGCCTGTCTTGCCCGTGATTTACTCTACAGGGGAAACTTTTACCCTCTGGAAGACTCACATAGTCCCTGAGATTGTAAGAAGCAGGATAAATAATCACACCAAGAGTGTGTCTTGAAGTCTAAATGTTGTGGTTGTTAAAAATTGAATTCTTAGGTTGTTAGCACAGTTCTGCAATAAACTACTGAATTCCCTTATGCCATTATTCTCCCTGTTACTGTTTATATTTTCCAGTATTTGTTTTCTATGGAAGAACTTTTTTCAAAACACATTTTCATTTTAAAATTTTCACTGTTTTTATCCATTGCTATCTTATTTCATTCTAATGAAAACAAAAATTTAAGTGGAAATATGATTGTGGCTTGCAAGAAAATCTCTGAAGTCAAGATACAATTAACTACTAAAAAGGTAGATGCCACTATCATGTTTCCAGCTCATCTGGGCACAGTTATCTCTGCTTGGGATGGGTTTGTACAGCATCTTGCTCAGTCCTAGAGCTCCTCTGAGGTTTGTGGGCTTCCCTTTTAGACAAACAGAAGTAGCAATACAAAATCCAGAAATCCAGCAGCATGAGTTCAGCCCTGTTGCCAAGGACTCCCACTCCTCATCCCTTCCAAACCCTGAGGAAATCCATCGATTACCCGCTGTTTTTTGGAAGTCAGCAGTTTTGGGTGGTTTTGAAGTGGGGGGCCTTTTCTAAAGCAAACATAAATCAGTACACATATATATACACCCTCCTGCACACACAAACCCCATACATCATTTTAATAAAACCCTACCAAAACAAGGAGTCCACTGCTCTCAGATAATTCATCTCCGTAAGAAGATGAAGAGAATGAACAGTGTCAGAGACACAAACCATCTCTACCACCAGAAGTCTAAAATTTTGTGGTCATAAGGGTGGCACAAAAACATGGCTGTAAAGCAAGCATTTGGAAGCAAGGGTGTTTGCATGGCTAATGTGGCTAAAGAAGGAACAGTCAGTGTTAAATGGCAACAGGGATAAAAAAACATAAAGGAAATTCTGGTCTTTAGAAGATTTGAGACTGTGGCATCTCAGGCCAAATGCTTCTGCCTTCCCTGCCTCCTACTTGAATACCCCGCTGGAAAACAGGAGGTGGGGTATCAGGCAGAGGGAAATGTGTCATTTACTGGCACTGCTTCCTTCCCCAGCAATCCCACAGCTGCTGTGGTTTTACTCACAGGCCCACTGAAGACAGGAGGAATCCTGTACCCAGTCTGGAAACACCAGTAAGGAATGAAGCAAAGAAACCCTGCCCCTGAACTCAGCCAGTGGGTCATAAGCAGAGTTGCTGTGGCCACTGCACAACAGCACAGATCACTTCTGTTCCTGCCCAAGGGCATCTTACCTCATCCATCAGCCCAGGCTTTGACTGCAACATGACTGGAAACTTCTAGCTGTGGTATTTTTCACTTTTTGGGTCAGGTTTCTTTTCGAGGTAGCTGGTTGTACCTTCAAAAAAAAAAAAAAAAGTAAGAAGAAAAGAAAAAAACCAAAAACATTTGTTGCATTTTATATCCCATAGTGCCCTGAATCAGAACAGCATTCTCCAACATTCCAGCCCTTCTCTCAGTGCTGTACTGTGGCACTGATCCCTTTCCTAGAGATCCTAGGTCAAGACAGCAGTTTGGGACTGGCTCTTCTTCCTGAGGGATCAGAAAGATCTCCATTTCTTTGCATTGTGACAGAACATTTTGCCTTGGGCTTTCTGGGTCTTTGGTGCAATCCTAAGGCTAAGCACTACTTTAAAAACAGCAACAACAACAACAACAACAAAAGTATTTTTCTGGCATTCATTTCTAGAAGAACTTAGAAGAGCCCAATTTAATATGCAATACTTCAATAGGTCCAGTAAAATCTATTCCTTGTATACAACCTAATGCTCTAGCCATAAATTCAGATTTGTTCACGACCACAACAAAGTCCTTCAATGGTAGAGGAAGATCATTACAGGATTTTCCTTGTTATTACAGCCCAGCAGAGAAAGCAGTTTCAGAACAGCTGACAGAAGTTTCCATCTAGCAAACTCTGCAGATGGGTCACAGGCTTCCAAAAAGTGTATCAGTCAGAGATGAATTGGATTAAAGATAATCTACAATGTGAAATCCTGTTAGAAAAGGGGTTTCCACTGCTTCCAGAGCTGAAACTCTCCTGGATTGAAAAAAGGCAGCTGATGTTTGTTTTGACAGCTGTGCAGAGTGAGAGGTGTGTGTGTGCATGCTGGGGAACAACACATATGGTCACCATGTGACACGACCCACAACCAGATGAAAGAAAATTGTCCAATATCTCCAGCAGCGTGGTTCAAATTCCACTTCAACCAAATTGGCGAGCGTGACAAATGCGAGCTAGTCCTTCTTCCCTACCATTGATTTAAGAGGCAAAGGACTCCATTTGATCACCTGCATGCCGTGGTTTTCATCTACTCCTAAAATTTTGGGATGCCAAATAGGGAAAAGCTGCTGGTTGTTAAATCATATCATTACTTCTCCAGTTCAAGTCTCTTACTCTTCCTCCTCTCTTTTTAAAAATCGTGGGTTTTTTCCTTCAAGGCTTATGCCATTGTGGCAGCTCAGGGAAATGAAACTTTGTGGTCCTGCAGAAGAGGAGGGTGATGCAGCATCAGAGAATTCACCATAAGGGGGCAGGACAGAAGCCCAGACCAGAGCAGAAGGAATCTGATGTAAACACAGATACAGAAAGGGACTGGACAAATTCAGGGAAGAGAAATCCATCTAGAGCTATTAACCAAAAAGTGACCTCTGCTCTCAGACCTCTGCTGCAAGGGACTGAGGGGAAAGAATTGCCCAGCCCATGCTGTCTGCACTTCCATTAATTCTGAGTGATAGACAGATGGACAGGCTTAAGGCTTTCCCTAATCCACCTTTGCCATTGGAGATGGGGCTTCATTAGCAACTGCTACATAACATCCTCCTTGCACCCATACAAATAATGCCTATTATGGTCTTCTTTTGCTTCGTCAATAACACTGATGACTCCTTCATGCCCATACAGGATTCCCAAATATTACTGTGTCCAAAGAAAAAAAAGGTTCCTCCTGCCAACCAATCCATGGATGACACAAGTGCTGAGACATACCAACAGCAATAGCACACACCCTTTTAACATATTTTTATTTTAGGCCAGTTTTACCACTGTGGAATCCTTGGTGTGTTTATTCCTTATCCCTGTCTGCCTATGACAGGTCATGAATGGTTCATGCTGTTTCATGGTGCTTGGGAATGACAGCATCAATCCAAGGGACTCTTCTACTGAGGTGGGAATTTACTGAGATACAGTTCAAACCTTTCTTCTGGCTTTGTTTGTGGCTTTGGACAGATCTGTTCTCTTCCCATGCTTGGGCCAACCCAGGCATGTCCCACATTATCCAGGTACCTGAAAAGCAGTGGCTGCTCAGGTTCTGGAGTCATTTGTGGTACATGAGGCATCACACAATAAAGACTCGATGCTGGACAAGTCCTTGTGCTCCTGCAGTAACACACTTGGTTTCAGTGGTTACTCTTCACTGAGTTATGAAGCTAGTAAGATTCAATCTATAGCTTCACCTGAATTTCTAAAACTGACCTAGGAGACTCCTTCAAGTACAATATCTTCTCATGAAGGTCCAGATGGACTTGCCAGCAGCACCAGGGAAGGTGTGAGGACTGTTTTGCTTCCCAGTCTGTTAATGTAAAATGCTGAAATACAACTGTCTCAGCAAGGGAAGGATCTAAAGATGCTCACTAAGAACAGATTTTATAGTTCAAGCTGAGGAGAGACCCCCTCTCAGTTTGACCATCAGACCTACCTATGGACAAAAAATCCAGCAAAAGCCCTGACTGAGAAGCTGGAGAAGCTTGTTGAGTTATTGTGGAGTGACTTTCCCAGTAGCTGCTCTGTTTGCATGTGTCCCAAAACATTCAGGACAGAAATCTTAACAGAAGTATCAGTGGATTTTAATGAGATTAATATTTCAGACTGGTGATGGTAGAAAGTGTCTTGGTTGTTCCAAATCTCTTCTTTGTGGTGATGTCAGAAGCAAATGGTTTTGTGGATTATCCAGCAGTTAATGCTTCCTCCCTGCCTTGAATGAAACCTGTCCACACAGGAACCCCTTGAGCTTTATTCAAGTTCTTAAGCTGACTTTTTAAATGAGCAGAAAACCACCTATAATGAGTACTTGGTTGAATTAAAAATTACTTTTATTGATCTGAAACCTTTTCTTAACCATTTAAGATTGGCATTACCAGAAATTTATTTATGTAAACTTTTCCACACAAGCTTTACATTAAATCCATTAGGGGAATAATCATACCTCTAATTCAATCAGCTCAGTGTTGATTGCAAACCAACAACCACTAAGTGGCTGCAAATAGCCTATAGTTCTGTCAAAAATACCTTGTCCAGTTCTGTAGGGAGCTTTGCTAGAAAACAAGAGTAACTGGAAATCTTGAGCAGTGGCAACCCAAGGAAAGATGCTACAATGCTCCTTGCTTTTCTGGTCAAACTAAAAATCCCTTCTGCAACTGGTTGCTGAACATCACATTAACAAGATATGCTTAAGAAATAAAGACTGTTCCCGACAGTAAAGTGGGGGGGAAATTACACATGACTCAACTATTTCCTTGCTACGATTTATTAGATTTTAAATGTGCTCATGTTGTACCCATCAGCCTCTCTGCTGCTATGGAGTCTGTGCCAGAATTATGACAAATGAGATTTTTCTGCTCACTACAAGTTTTATCTGAATTATCTACCATGTTAGAGGTCATGGGTATAACACTTCATTTTTCTCAGGACCATAGATATACTGAATGTGGATGCCAGGTCATGAACTATTTCACAGGCCTGCTATCATGAACTCATGTGAAAAAAAACCATAGTGCACAATTAGGCTTATCTTCAAGAGCTCCAAAGAATGAAGTCCAGTCTATACTGATTTATCTGATCTTTCCTATAAACTGGAATGAGGATAGCGTGGGGGCACAGAATTCACCCTGCACAATTGTAGCAGAACAAAAGCAGGACAACAGGAACGGTGAGCAGCACCTGGGGAATGGAACCCTGACAGGCCTTAAAATGATCTAGCCTTTGAAACAAATTGTCTTCTTCTAAACAATGACTTGGTAAATACAAAGCACACGCTGAGATAGCCACTGACCCTCAGGAAGGAATCTGCCACCCGGGTAGATACAGAGCTCGAGGGAGAGCTTTCCTTCCGCAGCTGTTCTTGACCCTTAGATAGCACTGGAATGACCAAGTTGGGAAAAAGCCCAGTTAATATCTTCCTCTCAAAGACAGTGGTGGCAGAGATTCATCAATGTTTGGGGTTACAAATAACTCCAAAGCACTGAGAAAACAAAGCAAGAACATGTGAAATGTGGGATTATCCCAGATGTTGCACTTTAGCTTCAGATGGCAAAACCACGACCCGAGTAACCTAATGAGATGGATTGCAGTGCAACTGAATGTATATTATCCATATTATTGGCCTAATATTTCAAGCTGATCTTCTGCTTACAGTTCATGTCAGCACATAGACTGGCTTATTCAACCTCTTGAAAACATCTTGCAGAGATAAAACACATGTGTATATATTATAATCTTTGGTAAGTCAGAGTCTTCTTTTATGAAACAGTGACGTTTATGGGGGGGACTGATCATTTTCAGATGTTTTGTTTAATTCAACTAAGCAGTTAGACAGATACTAACAACACAAGAACAATCCTAAACATTTTAGAGCCAGAATCTCTTAATCACCCTGGACCAGTCACTGATCTGCAATCCTGTGAATTACATTTGCACTTTGAGTTTCCTTGTAATAAATTGGAACTTGGATGTGCCACCAGTTTTAAAACCTTCTGCAACACTGTCCCTTTGAGGTGCTTATGGGACTTGTGGTTAAGCAAGACATCAGTTCTTTGAGCTAAGCCTTATTCTTCCCCATACAGTCTTTATTTTTTAATAGATGGGAACCAGAAGTAGAGACAAGGACAAAGGAAGATGCAAATCTGAGCAACGAATTAGAGCAGAAATACTGGAGACACAGGCATCTGAACATACACTGGTTACGTACATTGCCTGGTGAATAAAAGCTTCCAGCCCCCTGTAATACAACACCTGAAAAACCACTTGATATCCCAGAAGCTGGCCCCACTATGTAACAGGAGATTGCTTGTAAATTTAGAAAAGAAATTGCCAAGCTACTGAACTACCGTGGGAAACCTGCCAGGGTATCACCTTAAGGAAGGCAGTCCTGGCTACTGGGACTGTGGTTGCTTCTCATTAAATGCACGAACAGCTTCTGGAATAAGACATTTCTCTGTAGTATTACTCTGGCAGGCTGGAATTAAGGAGTCAGAGAGGACAAGCCCTGCTCTCAGCTAGCAGGAACGTGACAGCCATTTTCTGGCCCTGCTTTCCCAGCTGCTGTTTGGAAAGGATCACCAGGCTTCCCCTTATGGGGGATGACTTAAAAAAGCAGGTCTTTTGTCCATAGCTCTTCCCTGTGCAGTTTATGCAAGACAGAAAATCAACCATGGAGAATACATTAGTAAATATATTATGATGAGAGAAACTGTGAGACTATTTTGTTATCAACCTTTGGGGCAAGAATGCTGGCTGGTTTAAATGGCACAGAGATGTTGATTTCTAAAGACTGCTACAAGTGAGAAAACTCAGGCGACAGTCAGACATCTCATTCCTGTTGATGACCATCAGATTTCCACAGGGAACAGAAAGACAAGGACTCAAGACTGCTGCATAAACCACCAAGGACAACCACTCTTCCTAGTGGCCCCTAAATCTCTTTGATTTCAAGGCTAGGAATCTACTGCAGAATCAGGATGTGGCTGGCTGAGATTAGAGTGTGCAAATCTTCACACATAAACTTAATTCCTTTGTGATGAATGTCGTTCAATGAATGTCCCAATTTTTTTTTTTTTTTTTTAAGGACTGAAACAAAGATTGTAATTGCTCAGCAGTCAGGTTGTCAAAACATCCCCTTTGCTCTCTTCATGTAAAAAGCTAATTCAGACTTGTATTGTATTTAAATACTCAGTGTTGACAAACACTGAGAATAAGCTGCAGAGAGCTAGAGTAAAATACCAAAAATGGAAGATACTTAACTGCACGATTTCCACAAGGTGAAATGAGGACTTGTAGCAGTGACTTCCCTGAGCTATTTTGGGTGGGATAAACTGCACTCTGAAAAGGCTGGTTTCTTTCTGAGTTCAGTGATGTTTTTCAGAAGAACTGAGACATTTATCTGTTATTGAAGTTGAATTCTTAGACCATTAGAGGACTGCCAAAGCGGTGTGCTTTATCTTTGCTCTTTGCAGGACAAAGTTTTCCTCTCAGGGAAGAGCTATTTCTTTATGGTATTTCAAAGCTTTTCTAATAAATGATACAGATCCACATGCTCAGGTTTGTAAGGATCTGTAGTGCAGATTCCTTGGAACTCCTGACTGTTCCCAAAAAACATAGAATTTTTATGCTTTGTGGACCATACAGATATTGATGGAAATACAATTTCTTCTCTTAGCTGTCAATGACTCAGCTTAGCTTTGTCCTCATCATCTGAAGCAGCACAAAAATAGCAAAAAGAAAGAGAAAGAATTCACTGAACAGACATAAGTGCAAAGTGTGACAAAGAGCTGGAAATTTGACAACTGAATGGAAGAGGTGGTTCCCAACAGCTTTCAGACACTTTCCTCCCTTTTCCTATACAACCTTTTTTTATCCTGTACAACCTTTGATCTAAAGCCCTGTACAGAGTTACAGAAGAAGAAAAGATATTTGCTGACTGTCCTGCTGTCCCCTTGAAGAGACAAGAGAGTCTCTATGAAATGCTGCAATTACCCTGACAGAGTCAGAGGTGCACTGTGCTCACTGTTCAAGTCTAGACACTGCTCTTGACAACTATCTGGAGAGACATCCATCAACATGGCTGCAAACATTTGCATCTGCATAGCACAGCAGAGCCTGAATTTTACCGCACGCTACAGGATGGGTGGTTAAGCTTATTTAAGTGTGGGATGAAAAAATATATTAATTAGTTAAAAACATTTAATGTTTCATATTTTATATTTCCTATAGATGACATGAATGCAAGAGAGCAGCTGAGAGTTTTGAAGCTTGTGCAAAATGCAGTGAGAAGCCTTCAAGACCATCTGCTCCAGAAGGTTTTTTGCATCTCCAGCAGATGTGTTTGTGACAAACTAGCCATTTTCCTTGTCTCTTGCTCCCTTCTTTATCACACTGGGATAAAGGCTATTGTACAACTGGAATTCTCTCTGCCAAGAGTGATAAAATGTTGCTTTTCCCTTTGTTTCACGATTTCTTTCAGGCTCTTGGGTGAGCCTGAAAATGTTATGACATGTCCATAGTTTTTCCCATTTATTTTGAGACCCAGAATGGGATCTGGACACTGATTACCATGGCAACCTGTATACAATTTTACTAAAGGGAATGGATGTTGTGGGGAAGACACTTGGGTGAAGAGTGCAATGCATGCACAGTTTTGTGGTACTAAAAGGTACAGGAAAAACATGGCTTGAAACTGAACCTTCAAACTTGTCCTAGAATGAAAGAGGACTACCATCCTACCACTACCATGGGCAGCAGTCTGACAGACAACTATTCTCTTAGCATAAACTGTTTAAATGTAGCCCTTCTCTTTGTGTTCACTTAGTGCCCTCCTTTGTTGTGTTTCTTTAAACAGTTTTCTGACTTTTAACATCCCATCTGCACCTTTCCTCATATTCAGTGGTACAGGACTTTCATTAGCACAGGTTTTCAATGTGTTGCCACCATGCTAGGGAGGACATTCCCAAGAAGACATAGAGGCAATTTGTTGCTTTTCCTTCAAAACTGCAATGCATGTAAAAGCCTCGATAAAAGACTGACAGACTGAGGCTGGTGCCATTTATGATGAGGCAACAAAGAAGGTCTATTTCACCAACTGGATTTGCTGCTGTCTCTCATCTCACTCTTGAGCAGGAACTGCCTTTATGCACACTGCCTCTATCACATCACAGCAGCAGTTAGCTTTTCTCCAGGACAAAGGCTTCTAAGAGTCCCAGCAAGTCAAACAAAAATCACATGTGACCTCTGTCTCCCAGCACCTCTGGCTTTCTGCATTGCATCCTGCACCCACCAGTGCACATAAGCCCTCAGAAGTGCTGAAAGCAGACAAAATCCTATGAGCTATGTGGTAGCTGCCAGCAAGAACCAGTGCTTCAAAGGCAGCCGAAGTCACAGGTTTCATTTGTTACACACATAGTCTACCCTGGAAAATGTTTCTGATGTTGTTACAGGTTTTACTATGATGGAAAAGTCCCTTCAGCATCAGCATCAGAATGTCCTGTAACTTCTACCCGTAATGAAATACTCCCACCCAAAACGGGTGCTAGTCCTGTCCCAGGACAAGGCTGGTATCCTATGACTCAACATCCTTGTAGGCTGTAAGTGGTCCAAGTGTGGCTTTCCATGTGAGAGCTGCTGGGTAATCCAAATTCCTAGCTGTGGCAGGAAATGAGCCTGCAGGGATAGCTGAGTCTGATAAAGATGGGTTACTTCAAGACACTTCCCAGTGGAACACTGAAGGGAGCCACTGTCTCTTGCTGAGAAGCAATCCTGTTTCCTGAGAGGTCTACTTTGAATCTTGTGGCTCTTGGCTACATGAAAAATTTGCTGTGAGGCAGAGAAGGTTGGGAAAGTAGGCCACTCCCTCAAAGAAGTCTTTTGCTAGTCTAGAAATATCATTAGATGTGAAATCACATTCTTAACTTATGCTGGCAAGTGATTAGGGCAGACCCAGCATGAGGCTGCCAATTGCAATATGTCAGAGTTTGTACGAATAACTTGGGTAGGTTTCATTTCTTTAACAACGCATTGCAACCCATGGGTCATGTGTCTGCCAGACTCCAGCATCTGAATCTGCATCCCTGACATCTGAGCAGCCACTGGCTGACATTTGATACTGCTCCATTGAGCTTACTAACTCTCACTACTTGTCCTGCTGAACTCTTCGTGGCCACTCCATCCATTACAGCTACCCAAAGGGACAGGAAATCAATGCTGGTATCAAGCAAATGCAAATTCTGAGTCAGCCACATGGAGCAAAGGAATTGCAGCTTCCAAATATGGCATCAGGCACAACGTGGAAGCAGAGAATTGTGGTTAACACAGCCTTGAATATTTCTGGGCATTTTACCCAACACAGCAGGAGCGTCTTCAGATGAATGAACTGGGCTCCTGACACTTTGTGTATAAATTTTCAAGTGGGTTTTACTGTCTCCTTTCTCCAGAGGAAACAAGGGCCACGATAGGCACACACACACACACACACATAAACACACACACCCCCTCCAAAAAAACCAGTAACAGAAACACACACAGAAGTCCCCAAGATCAGCCTGTTGATGTAAACCATAATAAAAAACACACTCTGGTTTGTGGAAGATTCTCTGGAGACTTGCAAGAAAAAAAAAAATATGCACACTTTCTGTCTACTATTTTTAAACCTCAATTTCAAATGGATACTCAAGGTCACCTAAGCTGAGCTCTGACAGATGTGATGTTTAACTGATTGGAAAGAAAACAGCGGGGCGGGATGTGGCGGCAATAAAATACTGGCATTCCCTTGTCAGGCCTTCAGAATTGCTCAGCAGCTGTGGTTGGATGATGTACTTTGTGGATCAGCCATCTGGTGGGAGAGTCCTTGGATTTAGGAGGATCTGTCAGATTATTGGTTTCTCCATGCTCCTCCTGGGATCAGGAAAGAAAATGTTGACAACCCATGGATGCTTTGTGCAAAAATGTAGCATTTCATTGGTAACACTCATGGTGAAGTCCATCCGCAGAGAGCAAAGATTTGGAAATGATAGTTGGCAGCCCTGTTATCCCACCAGCTCCTTCCCCTTCTCCCTTGAGTCTGGATTTTCCTGCTGCTGGGTTTACTGTCAAGGTACATGGCATAAACTCAAAGAATCCAGTGATATCCCCATACAGCTGGCCTGCCTTTCTGGCCATGTTCGAATCCAGAAGGTTGAAAACATGTTCTGGGAGTTGTAAAATCCTAATTTTAGGGACAGTGCTAGCAAATCTCTTTTTAGGCTATTTTCTTAATCATCTGGATAATGTCTTTTTTGCATTCTGCATCTTTAGTTAAAATGCCTGTGGAAAACTTGGGAGAAAAAGATATTTCTGCTAGAAGTGTCACTGATCTCACAAAATGCTTTACAGATGCCACTGCCACCACAAGGGAAATCAGTGGTGAAATACAGACCCAAAACTGAACCTTCCAAAGTCCAGGCTAGCATACTGTCATGAAGAATCCTTTCCTCAGGACCAATCAGACATTCTTTATAACTGTCATAAAATTTAAAAAAAGTAGGAAAATTCCAACCTTCTTTAAAACTACAAAAGGATTTTTTTTTTTTTTTTGGTTTTCAATCCTAGATCAAAAAGATTACTCTGTGATTTAAACATATTACATTTTTGCAGCCAGCAGTGAAAGCATTAAAACGAGAATATTTCTGTCCTAAATGTCTGTGAATTTACTATCTGCAGAGAAGAAAAGGCTCAGTTGCCTTCACAGTTCACATACCAATGGCCTGCTTCTCCCTCGAACTAAATTCCTTTGGATTTCCACCACTGTCCAGTGAGGCTAATACTGATCCCTAAATATCTATCCAACATGGAAAAAGTCAGTCAAAAATTTACTCAGTACAAAAACAAGTCTCCTCCTGCCCTACAGTGCTAAATATTTACTAATACTATGTACTGAAGGCTTGCTAAATCCAGAAACTGCGGATTTGGGATATTTTCCCTCACTATGATGGATCACTATGATCTTTGTCCCACCACAAGCCTCACACAGTATGTAGAAGATCTTTGGTCCATAAACCGAAAATTATAATTGTTAACATTTTTAATCTTCTTCCAGCAGGTGGAGGTAGATGTGTGTTAGATTTTCCTTTGGGAAAACAAGGGAGATCTATAGCTCAGAAAGCAACTTTATGTGCATCTAAACCATGTTTGCAATAGCTGCTATATGATCTCTTTATCTATGACTCCCTTTTGTTTTCTTCTCAAAAGAAGGAGAAGTAGAGAGAATGAAAAGGAAAAATACTTCTGCATTTGTAATGTGAAAATACCTTGTCTCCCTTGAAACTTAAAAAATCCTGTGTGGATAAAATTAAAAACTCATTACAAAGTTGAACAAGTTCCTATTACTCTTTATTTGTTCTCTCTAACTCTCATTTTTTTCCAGAGTCTCGATTTGGAGATGGAAAATCAGCACTGTGATGGAAAATGCCTTTTTCCAGAAGCCTTCTGCCTTACAAACAAGGGCCAAATGTTTGAGGTAAGAGCCTGATTACATTTGGAAAGCCCATGTGAAGCTTTCTTTACAGGCTTCTTCCCTTGGCCTCACCCTTTGCTCTAAACACTTATGAGAAGGAAGAGTTTCAGGAGACATTCTCCATGTGGGTTCCCTCAGACAGACTCTTCTCAGGGCTTCACCAGGAGATTATTGGTGTCTCAGCACATGCAAAAGGCATCACAAGCCTTGTGGGGCGATCACAAGGGGATCTTTCTCTGAACAGAATTCACCAGATATGGAAGGGCTCTCCACTAATGATTCACTTGCTCAACTCCAAACATTCCTATCCCATGTTGATCAGATAATGATCTTTGAAAAATTGTAGCTGCCATGCAAATGGAGAGCAGAGGAAGATTCCTGGAGGATTTGCATTCCAACCTGAAGGAACCCCTGGCTTGTCAAAGGGATTAGGGTGAGCCTAACAAGGCTCACCCTAATCCACATCTTCCCATGGAAGTTGAGTTCATTTGGGGCAAAGAGGATTTTTCTCATTGGGTTTCATTTGCAGCCCCCTTTTGATAAGGGCTTTCCCTGGAAAACCTCAGTTGTCAGGGTTAATGGCTTAAGCAGCGTTGATAGATTCTGTTTATGTTGGGTGAGGAGGTTCAGGTGGCCCAGTCTAATGTAAGCTTTCCGTCAACTGTAAACAGCAGCTTTTTATGTCAAAGCAGTGTTTCTGCCTTTTGACAAAGCATTAACAGACCTATGAAAGGAAGAACCCAGGGTGAGGATAGTAGGAATAGCAAAGAGGTTTAATAGGTCATTACCACCACAAGTTGTGATAAGTTGACAAAGGAGTTTGTCTTCTCTGCCAAGGTCCCAGAGAGAGTTCACATCCACCATATTCTGGCTCCTGTTTTCCGTTCTGCCTGAGGAGCTGGAGAGAAATTCGTGGTGGTGTCTCTGCCAGCTGGGAGGAAAAGTCTGCTGTCGCTGCTTAGACCTCCCCAATCTTATGGTGAGCTAGGGGAGATTCTGCCTTTGACCACAGCCTTTTCCTGAAGCACAATGGCTTGTCTGAAATGGGTCCTGCCTGGAAAAATATTTCCTGTATGGATTCACAGGAAGCTTCCCATGTGTTGTCTGTACACAGAGCTATTCCTAGTCTGACAGCTCTGTGATGACAATCGGACTAAATTAAGACTTACTCTATGCCTGTGGTCTGGCATTAGGACATGACACCTTGGTTGGTATCTTCATTATCTGGTCCCACCCAGAAATGAGACAGATCCAAGACTCTTTGGCTTACAGGGAGGAGGATTGGCCACTGGCCCAAGCTAAGAGCAGAGGGAATGTGGAGCTGTATATCATGTGGAACACCAGCTTTCCTCTCGTGTTCCCAATCTTGGTGACTGGCTGTAGAAAAGCACATGCTTTTCTACAGGAGCCCAGATGAAATTGGTTCATGGGCCAAAACATTGAGTCTTCTGCGTAAGGATGAACATTCAGTCAGGAAAGGCGGTGTGAGCCTAAGGGTCCTCCTAGGAACAGGAGAGAAAGGCCACTGTGGGAGATGAGATTAATTCTACCCAGAACAAATTAGAGGGGGGAGGATGAGGGAAAAGGTCTGTAGGAATTTTAAGGTTAATTTACTGAAATTTGTGTCCTGTAAAGAAATCATCTATACTCCAAAAAGCTTGTGATGAAAAGCCAGGTTGTCAGCAACATCATTTACTCTTTTACCACAGCCACCAGTAAAGATAAGCACAGTTCTGTTTTAGAGGGAACTGTGATAATGCTTGTGTAATCCAAGGACCCCACTACCTTTAACCTGTGAGCATCTCAGAAATGTTAACACCTTTAACACACGGGGACGCCACTCAAAGGACGAAGACTTTCAAATTTTGTTAAATGTGATAATATGTAAATAACTTGGATTGGATGTGGCAAAGTAAAAAAGTGCTTGGGTCTGCTCCAGACTTCTTTTTTTGCTGTAGCAAAGACCTCAGGAGGCAAAGGGGAGTTGTGTAGTGTGTGACAATCTTCATTTACTGGATGCAGGTACCAGAATTAGAGAACAGTCAGAGACAGAAGGGTTTTACTGAGCTCACACATCACAGTCTCACTGACTGTGGAGCAATACTGCTTCCCAGGGAGGTCTTGCCTACCTCTGCTCTACCAAAAAAGTCTCAAGCCGAGACTACTCTTGAATCTCTTTCTCTTTGCTGGGATCTTTTCTATCACCTGCAGGCCTTCAGTATAAGATGGAACTTATCTTTATAACCATTTATTAATGTTGTCGACTGATGAACTGGCAGGAGAACAATTTGGTGGAGCAGTGAGTCTGCTGAGAAACAGCCAGTGGGAGGCCAGGGTGAGACAGCAATGGACTGTAATCAGGCTTGCACCATCTGATTTTGCTTCTCTTTTGCTGACAGATTCTTGGCTCAGACCCAGTAACTCATAGAGGGTAAAGGATGGCAGCTAATATTTTGGCATGGGAATTAGCAGAGCATTGCAGGATGTCAGAGAACCATCACCTCAGAGGGCCACAAAGTGGTAAAAATGTGGCTTACAGGGTTAAGCCATGTTAGAATGAACTTGCTCTGCCAGTCCAAAACAGCTGAAAAGTCTGTTATCTCCATTTATTAGTTTAAGCCTTTAATCCACCTTGCTGTCCAATTAGATTAATGAAACAAGAATCCCGTTTACAGCTTGACCTGTATTATCACGCTTGTAACATGGGAATAAATGTATTTATGAAAGGGGTGTGGAAGTTCCTGGGTAAGGACTGCCACAGGGTTTATTTAGTGAGGGCTGAATAGCTCATTAGTGACCTGAAGAGCATAGGAGGGCTTGTGGGACTAACCCGCTGTCAGAAGACAAGGTGATGTTCTTGCTATGATATTGCCTAACAAAAATGTTAATAGTTCAAAGGAGAATTTATTGCTTTGCTCAAGTGCTCCTGATTTGCTCTCAGATTATTTTTTTTTTTAATATATAATGGTTGGGACTAAACTGCTTTATATATTAGGAAATGGATCTGCTTGCAAGCAGGATCTGTGATAACTGTTTAATGGAAACCAGTGAAATGCTTTGCTGGTGTGTCTGTAGGACTTCCCTTAAATTGCTAGAGGTGTTCAGATGAGTTTCCCTGACAAGTACTGACACTCTTTTCTCTTTTCTTGGGCCGGATTCTGGTCCCACACATTACTCTCCAGAGCATTTTGACTTCAGTGGTCCTCTTGACCAGTGAGACTCCTTATGGAGCAAGGCCAATGCTGAAACACCCTTGACACCAGGGACTTTTGGAAGTCAACAGGATTGAAGAGGATTGAAAGAGTAACTAGTCACCAAATAAAGACTTTTCTGAAAGGACTCCCATGCTCCATTTCATAGAGTGCCTGAGGTGCTTTTGCCTATCTCAGCATCAAATTAAACTTTGCTCTGTGCTAAAACACACTAGATAGGGAGGCAAAGGTGGTTAAGGCACTCATCAGGATTTGGGAGTGCTTTGTTTAATTCTCTGCTCTAAGACTGGTTCCCTGCATGACCCTGAGGCTGTCCCTCAACCCTGCGGTGTTTCATTTGTAAAACGGGCAGGGTATCACAGAGTTCCTCCACAGGAATGCAGCAAGGAGAAAGTGTTAGACACTAGGTTGTCTCTAATGTCCTGGTAAAGATAAGATATCATGGAAGCCATAAGAGCTTATAATCAATTGAAACAAAGCTCTGGGAATTCTCTGTGTTTCTTTACTTCCCTCTGAGCATTATCTGCATTAATAGGGGAAGGCACAGGAAAGGTGCACTACTTTTTACCAGTCCCTCAACTCTTGCCACTTGTTCTTTGGCCCCAAAGTCTTACTGCTACATCTGAAATACTACATGGTAAATCTACCCCGAACCACATTTTTTTTAGTCGCTCTGTACTCTGTGATCTCTGAACTAACATCTGTCAGGGACTGCTGGTTTGGTCAAAGCCACAGGAACATGAGGTAACACGCAGCTTTCTCATTCTGAAAACCTGGTATGGGAATCACATGAGCTCACCCACCACTTTTTCACTGAGTAAACAGCCTGCAAATGGAATGTAGGGGGAAAAAAGTGCTTATGGTTGCAAGGGATTCTGGGAAAAGCTTTAAAAAAGCCATACTGGTGAACTGTTTCTAGCCAAGTTTTTGGCAGTTGCATTATTTGAAGATAAACCTTGCAGACTTCAGTATTCTGAAACAAGTATTTTCTGGTCCAGGAAATTTCTCACAGAGGCTGATTAGATGACCCTTAGCCTGTAAAATCAGAGAATAATTTAGACTGGACGGCACCTCTGGTGGTTTCTGGTTCAGTTCACACCACAAGGCTTTGATGGGTTCCACCAGCACCTGTCTGGAGGAAAAGGAAAGATAATATGATGGAGATAGCTCTGGAAACTGTAAATAGCAACATCTTTGATGATTAGGATGGTTTTATTGCTTTTCCTGTTAGGGAAACTACTAAGGGTATCTTCATAAGGCACCAGCATCCAGTGGGTTGGAAACAAGGTATTAACAGTCTTGGTTCTGTTTTAAATACACATTCTTTTGCCATATAGCACTTAGTAGAACAATTGTTCTTTCTGAATTGCCTAATGAAAATGCTATCATCCTCTTTAACAGCAGTAACAGAGACCTGTGTTCACTGGATAAAAAACTATCCAGGAGCCAGGAATCCTGATTCCTGCTCTGATCCTGGCTTGCTCTATCACCTCAGACAATTTACTTCTGTGTCCTCCTTTTCCTTTCATCTGCAGGATGTCCTTTAAAATGTTCTGATGAAGATCTCCACAAGTGAACTTTGAAAATAAAAGTTACTATAATAATTGAGGGTATATTTAGCCCCTCTTGAATGACTGAAGGCTTGATTTTAAAAGTCAGGAAAACATAACGTTTTCTTTAAACAAAGTAACGTAAAAGCTGCCAGTGAAGCAGCATTTTTAGTTTTTAGGAAGTATTTACCTGAATTCTACTTGACTTGAAAAATTCTAATGAAGCCCAAGCTCAGGGCTTGCTCAATCAAGTAAGTTGGCCCTGCTGTTTGCAAAGCAGAGATACCTCTTGCAAGCTGATCATAGTGAGGATGGTCATTTCCAACCATGGGGCTCTAAGCACAGCCTGGCTGTGCTCTGTCTGCTGGGTTCACTCAGATGTTAGACACAAGCAGCAGGTGGCAGCCCAGAAGGAGTTATGATCAGAGAAAATGGGTGGTATGTTTCTATTTTTATTAAACATCCAGTTTGACTCAACAAGTAAATGCCACTGGGGAAGAGCTCTCAGATCTTACATCTTCAAATATGCTGAGGGTAGGCTCTGCTCTTTGGAGGAAGCTGGACACAATATTAACTGGCTTAGGTTCTGTTTTGAAACTGATTCCACACGTGGGAACAGCACAATCTGCTGTCAGGCCTGAGTGGGCACAGAAATCCTGAGCAAAGAAACAGGCAAGCTCCACTGCCACATGTAAATGAAATCTTAGCACTCTGTCTCTTTCAGTCCAGACAGAGGACATTGCTGCAGAGTGACTGTACAGCCAGGTCTAGAACATGCTCCTGTTCTAGAACACAAACCAGCCATTTCCAGATGGTGGAAGAACAAAGAAGAAAGACCATAATTGGATCTCACTGTTTGTGGTTTTATTTTCTCCCCTCCTTTTGCTTTCTAATGAGAGTCAGCAATTTGGAGAGTTTGTGGACACAGTGTTCACTGGAGGAGCTTTCATTTCATGGTTACCCATTTGTGCTCATTGCCAACTTTACAGCTAATTGAAACAAAACTGAGCTTGTAGATTAAATGGCAACCCCTGGGATTTGTTTCTGCAATTACCAGCACTCCTCCTAGACAGATTCTAATTCAATACCAAGTTCCTAGACCCACATGCAGAAAACACTGGGAAAAATCCCACTGCCTGGATGACATCAGAGTTAACTCTGTCCAGTCCAATTCAGCCCCTGCAGTGCATGACAACTGTAGGTGAAATCATGGCCTGTTCAAATCTGGGAAATCTGCCACCAGCTTTGTATAGTTAGATGAAGGCTAGGATTTCACCTTGGAAGACTGTAGGAACTCTTTTTTCTTGACAGCACCACATTTCCAGCTTCACAGCTTGCCTTGCAATGGCTTAAGTTTTACAGAGAGTATTTTTCCTCAGTGTGGTCAAAGCTATTCACGCATTTCATAAAAACACATGCTCAGATTTGGAGCGTAACCTTTTGCAAACCCCTTGCAGATACCCTGTACCCAGACTGAATTCCCTGGGTAGGAAAAAGGGGGCTACAAAAGCCAGCATTTGCAAAAAAAGCTTTTTGAAAACAGTTTCCAGGGGTTAAACATAAACCCGTCACCTCTGAACTATTTTCACCAACAGATACTCAATCTGAAAAGCATTCACAGACCAGGGGATGAATATGTGGCTAAGCAGATTCACAATGCAATACCAGGCAAACAAAAAGTTGGCTTTTGCTGTATCTTCTCACTGGCAGAGAGAGCTGGAGAGAATGCACACTGACTGGCAAGGATTTCTCCTACCATATCTGTTTCCATGGTGTAAGGAAAATTTATCTGCCAACTCACTGACAAACTTTCTCCACTTCTAATTCAATTGAACCTGCTTTCATTCCAGACAGTGCAGCTGGAGAGTTAACATGATAGAGCAGAAACCAGCCATATCAGGTTCTGGATCACCTTTTCTTGCCCTCTTTCAGCTTACCAGTAAGAATTCAAGCATGGAACAAATGCTAAACTTCTCTAAGTGATGCTACAAGCCAAACAACCGTTGGCTTGGCCCTGGGAAACTGGCAGTTTTTATCCATGTTTTTTCACTGAATATATCCAAGAACACAGTAAAATTGGAATAGGAGATATGGGAGAAAATGGCTGGAGAACTTTTGTGTGAGAATGCACTACGATGCTTGAGGGTAGAAAAGAAAACAGATACACTCAAGCCCTATAAAACCCGAGGGAGAATTGTGTGAGCAGTGAGGGATGGACAGCACTTTGTGAATTCCAAGAGGAGGTGGCTTCCAAGAGCCAGCCAGAGTAAGCCGGAGGTGTGTACAGAGCAGAAGAGGGGAGGGAGGTTTTTTACACAGTCACAGAGGTTGTTAAACTCTGGAGCTCTCTGGCATGTGCCAGCCCTTTACACGGGCTCAAAACTTAGACAAAAGCATAGAAGAAAAATCAATTGCAGAGGTGCCAAAACACAACAGACACCACTTCTGGCTCAATATCTCTGAAGGACAATTTTCCAGAGGCTGAGAAAGAACACCTTGGGGAACTATAGATATCATCTGTCTTGTCTTTATACTTTTCCTTGGACCTTATCTGCCATAAACTACCAGTGCAGACAGCATCCTTAAAAAACTGGGTATAAGAAGACAAAAACTGTCACCATGGATGCATCTGTGCTCAGAACCAGACACTCATGCTAGAGGAGGCAGCATATGAAAGATATACAGCCCTGCTTCTCTCAGCAACTGCCCCCTGCACTCAGGTTCTCATAATCTCCAGTATAAGGACACTCTGAGATGGAGACTTACAGGTATTTTCCTTGATAGATTTTAAAAGTCATCGAACAGCTCTAAGGGGAAGGAAATGCACCTATAATTTCAGGTGTTGTATGAGTTCAGCTGCCTGAGTATCTCTGCCTTCCTGTCTCTCTCCTTTTTGAAGATTATCTGACACAATGAAGTGCAACGAGAGCTCAGTGATGCCACATTTCTCCACACCTTGTGGAAATAGTCAGGTAGAAGGGAATGAAATCTTATTAGCTCTCCCAAGGAGAGAAATCATGCTCAGCCTAAGCCCTATTAGACATCAGAGAACTCACACAGGGCATTGTGTATTAGAAAGGTGGCAGTATGTGCTCTGCCCTCACACGGTAATTAGTTTTGTTGTCAAGTTGACTGCTGAGATCTGATACCTTTGCCCAATTCCATCCACAGTGCGCTTTCCACGTCTTTGCTCCAAACCCCTGTTTATGAAGAAAAAAACAATCTTGGCAACTGCCATGCAAATGTCACATTTTATGAGCAAGACAATTTCTCTAACAAAAGCTTTTTTTTTCTTTTTTTTGGCAGGTTTTCAGTCCATGGCCTGGGTCTCCATGCCTCCGGTTCCCCCTCCACACAGTACAGAAATGGACACTGCAAATTTCTGTCTGAGGCCAGCCTTGGCAAAGGAGCCAACGAGAAGAGAAACAGCCTGTGCTCTAATAAGTAAAATATTTATGTCTTGCTTTGGCTAACATACCCTCTCTCAATAAAATATTTTTCCCAGGAGGAGTTCTATGAAAGGAAGGGGGTTCCTTTATTATGTCCTCAAATAATTCTTTTCTGCTCCCCTTAAAAAGCCTCAAAATCAAAGGACACTGTGCTCTGAAGCTTTTTGTTTCCATTCTTGACTTTGTTATCATTAGTTATAACAACCATTATATTGATTTCCATTACGAGCTCTTAGAAGACCCTGGCTAATCAGCACCCCATTCCAGGAAAGGCTCTGACAAATCTCTCAGAGCATATGCATACACAAATCTTGTAGTCTACAAAGACCAGCTAAACAGACTGTTAACACGTTCCTATGCCAGGGAACTGCAGCATGGAAAATGCCAGCAGTTCAGCAACAACCTCTGCGGAGCCCAGGGAAGAAAGGGAACAAATTTCTTAAGTGGCACTGGTCATTTCTCACTGTGTCTCAGGTGACCATTCTGACACAAGGAGATCCTTGAGAGACTCTCCACTCATGAGAGAGTCATCGATGGTGTTCCACACCTTAGCTCATGGCTCACCTCACAGTCAGCAGTGCTCCAGGTTTACAGCTCCCACAGCAATTTGTGTGATTTAGGGCAGGCCCAAGCTCAGGTGGAAGGTCACTGGCCTGACCTATTTCTGGTCACATCATCTCCAGCACTCTTCAGTGCAGGTGACAAAATCACTCGTGGCAACTGCTCTCTCTCACTAGTGTTATATTACACATGCTTTTGGCCTATCCCAGTTGCTTGTGTCATTTTCATTACTTAAGGCAGGAGACAGAACTCCTGTCCCCACCCAGCTGAGGAGAATGACTCTTGGTTTTGGTGGGGCAAGATTTCACCTCAGAAAGCTACATGCAGACAGTAAAATCTTCTTAGAAAGATGTTCCTATCCACTTAGAAACAAAGCTGGGTTGTCACTAACCACAAGACACATCCTGGTCCATCTGAAGTTCCTCCTGTCAGTTTTGCTGGCAGGAGGTTCACATGAAGGGAAGGAGCAGACACCTCTGCTGTTGTAGAGATCCCTCCCCCTCAAACTGCTTTTTGCTCACTGCTTCTCTGGATTTCAGACCAACTTCATATGCACTTACAAGTCATTCTTTGCCATGTATCTCTTGGTCACAGAGCTTTGTTTATATGCTTACAATACATTCATGTCAATGCATGAAGTTGTGTCCCTGGAGTGAAATCTCATTTTCTTTACTTGCCTTACCTTCTTTACAAAGCTCCTCTCCCTTACTCTTGAGTTGCTAATCTAGGAGGCACAGCTGGGATTTGAGCTGGCCCTTCTTAGATCCTCAAAAGTATGTATGTGACAGAGCTACTAGGAATGTCTCAACTTTGAAAAAGGTTTCAGTGGTAACTCTCTATTATATTCCAGGGAATCCAACTCGGTCATAAGTCCCTAGTAACCTGCCTGCACCATGTTTTTGTGATGGAAACCCAGCTCCCAGCTCTCAGATGGCAGAACCCTGCAGACGTCACTTCAGTTCTCTTTGAACTAATGACCTCAAAACAAAGTGCTCCATGTAAGGGTTCACTTATCACTCCACAGACTCACTCAACCTCTCCTTCTCAGTTACCACCCTCCCAGAACCCGTGGTTTGGTGGGGAGAAGGAGAAGAAACAAAAAAACCCAACCCCAGACTCTGTTACCTCTAAAGGAAACACAAGAGGAAAAGTCCCATGGATACCGATAGCAAAAACACACACAACCTGGAAGGAAGAGAGAAAAGAAAACCCTATCTGGGATTTTAAAAGAAAAGTTGAGCGTGCACACACAATACCCTTTGGCAAAGGAGCCCAAGCTGGAAAATGTTGCAGCTCTAACATGCTGTGCTCAGAGAAGGTGTTAATGGTCCAGCCATCCTGTATTATTACACACAAACAGGAGAGGCCCTGCCGAACTGTAGGGGTCTTTTAAGATCCCCGCCCAGATGGAAAGAGCAGAGAGAGTTATGTAGGATTAACACAGGAGGAGAGGAAGGAAAGAGGTGAAGGAGAGGCAATGTCCCAAGCACTACAGCTCTGAGCTGACAAGGCAGGTCTGCTGTCTCACACATTGAAATGGGAATGCTGGGGCTGTCCCCCTCCCACACCTCGGCCTCTGCTCCATGCACTCACGCAGGATGCCGGGGGTTCCCTCCTCTCTGGGACTCTGGGCCAGAGCTGTGATTTACTGACCAGCTGCATTTAGGGTCACCAGTCCCAAACTCCTTTCAACTTGAAGTAGGAGTCAGAGGTTTCAGGCACTTTGTCTGCCTGGGAGGAACCACCCAAGATGTGTTTGCAGCTGATGTCTGTAGCTGTGGTCTCTTCCTAACAGTATCACAGATACTGATGGCTCTTGTGCTTGAGGAAAGAAATACTGGAAAGACCGTGACACTGGCCTATGTGTGTTTGCTTAATGAGAGCTGATGAAATCTTCACCCAAGTGTCAACCTTCCTGGCCCTACAACCACACACCAAAATCTTCATGTAGCTATGAGCTCCGAGGCACAAAGCTCTGGGTGAAAGCCAGGAGTGTGTGTGCTTGTGGTCTGGGAATGTACACGCAGCCTGGAAGGTGTGGTGTCTTCCCCAAAACCTGCCACAAACACAATGGGATACCCGAGGGCTGCTTTGCTTGGCCAGAGATGCTGTAACAAAATCTCATATCCAGAAAAAAAAAGATTTGGTCATATCCAAGTACAAGCTAAAGCTTTGCAAGAGTCAATATTGAGGGGAGAGACATTATTAGACTGCACAGGACCACTGGGGGAGGCTGATTCTTCAATGTGCAAATGTTTTAATAAATTCTGGAATTTTCTAAACCAGCCATAAATTAGATGGGCTTAGGTGAAGGAGACACTTGATGAAGTTCTGCAAGCTAACCTCTAGAAGAGCCAATTGTGACAGCATTGAACGCTCGTTAATCTCTACTGCAACAATAACCAGCTGCTATGAGAGGTGAGTAATGTCCAGAAGAAAATGCTGCTGAAAATTCAAACAATAAACTGAATTTCTGGAGATGCCAGTACTGGCTTTCATATTTGCAGACATGATTCACCACCATCATCTTTGTAAGAATTCTTCTCAGAAATGTTTGGAGACCATTTTTGACTGGTCTGTTGAGGGACAATTCCAGAGTTATAATGAGCTGCACACTACTAGGCAAAGTGCTGGATTGTTGAACTCATGTACAATTTTCCTGTGGATTAGATCAAATTCCTGATGTAGGAAAAACTATTAGGGCCTCCATTCTGTTTTTACTTCTGAGAGCTTAACACACATTACTGACTCCAACCAAGTGATTTCCACCATATACCTGTGAGAATGCAGGTTCAAACCACAATGTGTTATGTTTCACAATATTTTTTCACAATAAGTTGGTTTAGTGAACTCACTTTTCACCCCTAGAGAGCTGACTGTAATGAGATCACATAGAGAAAGGATATGGAGTTTCACACTAATCTCCAGGAGACAACATGCCATATCCAAAAATGCTCTCTCAAAGCAGTAGTACTTCCAGTTGTGGAGCAATACCATCTGTGGAGATAATTTGAAGGAAGCAAAGAGGTCAGAATTTCAACTGTCACGTGAACATCCGGAGTGTAGATATCAGGGATGTTGTGATGATGTGTTTGCTCCCAGCTTATGAAATTCTTCAGTCTATGCTTTTCCTAAAGCTTCACTGTCTAGAGTCATGTGAATATCTGTGACATTTTTTATATTGTAAAGGGATTTTTCTTTTTTTTTTTTCTCCACTTGCACTTAGAAAATACAAAATTCTTTGGCGTCATTAAGAAAAAAATCTCCCCTGTGAGGGTGGTGAGACACTGACACATGCTGTCCAGAGAAGCTGTGGATGCCCTATCCCTGGAAGCACTCAAGGCCAGGCTGGATGGAACTTTGAGCAACCTGGTCTAGTGGAAGGTGGCCCTGCCCATGGTAGTGGGGCTGGAACAAGATGATCTTTAAGGTTCTTTCCAATGCAAATCATTCCATGATTTTTATGGTTTTCTAA
Organism: Aphelocoma coerulescens; assembly: GCF_041296385.1. Lineage (NCBI taxonomy): Eukaryota > Metazoa > Chordata > Aves > Passeriformes > Corvidae > Aphelocoma > Aphelocoma coerulescens. Next base: position 25,398,495 of record NC_091022.1, on the reverse strand, counting down.
TAGGGATAACCTCAAAATCTATCACAACAGCAGAACAACATTTGATATCTTACTGTGGGTAAGCCTGCTGTGAGCTTTCCTTTAGCAACAGAAAGCAGCACGACGGGTTGATTTCAGCATTAGCTAGATGAGACTGAACTCAGTTGCTACAAATGAGAATTGAAATGAGAATCGAAAAAGCAACTCTCATAAAATCAGATTGTCCTAATCCCAGTCCAGCATTCAAGCTAACAAATCTGTGAGGGGAAATGCTTGTCCCTGCCCTCTCTGCATCACTCCAAGATTTAACTGGTGTGTTTAATCCTTCATTTTCAATGCAAACATTTCAAATTCTAGGGGCAAAAAAAAAAGTGGTGTTTGTCAGTTGTAATTAAATTACATGCTTTATTTTATTTAATTAAATAGCCTAAAAGGAAATAAACTGGAATAAATACTCTAACAAATTATTTAGAAGTATTTCATATGTATCTAAGAAGAGAACCAAATATAAATTGACAGCTTAGAGCAAGAGAACTTCAATCTGGGTTTTATTGCAATAACAAAAGTGCGTATTTAAAAGCCTTCACACAGAGCATCTATTCAGAAACAAGCCCGAAGACAGTCAGGGAATTAAAAAGAGGATAGTGTTTTGAATTAATCTAGAACATTTTTGTGGATTAGTTTACAAGCACAGAATGCCTCAGGGGCCTAGGGAGAGCACAGAGCACTGAAGTCAGAGGGATCTGTCTTCTTCCTGTGGCTGGTGATTAGTTCATATCTCTTTGACACCATGTTTACAAGCCCCTAATTGCCTCATTAATACCTCATTATTACTTAGAAAGTGAAGAAGCTTTTAGCTTTGAAGCTGCTTTGCTGCACTTGAAGGCAAATATAGGGGGAATTTTGAATGTGTTGGTACTAATTAAAGTTGAAGTCTGTTTCCTGTTGCTTGTGGGTGGGTGTTAATGGCTTCAAAGAAAAAATTAGGCTGCAATTTATATTACTCGCCCCTTAACTTACACACACAGGAATAAGTGCAAGTAAGAAGCCCACTCCTGCAAACCAGATTTATGAAGGGACACAGACCCACAGGTCTATTTTCTTTCGTGCTTTTTCAGTGTGAACCAGACTCTGTGAAAGATCGTTCACTACTAGACTGTCTGGAACAGACTGATGCTGGCCAGTTCAGTCCATGCAGATCCAGCACATACCTTCCCACGCTGCCACGCATGGACACGGCCCCATATTCTCCTTTTGCACCAGAACCTGAGAGCGAAACTGACTCATCACTGTGTAAAATTGCCTTGGGTCTATTTGCCTCCTGCTCTGCATGGACATTGTTTCCAGGTCACCCTGGAAAAGCTTGGTTCAAAGCAAAACTAAAACCAGGCACAAGATCTTGTGATTTTTCACTTCCAACCACATGCACATATTTTCTATATAGATATGTGATTATTAGTAAAGAAATACATATGCATGTATATGTAATAACACACAGCATCTCACTGCATCCAATAAGCACATTTTTCCTGAAATGTGTGAGACTGAGACCTTTGAAAAGGGATCCAGTTTTCAAATGACCGTGCACAACTGCTTCAATATACAAATTGCAAATAAGCCAGTGACTGCAATTATGGTTACTAGATTATCATATAAATGAATAAATGAGATGTTTAGAACCTCATTTGGGCTGTAGAGATGCACTGTCTGATAATGTTTCAAGGAATTTTCTTCCAGCCCCAGACAGAACACAGACAAAGCAGACATTAACCACAACAAAATCAATTCCATGGGAATTTTTTTAAAGAGAAATGTGCTTTCTTTAATTTAGCCTGTTTTTAGGGGTCTGGGGATGTTGTGAATGAAGAAGGGGGTAAAGGAGAAGGAAAAGATGCCCATTTTTGGTAAAAGCATTCGGTTTCTTAATAAGAATTTTGGATGAGAAAAACAGTGAAAAAGTGTCTTTTCTGAAAGCAAATGGAAAACCTACAGAGACTGGAAGATTTGGATACAAAAATAAAATGTTTTCCATGCAAATTAAATTCCCAAAGAGGCATTTTTCACCAGCATTGTTTTTCAGCGGTAGGGGTTGGGGGTGGGCGCAGAAATAAAGCAAGTCTAGAAGGCTGAACATTCCTTGATGAAGGAGTCAGGATTTGGCTGAAAGTCCCCCAGACTCAGGGTTTAGCTCAGGCTGCTCAGAGTCACCGGTGATTAAGGGGCCTTGTTGTCACAGGCCCAGGACAGCAGGTCTTGGCTTACCATGAGCACTCCCAAGGAAGAGCTCAGAACAACTCAGCCTTTCATGTTCCTCTCGTACCTTGCATCTCCTCTAAGAGGAGGCAAATTGATAAAATCCTGACTTCATTTTATTTCTGCATTTAAAATGTCAATAATATTAAATGACACACGCAGCTTGACGTCACTCCTTTACATACATTACTGCAAAGAATACACATATGAAACAAAATTTACCAAAAATCGTTGGACAGAAACTCAGTCTAAAATATGGGTAAGGAAGGAACCCACTCCTCCTGTGCTATATTTACAGTATCTTTGATTTATATCAAGCATTTTAAAAAAGTATTAAAACAAAAATAATTAAGGCAAGCCAAATGCTTTCCTTGCCAGCACGCACAAATCGTCCGACTGGACATATTGAGGCTATCAATCGGTGGTGTGTATTTATAACCCAGCGCTCAGACAACTTGGAACGACAAATGCAAACAGCCACAAAGAAGTCACTTTGTTCGCTTGGCACAAACAAATCCCCGAGATGAAAAGCAGCCTGGCGTTTATTTTGGGCCAAGCCTCCTCATCTGACGATCCACGACGTGGCACAGAAAGGGCAGTTACCAAAGGACATGAAGCACACGGAGATGCATCGTTAGAGCTAACACAGACCAGGGTGCCAGATTTTGTTTTTCTTTCTTCTTCCTTCCCAGAATGGATGTCACTTTCCCTCCGTTCTTCTCAAATCACACTGGTTTGGAGCTCGGTTGTTTGCTGTTTGTTTTTTTTTTTTTTTTTTAAGGATCAGGCTTGTCGGCACAGCCTGAAAAGCTCTTAGAGCTATAATTTAAAACTGAATTGTGTTGATTGAAAACACGGCAAGCATCTGACTGCAGACATGTCTGAAGACTTCCACATGCGTAGTCAAATGAGGACTGGTGAGGACATGGAGGGATTTGCCAGCAATATTAAAGCAAGCTCTGCAGGCACATGATCCCCAACTGTGCCCTAGCAGGCAGCCTGGGAAATGCCCATCTAGAAATGTGGTAGGTTCCCTTCACCACTGAGCCACGGAGACCTGAGCTGTCCAAGCAAGCAAGACACTGTAATGGGCAGTCATTCTTGAGAGGGCTTCTCAGAACAGAGAGTTCAAATCCAAGACTAGAGGAAGAAACCTCAGTGGGGTCCAGGCTGGTTTGATACTGATACCTCATTTATCCTCCAACATGACCAAATCACAAGAGAAGCAACGGAGGAGAACGGAAAGAGCAAAAGAACTCCAACAGAGTGTTTAGCTACTGAACACAGGGCTTCCTGGGAGGAGAGAGCACAGTGCTTTTTGTGGGGAGCTGGCTGAGAGAACGGCAGCAAGGTGACAGCTACCAGCAGATAATGAACAGAGGCTGCAGGAGACTGGGGCACTTCGGTTTTAGGAACACTGGCATGGTTCCAGTTCAAAGGGAGTATCTTGCCATCTTCCATGGCTCCTTCAGGGGAAGATGTGGACAGGCTTCTAGTCCTTATCTCCACAGGCAGACATGGACACTGAGCCTTCAGTCACATTGTCCCACACATGGATAATGGAAGCTTGGCTGTTTGATGCTACAATGTTTTCATTTTTCTCATACCTGCATCCTCTTAGATATGTCAGGGAGCTAAAAGCATGAGAAAGTCTTCATAAAGTTTTAAACGTCTTACAACACTCAGGCTTTAAAAGGACAGTCATAGGTGATTTGGGAGACTTTTCTCTCATTTCACTTAAGAAAAGGATTTCTCACAGCTCTTTAAACACCAGAATAGATATACATATATTTTTCAGTATATGGATTCAAATCCTTGGTTTCTCTGGAAAAAGGCCATATAAATTCTCATGGATTTGTTATTGCTTGCTATAAATTTACTACTCAGAAAGAATAATATTTCTTTTGCTTTATCGTCGGTGCCTCTAAAGAAAGTGAAAATAGATTTAAGTCTTTCATTGAGCATCTTGATGAGGGCGGAGAAGGAACATAAAAAGAAGCCAAAAGGACACTCAAAGAATTGATGTAAGGCTCCATCAACTATAATTCAGTTGATAAACTTAGGTCTCCTCTGCAATGAATTACAATGCCAAGAGATTTGTTCTGTAAATTCTGTCCAGAACTTGGCAACCCCATTCCTAAAAAAACAGAAAGCAAACTCTCAGGGAGCTAGAGCAATACTTTCCATCTGAATAAGCTGAGTTTGATCTTACTCATGCTGGCTTTTAGGCTCTTCCTATTTTACACAGAGGAATAGGGGCAGTAGAGACAGTTCACCAGCACAAGTAGGAGCAGGACCTCAAACTCTTCAGTTTACAGATTCATGGGTATACGCACAGCTTCACAAAGTTAAATCCATCAAGCCAAAGCCATTTCCTTGGCAGCTCTACTTATTCCATGATTCTTTACTATCTTCACAGTGACCTCATTCAGAGAGGACACCACAGGGATCTTACCTCCCTGTATAAACCCCCAAATGAGGTAGGCTTGGGATTAAGAGAGCAGGATCTGGACTTCAGCAGCGGCAGAGATCCAAGTGTGCAGAAAAGTATGCTTGGTTTTTTGTGACAGTGTAGAGTGAAATCAAAGAGTCATGCTGTTTGTGCTCTGGAGCTTCTCCAAAACTTATGCTGAGACCCAGACTTGCCTCCATTTATCAAACTTACTTAGCTCAAAGAGTCTGACCGTGTGGTTACCACCATATTAGTATCTGAGATATTAAGTTTATGCTACTGAACAAATTTATGACTTGAAAGCCTGATCCTTGTCACTGGGGATTCAAGATGTGGACAGATGAAGCAATTTGCTCAAAGTCAAAAAGAGGATGGGTTACAAAGTTGAGGACTAAAGCAGGACCCCTGAGTCCCATGTTTTTGGCCAGTGCCCAGGGGGATCCCTTCTCCTTTCCAGTTACTGAAAGATCAATGAATTGCTCTCTAAATGCTTCCAATGGGAACTCTCCAAAACACAGCAAATGGGATTTTTCACACTTTGACTAATGAAAGCTTGGCACATGGCATGACAAATAAAATCCTCACTGCCAGCAGTACAGATATATATAAAATGATGTTTATTTCTACAAGGCTTGTGAATAAGCAAGACATTTTTCACCCATGAAAGGCAGTTTCTACGTGCATGTGTAAGTTAGCAACAACAACAAAAAGTGTGACTGATGACCCCAATGAACATCATCCCAATGAGATTTAAATAGTCATAACTTTTTGCTTCTGAAAAGAGTGTCTCTTTTTACTTCACCCTACAAACTTCTAGGTTTATTGTGGCTATATTTCTCTACTCTTGACAGAAATACAGACAGTTTCATGTTTAGAGACTAGTTATCATCACAGGGCTAGGCACATATAGAGAGAGATGCAACAAGAAGATGTGCTCAGAAAGCACAGTGCCTGCCAGATCTACTTCCACATGAAAACAAACCTAGTTTCCAACAAGACGGGGGAGCTCATTCTGCTTGACAAATTATGACATTTCTCTTTTTTGGTGCTTTTTTCCCTGCTTTCTCGGTGCTTTCCACATGATCAGTGCTAACAAGAGGAGAGACGAGTCTTAACTCCTCATGCAGGCAGACTAAAAGTAATTAGACACACACTGGGACCAACCAACATGCACTATAGACACACTTCCAAAACAGTTTTTTCTCTTTATCTGCTGAAAATGTTTGGAAAAGAGCGCACTGAAAAAAGCCCTGAAAACAGTAACCTCTGTGATAAACTGATAATGGGATCCTACCACATAAATAAAAGATGACCTGGCCATAGCCTTCCAGTTCACAGCAAACTTGGTATCCCTAGGACAGCTCAGCAGAGGAGCCCTTGTAGGCATTTCAGGGACTTGCCATAGTGTGAAATGCTTATTTTTTCTCAGGTCCAGAAGGATTGCTGGGACTATTTTAAATTTGTTTCTAAGAAACAACAGAAGAGCTTTATAGTTCTGCAATAATCAGAAGATATGTAAGAAGAGATAGGAAAGTTGTGATGTGCTTTAGCATCAGGTTTTATTTGAATAATTCTTCCCTACAGCTTATAATGGATATACACAGTGTGATTTCAGGGCAGGAGTAGCTTCAAAGTATGGCCTGAGTATCACAGATCCAAGCATGCACAGCTGGATCTCAAATGTGTAAGCCACTTTGAGTTGCACATGAGGAAGGAAAGGGGAAGATTACTATGATCTGAAATGTCAAAGCTTCTTCCACATGATTAAGTGCATTTACATGTTCTACTCAAACCAACATAAGTTGTTTCCAGGCAACAGAAAGCAGCAGGACTCCACACAAAGTATGTGGGTGTACAACATAGATATGCACTGCTCCTCACCTCAGACTTCCTAAAACCAGGACAAAATCGTGATTTGGACAGGGAACTGGCAGTGTTACAAGAAAAATATAGGTATTGAAAAAGCTCCCTATCATTTTCCTCCTGGGGGAGAGGACAGGGGATACAGCATAGAGATGGGTAGGATTCCCTTCTGATAACCACAACCAGATTTCTCACAAAAGGAGGCAGCCAGATTTCTCCTGCAGCAGGTGCCCTAGAAGGCTGTGAGAGGGTAGCACGTACTGGCAGCAGCATCCCCATAGCCCTTTTATCAGGAAACACTGTCACAGGCTGTGTTGAAATCCAGAGAGAAGACCATCCCTATGATGACCCTGCAAAAGCATTGCTGCAGTGCTGGCATGAACTTCAAGCCTCAGGGTCTCTCAGCACCACTAGCACTAAAGCAGAGTTCTCCTCCTTAGTCTTACTCAGAAGTAATTTTATAACTTTGTAGGCAAATCTGTTATTCATCCTTTTTAAGGGACTCAGGATAACTTGGAAGGTCTCACTAAGTATTTGCACACCTGTCCAGAGGAGCAACAGCTTTGTGCTGGACCACTATTAAAAAGCAGTAACCAAAAGAATGCATGGCACAGGATGGATGAAATTAAGTCAGTGGCTATTACAGAGTGCTACCTCCAGCCTCCACTCCTAAGTGAGATGCACATCTGGTTGGGATAGTGGCAGTCCACCTGACCCAGCTCTGGTCAGGCTAGATGAGATCCCTTCTAAATCTACTTGTCTGAGATTCATGAAACCCAATATACACACTCAGATGGCATTCTGAGATTAGGGAAGTTCAGATCCTGACCAATTTCTATCGTTAAGCTCACAAAACACTGTGATAAATAATGGAAAATGCTTCAGCTGCTATTTATTTGGGGTACTTTTACCATGTGACATCAGAAAATATTCCATGGTGGAATTTATTAACATAAAAATGGACCTGGTGAGACTTTGTGATCTATTAAACTTCCAGCTAACTAGACTTTTGTTTATCCAATTGACAGATGGTGTTTTTCTGAACTGGTTATGTTGATTCACAGCACTGAAGTGGTTACTGGAAAAAAGGACCACGAGTTTAATAAGGAGCAGGCCCACACACACACAACAAATGTGAGCCATATTCTACCAGCTCCAAAATAAAAAAGCAGCAGTTTTTACACCAAATTACCAAAATATTGGCACATTTTGCATGTCTGTTATGTGTTCCAAGCCACTGGAATAGGAATGCTGTTAATAAATGAGCTACTTCAGACATATACACAACATTATTGCATTTGCTTGGAATATTCTGTTCCAGGTTAGGCCAAAGACACAGAGACTCCTCTTTCAGAAGTGCTGTCTTGGAGGGCTGGTTTAGCTGCCTTATAATAAAGACTCATCCCACTTAAAAAACCCTCTGAGGCTTCTCATTAATAAACGCCAATGAACATAATGTGATACCCAGGTTGCATAAATCAATGGCAATCTAGAAACCAGGAAAAGAAAATAGAGTGAATGACAATAAAGAGGGGAGCATTTAGAGGACTCTTGAGCAGCTGAACTCCTAATAATTCTCCAAACACGAAAGAGGCTTCAACTGTTTATGAAATTAAGTGGAGCTTCTGGAACTGCACGCTGAACTATGCTGAACAGGAAGAAATCTCTTTGCTTATTAAGCCTCAAGGAGATAATCTATTGTGCTATGGAAACAGCTACAGCCTTCTCTATGAAGCAGGGAGATTACTTCTGTTCAGGTGGATGAGCTGCTTTCAGATCTTTTTTTTTCACTCTGATTTAATATGCTTTAGGAATGGAACAGTAATGTTCTGCTTAAGGTGCAGACAGAAGATCTTGAAAAGCCAGGATCCACCACACTTGTGGTAGGACATCAGAGAAGGACAGGCTTCTGCCTCCATGGGCTAAAATTCAGAATATTTTTGAGAGGATGGGAAAGAGAACTGAAAAGCATATAAGGGAGCATTAACAGTACTGACCTATCCCATGATCTTGTGTGTATGTATGCATATATACAGATATATAGATACATAGATACATAGATATATAGATATATAGATATATCGATATATCGATTATAGATATATAGATATATCGATATATAAATATATAGATATATAGACATATAAATATATAGATAGATGTGTGTGTGCATGAATGCAGTAATATATACAAACACACACAGAGCTACATACACCTTCTTAGAGGTGTGCATAGGTAATATTACATACATACACAAGTGCAGACTAAACTTTATACAGAGGCAGAATGCATTCCAGAGTCTGACACTGGGAAAGTTTTTCTTCAGCTATTTACACGCCTAGTCTCAGGCAGGATGTGGTCTGTCATTGCAGAGGCCACAGCACAAGGTGAGACTTTGCAAAATGTAATACAAGCTATTAATGCTGGTTGGTCTGCAAAATTCATACCTCGTTCTTAGGAGGGAGGATGTCATGATTGAGAAGGGATTTTCTTCAAGAACTAGATTGGTTGTTTTTGCTACACTGAGACAAAAGACACTGAATTGGACACAGGAGGACAAACAGGCAAGGAACTGTAAGACTGACTACAGTGGCTACATTGTATTGCTTGCAACACACTTTAAAAAAAAGATGTGAAACATTAAAACAGTGGTGATAATTCAGCAGTTTCAACGTGACAGCCTTAAGTAGTGGAGGCTTGTTCCTCTGACAACTGCATGTTTCAAATCATGAATTGCATGACTGAGCAATGATGTTTTATGTGACTACAACATCAAAATCAATCTTCTGCAGGAAAATGTATTTGCCAGACATATCACAGCACAGGTGTCACAGCAAATAACAAGTCATGGCATGACAGCTAGCGGTGCAACTGCTTTAGGCTCCATACTTTTTTGAGTCCAGGACAGCTACAGAGAATGCCACCTGTGTATAAGAATAAAGAAATCTAATTAGCATCTTTAATTGGATTTCAGCAGCATGATCTAATATTGAAATCAACCATGCTCAGAGTGGTTGGACCAGAGACCTCAGGAAGTTCCTTCCAATCTAAATTGTTCTGTGATCTGCAGCATACGAGAAGATTGAATCTCATCTGCCATCTCTGGCAGGAGCAGAAGACACTTTCAGCTTCATTCATGGAAGAAGGAAAAGCTGGGTTCTTACTCTTCCAGTTTTGACATGGGACAGGTTTGGGGAGAGTCACTGGCCAGCAGAGCTCCTTGTTGCAGGAAGGTTGTGAGAAATGCACAGACTGAAATCCACTGGGTGCCTTCAAAAGAAAGTACACCATGGTGGAGACAGGGAAATACTGATACATCACAGGCCAGCAATATGGTGCGTTTCCTGTGAGGAAAGGGAATGGAGAGGAGCATGTTCTTAAAAAAAAATGTTACGCTTCCCCGCATGCAAACACTGATCCCTCTCAAGCTGTTTTCTCTCAAATCTAATCATCTCCTTTACCTGTTGGAAACTCGCTGTAATTACAAGTTCCAATGCAAGCTTCTCATTGACAAAGAAATTTACCCTCTATTCCATGGGGGTTTATTTTGCATCATTAAAGATATTGTTAAAGCCTCCACAAATATTTTTTATACCCACACGAGCTCCTTATTGAATCTGGCTGTCTTCATGTCCTGTTTTAGCACAACTCACTTGGTAAGTTGTTGCCTCACCGCACCCCTAAAAGTGGTTGCCTTTAAGTGGTTGGTGAAATGATTAATATTTATTTAGTAAGGTTCTTTGAAAATGATACATGACATAAATAACAGCTAAAACTATTTATTATGCTTCCACAAAAATAATACAGCTTTTGTAAGATTAAAAGCCAATTCCCTTATTAATTTTCTTAAAATTTGTTAAACCAAAATAACATAACCTTCCCTTTGCAGCTTAGCCCTCTTATCTCTTCACAGTCTTTAACAGTCAGTATTTTCCATCTGATTACTTCTAATCACACTGTTATACTGCTTTTACAGCCTTGGGCTTTATTACAAAGCTTCTCTATTACTCCAGATAGGGACAAAACAGTAGCAGGTAGGGAGCAATACACATTTTCCAGAGATCAGCACCATTATTTAATGTTTTTGTAAATATTTACTTTAGAAGCAGGCTAAATGTTACTTAAGATTTGTTCTAAACTGCTGTGTTTAAAAGTAAAAAATCACAAGCACATATGGAACTCATCTGAAGGAGAAAAAAATGCTACAATTTCGCAAAAGAATTAATTTCTTTACTGTTACCAAAGAGTTGCCTTCATAAAACTTGTGGCATGCTTTTGTATCTTAGGTGGAACATCATCACACACATCATGTGGTTTTGTGGTCTCCTCTTCCTACTGCCTGAAGCTCTGGCTGCAGTTTCCCCAACCTGACTGTCCCACCAAATCCGTACACACCCTCATCGTGCTTCCACTGGGATTTCTGTTCCTGTTCTGCTCTTTTTTTTTTTCCCCTTCTTCTTAGTCATCTTACCCACAAGCAGCATAAATCAAGGCGAGGCCGTGTTTTCAGAGCTAGACAGTTCTTGCAACATCAGGGCTGAGTTCAGGGAAACGGCTGGAAAACTTGCTATCCTCACACACACACACACACACACACACACACCTGCCTTTTGGCTCATGGAAGATGAGCACAGTGCCAAAGATGTTTGTTTATTCTTGCCCTGAGTGCTTTGATATGTCCGCTATCAATGAGGGCAATCGCCTCCCTCACAGCACAGCGCCCAGCTCCGAGCAGGGCCTCACCTCCTCACAGACCTCCCAGGCGTCTTCTCCAGGGCATGAGATGCTGGGTCATGTCACTCCTGATGTCCACACCAGCCTCCTGACGAGGCCCCTCTGTTCTCTCACTGCTTTGGAAGGCATTTGGGAAGGAGCTAGAGAAAGGGTAGACCATGTCAAAGCAATTACGCCAGGCAAGTGCAGCCATGCCACTTAGGAAGTGGCACTTGCTGAATGCAAGGAGAGTTTGATCCAGCTGGAGCAAATGCAGCTCTGTGTTACAGTGTCAGGACAGCATCAAGCCTGTAGCTTTTAAAAGGTTTGTAGCAGCTTAGGGAAAAGCAACAGGATCCTGTGTTGTGACTCTACTTAGCCCTCGTCGTGTGATATCTGCTGGGACATGGGCTGTACAAGCTTTCCTGCTCTGGACCTTCATTTCAGGTGTTGTCACCAACAGTGACCCTGCATGTTTGGGATGGGTGGGCTGAGAACGAGTGCTGAGGCACACTTGAGAGGAAGGTGGGGCTGCTGCAGAGAGAAAGATGGCGTGGGTACGTGAAGCCAGGCCCTGCCCTCCCGGTCCCTGTGGGATTGTGCCATCACACCAGCAATGCCAGGGAAGCAAGCTGGTGGGGAGGCCATGTGAGAACTCACTGCCTACAAAGCAACACACACACACTGCTGCCACTCCCTATCCCAACAGTACAGAGCCACAGGTGACTCCAGGCCACCAGCACCCAGTGTGGCCATAACTCGGTTGTCTCACTGGACCATCCTGTGCCGCAGCAATGGGACACCCTATGTGCTAAAAAACCTTCTGCCTCTCTGTCCTTCTCTATTTTTCCCTTATCTGAACCATATCTCTCAGGGTGGAACCAGAAAATGAAATATTTATTTGAAATATTCAAGAACTAGAAACACAATGAAGAAAAAACAGTCCCCTATTCCGCCTGATTTTTACCTGTCTGGGAGATGTGGGAAGAGAGAGAAGAGGATGAGCGTCATCACTTAGAAAGGAGCTGCTGGTTCTGACACTGGTGAACTGCTCTTGCCAGGAGCAGTGTGCAGGGGATGCACACACAGTGGTTCCGAAGTGCCTCTCAGTAATCTGTGTGGCTGCTTTTGTCCATCAGTCACCACAGCAACTGGTGTCCCTCACAGTCTCCACGGGCTCTCAGGAAGCCACGTTTACATCCAGGTGGGCCTGAGTCTTGTCACTGTCATTGGCAAAACTCTGCTGGCTCCACTCTGAGTTTTGCCAGAGCAAGCACAATGCATCATAATAGTAATGACTGTGTTTCATCATGTAAATTTTGGTAGTTTTGATCATTGTCAATACAGTGAGGAACTTCCCGGTTTTGGAAAGGGTTTGCAGTCGGGGAGGTGATGGGAAATCCCGGATACAAATTGGGTCTGCTGCACACAGCAGGATGAGGGAGATACCCTGGGCTGGGCAGTGTCCTGCAAGGAGAATGGGCTCTGTCCGGCGCCCTGACTCCCATCCCCGCCCAGAATGGATCTGGAGATGCAGGAGTTCTTGCATCTGACGGTGACAGGCATTGTCAGCCTGTCCTCTGCTCTGAAACCCTTTAAACACACGGCAGGTGGTGTGAGTTGCAGCTGCTGAACTCAAATGCCTTCTGCAACGACCTCCAGAGAGGGTTCCAGACCCTCAGGGACCCTGGAAGTGCTCCCGTCACCAAGAATCCCCTCAGGTCGAGTTGCTGAGGCTTTTCGGTCCAAGTGGAAGCTGGATCGCTAACGATGCGCGTTTTAAACGACACAAGTTTCCTTCCTTCCATCCTCCTGTGAGGCTGAGGAGGCGGGGGTCCCGGTGAGGACAGCTGAGGTACGGGGTATGGTGCTGCCCGCGCCGTGCCCCTGTCCTCCACGCCGGGCGCGGAGGGGCCGCGGAAAGCAAAGCCGGGCACGTCGTGACCGCGCGGGTCAGCGCAGCCGGCGAGAGCTGAGCGGGGGCGCCGCAGGGCATCCCCCGGGGAGCCGGCTGCCCTCGGTTCCTGCCCGTGACAAGCCCCGCCGGACTGACTCTGTCACATTTACTGAGTTTGGGGCTGTCGGAACCTCTCGGTTTGGTGTTTAACGAGCGGGACGCGCCGCGCAGGTGCCGCGGGCCGGGCGGGCGAGGGGGGAGCGCCGCCGCCCCTCAGCCGCGGCGGCCGCTGGGGCGCCATCGCCCCCTGGCGGCGGCCGCTGGCGGCGGGAGGCGCGGGCGGGCCCGGGCGGCTGCGCGGAACTTTCCGCCGGCGCGCGCGTCCGGCCTCCGGAGCGGGGAGCGCGGAGCGGGGCCGGGGTGCGGGGGCCGCCGCCACCCCGCCGAGCACCGCCCGCCTTTAGCAAGGCGCCGCGGGAGCCCCTTCTCGGCCGCCGAATTAAAGAAAAAAAGTAAAAAAAATCTTGGTTTTAAACTTTTTTTATTTTCTGGCTGCTCTCCCCTCACTCTCTCTCCCCCCCCCCCCTCCGCCCCTCTCCTCCCAACCTCCTCCCAAAGCGGCGGGGCGGGAAGGAGCGTCTCCGCTCTGCAACACCAAAGCATGGCGGAGGCTGGCGATGAGAACCGTCCTCCCCAAAGCATCCAGCGCCTCTGACAAGCCCGGAGCCAGAGGGGGTGGGGGTGGGAAAGGGCGGGAGGGGGGAGAGCATGGGAGGGAGGGGGCGGCCAGTCCTTCCCCCTGCACTTGTCAGATGCAGATGGGACTGGCAAAGTTTGTTTGAATAAAAAAAAAAAAAGGCTAAAAAAAAAAAAAAAAAGGGGAAGAGCAGGAGAAGGGGGAGGGAAAAAAAAAAAAAAAAAAGATCCTAGAAATCCAAAAAGGCTCATCTGGGAAGGAGAGAGAGGAGACCGAGAGGAAGCGGGATGCAACTCAACCTGACGCTGATCTGCTTCGTCTTCGGGGGGTTCCTGCCCGACGCCGCGGCCCGGCGGGAGCAGATGGACACGGGGCAGTGCGACCTGCCCCGCTCGGTGAGCCGGGCCGGGCCGGGCCGGGGGCGCGCCGGCCCGCGGGGGATGCGCGCGTGTCCGCGGGGTGCGCGGGGGCCGCGGGGCGCGGGCGGGCCGGGGGCGCGCGGAGGGACCCCCCCGGCCCCGCAGGTGTGGCGGCGCTGCCCCGCGGGTCCCCCGTGGAGGGGCCCGGGGCTGGAGCGGGGCCGGGGGATGCGGGGGCGAGCGGGGGGTCACGGCGGGACCCAACCCCACGCGGGCCTCATGGTACCCGTCGGCTTTGCTTACTGCGAGCCCGCGTGGGGCTTGTGCGAGGAGATGGAGAAGCGGGACCCCCGCTCCTCCTGCCCTGCGGGCAGCCCCGAGGGTGGCATCACTATTTCCTACCCTTCTGCTCCTCCATCGCTGACCAGCCCCTCTATCTTCCCCGCAGCAAGGAGAGCTCAACTCTTTCCTCTGGACCATTCGCCGTGACCCCCCCGCCTATCTCTTCGGCACCATCCACGTGCCCTACACGCGAGTTTGGGACTTCATCCCTGACAACTCCAAGGCCGCCTTCCACGCCAGCTCCAGCGTCTACTTCGAGCTGGACCTCACGGACCCTTACACCATCTCGGGGCTGGCCAGCTGCCAGATGCTGCCCCACGGGGAGAACCTGCAGGACGTGCTGCCCCGGGAGTTGTACCGCCGCCTAAAACGCCACCTGGACTACATCAAGCTGATGCTGCCCCACTGGATGACCCCGGACCAGCGAGGCAAAGGGCTCTATGCCGACTACCTCTTCAACGCCATCGCCGGGAACTGGGAGCGCAAGAGGCCCGTCTGGGTGATGCTTATGGTAAACTCCTTGACGGAGACGGACATCCGCTCCAGAGGGGTGCCGGTGCTCGATCTCTACCTCGCCCAAGAGGCCGAGAGGATGAAGAAGAAGACGGGTGCGGTGGAACGGGTGGAGGAGCAGTGTCACCCACTGAACGGGCTCAACTTCTCCCAGGTAAGGAGGCTTCTGGGCCTCATGTGTTATCCCAGGATGTGGGGGCCGTTCTCCTTGCTCATTGATCAGTTGGTGGGGGTGAACCCCAAGCCTGCTGCAGCGGGGTGGTCGCTCATGGGCCTCAGCAGCTTTTGTGGTGGGCTGCCTGTTTGCTGTCACACTGACCAGCGCTGCCTGCAGAAACCCTGTGATGTGCGTGGCGAGCGCTGCATGTGGATCATGTGTATAATTTATTTGAGAGGCAAATGTCCGGGGTGTGAATGTGTGTGTCTGCTTGCTTGCCTCTTGTGAGGGAAATTTCCATGCTTCCTATCCTGTCCCGGAGCTGGGTAAAAAGTGCTTTTTTTGTTTGTTTGTTTGTTTTGAAGTAAAGCAGCTCTGTGGTACTTGTCAGGAAGAGGATGAAGCATGAACAATGAAAACAGAAATTTCGACATTGTTCAAATTGATTTAAGTACATGCAAACTGTCACTCGTCTTTATAGTGGTCACTCTGGGTCAAAACAAAGTGACTCATGTTGTCCTTGTACTGGGGGAAATTAAGTGTGCAATATGCATGGGTTTATTTCACTTTAGAACAGGTAAATTTCAGCAGAAAGAAAAAGATGTAGGCTAAGAAACAAAAGTTATTGGTGTAACTGGACTCCGGAATTCTTTCAGTGGATTTAGCTTTAAACAACCAAATACTAAGCCATGAGATCTATTTCATTTCAGTGGATTAATCAGGAGCACAGTAACAGCTATTGACTTTGCTTTGTGGAACTGTTTATGTGAAATGAGATTTACTAGAAATTGAGGAAATGAATGTGTGTGGAAGAAAACAAATAATCCAGGGGAGATTTAAGGTGGTGTCAGTTACTGCTATGATATTTCATTTTTAACCTGCTTTTCCTCATTCGTTTTGGATCGGTCTATTTCCAGCCTTATTTTACTGTCCTACTTTGACAAAAAAAAAATCTTAGTGATGTGGGAATAAGGATTAAAGGACTGATCTTTAGTGTGATTAAAATGTCCTTAGAGTGCCTTCACCCCCTGCTCCCCTGAAGTCCGGTGGGAACTATTTTAAGGGGAAAAAGTCTGGCTTTCAGTAACATTTGGTTCACCCAGTATTTTAACTAGGAGTCTTTACATACAGCCTTCAGAGGAGATTGTTGCAAGCACTTTTGAATGAATTTTCTTGTTTATCAACAAAAATAATTAAAATAAAGCCCCTCAGGACCCTTGCATTAATTAACACACATCCAAACCAAGGAATTCGTTTTACGCTGTTCTGTCTGAAAGGTTTAAGTGCCTATCCTCTCTGTTGAACCCCTTCTTTAAGGTGAGGTAAAAATAATTAACCATTCCAGACGTCCAATAGTGTTTGGTTGTATTAGGTTAAAAATGGCAGTGAGAATCAAGCACATGAAAGCACTTGGTTAAAAATGTACCACTTGGAAGCCTTTTAAATGTGAATCATACTACATTTTTTTCTCTTTAGAGAGAGTGAGCAACAGAGAAAGGAAAAGGGACAGAGTACAAAACTCACTGCTGCCCTTACCATAATTGTGTTTCTCTCCAAATTTTAAATAGAAACAAAAATTTCCCATTCATTTTGCTCCAAAAATAATCTAAAAAAGAGCAGCAAAGGTATTACTGCTATTGGCAAGTAAAAGACGGTCATTTGTGCAAAACATTTGTGCTGTTTAAAAAAATGCATTCCATTTTAATTGTTAGAGAGAATTGACAAAGTTGCTGAAATAGATGTGTGTTCAGGAGGATTTCTTCCTAGATTGAAGCTTTTTCTGGGAACAGGGCCACCAGAACAACAGGAGACAAAATTAAACAAAACAAACCAGGTATTTATTTTCTTGCTTCCTCTAGATTTCATGCATCCTGACACCTGGCTAGTTGTTTAACAATAGTAATTTGTAATGTTATCACACCGTCTAGCAGTCCTACTGCTTGGTGTATTACTGTGCTAATTTAGTGGAGTGGATTACTATTGCAAGGTTTCACCTCCCAATTCCAGGTCTTGGAGCCTTCCTTAAGCAACACATAATTAAAACACACTAAAATGGAAATCAGAAATTGAGCAGCTTTTGTCTTGCAGGGTGTTTGCACAGTTTGATGAGAACATCTGTGATAAGTTACAGTCCCAAACCTGCTAAGGGCATCAGTGGTTTTTTACCTGTTTTCAGCATTACTATTACAGGAATACTGCACATTATTTCTGCATTCAGAATTCAGGTTTTAAGACTGTGCCTTGCTGAATCATGTCAATGCTTTTGTTTCCCACATCCCCAAAGTCCAGTATTTTTGCCCTAAGCAAATTAAAAAAAAAAGACAAAGCTTTTTTTTCCCTAGTTCTTCCCCTCAAAGGCAGCTTTGTGCTACTGCAAATATTTAATCTGACTACATACACCAAATCTGTTAATCTGATACCGTGAGGAGGAGGAAATCTAGGAGTGGTCCCGGTGTGGTACTTGGTTTTGATCTGCTCTGAAAGAAAGTGGATACACTTGCATTTTTGACCAGGAACGATCTTTGAAACGTTCTGTGCGTGGCTTTGAAATGTTGATTGTCTTAGCCGGATAAAAAGATTAGGGTGGCTCATATAATTAGGTGCTTCCGGGAGAGCCAGCTCCTGCAGGTAGAGCAGGGAGCATTGTTTTCTGTTGTAAACCCCGAAACTTTGTAGTTTGATGCTGTGCTCCCCCTGAGATCTCTGCACAGTGTTTCCTGCTGCTTTGCCACATCACTCCCATCCTCCTGCTTCCCCCTGACTGGCTGCTCTCCTGCTTGGATCCCGGGGGGGGATTGTTATCCCACCTCCTGGGTCTCTGGCAGCTGCTGGTCACTCAAAGTCCAGGCACTGGCTATGGCAGAGCTGGTGTCAAGGTGTCGGAATCACAGCAGAAGGCTGTGTTGGGAGCCTGGATGCAGGGGAATTCATAGCAGGTTTGGGTCAGGTTGAAATTTCACTGCTCCTTGTATTTGAAGTTTCAGGGTTTTCATGGAAGGTGGGAACAGAAAGAGCTGAGGCAAGTGAAGAGGAGGAAGCAGACAAGTCTGTCTGACAGCACTGCTATTTATGTAGAGAGTGGCCAGAAAAGGGCAAAATCAAGTTGGCCAGGACTGAGGACTGGTGAGGGGCAGATGGCGTTCCAGACCTTCTCGTGGAATCCTGGCACAGGCCCTGCAGCCAGGACTGTCTGTGAGCACTCATCCATGTGCCTTCTGAGGGCCAGCTGGGGATAGGGCTAACTTTTCTCTCTTCTTTGGGACCCTCATGTGGATCAATGATGGGAAGCTCCCCCCAGGCTGTTGTTGGAGGAAGGAGAACTTAGATGATGACTCCTGCAGCTGCTCAGGTCTGTTGCATCCTCCCTGATGACCCAGGGCTGTCATGGGACCCCCATCACCCTGGAGTGATTGCAGTGTGTCCCCACTGAAGGTCTGTACCGTCAGCAAGGGGAAGGTCTTACTCCTCTACCCAAACTGCTGTTCACTGGGGAGGTGGGTGGCATCCCTTGCTTGTGTTTGATCCTGTTTCTCAGCAGGATCCCCAGTCCCAGACGGTGTTCATAGCCCTTCCTGTGCATTAGAACTAAAATCCCTCTCCCATCCCATCCCGAGCTTGCTCTCCTCAGGGACAGTCTGCATTCAGCTCATTGCAGATGCCCTGAATTCCAAGATTCATAGGGAAAATTTTGTGTCAGGGTCCAGCTTCATGCCAGCCTGTTGGTGGGGAAGCTGTGAGGCTGGTGGGGAGCTGCCAGCACCTCCTTTTCTCCCCCTTGGCTGTTCGGGAAGCCCCGACTCTGGTCTCCTCCGGCTGCTATCATTTCCGACTGCAGGGGGAGATGTTAAATATCAAACCAGTGTTGATTGGATCAGAGACTGCCTCAAAGAAAGAAACCTCAGACTGTGCCAGATTAAACTTCACACTTCACCATTCTCCCCCTTTCATTTCTTTGCCGCCTCATTCTCTGCACAAATAAACCTCATCTCCCCGCTTTCTACCAATGAGACAGCAATCATGGGGCAGGAATGACTTTGTTAACAAAATCAGTCTTCATTTCCCAGGTCCTGCTGTTCCATCAAACCCTAGGACATGGCAGCTTTGATTACTCTGGTGATAAGATTAGAGGGGGGAACAAGTGCTGGTTAATAAAAGGCCGATGGGTGGTCCATCATGTTTGGTCACTGACAGCTCTGCAGCCTCGAAGCTGGACCTTCAGTGGCAAAACAGTAATATACACAGTGATACACACACAGGGCCACATCCTGGACTCTCTGCTCAATCTGCCCTGTCTCCTTGAAAAATGAAACATTTCTGTGATCACAAAGCTGGGGTTCTCTAAGCTGACAGGACCAGTGTAACTGACTTCCAAGGGAAATTTACTTGTTTGTTATAATGAAAGATCTGGGATCATAGTTTTCTAAACTGAATTAAAGGGTTCAGTTTCAGAGCTAGCTGACTTTTGATAGTCTGTATAGTTTATATGAAGGAGTAACACTGTTTTTTTTTTTTAATTTTTGAAATAAAAGTGCCTTTTGCATAGTAGAAATGGCACCTTCTTGCTTTTAGAGAATTTCAGGCTTCATGAAGAGAGCAGAGTCATCAAAAACAGCATCACCTGTTTTGACTGCTGAATGTTTGTGAAAGAAATGTTGTTAAAGGGTTTGATTACACATAGCTATACATAGTGCACATAGTTTTCAGCTTGCTGGCTTTTGTTAAGCTATCACTCCCTTCACCCTCTTGTGCCCCAGGGTAAACAAATTCCCCCAGCAAAATTAACCTCGGGGTAGAAATTCATACAGCAGAAATAGAAATCCTTCCATTTAACTGCCTTTAAATACTAGTGGGAGCTGCTTTATGTCTTCACCAGGGGAACTGTTGAGGATGAAACTATGCAGGTATTAAAACTCCAGCAGTGGCAGTAACACCTGAAAGGATCAGCAGCTGACGTTTTATAGCTGTACCCACCTGTAGGTGTTGCTCTGCACAGCCAGTGACTGTGTGCTCCTGCCCCACAGCCCTTTGGAAGGCTCACCCAGGCATTTGGTGCCTATTAAGCAAGCAGCCAGTCGCTAATGATGGCTCGAGGGGCAGCTGGCAATTCATCTGTTGTATTTATTGTGTATATAACTGCCAGAAGTGTTTGTACAACAGGTCAGGTATGAGCCCTTCCTTTCCCTCTGATCCTTCACACCTCGCTTGGTAACATCCAAGCCCAAGGCAGGTGTACCTGCCTCCCACGAGTAGGTCTGGAGGATTCTGCTGGTTGATTTATTTGCAGAATTATGGGTGTTGCTTGTGACTGGTATTAGGCAGGAATTACATCTTTATAAGATGGGCCTTGAAAGGGAAGAATCCGCAGAAAACAGCCTGACACTCAAGGGAGTCCTTACTGTACCTGAGGCAGGTTAACATTACCAGTGTATAGAAGTCAAATAGCAGAACTGTGCCATTTTTTCTGTGTGTGTTTGCCACCTCGGAGCTGCTCACCCAGTAGGTGCAAAAGCCCCTGTTTGGTAAATGGTATTTTCACAGTGATTTGCAATATGTTTGTTATTTGCTGTCACTTTGTGATGCTGTTGCAGCAGCAGTCAGGATTCTCCTCCAGGCCCAGGGTGCTTTGCTTATAAACAGAATGAACCATTGACCTAAAAAACCTCAACTTCAAGTATAGTGCAGCCTACAGTCCTCAGAAAGTCTTTAACAGCCTCCCCTCAGCTCCCCAGTGAGTAGCAATCCACGTTATAAAGCCAACCCACATCATTCAGGTGAGTCAGAGGTTCCTGGATTGCAAAGGCCAGAAATGATCTTAAGCAAGGGCACTCACTCACCTTGCACTCCTGCAGAGAGGAGATCAGTGGCAGGGCTCCCAGCAAAGCATATTTAGGGACTTCAGAGGGACATACTGTAAAATAACCGGTTTCCCCTGTGCTGGGCTTTACACTGCAAACCCTTATTAATCTTTTCACTGTCATTAGGAGTTGATGAGACAGGTAAAAGGCAGAAGAAATCACAGTGTTACTGATTGAGCCATGTGAACTTGGTGTGATTTCTTTCATCTTTTGGTCCTATTAGCAAGGTTCCCTGCCTACTTGGATGAAACTTACAGCTTACAGTCGTAAGCTGACTTCCCCAGAGCACAGTGTTCAGGTTGTAGCACAAAAATGGAGATTTTCAGCAATGACTGGTGTTTTAGAAACTTCATTGTTTTTAACTTTCAAGGGTCAGTGTTGAAAGAGCCCCATTTTGCAGGGAAACTTATCTGCCTGGTGTTCTCACACTTCACCAAATCCCTCTTCCAAGCAGACAACCAGTACAGATGCTCGATGGCCACTATCCTTTAAATGTGCAGAAAGCACTGTGGGTTGATGACAAAATTTAAGTATCTTTGTGAAGCTCTCAAATTATTTCTAGGTTGTAATTACTAAGATATTTATTTCTGAACATTGCAGCAATTTGTGAACTTAATACTCTTTCTGTAACCCAAAGAGCATTACAGTTTCCAGCTCGCTTGAGACACCAGAAATTAACTGGTGCCTGCAGAGCTTAAAACTGCAGATACCAGTGTTTGAACTTAATACCTCAGTTCTTGGGCTGGGATTGGAGCAAGACTATGTTCTCTAGGGAGTGGGAGCAGACATGAGACTAAACTGTAAGACTGGTTGTATCCATCACAACAGCTGGTAGTTACGGTGTCTCAGTATCTCCATGGATTTGCTTTTTCTGGTGCTCAAGCTACCTTGTATTATTGTTACTGTTTATTGGATCTAACTGATATTTAAAGGCACAGAGAATAAAAGGTGACCTGTTTAATACCTGTCAGAAGCTCAAGCAGGAATTCACACACTCATGTCAGCTGCTTTTATCACTAACTTATTCCAACAGTAGTCCTTCACATTTGGATTTCCAATATTTTAGAGCTTCTGGTGCAAGTCATTTCAGAACTTCTAGCACAATATAAATGAAGGTTGGTAAAAACTGGAAATTAAAACCATGTGCTCAGCATTTTGAAATGGATATTGTATGACTTGAGCAGGCTCATTAGCAAAATTATTTTTAGTTTGAATGAGATCAAAGGCCCAAGATTTTCCACTCTGAGGGTCATTTAGTATAGTCCTGGACACCCCATTTCTCATCATGCATAGACTCCCATAGGCCAGTTATACCTGAAGAAATCATCATCCCTGAAATACTGTAATTAGATTTATTATCAGTGGACCACTGCTGATCACCTCTGTCCAGTCACTGCAACAACACTGAGGGGTTGAAGAGTCTTGCAGATGTCAAAAGCGAGTTTTATTCCTGACTTCTTCAAAATCAGGATTGCAGCCCATGCTGGTACGTAGCAGTGTTAGAAGTGAAAGACCAAATCTTGTGTGTTGTACCCATTCCAGAGTGTCCCTTGAAGCCAGGGGTAACACTGAACCATTCCCAGAAACTCCAAGTAGCACACAAAGAAAGAATTGTAAAAAAAGAAGAGGAAACTATTCTGATTTTTTCTTTTCCTAGGCTCAGATAGTGTGGAAGTTACGATGCCTTCCACATGAGTTCCAGTCCAGAAGTTCTTCATACTTGGGTATCCCTGCAAAACAGGAGTTAGCTAAGATGGGGCAAAAAGCTGGGAATTCAGTCATAGGCAGTGGGTTAGCTCTATCAACATAATTAAGAAAATAGCAGTAAATGCTTTATGTTTTCCCCAGATTTAATTAAACTTGCTGCTTGTACCCTAACTCTTGTGTTGGGGCACCTGTTGGGAGATACAGATATCTCCAATACGTAAAACAGAGAAGAAGCTGCCTTCATAGAGCAAAGCAATATTCATCAGACTCCCTTAGTGTGCCAAGGAATGAGTAAAAGGAAACAAATCTTGCCGTTTTCTAACCTCTTTCCATTTTAATAAAAGTCAAGTTACGAGGAACACAGGAAAAGTATTTCTTTCGAGTAGGTGGTTCTGTGTCTTGAAAGTATCCCCTCAATATTTTAGAGACTGTACTAAATCCAAGGTCTCCATTAGGCTTCCTCACTTTTGTTAACAATCACCATGAAGACTGATTGTTCTCTGTACGCTTTCTGCCACTGCACAAATTTAGCTTTCCTTTGATTTCTTGCAGCCTTTTCCTATTACAGGTGACAGCATAATAGTGATGGGGAATATTTATTTAAATGTGAGACCAAATGCTCACAGTGCAGGAGTTTGCAGAGTCAGCAGAGGGGGAGAGGGCAAAAGTGTGATTTGCCTAAATTTTTGAAGGTCTTTGTATTCCTGGCATGTGACTGATTCACGGTTTTAGAAATGATCATTGAGATAAATGTTATTCCAGAAAGAAGTGTGATGGGACCTCCCAATGTGTCTCATTGGTTCTCAAGTACTGGTAAAATCATCATAGCACTATTAATTGTGAAAGTGCTAAGCCTTACACCATGAGAGGAGCTGGTCCTGACATACTGGGAGTCAAATGGGATCATAAATTGTGGTTTGTTTTCAAGCTGAGGTAATTCTTTATTTTTGGGATGTCACAGATGCAGGAGAGGTGCAAGTATGCTAAAGGGCCTAAACACATTGTTTTTATAAGAGTTAATGATACAAAAAGCCCTTTTTTTTCATAATGAATTTCCTGATTAATACAGGAAAAAGCTAGAAAGAACATTCTCAAAAAAGCTCATTATTTGCCTGCTGGAGAAGATAACTCACTAACACCCAGAACTGAACAAAGTCAAGTTTCTAATACAAAGGTATGGCCAAACCAATTCTTACATGGCTTTAGCCTTTGAACAACTGGGATGCAGTTCAGCTCCTTAGCATTTCTCCTTTCCATTTACAGAATAGCAGCAAGAAAATACCTCATCAGTCCATGAGACCAGGTTATACTATCCTAAAATAATCCAAGTGTTCTGGTGGCAAGATGAAGTTCAGAGGCTTTTGCAGGCATGAAACACTGTCCAGCTTTGTAGATCAGCTTGTCCCTGTCTGCAGACTGGCACTGACCAGCTTTTTACCCAGCTAATTGTGTGAGGCCAGAGAAGATTTTCTTTATTAACTTGAGTGGCTTGGCTGTGAAATGAGACATACTGTACAGTATTGTTCCGGTTTGGCCAAATTTAGAAATATATCCTCTGAGAGAAGGCACAGCTACCCCTTCCCCCCCAGGTTCGGGAAAAAATAAATTTTCCTCGAAGGAAAGTGAAGAAGATAAAACTATTTATTTACCAAACACACGGGAAAAGGAAAATAAGGCTAAATAATAAAATGTTTCACTGTGGAGGAAAAAAAAACCTGGGAAAGTGTTAAGAGTCCTCCCTTTGGTCTCCTCGGCGCTGGGGCTTGGGCCAGGGCCAGGCCCTCTGTGCCCGGTGGAAAGTCCTCCCGATGTGCTCTGAGGTTGAAAAAAAACAGTCCAGTATAAAAGGGAGAAAATCCGGAATTCCAGAGAAGGAAAAACAAAGTCCAGCTCTCAGTCTCTCTCTCTCCGGAGAACAAGAAGCTGAAACAACTGGTCAAAAGCTGACTGGAAAGCAGCAAGCCGGGTGCTTCCTCGCTCTCCTCCCGCAGCTGAAAAAAAAAACCTGCTATCTCTGTGTGACCTTGAACAAGCTGCAAACTGCCCTGAAAAAGTTTTGCTCAGTTTTTTCCTTCCCCCTCTCAGGCTCAGTTTAGAGGCACAGAAAGGCACAAAAATTAATTTTGGGCATAGGCAGCGATATGGGATACACATCATAACGTCACCCCAAGACATTCCACCCCTTATCCCATATTGTTGGCTCAATGCCCAAACTAAGATATTCTAATTCTACACACACATTAATACATATATATATATACACAGCTATATACGAACAGTGACAGTGACAATCAGCAAGCAGGGGTATACAAGCATTTCACACTACAATCAGATCTCCCTGTGGTACACAATGTGTTGTTCCGTCTTTCTGCATTACCCACCATGTGCAACCAGGTCCCTGAGCAAAGACCACCCCACGGGTGGGTTTGTCTGCACTCGAGGCAGAATTTATCCACACAGGCTTTCCTAACAGACCTCTGACATGCACTACTGGGACCTTATCTCCATCTGTTGTATTCAGGGATTCAGATTGGGCTGGACCAGCTCTATTGGTGGAACCTCGGGTGTTAACTAACCAGGTGGCCTTTGCTAGATGCTGTTCCCAATTCTTGAAAGTTCCCCCACCTAGTGCCTTCAAAGTGGTTTTCAACAATCCATTGCACCGTTCCACTTTGCCTGCAGCTGGTGCATGGTATGGGATGTGGTACACCCACTCAATGCCATGTTCTCTAGCCCAGGTGTTAATAAGGCTGTTCTTAAAATGAGTCCCATTGTCAGATTCAATTCTCTCAGGGGTGCCATGCCTCCAAAGGACTTGCTTTTCGAGGCCCAGGATGGTGTTCCGGGCCGTAGCGTGAGGCACAGGGTAGGTCTCCAGCCATCCTGTGGTGGCTTCTACCATTGTGAGCACATGGCGCTTGCCTTGGCGGGTTTGAGGCAGTGTGATGTAATCAATCTGCCAGGCCTCCCCATACTTATATTTGGACCACCGCCCACCATACCACAGGGGCTTCACCCGCTTGGCCTGCTTGATCGCAGCGCATGTCTCACAGTCATGGATCACCTGGGAGATACTGTCCATGGTCAGATCCACCCCTCGGTCTCGTGCCCACTTATAGGTGGCATCTCTGCCCTGATGGCCTGAGGCATCATGGGCCCATCGAGCTAGGAACAACTCTCCCTTGTGTTTCCAGTCCAAGTCTACCTGTGACACTTCTATCTTTGCAGCCTGATCTACCTGCCTGTTGTTTTGGTGTTCTTCATTAGCCCTACTCTTGGGGACATGAGCATCTACATGGCGGACTTTCACAACCAGCTTTCTTACTCGGGCAGCAATGTTTTTCCACTCTTCAGCAGCCCAGATTGGTTTTCCCCTACGTTGCCAATTAGCTTTTTCCCACTTTTCTAACCATCCCCACAGAGCATTGGCTACCATCCATGAATCAGTGTAGAGGTAGAGCTTTGGCCACTTCTCCCTTTCAGCAATGTCCAGGGCTAGTTGAACAGCTTTGAGTTCAGCGAGTTGGCTTGATCCACCTTCTCCTTCAGTAGCTTCGGCAACCCGTCGTGTGGGACTCCATACGGCTGCTTTCCACTTTCGTTTCATCCCTACGATGCGACAAGAACCGTCGGTGAAAAGAGCGTAGCGTGTGTCTTCTGATGGCAGTTGGTTGTACGGTGGAGCTTCTTCAGCGCGTGTCACTTGTTCTTCTTCATCAGCGAGACCAAAGTTTTCACCTTCTGGCCAGTTTGTGATTATTTCCAAAATCCCAGGGCGATTCAATTTTCCGATACAGGCGCGCTGTGTGATGAGAGCAATCCATTTGCTCCATGTGGCATTGGTGGCGTGGTGGGTAGAGGGAACCTCTGCTTTGAACATCCACCCCAGCACTGGTAGTCGGGGTGCCAGGAGGAGTTGTGCCTCAGTGCCAATTACCTCTGAGGCAGCTTTGATTCCTTCATAGGCTGCCAAGATTTCCTTCTCTGTTGGAGTGTAGTTGGCTTCAGACCCTCTGTAGTTTCGGCTCCAAAATCCCAGTGGTCGACCTCGAGTCTCACCAGACACCTTCTGCCAGAGGCTCCAGGACAGGCCATTGTTCCCGGCTGCAGAGTAGAGCACGTTCTTCACCTCTGGTCCTGTCCTGACTGGGCCAAGGGCTACGGCGTGAGCGATTTCCTGCTTGATTTGGGCAAAAGCTTGTTGCTGTTCGGGGCCCCAATGGAAATCGTTCTTCTTGCGGGTAACCAGGTAGAGAGGGCTCACAATCTGGCTGTACTCAGGAATGTGCATCCTCCAAAAGCCTATGGCACCTAGGAAAGCTTGTGTTTCCTTCTTGTTGGTTGGTGGAGACATTGCAGTGATCTTATTGATGACCTCAGCGGGAATCTGACGCCGTCCATCTTGCCACTTCACTCCCAGGAACTGGATCTCTCGGGCAGGTCCCTTGACTTTGCTCTTCTTGATGGCGAAACCAGCTTCCAGGAGAATCCGGATAACTTTCTCTCCTTTATCAAACACTTCTGCTGCAGTGTTCCCCCACACAATGATGTCATCAATGTACTGCAAATGTTCTGGAGCCTCACCCTTTTCTAGTGCAATCTGGATTAGTCCATGGCAGATGGTGGGACTGTGCTTCCACCCCTGGGGCAGTCGGTTCCAGGTATACTGCACACCCCTCCAGGTGAAAGCAAACTGAGGCCTGCACTCTGCTGCCAGAGGAATGGAGAAAAATGCATTGGCAATGTCAATAGTAGCATACCACTTTGCTGCTTTGGACTCTAGCTCATACTGGAGCTCCAACATGTCCGGCACAGCAGCGCTCAGTGGTGGAGTCACTTCATTCAAGGCACGATAGTCCACAGTCAATCTCCATTCTCCTTCAGATTTGCGCACAGGCCAAATGGGACTATTGAAGGGTGAGTGGGTCTTGCTGACCACCCCTTGGCTCTCCAGCTCACGGATCATCTTGTGGATGGGAATCACAGCATCTCGAGTTGTCCGGTACTGTCGGCGATGCACTGTCGAGGTAGCAATTGGTACTTTTTGTTCTTCCACCTTCAGAAGGCCGACTGCAGACGGGTTTTCTGATAGCCCAGGCAAAGTGTTCAATTGCTTACTGCCCTCTGTCTCCACAGCAGCTATTCCAAAAGCCCACTTGAGTCCCTTTGGGTCTCTAAAATACCCGTTCCGGAGGAAGTCTATGCCCAAAATGCACGGGGCCTCTGGGCCAGTCACAATGAGATGCTTCTTCCACTCAGTTCCAGTCAGGCTCACCTCAGCTTCCACCAAGGTCAAATTTTGTGATCCACCCGTTACACCAGAAATAGAAACAGATTCTACCCCCACATGCTGCGATGGAATTATTGTACACTGCGCACCAGTGTCAACCAAGGCATCATATTTTTGTGGTTCTGATGTACCAGGCCAACGAATCCACACAGTCCAAAAAACGCGGTTTTCCCTGACCTCTACCTGGCTAGAGGCAGGGCCCCTCTATGCCTGGTTATCCTTCTTTCCCTGGGCCTGTATCTTAGAGGTTCCTTCATGGGAATTGGACATGCCATCGTCTTTTCCATCATTTCCAGCAGTTTGGCTACAGGCAACTGGAGCTACTTCCTTTTTGGTAGATCCTCCTTTCTGAGACTTGCGCTCCTTCAATTCACTCACTCGTGCTGCCAGAGCAGAAGTGGGTTGTCCACCCCACTTCCTCATGTTTTCCCCACTGTCACACAGGAAATTCCACAGCTCACTTCGTGGGATGTGCCTTCTCTCTGGGGAACGTCCGCGGAGAAGGCACTCTTTAATCTCCTGGTGATTCTTCTCCATCTTATCTTCCATTTTCTGCATACGTGTTTCCACAGCTGCGATTCTTGCATGTGTTGGGCCATGCACAGAGTCTGCATATGCTCGGAGCTTCACTGCCATATCCTTCACAGTCTCATTTGCACCGTAGTCCGGTTTCATTATTGCTAAAGCAGAAGCGTATTCTGGTGGCCCAAGGTGTATGAGTTTTCGCCACATGTATGGAATAACTCTGGCCCGGTCTGGACTCCTCAATCCTGGGTCATTTGCAAAGACAACCTCTACCACCCCTAGTTCTCTCAGGCGTTGGATCCCTTGCTCTATGGTCTTCCATGGGGTTTGCTGCATGTAGAGATCATCTCCACACATATATCTTTCAGCCACGCCTGTTAAAACTCGTCTCCAGACACTGGTAGAATCAGCCCCCCTTTTCATCGCTTGGTCGATCACTGGATCATGTGACAGGGATCCCAAATGCCTCGCTTCAGCACCGTCCAGCATCACATCATCACCTGCCGCATCCCAAATACGGACCATCCAACTTATTATGGATTCGTCGGACCGTCGGGTGTAATCCTTTCTTAGGCTGTGAAGGTCCTTTATGGACATGGACTCAGTAATGGTTTCTGTGCCTGAGTCAGATGGTGGTTTTGAGGTTCCTTCCCCTGCATCTTTTGAGGTCCCTTCCCCTCCATTATCCTCATCTTTCACTGGGCGATCAGTTTTGGTTATGTGCTTTTTCCTTGTAACAGGAGCCACTGTCAGTGGCTTAGACTCTCCATCTGGTTTGGGCTTGCTGTCTGGTTTATCTGCAGCCTGAGTGACTGGGGTATCTGCAGGCTTTGCTGATTTATCTTCCTGTCTCTCTACCATTACATGCTGCAGTGTGCGATAGGCATATGCCAAAGCCCAACATATTGCAAGGAGCTTGTTCTCATTGGAATTGTCATTATATTTCTCTTTCAGATATTTCGCCACCTCAGCTGGTTTCTGAACTTGTTCAGGGGGAAACTTGCAAACCATTGGGTCAGAGAATTTCTTCAAGATTTGGCCCATATCCTCCCATTCCCCACACCACTCAGGATGTTCCACCTCTGGGTCAGGTGTCTCAGCAGTCACCCTGGAAATCTGAGCTCTCATTCTAGACAAGCTGCGAGACATATGGAGGAAGCTTAGGAGATACAATACCACGAAGATGATGTCTTTAACATCCAGGGGAAACTGAACATTCTCAAAAGATAACTTATCAAATTTAAAGGGAAGGGAAACCTCGTCTCCTCCTCCTCTAACAATCTGGGTGCAATTACTAATAAATTCCCAAAACAGGCTACTGAAGCTAGGACTGGGGTTAGGACGGAGAAACCACTTATCATACACACTCCGAACAGCTGCCCGTACCTCTGTCAACTTCTTATAAATCATTATCACCGAGCACAGCAAGATAGAAATCCTGATTCGTCTCCCTGCTCTGTAAAATTTACATATCAGGGACAAGATTTGAGCAAGTTGTGGATAGGCAAACAACCCTAGGGACCAAAAAAAAACCAGTACCTCAATGAAGCCTAAGGACCAAAAAGACATGAGTACATCAAGCCAGAGAGACATTATGAACTCAACCACCATGGTGATTACTTTACCCCAACACAGAATAAGCAAATTCAAACCAAAATGTAATTAGCACCGTTTTTTCACTTTCCTTCGAGCCACGCAGTTGGGCGCCACTAAATTTGTTCCGGTTTGGCCAAATTTAGAAATATATCCTCTGAGAGAAGGCACAGCTACCCCTTCCCCCCCAGGTTCGGGAAAAAATAAATTTTCCTCGAAGGAAAGTGAAGAAGATAAAACTATTTATTTACCAAACACACGGGAAAAGGAAAATAAGGCTAAATAATAAAATGTTTCACTGTGGAGGAAAAAAAAACCTGGGAAAGTGTTAAGAGTCCTCCCTTTGGTCTCCTCGGCGCTGGGGCTTGGGCCAGGGCCAGGCCCTCTGTGCCCGGTGGAAAGTCCTCCCGATGTGCTCTGAGGTTGAAAAAAAACAGTCCAGTATAAAAGGGAGAAAATCCGGAATTCCAGAGAAGGAAAAACAAAGTCCAGCTCTCAGTCTCTCTCTCTCCGGAGAACAAGAAGCTGAAACAACTGGTCAAAAGCTGACTGGAAAGCAGCAAGCCGGGTGCTTCCTCGCTCTCCTCCCGCAGCTGAAAAAAAAAACCTGCTATCTCTGTGTGACCTTGAACAAGCTGCAAACTGCCCTGAAAAAGTTTTGCTCAGTTTTTTCCTTCCCCCTCTCAGGCTCAGTTTAGAGGCACAGAAAGGCACAAAAATTAATTTTGGGCATAGGCAGCGATATGGGATACACATCATAACGTCACCCCAAGACAAGTATATAACTCAAGCTCGTTTTCAAAGGCATTTTTGTTGAAGCTGGGTATCCAGAGAGATCTGAGCCTTTAACCTGTAGTCATCTGAAACACACTCTAGAAACTTCGTAATTTAAGGTCAGCATTTGAACTGGTTCATGTTCCAGTAATGGAATAGTGCGTGCTTAAAAAAGATACTCAATTTATATCTAAATGTATAAAGGTGGGGTTTTTTTCCTGAAAGTGAAACTGACTGTTCTGAGCACTTGCTGTGTGTTAACTATGGCTGGATAAGCTTGGAACAGATGTCCCCTGTAGGGGCTTCAGCAAATCATGGAAGTGGAGAGAAAGCATCATTGATGCACTTGTACATTCTCAAAGCTGGAAGTGTTAGTTGTTGGGAAGCACTTGTAGTAGTAGCCTTCTCTATTTTAGGAAGTACAAAGAGCTACAGTCTCCCAAAAGGTGTCGTATTTTGGCATATTTTGGATGGGTTTTGTCATTACTGACAAAGAGATCCCAGTGGAAGATATTCCTAAGAATGCAAAACACAATCACTAAACCCACACAAGATCCCTTATCACACCCTCTCTAAAGTTGTTGCAGATTCATTTGAATTACATTGGAAAGATTTATCTCTTATTAATGGAGCGCTCTTCATTTTTTAAAATTGAGTTGTGCAACACATCAAATAACAATGTCATAACACATCATAAATCAGTTTGCTCACTGAAGGATTCCACATGAGTTAATCTAACATCCTGGACACAGTTCATGAGCAGTTAATTTTAGCATTTCTCTTTGATACATATCAGTTAAGGCAAAGCAACTCCAGCCATTATGGAGTAGAGTCAAAACTGGTTAACGGCAAAGCAAGTACAGACAAAGATTGTTCATAGATAAAGCCTTTGGCAGATCATTCAAGGGATCTTTGCTTTATATATAGAACAATTGTAGCTCTAATACCAGTGGTGCAGACACTCTGGGACAAAGAGAAAATACACACACACACACATGCACACCAAACCACGGAAGAAAACCACACACACCACTTGGTACTTGAGTCTAACAAGAAAGTCAAGCTAGAGTTCACCAACCCTGACGTAGTTACCAAAAAGCTCTGTGGCAGGCAATGAGATGGCAAGAAACACCCCCAAAAAAGCATTCAGGAATTATTCCCATTGACAGTGTGGGAGAAACTGCGAATGTTTGATTTGAAACACAGAGTCACCCGGCGGCCTGCCAAATGCCATTTATCTCAAGGTCACGCAATGTAAATAACCCAAGGGTTAGCTCCAAAGCAGGAGGTAGCTAAACAAGAGTAGGGGAAGGGATTCCTCTCTCTTCCTTGTGGATGTTTGGCATGCTACTGACAAGATTTTGAGGCCTGGCACTCCTGACGAGTCTGGTATATTAAGAGCAGTAAAACACACCAGAAAGCAGAGAATAGCAGCTAAATGTAGCATCATGGAAGGGACCATGGTTTGAGACCAAGCCACTAAGCTGTTGTGCATTTTCTGCAAGAATTAATCAGGGACACTAATCAGAAGGGAGAACTTTAGCAGAAAAAAAAGTTCTCTTGGATGCTTAAGTCTGAAAAGACTGATCCCTGTTACACAGTAGGGACAAGCAATGTTTATTTACTGTTCAGCTGGATGGTTGCATGAATTTTTCTGTTCTTTTAAAACATGAAGTATCACAACCTTTGTACACTTTTTAAGAGAACAACAAGTTTAGCAACTGTCACATCAATAATCCATCACTATCAGTCAGGGAAGGAAGAGGTGTGTTTTCCTGAGAGTGCTTAGACCTGAGGGTATAGCTTGGAATAGAACCATGGGAGAATCCCGAAACACTTGGTACCTGTTCCTCTGTTCTCTGGGGCAAAGCTCAGTGTAGTTCCCGTTAAAACAAATCAAACAAGTTGGCAATCCTTGTATTGGGAACCCAAAAATGTATCTCTTGAAACTGGGCAAGCTGTCTTTCCTCCTGGTTTATGCATAAAGGAGTTTCATGTAGACAAATTTATTCAGGGAATGAGAGAGAAAAGAAATGTTAGTCAATATTCTTCTAATTTATTTGTGATTTTGATAGGCTAAAAAACCAGACTGAGTAGAGTTACTTGTGATTTCATGTTGAATTTTTGATGCCATTAAAACAAGTGAACTAAACTCACTAAGTCAGAAGGAGAGTTTCAAACGAAAAGCGTTTCGATTCAGCCAGCACCACTTGAGGGTCACTCTCCAGAGTCCTGCATATCTGTATGGCCTGAGCACCATTCCATCAAAACAGCAGGGAGGCAAGCTGGGCATCTGGATAAGGAACCCTGAGTCTTTGTAGACACAACATGGACAATTTTATACCTGTAGGCCTTATGTAACGTGTTGGAAACTGAGGCATGACTTCAGAGGCTGAAATATCCCAAATATGTTACCACATCTGGGGCTAAGACTATGATTTTTCCATCTATAAATTTCTCTTACACCTTTAAACTTATTTAGTACTCTTAGAAAAAGAAATATTTGTATGCCCAGGGTCTAGAGTTGATGACATGGTGATGTGAAGGGGACATCTGGAGAAGTCCGGGCTGTTTGTGAACTTCAGGACCTACAGCTCTTTGGGCAAGGGATTGTGGGACGCATCTTCATCCCTTGGTGAATAGAGTGGCTCCACCCCTCTTTGCTATTTTAGCTCCTAATGGAACTGATTTTCTCAAATGCAAATGATCTTGAAAAATGGCAGAGAGCATAGACTTGCATCATTAGCAATGAACCAAGGGCTTGTGTGTTGCAACAACCTTTGTTGAGGGATTATTGTGTTGAAAATCCACTGATTGTGGCGCAGGCTGGAGAACTCAGCAGTTCCACTTTACATGTCCTGCCATCATTCAACAGGCAGACCCTGTAGCTAGGCATCGCAGCAGGGCAGCCAGTTGGCTTCTCCCGACCTCCTTAGGTTTCCAGATGTCATAACAAAATGAGAGAGAGAGACTTAGCCATCTTCCATGTGTTTACGCTGGAGCTGCTAGGCAGAGACCAAGCCACAACACTGCACAGCTTTTCAAAAAGGACTTAATAGGCCTCTCTGTAAACAGATCTAAATATTTGCTCCAGTGACATTTATCGCATCACACGTCTGGCGCGAGTGTTTCGTCCTTGTTTTGCTTGCATGTTTGGATTCTCTTATAAACATTAATGAAGTGCTTGAATACAAATGAATAATCCTCCCCCTTTCTTCCCACCCTGGAGGGGAGGGGAATGGGAGGGCATGAAGTAATAATAGTTCAACCTTCGACCCGTAATTGCTCGGTACATTTTGATGACAGTTTTCTTTCTCACGTGCTTTAAAAGACTTTATTCGGCGTGTACATCTATGCAGAAGGCATTGCACCTTTCTTCAAAGGCAGCTGCAGCTGGAGTTGGAGTGGGGGGCACTTAGCAGGCAGCACTGTGTCATTTGATGTTTGAATAGTCGTAGCAAGTTGACTTGCTGCTGGGTTCCCAGCAGGCTGCCAGAATTCTGCCCCATCTACAAGGCTTTTAACAGAGGATATATTTAATATATTCTTTCCTAGGCATCTGCTGTTGAGCTGGGCAGAATAATGGGCCTGTAGCACCTCAAATATAACTCCATTTGACAGTTCATCTACCTCTTGCTGGAGAACTGGGATCATTCAATAGATGTTTTCCAATTACCTGCAGTTGCAATATAACTGGAGACAATGTGTTTCCATATAGCCCCTTTTCTCAGTTTCTTTATGGAGGCCTTAGAAAGTGGTTGTCTTGGTCTTGCTTTTGATTTTGTCACTAAAGGAGAAGGAGAGTGTGGGGTAAGGAAAGCCTGACCAAATCTTGTTTCTATAGGTGGTTTCTGTGGACATAACCTTTAGGAGATTATTCTGTTGTCTAGGGTATGAGAACATAAACCAAATATATTAGAAGCCTGTTTCCTGATCCTAAGAGGGGTGAAGTTGTGAAACAGATCAAGGCATCATCCCTGAGCCTGTTCCAGCATGAGAAAACATTGAGTATCTCATTCCTGTGTGGGAGCAGTTATATTACTGCTCTTTTTTCCCTGTGCAGTTCAAAATGTCACAATGTCTTCCATGCACAATGAATTACCATCATCTCCTGCCAGGTGGGACAGTGCTTTGCTCAAGACCTTACTAAACATCTTTAGTTTCTGCAGCTGGGCTTGTAAGAGCAGTGGTTTGGCTTGCTTGGAAGCCAGTAATAAAAGAAATTTCCTTTTAGTCAAGAGGGGCTCTTCAGAAATTCCCTGAACTCATGCAACTAAGCTCTCAGTTCGTTGTTAAGAGCAAAACTGCTGCATTTAAGCTGTGGGACATAAAAGAAGTAATCAATACTCAGAAAGTAATCAAAAGTTCATTCTTCAAACGGTCTTTAAGAAAAAGATCATCCTGTACAAGACATCTGCAGATTTGTTGTGTGCAATAGTACTAAGTGCAAAGGATTTATGTCCCAATAGTCAGGCTTTGGGAGGTCAAGACTAATACCCAAGAGGGAAAAAATGCATGTGTTTCCTTCATCTGAGTGATTAGGTATAAAATGGGTTAAAAATTAATACTGTCTTTGGTTCAGCTTGTATATGAAACCATTCAGTCTGCACGTACTTGAGTACTATTGGAAAGTGCCTGTCAACTCCGTTAATTATCAAATTGCTTACTCAGTGTATGCATTCCTTGCATAAATCCATATCAACTTTGCCTCTTGTAACAGTGTTTGTTTATATGAGCCGGAACTCTCAATCCTGAGCAGTCTGAAACGCCTCTCGAAAGAATTTCTTCGTCTGCACCTACAGGGACCCAGGCTAATTGCTATTCAGAGGATGCTCTGCGAGCTGCTTTTTTGGTGAGGAGCTGGGAATCACAAAATTGTCTGGAAAGGTGTTCTCTTGTCACTTCTGTCCATGTTGATAGTTCAGATAGAAGAGACTAAAATCGTTACAGTTCTCAGCAGCTGTGAAGTCCACACTGGAAAAACCTTGGAGAAAGAGATAGAAAAAAGAATTTGCTGATATTTTTGTCATCCTCTGCCTGATGTGCCAATACTAATGGAGGATTTTTTTTTTAAACTGACTTATAGTCCAGTGCATTCCTGTGTCCCCGTCGCTCAAGCATTGTGCCTTTTGCTCATTTGTTGGAACACAAACATGGAAGTGTATTTGGAACTAGCTGGAGTATTAAAAAAACAAAATTAAGGCAAGCTGCCAGATCAGAATCTAATACACAACATATGTTTACAGGGTTATAGTCTCTTGCCATGCTGGCTTTAACAGCGCTCCAGTGTGAAGTAGAGTTAATGCCTTCCAAGACCTTTTATCGTCCATCATGCTTATCAAAACAGTAAAAATACTGGTTTTATTTCATCAAATGTGCCTTTCCTCTTGTCTGAAGCCCTTTGAATTCCCCACCACATTTGGGATCAATGGAAGAGTATGTCCTTGGTGTTGTTTGTCCAGTTCTCCTCCTCTTCACAAGAGCTTATCTGCCTCAGGGGTGACCAGGTTCATCCACCAGTTTGGCAGGCAGCCCTGAGCAGGACCTGTGGTTTGAGAGAAGACGGTAATGTTGAGCCCCACGTGCCTTGTGCATTTGTTGGGTAACTTATGACACTTTATGAAGAGTCTGTGAAGAGTAAAAGGTTGTCCAAGTGTTAAACACAAGGGATTGAAGTGAACAAGGTGTTCTAAGCTATCTTGGGCTACCTGAGCTTGTCCAAATGGAAGTGGTGCTGTTGGTTCATGTGTGTTTGCTCAAACTTCAGCCCTTTCTTGGGAGCCTTCTGCACTAGGCAGAGGTTGGCATTTGGTGTGGCCAGTGGGCCCCACTGAGACTCTGTGGTTCCTCTTGGGCTGTGCCTTACACTCTGCTGGTGTCTCTCATCCCATGGTGCCTCTGCTACAGATCTATGGGACCATTGCCACTGGAATCTGCTGCAGTGCAGAGCAGGGGACTCGAGTGACAATTCATCATGTAGGAGTGGGGTGCAATGGACAACGCTGCAAGGCAGAGGGAATGGAAAACAGGGACAGTTGTGCCAGACTCCTGTCACCTCCTGTGGCTGCTCTGCCCAGTGTGCAGTACACACTGCAGAGCTCCTACAGCAGCAGCTGGATGCAGCCCGGAGTATGCAGAGTCCAGGGAGATTAAACTTGGAAGTGTCTGAAAATGCTGTGGGATGGGACAAAGCTGTGGTGGGTATATGAGGCTCTGAAATAGCAGCAGCCCCTCACTATTTCTTCTGCTCATTCTCCAGATGTGGGATATACCTATCCATGATCCATGAAGCATTCTAGGCCAGCTGGACTCCATGGGCTCTATGTGCACTATTCCAAGCTTATCAGGCGAGCTCTGTTAGCAGGAGGCAAGAGTTTTCTGAGGCCTCAGAGACAATCCTGACGTGGCCTTTCGTGTTTCAGTTCTCTGCGTGTAAGATGGGCAAGATATTAGAGCTATTTATTTTTGGAAAATGCCTTTTTTTTTTTTAAACAGAAACAGTGCTCATGTAATTTTTTTGTATTTGAGGAAGAAAACATTCCTTGAAATGTCTCAATTTCAAATTTAAAGTGAAGTTAGAAAAACCCATGAGTCTCATCAGCAAAAGAACAATCTGGGGAGTGACCCAAATGGAAATTTTTGTGCTACTAGTGAGTAACAACACATTGAAGATAGGAAAGGCTGAATTTGTAACTTTTTTATTGAGATATTATTATTTTTCCATTCTGAACTGTAGATAGCAACAGAGGTGGAAATCTTGTAGCAGCTTTGGATGAATTTGCCAAGGGAGAAGAAAGTCTTCCTGTGCCTCCTTGGTGGGAGCTCTCTAACACAGCTCCATGACTGACTGGCAGGTTGTTTGAGATAGGGTGACTTTACCTCTGTAGAATATAGAAACTTCTTTACAGACATCAGGAAAGTAATAATGCTTTACAGCTTACTTAATGTGCCATTTCACCTGATTTGCAGCAGGTCAGGTCTCTGCTCACATCAGTAGTGTCGTGCTGTGCAGTCATTGAAGTTCTTGAAGTACAGCTGAATGACATGGGAGGCAGGACATGGCAGTTTCATCTCAACATTTCATCAAGGAGGTCTCTCTTGGATTGTCTTAGCTTGAAGTTCATTTCAGAAATAAGAATCATGTACATGGAAGCCACATGTAGTATAAATACTGGCTTTGCATTTCTTGCAGCTCCAGGCTTCATTCTTTGTAGCTCAGATGACCCAGATCTCACCAGACAACCAACTTACCCTTTCACTTGAAGACACAGATCGAAGAGGTGGTCATGGTTTCGACTTGGAGGGTTCATCTTTTTCTTTTCTCCTAAGAAATGTCTTCTTTCTGTCACTAAGGAGATGAGCTGCCTAGTTCAGCTTTTGAGTGAAAAGTTTAGCTTCTGCTTGCAATTCTTGTTTGGCTTTGCTCTTTGGTTCTAAACAATTTCTGTATCTGTTCCCATTCTGTTTCAATTATGCCTATTTCTATTTGAGTGGTCAATGCAGAGTAATGTTTAAGAGATTCAGTCAGTAAAGTCCATATTGGCTAATTCCTTGGACACAGTGACTATCAGGACAATGACCTCTCCCTGACAAAGGCTCTGTTTCCTATATTTCAGCAGTTTCTGGGTCCTAACCACTTGCTCTGTGCAGAGAGCATTTGCTGTGTGCTTTGCTGCTGCCCAAATGCAGATGTAGGTTTTGGATTATGAGATTTCAAGTTCTGAGAATCAGCATGGGTTTTAGTGCTCTTGATGACACAGCCAAATAGTGTTGTTATGATAAAATTCAAAATTCATCTCTGAAGCACCTCTTTCTAGTGTTGCCTCATGCATTCTCAACTAGCAACGTATTCCTTTGTCTAAGTGACTTCCACTGTTGGAACTTTTTCCTAACATATTTAAGGTTTTCCTTTAGTACTTCCAGATGTAGTCCCTTGTTTTACCATTCTTCGAGTCTGTAAATATATTTTCTCTGGTTCTAGTACTGCGCAGTTATTTGACAGACAAGATCATGCTCTCTCTTTTAGGAGTCATTTATTAAAGAAAATTTTTACAACTGCAGACAAAAATCTCTGCTTCTGCAGAGATTGAATTTCAGTTTTGTCTTGTTTGTTAACCAGGATTCACACCCCTTCTGGGACAGTTGGTAGAGACACCTCGTGGCTGTCAGGAGCTCTACAGAGTGCATCGTGCTCATGTCAAATTGATTTATTCTAAGCCTCAACATCCAGAGTCATTTGTGAAAGAGTTACGAGTGAGGCTGCCAACCTGCTAATTAAAAGCTAGAAATATTTTCAAGTTCTCCTCTGATGGAAACAATTAAACAAATCCGTTCTAAAGTGGAATTACCCCCCAAACCCAACAGCAACATGTTGTCTGCCTGACTGTAATTAAAACTATCGAAGGAAATTTTCTATTCCAAGATGAAAGGAATTGTTGGCTAGTTGCTAGATTCCCATACCCCAGTTTACACTCCCATTCTGTAAGAAGTAAAGCAGGCAGCTCAGACTACATGGATGCAGTTTGTTGCTGGGATTCTTAGCTTCTCAGTCTAAACCACACTAGTCAGTTCAGAAAAGTCAAAAAGCAAACCCTATTCCTTCAAACACAGAAGTCCAGAGTGAGTTAGACAATAACCTTTGTGCAAGAGAAAGACAGACTGACTTCTTAAGGTTTCAGTTCATCCATTAATGTAGAAATTTAAACAAGTGAGTCCTGGTGAGATTGCTCACCAGGGAATAAGTCTTTCTAATGGTAAGTGAGCAAGACCTCGAATCAGCTATCTCTTTGAATTGGCAAAGTGTGCAGCCTTTCTTGTGTTTGATACAAACTCTGTGAAAATGAGATTTTAAAGAACAGAAGCCTTTAGAGGAATAAAGCATATATTAACCAAGCAGTTTTACTAGGTGTAATTGCTCTAGACCCAGCTGAATAGAGTCTTGTGATTATATTAGTCTTATGTGTTTAGATCCAATTATTCAAGATTATATCTTATCATAATGTACTCACAATTTCATGTATGTACATATAAATCAAAAGGATAGGTAGGGAGGTGGAACTAGTAAAGAGCTATTTGTCATTTGTGTTACCTCTCCTTTCCTCAGTGAAAACAGAATCATGCAAAATGCTGGAAACCATCTTTCCATAACAAAGGAGAACAGTGTCCTACATACACTTTGCAAAAGGCTTTGCCTGAAATCAGGAGGTCCAAAGTGTCAGGAAAATTAATTCACAAACACCAGAGGTTTATGTCCAAAAAGGAGACAGAGGAGTCCTGTGACTTTATTTGAAAAGGGAGAGGCCATGGGCATTTCCCATGAGGTCTCTCGAATTGTTGGGGGACACAACCCTCTTTTCATCCTCATTCCTGGCCACAGCACCCTCTTCCTTTCCCCATTGGCTGAGGTACTCAGAAGGTACAGACTTCCCGAATTGCCTATTCTATGCCCCCTCTAATATGCACTCCCCCTTTTTGTTATATAAAAGAAAAATCCCTATTCATAGTTCTATTAAGTCTTTGTTCTTTTTCTCTAGGTTCAGGAATTTAATATGGCCTTGGCTGAGCAGCAGTCTGTGGTGATTAGTAACATCTTCTAGAACTGAGGGCTTTCTTCTGTTACTTCCCTATCTCTAAGCTCCAAGCCCTATCTACAAGCAGATTCACACAGTCTGTTTGTAAAGACACATGCATCTTACTCCTTTCGAAAGAGTCCCTCAAATTCAGGGCTTAATTCCTACTTAGAGCTGGAGTAAGGAGGTAAAACAGTAGCAAGAAGAATAGAGCTATGGAAAGTATGAATTCAGAGTGTTTTGCTCTTAGTGACAAATCCCCATCTTCATGAACACAGAAACATGAAAGCAATAAAAACTGTTTGTCTGCTGTGCTGATTTTTAAAGCATCCTGGTCAAGTAGGAGAGCCTCATTACTGAAGGTAACAACTCCAAGTCAGTAGTAGGACTTCATAAGGATTTTTTTTCCTTAATCAGAACCTAGAACCATCTAGAAAGGGTTAGAATTAGGTGTGTGTTACCATGCTTGAGCTGAGATCGTTTCTACGGGTACTTCCACACACTTTCCTTAAATGCCCACGCAGTCTCCTTGCACTGGGCTGCCTGTCCAGCTGTTACTTCTTTCTATTCTATGGAAAGCACACACTAGGTAGGGTAACATTCAGGTCTTCCAAGCATTAAGGCTTAAAAAAAAGTCACCATGTTTACTTCAACTTTCCCTTTCTAAATTGCTTTGACAGCCCTGTGCTTTTTTAACTCGTTTTGGGGAATATCCAGTCTGCCATTGGAATTATTTGAATTGTACAGAAAGAAAGGAGGGCCTGTTTCCCTCCAAATTCCATATATTGTGTCGCTGGAGCTTTTCATGTTCCATAAACAATGCTCTCTTTTTCTGACCCTCTCCCCCTCCTGCCCATAGCCTGACTTTCTATAATTTTCTTGACATGGAGAACCCAGCATTTTTGTGAAAAGCTATGACTGATTTTCTGCAGCTTTACAAACAGGAGCTTGCTGGTGATTTCAAGAGGATCAGGTAGTTTGATGCAAGTGAGATTGGGTCGGGTCTCTGGGACTTCAAACATGTCTCAGCAGTGCATCTAGTTGTGAGTGATTGTTTTCCCTTAAAGCATTCATGATCTCCAACTGGCAAGTCTCCTCTCATAACTAAGGAGACATTTGGAAAAAAGTTGGTATTTTTAAATGTCTTCTTAATCCCGGTAGAACTCTAGCCACATACAAGCAAGTGGCTTCATTTTTCCACACACTACTCTTTTTTTAGTTAATAATTACGTTATTATGTGAGGGAAATCTCAGGAGGTACTCAGAGTTGCAGGCACTCTGCCGTTTAAGTTCATTTCAAGCTTCCTATGAGTCTTTTAATACTTGAATGGTGCTTCATGGTCTGTCTTTGACCAGGAGAGCTGGATCCCAGGAGAAAAATCACAGCCTAGATAAGCAGCCATGGTAGATATTGCAAAAGCAGTAGTGCTTGTTTTGCACTTCGGTGGCTTGATGCCTCAGTATATTTTTGTTTCTTTCTTTACCAGGAAGATGGATAATTTCCAATCCTAACGACCACGCATGGGAAGGATGAATAAGCAATATTTGGGAATGGAGTCTGATTGCTCACACCCTTGTCTGGCTGTGCCTGCTGGTGCATTTTGCGTAGCATTTCTGGCATACTTTTCTGTTGAAGTGAAAGGGTTATTGCAGCATTTGATTTCAGCCTTTTAAAGGCTTTAAAAGAAGTGCCAAGCCCCTGTAGTCTGGAAGCAGCAACACTGACCATGTGCCATGTCACGGATGGGGAAAGTAACTCCTTTCCAATGTTTGCACTGAACACGAGCATCACTATAAAGCTCTAGGTTGCTGTTAAACTGCCTTGCAGCGTGATGGCTTTGTGGTGGACCAGAGAGGTCTTGGGTTAACGTCATCTAATGCATCCTAATGGGTAGCCTAATTGTAACTGCCATTCCAGCTGTCCCTTGTGTGTTTAACTCATGTAAATGAAAAACACAGCTTTCCAATTTACTCTTCAGCTTGAAATATTATATTCTCTTTAAGTAATGTGTTTTAATTGCAGAAGCAAGATACAATATATATATGGAAAGAGTGGGTGAGAGCATGCAGGTTGTATATAAAAGCAGGGGTTTTTAGCTGTTTCTTTTCTTCATTGGTGACCTGTCTTCTCTCAGCTGGCTGCTGACTAAACAGACAGAGAACAGGCCCCAGCTGATCCCGAGGGGTGAGGCAGCAGGTTGAAATGTGTGGTCACCTATCCCAGCTCCCATCTGCTGCAAGATGTGCAGATGGTTGGACACAACACTCTGAAGCTTGCACATGCCCACTTGATGTCAGTCTGGAGTGACTCTCTCTCTGATTTACATTGGCAGAGAAGATCAAAACCCAGCTTAAAAATTAGGTGACAGAGACATAAAAAAAAAGGAAAAAAAAAAAAAAAAAGTCAGTAGACACTCGGAGGCTGGGAAAGGCTGCCAAACAAGCATTCCTGCCCTTGCTTACGATTCTCCACCACATACAACTGGCTGTGTACGTCTGGGAGCAGGCAGCATAGTGATCTATTCATAAAGGGCCAAACTCAGGAGCCGACCTGCAAGGCTTGAGTACACTGACTACACATGGGGAAGGTGCAGCAAGGGCTCTGAGGGGCTTCTTGGAGTTGTGCAGGACAAAAATCCCCTTCTTTCCAGCTAGCTAGAGAGCAGGCACATCGGGGGGAAAGAATGGTGTTGTGCTTAGGGCTTTACACTGGGTTTTGGGACAGCAGGGACCAATTCTCTAGTCGAGCAGAGACTGTAATTTCTGTAATCTGCAGCTGCCTGGGTCCTTGTGAGGGTCCTTGTCACTGCTTAGAGCTGCTGCAGGGATGCTCTGATTTAGATACTGCCTAATGCTCACTACAGGCCTGAAGCAGAGAATAGCCAACACTGCAGAGTGATGATTTTGTCTTCCCTGCACTTGACTGGTTGACCTTTGACGTGTCGTGTTCCACCAGGTCCTGACAGAGAGAGATACATTCATGGAGTACATAAACTGCTGTCTTCTAATGATGATGCTGTTTATCTATGCCATTATGGAGAACTGCATTGAAATCCAGTCTTTGCTTGATGTAGAGCCTCTGAGTGGGGCAGGACAGAGGTTGTGAAGGAAACAGAATACTTCTAAGTAGACAGCCATAGCTGTTGTTCTCAGTTCAAGGGTTTGTGTGTTCTCATTGCAGGTTGCATGCTCTTAGCCTCACCTCGTCCATCTCACACCAGGGGGAAGGAGCCTGCAATGCCACATATTTCTGTGTCTCTTCTCAAGTGCAGGTATAAACTCCCATGTATAATCTGCAGCATTGGAGCTCCTTCAGGGAATGTTTAATTTCTCCTGTTATTGGTGGTGTGTAATTGTTATTGGTAAGCAGTCACCGGGGCAACACCATTAATCTGCTTAGTGAGCCATTCCTACAAAGGGACAGAGAGACTGACAGTGAATGACAGCTATTCCTTGCATGTGCTTGATTGGTGTTTCCACTAAATCCTTAGAAAGGCTGGAGAGTATTGCTGCTCTTGGGTGTCCTCTCACTGGTACCCTCTTAACATCTGAAGCAATCTCAGATCAGCATCTGAACATGAAAATGCAGTTACAGTTATACCAAGTCTTTCCACAGAAAACCTACTTGCTTTTAGCTCAATA
Source organism: Aphelocoma coerulescens (assembly GCF_041296385.1). Classification (NCBI taxonomy): domain Eukaryota; kingdom Metazoa; phylum Chordata; class Aves; order Passeriformes; family Corvidae; genus Aphelocoma; species Aphelocoma coerulescens. The sequence goes on along the minus strand of NC_091022.1, from coordinate 25,354,315 downwards.
TTGTCTTTTCCTCTACTTTTTTTACCATCCGTTTTATGATAACTTACCTTTGGGAAACAAAGCTGCTTGTGGCACTGAGTAGGTGCTTCTCAGCATTTCAGCTACTGGCTGTCCATATCAGGGTGGCAGCTTTTAAGATGTTAGGTCATCACAGGGGTGTGAGTAAAAGTATAATCTTGACTCGAGGTTTGCTCCTGATGTATTTAAGAAATAGCCTAGTAGATTTGTGGCAGCCCTAGATGGGGTGCTTCAAATATGCAGGTTCTGTCAACATTCCTGATTTCCTATCCCTAAGGTAAGTCAGGCTCTGCCAGATTTCAGCGTTGGGTGATAGGAAATTCAGAAGTCAGTTGCTAACAGTCACAGCTTGATTGCATATGTACACGCAGAAACACACATGCTGAGGGAAAGCAGAAAAACAAAGCTCTACAAAAGGAGTTATTTATCTGGTTCTTTGTTTTCCTCCTCCTGCGTGTGAGCACAGCTGGGATTCGTGCTCGGCTGGGGGTTTCCAAGGGGCAGGCAGCTCATGCAGAGCCTCCTGCGAGCTGGGGGTTCGGAGCACGGCTCCTCCACAGAGGTAGCTCAGTGTGAGGAGCAGAGCTGGGCTGACCTCACACCATGAGAAAACGAGGCTCTCAGTAAGTGATTTGGCTAAGAAAAAAATGGTAGAAGGAAAAAAAAAACTAAAGAAAGCTTCTTCTGCGCAGGGGGTATTTCAGTGGTCTATTTTCCACTGATCATTAGAAGATTAACTGCTGGTCATGTTCCCATTTAGGCACTCTCAGAGCTTTTTTGATCCTGGGCAACAGGTTTATTTTCCTAATTTATTGTTGCTCTTAGAATTTTAAACTCAAATATAAATTAAAGGCTTTTGTTCTGTACAATTTAAAAGCATGTCCAGGATGGGGAGCCCAATATTTGGCTTGGCTTCATGTTCTGAGATGTATTTCAAGAGCTGCTGGGCATTACCAGGATGAATTTGGGGCTGATGTTTGTTTTCTGAATTATTTTGGTGCTTGATGTTTCTGCACTAAGAGGAAAGGTCACTGCCAGCTGTTAAGCACTGAAGAAGAGCAGTGGTTGTAAGGAGCCTGTTTAGGCAAACCAGTTGTTGGAGTGTAGCTTTTAAAACAGGACAAAGTTAGAAGCTGTTTTGTTATCACAGATAATTTCTGCAACCATTAGGAATAATATTCCACTCTGGAAAGAAAACTTCCAAAGACATGGAGAGGATACAAAACCTAATGAGTTACAGCTACAAGATCTGCTGATTATCCTCTAAGACAACTCAGAATATATCTGCATCCAAGAATCTGAGAATCCTTCTGTAAGCTTAATAAATGTATGGGGAATGTGAACAAGCTGGCCATCAGTACAAGCTAAGATAAAAATATCTCTAGGAAAAAAAAAGAGTGAGTACAGTCCATGCTAAGGGAAGAGAAACATCATAATAAGAGTTTCTCAAACCTTATAAAAATGAGTCTCTGTTGATTCGAGGTTCAGTGCAAAATGGAAGTGAGCTCCATTAAATAAGTTTGATTTTTGTGACAGAACCTTTGTGTTTTTTCATAGATCTCAACACTGAAACAAGGAGGACCTTACTTCCTATGTCATAATGTCTTGGATGGAGGTATTGTGGGTTGGCTGGAACAAGTGCTAGTTTGGGGCTTCAGCTTTTCATCAGTGGTTCATCATTGTCCTTGATGTGCTGACTGACCCAGGGCAAGTCAATTCAGCCCTTCCAGATTTTGTTTAGTGAGGGATGCTCTGAATTGTGATGGATGGTAATTATATCCCCTCTCTGTGGGGACCTTGTGGGCAAGGACATCCCTTCTTCAAATCACTTCCATCCAAGTGCCTCTGCAGTGCTGTGCCTGCCAGATTTGCTAAGCTCTTCAGGGTGCCATGCCTCTTCTGTCTTTGAAACTTGTCGAAATGTCCTATCCCTCAAAAAAGGTACATTTGGGATATCAATAATTGGAATACATTGTTCTTGGCCCACGGGGAGTCTAACACAGCAGCTCTACCTTAAACACAGCGATCAGCCTGCAAAAGCCAACAAAATCCCACAGACCAAGTGATAACAACTGTTTCACTTTCTTAAATCTCCCAGTAATCTGAGGGATGAGTGAGCTTCGTAGCTGAGAATTGCTCCTAAGTACAATTTACTGGGGTTTGTTTTTTAATACCCGCATTTATTAAGATTTTTTTTTTTAAAGAAGTCTTTTCACAAGATTTGCCAAAGAACATAAAGGTTTGTTGTAACGGATCAAATCACTTATCCTTATAAATCCACTACCCTCTATCTGCCAGTGATGACTTGGCTCAGCTCAAGACTCAGCTTGTGTAGTACAGCTGGGTGCAGGCAATGAAGTGCTGAAGGGCTAAAAGCCTCCATCCTCCCATCCCTCATTCTGACCATGGCAGCCTGGTGTTGGCATCCCCTTCTTGCTGTTGTCAAGGCTGCACTGCCTCTGGTTGGGAAAGGCTCAGAGGAAGCAGGTAGGCTCCTGAGAGGCTTTGTACTGAAAAGCTGTCCTCTAGCCAGGTAAGCGGGACAGAAAATTTGATGTAGAGATTTTCTTATCGTGGCTCCAGTTTCTTTGGAGGTTGGAGTGACGGGAGAGAAAAATCCAAAGTCTGAAAAGTGATTTGTGGATCACAACCATGCATAGCAAATGCCAAAAATAATAGGGTCTTGTATTCTGGGTAATCTACAGTAAAAACAGAGACTGACTACGAACTTCATCAGCAGTCAAAGGCTTTGAGCTCCATTTCCACGTGCATCGGTGTCACAGTTGCTCCCTGCACTTTCTAGAGATGAAGCTGTGGCAGCTAAAAGGAAGTGTCACACATAGGCAGAAGGACACCTCATGCTGCTGTTCTGAAACCTTAGGGTTTCAGAAAGCCTGAAGGGCATTTCTTCACCAGGATTAGACATTTGGGATTTTTTCCTTGCATGTCACAGAGCTACATACCATTATAGAAAAGGAAGATTCCTGTTGTAGCAAGGCACTGTCTAAATCCATCTGTCTTGGGACAGTCACTTCTGTGCAAGCCAGTGGGTGAAATATTGTTCAGAGGGAAGAAATCCAGCTGCTCTCTGCCCTGAATAGGCCATGTAACCTTGGGACAGTTGTGCTCAGTTTCCCTTTTCACCTTGTCAGGCTTTAACCATGTGGTACAAGACAGTCGCTTGTTGGAGGAAGGGCTCAGCTTGCCATCATGGGCAGATGTGGGAGAAGAGGAGGAATTGAAAACGCTCATGTTTTGGATAGGAAAAAATATCCCGGTTATGATCTACTGTTGCATGCATAGGTCAGGGAAGGATTACCCTGTGGTTAAGGAAGAGGATGGTATCAAGGGACAAGTTCTGTTCCCAGCTCAGCCACAGACTTCCTTTCGGACCCTAACACTTAATTCTTTGTGACTTTGTTTACTCACCTGTCTGATGGGAATAATACCGCCTACATCAGAGGCAAGTTGTGCTACTCTATGTTGATGCACGTGGTGTTAGTTAGGAACATTAAAATGCTTTGTGATCCATGGATTTTTAAAAAATGCACTGTAAATGATCAGGGCTGTTACTTGAGATTTTAGTTCCAGACACGGTGCCACAAATCAAAATATCTCCTTTTATTTCTTACTGTAGAGTGTTATAAAACATCCAGTGGGCAAAAGGTTCCATTTCAGAAAGCAAATGCAAGTTTTGGACAGCCCACCTAAAATCTAGTTTTATATTTAGGTTTTATATATGTTATAGTTCCCATAGATTTTTGTCATGTTATTTTTATTTTATGTTTACTGGAAAAATGCTCCTCTCAGTTTGTTAGTGTTAAAAGTTTGTTATGGTTAGATACCCGTTGTCCAGTACCGTTTGCTTCCATGTTTGGTATTTTGAGTTTTACTTTACATTGCCCTTGGCTTTAGAGAACTAAACTATTCCTGTGCTCATTATTCAGTTGAAATTTGGAAGGAACTTCAGATCTTTTTTTTTTCCTTTCAAGTCTGTTTTTGTTACAGGCTTCAGTAGCTCACTGAAAAATCCTTTAAGGAAGACACCAAACAGGAAGGTGGTAACCTCAGTTCACTAATCCTTTCTGATCTCAAGCTGTCTGACACCTGAGGTCAGCTACAGAATATGATTTTATTCAGGAGACATTCTATTCTATAAAAGGTATAAGGTTTATATAGTTTATAAAGGCATATAAAAAACCCCTTAAGAATAGGTTGTCTGGGATCACTAGGAAAGGCTGTAGCTTCCACAAGGGCCACCATTTTAAAGAGCCTCACAGGTTTGTAGTGGGGAGCAAGGCCCTTGTCCTCAGTAGAGAGTTAAGTTGCAGCTCCATCAGCCAAAGCTCTCTATCAAGGCATGTCTTAGTAGCAGCAGGTGCTTTCTTGTGTGATCAAACAGAGATGCCCAGTGGGCAGAGCAGCCTGGCTCCCAGGGCCACCACAGGTCACCTCCTGTAAGCCCATGGTGGTCAGACAAACCCAGAGCTGGGGAGGAAGAGTCATGGTCCAGCTGAGGCTGTCTGGAGCCAGCCTGAGTCCAGTAGCCCTGACCAGACTAGGCTGAGGTACGTGCTGTGATGCCTCGCTGGTGTGCTGGAGAAGAGTCAGGTAGAGGATGATTACTCAGGAAGGCACAGGTGCTGCAGCCTCCCTCTCTGCTGGGATGTGGCCACAGCAGAAGGAATTCCCTGTTCACCTCTTCAGTGCTGGCACAGCTCCTCAGCCTGGGGGTCAACATCGTGCTGCAAGGTGCCTTTCATTTGGGAAAGACACAAAGGGGGCCGAGTATGCTGAATGTACTGGGGAAAAGAAACAACTCTGCAGGTTTGTGTAAAGAAACTCAAGACCAAGGATCAAGTCCCTTTCTCACCCCATTTTTTCCCTTTCAGAAGAAAGCACATGGGGAGCAAGGATTTGTGATTCAGTGTAAGAGGTAGCCTTGTAATCCAAGAATAGTGGAAGTACAGGAACTATGTCAATTGGGCAGGGAAAGCCTTGAACATCCCTGTGTATTGCATGCTAACAAGCTGTTTGTTTGCCACAAAAAGAGAAAATCCCAGTTCCATTTGGTTTGAGATCAAGGCAAGTGTCAGCCTTGGCAAACTTCATCCCCAGCTTTCATCCAGCTTTAAAGTCCAGTAGGGAGCGAGTTTTGTATCTGGAGTGTAGGACAAGAAGCCACAATCTCTTCTCACAGCTACTTCCTCCAAGATGAAAGATTTTTCTGACTTTTCGTGATGTCTTTTTCACATCCTGGTCTAAAACCTAGAATTCTTTTAAGTACTACACAAATCCTTACTCCTAGACTTGAGACGTTTAATTTTCGTTCTTTTTTTTTATCAGATGTTTTCCTGGATGTGAAACCGGGATTTCTGGGTTAATGTGTTGTCCCTCCCCCTTTCTTTAGCTAGCTTTGGGGTCTGTAAACAGCATTCACAGCCTCTTCCACTTCAGCAGTTGCAAGGGTCCTTTGCTGGGATATTGCTGGAATTTCATACCCCCATTATCTGTTTTCCATGCAAAATTAGTCAAAGCTACTTGCGCTCTGCCCGTGTCTATAAGAGACACTTCCTCAGGAGTGGAGACAGGAAAATGGGGGAGGGATGGGAGGTGATGAGAGGGAGCAGGGGTCCATCCCTGCAGCGCACGTCTGGATGCAGAGGAAGGAGCTGAGGGAAGGGGGAGGCACAGTTTATTGTGCTAAGGGAAACAGAGAGGACTTTCTGCCGGTGCTTATTGACACAAGGCTCAGCGGTGACTCCGCGCTTCCCTGCCGGCTCGAAGTGACGGCCAGAACAGGCTGTCCTCTTGTTCACTGGGATCTTGTGCAGACAGACTTCTTGTGGAGGGATGGATCCTCCTTGGGGAGCTGGCGAGAGGACAGAAATGCAGGATCCTCTGGCTGGCAGTCTGCTTCAGGGGACAGACATTTTGGGAAGCCTACAACGATTAAATTAGGGGTGTCTTCCCCAAGGTGCCACCTTTGAATTGTCCTCAAAGCCAGCTGCTCTGGTGCTCAAAAGTAAAGAGTTATTTCTGTCTTGGCTGTCCTTATGGGACATGTCCAGCTTCAAGCCCATGTCCATGGCCAGTGTGAGCGTCCAGGCTGCCTCCTCTTGGCTGATGCTGTTTCTGGTTAGGAATGACCCGAGTGGATTTACAAGCTCAGCTCAGGTGCAAGGCAGAAAGTGGCTCATCCACAGTGTGCTGGTTTGGTGCACAGGCTGAGCCTGTTCCAGGGACCCCAGCTGTGGATGCATCATGTCCTTGGTGCATGCTGTGCCCTGGAAATACAGCCAGAGAGTGCTGTTGTTCATTTAATTGTAATTTAGGTGAGGATTTGTATCTTTATTCTTGGAAAACCCCCCAGAAGAACCCTGTGTGCCCTGGCAATTTACCTTCCCCATCGTGAGCAATAAACATGCCATCATGGTTTGAGGAAGGGGTATGAAAATCTTACTGTGGTTGGCTTAGGCAAGGAAATCAAAGCACTACAGGAGTCAGTTCTTGCATTATCATAGAAATTTCCCTCAAGTAAATGGCTTCTGCTGAATGGTTGGAAGGCCAAACTGGACTGCTTTGATTCTAGATGCACATACATCCTGGCTGAAAGAAGGGAAAAGAGGGTATCTGGATGAGCAGGCATAAAATACACAGTGAGGTGAGAAGAATGGGGAGTTAAGGAAATTAAGATAAGTAGGAGAAAATGTTGGAGAAGGCACTTGCTGTGGCACTGACTGGTGTTCTGGGCTGTATTAATTAGTGCTAAAATAAAGTTTTGGGGATGCAGGTGAATGAGATGTACATCAGCTGGAATTTGCAGGAAAGGTTTTGCCATAAGATTGTTACTCTCTCTTGGCAAGGATGTTTGGAGGTGTGAGGAGCTCTGGTTACTGGTCTTTGTGTGTGGGAAGGTTTCTATATTCAGCTCAAAGGACCATTAATCAACAAATCCAATCCCTTGCTTATCACAGGTCATGGAGAATGGCAGCTCATTATTCCAGGGGAGAAACCCATAGTGGTTAGGTGGCTGAAGCATATTTTCCAGAGGCTTGGCCAGTGTGTGTCTTTGAAGAGAGAAAAGGATGACCCACCTTTTCTCTTGGGAACTGAATTTCAGATTTGCACCTCTGATGCCTGTTTGGATTTTGCAGGCGTTAGAAGGTATGGGGTGGCTTCTTAAGGGGACCTCAGGGAGATAGAGGCAGGTTTAGAGCAGCTGACAGCATGGAGAATTTCCTTGAAGGTGGAAAAATACAGGCAGCTGACTTTCAAGGAGAAATGTTCCTTTACTAAAGGTAAACTCGGGTGCTGCCATCCCGGTGAACTCCAGCTGTGTGGATTAGGACCAATAAATATGCTGCTCTGCCAAGGTCTGGGCTAATTGAGGGAATGCTCAGTGTTGTTTGCTGACCTTGAGGGAACACAAGCCCATTTAGAGTAGCAGAGTGCTGTAGGTATTTGAGATCTGGGGTGACTGAGGTTTTGCTGTAACCAACTTTGAGCTCCTAAGTGTGCTAAAACGTCACCCTGAAGCCACAGACATGTGGAGAAAACCCCATTGTACCAAAACTGTGGTTAGACAGGACAGTTAGTGAAGGTCAGTGGAATACAGGGCAAATATTGTGCTTAGGGGAAAAAAAAATCCATGTTTTCTCGCAGTGTGAAACTGAGACCAGGGTGGTTTTTTATGAAGAGACCCATTTCCAAACAGGGAAAGGCTGCCGGTGGTATGAGAAGCTTTTGTGATACATAACAGGTGCTCCTCAGACCTGAGCAGAGAAAGCCACAACCGGGAGGATGTTTTTATCTGCACGTTGTGAACTAACAAAAGACAAACAAGTTTCTAGGTCTGTAGAATGCAGCAGGAAAACAGATTACTGCACTGGAATAAGCCAAGGGTTTGAGCCTTGGGATGTGGGGTATTTTTCAAGGGTATCCAGGGGTCATGCAGTGGGAACACGTGTGCAGGAGTTGTGTAATGGACACAGACCTGATCTTGAGCCGAAAAAAGCTGCAGAGCAAGAAAGCTGAGAGGGTCATCTCTGGGTGTGAGCATCAGGGTCATGACTCTACTAGTGTTCTGCGTCCTACACACCAAATTTTGGCTAGTTATGGGTGCTTTATGCTGCTCAGCTTCACAACTGGTTTTTTTTTCCTTGCATAGGGAATATCAGTATTCCTAAGTAACTCTCTTAATAAGCACAGGAAATCAGAATACTTGCCAAGGAGGTGGAAGATGCAGTGAAATGAAAATTTCAGGAGAGTTTTGAGTTAGAAAAGTGGTGCTCAGTGTATTCAACCTCAGTAAAACACTTAGATTTGACAGGACAACATTATTCTTACATAGACAACAATTCCTAATGAAACATGCCAGTCTTCTGGGACAAACAAATATGGAACTATTTTAGTTTCAGTACTGTGGATAGGAAAAACTAGAAAAAGAACCCCAGCCATTTGGAAATGTGCATTTTTCCTGCTTACTTACACTAGGTGAGAATTTGGCTCAGACAACAGGTCATGTCTGGTCTTATGGAAGGGTTTAGGACTGAGAGTCTCAGAGTACTGGACATATTTGACTTGAGGCCACTTGCAGCCTAAACCTTGAATCCAGTAGTGCTTCACAGCTGCAGATAAGGATGAGGTCATATGCCAGATTGTGGTCTCCACAATACATCATTACCAGGCTAATCACATCTGCAAGAAGGACTGTTAGCGTTGTGCATTATTGAATTAGATCAGGTACTTGTATTTCTGAAATAAGTCCAAGACTGTGTAATTTGCTGGCTTATTAGTTTCCCGGGTGAAGCTGCCAAGAGACCATTACCAGGAGTTATGTGAATTGACAGGGGAGGCTCAGAGGACAGTTTGAACCCTGTGATGGACAGGCAGAAAATCTGCAGTCAGTGGGCTATCAGTCTAGTTAAAAATGATGGGCTACAGACATCCCATTTCTGGGATATTTCCTGTATCTTTTTCTTCCCTTAATGGCCTGATGTCCAAATGCAGCTCTCTCTGATACTGACATTAAGGATCAAATCCAACTGGTTTAATTGGATGCTCTTCATTTAAGACTAACAGTCTTGGTCCTCTGCCTGCATCCACCAATAGACACTCTGTGATCTCGAGGCAGCACATGGTGGCTTTTGGCGTGGTACACCCAGATCTACCCTCACAGCCAGCATTTGTGCTGGAGCTGGATCATTTCTAGACAATTGGGAGTATAAAGGAAGTGCAAGACCTTATCTGGTGGCAAGTTCCATCTGCACATACCCAGAGACAATTGTATTTTTTGGACTGTGACACCGCAGTCTGAAAAGTAGGGTTTGGGATTCATTGTTCATACCCGGGAGCGAGACTGAAAATTGGATGCCCAAGCTCTATGCAGCTGAAGCAAAACCTGCCAGTTGTACTGACTGTTCCATCTGTAATAGACAACTTCAATCTTTTTTAGAGAAGTCCTGAATATTTTTTTTTATGGCTGATTCCTGGCACTTCTTTCAGATCAGAACTTCCGAGGTATCCTAAAGGGAGCACTTCAGAATGGCTAGACTCTTTTCAGGAAAGTAGTCCTAAAAGCCATCCCGTGGGTCCTGAATGAGTGGCTGGAGCTGCATAAATACATAGTTTTATAATCCACAAAGAACTCTCTGGTCCAGCCTTCGGCACAACTGGTGAGCTTTACTCAGGAATTTAGCTCATTGCTTTTTTCTTGAGATTTAGCAGGGTGTTTGGAAAGACTTGATTTGAAAGACTTTGCTAGAAGGAGCAAAGTTCCAGTGATGCCCTGGTTCCAGCAAATGACAGTGACACATTTGATCTCCTCTACTTCCTTCTCCTGGCGAGTTGCAATTGTGACTTTTGGTCTATCACCAGAGTCTCAAACCACAGGATTTGGGGATCTGTTTTGTGGCCTGGGGGAGGAGTGGCATATGGAACAAATGTTCTGCATTCAATTGCTCCCCTGGGCTTCAATGCAGGCTCATCACACAGCAGAGCTAGACAAGGGAACATGTTATTTCTAAATTCTGAGACTCAAAAAACTATTACAGTCTGTTTTCCCACTACAATGCACAAGAATTCTTGAAACAAAAATAAGATCCTGTCTCTGCCACTTAACCAGAGCCTCAGAGATGCAATCAACCCAGCAGTCATCCCCTCGCCAGAAATAAAAATATCCGTGGTGGGGTTTTATTTCCTTCTTCTGGAGACCTGGGATAGCAGCACATGATTTGGTGCTGCTGACATCTGGCAGCATCGTTCCTATTTACTGTAAACACGAGTCATCGCCCATGGAGTGTTTTATTGCTTGTGGTTTCCATCTTGTTGTATGCAGCAATTATGCACATGGCGCAATCTTTCCATGTCAATAAAAATGTTTCATTCTCAGCAAGGAACATAAGAATGAACCCAGCAATTCTTAGGGGCTACTGTGCTGAGTTGAATGGGATGTGATGGGGAGGGGCACAGCAGGGGGTCGGTGTGGAGGGCAGGGGTGGTTTTTGGGGTCACTTGGTGGGACTCACAGATTGGGGCAGCGCACAGAAAGTCGGTGTGAGCGTTCACTTCTCCAGCCTGGGGCTGAGAAAAGGCCTCACAGCTTTTGTTTGCTTTGTTGGCAAAACGTTGGGCAGCAGGATGCCTTGTGAGTGCTGCTGGAGACTTTCCTTCATGCTAATTTCTGTTTCTGTCTTTTTTTTTTCCCCCTGGTTATCCAGGAGTTTGGAGATGTTTTCAGTAAAGGATTCATGAGAGAATCTTCAAAGGGGACCACAGCCAGGGGAAAATCATAGGCATGAGTGGAAAAGTAGTGTTTTAAATTAGTGTGAAAGCTTGGGGGAAGTCACTTAGGCCTAAATCCACAAGTTGATATAAGCCTCTTATTGCTGCTTAGGTGCCCTGTGTTCCCTTTGGAGTTAGACATCTAAAGGTCTTTATGATAAAGCCCTTCCCACCTCATTCTTCCCTGGGCTTACTGGGAGATGGAGTATAACGTTTGCCTGCTTTGGTGGGAGTGGGAATGCCTTTGTCTGGGGCTCCAGACAGCGGGGCTGGTCTTGGCAAGTTACCCAGCTCCTCTCTGCAGTGCTGGGGAGGGACAGGCCCTTCTGGTGGGTGACTCATCTCCACACAGGAAAGATGTCTGAGATACGGGGCAAGAATCACTCCCTGGAGGTGCCAGCCCCTCTCTACTGGCTCTCAGTGGAGCTTAGCCAAGGAGTTCAGACTCGGCGCCTGAGTTTTAGGCAGCCGATGGTATGGGAGGTGAATTTCACCCCCGGGAACTTGGGGTGGAATTTAAACTGTCTGAAAATGACAGTTGTGCAAGCAATAATAAACAGTCTGTATGGTTCCACGTCTGGAATCTCCTTATAAACAGGGGCATGCAAATCAATTAGATAAAAATCTGAGCATTTCTGAATTTCCTGCCCAAACTTGAACAGAATCTGCTTTTGGATTTGATGAAAATCCCCTTCACTCTCCAACCTGTATATGTCTTTTTCTGCCATGCAGGCTACCTTCTTGTTCCACACAGGGATGGAGAGGCCGTAGCCTTGGGATGCTCTCAGAGTGACCCATCTCTGGACATCCCTAACTCCACCTGGATGGTGAGAGTCAGTGCTGGGAACCTTCTGGGAAGAGCCCAAAGATGTGGCATGATTCCTGACTCAGTGCTGCTGATCGAAGTGCTCCAGATAAGCTGAGATGTAGATAAGCACCACAACTCCCAAGCACTTATCCAAACCAAAGCTTTCAACATTTATCCACCTTGGCTGTACATGACTTTGCCCTTAGCAACAGAGATCACACCCACTTTTTTCTTCACTACTGTCAGCGGAGGAGCAAGAATCTACTTGAAGACAAGTAAAACACCTTAGGCTTTTAGGTTCCCACACCTTTCTTCTTCCTTTTTCAGAAACTAGTCTGATTATGTATTCATTTCTCATTGTAGTCACTACCTGAGAAACCACAAATTCAGGTAGGAGTGCTGGGCAGCTCCTTGGGAAGGGAAGTAATCCCTGACTCTACCAGAATGAGGAGGGCATGTGGGTCTCACTGTCATCACTTGCCCTTGTCTGATGTGCTTTGGTTTTATTAGCTGCCTACAAAGGACAGGGTTTTATTTATTTGTTGATTATTATTCCCTTAATTTATGTTTAAATTTAAATCTATATTTAAATGTTTTTTGTTGTTCTTTTTCTCTTGATTCCCTGGAGAGAAGAGAACAGATGTGACCCCATCCATTGCTCCCTTTGGTGTGTTAAAAATGCTCAGGTGCCTTGTGGCTGTGTCTTGCTCATGTACTCAGGGTAAAACCAGTGTTTCACTTAGGGAAAAATTCTTAGGAGTGACAGAAGGCCTTCTTTTCCTTCATTTTTGTGTTTACTAAGCAGCATTGGGTATGGCCACCCTTCTCTGACCAGTGGGCATTATCACCTAACAAATTACCTGTTCTTGCAGGGATCAGGGCTGCTTCTTTCTGCCTGTAATGCATTGTAATTTTTTGTGTGTGTGTGTGTGTGTGGCTTTTGGTCTTTCAAATTAGAGATTTTAAGTTGCTATAGATTATGTGGAAGTGTTCTGTGGTTTGTGGTGTGTGGAGTTACATGGAGTCAAGTTTGGTGGACCTTTCTGAATAAACGTTGTTACACATTGGCTATGAGGGGCTGCGTGTGATGAACCAGAGATTTGTGTTTGAGTCCAGGGATTCTCCATTCACTTGGGCACACGCAAGTGTTACTGCACTTCCTTCCAAAAACTGCCTTAATCTTTATATTTATGGGGAATTCAGACTGTCCAGAGGTGCTAACTCACCAGGCAGCCTTAGACATTCTTGTTCTCTCATTTCTTATTCATGGGTCAAGCAACTCATTGGCAACGTTGTAAGAAGCTTCAGTTCTTACCTGGAAGGTCACCTCTGAAAAGAAACCTTTCTTCTCCCACGTATCTCTTCCCTCAGCCTTTCCGTTAGGGAGACCTGGGCCAAGAACACAATTTTTTTTTCACAGAAAACTAAAATAAAAGTAGTTATACTCTTGGAAAAATACAGTTTTATTTATTAAGAAGTAAAAAATACGTTGTATGTGTTCTGTGTATACGTACTATATTGTAAGTATTAAGAGGCTTCCATTCTGCACCCTCCTCCTGCCTTTTTCTTTACAATATTTTGGTTTTAGCCTCTTTTTTGGTGGGTTGGACATTTCTGATTAAGATTTATTTTAATTCCATTAAGTGTTAATTTTTGACCTGCATTTGAACACAGTATCTAGAACCAGTGGGTCCATATCCTGTGAGGTGTTTATGTTTGTCTCTATTTACTTCTAAAACATTGAAACAGTTTTCTGATTAAGTGAAAACTCTTCACTGGCACAATGTGCTGAAATACACATGAATATGAGAGTCTTGGCCATACACCTTGAAAGTGCAAAATGCAAAGTAATGATGCAAAGTGCAATTGGGGTTTTGGTTTGCTTTTCCTCAGAAAAGTCCTCTAAGTCAATTCTGGTTGCTCCAAGCTGGTCCAGTTGAAGTTTGGGAATCTGCAAGAAGATAATTGACAGGACCTCTCTGGATCCCAGCTTCAGTGCTGGACCACTCTCCCTCTGAACAGTTTTGTTTCATGATACCCAGTTTCAACCTACCTTGTGCTCTTTGTGTCCATTGCAATTTTTTTTGCAATTTTCTCCAGGCACCTCGGAAAAGAGCTCAATTCCATCTTCTCTGTAACTCCTTTCTAGGCAGAGGTTAGCTCTCTCCCTTTGCCTTTACTCCTCAGTACTTGACTGAGAAATATTTTTAAAAATCTGACTGAAGCACTTTGTGTTGGTTTAAAAAAAAACAACAAAAAACAAAACCCAAACACAACTTATTAAAAAGTGCTGGCAGTTTTATCAGTAATTTCCAGGAGAGCAGAGTTAGCCCAATAGTAAATCCTTTCATGAGTCCTTTCCTTCATGTTTTTAGTGCACTTTCCAAACCAAAAAAGATTAAATGCTCCCTAATACTCATCCTAACCAAACAGAAGTTCTGACCTCTTTAAGCTGTGACCTCTAAGGTCAATATTTGCAAAACAAAGCTGTCTGACCAGAGATGTGAGGTGTTGGTAAATGTTAGTGGTCAGCTGCCGTGCAGACATTGGCCACAACTCTCTGTTGGACAGTTTTGGTTTTGGGAAACTTGCTTGAGTTGCTGTCTTACAAATGACAACAACATGTGAGCTTTTGGTGGTCAACTTTCCCCTTCTTCTGGGGAAACTTGCAGAAACCAAACACACATTTGGGTCTGTGTATGGAAAATACGTAGGGCACTCAATACTCGTGAGATTGCCCCAGCCAGGGGAACCCAACCAGGGCAGCCAGACACTTGCACAGATGTGGGAGGTTGCTGGGTGGGGATGTTTACCCTCCTGGCATGTGGCACTGCACTATGTCTGCATCTTCACATGTGTCTTTTCTCCAGGCAGACTTTACCCAGCTGCCCTGTGCTCTCAGGAGCAGTTCTTCTGCTGGCAAAGGTGCCTGCAAGCCCCAAGGAAATCAGCTGGGAACTTCCCCTCATGTTTTCCACTGGCTTTCCATGGGGGAAGAGCAAGTGTTTCCTAGGTAAAAAATGATGAGCATTGAGCAGTGCTGAGGTATTCAGAGAAGCTGAAAATGGCTTCCTCAAGTGCAGCTGGATGATGGTCAGAAGGGTCTATTTTTACTTGCCTTGTGTTTGCACAGAGGCATCCATGCATGACTTTCTGTTGTTCCTGGAGTCTTTCAAGCATATGGGGAATAGACTTTCAATGGGTTGGAACCTATTGCTTCAGGAAATGTTGTTACAAATTGTTTTTCCACTGCAGTGCATCGAGGGTTTTTCATGCCACCCCCAACGTATGCTCTGAAATCCAAAGGGTCTTCAGAAGGGAGTGGCCAAGAGTTTTCAAGGTGTTGTGGAACCTGTTGGGCCTGCAGAGAAAGTGATAAAAGCAGCACAAAACATATCAGAGTGTAGAAAAGCAGGGACTGTTACTCAAAATGCAGTGAAACCATGTTTCTTTGTAAAGAACTAGATTAGTTTACATCTTGTGGTATATAAATAAATAAGAATTACTTGAATTGCAATAAGCTGTGTTTTTCTAACTAAACAGATTGACTTATATTTTGTGGCAGGGCGGGAAAAATGTTGGTTAAGAGACTGGTTTGGTTTTTTTTCCTAGTTCCTCTTGACAGACTGGATTTCTGATGCCTGTGTTGTTTAGTGATAATCTTTGACTTTGGGGCATCTTGTTTGGCTAGCTCTTCTCCTTAGATACTTATGAGCAGATGTTGCCCATAAAGACCTGTGGGAAAGGCAGATTTTTCTTTAGCAATCACTCTTCATCCATGACAACTGTTCTCCATCACTCTTGAGCCTCAGCCTCACAGGACCCTTTCTATTAAGTAGGACATCTCTTGACCACGAGATCCTTTTTCTTCCACATCAAGTAATCTCATCTATTTTCCTGCAAAAACTTTGTTTCAAGAAACTCTTTCACACAGTGCACCCTTTACAATGTCAAGGTCTCATCAAGTTTTCTTCCCAAATTAAAAAAAACCAACCCACTAGTGGGCACAGATCCAAGGGTTCCAGTGTGTTTTCCATTTATACCAGCTGGCAGATTGCATTTAGTGAGTGAAAATGTGAGAAATTGAGCTGAATACCCAGCACAGCAAACTGTCATAGGTAGGACTGATAATGATGGAAAAAGAGGATGGATTTGTTTGCATTTGGGAAATGTGCAGAGAACTTGAACAAAAAGATTGTCCTACTTCATGGAAAACCTTTAAATCCATGGTGCTGGGACAGGATTTTAAAGGTGACATCAAGGCATCAAACTTCAATTGAAAATATTTTTGGGAAAAAGTTCTGTCTTCTCCTATCTGACTAAGACACCCTTTGGCTTTTGTGGCATCACACCTCTGAGCTGGGTTTGCAGCATGGCAGTCAGTGGACTGTTGGAGAATTATAGTTTTGATTCAGATTTTACTCTCTGTTAGCTGATCACTATAGAAATCCCTGCTTTTTCCTCTGAAGCAGCAGGTACTGCTGGTGACAGGGTACTGAACTTAGAGGCACCACTGTAGTGGTATAAGTGTCAATTCCACAGGTCAGGAAAAAACCAAGAAAACGCAGTCCCTCTCCTAGAGTGTGTGTAGACTCAGAAATAATTACATTCTGGCAGACTGTGGTGCCTTCACGTTGTTCTTTGTATCTTGCTGAAATGCTGTCTTACAGGACTCAGCTTTACAGAGACAGGGTATGCACTGCACATCAGCATCTGTGGAACACCGATGGGTAGACTACCCAACAGTAATGGAACTTGGAAAAGTGGGTACTCAGCTTGTATCTGAAATGAAGAGCAGGCAGAGAAAATCTGGCGCAGCAAGGTATCTCTGTGATGAAGTAATTAAACAAAACAGAGGAACGTATCTACCTTGAAAGCCTGCTCGAGTCAAATCAAAAGCAGATGGAAGGCATTTAGGAGAAACTCAGGCTGGCTGAATTGCATTCAGGCAGATAAAAGACTTTGCTAAGGAATATATCTTCCACTTAACGTAGAGAGGAAGTCCTACAACTCATGTGGGCTTCAAGTGATGACATCTGGTTCAAGTATCATGGTCCTCTTCTGAGGAAACAGCACAAAGGCTTGTCACCACCCTGGTGAAACATTCAGAAGGCTGCAGCAGGGCCAAGTCTGTTCTCTTGGAGCAGAAAGCAGAGCCAAGCTCTGATGACAATACATGGACAGAGCTGGTTTGTTTTTTTTTTAAGGAAAACAGCTCGTAATTAGAGGCCTTGGGCCTCTCACCCATAAAGGATTTGTCCTTGTATCACATAAATACGGGGCAGGTATTTCAGCTTATTGAAAAATACTTGGTTTCTCTGAGTTCCATGAAGGAAGAATTGGCCGCAGATGTCTTTGTATCCCTGTTTCTTGGTGTGAAACTGCCTCCTTCATAAACACATGCAACAAAATAAACCATGTCCACGAGGAAATATTTTTTCTTTTATGCATTGTTTTTGTGAGACTGTAAATAGTATGTGCCCTCTTGTTAGAGTTGAAGATGAACTCTTCTGAATGTGTGAACCACTTTTGGGTTCACTCTAATTACCAGCAAGTCTCTTCGTTAAAATAGCAAAGTTTGTGACAGCGAAAAGATGCTTGTGGATAACCACTTCCAGATTTGAAGTGGCACCTGCTGGTGTTGAAATTCGAGCCAAAATATGACAAACATCACAGTGCAGAATCACAGTACATAAGTCACAAGAAGTACCCACTGAAAAGTCTCAGCTCTCAAAGATGAAATGAACCCCAATATCACATGTAATCAAGCCTCCCCCCACCATTATCCCTGGCCCTAGTTACTAGGGAAGAAATTTTAAGTAGATGTGAGGCAGTTGAGGGACTGTGTTAGTCACCCAAAGAATAAACAGGGAAATTAATTAAAATAAAATGATTCATTATAAATTATTCTCCCAGGTACACTCATAATGATGTGAGAAATATTCCAAATACTATTTGAAAAGCATTCCCTCTGCCCCTAGTATTTCTGGCACCTCTAGAAACAGCAAGTGCTGAAACTCCCACGTGAGGGATGTTTCCTGTGAGCTGTACTGCCAGATTGTACCTGTATTTTTGGATAAGTGAACATTTGCCTGCTTATGGAAAAGAGCCTGGAGCCTGAACTTTTCTGAGGGTAGCAGTTACCAGATGGATCCCCCCATTTCAGTGCTGGGGCCAGCCACAAGTGGTTATTTGGAAGCAGTGCGAAGCAATGCCTAGAAAAGGTGAAATGTGAGCAAAGGCAGCTCTTCAGGATGTGGCCCTGGAGAACTGTGGTGGGACAGTCACCACCCCTGCTTAACTCCTGGAGATACGAGGAGCCCTTGCATTGATTTCACCTCTGGCTGTTTGAAAGGGCAGGGACTCCTTCCTTTCCCACTGGGCTTTCAGCTGTCCAGCATGGCCCATCACACCAAGTCCTGCGTCCTCATTGTAAAAAACAAAATATGCTTCCTCTCCCTGCCCAAAAATCAACCCCCCTTTTCCCCCTCAGTTACTGTCAGGGTCTCCTAAGGTGCTCTGAGTGTGTCTGTCTGTCTGTTACACATGTGTTTAATTCACATATTTTCTACTGGAAGGGATGTGAAAGTGTGAGTTTAGAATTTGAAACAGAACGTTTGGGGTTATAAAAATTTAGCTTGGCTCAGAAAGGCTGTGTGTAAGCAGAGACTTAATTGACTTCTGCTGCCTCCGATGGGTCTCTGCCAGTCATTCAGGCTGGATCGACGGGCTGTCACGTAATTCCTGCACTGGGGGACTGGGACCAGCAGTTCTGCAAACTGGGCATTTATTTTAGGCATCCCCAAGGACTCCTGGAGGACCAGCTCCCATATCCATAGCCTCCCTTGGGACATTATTTGTGAGAAAGACATTCACCTGCTCTGCCATCATGACTTTGTTGCCAGTGTAAAATTTGCAGCTGTTGCCTTGCCTTGCCCTTTTTTTTTCTTTTGCTGCTGTGTCTTGGAATCTCCTTTCTCAAACTGCTAAATAAACACTTTACAGCAGTGGCAAAAGTTCCTGAAGAGTGAGCTTACCACGAGCTGTAGAAGCAGAGGTGTGCAGTACTGCTGGAGGTGGAAAAGAGTGCCTGGTAACTGTGACTTAAGCAACAAAAAGGAATTCAGTAGAAAAGCCTGGTGAATAGTCTTTATTCAATTCCTATGGGAAGTTTTATAACACCCCAGAACTGTTTAGCAGTACCTTTCCAGAGTTCTTTTCTGCTTAAAGTAGTCTTCACATCCTCAAGCTCCTCAGACCTTGTGGTTCTGCATTAGTAGTGTCCAACTCCCAAGTCCCTCCTGGCAGGAAGAGTATAAGTAGTAGTTTCAAGCCAAGCCTGAGGTCTGGTCTGGGCTGTGTATCTGGAGAACCCTCCAAGGTTACTGAAGAGTTTTGCCATTCACTGAAACACAGTGTTCATTGAAGAACAGTGTTCCACCAAAACACTGAAGGGGAAGTTTTATTCTCTTTTCATTTGTTTAAGACCAGGGATTTGGCTTGGGAATTTTGTTTATGAAATATCGAAGGAAAGTCTGTCTGGCCCCATCTTTGTAGTATCTGAACTCTTTCCAAGTGTTTGAGGGTGGGGCTGCAAACTCAGTCTTCTCAGGCCCTTCCTAGTTTCTCACCCTAAAAGTGGTATGACAGTATTTTTTACTGCATTTGCACTGCATAATGGGGCGTGCTTTTACTCAGGGTAACTCACACACTGTAGGTACATGCAGTAAAAAAACAGCAGTGTGTTGTTGGAGCAGTGCAACTCCCCAGGATCAGACAGGGATGCTCAGAGAATTGAACTCATCATCTCATTGGGGAAGATGGCAAACAGCCTGGTCTTAGGTTAGGGGGTTTCAAAGATGTGTGTTATCTGTTAAAAATCTCAAAATACCTTAATACAGCATCATAATCTGTTGAAGTGGTAAAATTTTTATCCCACATTGTGGGAAAAGCTCAAATTATTATACAGCACTTGAGAAAATGCATCTTGTGTATGTCAAGAAGCAATCAGAAGGAAGCAGAAGGGAGAACTTCTCTACTTGTAGCAAAATCATGGCAAAAGCTGATGCTGTCTTTGGTGGGAATACAGATGACCAAAACATGCTCAATGACTTATTGTGGAAGATACTGTATAATTTTTATTTAGTCTAAAATGTTGCTATTTAAATTCTATTAGTTCTCAGTTTGTCTTTTCAGTTAAAAAGGACCTTCTACTTTGAATAGTTTGATTTCCAAAGATGAAAACCTGAACCCCATTTTTGGAAGATTTGTTCTTCATTACTGGTTTTAATTGTCACAGTAACTTTTTCACAATGTATGAGTTTTTGGTGGGAAATGGCCCTTTTCATTTAAATACTGTTGTGAAAATTCATTGCCTCGCTCCTACTTGGCTCATCCATGTTAGTTCCATTTAATTTAATGTGTAATTTAATGATCACAAGATTTCTTGATAGATAAGTGGGATGTGATTTTTTGTAAAGCTACTAGAGGAGTTTGTTACTCAGGTTCTGTAAAATTAATGAGAAAAATGTGGACTTTGAGAAGTACAAACATCAGCTTCCCTGGACTTTGTTTTGACACTTGGTGGGAGAGAGACGTAGCCTTGATTTGCTTCTACTGGAAAGGTGCTTACGTTGCACAAAGAGGGCTTTCCAGTCCAAAATTAGACAAGAGACAACTGTAGGAAAAGAAAAATCTGCTTGGTCAGGAAATGAGGAGACATTCATCTCATTTCACTAGTTAATAGGGATATTTTAGGTGCATTCCAGCAGGGAAATCCTCTCTCGCAAACTTGAATTCGGGTGAGGTTCCTCAGGGTCCCATGAACCTCTCAGCAAACCTGTGTTCATTTGGATGCATGAATGCTGGAATGAGCTTGGCCTGCAGTTGGCCTGGAATGAGTTAATGTCTCCAGCTGGAAACCATGCAAAGTGTGATGGTTTCATATGTCTCTAGATAGGACCTTAAACCCAGCAGGACTGTTGCATCTGAAATCAGCGCCTGAAGATGTGACTGTTTCCTCCAAACCACCTTGCAGTGCTTCCTGAAGCTCATCCATCACTGATAAGGCATCACAACTCTTGGCGTCAATTAGTGGCCTTGATGAAGAACAGAGGCTCAGTTTGATATCATTTGATACAATCTGGGTTGGTACAAGTCAGTTTGATTAATATGACTGAGTTAAGATCCCTTGGAAGTTGCAGTGATAAATCAGAAGAATGGGTGATCCCACATGTAGAGTTCCCCAGCTCAGGATTCTGGCGAGACCTGACATGCCCATGGTGGAAGTCAGTAAATGTGGATTTATTCTGTGTTGCACCAGCAGATCCCTTCTGGCCCTGTGCATAATATTCATGGGATTATCTGTGAAGGGAACAAAAGCCCATCTGCCAAGTGGAGACAGAGCCCATGGTAAGTGTGACCAAGTTGAAAGTGTCACAGATCACTCAGATAAATGACTCTGCAGGTGGCAAACATGCAGAGCAATGGCAGCAGGGCTAAGGCTATGGGGGAGCCAGCATAGGAAATGTGGGCTAAAAGCAACAGTCCTCAGGAAATGAATCTGAAAATTATTGTTGAAAAAGCCTAGGGCAAAGCTGCAGAACAGAAATGGCTGCTGACCTCCTAGGGTAAATTGTAAGAGCTCGAATGAGTACGTAGAAGAAAATACATAGTTTGGAGATCAGAAACTTGTATTTGCTCATAATGAAAGGAGAAAAGGACATTTGATTAAAATAGAAAGGTGATGAAAGAAAGGCTGATAAAAGAGTACTTCTTCACAGGGTACATAATTAAAAAGGGGAGCTCATTGCTTCAAGGTGCCTTGAGATCAGGAACCTAGCAGAAATGAAAAATAAACATACACTAAACCCCCAAACCTGAGATATTTCCATGGATAACAAGAATATCCAGTTTTGTCAACAGTTCTGCTTCAGTACATAAATTCATCTCTGACTCGTCAGGGTTAATGCTCTATTCCTCTGAGAAGGATGCTGGAACTGCTTACTGCTCACAGCGTTTCTCTGGAAGTGCTGGCATCACCAGGAGCCAGGCACAGAGCAGGGGATGTGGCTGACTGCTGAGGTGCTGCAGGATCCCTGGGCAATGCTTTTAAGGTGTCTGGCTCTTGTTCTGTCCTCATCAGGAACATTGTTCCGATCAGGGGCCACTGGACCACAGACAAACGTTATTGCTTTTGGAAGTGGTTGTCTGGGATAATGAGGTGATAGACAGTCTCCAGGAGGAATGCTTAAAGGATGTTAATCTCACCTAGTGAGGAGGGACTGCAGAAGTGTGGCACATACCCTGTAATTAAATAGCTCGTTGCTGCAGGATATTGTGAAGGCCAAGAGTACAGATAGATCTGAGAGGGGAGTAGACACGTTTGTGGAAGGTAAGTCTGTGAGTAGCTCCTGGTCCTGGTGTGACCTCCAGGCAGTCCTTGAAGTGATGATTGCCAGACACCGGGAGGACGTGCCATGAAAAGTGACCATTTTCCATGTGACCTTTTCTTTTATACTCTTTTCAGTCAGCTTGGAAGACAGAATAGTTAACTAGACGGTGTAGGCTCTGATTTTTCTTTTGGTTTTATCTTTATATACTTAGGAGGACTTAGAAATTCCTGAAGGGCAGATGAATCGCATTGGCAAGGGGTTCAGAAATTGGGGGATAGTCTGAAAACCCTGGGAAGCTAGATGGGAATAAGGCAGACATATTATGCTCAAAGAGTACTTAAGCATATGGAATAACTTACTGGGGAATGGCAAGCAATGTAAAGACATTATACTAAGTCTTTAAGATGATACTTTAAGGCGGTATGTTCTAAGTTCAAGGGATACCTCCGTCTCTCTTTTGGGGAGGGGCTTGGGAAAAGAGCAGTGTTATAGAATGGAGTAGGATTAGGAGGATTGCTGGGAAATGGCAGGCGAGTTGTGCTGGATGCCCTTTCCCTGTTCCTAAAGTTTCCACCGTCCTCATGAGAGGAAGAGAAAACAAACGGGGGAATGGTAATGCCCGGGGTTACACAATCAGGTCGGAGGCTGCTGACCTTGCCGCTAATGGTTTATGGGCAGCCACAGGCGTCCGCCGCTGCCCCGTGTTTTTGTTACACACAATCTGGCAGTTGCCAAATGACTTGGTCCCAATATGCAGGAAATTACTTGAGAGCTATATTTAGCAAGATGAGCCCATGTCTTGATTTGGCTGGAAGCTGATGCAGATTGAATTAATCTAGGGGAAAACTGAGTGTGTGGGGTCCCGGCAGAACATCCTCCCCCAAGTTTTCTGGGGTCCTCTGGCCTCCCTGGGGTTTCTGTTGTAGACCAGCCTGAGGGTCGTCAGTGAAGACTGAAGAAAAGGGGGTTTATGGGTTCTTGCTGCAGGATGTTGCAGCACAGCCCAAGGTATCTGGTCCCACCTCTGCCGCACAGCAACGACATCTGCGGCGTGAGTGAGTGCTCCCGAGGGACCACAGCGTGGGCTCCATCCCCCTGGGGTGGCCCTGGGGCTGCGATCTCAGCTAGCTCCTCTGCTTAAAGCTGGACATGATCACAATGCTTCCCAGCACTCTTCCACCTCAAGCTCCCTCACAAGCTCCTTGGCTCTCACAGAGCTCTGGTTTCTCAGCCTCTTTCCCACCAGAAACTGGAATTAGGAGGCAAGATGAAGGATCATCCTCTGGGTGGTCACCACTCAGAAAAAGACAGCCAAAAGTCACATTCTCCAAGAGCAGCCCTTGTCCCTCCTTGTCCCTCCTTGTCCCTCCTGGCAGTACATCAGGCAGATCCTCTGCCAGGGGGAAAGCTGTGGCAGTGGCTCAGCCCCAGCAGAGAAGACATCCACAAGACTTGAAATCTGCACGTGGAGGTTTTCTCTCCATGTTCCCAGCTCCCTGAAGCTGTGAAGCAAGGCTCTCCCTGTGGTTACCTGCCTTTCATGCAGTTGTCTTATTGGAGGCGTGTGGGGAATTACTTGC
Source organism: Aphelocoma coerulescens (assembly GCF_041296385.1). NCBI lineage: Eukaryota > Metazoa > Chordata > Aves > Passeriformes > Corvidae > Aphelocoma > Aphelocoma coerulescens. The sequence goes on along the minus strand of NC_091022.1, from coordinate 25,330,730 downwards.
AGTGAGCCTGATTCACAGCCCACAAAATCAGATTGGTTTTGGATCAGACCCTGTAAAGGATTTGTGTTGTATTTCAGCACACAGGAACATAAAAGAGCAGAGTCTGGTTATTTGCTCAATAATTAGCAGCGTTGTCCCCTAAGGGGAGATGGATCAGTTCTGGGATGAGTCTCTAACCAAAGTGCCTGACGTTACCCCGCAGCTACCACACAGCAGCCAGGTGTTGTGGGAAAGAGGGATTTTATCAGTGCCATGCACCATGAATGAGTATTTACTGTGCAGAAAGCGCTCAGTGAGCTACACAGGTGAGGTGAGGAGCGCAGTGTCTGGGCAAACTCAGAGCCCTGGGATTACGTTCAGCATAGCAAGGTGTTTTGCATGGCCTGAATACACAGTGGAAATTATGTGACAGCAAAGCAATGATGTGATAAATACTCAGTGAGATACCTCCCAGGGAGAAATGCTAAGAGAAAAATTTTTAGCTTGAAGAGTCACTTTGAAACATCAGCATTTATTTCCCATCCTTTCATGTTTTCATTAGAGATTCATTTTGCTGATCTAAAAACCAAAAAACAGTGTCATGCAGATGGAATGGTCCATGCAGAAGGTGGGCAGTGAGGGTGCTGTGCCATGGCTATGGCTGCAGCAAAGCCCTCAAGGTCTTGCTCAGTATCCTTCACCATGAAGGATAACAGCATTGCTGTCACTAGAGCTGGGTCTCAGGGAGGAGGATAGTGTTGAGTCCCCCAGGGTCAGCAGTTTCTCTCAGCTGGGGTAAGTGAATGACAGTCTGGGTCCTGTGATCTGTTCAGGAGGTGTGAGATGGTTGTCTTCATTCAGTGTGGTATTTGAGGATGTGCTGAGTTCAAAAGAAACCTCTCTTGGGTGCTTTTGTGAATCAGAGCTGCCTACTTCTATTCTTACCAGTTTAATTGACAAGTTTCTTTATAAATGTTGTCCCAGCGTTTGGGCTTCTGACATCCACCCTTTCAAATGGGCAATGCAATCACTGAGTAGAGCAGTTGCATAAATTTATGTCTTGTAGGGGATTCAGTGCAAGCAAGGCACTTCAAAAGCTGGCAGGGCTAAAATGTGGATGGCTATTGGCATTCCTCTGACTCCAGCTCACTGAGAGCCAGTCCTGTCACCCATTGTCAAAAACATACCTTTGGTTTCAGCATTCATCACCGTTTGTCTCTTGTAATTGCATTTTTCTGAGTACTAGAAATTAAATCAGCAGTGACAATATTTATGGCTCAGAAGTATTCTGGATGATTCCTAGAGAAGCTGTTTCCAGCTTGGTTATTTATGTCCTTTTATCATGGATTTTATAGTGGGACTGGGGAACTAAACAGCAGAAACCATATGAAATGTGCTGAATGATTTCATCCGTGAGCCAAACATACATTTACTGTAGGCAAGGAGATGCTGGTGAGAGGACAGACGCAGTTTAGGGCATCCAGCCCGTGGCCAGTGCTTCACCTCCTGCCATCACTCTGCAGAGAGGTGCAGCCTGGTTGCTGAGCTCACCTGGCAAGTTTTCTTCCTCTGGAGGTTGCCATCAATCCCTGGAGAGAGGCTGGTGTGGGTGGAAAGGCTGGACTTGAGTGGGTGAAATGGTTTGATCTGCTCCCTGCTGTCGGTCTCAGTCACATGTGGGCATTGCAGATGAAAGTTGTCAAGGGCTCTGACCACTCTCCCACTGGGAGCACCACGGAGCCAGGCTTTTCCTCGCTACTCACAGTGAAAACTGAAATGGTGAAATTTTCAGTGAAAAAAAAAAATGGGAAGAATGTGTTCAGGAAATTGAGAAGTGAACTCGTCAGGTCTGTTTCTGCGACATCAAATTAAGACTGACTCGCTTCTTGCAGTGTCCTACTCTCTTCTTGTCCATAAGACAGTCAAAATAAAGCACTTTGGCTTTGCTGAAATCAAAGATTTTGGTAATTTTCCCTGCTAGAAATTTTGCCAATATCAGCATACTTCTGAGAAATGCTCTTGTATTGGTATTTTCTCATATAAAACTGTTCCTTATGCAAAATCCACTATTCTCAGTGATAAAATCTTTTTACAGTTCCGATCCTGGTCTCAGCTTTAGCCTCCCTGTGATACTGTAAATTTTTATCACATGCTATACATAAATAATAATCATGTGCAGAAGGAGCCTTGATCTCACAGGGGTGTGTCACGCTTCAGCCACAATGATGACGTGCTGCCAGCTGAACTGCTGACCCAGTCACTGATGGCCAGTGTGGTGCACATGGCTTCGGGAGGGTTCGAGATACCAGTGGTCAGTCCTCCTGCAGGATCCCCACGTTTTCTCCGTGAGCCACAGGATGTATTGCCTATCTGAGAGAGCTGAGGGAAGGAGGGGCTGCTGGGCTGGCTCAGCATTTCTCTGGGCATCCCCCGGCCTCAGGCAGGGTTCAGCTGGGAAAACTTAACCGTGGCCTCTTTCTGCTCTCATCCAAAAAGTCCAGAATAAATCGCAGCATCAGTGCTGACAATCCCGTTCAGATTTTCTCCTGGATAGCTTTTATGGCCAGAGCTGACTTTCAAAAGGCCCAAATTGCTCTTCTTGAGATACTGTAAAGCAATCCTGCTCAGCAAACAGTGCACATAAAATAAAAAGTAAAAAGGAGGACCTTTGTCTGCCTTTAATAGTCTGAGTGTTTCCTCAGGCATTGCAGGCAGCCTGCCCTTCCTGTTGGGATGGCTGGCTGCAGCAAAGGAGATAACAGCCTATCTTTTTATAGGATGATACAGATTGTAGGTGGAGAGCCCAGTTCAAAGTGCAGGTCACTGGGCTCCTATAAATTGCTCCTGACATCCCTGATAAAACCCATGCTCTCCCTTCCTCTCTGCGTCTTCTTTGAGCAAGGGGAAAAGGCTGCTAGTAAAGATACCATTTTTCCACTTCAGTCAATACTTTGATGTTTAAAGCTGTTTAATATTCATTATAACTACTCCTAAAATGTAATTGCAAGAATTACAATTCCATTTTTATGACTGTCTGTAAGCATTACAGGACAGGCAGTTAAACCTGTGATGGTTTGATGATAGGTCCAACACAGGGCTCTTCTCCCAGAGAAGAGCAGGATCAGGCCTGGGTTCCCCCTGCCCACTGACAGTGGTCAGATGTATGGGAACAAATGGATTCTTTCCTGGGAAAAGTAATTTTTGAGTTAATTGAGAGTGTTTGGAAATCTGTGCTGAGTGGTGATGTCCCTGCCCTCCCCTTGCATACTCCACTCCTGGGCCAAGGTCTGTTTTGATAATTTCTGAAAGAAACATTTAGATTTCTTATTTCAAGACAAAATTAATTTTGAAACTTGTTGAAGTTGTGTATACACACTTGTCTTTAAAAGGGCTTTGTTTAGGGGATGGAAAACCTCTGAGAGATGAAGTGAGACGTGAGTTCGAGAATTTAGAAACAAAAAACTTTTACGTGACCAAAACTAAGAAAACTAGAAGGGAAAAATTAATGTCTGCTCAAGGCAACCTAAAGCAACGTTCCTCATTACTGCTGACAGTGAGTTAAAAAAAAAAAGTCAGCTGTTCACCCACCTTGGGATGAGATGTTGTGTATCTTTGTCAAGCTCTTTCTTCAACTGCAATTACAGATCTGTTCCCTGAGGAACATCTCTGAAGATCCTTTCATGTCTTGCTATGACAGTGCATCTGAGCATTTCACAATGTTTTCATCAGAGTGTGCTCACAGGGAAGTGCTAATAGCTCTATTTTTTCAATGGGAAAATGATGAGAGACTGATTTATCTCATGTAATTTCAGTTACCTAAAAATTAAGCATCTCAGCTAAGCTGCTTGTCTCAAGCCACATTGTAGTTGGTTTTCTCCCACTGTTAGATCTGCTCATCAGGACTGTGGAATGTGCACAGGGAGGCTGTTTCTGCCTTTAGGAGATTTCTGAGCCATATTATCAGGGGAGGAAGAAAAGAAAGGAATTTATTTGTTTCTAGTATGGTAGTGCAGTGCTCCAAGTGCCTTCTGAGATGCGAATCTGGACTTCATGCTGCAGCTGTGAGAAATGCTGCTCCTCTGGCCATCTGCTTTTAGTGGTTAATGAGGCTGGCGAGCCATGAGTGCTGGAAGGGAAGCCAACCTCAGGTTACTGTCTTCAGGAGTCTTTTTGGCTGGGAGATGTTTGCTAAGGTGACCAATAGGCCAGAGAGGCTCAGATGGGCCTTTCCCTATGGCTGCATTGAAGAGAGAGGTTGCTTACGGATGCTAAAGCCTTGAAACATTTAAACTCAGCAATTAGAGCAGGTGACAAGACCTTTCAGGAGACTATTTCCACCTGTGATGTTAAGCTCCACTGGGATTTCTTGGCAGTCCGACTCCATGCTTCACAGACTGTCATTCAGCTCCAAGTGCACTCCAGGAGCTACAAAAGAGCCACTGTCCTCTGCCTAATCCATGGATTGTATGCCTCTATTGGTGCCTGGCTGAAGTATAGTACACACAGCCCTAATAGAAGCAATTAATGTCAATCAAATGATACCTCCTCCCACACAACATTTGAACTAATACAACCATCTTAATTGCCCGAGTTTCTTTGCCTTCAAAAGTATGTTCTGCTTAATGATGCCTTTTCTAACACTGGAACTCTGTTGTAGCAATGCTGTTTCTACGAAAAATAATTTTTCAGCAACAATTCTCTCTCCTCCTGCTCCCTTTGAGTCCTGTAACTTTTGCTCCCTACCTCCCCAAGCTGTGCACAGACCAGTTGGCTCCAGCCAGGACTAATTTCCTCAGCTGTCCTGCTGAAGCACTCGCATAAAGGCTCCGGCATTTGACAAGGTGGTATTGTTCTGGTTGTGTTAGTAAAGCTTCTGAGTTGTACATCAGGGTTTGGAAAGGCTCTTCTTGACTCAGGGAGACATCCTGAGAAAGGAGAAGAGAATTGGCACACAGGGAAAGTGAAATTGCTCGGTCGCATTAAAGCCGAGACAAAATGTTTCTTTTTAACGAGCTTTAAAATAGTCCCTAATGTAAAAGCTTAGCAGCTGCAGCAACACAGAGCCTGAATAATTTCCATGTATTTTCTGCAGCAACACGGAGCCTGAATAATTTCCATGTATTTATGGATGTGCGTGCTCACATGTGTGCCTCTTTCTTTCCCAGTCGGTTTGCGCCGGCGCTGTCATAAACAGCGCAATGTCACGTGCTCTCGGGCCAACACTGATTTATTTGTCACTCAGGTGTGAAGAACAACCTGTTGGGTTATGTCAGTCTGAACTGGGCCATCTGATTTAGATTCCAGCTCCCAACAATTAATGCTGGACATACAATTTCAGCACAATACCCAGCCTATGGCCTATTATGTTCATCATCAGACCATGAAGTATTAGTTAGAGCAAGCCAAAATATGTCAGATACCCCTGGCTTCCTCCAGCACTCTTGAGAGGGAGTTAAAAAGAAAATGTTTCTTCTGTGAGCAGGAAACTGAAGCTTTGAAACCCTTGAATGCACATGGTCAGTCTGTGAAATCCTGATTTGATTCTCCTTGCCAAAGTGGCTGTAATGGATTTCAGAAAGAAATCAGATTTCCAGCAATGATTTAGGAGAAGAATGGTGTATTCTGTGTGATGGATGGAAACAAGCAGACATCTAGGTGTATGATAGGAATGTAAGATAGTAATCACAAGGGAATTGGTTAATTCTTTTAGGCATGGGAATGCTGAAGTTTCTAGGCAAGACACAGGTTTCACAGTATTCAGTGAAAAGGAGACTCTTGGCTTAAATTTACACATCAAGTAAAATATGAAGTGAGTGCTTGGCATCATGAGCTAGTAGAGTGAGCATCATGAGTGGGAGACCTGAGAAGAAGGGTGTGAACTTGTTCAGGATCTCTGAGTTTTCTGACAGAGTGAATTTTCCTGAAAGCCCCTTCTTGGATATATACTTAGGTCATATTTTGAGACTGTCTTATAAAGTCCAGATACTCAGTAGGTACTACTTGCATTCAGCATATATTGCTCAGATTTTGTTGCTTTATTGAGGTAAAAAAAATACTTCAGCAAAAGCTGTGTGATGTTTGTAGTTTCAGTTAAACACATAGTGAAAATAAAGAAGAGTGAGAAATTTGAACATCTATTTCTATGGCTTCCATCATCATGAAGCACAACTTCTCAGTCACTTTATGATTTCTCCTCAGCAATGTTCATGGCAGCAGGGAGGTGTAGTCCTCATTACAGACCAATAGGCACCATCTAATAATGAAATGATAGAATAATTTAGGTTGGAAGCATCTCTGGAGGTCCTGTACTCCAGATTGCCATTCAGATGGCAGCTTCAAAGTCAAGTTCAACACTGAAGCTAATATTGATCAGGTTACCAAGGAGTTATTTTGGCAAAACCAAGAATTAAACCAATTTCTTGTATCCTAGTGGGGATTCCCTCAGTTAAACCTCTAACCCATATTTTGTAAGTAGTAAAAAAAAAAAAAAAAAATTGAAAAACAGGACAATCAAATGTAGTTTATGAGTTGGTAACATCTGTACATGGACAAAGGGAGCATTCCATGGCAGGAAACCAAGTTTAAAGACCAGGTGCTGGAAAGGGTGTGTGGAAAAATGGGCATTTCACTCAGAATGCTTTCAGGAAAAGGTTTGTGATGCACAACTGAAGGTTTAAGAAAGGCACCCAAGTGCTTTCATTTTATACAGTTGATTACTTAATGCAGAGCTCCAAAATGTCAGGGTTTACTAACTGACTAGTATCTAAAGACGTTGTCTTCTTGTTTTCTCTGCAAACCTTGTTGCACTGACAAGAAATACATTGTCCACATGGGGCGAAGAATGGCACTTAAGTATCGTGTGTTGAAATCCCACTCACTTTTACACATTATGCTTCAAAGCCCTGCTTCCTGGATACAAAAGTAGTTGTGTTCCCAGCAGAAGGTTTACATAGTTTAGCATGAAGTAAAAGCACCAGGGTATGAAGCCAGCCATGTATATAAACAATTTCAGCGCAAAGCTGCACAAAATGTCTATTAAATTTAACAGTACTATTAAAAATCCACATTTAAGCTTTCTTTGTTTCTAGCAATGAGGCTTTGAAACACAGAAAAGTCAGTTAACAAATCCCCAACAATAAACAACCAAACCCCAGCCTTTGCTTGGTCTGTAATTTCATAGCAAAGACGAAATGTCCGTGTCCCAGTGCTTCCCAATTGGTCTTGCTCCAATCCTGAGCTACTTTAAAGTTTTCTGCAGTGTAAATGTTCCCTTTATGAAGTGGGCTATAGCCTGTGCCCATGGAAGCCTCTCCTAAGGAGGTGTTATTTTAATATATGAAGGGCAGTCATTTCATTCCATAAAGATAGCTTGTTCCACGGAGGAAATAAACATCACACTTGACAGATGCAGGGACGCTCCAAGATCCTCAGCCCCTGTGGGGGCAGGGGAAGGCCTATAAAGCTGTTCTGTGTTTCCTGCATTATGGTGCATGGGGCTTCAGATGTCTTCCCTGAAAACCAATTCTGTGGTATAACTGTAGCCACCTAATAATTTTATTTCACTTCTACATGCCACAGAGGGCAGTGAGAAGCATGGTATTATGTGGGTGCTGATAGCAAACGGGGAAGGGTCCTGAGGTACGGACATAACCTTCTCTGTGTTCAGTTGTAGTGAACGTGCTGGGAACTGGCATCAGGCAAGGTGTGAGTGGTTCAAAACCAGCTTACACATGGCCATTTTATGGGAATTGCTCTCTGTTGGCGTAGGAGAGTGCAGGTTAATGGTCTTCTGCAATTCTTGTTTGACGCAGCAGTTTTGTCTCACCATCAGTCCCAAACACGTACGAGTCCAAGATGATTGATCACCAAAAAAAATTGTATTTCAATTCCCTCAGTTTGAGGATGTGTTCCCAGCATGGTGTGGGTGACTGCCCATTTTCAAGATGGGCACAATCTGTGCGTTGGATTTAATTCTTTTTGGATGTTGTGTGTACTTTGGGCTAATGGATGACTATTTCTGACGCAAGGCCTAGAGGCCAAAACGCTGGCTTAGCTGCTGGAGGGAAGAGCTCAGATGAAGGGGATGAGAAACCTCCTGCCTTATCTCCAGTGCTGTATTTGTTATCCAGAAATTCTGGAGAGCTGGCTGCCAAGCTGAGGTGAGGCTTATCCAGAGTTAACTCCAACTGCATTTCTCAACGTCATGTTTGTTGTGCTTGGAAGGAACTGCATCGCTCTGTCGTCTCTCTCTCACTCCCTCCTGCTGAACATAGTAGCTATACTATGTTCTTACTGGAGACCTGTGGCACTTAATGGTGAACCTAAGTTGCTTCATTTTTCCCTCACTTGATGAATGAAGCTGGGGTTGAGGCGGGCAGTGGGAGTGGAAGTAAGGAGAGGAGGAAAATTCACCTTGAGAAAACCCAGGTTTCCTTAATGAGTGAAAGATTTTACGCTGAGAACAACAGATATTGCAGGGACTTTGTTGGCCGAGGAAGAATGCTCTGTCTGTGTCACAGTGCCTTTCTGCTGAATGCAAAGTGTACTGGAGAAAACTGAAAGAAAGCTTAGGTTAAATTCCCTCTCTGTCATTCCAGTAACCTGGATAATGCCATTCTGTCACACAGCATCACTGCTGCTTGAATGGATGCAAAAGGAAGAGGCTCTGCTGAAATCCATAGTGCTTTCTTAATAAGGCTTCTAATACCGGAAAACGTAATTTAAATTAGAGGATAAAACCCTCAGAAATGGAAGAATTTGCTTTTTCATGCACAATATATAACTTCTCTTGTAATACAAATAATAATTTCATCATCAGTAAATGCTGTTGTTGGCACTACTTTAACATTGTAGTGACAGTTCTATGATGAAACAATATGTTCTTTTTTTCAGGGTTTTTTTTATTTGTATGATTGAGCCTATATTGTGCTCCACCCATGGTTCTTACCAGTAAAGGTTGCTGTGGAAATGACCTCTCAGATCATTGCTGTGTGATGCTGTATCCATTAGTGCCAGGGAATTTCTTACAGAAGAAGCAAATACCACAAAATTAGTTGTACAACATTTCAATTAAACTTCAGTTTGTCGTTTTGTTTTTGTTTCAAAAACTTGCAGAAATGGCAACATCTACTGTATATTTTCTTCCTCTTTGGATTTTGCTTTTCAAAACTTTTTATTTTTATCCAAATTAGTTCAAGCTGTCACCAGTACATAGGCATATTGGATATTTTTTTTGTTCCACGCAGCAATCTTCCCCAAGACTACGCTTAATTCACTGCTTTGCGTTTTTCTTAGAGATTTTGCTTGTATTTATCACATCATTGATTTCAGCAGCAGCCAGCCAATTGTAAAGGAGTTTTGTCATCATGGAGGACTTTTTTGGGGGTTTGGGAAAAATCTTGGGGGAAGCCAACCAGTGTGATTTGGCAGCTCCCTTCTTCTTGCTTTTGTTCTCCTTATACCAGATGGGTTTCTTACTCACTCCTTCCAGTGGGACTTCTTGTGGGGTAAAATACTATATAACATCAGTGAAATTATTACAATCTATCTGGCTCTCCCTGTGCAAAGAGATATTAAAAGCCCGCTCCTCTAGGGACTAAGAAAATTAGAGAATCTGCTAAATAACTACTTTTAAATGGTTTTTTCCTATATAAATATGCTTGTTTTGAATGGGGAGTGGAGTTTCTTGGACTAACTCTGAGGCTGATGCAGGAGGGAGAGTGGTGGTCCCACACAACCAAAATTGGACAGTTCTCAGCCATCACAGCCTGGCCCCTTGGTTAGTTATTCATAACTGTGAAAAGTAAGTGCAAGGTGGCTGCAGAAAGATCTGATTTGGTCCTAGTGGGGCATTTAGACCACTCTGTGTTTATTTTGCCTCGACATAAGCAACAACACAAGATGTGGGGCGCAGTGAAGCAACGCCTGGGAATTCTGCCACTGATGCTAATGGTGTTGGTCTCTAATCCTTTTCCAGCAAAGGTGAGATGATGCATCAGCAAAATGGCTGCCCACATTGGGAGAGACACCAGCACCATTCATAGTTGCTGAGACACTGAAACAGTATTTTGGGGAGGAAAAAAAAGAAAAAACCCTCATTCCTTAATATACAGTCTTATAGGGTAAATATTTATCCAGCCATCTAAAGGCAGGAGTAATCACTGCAGTTTTCCCTTCACTCAGAGACTGGAGATTTTTCCTGACTGAAAAAAAAGAAAAAAAAAAGAAAAAAAAAAAAGAAGTTCAATTTTGTGTATGTGAAGAAATCAAAGCGTTGCCCTTAAAATGGGTTTTTCAGCTGTCTCCTGGGTATTCTGGGGTTAGTTTTCACCACGTGAGGTTCTGAAGTGCACACTCAAAGGTTCAAACACAGGAAAATTGGCTATCACTGCCAGCTCTGTTGGGTGGGGAGAAAAAAGTTCCTTTATAGAAAAAGGGAAAAAAAGGAAAGATTTTTTTTTCTTCTTCTTCTTCTTTCATGGGACTATGTGAGAATGAGCTGGAAGAAGTCTTGACTTTTATTATATCCTGTAATCAAATTTGAGCATCTTACTTGCTTCTTTTCTCAAAGACCACCCTGGCAGTAACAGTCCACACACACACACAATTTTGGTATGCATAAACCTATAAATTTCATAACAAAATATAGGAGCTGAGGTTGTAGGAGGACGGCAAGGCAGAAGGTGCTGAAATGTAAAGTCTGTGTGTGTTTGAAGGGATGTCATTTATTACATACTTCTGCCTTTAAAAAAAAACAACAACCCTTACTGTTACCACACAGACTGTGTAAATATATATTGCCTAATGCAAGACGGTGTGGTGTAAAGATTTTATTGGCATGCAGTAGCTTAGCTTGAGTAGCAAAGGCCTGAGCAAGCTCTGTATCACCTCAGATGTGTGCCAAGAAAACATGTTCTTGGCTTGAGCAGTGAGAACATCCCCGGTGAGGCTGCATAGGTGCAAATCTAATGAGGATAATAAGCCATGTGCTCCAGGGCACCAACCCATTACTGGCTGCATAGCATTAGGGGGGAATTTCTCCTTTGTGTTGTTTATTGTGGGCTCCACACACTTCTCTCTGAAGCCTCTGCCACTGGCCACTGCAGGAAGAGGATGATGGGTTTGATTGACTACCTGGAAGGGCCTGATTTGGGAACTCGTGTGCTCTTCTGCGAATTCTGTAATGTACCTGTTTTATGTGGTTTGGAAAACGTTCTGCTGGGGCACTTCATTCTGTAATGCCAGCTCCTGTAAAGCTTCTTTCATAAATGCATGGAATGATTTAGGTTGGCAGGGTGCTCTGCAGATCTCAGTCCAACACCCCGCGCCCGGCAGCGCTGGCTTCAAAGTCAGTCAGATTGTGCAAGGGACTTGCCCAGTTCAGCTCCGAAAATCTCCAGCAGCAGGAACTTGGCCACTGCTCTGTCCATTCCTTCATGGGGAATTTCCAGCAGCTGACAGGAATTTCCAGAGACTGACACATGTAGAACACCCATCCTGAGCTGCAGAAAGGTAGAGTCTCTCCAGTCACAGAAATTATTTCTTCTTCCTGTAATCAAAGGAGAAAAATACAAGTCCTGGTGGAGTCCCTTTTATTCAAAGATGAGAGGCTGAGACCACACTTGGTCTGAATCATTTCGGGCAAGGTCTGTCTCTCTCCACTGAACCTGGGAAGAACACAGATGTCCCCCTCAGATTTAATACCCAAGTACTCAGCAGCAGTATGGAATGACCCTCAGCCAAAATACAAAGTCATCCAAGGTGAAGGGAATAGTGAGTTTATATAATACTGTGTTATGAGCTGACCATGAAAATAAAAAAAAAACAAAACACAGGTAAAGTAATTTCTTTGATTTTTAGTGATGTAGCACTGATATTTTGAGCAACAAGACCTTAAAGGCAGCAAGTTTCGTGATATGGCGTTATATCAAAAATCAGGGAGATTTATCCAGTTGAAAAATGGCTTTGGATTTCCACAATGTCAGCTGATATTTGAACTCTTAAAGTTTGATGTGGTCTGTCCTTATTACAGCTGGTACAAAAAAAACAGACTATTAGTCCTTCTCTGGAAGAGAGAAATACATTTATAATAAGATGTTTTGAAAAAATACATCTGTGTTTTAAATGGAAAGGAAAAAACAGTGGGAGGGGAAAGTAGGAAATTCCATCTGATAAAAGAGCAAGCAAAAAAATATTACAAAAAATTTAAAAGATTCTGGCAAGAAATCATTGGCAGCTCCTAAAACTCCACTGAATTCTAGATTTCCCTGACGAAATCCGCTTCCCTGGAACTGGATCTGGAAAATGCCTGGACATGGTGCTCTCCAAACAGAAAACAGAACCACAGGTGCTGTTGCTTGGGCAGAAGAGTCCCCGAGATTTTGGAATGAGATTATTCCAGTAAATTTCTCCAACAAATTGGCGCTCATTTCTTTTTCTGCTTTATGAACGGAGGCCTAGTGCTTGTCATAGTCTTTTATATCTCAAAAAGTTCCAGTGAATGTCTTGAGAATGAGTAAGTTTTTCTATTCCAGCCTGAAGAGAAAAACAAAAAGTCAAGGACAATTGAAAAATCACTTTTTCCCCCCATCTAAGAAACTTCCATGGCTTTCATTAGCAAATCCAATTGAAGTCCTTCCTGCTCTGCAAACCCTTTGCACATGCTCTCATTTTCAGGGTGCCAAGGGAATAAACGGAGTGATGGAATCTGGACAGATCTTGCTGCAATTTTGAAAAGTAACTTTCTTCTTCCTTTATCCCCACGTACTGCCACAGCGGGGGAAGATTATGGGAGTAAGAAAAATAAAGCCTCTGCAGTGTTAAAGCTCACTGCTCTGTCAAATAAAATTTTCTGTATTTTTCCCTGAATGAAAAAAGGTTAAAAAAAAAAAAGAATTCATGTGCAAGTGTGCCACCCAAACGGTGTGCCAGACTAATGTGGGCAACCCACACTAAGATTCCAGAGCTGCTGCAGTCCTCACCAAGCCCTGGATGGGAAGGGAAGCGAAGGGGAAGATGAAGGGAAGCTCAGAAGAGCAGCAGCTTTGGCTTCCCCAGCCTCGGCTCTTCTTTCTCTCTTCTCCAGAGATGGGTGAGCCAGGACCCAGCCAAGGGGGCTGCCCCTTCTCCCCAGAACCCCCCAAAAATGACACAACTAAACACACTTTCTGTTGCTCTTTTTTTTGTGGGACAGGGTCTGCTTGTGGGAAGCAGGGGCAAAAGTTTGTTTGCCTTCAGAATCCTGAAAAGGAAGATGTTTCAGGAAAAAGGAAGGGGAAAAAAAGGGTCATGTTTCAATTTGGGTACATTTGTATAATATCCCCTCTGGAGCTGTAGTTTGGTTAACCTTTGTGGGTCGAGCTCCCGGCTACAGAAACCTCTCCTCAGGCTTGCTGGCCAGGGAGCCTCAGAAAACAACCACCACCCTGGTGCTTTGGGAAAGATTTAAGCAGGGAATTTAGTCTCTGGAGAAAAAGGGAACAGAACACACCCAAGCAATCATTGCACTATGATTTTTTTTTATTTTATTTTTTCACTGTTAATTTTGCAGGAAGAGTTTTTCTTTTCCAATTAACTCTATATGGAATTAACATTCTGTTCCTCTGATTCATCCCCAGGCCACTACAGCTGTGTTTGGCCTGTTGTTTGAAGGGACATGAAATTAAGATTAGTGGGGACATGTTGGTTTTATAACAGGAAGAGTCTTCAATCCTGTGCTTGCAAATTGTCCCTCAAGTTTCCAGTTTGTCCTGCAGGAACCTCCAAATGCTGGGAATGCTGCTGGTGATTCCACTGATGTGTAACTTGTGTGTGTGTGTACAAAACCTTTACTTATGGTCACCAACCAACTGGTGAATCTCCTTCTCCTTATGTCAGATGTCCCAGGTCACGTTATCCACTGCCCCAATAGATCTGGGTTGTGTTTGCAGTCCTGCCACATGGTGGCCCTGGGCCGATCACCTCCCCTCTGCAATGGGGAAAACCCCCAACTTTCTTTGTGAGATCTGCTGAGGAAAGTATTCTGTGAGAATTAGGAGGTGATGGTAATAATTGCAGTGGGAGTTTAGGTTGGAGCTCTTGTTGGGGAGTTTTAGGATAGGTCAGTTGGGGAGTAAATGCCAGATTTTAACACTAAGTGGTTTAAATGTACAACCCTATGAGTATTCAAGCTGTTAATGAGTGGTGTATCTCTTCAGCCCCTTTCCTCTGCCCTGTCTGTCAGTTATCTGGAGCCTCTGGTAGAGCAGCAGATAATGTGTTCTGTTTCAGATACTCTCAATATCTGCCTATGTCTTGGACAGATCACGAGTGGAAAGGGGATAATCAAAACTGGAATAAAACAACAGAGCAGCCATCCTGCATGAAGGGATGGGAGTTGTGGGTGACAGAAGCTGAGTTGCTGCTGCTGCTGTTGTGATTTGCTTTCAAACACAGAGGGCATGTCACTGTTTCTCAGTTGTCATTTGCTAAGCCAAGGCTCCAGAAAGCTGTGACGTGAACAGAATAGAAAGGAAATATTTTGTCAATTGCTGAAACTGGCCATATGTTGCAATCTGATGTGCAGGAATTAGGAAAACAAGAACAAGGAAGCTTTGTGTATAGCATCAAAGGCAGCATTGGCTCACACTTTGAAGAGCACCAGCATGGCCTGTATTGTTTGTTGATTTTCTCCCAGTTTGTGTGCTTGAAACCCTCAAGCTCCTGGGCACGTTAAGGGTGTGTTGACACTGTGAGGCAAAAATGGGTGCAATGAGCCTGTTAGGCAGCTGAGATGTCAGAAACAGGTTTATTGGGACATCCTGAATACCTGGAGCCATGACAAGGATACATCTAACCAAAAAAAAAAAAAATAAAAGGGAGGTGTAAAAGTGTATTTTCAATGGATTGTACGGAATCAGAGCTGGTACTCAGAGCCAAGTGGCTATTACAAGTTGTAAAGATCCCTCCTGGGCATGGTGTATCTACACACAGCCATCCAGGACTATGTAGATTCTGAACAGAATCCTTATCACCTTTTTGTTCTGTATCAAGTTGTTATTCTTTGAAGGTTTGACCCACTGGAACCAAATTTCTACTGGAAGTTATTTTTGGCTGGATTCTCAGTGCTAGTAAGGGTTGATTTTGTGCTGCAGCCGTGCTGTTTCCTTAGTGATTTTTAGCAGATTTTTTTGTCCTGTGTTTGGTTATTTCTCTTCATGAAAGATGTAGGAGTTAGTGGCCTTATGCTCCCATCATTTTGATGGAAATGGGCCTAGGGAGTTAAAAGGTAATGGAGAGCTACTGTGATAGGTAGATCCAAAGGAAGCACAGTGAGATAGGGCAAAGGAAATTAGGCTATAAAGAGCATTGAATGAGAAGTTCAAGTTGCCTAGGAAAAAAAATCTTGCACAAAAAAAAATTGCATTATGATTTGTTAAAAGCTAGCAGAGCGTGGCCGAAACACGATTGAGGTCTTATGCTGGGACGTGTCTGACAATGTTGACTGTTGACTGTAGGCTGATGCAACATCTGTGGAAGTGTGTTAGGAATTCGGGCCCAACATGCACTTCATCTCTCTTTCTACCTAACAATCCATATGTACTATTTCAAAAGTTCCTGTTTTTCAAAAACGAGCTGCTACAAAATGCTCCTTCTTTGTCCCCATCTGGAGCTCGGGTTTCTCTCCCTAACCCCATGTGCCCCTAACCCATAATGGATGAGATGTGCTGCCTATCCTCGTGTCCATCCAAATGTCAAGCATGCTCCAAGGGAGTCCTGAACTACCCTTTTGCACATCAGGGACAAAGCAGCCTCCCCTTGAATTTTTGCTGGATGATTGGGATCTTGACATAAACAACTTACCTTTTCCATGCCTCCAGCACAATATGGGCTCTTGGGTCTGTATCCATGATTTGAGGCACACAGCAGCTCTCCTGTGTCTTCTCCGGAGAATGGATTTTGTCTTTTGTGATTGTGGACACACTCTTCAGAGTTCTCTGTCAGACTGGGGATCTCAATATTAATGGCCACAACTGAAAGCACTGACATTTCCTGAAGTTACAGCAAAAGAAATAATGGGGGAAAAAAGTGGGAAAAAGGAAAGAAAGGGCGCTCATCGCTTTCGATAATTTTTAAGGAATCATCAGTTTTACTTAAGACTAACAAAAGAGATTTGTATCTAATAAAAGTGACATTAGTGCAGAGCTAGATAATTAACATAATCATGTCTAATTTCAGTATAATTAGCATACTGTAGTTAGAAACATCATTAGTATAATTAGAACATGTATAAAATTAGCACAAAGGTATTTTAAGTGTAGGGTCTGTTGTACTGTTGATTAACCTGTCTTGGTCAGTAAAGCTGTTGTCACTGCCTTTCAGGTGATTTCTGGTGGGTGGTTCATGCACTTGCGTGGGAGAGGAACTGGTAGAGCTTGACAGTGGAATTGATACAGCTGGAGCTCTCTGCTGGGAATTCATTGCCAATGGAGAGTGTGTTGTCGGGCTAATGATTTTCATGGGAGGATGCTCAAGCGTATAAATTAGCCCTGTGTGGATTAGCAAGATTTTCCTGCCTGCATCCAGCAGAGAGCACATTTTGGGAATGGCCATGCTGTACTTCCCTGGGTAAAAACTGTCCTGGATCCTGGAGTCTTTGGTGGGACTGTGTCAGTTTTCAGCAGCCAAAGGTGTGGTGACCTTCTGCATTGGTTTGGACATTTGTTATTGGAGAGGTTAAGCTGCATGAAGGCTATTTAATTACAGACCTGCAATGGTTTCTGCATGCTTTCCCCGGAATTCATTGTACATTCAGGAGGGTGTGTAAATCAAACAACCAGCACATCAGGCAGGGGGTGGGGGCCGAGCAGGAGGAATTACTGGATGCCCTCATAAAACTTTAAAAGGCTTGAATGTCAAGTTTAAACTCTTGGGGCCTTAAAACTTGAGTCTCAAGGCACTTCTACCTGCTGTTTCATCACATAAGCTTTTCACTGTTCATGAGCTGCAAACCCAAGATGATTATGACTTCTATTTCCCTGCAGTGTATTTAATTTCCCTTTACTGTTGTCATCATACCCATGTCTGAACCACCTTTCATCTCCTCCCACCACTCATCATCCTTTCAGTCGGAGCCAGTGATGCATAGGCTTTTTAAATAGAGTGTTCCTTGTAGGCTCTTATATCAAAATCTGTTTAACCTCTGGTGCTTTCCAGCTTAAGGCAAAATCACTGCATATTAGCAGTTCTAATGCATAACTGCACTCAACAGGAGAGTTAGCAAATCTGCAGAGTGATACCACAGCGCGGAGGGGATAAGCCTGCTGCCAGCTGTGGCCAGATGTTCAGCTCCATGCTCCTGCCCAAGCCATTGGTGCCCTGTGCTGACCCGATACTGCACCCAGACTCCTCTTGTGTCCCATGGGTTGTGGACACCCATTTTGGCTGACCTGTCCTTAGGGTGGAAGACTGTCCTAAACTCACCTGGCAGAGTCAGGAAGGCTCTTCCCTGTCACCAGGGACAGACTTTCCAGGCATTTCCTTGCAATGGGGAAGCACCAAGTGTCTCATCCTCTGCTGTCCCAGCATCCCAGGGAGCCCCTCTGCATTCTGTCTCCTTGTTCTTTATCTCTGTGTGAGCTGTCTGTCCCTGGGGTAATCTGAGACACTTGGGCCTCTTCCCTGCTGTAGCATTTAAGAGCAGACACTCTGCATGCCTCATCAAAAATACTTTACATGATACCCCGAGTGACAGGGAGATTAACACTCAGATAAAATAGCAGCATCCACAGCAGGGCAATTAAACTGACAGCTCAGTGGCTCAGATTGAATTTAGAGGAAGTTTAGGACCACATTGAATTTCCCCTTTGAAAAGGGTTGGCTGGAGCAAAGCAACAGCAAGTAACAGTTCCTAATGCCTCTGCCAGAAACCAGCCCAGGAACGCTGGCCTGTCATCATTTCTGGTTGGCAGCTGGGCTTTCTTCATACTGGTTCCTTTATCACCCCACAAACCAAAGCCTCCAGTAGCTGCAGCAAAACTGATAGAAAGTGTGCCTGGGGAGGGGAGCCTGGATTGAACTCTTGGCTCCCCAGTTAGCTCATACATTTTTGAGGTCAAAGCAACAACAATTGTGACAACAGAAGAACTTGTAGATAATGGCTCAGTGTAGTGAGTTCCCCATAAAACATTCACTTAAGGCAAGATGCTTCAGTTAACACTCAAATCCAGGGAGAATCTTATCGCTCGCTGATCATCTTGCAAGAAAGAGGAGAATTCTGTGCTGCACAGCGCTCATTTCTGAGGGTGAACGAGCCTCTTGGCTCAGTTTGAGGCTTCTTGCCCAGATAGTTATTCTATCAGCCCAGTTTTGTAACAACCTAGGAATAATTCATTCTGTTTTCTTTCTTGCAGAATATCAAAGTGCTTTTCTAATGAGAAATGGGCAAATGAATCTAAGGAAATAACTCCACTTTCCCTGAATATTTCCTCATGCCTGGGATCAAACCCAAAGCCAAGCTGAGCCTTACTACTAGGATGGATTTGTGCTTTTCTAGTGATGTTTTTGATTGCTTCTCACATCCCATCCCAGCTTTGGAGTTTGGGTTTGGATAGAAGCAGCAGTGCTGAAAGGTTATGAAATGGTTGTTTCCGTCATGTCTCTGGCCCAGTCAGCCACAGAAATAGTTTGAAGTTTTGGTGGAGCCTCGAAAATTAATCTTCAGCCATGAACTTTGGGGAAAATCTATGGATGGCCTGGGAGAGGCTGCATTCTGAGGCTTTGAAAGCTGACTAGCAAAATTATTGCTTTGGAGATAGAGGGAGTTAATGGAGAAATATCTTACTGGTTATATGTCAGTGCTGCTGCTGAGGTGCAAAGAGTAAATGGCTGAAAAAAGATTCCCCTTTTATCTCATCTTTGTGAAGAGAAAAGAGGAGGTGCTTTGGTTTAGCAAAACTTCATCAGTTGTTACGATTTGGTTTTGCAAACCTCAAACCAGGGAGGTTGGGGTCTGGCTTCCATTATATCCTAGCCAGAAAGTTCATGCAGAAGAGCTTTTCTGCTCAAAACTCTCCTGAATTTGTTCTAAATTCAGTTTAATCACAACAAAACCTAAACTCTTAGTCCTGTAGGGTCTATCTGTCACTGTTGTTAATGTGTTACAATGTTCTGTGTGGGGTTTTATAGACAAATGAACTCTGAGAGGGTATTTATCACACAAACACACACAAATGTGTATATGTCCATATATATATTGCAGCATCACGAGGTTCTCTTTAGTTTGACCACAGTGGTTTCTCCTTAGCCACAGAAATCCCATGAGTTCACAAGCCAGCTCCTATTTTCATTTGTGTTGGGGTGAAATCAAAATCGCCTTGGCATGCTTCAAATGACAGCAGACAGCGTGCCAACACCGTGCCACCAAAGGAGACAGCTCTCTGCTGGGTTTTGTCTTCTCTGTCTTTGTCCTGCAGCCTGAAGTGGACCAGAAAGAGCAAAAGGAACACGGGGATTATGTGCTGGATGTACTGGATGGGAACAACATTGAGAAATTTTAAGATCAACCCTTATAAATGCACTTACAGTGTGTGTAGAACTAAATTAATAGCAGGCATAACTCTTTTAAAAGTCACTTGACTTTAATTGACATATCATTATAATTGGCAATTATCTTAATTGATATACATGGCATAAATATTGTGCTCTGGAAAGCTTCCAGTCCTTCTTTATTAGAGTATTAAGCCACAACACATGCAGATTACATGGAAATACCACTGGAGCATTTGTTATAAGAAATTCCTTTCTTATGTCTCTTTCTTGTATTTTTATATCCATGTGTATATATGTAAATATGAAGAAAAAAAGTCACAAGGATATACTGAGTATTGTCAATACAGTCTTTTAAACAATTTCAAGTGATTCCACTAAAGGGTTTCTACAAGTTTCACACTCTGCTTTTGTGGAAATCAGCTTTCAAGTCAGCCAGGCTAGAGATTAGATCCAAAGATTTAAAACCCCTATAGATCAAAAGCAGATGCTCTTAGAAGACATTTCAGCCAAGACAAGCCGTCTGGGGACATTGTTACAGCGGGAGAAGACAATTTATCATTAAAACATGAAAGCCTCTGTTCAATAATAACCAGATGTATTAAAAAAAAAAAAAAAAGGAGGAAAGGAAAAGGAGAGAGAAAGAAAAAAAATAGGGGTGTCAAGGTCTTGATTCATTTGTCTCCCACTAGAAATCATCTTTATCCCATACTTAGGAAATGAGTGCAGATTCTTTGATGCCAAGACATAATATAAGAAAAATTGAAACATTTCACATAGTAAATCCTTGGCAATTGTCAAGGAAATTTTAATTACATAAAATTCTGTGATGCCTTAGGTAAAGATAAGGAGCAGTCAAGTTAAAGAGCAGTTTCCATGACTGAAAAAGAGGGGAAGATCTGACAGGGGTGTTTTAGACCCTTCTGCCTTTCTTTGTACCAGTCTTCACTTTTTCCTACCTTCGCTCCAACCTAATGCAACTTGGCCACAGTGCTTGTCTCTACCCTAAAACTTCCCCTCCAAACATTTGGAAGCATGATTTAAGCCTTCCCACATAGCAGAGGGATTGCTGTCACCCACAGGCATGAAGGGACACACCAGGGCGCAGTGGGATGGGATGAGTGTCCTCATCATACACAGGATACCGAGAGGAGAGACAGGAAGTGAAACTTTTAGGATCTAATTCTCCTGTCTCATGATCTAACCACTAGAGAGCATCCCTTCCCAGTGAAATGTATAGCTCTGGAACACAGGAAATGCATCTGCTGCCAGGGTATGGGGAGCAGGAAGACCTCATCACTATTCCTATTTTACAGGCCATGCTATAAGAGAGGGGTTGTGATTAACAACAGTCGTTATAGTAGATGTGAAATCATTCCCAGGTCTGTGGTTAGACCTTTCAGGCTAAAATTCCCTAGGGAACAAGTACATTTAAGGACTCAGGGCAAATAATGTGAGGTGAGGACACGAGTTCTTGGCCATTGCGACCAAGTGGGTCACAGAGCAATCTGCCTGAGCTCGCCAGTTGTCCCACAAAATGAGACACAAACCTCATTGCTTCTCTCATAGGAATATGGGAGTGAAATGCACACAACATGAGGGAGAGGAGGGAGCTCACTGAAAAATGTTTTCATTGATGTTTCTGGAAATTGCTCATTCTTTGACAGAGAAGCTTTTCGGAGAAGTGCGTTGGTTTTGATAAAGCTCTGGGAAAAAGTACTCTGGTTCAGGACAAAATTTTTGATGAGTTGGAAGAAGAGACTTGACCATCCTGCACAAGATAAGAGGGGAACACAAAACTTGTAGGGCTCTTTGGATACTCCTTTGAGCCAGGCAGATTTAAACTAAGGTGTCTTATTTGCTGAAGAACAAGCTCCCCTTTCTCTGACTGTGGAGAAAACTCTTGTCCTGGCCCTGAGGAACCTTCTCAATAAAACTGTAGTCAAAGCCAATAAAGAGAGAGATTGCCAGACTCAGTAAAATGTGACCCTCATGTCATTGACTGTCTCACATGTGAGGCTGTGTCGTCATTTGCTTTCTGTCTAAGCTTCTGCCTGGAAGAAAGAACAAACTGATCAGATAGGCAAAGGTGATGGCTGGCCCCTCAAGAGGACAGGGAAGACAATTTAGAGAGTTACTCCTAGATCTGTGATCAGAAACCCTGGAGATGTAGGACATGGACGTTTGTGTATTTCCATGGCTCTTTGGGCATGGAGCACAAGTCAGGTCACTGTCACAGAGCTCTCTGGTCTGTAGGTGGCTTCTGGGTTCTGGTCAAACCGTGCTACAAGGGTGCAAAACCAGAAGATTTTGTCAGGGGGAAAACATTTTCCACGAAAAGTAGGAGGAAACTGCCCCAAGATCTGGAAAGCATATCAGCATGCCTGCCCTTTAGGGACTGGAAGGCTTTAGCAAACTAATTCTGTTCCTTTTTCTCTGAATAAGAAAAGAAAGGCATCTTCTAGTCCAACAAGAACAGTTATGGTAGAAAGTACTGAGCTTTCTGGAAAACTCAACTTGGGTGAGCTGGAGAGCTATCACCATGGAAAAAATGAAATTAATTATATTTTTATTTCTTCTCTGTGTGCCAAGCACCATTCATTTCAAACAAATCTGTTTACTGTTCTGAGCACAGCTTGGCTGATGTAAAGGATCAAGAAAGCATGAGATGGATGCTGGTTTTTGGCTATTCTGTTGGTGTCTCTGGAGCCACATGTGGCACTTTGGAGACCTACAGACTCACTGGTGACGAAGGCCCTTTATTGGCACAGTTGCAACATGCAGCTGTTGGCTGAAGGTCTATGGTCTGGTGCGGCAATTTCTGCTGTTCCAAGTGGGCTTCACCTCCTTTTCTTCATTTGGGAAGAAATCCCTGCATCTGCCTTGGAAGGCAAATGTTTATAAGCAGAGTGGGCTGAAGCAGAGAAATCAGGTCCAGGGCCAGATTAACAGCACTGCTGTCATCAGAAAGCTGAGTACTGTCATTCTTGTTCTGACTCACAGCAGAAGATCTGACTCAATTGGATCCAGACTGGATCCGTACATGGATTTGGAAACCCCAGAAGTTTGGGAATTCGCATCTGGAGTTCTCAGCATAGGTTGGAAACTATGGAAAAATTGAAGAGAAGGGAATGCTCAGCAATGTGGGGAAGACAAGATCAAGAAAAATACAGCTTAAAGGAGAGTGACAGGTAGAAACATTCACATTTCTTCTTTGGCCAGTGTTGTTCCAGTAGTACCTGTATATCCCACACGTGTACAACCTCCCCCGTGATCCTAATCCCTAGCGCTTGGGATTTGGGAGGTGGAAATCCACTAGCACACGGGAGCTGGTGGCCACCACACTGACACTGTGGCTGCTGTCCCTGTGCCTGAACAGAAGCTTGTTTGGGGCACAACAAGTGGTTCATGTGGCCACAGACACCACTTACACAGTGTGGGAGATCATGCACATAAAAGTCTAGTGCAGAAGTCCACAAGCACAGACTCACACAGCCCTCGGGCCTTTTCTGTTAACAATCAGACCCATAAAGCACATAAAAATAAACCTATTTTTACAGCTCTGCACTGCTGTTCAACCAAGCATTTCAAGAAGCAAACAAAAGCACCCACTGCTCTGGAAATGCGAGACTTCATTCCCATCCAGGAGCACAAACTGTACTCGGGAGGGAGTTGTGAAACCCTGTTTAAGTTCAGATTTGTATTCTGTTTTGCATACCTTTGATTCACCCTTCTGTAGGAGGCATTTTTAATTTTTAGCATTTGATATCTCTATAGTTTTGTGGACAAACCATTTCCCAACCGTTTTCCTCAGGGTTACGAGAGCACGAGGCAGAAACAAGTGAGGTTTTTTCCTCCCCTTTTTTAAGTGTATATAGATAGAGGAGGAAAGTGAAGTGCAGAGCACCTTCTCTCCAGCTGTTTCATAGCTGCTCTGTGGTGAGGTAAAGAGGGCATGAAAAGATTCTCTCTGTCCTCTGCCACTCTCAGGCAGGGCTGAGTTTAGGCTCCCTGCTGATGCACCGTGCTGATGAACCATCCTGATCACTCAAAGACTGGATTTGTTGTCTGGCACCAAAACACGTTCCCTAGGGAGCTCTTACTTGCAGCAAGGGCAGCTCTGTCGTGTGGACTTCAGGGGTGACTCTTGGGTGGAGAGGCAGCTGCTCTCAGAGAGGCATCCTCTGAGAAAGAAAAACAAACAGCAAAAACAATGATGCTCTGTCTTCTAAACAATGTCTTACATCATCCAGAACAAAAGAGTCCTCATTTTGCTTGGAGATGCAAACCCAAAACAAAGGCGCGTTTACAATAATTGATTAAAAATGCAGAATTGTTTGTTCTTCTCCTAATTTTCCTTTTCTTTTCCTGCAGCTCTTTCAAATAACATCACAAATCCATTTGCATTTGTCAAGCTAAGTGAGCCACTCATTTTTCCCAATCCTTGCTTGCCTGCAAGGGCTTTAAATATTGCAATACTTGACATAAAGCAAGGATTTTTGCTGATAAGCGTGCGTAATGGTTCAAAACTGTTCCAGCGAGCAAATCTGGTTTCTCAAAGGTAAACGGTACCAAAAGCTGGCCTTTGATTAAATATTCCAATCATTACATGCTAATGGTGCATGAAGCTGTGATTTGTCAGCCAAAACAATGTGCTGGAAAATGAACATAATTCATTGAGCCTGAACCAAACTTCACTTGAGCTTTCCACTCACAATAACTCTTGGCCAACAGCAGTTGGTGTCATGCAGCAGAGGCCTGTAGGACACTTCACATTTTTTATTCTGCTGTGCTCTTGAGGCACGAGCCCTGCCACCTGAGCTGTACTTTGGGGGAAACAGCCGCCTGAGGATCCATGCAGGAGCAGTGTCCTGACCTGCTTGTAAGGAAGCCAGGGGCTATGAGGGATTTATTTTTCTTGAATACCTGTTTTAAGCACCAGAGTGCAGTTTCAGGGGCTTGTTTGGCCTCAGTGAGCTCTTCCAACAGCGAAGATGGCAAAGAGTTGTTTAAACTCATCCTGAACAAGCAGAGAGCTAAGGGATACTGCTTGGCATTGGCATGTCATGGATTCCCCTCATCACTGCTGCTTCCAGCTCTGCGCTGGCAAGCTGCAGGAGGATGGACTGGTAGCTGATCCCCTCGCCTTGGCTTCCTGCCTCCCCTCCCTGTGAGAACAGTGCTGGGTGCCAGTGAGATGTAATTACTCTCAGGCTGCAACTTGTTTATTTTTAGGCTTGCCAGTGTGAGCTGGGGACACGGGCTGGTCAGGAGTGGTTTCGTGCTCTTTGCTACCTCCAAAGAAGGGAGTTTGGTAGTGCTGGAGCGCAGGGCTGGAGGTGGTGTGCCTGCTACTAGCGAGACGTGTTGTCTGTTTTGATAACATCCTGGGGCTGGTTATCGTGTAGTGACAAGGGCTGTTTATTAAAAAAAGATGTCTGTTTTGTTACTGATTCCTTGCTTATAAAAGCAGTTGGGGAAAGGAGAGGAGAAGATGCCAAATTGATTGTTGGTGTAGCTTCAGAGGGGGTTCATCATTGAAGAGATACTTGTTCCATTAGATTCAACTCTGAATGTAAATCAGAGTCAGGAAGCAGTTTACTCTGTTTCTCTTAGTCTCAAAACCTCAAAACCACCATGATTAAGTTCCTTCTCACCCACTTTGCACATCCAGCTGAACGCCAAAGATGTAAACCAAAAGAATTTCCTGCCCCTCACATCACGTTATTTCACACACATGCTGGAGAAATAACAAAATTATTTATAAAGTTTAACCAAAACCAAATCATCAAGCCCATGAAGCTTTAGAGGGAGACAAGGGGAGAGGGAGGAAGGTATTTTTGGCTGGAGACATGTACACAAGCATGTGGAATTCATGTCCTGGCTGATTATGTGGTAACAGGTCTTGGGCAGCAGCAGCAGTGCTGGGACTCACCAGCTGCACCACTGCCCAGAGCAGCTGTCCCAGAGGGCTGCCAGCACTCCCAGTGAGCCAGAAGTCCAGTTATGATGGGAAAAGGGCAGGGATTCCAAGGTATAGTGTGATAACATCACTCTGTGGGGTTGCCATGCTTTCTATCCATGTTTCTTCAGCACGAGGTATCCAAACCATGCTGGGCACCTGCTGTGTGCTCCACCATGTGCTCCAGGGCCCAGCCAGGACTGAGCCAACAAATGTGGTCTTGGGGTGTCACTTCTGCTGTAGTTTTTCTGCTTGGAGACCCCGGGGCTGGCCTAGAGGGATCTCTCTGTTGAATCTTGGTGTTTTGTGCTGTGCTTGTAGAAGTAGGTTACACCTGCAGTTTGCTGGCAGTGTGCACACAGCCATTCTGGGAAGCCGACATGCCACTGCTGCATTAGGGGTGTGATTGACTAATTTCCCTCTCCTTTGATCTATCAGAAAACACTTGACACTTTTGGAAGAGGGAAGAGGGAAAACCTCAGCTCGGCTGCGTTGTGTAAGCAGAGTGCCACGGGCTGTGCTGGCATCGTGCTGCTGGTGCAGGCAGAGGGACATAAAGAACAGGGCTGAGTCCATTTGCTGAGGCAGGGATCAGCACTTGGCCTCTGGCCTCTGCAGATGGAGAAAAAGGTGGAGTGCTAATTCAGGGAGTGTGAAGGATGAGCTGCAGTTTGGTTCTGGGAAATGGAAGGACTTGGGGGGCACTGGAGACATGCTGGCAAATCATCATGTGGCTGGAGAGTTTATGGCAGAGTAGACTTGAGGAGCACAGGGGCTGGGGAGTGAGTTGTTCTCACTGAAACCTGATGGATGTCCCATAGCTGTGTTATGTGGACACCAGTGTCCCTTCTTCTTCTGTGTCCCCTCTACCTCTGTTTCTCTTGGACCTCAGGTTAGGTTCCAGATAAGAGCTGTGGTCATACAATATGGCCAATGGTTTCAGGAACAAGGCCTTTAAAAGTGGACTGAGTGCTTTTGACATTGAGTCAGGGAGAGGAATGAATGCAAGGAAAATGGTGATTAAACATCTAGGAGTTTTTCCAAGGTCTGCCACAGACTCTCCATGTGACCTCTGGAAATTCCTGCATCATCTTGGCCCACCTTCAGTGGTCTGAGTGCAGCCCCAAAGAAGTGCTAATCCTTCCTTTCATCCGCTCTTTATTTAAATGATCAAATCTTCTGAGCAGGCATTGTTTTCTATATGAGTTTGTAGAGTACCTGCCAATAGATACAATGCCACAGCAGGTTGTGAGCAGAGGCTCTGATCTTACAAGATACTTTGGTGCCAAATTTCTGTACAGGAAGAGCTCCTGCTTACTTCGGAGATTTGGCTTAGCATACAGTGGTCCACAAAAAACACTCTTGACACACTTCATATTTTTGCAAAAGAATAAAGTCATTCTAAAAGCCCATGTGCCTGCATTTCTAACTCCTCAGACACATTTTAATTTATTGAAGGACACAAATTTTAACCTTGAGCTTCTTTCTCAATACTCATTCATTACTTTTACATTGTAGTTTACATTCCCTGTTGCTAAAACTAACAAAATGTTCATTTTAACAGAATGTCTTCTCCCTGCTGGGCCCCAAATTAAACATTCCTGGGAAGGCAGGAGGCAGTTGCTTTATTCTACATTGCGAATTAGCATGTTTGCATAACTTAATGGTCACTGCATCAGACAGGAATTCCAGAAGAGATCAATCTTCAGCACTGTGTTTGACTTCGTGGGCCGAGCATCCTCCTCTCTGTATGGCATCACTGCTGAAATGTCCTTCTGGCGTGGGCTATCCATCATGGTTTCTGTGAGGAAACCACAGAGAATGGGAATGTGTCAAAGAGTTTACTGAAAGGCAGACTTATCACTGCTCAAAGCAGAGGGCAAGCACTAGCACATCCCATTGAGAAAAGCAGCTCCAGCTTATGAAGAAGACAAGTGAATTCTTCCACCTTCTGTAGACACATGTTGAAAACCCATCTTTACCTCCATCTGTAGCTCTCTTAATGCTGTGAAACCCCATTTGAGGGATCTGGGCAGACTCCACTCCAGTGCCACCGCGTGTGTTGTCTCAGCTGCAGCGTATGAGCTGCTCTGGAGGAGGAAACCATCCATGAGCACATTATTTCCTGTTCTGTACTCTGCAGAATTTTCTTCTTTAAGAAAACAGCTCAGGATTCTTCCCGAATGTACATTTTTTGTGTGCACTCAGAGTGTTTCCCTTGCCAAGTTGAGGCCTGATCCAGGCAAAGTCAGATAAAGGGAAAAAACTCTTCTAGGCCTACAAGAGGGTGAAGGGCTAAAGGATGGTGTGGGTTTGAAAGAATGGAAGGGGAGGTTCTTGTGGAAGTTACATCGTGTAGGAAGTAGCATCACCATTTTTAAAATCTGGGGTGGTGATCAGATTTTGGCTACCAAGCTCACAGGGTGCTGACTGAAGTCATGGCTGTGTACCTGACAACTGCCATTCATTCCTGTCAACAAATTCCTGAGGCAGTCATGGGCCAGGATCCAAATGGCTTAGATGCCATCCGAGCTAAAACCCCAAAAATAAGCCCTGCCTGGGGAGTGCACAGTCTCTGAGCAAGATTTGCCCACCCTTGTTGTCCATGAGTGCTGTCCTACCCTTCGTGATGTTTCCCTGAAGTTGCTGTGAGGTTGGGAACACCTCATGGTTAATATTTGTAGGGGAAATTTGGGTTGGTAATTAAAATATGAACACTCTAGGGACCCTAGGTGGGTATTCCCACTGATGGAGCTTCATGCTACTATCTAGATCCACCCAAAAATTCAGGACACATTTTCTCATAACGTTTTATGGCAATCTGGGAACACAGAAGGATGGGTTCCAGAGAAGCTGACAGAACAGTTGTTGAATGGCCTTTTCCCTTCCTGCCTAGCAGAGTTTCTTCAAGATTTTGTTTTTTAAAAGTTCCTAGAAGCCATTAAACAAACATCTTTTGCAGCAGAAATATTTACCCTGGTTTCTTAGAACTGATAACACCTGCTTGTAAAAAAATGAAACATCATGCAGGATGTTAATATTTTAAACATTTTTTTACTAGTTCTGTTTCTTAGCAAATTGGCAGCGTTTTTGCATATTTATCTTATCGCCCATGTGGTGTTTCTCAGACCAAGTCCAGAAAAGCTGTTTCCATTCTAACTCATTTAGTTTCATTCTACTGCCACTTCAGTACTTCCTTCCAGCTGGTACCCTCTTGCTTTTATCATGCTGTGTTCAGTCACCCCTTCACAGACAACCAAGTTAAAATACCAGGCATTTATCACTCTCTGGTAGTATTTTCTTACTGCTTTTTTGCTTTTTTGAGTCTTTCCTTTTGAAGACACAATGGTGAGGTTGCCAGACAGGCAATAAACATTCTTCTTTTAGTGTTCAAATCAACTTAAAATCATTGTAATGTGCTTGAAGATTTTTTTTTAATGTACCTCAAAAAAGAACATAAGAAATATATTGAAATCTACAGATGGGCAGTAGTTGTGCAAAAACTATGTCTTGTCCATAATCAACTATTGGACTTGACAGTCTTAAGTTAACAAAATCCTCAAATATCCGGAATGTGTCTTTAAAACCAGATACCTCATTTTCTGAAATACATTGTATAGGACTGATTTTTTTTAGTATATGGTCGTATTTTTTCAATTTATGTATTTAGGAAATATGAAGCCAATATATGTTATCAATGCATAAGAGCTCTCCAAGTTCTCCTTTTTAAGAAATTCCCTCCTTTGTTAAAGAAAAGGATTTGTTTGGATCGATAACCACCAGCTGCTCTCTGCCATATTGCAAATTATGAAGTGGTTTTGGATGTCTGCTTTCTAAATGAGTGGACTTGATGTAATAAATGCCCAGATGTAACTGTTGTCTTAAGCTGGTCAAATTATTCATTATAAAAACCACTGTTTTGTAATGACATTAGTTCTCCTCATACCTGTTCAGTGGACAATTTCTGGCACTGTAGGCCATGCCACATGTTAATTTATAAACTGCTAGGACATGCTTTTCATTATTGATTAATTTGCAATTCATTGCTGATGTTGATGCTGGGGTTTTTTTGATTGGACAACAGAAGTGTGATGAATAGAAGAATAATGAGTTGTAAATTCAAATTTGTAGTGCAGCACCATCCATCACAAGTGCATAGAAGTGTTTGTAAATGAGAAGGGCAGTCCTTGCCCCAAAGGCCTTCCAGCAGATCATCCCCTGAGATGATGAGTCCATGCAGAAGAGGATCAGGAAATGGACTTTGTCACCACTGTAGTGCTCTTGGTGTCCTGGCAGCCAAACCTCTGTCCAATTTTATTTTGGGTGAAGGAGAGTTCGAGACAGTCACCAAAGGCAGTGAGGTGAAGGAGAGGAGAGGCTGAGAGAGTGACTTTCTTTGAAAATGTAGCCAGGGGTGTGGAAGGCATGGTGGGACAGCTGGAAATGAAAATTAACCCTTTGACACCTGTTACGATCCTGTTATAAGAGATGACTCTGCCTGAATTAAGGTGCAAACAGAACCACATACCAAAGTTAATAGTGCAGATTTTATTTAACAATAAATGTGAGGTAGAGAGGTGGAAAGCAATAGGAGGGGGGGCAGGGAGGGAGAGAAAAAATGTCTCTCTTAGTGTATCACTTAGAGGTATCTCAATGATTAAGGGAGAGTTCAGGCTGTTGTTTGGGAATTCAGAGAGGGTGGTGGCACAGGGTCAATTTTGTTATAAATGCCAGAAAACTAAAGCTGGTCATGTCTTCCTGGGCATTGCCCAGCTTGAGGCTGACTTGTCATGCATAATGTGCAGGTGTGGGAAGTTAAATGGGAAGGTTTTCTGTCTTTGCACCTTTCCTTCATCTTGTGTATGAGGATGTGGGAGCAGGGTGGATACAGACCTTGGAGTGCCTCTAATGAAAATACAGATATTTATCCTAAGAAATTCCACTTGATTAGGAAGCAGCAGTTGGGTTCTTTAGCTGGGCAATGCACATCCAAAGCAGCACAGACAGCAAAATATTCTCAGTATCTGCTGGTTGGCCAGTAACGCAGGAGAAGGTTTGAGCCATTCAACAGTATCTGTCATGAAACTGCTATTTATTCTTCTTTATTATATAAACTTCCATGTGTTTTTGCTATTCTATGAATATGCTGGTCTGGCAAAATTCTTACAGATCCCTCAAAAGGTGACTGTTTTTAGAATTATGTGTTGTTTCTGGTCTCTCTTTTTTTATTTAATTTTATTCTGTTTTTCAGTGGCTAGAAATCAATTGATCTTTCTGTAACTGGCAAGCTGGGGTAAAGCATACTTAGAAAAAGCTATATCCCATGGAATTTTTGGCTTGCTTCCTTAAACTGTGGCAGGACATCCTGATGCTATGAAATTACATGGAAAAAAAAGTCTTGGAAGAAAAGACTGGGATTAGTAGCTTTGTTACTTGATGAGTTCCCTCTTTGATAGGAACATCATGATGTTGAAAAGTAGCAAAATCTTTGAAGAGCACTGGTGGATTTTGAAATGAAAATTGAGTGCAAAACTCTGGAACGTTTTAAAGAATAGGCACTGCATGTTTATTAAGCCCCCTCCATGACTTACAGGTACTGAGCTTGTCTTTACAACAGAAACATCTGGCTTCTTTGCTTAAATTATTCCAGCAATTCAGGAAAAAAAAAATAGCACCGAGAAAAAAGGGAAGTAAAGGGAGAAAGATACATTTGTAGAGAGGGACGGTGAATAATGCAGTAACTTCCCTCTAGTTGCACCCCAGATATTGTATGGAGTGAGACTGACACAAGGGAGAGCAGGAGGACAGACATCTGGACTACCATTTTTTCAGATTACCAGAAATTTGTGACATGTTCCTTGGAGGAGACGTAATTAAGATTTATTTATTTTCTGAATGCCCTGCTCTTCTGTATTGTTTTAGCACACATGGCATTCATATAAATCAATTACAGTCATAATAGCCTATGAACACAGTGTCTCATCCACAGCCCACTGAAGTCTGTGGGAGGGCTTTCCATTGCCTTCACTGGGCACTGAGTCAGTCTCACTGAGGGCCTTTGATCAGCCAGTGACAGCCACTAAATTCCCCCACGTCCCTCTGTGTGGGAGAGGTGACAGTTGTCGTTGAACTTTTGGAAGGGTGTGGCTGGCTGGCTGGCACTGCAGGAAGCCGA
Organism: Aphelocoma coerulescens; assembly: GCF_041296385.1. NCBI lineage: Eukaryota > Metazoa > Chordata > Aves > Passeriformes > Corvidae > Aphelocoma > Aphelocoma coerulescens. Next base: position 25,299,090 of record NC_091022.1, on the reverse strand, counting down.
GCTTGTTGGGTCTCCTCTCCTCCACTGCAGACTGCCCTGCTTCCTGTTGACTGGGAGGATCCTGGAAGGTTTGTGTTGCTGTGCTTAACAGGTTCTTCAGCTGCTGGGAAGTTGAGAGTAATGAAAGTCTTGGAATGTTAAGTGGGCATTACACAAAGGAATGGAAGACACTGGAATATCTACTGAAGCCTGACTGTAGAACCAGAGAATCATTAAGGTCTGAAAAGACCTCCAGGATTATTGACTCCACCAGTTAACCTAATAGTGCCAAGCCCACCACTTAACCATGTCACTAAGCACCACATCTACAAGTTTTCTCAACGCTTCCAGGGATGGTGACTCTGCCACTTCCCTGCACAGCCTGTTCCACTCTTTCAGTGAAGAAATTTTTCCTAATACCTGATCTAAACCTCCTTGGTGCACCTTGAGGCCATTTCCTCTTGTCCAGTAGTTTGTTGCCTGGTGAAGAGACCAACCCCCACCTCACTACAACCTCCTTTTGGGTAATTGTAGAAAAACTACAAGGTTCCCCCGAGCCTCCTTTTCTCCAGAATAAACAACCCCAGTTCCCTCATCTGCTTCTCCCAAGACTTGTCCTCCACACTTAGAGAGCTCTGCTGGAGAAGCCCAGAAGACCACTGGATGCAGCTGAAAAGGACCCACGAGCCACCAGTGCCCTGAACTGTGGTACCCTTGTTAGCACCAGGGAGGTCTGACCGCCAGAAATGGTTTAGAACCAGCACAGGCCACTTCCCAATGTGCTGAGAGCATGCACAAGCCTGCTGTGGCAGCTCAGCTGACAGCCCACAATTGCTTTAGTGAAAGCCCACTTGTTTCTGAATGTGGGATCAGTGTAAGATAAACGTGGGGACTGGGAAAGCAGTTTGACAAAAGTGACATTATCCACTTGGTTTTAGCTAATAGGAAAAGCCATCAGCTCATCTTCAGTTCAGCTATGGCCTCTATCACTTACTCACTGTAATTTTCCCAATAAATATTTCCTGAATGTAGAACCAAGAAAAGAGTCTATTGTGTAAGTCAAACAATTCTACACCACATTAAAGATAGTGGGTTTTGCTTTATTATCTGTTGATGAAAAAGATACGTCCCCAAGAAAAACGCTATTTCATTAAAATAAGAAATGATGGCAAAGGAATCAATCACATTTCTTACATAACAATATACTAGAAAAGAGTCCTCACTTTCCAGTGGCTCTCCATCACTACTGAAATCCAAACTGCTTGGAATTACATTTAAGCGTATGAATTCATAAGTAAAGAGAGAAGGAATAATTAATTTGATTTTGAGCAATTGTCTTCCAAATAAACTCCGTTCCACAGGGCTGAGAGTGGCTATTTAGTAAAAAAGAAAAAAAGAAAAAAAAAAAAGAGCCAAACCCTGCTCAGGCTCTGGGCTTTCAGGTTCATTTTCTTAAGGGTAAAGTTATTTTGTTCTTTGTATCTTGAGCTTGGAACAAACAAACCCAGACATGTCTAATGTAAAAGATACTGCACTGGTGTGCTGTTGATCTGCCAGAAAAGCCCTAATCCAGTGCCTGTTAGCATGGGTTAGTGAGACGCTGTTGACTCCAGTGGGCTTTGGAGCAGACCCAGAGACAGTTTCATGTACTAGTTAATAATCCTATTACAGGGTGGAACCTGATTCCTGGCATTCGGCAGGAATTTCCTGATTTATTTCTCTAGGCTTTGAATCAGACCGATGTGCTGATACTCATCCTGTGTTAACAATCTCAGGGTTGGTATCTCATCATCTAGGATCACTTTTTTATCAGAGGACAGCAGGGACACCTTTGGACAGCAGCTCCCATCTCCTTTGGCTCAGTAGGATGGAAGGAGCTGAACTGGAGAGATGAGACAGCCAGCTATCAGCTAAATTCAGATCAAATCAGTCCCACCTCTCTTGATCCCTGGGCAGCTAACTTAGGGTATTCTTAGTGCATGAAGGACTCAGATTAATTCCTTGGCACTTGAAGGGCATTGAGAATATCACAGGGAATCAAAATCAGAACTTCAGCTTAAATAATTTCAAGTGTAATAGAAAAAAGGTATGCATGCAGTACTTCATCTGTTCATCCAAAAAGCAACTAGCCCCACACATAAGGACGAGGACAGGACACAGGCAAATCTTTAGCATTTACAAATAGTCTGAAAGTACTGCCATCCCGAGAATTACTTTGATTAGCAGCAGTATCAAGTTTGAAATGAGATCAGGACTCACTGCAGAGGACACAGTAAGCAATGTCTTCTAAAGGATTTGGACACTGCTAAATAAAGAGCTAGTATTAGGAGAAACCAAAGTTAGGAACCTGCAGAAGTTTGCTGTGTTAACGAGTGAGAGAGCCCAGACCAGGACCCTGCACTCCTTTCTCCTTGTTTGCTGCTCTCTTCTCCCACTTATGGGGAAAGTCAAGAATGGAGATTTCAACCCACACTAAAATTATTACCTGAAATAGTTACACAATTTTGAGGAGAAACTTAGACTTGTTTTTGCAGTAGACATTATTTGTGCTTTTGGTAAGGAGTAATAGATTACGCTCTAGATTAGACTCTTTCTTTTCTCTTGAAACCCCTTGAGCTGGTTTTGCCAGCTTGTGTGACTTCTCCCTGGCCCAGAGTTGCTGCTCAGGGTGTGTGCTCACCTTATCTCACCAGCGGATCAGGCTTAGGCAGGATCAGCCCTCGCACTGGGAATTGCCAGGGAGAACACAGGGTGCCAGAGGATGGGATGGTGAGGCTCCCCAGGAGGGTTTTCTCCCTCTGAGTCAGTGCAGAGCCACTAAGTCAGCCCTGGTTTTGGGGGTGGCACATTCCCTCTGCGGCCATGAGTAATCTGCTGTTTCTGCTTAATATCAAAGGGATGCAGTGAATTCAAATCAAAACAAAAAACAAAACCAAAAAGCAGACCTTGGCCTTAAATAAATGTTTGGTTTACTGATAGGTATCTTCGATGAGCAAGGGAAGCCACGATGAAATACAGTGAAATATGTATGCTGGGGTGAGGGCTGGGGGAAGGTCTGCTCAGTCTCTTTGCTCTAAGCCCAAGGAATATTCAGGGAAAGCAAGACTGGAATGAAAAATAATAGATAGTTGCCTTTGCATGTAAAATGTCATCATTAGGCAGCAGTGCCCATTACTCTAGGAGGGTACCTGGGATATGACCTGAGCTGGGTGGCCAGGGTGGTGGCAGAGACCAGCGTGGCCACAGCAGCCTGTATCCAAGGGCTGTCACACTGGGGTGCTGCTCAAAACCCTCTGCATTTGCAGCCAGGGCACTCAAGAGCCTTGAGCACAATTTTTGGAGAGGGGTGAGGGTTGCAGGCTGTCCCAGACTGGGAGGAGGAGGGAGGTGCAGGGGTGCTGGAGTAGCCTCCTAAGGTTGTTTGAAGGTCGTCACAAAGATGTCAGCGTGAATTTGAGGAAAGGCCACAGAATAAAGCACTGACCTGTGAGCAATAACAAATTGCAGCTTGGGAGGTTTGAATTAGACATGAGGAAAAACTTTTCACGAGGAGGGTGGAGCAGCACTGGAAGCACTTCTGGTTACCCAGGCTGTCATGGTATCTCTGTCCTTGGAGGCTTTCAAGGCTTGGCTAGACAAAGCCTTGGCTGACCTGACCTGCTGTCAGCAATAGTCCTGCTATGAGTGGAAGGTTGGACTGGAGACATTCAGAGATCGCTTCCAGCCAGCGTTTCTGTGATCTTATGATATCCAGTGTGGAATTTCCTTAAAATTATGTCATTAAAAATTGAGTTCCTGGAACTTGCCAGTCTCCATTACAAATCCCTTGTCCTGATTTCCCTTCTGCTGGTGTCTTTTTTCATCTGCACTGCCAAATCACATCATACCCCCTGGCAGGGTTCGTCAGCCGGTGCACTGACCTGAAGAGTATTTTGGTGGAGAAATATTTGCAAAACAAAAGGCATGGGTTTGCTTTTTGTGGTGATTGCATCACCTTCTGCAAGTGCATTTTCTGGCCGAGAGCGTGAAAAAGCTTTTTTAGCACCCAGTTGTATTGCTTGTGCTAGCTTTACTTCTAGTAAAGTCTTGAAGGACTTCTGGATTTTCCTGTGAATCCTTGGTTACCAGCTTCATCCAAAAGGAAGCCAACTCCAGCTTCAACCAGCACTTCAAAAAACAGAACAGGTTAGCTATCACTCTGTTATCAAGTCTTGTGGTAAGAAGACCAGTGAAATCACAAGAAAAGAAGATTTGAGGCTGTGCAGGTCTGGCTGCCATCTCTAATTACTAGTGCCATGGAGATGCAACACAGTAAGCCCCCATCCAAAGCTGAACCAGACATATTTTACATAATAAGAAGATAGAAATGTTTAAGCAGAAAGCTGAAAAGCAAGTGGCAAACTTCTCCTTTTTTTTTTTTATTTTCTTTTTTTGTCACTGGCTGTTTGCTTTCTGAGCTGGAATAATTTATTGTTCCTTTTCTGTCCAATAGGAGAGATAAATAAGGGTGGATTTTTCAATGAGTAAAACATACATTTGGAAACATCATTTTAGTATCAAAATGAGATTTCCATAAGACCTTTCTGAATGAAGCTGTAGCAGTATGTTGTGATCCCTTTACTAGGAAAGGAAAAGCAGCCAGAAAATTCAGGATTAAATTGCCTTGCAGTTCATCTTCTTCCTTTGTTGTTTTTTTTTGTTTATAGAAAAAGTGAATTTATTGGGCATGGAAAAATACCAGATTGACAGCTCTGGAAAATGAAAGCCTCTCTTAATCCAGCGTGCAGATGTGGCACAGTCAGGATTAACGCGGAATGCCTCCCTGAGATCCAAAGGAATCATTGCAAGCAGTTTGGCAGGGACGGGCTCTCTGCCCCAGTCCTCATCCAAGGGGATTTCAGAGAGTACAAGTTCTGGCCAGCACTAGAGTGCTCAGAAGTCAGTGGTGTGTTTGTATTTCTCTGTGCCACTCTCGCTGCCAAGCCACCCTGCTGAGGGGAGCAGGGAGTAAGGGAGAGGGGGAAAAGGCCAAAACAGGGGGGTTTAGGCATCTTAAGAAGTCATTTAAGTCAGCAGTGAAACACAAATGGATGGATGTCCAGGTGATGTCTTTGGACCCGTGTGGGTATGGGTGTGGTGCCTGGGCAGCACTACAGACACACAGGGAGTCGGGGAATTCAGAGCATCCAAGCTCTTGCCCAAATTTTCCTCTTCACATAACAGCCTGGGGAGAGCTGTAAGTGGTGGTGAGTTGGGGTATTCAGTCTTTATTGTGCCGGCTTCAGGGACAGTCTGTTGTATGTGGGGAAGGTTGTTTGTTTTTATTTTGCATTTTTTCTCTGAAGAATATGACTTTTTCATCAGGGTGAAAATCTGTCAAATGTCCATTTCAGATTTCCTAGAAATTACGAGGTTCTGGAATCTATTAAAGCATAAATGTCAAAAGAAAATTACTGCAGAGTTTGTCTGGCCTTTCTTGTTTTACTCCTTGATGTTAACGTTCCTTGTTTGCTGATGTATGCTTTTTGTGCAGGGGTTACAGAAAAAAAAAAACCTTAAGAAGATGCTGCAGTTATTAACTACTTTTGCATGTCTGCAGTCTGCAGGCTCTGTGTGTGCATATATGGTTTTCCATCAAGATAAAACCTGCCTAGAAAAATGTTGTGGTTAAAAAAAAAAAAAAAAAAAAGAGGAAAGAGAGACTGATGCCAGAAAACCAGACCTAAATCATTCTCTTTTTTTTCCCTGTGAATATTTCTGAATTATACTTGTAATGCGCCATAACAACAAACAACATGTTTTCCTAAGTGTAAGTAGATTTGCTGTTGAGTAAGTCTGTGCCAAAGCTATTTTTGAGCAAGCAGATGTCAAGAGCCTAAACAAGGCCTGAAGTGTGCATGGGCACTATGAATTGCACTTGCCTTCAGGGACAGACTGAGGACAGAGAGCTGTTAAATTTGTCTGTGGAAAGATGCTGTTTAGGTGACTACATAGTATGAGATTGGGCATGGCGTGTGCACCAGCCCCTTCCAAAGCTCACCCTGGAATCCTTGATTTTCTTTTAAATCACTTTGTACTTCCAAAATACAATTGAAATGAAGTGCAAAGAAGGGTCAGATGCTCTGTTGGTTGGCGTAACCCCCCAGCCTTATTTCTGCTAGCCTTGGCTGGAAACTTGGTCCAGAGTAGGTGCCATCAGTGACTGAGGATGTTCCAAGGAGAAAGAGACAAGTGGTACCAAGTGCAGAGAGGTGGTGTGTATCCCTTCTTCTCAAGTGTTGGGGATCACTTCCAGGAGTCATCTGGAGTTACTGGTGTATCTAATACTGGGAAAGCAGTCTGAACAATGAAAATCCCAGAGTTCAATGGCATTGTGAGCTTTTTTCCCCTCCAGTTTCTTTCTGCATAGATGTGTTTAGTTTATTACATATTTCAGTGTAGCACTGGGAAAAGGTGTGGGACAGTCTGGAGGTTCCAAGGTTTTAAGAACTGGAAACCTACAATTAATTTTGGTTAAGGAATTGCAATGGATTTAGGTATTTTAAGCAGCAAGGAGTGAGCTAAGGGCCTTGTGCTGTTCGGCAGGGCTGGAATAAGTCCAGGCACAGTTTGCTTCTGGGAGGGAAGTTACGACAATACCATGTCTGGAAGGACAGAACAGCTCCTTGGTTGGGTTTAGCAAAGCCTGGGGGCCTGATGCACATTCTCACAATGCTCCCTTGCACTGCAGCAGAGGTGTTGATTATTGTCAGCAGGCTGCGATGCCGTGAGTGAAAATCAGACGTGTTTTACAGGGAACACTGGGAAGGTTGGCAGGATCCCCTTTTTCCGTGTTTGCAAATAATGTGATGTGAAATTCAGCAGCTTTGTGACTGCTGAACGGGGCTGCACAGAGTCTGTTAGGGCACATGTGTTTCCAAACCTTACCAGTGCTGAAATACCTCCCAGTAGCCACGTATCAAGGAATAAGGCATTAATTTTCCTGAGCATAGCACGGTGTAGCACTGAGCTGCACCAGAAGGGAAGTTTGTGGAGTTCAGTCTGATCCCAGGTCTGTGCAAGGGATTGCTAAACCCCAGTAAAATAATATTGTGGTCCTTGGAAAGTGAGCTGGGTGAGGCTGCAGCACTATCACATCCTAGGGATCCCCTCAGTGGGGCCATCACAAGCAAACACATCTCGTTGTCTAAAACACTGTCCAGAACTTGCCACAGGTTTTATTATTACCTCACCAGTTATGTCATAGGATATGCTTCATGAAATACTTTGGGGAAAAGGTTTAGCAATTTTCATATGTGTGCAACACCTTCACTGTACTGTGTCTCTTGCTGGTCTGTGATCCACCAGCATCCCGTGTGCACAGTGTTGGCCATAAAAGCCTCGAAGGCCAGAGCCTGGCTACAGATATGCATGAGAGCGTTAAAAAAAAGTGTTATTCTCATTTACTTCGGCTTTATGACTCTTAAACAGATGCTGAGATTCTCTAAGCATCTCTGAGTCTGGTTAGCTGCACAACAGGGGTGATGGCAGATATAATGGCTTGATTATTTCTCTTTCTTGGGAAATCTTTGTATTTAAAATGCATAATCGTTTTTCCTTAGGATCTCTGAAGTTCTGGAGAAAGTCAATATCAGTCCCAAACTTAGAACTAGAATTTGATCTTTTTAATACTCCTTCCCATGAGTTGAATTAGCTGGAATTAAAGCAAGTAATTTCTCGTGGTATTGCTACCAGCACTGAAAATTAAGTCATTTAGGGGTATACTCCAAAGGAAAAGTGTTTTCATATTGTGGATGAATTTAACCAAGATTATCTTTATTGAATACTCAACATATTCTTGTGTCATTTTAAGAAAGAAAAATGTGTAATGATTTATTCTGAAACCTTTGTATTAAAATGTTTTAAAGAATTTACTTTTTCCATTGAAATGCCTCAGGAAATACTCTAAATTTATTCATCTTTTAGGTGTTAATAATTTAAACAAAGATCATATAAATAGATCCATACAACATACACCATGTTCATGGTTTCTCAAATTTCTAGTCAGCAGACAAGGAAGCACAAAATTTTTTCTTATTTTCTTATTTACTAGGAACTATATAAAAGGATGACAAAATTCCTTGAGTAGATTTGGGCAGGACTTGACATAAAATAGGCTTTAATGAAGTCCATGTACCTCTGAAAGCCCAGAGACCATGAAGTGGAAGCCAGCCACATGGTCTACATATTGTGCACCCTTATTGCAGCTGAGGTGGTTGGAGCACACTGGACTCTTTCCCTCATACAGGTGATCAAAGGAAAGGCATAAATAAGCTGAAATCATGACTGCCCAACCCAGTGCAAAAGGAAATGTTCCTGAGATATCTGAAGGTGGGTGGAAAGGGACCTGAGTTTCTTGTCACAAGTTCTCGACAGGAGTTAGCAAGACAAGAATTCCATGTTATGGAAGGGGCAGCTTCAGCCTCTGTGAAGCCAAGCAGTGCAAATTTTACAGGTGATTATAGACCTGTGCAGGGCACTGCCAGGTCCAGGGCCTCTGAATGAAGGAGGACAGCACACTGGAGAAGGCAGTCTGGGAGGATGTAGTGACAGTAGAAGCCCTAGTCCTACATTTGTGAGAGGAAACAAGAAGATTACCTCAGAAAATAAATATTGCTTAAGCTATTGACTTAAGAAAGGAAAGTTAATGCCTAGCATCATGCCTAAATATAAGAGATTTATCCTTCTCTCAGAACTGTGCTGATTCTGCCAGAAGTTCTGCATCAGTGCATGAGGTTCTCCTGTGGGACTGCTCCACCATCTGGCCCAGCCTATTGTTCCAGGGCTTCCAAGGCCATGTTGAAGTGTGTGACCCCCACTCTGCAGCTCTGTGTGCAGTTATTTACATGGTTACACGTGTGCATGTGCTGTTTATTGAGGAGAGCTGAGTTTATGACATGTCAGCAATGCCCTGCAGGCCATACTGAGTGTTCACAAGGCTTCCAACCCAAGGCACAATGGTTCCCCTTATAAACGAAATCCCCAGTCAATATATGTTTTATTACATTCTCAAAGAATGCATTTTCCTCTCCAAATGTGGTTCACTTTCACTTACTGTCTGCTGAAACATCTCTTTTCTGTAATTCAGGGGGACTTGCAAGACCTGTGGCCAGTAGAAGGACGCTAATGAAATCCATCTTGGGTAGAGAGGGAGAGGCTGTTGCTGTGGTGTTTCTCCCAGTTACAGTGGTGTTGGGCAAGAGTGGGTATGGCTGGAGATCCATCCTGAAACAGGCCACTATGGGAGCTGCAGGCCCTTGTTTGGAAAGACAGACTTGGTAGAGGTGAACTTCTCTGGAGGACTGAAAGGTGCTGAGGGGGTCCTGTGTGCTGGTGGGAGCTGTACTGAATCTCAAGATGAATCTCATCACTGGGTCAGGATCAGTGCTTTGCTGTCCTTGCTAATACATGTTGAAGCCAGGGAGGTCTGGAGTGCTGAAGTCTCTCCAGGACAACTGCACATGTTCATAGTCTATGGAAATGGTGCAAAAGCTCGTGAAACCCAAGTGAAATGGGCAGTCAAGTGGTGCCAGGGCAGTATGGCTGCTGCTGGGGACAGACTTTCTCCTCGTACGTGCCAGTGACTCTAATAAAGCCCCAACCTGTCCTGCACCTGTGAGACCCAGGCCATACATACCCAGCAAAGAAACGTCTGTTTTGTTAGCTTTCCCTGGACCTCCTTTTGTGGGCTTAGGGTTCAGTGGTGCCAGTGAGTCTGCAGGAGGTGAGGATGTTCAGCATCTCCCTAAGCCGAGACTTTAGCCTGGAAATCCAAGGGCCTTTCCTCTCCTGACACAGAGGTGCTTTCAGCCACACATAATTGTCCTTTAATTATTTGCAGTTTCACTGGAGTCAAGGAGTTGTTACTCCACAGTTCAGAGTGCTGGGGACATAGTTGCTTATAGAGGATTTATCCCTCCAGGTACAGACTCATTGGGGTGGCCCTTTGGAGGTTTGCACAAGGCATGTTCACATCCAGTGCATCCTTCAGGCATTCAGGCAGCACTTTTCTTTCAGCCTGAAACCAGTGGAATATGAACATCATCCACAGCCAGGATGGGAGCATGCTAATGATCTGTGTGTGCATGTGTGTGCAGGCTGGGAAAGCATCGCTCCATCATCCCCAGATGGCTGCGAGGGGAGTAACCACAGCGCTGCAGAGATCCTCTTAACGCTGTGGGCTGGGGCTTTACAAGCAAAATAAAACCCCAGTGAAAACAAACAGCCCTCGGGCTAATGATCTGCTGCTCCTGTTTTGTGAATGGGGATGTGGGACAAGGATGCTGGGGAAAGGCGGGGTGGATATGGAGCTGTTTAGCGTGCTCAGTAGCTGGGGCTCTCTCTCCTATCATGGCTCAGTCAAGCACAACCTCAGGTTTCAACAGCTGGTTACCCACATCCATTCCAGGGTTTATTTTACTGTGTTTTATTTTTATTGTTATTGTTGTTTTGTAACCAGGAGGGCTGCAGTGGTTTCTAGCGTGCTACATCTCTGCAGACCTCGTGAGCCTCTCCTATATGAAGTGGGAAAGAAGGAGAAAGACATGTTTGAAATGAAAACAAAATAGAAAAAAAAAAAGGAGAGTACTGGTATTTGCTGAGGAATGCTCCCCACAATGCTGAAGTTGCATAAGTGCTGTCTTTGTTTCCATCAAAAATCTGCTTTTTGGGTTGAAACAAGGCCACCACTAACAAGTCCAGGAAAGAAATTCCTAATGATTTGAAGTGAATTTAAGCTTATGATGGAGCATTTGATTCTGGGTACGGTTCACGTAGCTGAAGAAACAGAAATGCAGCCCCTCCACATCAGCCAATATATACACAAATGCTGCAGCACAGACCCAGCCAGGCACCCTCGCCACACGGCTAATGGGCTTGAAGGGGAACCCTACTCCTCTATGAACAGGGGAAATGATGAAGTGACAGACAAAGGAACTCAAAGGGAATGACACCAGGTATTTTGCAGCATTTGGGATGAATTTTATGGTGAGATGGATTGATTACAGGCTCTGTTATTGGGCCATACAAATCCTCAGTGCCAGTGAACCAGCTCAGATTGAATTTGGCTTAGACAGTGCGTTATAGAATCTAAAGTTTGCATGGACTGTGTTTTTCTATCTGATATTTTTTCCCCTCTTAAATTCCTTTGTTTCCTTGGTGAGCTCCTGAAACATTCCCATTTTCTTCTTTTAGCATCCAGCACACTGAGAAGTAGGTCATGAACGATGGGGCATCCTGTCCCAGTGAATGTGATAGTTTTTCCTGTTGTATTCCTGTCTCAGAGCACCTTTCTGACATTCCAGGAGAGAAGCAGGTGAGGCTGCCTCAAAACACAAGTGCTGTGTCACACACATTCGCTGTTCAGCCTCGATCTTCTCTAGCCGTGGGTGCATCCTGCACCCCCCCTTCCCATGAGTGAACCACCTCCCTCATTAACCCACAGCTGCTTCCCAGAAATGGGAATGTTGGCACTGTCACGGCGTTAGTCCATAGGAACTGGTTCAGATCCCCCCCAGCCATCAGACGGGGTTGGTGGTGAATATTCAGTGTGCAGTGCAGTGACCTTTTCCCACGTGTTTCTGGCTGGTTCGGGGCAGACAGGCATTGTGAGAACTTCCTGAGTTGGAGGCTACATCTGCAACAGATGGGTCAGGCCACTCCCAACAGTTCAAAATACTAGACAACTTCATCCTGAAGAGTTTCTGAGTAGCCCAGGTCAGCTTTCCCAGCAGCTGCTAGTGAAATTACACCACCTGAAAGCAATGAAATCCGAAAGGAAAGAATGGAGAGAGAGCAGAAAACCACTATCCATAGCTTTCATAAGCACCTCACCTTTTCTTCCTGTAGCAAAAGTTCTTTCTGTCCCAGGTAATTGAATTTGACACTTTTTAGCCACGCTAACCTTTGGTTTTCAACACATCTCTCATATTGTGGTCAATTATTTTTAGCGAGGCAAATACCATCTGCAGTTACGCCGGGGAAAATAAAATCACATGGGCCATCAGTTCCCCTGCTTCAGGCATAAGTTCACAAGAGCTGAGGTCAGGAAGGAATCACACCACTCACAGCAGATGGAGGCTTTGACACCTTCTCCTGTAGCATCTGGAAGCAGCAGCTGCTGGAAGCAGGACAATAACCCTACTGGACCAAATCCTGCTGTGATCAAGAACAGGAGGCCTTTCACTCCTGAATATTGTGCTTACTGCTCTGTGTTTCTGCCTTGTGAAACTAAGCCCACGAGACTGGCGCTGATGATTTTCATTCTTGGCTGTGCAGGCAGTTGTAGTGAGAGTTGGTCACACAGGAAATGTGTGGTACAGCCAGAATTAAGAACCCAGCAGCCCTACCCAGTCATAGGCAGAAGAGCCAAGACCAGCTTGTCACACACACACAAGAAGAGGTTTTAATGAGAGCATCCCAGAGGGGTTTGCATGGGTAGCAGATGAATGGTGCAATGTGTGTTCCAGTGCATAAATTCCCTGGACTGTGGAGCTGGAGAGTGAGGATTTCCTGTTGCTTGGGATATGCTGAGACAAGGTGTGGATGGCCCCATCCCTGGGAGTGTTCAAAGCCAGGTTGGATGGGGCTTTGAGCAACATGGTCTAATGGAAGGTGTCCCTGCCCGTGGTAGGGGGTGTTCGAACTGGATGATCTTTAAGGTCCCTTCCAACCCAAACCATTCTGTGATTTGATGATTCTAAGCTTTGTGCAGATTTCTGCCTCAGTTTCCCCACCTAATAAAAATCCTGATGGTTTTTCCTTTCTGTTAGTAGATTGAGATCTCTGGTTGAAAACTACTGAAGTTGGTTACGTTGGGACTTTCCTTTGAGGGTGGCATATTGTGATTTCCTTGGTTTATTGCAAGGAGGGAAACATGCCTCTTCCTTTCCCAGCTTAGTGTCCTGACAGGTTGTGCCATGGCCAGGAGGAGCATCATTGCATCCTCAGCCATGCCAGAGGCTTTTCCTCTTGGAGAAAGCCAGGTGGACTGGTGAGGTTCTGCCTGCCTCTAATGACTGCCCTTGGATGACATTGGCAGATTTCCTTCCCTTAATCACATAGCAGGGATTTGACAGTCTGTAGTACAGATTTACAAGAACACAAGCTTGCAGGGAATTTTATGGATGAAATAAATCTCTTTAAAGGAATGCCAAGATTCTAGGACACTTGAGATTTGGGGTTTGAGCGGGTATATATTTGTTTGTATATATTTATATGGTTCTCTGTTTCCACATGTCTCCCTCTGTGGAATAGTAATGATCCTGCAGAGTCCCTGCTCTCATGACCACCATGAAATGTTGATACATTAAACTGCCTGAGCAAGATGCTGATGCCCTCCATCTTCTCCTCTGGGGAACCTGGAGTTAATGGGGCAGCCAGCTGGTGTGCTGGTGTGAAGCCATTGCTTCCCCACAGAGAGAAGGTTACAGGCCTAACAAGCATCCAGCAGCAGAACACGGATCTAAGAGCTTCTGGGTGGTAATATTAACACTTGGGTAATGGCTTAGAGGAAAGCCCTAAGTCCTCTTGGACCTGGCTTCTGCCTGGTTGGGAAACCGCGGAGCTCAGATGAACGTTGTTCCAGCTGGAACGGAGCCTCCGAAAAGCTCCGTCCTGGAGAGAGGGACAGGCAAAGGAGGGAAGTGAACACGGACAGGGAAGGCAAGATGGAAATATCATAAGGCTCAAAGAGAGGCATGAACCTCTTCTACTCTCTGGATGCTGCTGAGCCACCCCTTTCACCTTGAGCTGTTCTCAGGAGGAAATGGGAGGGAATCCAAAGCTGCCCTTGTGTCTTCCCAAAATTCCCCAAAGGACATCTCTTCAGTTACAGACACAAAGACACACATGCAGATTTCCAGATCCCTGTCTTGCACGCTTCACATGTTCAGGAATGTCTTTCAGGATTGTGCTGTCAGCATTTCCAACAAAGCCAGTTAATATTCCCGTGCTTGCCAAGCAGTGCGGGGATATAGCTTGGAGAACACGCTTTTGTTTAAACAGCAAAACAAGTGAATGGGTTCCCCACTCCTTCCCTCCTCCTGTCTGCAATTCAGATGGACTCCTAGTCCTCGGGTATTATTCCTGGCTGAGAGGGAAAGTTTATGAGTCCCTTGTTACTACTCTTGGCAGCTCATCACACTGTTCCTGTAATACTGCAGCACAGGTCTGGCCAGGGAGCAAAGCACAAAAGAGGATGGGAATTCGGGAGAATCAAGAAATGCTTTAGGTCAGGAGCAGCACGCCATGGGGGAAGATGGAGACATGTAGGTGTGGTGTACAGATGAGCTCCTTCAAGGCTCCAGTTTATGCCCTGATCTGGGGAGAGAGGCACAGAGCAGGGAGAAGTCAGCAGTCACTTCATGGGGTGTTTTGCTCAGATAAACCTCTTTATAAACCTCTTTATAAACCTCATTCCAGGTACATCCATTTTCAAATGTGGAAGTCACTGCAAAAACTCCAAACAAACAAGTAAAAGCCCCAAACAAACAAAAATCCCAAACAAAACCAAGACAGGAGGCAAATTGTTGTCCCCTGTACAGGACTTGAAGTGCTGTGCCTTAAGCACAGCCAAGGAGAGCCAGGTTTGACCTTGGCAAGGTCTTTTCTAGCACTGGGGTGGGAATAGATTGGGCGAGATGTGGTGCTTCCACCATGAGAGATTTCTCAGGGGAGATTAGGCAGGCATCTGTCAAGAGCTGGTTTCTTTCTATGTTTCCATATTAGATGTAAAGGTACCCTCTGCATTACAGATCCCAGGAGACTGAACTCTCAGCTGCCAGCACACATCATGGGCATGGCTCCCACAATAGCAGGAGACTGTTCAGGTAATGCACTCCTAAATAGTCCTAAGGGACCATCCTCCAGCATCCTGGAGGGTTTTTCTGGGATGGGGTGGAGGGAGGTCACTGTACCTGAGCACTTACACCATGTGCAGCAGTCAGACACAGATTTCCTATACTCAGCCTGCAGCACTGATCTAGGCTGCTCATACTCTCCTCTGCCACTGTTACAGCTTCTGGTGTTGTTGCAGAAAGCCTGGAGTGAAAATAGCCTTTAGACCTTTGTGTGCATGGGCACAGGAGAGGAAATTCTTCCTGATCCTGAACACATCGGAAGTCCTGAAACAGGAGAGTTTATTATTTCCATTCCCGGCAGTCAGGGCCAGGATTAAGACAGAGTATGTTAGAGTGAGTCCAAATAACCCCATTCTCCTCAGCCCCATGAAAGGTGAGAAGGAAAACAGGGACACTCATTTGCAAGAGGGGCCATGATAATCATCCAGCCCCGTGCACTGGAGCTGGTTTAACATGTGCTTTCTTGAGAAGGTACCTGCTCCCAGATTTATTTCTTTGCTGTTAAATACACAAGACAGTAACTCTCTGACCATTCAGATTAGCTGCATGTTTCATGAATAATGCAGACTTGAGATATTTTCTCCCAAAGTGTTCATCTGTAGTCTATGAGTCATCCTGTCTTTAACTGGCATAACCCAAAATCACTCCTGTGAAGAATTTGGCCTGACTTTTGTGCCTGTCATGTACATTGAGTTTCTACTTTGGATAACACAAGTTGGAACAGAATTCTGCAGTGCAGGGCAATCACCGCATTTTGGAAGTGTTGCCAGCAGAGGTCTTAAAGCTTCAGCTTTCTACCACCCAGATCTCTCTTCTGTGTCTTTGGGAAGGATGCCTGACATCCCGAATGTCTGTTTTATAAGGGAGGTTTGCCTGGGAATAATCGTGTGAACTTGTGGGGCTTTCATGGTAATTAATTTTAATACAAGCACGCCTGTGTATTTGCAGAGCTATAAAAATATGGTCAGATCAAAAGCATTTGCTTTTGCCTTTGGATGAATGCTGAAGACAGCACATGTGGGGTGTGCTCTGTGCAATACACGCTCCTTGAATATGACACATCAGAATAATGAGTAGTAAAAGGAACAGCTTCTCCTCTCCAAATTTTATACTCATACTTTATATGGAGTGGTTTCACTTGTGCTCTTGAACCAAGGATGGGGCATGAAGGGTTAATCCCTTCCTTCCTTCCTTCCTTCCTTCTTTCCTTCCTTCCTTCCTTCCTTCCTTCCTTCCTTCCTTCCTTCCTTCCTTCCTTCCTTCCTTCCTTCCTTCCTTCCTTCCTTCCTCCCTCCCTCCCTCCCTCCCTCCCTCCCTTCCTCCCTCCCTCCCTCCCTCCCCTCCCCTCCCCTTTCTGGAGGAAGCTTTACCTCCCATTCCATGTCCTTCTTTCTGGGGCAGGACCATGGCACTCAGGACTGGCAGAGATTTGCTCTGCATTTAGACTCCTGCTTTCTTAAGCCAGCAGACCAATAATTTCTTTCATAATGGCTATTTTATTTGTTATTATTACCATTTAAGCATGTGTGATACATAATTATACAATTAGGATAGTAAAGGCATTAATAACAGATACTATAACACTGCCATCTCCCCATCCATACCTGGGTGAGAGAAATGAGGCAGGTCTTGCATGAGAGAGGAGGGAAAGAACAGACCTGGCTCTCTTCCCCTTTCTCTGCAAAGTCCTGTGTTGCAGACACCTCTGGCTGAGCTTGAATTTTCCACCCTAAATCCCATTAAGCCCCTGATCCCTCTAGCAGGGAGCAGTGGTGACACCGTATCCCGGGGCAGCAGAGTGGCAGCTGGGAACTTCAGGCCTGGGGTGTTGAATCAAAGCTTTCTCTCTGGGTGTAGGTAATCCAAATGGGCACCATTCCCTTTTGTTTGCCAACAGGCCTGAGGAGGCCAAAGCTCAATTATTTTACTGGACGGGGTTAAAAAAGAACTAATAATAGACATACTAATAACACATCTGGACACTATGTCATGATTTAAGAGACTGAAAGCCTTTGGAGTGGGGCTCTTGGCCATGTGAAAATTTCTCTGTTGCCTTTCTTTTTTTGAAGGATAGTTTATGCATTTGAAATAAAAATTAAAATGCTTCCTGCTAGGAAAGAGGAGTGCAGAAACCACAAGAATCCCAGCAGCTCATCCTTCCCTTCACTGCAGCAGTGGGTGGTTGTCTCTTAAAACTTCAAATCTCACTTGGGGCAGGGAGGAGAACTTGAAGCCATCCCTGGAGAAAGACACGTCCATGCTACCACCCCTGCTTGGGAGGTTGTTTGAGGGCATTTCCGAATGAAGACCCAAGTCCCAGATTACTGGACCTCCATAAGAAGCTGGGGGCATTGTGCTTGGATTGTTTGTTGTTCCTACACACAGTGAGGGCCTTCACCTCCCAGATGAAGGTCACTCCAGCAGCCACATGTCACACATGGCCATTTCCATTCAGGCCACTTGGGGAAGACAGATCATGTTAGGCTGAATTTGGAAATGTCTGAAATTATTTCTTCAGGAAATTCATTTGTTCCAAAGACAAGGCTTAGACACTGGAGGAGACCTCACCTCAGTGTGGATGGGGAATGGGGTGGGATTGATATTTCAGGCTCCTCTGCACTGGTAGCCAGGCTTCTTGTCTTCCAAAAATTTCTTGGGAACTGTGATGGAGTGTCTGATGGAAGACTGGCATATTCCACATCTCCAAAAATTCTTCCATCCCACAAGATACCCTTAGCCAACACCACTTCCCGACTCCTGATGGGTCCCTGGGTGGGAGGGATGTCTGTCCAGACAGCTATGCTGCACGTGGGTGTATTTGATGTGCTGCCACCAAGTGCCTTCTGATCAGGAGCCAACTGGGGATCTATAGAGTGGTTTTGGCTTTCTTTTCTAAGGCATCATTAACAAAAGGTCTGCCTGGTGCTAGAGCTGGACCTTGCATCCAGCTGGACGTGGGAGAAAGGAAAAACACAGGTGACTATGGTGGCAAGACAGAAGTTATTTCAGGACAGACTTGTCTTGGAGCAGCTTGTCTCCCTGAAATGTGTGAGGGGGGAAGAGCTGCTTGTCAACTGCTGGCACAGCAGAGACTGGGACTGGAAGTCTTGCTCGGGCTGCAGCCAGGCTGGCTGGAGATGATCCATCTGTAAGACAAAGGTGGAAATCCCCTCTGCATCCCAGCTCAGTTCAGCATGGAAGGCATTTCCAGAGGTCTGTAGTCCAGTCCGTCAGTGAGAACTGACAGCTTTGAAGTTAGAACCCCTCTATGTATTCCTAGGAGTGTCTGAGTTCCTCACAGGCCAAGTGAGCTGTGGATGTGTGCTCCCTCCATGTATTTGGAGAACAGTGGCTTTGGGAGGGCTGTAAGGCACGGCAGGGTTGGCCAGGCCCAGCACTGTCCAGCAGCATGGCTGTGCATCTGCGAGGAGGTCACTGGGCTGGAGCAGCTGCAGCTGGAAGGGAATGAGTGAGCACAGTGCCCTCCAGGGACTGCAACACAGACAGAAAATGTGGAACGGGAAAAGAGAAGTCAACATGCACAAAATGCACAAGAGCTGGGAATAGAAAAAAACAGGTTTTTGGAGTCACAATGGCTGTAGTCGGTGGGTCTCTATGGGAAAGGGAGGCGTTTCAGCTGGAGAAATCCCATCTTATGCTCCAGAAGATTCTTCCTTTTCTTTAGGAAGAGGCCGACAAGATTGAACAAAGAATATGGGAGGCGTGGGAGAAATTAATCTAGAGCAGTGCTGGCTGGGGCTCAGCAGAAGTGGTTCTGACTCTGGCCAGGCATGGACACATTGCCTTGGCCTCCTGTGCCTCAGTTTCCCCATCTCTGAAAGTACCACCCAGGTCTATTTATGTTCACTCACGCTGTCCTGGGGCCTCACATTTTGTGGCATTCAGGACCCCTCAGCTCCCCCTGCAGTCCCCTGTTGTCCCTGGGCAGCAGAGGCAGGGGAAGATCTCATAAATCTTGGTGTTGGTGTTGACTTACACTCGTTGGTTCATCTGTCTCATAAAGATTGGCAGCAATACAGATGAATGGAGGTGAGTTTTGTCGGGAGTTTTCCTCCATGAGGAATGACTTTGTGCTAAGAGACAGAGCATGGAGAGGAGAGGGCGCAGCAGAAGCGATCGGCATTCCTGCAGGTGGAAGGGAGAGGACACATTTCTGCTGGTCAGTGCTGTGCTGGCTGCCTTGGGGAGGGAAAATTGGTTGGTGCCATTTCCAGCAGAGCCAGCTTGTTGCTTTTCCATAGTGGAGACAAACCACTGCAATGCACACATTTTGCCAGGCTTGTACCCTCTGGCCAGGGCAAGAACAATCTCTGCTAGAAGCACTTCCCTCATCGCTGCATGCTTTTGCTGTTGTCCTTACACACAGGTGGCACCTGGGACTGGGTGGGGTGGCAGCAATCAGAAGAGAAAGTCCCTTCTTCCTGAAATCTGATAGCATATAACCAGCCCCACGGATGGAAGACCTTCAGTGTTACCATAAGACTAGAGACATCAGGCACAGGTCACCTACAGGGACTAAAAAATGGAAATACAGGTGGTTCAGGGGTTTGATTTCTATTTCCCTATCCGTGTATTGTTTTTCTGCAATGCCTGTTCTGCCCTGGGAGCACTGAGCAGTGTTCACAGCAGCGCTTTCTGATGGCTGTGCTGCGAGCAGTGCCCTGAACAAACACAGAAACCACCAGCCCTGCTGGGTGACCCTGGTTGTGCTTGACCCAGCAGCTCGAGATGTCTTTGGTTAAAGTCTGCTATGTGTTAGCAAGTGACTGTTCAAACACAGATGCTGCCTGTGTCAAGGAGGCTTTTTCTCAGAAAGTACAGACAAATATTGATCCTCTATTGAGCCTGGAGAGCAGGCTGGAGCAGCACAGTGATGTGTGATCGGAGCTGAAAGAGGTCCCACAACACAGGAATTGAGGATACTAAAGGGCCTCTTATTTGCTGATCGAGCAAAGCTTGACGTGAGTCTAATCCCCCTGGCCAGTGTGGTCACGGGGGTTTAGCTTTAACCAATTTCTAATTAAAAGTGTTTACAGATGAGCGCTTTATTTACCCAGCATTAATTATAAAGGGCTTTACTCTAGCGGGGAGCAAACGAGTTTCCTGTCTGCTGCAGCAAAACCCTTGCTGGGAGCTGGCTTTCCCCAGAAGGTCCATAATAAAGTTATTATAACGACAGTCTTTGTGATGAGATCCTGAGCAGATGGGGGCAGGAGAGCTGGGAGCGTTTCCACCACACAGGCACCCGCCCTCACAGGTTTAGGAGCCCTCTGTTTCCATGTTTTCTGCCTGGACTCTTGCCAGCCACCATCCAAGGTCTTGTGGGTCCACAAGTCATTAGTTTAAACCCCGATGTAATCAGGTATTAAGTTATACATATGTAAAATGAAAGCAGGAGGATATTGGCTGGTTTAAGATGCTCTCTGTGGTTGGAAAAGGGCTGAGTGCATGCTCTGCAGATCTGTGTATGTCCATAATAAACAGCAGCTCAAATGGAGCCAAACACTAATTATTATTCAATGTTTATCTGGTTTTATTTCTTTTTATAAACCTGAGCTTTTTTCTTCCATGCCATGCTCATTTTGACAAGATTTGTCAGAAGGAAATAAAGCAGTTGGGAAAGTTTCATTGCAGAGCAATTGTTACGATTGTTTCTGAAGAAGAAAAGTTCATTGGAAAATACAGAATTATCAAATTATTCCTTTTGAATTATTTTCTATGTATTTTTGTCTATATTTTTTTCTATACGTCTCTACTAGTAATATTTTATTGTGTGTTTTAACAGCCTGTAATTCTATACACATTTGCAGCAAAAAAACCTTCCAGAACTGCTGTTCTTGAGAAATTTTGGTTCCTGGGAATGCAGGCCCCGAGATGTTGACATTTCCCACACAATTTGCTGTTCTGGCAATTCTAGTGATAGCCACCACTGCGTGCAGATCTGCTAACGGGGTACTTGGGAATAGGTGATAAGGTGGCAAGGGGCAGCTTCAACCTCCTCCCTTCACAGTGATGTTCACTGGTTCATTAAATAAGGAAGTTTGCTGGATTTTTGTCCCTTAGACTTTTTGGTGCTATTCTTTGTCAAGTTATTCTTTAACTTGTAAAACAAATGATTTCTTTAAAATTCAAATATGAAACTCCAGATACTGTAGCCAGGGGAAGACATAGAGAAAAAACATATTCTGTGCATTGCTTGTGTACATCTAAATTGAATTCAAATTTGTTTTTAAAATAGCTGCCATGACCTAGTGCCCAGATAATAAAATAGTTATTTCCTTGTGGTTGTAATGTGTAGTGTTGTCAGATGGCTTTTCCTTAAAGCACTGAGGAGCCTCAGAGAGAGCCATTCTGGTGGAGAAGTGTATTCAATCATGCACAGCACACACATTTTAGGAGCAGTCTGTAAATCAGACATCTTCTGCCTTGCATTTCTTTCATACCCTATTTAGCATTTTGTTCTTGCCACGACCCAGTACACAGCCTTGCAGTGCTTATGTTTAAGCCCTCTCAGTCTTGCTGCAAAACTTCATCCATGGTAATAATATGGGAAAAGAAGGGAAGGGACCCAGAGCTGTCATGAAGAACCTCATAAATCTGTGCATTGTGGATCATTTGGGCTCACAGTCCACCAGCCACTTGCTGTGCTGTAGGCCAGCTCCTCCCGGTGCCTTCTTCTCCCAGGAAGGATGCTCTTGGTGATGGTGCTGGCCTGGGTGAGGGTGTGGCTCTTCCTTGCTTGCACACATCTCCCTGTGCTGCCTGGGCACACCTGGAGAGAGGAGCTGGCCAGTGGTGACAGCTCACTGTGAGATGGGAGCTTTGTCCAGGCTTTGCCTGGCTGTGAGTTTGCATTAGGCTGTGTTACTCAGCTTGGCAGTTCCCCAGCATCCTTAGGGTAAAGCTGTGTTCTAGGCTGGTGCCCTGTCTGCAACTAAGGCCTGGTTAATGCCAAATTAGACTTAGGGGAAATCTTTACCTTCAGCTATGATTTTGCAAATTATTGAATGCTGCAGAGAAAATTACTGCACGGTCCTTCTAAAAATACCTACCCCTGTCATAGTCATGCAGACCTTCAAAAGGTTTATTGAGGGGGACTGGGAGATTAATTTCCGTTAAATATGCAATTTCCTTATTAAAAAAAAAAAGTAATTTAAATGGTGCTGCAAAATCTAAGGTAAAAATAAAGGGGGAATCGCATGAATTCAGGGTATATGCTCAGTGCAAGACTTGCTGGACTTGAACAGCTCCAGAGCTGTCATTTTGCATCTATTGCAAGGCCTTCACCATTACCTGAATTGCAGTGAATTGATCACCTCTTCCCAGAGAATTGCCCATTTGGTGAAATGTGCCCCATGAAAAATACCTCAGATATTCCTGGCAGCGCCAGGAATAACCCAGGATGGGTTTGGGAGAGGAGTGGCTACCAGTGGGACTGTGCTGAGCACTAACTCAGCATGGCAAGGGAGCTGTTGTGCCTGGCAGGTTTTCCTCTGTAAATACCAAGCAGCTCTCCATCCCACATGGAAGGCAGGTGCTTCTCACTCACAGCTGAGTGAGCTGCTCTGAGCCTGTGGCCATGGCAAAGCTCTAAGTCGACGAGCAGAGGTGGTGAGGAGCAGCACCTTTTCTTTAGACAAGTCCTTGTGGTGTTAGCAACAGAGGATGCTTGGTTTTTACCTCTGTAGTAGCCAGGCATCTGGGCTTCTTGAAGTGGGAGTGGGGTCTCAAGTCCCTATGGTGAGGAAAAACCCCCAAACTCTCATCCCTCCCATCTCCAGCAGCCTTTTTATAATTTTAATCTGACGTGGAGGCCCTTTAGCCCATGTGAGCCTGTGGGTCTTAAAGACTTTCCATACCAATTTGCAGGCTGTAAGTAATGGCTTTGTCAGTCCTTGGCTATGGGACCTCAGTGAAAAAATGTTTCACAAACAGGCCCATGGTACGCCCCAAGCGTGGCCTGAGCCTGGCAAGGTTTCCTCAGCTGCCCTGTGCTGCCTCCCCTCCTCCCTCTCACCCCGTACGTGGTTTCATTTAAAACGATGGTGAAAGATGTGAAAGAAGATACACACAGCAAGATGTAAACCCCTCCAGTCTGTCAGCATGCCTCAGGGAAAAAAAACCAGCCCCCCACGGGCAGGAGTGTTGTAACCTGAGAGTCGGCGAATTTGCTATCTTCAAAATTAGGGCTTAGCTTTGGTAGGCACAGAGAGGCTCGGGTGCTGATCCAAGGTTTTATTAACAGGCATACTCCCTGACAGTGGCAGCATTGAAATCTTGGCCCCAACCTGAATCAGGCTCCCTCCTTCTGCAAAACCAGCTGGAAATCTGAAAAGGTTCATAATGCTTTACATTTTGACGGCACTTCTTCAATTCAGACACCATCTAGGCCTTAAAAATTGGACCTCTTGACATTCTTGCTCTGAGTAGAGCTACATGGCAAATGGATTTTCCAATTTGTCGAGGTTTTGGGAAGCGAGCAAAAGGAATTTTGTTCCGTGTTGGAATAAAAGAAAAAAGCAGAATTGTTTTTGGGTCATTTGAAACATTTTCAATATATTCAAAGCACTTCATTCAGATTTCAACCCCTTACAATGTAATAGAAAGTAGAGTCTATTTTAAAGAAAGTAATTTTGCAGGAAGAAACCAAGCTTCTCCATGGACGTATGGAAACAGACCATTTGAATCTTAAAAAAAATATTTCCCTGAATTTTTCCAGTAAAGAAATATTTTCATAATGACTATGGTTTTATTTTTAAACTGTTTTATTAAAACAAGAGCTTTTCTAAAGAAAACTAGAAATCCAGTGGATACCTGGTGTCCGCTCTGTGGATTTCTTGACTTCTTGGGCTGTTCCCCTTCTTATTCAATGTAATTAACAACCACAGCCGAGTATAATCCCATAGTTTTCCCTTTTTTCCCCCAGGGAAGCATCCTGCATCCACCACAGTTACGAAGATCTCCTTAGTTTCTTCTTTTTCCATGGGACAGCTCCAGGCATCATCCTGTGACTGTTGCAATACCCTGGTTTGCTTCAGAATGTTTTGTGATTAAAGTTTAATGAAAACTGATGCATTTTCATGGAAATTTTCCAATTTTAACCAGTTGGTATTTTCTAACAAAGAACATTTTGTCAAAGCCATTCCTGTCCAGTTTTCCTGCCTCCTACCTCGATTAGGTCATTAAAAACCAGAGACACAAGCAACACCTGTATAACTGGGTAACAGCATTTCCATAATCTAGTTCAGGGATGAAATCTGAAAAAGATTAGGAGAAAACAGGGAGATTGCTGTTATTTTTTGAATGAGGTGGGGGAACACATTCCCAGCCCTGAAGACACAGGATCTGCTCTTTCCCGTGGTGTTTCTGTGGGGGCTGCCACATCCCATCAGAGAAATCACCCAGGTCGATGAAATTTGTGAAGCTGCCCAGCGATGGGTCTGCGTTGTGAGTAAAGGCAAATTAGCTGGCAGTGTGTTAGCACATATTTCACTTGTGTCATGGTGTAATAATGAACCTTGTATCAAAGCCTGCAACACCATCTGAGTTTTATATGCCCCATTTCCTACATGTTCTGAACAGTGGAACCAATTTATAATGTAATGATTTTTCCATACATAATTTCTTTCTTATGATTTCCATAACTCGGGAGTTTTTTACTATGAGTATGGCTGAAGGCAGCCTCGTAAAGGATATGAAAAGAGGGCTGGCTAAAGTGTCTCATAAAAAAGTAGCTCGAGCGATTTGCTAGTGGCTCTCTGTGGGTTTGATTGTGCC
The DNA here is from genome assembly GCF_041296385.1 of Aphelocoma coerulescens. NCBI lineage: Eukaryota > Metazoa > Chordata > Aves > Passeriformes > Corvidae > Aphelocoma > Aphelocoma coerulescens. Next base: position 25,274,416 of record NC_091022.1, on the reverse strand, counting down.
TCGGATTTTGGGCCATGCCAGGAACCAGCAACCGGCGTTCCCAACCGCCGTCACACCGCCAGCCTTTCACACCAGGCTGATCGCGGGCGGGACGCGGGGAACTGGGGGCTGCTGGGCCCGCAGGAAAGGGGGATCTTGGCTACCTCTGCTCATTCACTGGCCAGCAGGGAGGAATAGAAATTTACTCCCCCTTTAAGCCAATCTGAGGCTGTGTTGATGAAGTGGCTGGGAGAGCTCAGTGCGGAGCCAGAAGTGAGAGTACGTGCCCTGCTCTTCAGCTGGACTCCATCTCCTGTCAGAGATAAAAATAAGCTCTAAAAGCAGCTGGGTCTTAAAACAGGGTTGAAGATGCTGTTTGCTCTGTAGCTTTTGCTGTTACCACAGGAGCCATATTGTCTTTTCTGTGCTGTGGGGTGGGTGGGAGGTGAGGGTACCTGCTCCTGTTCTCTCTGTTCGACATCACTTTGTGAGCATCTTGGGGTTGGTGGGTACAGACCCAGCAGTTTTAGACAGGTGAGACAATTTAGCTATAAAAGCTCACCTGGTTGTCAGAGGGCATCCTTTTATCTATGGAGAGAAAATAAATAGGGATAGAAAAGAAGGGGGAAACCTCAAAATTTTCATCTCAGCCATTTCAAGACAAAATCCCTCCAGTTTTTGTTTCCAGTTTAGGTGGAGTTTTAATTTAAGCAAGTTTAAAAAATGAAAACTTTTAACACTGAAGTACTTAATTTTAGGCTTGAACAAAAACAAAAAGTGTAGTTTGACCCCAGTGAAAATTTTGCTTATGTCTTAATTTCTTTACAGCTGCTTGATTAGCTGATGCAGATCTTTTGCCTGGTCTCTCCATCCTTGTGCAGGAGGATGCTGAGGAATTAAGTGGAAGAGGGGAGAGGCAGATAGGGAACAGGGAACACCTGGCCTAAGAAACACCAGTTTTATAAAATTCTGACATTACATTCTTTGATCTCTATCCTTCATATCTTTGCATATCTCCCACCAAGGTCAGCTTGAGAGTTTACTTTTCTTCTCTCTTTCTTTACTTGACAAGCATCCCTACATACAGTTAGGCTGAAAAAAAAAAGCTTGAGGTTATTTGCCTGTATAAATTATCTGAAGTCTATACAACTCCCTAGGTCCTGGTGACTGTATATCACAAGTGTACCCTGCCACGGCTGCAGTCTGATCATGTCATAGGTAGAAGTTAAGAAACTGTCCATTTAACACATCGGAGGATTTAAGTTTTGCCGCACCAAAAAGCATCACAGAAAACAAATTAACATTGTGGCAGACAAATACATGTAGATACTGTTTCCTGGTGCTGTCTCCATTTTTTGTTTCCCAGGTTTCCTCTGGAAGAGGGAAGATTTTAATCCGGGTTCTAACTCTTAGGTTGTTTATTCAGTGAGGGAGAAATTGCATGTTGCCAAGAACCACCTTTTGGGCATGGATGTGGTCACAAAGTGATGGTGATGTGCTCTGGAAGCCATTGGAGCTCCAGTTGTGCCTGAGTAGATCTGGAGCCCAGACAGACCCCGTGTGATGGGTGAGTAAAAGCACAACTGCCTTAGAGAAAATACCGGGTCCTAAATAATGTTCTCTGCTCTGCTTAGAGGTGTGGACAGTGTGCTTGTCTAAATCAGGAATTCCTCCTAATTGACACATCTGCTGGATGCTAATGAAGTTCTTTTCCTAGAAATGTATTTCTTTTTATGTGGAGAAATCAGTATTGAGGGTTCACGCCACGTGCCTTCTGTCTCAGCTGGATAAATAGCGTGAATCACTTTCGCCTTTCAAAGCCTCTCAGCCACTCAGCTCTAAATACCCATTTAATCTGACTTTATATGTTAATAAATCACTCAGGATAATTAAGCATTAGCTCCACGTGCCAGCAGAGTGCTGGGGAGGCGAATGGGTTGGTGCAGTCCTGTGTCTTACAAACCCTTTCACACCAGAACCTTCCTGGGGCGCTTGGAGCCCGGCACTGCCGAGTTCGCTGGGGCTAAACTGGGATCATGTGTAAGCTCAGGACTGGCTGCTGAGTGAAGATGTATCCCCAGGGAATTAGTGATAGCTAATTTGCAGGATGAAGAGCAAGTCCCTCGATGTGCTGAAGGAGGGAAAGCCCTGGGCTCAAGGTTTGCTGGTCACAGAGGTGCCTGGAAGCCTTGCTGTAGCTCAGGCTTAAGGGTACAGTTGCTCTTTGCTGAACATAGATGAGGTCTGGATAGCTAATCCTGTGTGTCCGGGTTGTGTTTGTGCAGAGCCATGCTGGGGCCGTGTGCTTGTGATTCAGAAATTCAGAACCCCTCCAGCCTGGCCCCGTAGGAGTGCCCAGGAGCTGACTGTGTGGGTTTATGTATTTCTTAGCTGTCCCAGTCCTGAGTCAAGAAGCATTTGCAGAGCCACAGTGAAGGTCTGTAGGGCACAGACAGGTTTTTTGAGTTACCTGAGCTGCCCTGATAAGGAAATTTACCTTCTGTATTTTAGGGTCCCAGGCAAGCCGTGCACACGTTGAGCTCTGGCTGTAGCAGCCAGTTCAGTGTCTGACATGGCTTGACAGCCAGTGGCCTTTGGCCTTCTCTCATCCTGCGTCTTTGCCACAGGTTTTTGAAGAAGGGCACAACCTGGCCTTGAACTCTGCCTTCCCTGTTAATGTGATGTGATGGCCTGTACTGTTTAGCATTGGGCAATTGATGATTCATTTTTCAGAGATCCTGTGCACTCTGCTTCACCCTGAGTGTCTGAAGACTCAAGTTGTAACTATGGCCACAGCAGCCTCTGGATTGGTGTGTGCCTCTTACCTCCAGCCCCAAAAGCTGTGGGTGCAAAGCTGTAGGTTGCTTTTTAGTCTGAAACCTTTTTCTTTGATATCATAACCCACTCACTCCTACCCCATGCTCTTCGGCTTTTCTGTGAGCAGAGATTTATACACAGGAAATGGAGAATATGACATTTTGTTTGTGCCTCTGTGTATGTGTAATATCTTTAATATGAAACTAGTTGCCACTTAATTATACAGGCTAAAGACCTCCATTCAGTGTGTTGTATACAATTTATGAGTCTCGGGTCTCCCAGACACACATTACAGCCATGTGGCAACACCCAGGTGACTAACATTCCTTTTTAATTTAATTTCCTTACATAAATAGCTTCATTAAGGATCAGTTATTTGGGCAGAGAAAATGCTATTTGAATAGGTCAGACTAAGCCACTGAGTTTAGGACCCTGCTACTGTTCCTGCTGAGAGCAGCACCAGACCTGGGTGTGTCACCTCCTGCTCCACTGTTTGCTTTCACCTTCAGACCAGGAATCTCTCCAGCAGAGGTGGACTTATTTCAGCGTTAATTCAGTGTGCAGCTGGAGTTTTATAGGAGCAACATTGGGAAGGAGGTTCTCAGTCTCCTAGTTAAGATCAGCCCTTTTGCCAAGATTTCCAATTTGTTCATTTGTATCTCTTTGATAAAAAGAAGTTTCCTGGCTTGTGAAATTCATTCACACAGCACCTAGAAAATCATTTCCCATCTTTGCATCTCTAGTTTCACATCTGGAAACAAATGGAAATCAATTTCTGAAGTCCTTGGGAATCTCCTGTGGATCACCTAGTCTAGGCAGTGCAATCCTGCTTTCCCTAATTATGGGGTATAGATGGCTTGGGACTCACAGGACTCGGGTCCCAGGCTTCAGGCATTGAAAAGGAGGGAGAAGCCCTAGAAATGAATGGGGAGCTATCTTTCAATTCCCTGCATCCAGATTTGCAGCACTTGCACTGCATTGCTACTGTGAAAATACCTGTTCAGGCTGCAGAGGCAGATTAGACCGAAATTCCTAACTGATCATGGAAAAATTATTTTCAGGTTCTTCTATTAGGGATTTTTTCCCCTGACGCAGCGTTAATTTACCCCTTTTACATGAGCGGAAATATAATTTACATATCAAATTAACATAAAGGTCATTTTCTGAGGTAGCCAAGATGTTTTCTCCCCAGAACTGCCATCACATTGCCAGCCTCCAAACTTCCCACTTCTGCCAAAGCTGCCAAACATTGCCGGAAAGGTGAATAGTACTAATGGCTTTGGGTTTTCCAGGCTGTGTCCACAAGATACCATCAAAAGTATACTCTGGGAACACAGGAAAATGCGAGGAAAATTGGACAGCTCTGCTCACTTCCCTGACGTTGAGTAAACGTTTGTAAGTGGTATAAACACTCTTTGTGCAGGACACGAGCCAAATCCGAACTGTCTGCAGGTAGGACAGAGATTTCTGCAGCAGACACTCGGTGCCATCAATATCTATTATGTAGAAGCATCTGATTTTTATTACTCTCTGGGTTAGTATGTGGGGCTCCCAGGACTATCACCCTGAATGTGTTGCAAGGCGTAGGAATCGCTGCTTCTTCGAACACCGGCCAAATGTAAATCTTACCAAACCCTTTCAAGATGGGTGGTCCTGCCTTGTTGGACACAGGCTTTCGCTTTCCAGCAGGGAAGGGGTTGAGTGATGATTATCTCTCGCTTTTTCCCATTCCGTTTCTTTTCATGATAAATAAAAAGAGCCCTGCTCAAAGTGATTGCTTTTTAATGATGCATGTCAGATGTGAAAGCAGTATCGCTCCTGTTTGAAAAGGGCATGTAATGTAACAAGCTGGCTGAGTTTCATTCCCAAATCACCACCATTCCCTCTATCAGCATAGAAATAAATGAGTTCTCATTGCCTGTGGAGGCTGGGGGGGGCCTTACCTTGCCTGGATATTACCTCCTTGTTCTCTGTGGGGAAAATAGGGTTATAAAATAGCAGGCACTACCCCCCCCCAGTTTTTTTTTTTTTTCTGATTGCCAGACGACCTCCACGTAGAAAATATGTGTGATCCCTGAATACATGTCCAAGTAATTAAATTTCTGTGGGGCTCATAACACCATTAATAACTGTGCTCACCCCCCGTGGGGTCTGAGCTCTAGTTTGGGTATTGGTGACCCTAAACAATACATTAAATCATGTGGAGAAGGAAATCCTAGAAGCAGATGAGCCTGTGAAGAAGCTCTGAGTAAGTGTTTTGCGTTGTCTCATGGTTGCTCATGGTGGGCACCAGTGATTGCATCAGTGACAAGTGACAGTCACTGCCAGTCTGGGGTAAGTGGGGATCAAAATGGGTTGTTAGGAGCTGCTGTGGAGGGCTGTCAAATGCTGCAGCTGAGGGGAGGAGGTGAAGGCTACCCAGGCAGGTTAATGCAGGTGTGGATGGTTAATGCAGGTGGGGATGGTGAGCATACTTATTTTCTCCAGTAATTGCTCTGTGCTGTAGGTGGAAGATAAGCCTGGGCTTGATTTGAACCATGAGCTATTTGGAGAGGAGGTCATGGAAGATACCCAGGCAAAGAGGCAGAAATGTGCTGTACCCCTTCATCCTTCACATTCAGTGCACAGCCTCCCAGAAACCAGGATGCTTTCCCAGTGCATTATCCAGTCCAATTTGAAATGACCCAGGCAGTGAACCAGCACTTCCCCTGGCAGCTTGTTAGGATGTTTTCTCCTCCTACCCAGCTCATATTTCCCATTTCTTTATTTCAGCTCATTACTTCCTTTTGCCTGGCTGAGGGCAAATGTGCTTCACCACTAAACAGCCCACAGCAATCAGGGCTTCAGTCATGTACCATTAATCCCTGGAGCACAGCATTGCTTGTTCACCCTCTGCTGCATGGTCCAGGAGAGAGTGAATGATTGACGCTGGTCGTAAATGCTTATAGTGTTAATTCTTTAGTATCGTGCTAATTTTAATTTGCTCTGTTCAGGTTGGGAGGGGTGTGATAACAGCTGCTGGACAGAATACTGCTGCTTATCACTGCTGGAAACATGCCTCTCCTATCGTGGTTTGCACAGCCTCAAGGCATGGAACAAAAATGAAGGCTATTTTCGTATAAATAAACACCAAATTGCAGAGAGTTCTGCATCTTTGGTGGCCAAGAAAAGGGATCTGTGTGCTGGAATCTGCTCCATGAAGTAGGCATAACCTTTCTCATGCCCCTTATTATATGCAAAGGTTTTGCCTGGCTACTTAAACCCAGCCTCATTTTTAGAAGGCCTTTTTGCAGTGAAACCCTTTGGCATTTGAGCCTCAGCCTTTGCCAAGCACTTGGGCAGGTGGAGCATGTGAAGGCCACGAGTGCCTGTCCTCATTTTTGCTCTGCTGGAATGCGCTCAAAAGAAGCCCAAAGAAGGTGGCTGTGTTAGATTTGTCTGCTCCCTCAAAATAAATCAGACACTGCTTGCACTAAACCACCCTTTTGGCTAGTGTATGATGCCCTGTGCTTCAGGAGAGGGAGGAATGGGCTGCACAGTTTACGTGTTGGTTGAGATAGAGTTGATGAACTGGTGGAAGCTAGAGGAATGTCATCCCAGATTTTGGTTTGGATTCGTGTTCCTGGGCTGCGTTGTTCAGTCATGGCATTCCTTAGCAGATGGCTCTGTGATGCTGAATTTTCATTTTCACAGTGGTCCACGCCACACTTGTTGGGCTGATCTTGTCAGCATTGCACTTGAGACCTGGATTTCTGCAGGTTCCAAATCTTCCCAAAACCACTAAACTTGTCCAGCATTTTGAATGAGGTGCTTAGAGCTGAGGGTGATTCCAGGGAGGGCAGTGGTCAGCAGAAAGTTCTGTTCATGATGGTTTGAACAGAAGTTCATTCATCTTGATGAGATGCTCAGCAAGATGAGTACCCCTTACATGAGTGGACATAGCCCTCCGACAGGTTTACAGACATGAAAACACAAATGAGTTCATGCCTGGCAAGTTGGATGAAGAAATCATTTTTTCTGTCTCTATTTTTGCTTCCAATTTGCAACTAATCATAGATTTCCTTTGTATTTTTAAAAATATCCATTTTTAGCCTAATTGCAGACAATAAATCAAACCCTAAAGTAAGCAAGAACATCTGACTGTCAACAGTTGCAAGGGGGAGATGTGACAGCAAACTGGCCTGGCTATCCAAGCTTACATTTTTAAAAAATATGTGGAAAGTGGTGGGATGTGATGAGAGATGAATTCCATGGGTGACCCTGTACTTTGCTTTCCCTTTGAACAGCATCTTGCAAGCACCAGGGTTAAAGAAAACATTATTTAAAAACCAGGCAGGGAAAGAAAGACCCACTGGACAACACTAGCTTGTAGCTCACTGGGCTGCAAATCTTCAGGAGGTTATTTTGTCCTCTGTTTGCTTCAATAGCAACTGAGATGGCTCGGATTGGAGAGGATGCTGGGGCTTCTTGGAATTGAGGTACCCCTGACATTGTGGCCACTGATGGACACGGCAGAATCAAGGGGAAATCTTCTGTTCCTGAGCCCAGGTGGCAGAAAAATTGTACTTATCAAAGCCTGCAAACCAGGTACCTCCAAACCCGAGGGGCAAGCCATGAAATATTCATGAAGTCTTTCTTATGAAAGAGGCTTATTCATGTGTGTGTGTGTGTATATATAAAAATATATGCACACACTTTTGAAATCTATTCAAACCAAATAAGACTTTTTTAGTCACCTTGCGTAAAATAGGAAAGCAGATGACTTTGGTTCTCCCTCTATTATACAGTCATCAGGCGACTGGAATAGCTCTGGAAAAGGAGCCTCTGGTGCTCTGCCTTCCAAAGGCATGTGCCTTTCTGGGGCTCTGCTGGCATTTCAGCAGAGCAGCTGCTCTGGGGGAAATCACTTGCTGCTACCTTGATGTAGTAAATCAATCAGCCTTTCTAATTTATCACTCTCATTGCAAAAATAATGAGTAACTGTTCAAATGTATCAAGGGACAAAGCTTTTAAATACCCTGGGAATGGCAGTGGAGGAGGCCAGGCTGTGACCATGCACTTGCTGCCGGCATCTCTGCCCTCTCCATGGATGCCATGGGAGCATTGTTCCCGTCTCATCCTGCCCTGCCCGTGCTAGGGATGTGCTGTAAATCAGACTGGTGACTCCAGCATGGCTGGGAAACCCAACAGAAAATGCATCCCTAGGTAGTGGGCCCAAACCATGCAAAACCCCAGTTCCTTTGCCAAGAACTTAAACTCAGAGACAGCATCTTCTGTGCTTGTTGTGCCTATACTCCATCTCAGTAAATACTTTAACTTTTTCACCGTCATTAAAGTCCTTACTGGAATCAAGGAAGGGGAGAGAGGACACTGCAAATAATACCCTGCAATATAATGTAAATGATGTAATGTAAATAAAAAGATTATTGTAGGAGTTTTGCTTGATGCCAGGAAACAGCTTTAAATTAGACTCACACTTGTCTTTGGAAGCAAAATAATCGAATTTAGAAAAAAGCCTTTTATTCTTATCCGTATGAAAACATAGGAGAATCTTTGTGGTTACATTTGCCAAAGTGCTTTGGCATTTTCTTTTCTGAGAAACTTCTAAGCTGCTGAATGCTGTCTGTATATTATGACAGTGACAGAAGCAGTAAATTGGGAAGTGAAATCACTGGTGCAATTACTTCAGTAGGGAAGAAACAGCTTATTTTATTTCTGTTCGATTCCACTGAGAAATTCTGTCCTGCTCCCTTTTTTATTCCCAAAATGTCAGGTACCAGAATAAACAAAGTGTTTTAGCCACATGTGTCGACATTTTCCTTCTTGATCACAAGTGTAAGGGTCGGTTCTCCCTATTTGGCATCATTCTGGACTGGCACAGGTTGCCCTTTGCACCTTTGTGAGTGGTGGAAAACTGTGCACAGGGGAGAAGAGAGAAAGAGCTGCTTCTTCAGAGGAGCTCAGCAGGGCAATTTGCCATGGCCCCACTTAGCTGAATTTCTTTTTAATCTTCTGCATTTCTTTCTGGCCCCAGCCTTCATAGGCCTCAGCTGGTAAATACTTGAGGAGTTTCTTTTAATGTTTGCTAGCCAGAGATATGTCAAGTTCCTCTCTAATTAATATGTAGTAAATTCTGTGGGGAGAAACCGTTCCTCGGTGCGTTTGATGCGAGTTCACACAGGATTTTCAGTTCCCATGGGAGCTGCCCTGCTCACTGCCGAGATGTCTGGGCTGCGCTGGCCATTTGGTTCCCCTCCCTAATCCATGGCCAGGGAGAGGGAGCAAAAAGCTGCCTGCTGCAGTGAGAGGATGGGCAGAGCTGCCAGCTGGGGTCTCTCCTGGCTCAGGTTAGCTGTGTCAAATCCTGCAGCTGGTCGCAGAGTCTGCTGGCACAGCTCGTGAGGTTAATGCTTTTATCTTGTTTTCCAGAGAGAGTTCCCCAGAATGGTGGTTTTGGGTCAGGCTTGGTGAAGTTGTGAAGGTCTCTGGCAGATGGAGGAGGTCCTGGTGCTTTCCTGGGTCAGGGAGCAGATGTGCAGTGGAGCCTTGTACCAGTCCCTGGCCCAAATCAGAAAAGGGCAGAATCATTCCGTTTCAAGAAATCCAGAATGCTTTTTCCCAGTGTTTTAAAACCACACCTTCCCCCAAAGCAAAACCAAACACTACCAGTGCTCTATCACATGGAGATGTTTTCCATGCGGTTTCCATTTCAGTGGGAAGTAATCTGTTCCTTTTTACTTTTTGTTGCTGCTGGCAGAAAAAGGGTTTGAGTGAAGAATATGGAGCTCCCATAAAGTGCAACCTGACTTGGATGTGTCTACATGGAATTGGGGGAGAGCAGGATCAGGGAAGAGCATAGTAAACTGAATTTGTGAAGTAAATTCTTTGCCTCACCAGATGGGATCAGAGCTTTAAGGATCATGGTTGATGTGGCTTCAGAAGTGAATTTCCTTGCACACCTCCTCATTAGCTGCCATCAGGTACTTAGGCAGGGCTCTCAGTGGCCATGGTGATTTCCTTTCCCTCCCCAGGTATTCTTCCAGTCACATTCCAGTCCACGGGCTTAATATCTTCATGATGTTTTATCTGTGGCCTAGTTTGGCAGCCAAACACTCGCTCTCACCTGCTTCTTCATTTGTTTCACGTGCACTCCTTTTGCAGAGAAAATCTCCCTGGCATAAGCAGTGTGTGACATCACCGTGCCTGGGGTCTGTTTATTTATCCTTTCATCACCTAGTAAGTATCTAGGACAAACAATATTGAACTGGAGCTGGCATACGTACCTTTCATAACCTCTTCATTTTCTTTCGATGCCCCAGCCTTGGGCTGTATTTAACATGGAGCTCTGGGAACTGCATTCATAAACCAGATACTCAGCTGTTGTAAGTTACTGTAGCTCCATTACAGTCAGTGATACTGGTCTGATTTATAGTAGCTGACCTGTGCAGGAGCCAAGGAGAACACATATAAATGGCAGACATTCCAATAACTAAATTAAGCATGGGAAAATGCAGGCTAGGTCCTTGGAAAATTTTCCTAACCAGGTCTGCGAGTGCCTGGAACAGGTACCCAGGCGAACTGTTGGAAAGTTTGCCTTTTGTGTGTGTTGCAGTATGGCAGGGATGGAGTGTTTGGAGAGCTAGGAGCTACCCAGCAATATATTAACCAGATGCTGCACATGCCTGGGTAGAGCATAGTAATAAAATGACTTCACTGCTGAGAAAAGTGCTCGTACTGAAACGTGGCCAGTGCATGGGTACTTCTGCCCCAAGTCACAGCATTTGCTGTGTGCACCTCAGGGTGCTGTTGGGCAGAGCTGATGACAGCATAAATACAAGATAAAACTTACCAGACTAGGTCTGGGCAAGGACCTGGCTGGTTCAGGTCCCAGTGGTCAGAAGTACATATCTAGGCAGATACATAGACATTGTCCACATCCCCACCCACCCTCTGATGGTGTGCAGCTACCTCAGATGAAGGCCATGCTTGTGCTAAATAAGGCTGGATGGGTTTCTCCTGAGATCTGAGAGTTAAGACATCTGTTTGCTCAGCCTCCCAGCCCATGCTGGCACTGTGCTCCACCACTGCATCGTGGGGTTGTGTTCAGCTGTCCACGTGTTCTGTGTCCAGTGGTGTTCCAGCGTTCCAGTGGTGGCAGCCCACTGGCACGTCGCACAGCTCAGCAGTCCTTCTGTGCTGTGAGGTAAGGGCATACTTGTTTTGTCCATCTCACACATCCTCAGGCTGCTGCAGTTTCTGCTGTTGTTTGAAATTAATACAAATTCAGAATTCAGTCGTGCTGAACTCTGTGTGTTGCATTCGAACATCACGCAAGTAGATGTTGGAATTGAAGGCAGAAAACAGTGGGAGGATGCCTGAAGGTGATTCTTGCCTGGGCTCTGCCTCATGCCAGCAGCTATTGCTTCCATCAGGATCCTTGCCATAGTCACTACCTTGCTGCATGTTTAAAGCATTCAGTGGGGGATCTCTGCTCACGTGTCATCATCCATCCTGCCAGGAGGAATTTCGGTGCTGGGAGTTTCTCATACCGGTCACTTGTGTGCCTGAAGTGTGTTCCAGGAGCTCTGCCAGGCTCTCCTGCTGCTTCATCACAACCTCCCAGGTTTTCTTGAACGAGCACAACTTCCTTGGTGCCAGCACTAAACACCCACTGTTAGGAGGAGGACTTGGGGGGTTTTTTCAGTGTTTCTCAGTGAAATGTCTGCTGATGCCCAGACACAGTGCAGAGCTCCTTCAAAGCTCTGAACCCACCAGGACTCGGCCTGACGAGCTGCATGTCCAGCCCCTTAGGCTGCTGTATAATTAGTAAATGAGGCTGACCAGTAGCACCACGCAGGGGTGTTCACCTGGCCTTGCTCTCCACCAGTGTTGATTGTTCCAGGGGCACTCCATTTTTCATTCTTGCTCTCAACTGGGCAGCACGCAAGCAAGTTCTGGAATAACAAACCGTGAAAAAGGACTGGGATTTGTGAGCTTTAGGAAGTAAGGCAAAGAGTAAAACATGGCCCATTGACCTGCCAGAAAAGATACATGGAAGACATAGGAATGACTCCTAAACCACCCTGCTAGAACATGAGAAATTTTTTTTTTCCTAAACTGATTGCCTTATGAATTATTTTTTTACTGCAAAATAACTAGCAAGAAAAGTATGTTTTAGTTATTCACAATGACCTTTTAAACTTCCAAGAGAACTGCATATTTTCTGAGGCCCCATGTAGGGCCTATTAATAATTATGCACTCCCACTGAGCTCCATTGATTAGTTTGGGTCCTATTTCACACTGTAAAATGAAAAAAAAAAAAAAAAGTCCCTAGTGTTTGTGTATGTTTTTTTCTTTTTATGTTCAGCTCTCCTCGGCTATAGATCAAGTTTTGCTCTTAGCACAGGTTTCGGCCTATGTTGATGTGTTGCTTTGCTGTGGACCCCAAAAATCAGGGAAGAGGCAAGACTGGATGGCAGAAAAAGGGGGAAAAGGTTTGACCTGTGATCCAGCAGCAAGAGCAGAGTTCAGCTGGTGAGATAAGGCGCAGTGTGAGTGACAAGACCATGCATTAGTATGCTAGAGCCCCCTCATGCCTACGCTTTCATTTCTGCTAGCAAACATTTCTTTGTGAATAAATCTACTTTCTTGGCAATGCTGTGTTAGTGCTTTAGTTTCATTAAAGAGCCTGGAAACACCCCAGTGGTTCAGGCTGAGATATATAATACTGCTAACACAGATTTGTTTCATAACCCACAAACTATTAAAAATATTAGTGTCCTCTCGGGAGCTGCCTTTCAAGATTCCCTTTCTCTTTCTCACTTTCAGAGCTGGGCTAAGACAGCCAGCAATAATGCAAAGCAAGCTCAATTTATTCAGCTAAAAAAATAGATAACACCGTATTTTACTACTTCTGAGCACTTTCTTCGTCTGAATGTTGCTTTGTGTTGCACTTCTTATCCAATGTAAACAGCCATAAAGGAGAGTTGCTGAGACAACATGTGGACATTTCAAAAGGTAGACTTTACCCGTCCAAAGGGAGATGACTTTTTGTTGGTAGTGAATTTAATCTGGGACTTTGTAATGGGATATGTTGGTCCCTTCAAGACTGAGCAGGGAGCTCCAAATCCCTTCAGGACTGAACAGATCTCTGTATGTGTTAGGGGTCTTTATTCCACGCAGCTGACAGAGAAAGTAATAACTGAAAGAAAGGTTAATGGTTCCTGGAGGGAACTCGGGAGGTGAGTAGGTCCAATGTCCAAGGTGAGGGCTTTGGGATGTAGAGGAGAAGAGGTCTCCTGGGAGCCACAGCCAGCAGGGCTGTGAGTCTGGGAGCAAGGACAAGAGGCTGGCTCCAAGACCCTCTGTTCTGTCAGCCAAGCTTGCTCAGGAGGTTGGAGGTATCAGCTGCTTCTCCTTGGTGGAGAAACCTCTACCAGCTTATGTTTTACTGTCTGTGCAAGAGCTGTGTTGTGGGAAGGAGTCTGGAAAACTGACAGGGACGTTAAGAGGAAGGAAACTCCAGGAGGTACATCAGGATTTGGCGCTGGGTTTTGCTAATGCAGTTTTTGGGGTGCTTGTTTGGACTTTGCCACTGGGCATCCAAGGAGGAGATGAGCCAAGGAGGACAAGGAGCCCAGAGCTGTGGGGTGTGGGTGCAGCCTTGCTGTCCAGAGCATCTGACAGCATCTGAACTGCAGCACGGTCTGTTAGAGGTGGACAGAAAAGCCTGTATTTCAGGAACTAGCAGCCCTACCTCTAACTTGGGTGTTCAGTTAGGCACAATGCACATCAGCTGTCATCCGTCTCCTCAGAGAGTCAGAATTGGGTGGAAATTGTTTCAAAGAGCTCTTCTTACACAGCTTCTGTTATTAATGTCCATCACACTGGCACCAAGAGGTCTCAGCTGCCATCGGAGCCCCCCAGACCACCGTCCCCATCTGGCTTCTGTTGATTGCTCATGTAGTGCAGGCTACTTCTACCTAGTTAAGGAAAAGAAAGAGTGGAGGAAAAGCAGGCTCTTTGTTTTACAGAAAGGGGGTGAAGTACAAAGAGAAGCAATAACTTGCCCAAAGTCATGCAGGGAGCCACAGACAGAACTGGGAGCTGTGATGTAGCTCTCTCTTTCATCCCAGTCAGCATCCTACCCGCAAAATAATCTAGTTTAGTTCTGCTGAAAAAGCAAAATATATAAATATTTGCTTAAATCTACCTACTTTGCATAGCAGCCTGATTCATGTAAAAGTTTTTAAATAAGATTGGCAAGTCAGAGCTTGAGACTTTTTTTTCTGGGTCGTTTGAAGAAAGTGTGAAGAAACTTCTGAACTGCCGAATCCAAATCTGAACCAAATTTTCCCCACTTTGAACTCTGCTTATTGCAGACTGTAATAACATTCATCCACATTTCACAGGGTATCCTTGCAGATGGGAGGAAATACAGTAGCGCTGTTTGACACAGAAGAAATTAGATTTACGTGAAATTCCCTTTCCCTGTGTCCCTCACTTTATTTCCAACAGACCTACAGTTAACAATCAGCAGTGTTTCACTTTTAGACAGTGTGGTTTTCATTACAGAGGCTAAGGGAGTTTAAAATACTCTGGGAGCACACAGCATACATAACATCCTACCCCGTTCCTTTTGATTTCCCTTTGCGGCACTTGCGTTACAGATGCTGTGCAGAACATGTTGGAGGACAGTGCTTTTATTTGCCATCATTACAAGGAGGAAATACATTTAGAGACATCTGTTCAGGCTCTTTGATTTCAGCTGAATGTAAGACATCTTTGATGAAGAGTTGGTTTTGGAGCCCAGTTGTGTCAAAGCCTGGCAGGCGTGCACGTCGGGGGAATATGGCACCACAACAGGCCCCCGGCCTAATCGGCAGGTGTGGACAGCACGGCTTCACCAGGAGGGGGAATTTCAGCTCTCACCTTGTCACAGTTACCTTTCCTCAGTGGGAAGTTCAGTTCTGTGTCGTTTTCAGGTGGGGTCAGCTCCAGAGGAACCTCAGTGTGGGGAGCGATCCCGAGTGCTGGAGGTTTCCCCGTGCGCGGCAGCGTGGCGGTGCCTCCCCTTGGCCATTGGAAGTGTAGGCATCCTTCTTTTGCCACATTCAGAGCCTGAAATAAAGTAGAAAAGTGCAGCATGCTTTTCCTAGGAGCTAGGGTACTTTAGGAGGTGCTGCTGAGACTGAGCTGAACAGAATTGTGGGCCTTCTTCCAAAGAAATGGAAGGATTTTCGAAGATGATACTGGAGCTTTGGAGGAGCTGAGAGGGTTTTCAAGTATAATCCCTGTCTGTTGGCTTTTAGATCCATGCTTGGGTAAAATCTAGGAGCAGTTGTTTTCCTCATGGGGGCTGAGATACATTCACACTTCGGTTTATACCACGTTTCCAGAATAGCTTCTTGTACAGGATGCCAAGACTTGTAATGGTGAATTGTGTGGGGTTTCTGTGGCCATGAAGGGCTTACTCTGTCTGCTTCTGCCCACCTGATCTTTAGGCTGTATTACTGTCAGCTACTCTCAGCCTAATGGAAAAGGGCAAAAAGAAAGATCTTAGAGATCAAGTACTGTATAAATGCAGTTAAAAGCTTTTTTCATTTCTACACAGTTTTAGTGTATATCTCTTCTAAAAGAAAAAGTTATGTCTTCAAGAATTTTTGAAAGTTCTGTAAATATAAGTTTGCTTCTTTAATTATCACAGGCAGGAAATACTGGAAGCTTCATAATTTAGACTTTGCAGTGACCAGGGATGATCCAGCTCTTCATAAAGCTGTCTTTTAGTCTCTAAAGTGCTAATCTCATATATAGTTGCTTATACAAGCAGGGAAATCCTCAATGAAAATTTATAACCACATTAAACAGTTTCTGGAACACTTCTTTATAAATAATAAATGAAATCCAACACTTCAAAGTATATAAATAAATGTAATATATGTGAAGACAGATACATAGATATATGGATGTATATATGTGTATTTATATGTTTATATATGTAAATCAGCAACATTAGAGCAAAGCAGTATGGGCTGCAGCATTCCCTGGAAAATCCTCATCCGCAGAATGTCAGGCTGAATTATAGATCAGGAAAGATCCCTGGTGTTCTCTGTGCTAAATGCTTTACGGTGGAGTGAGTTCATTGACGGTGGTGTCAATACCAGTGACATACTTGATACAGCTCTTTTAAAAAATGCTATCAGAACTTTTCTGGTGATCAGCTGAGTGCCTGGCAGTATAACTTGCTGGGGTTTTCTCTCTTTAACCAAATCTGTCTGTTTGCCCATTGGCCATGCTGAATGCCCATTGGCCAGACCTAATATTGTTCATTCCAAGAGACTTTGGCGGGTGGCCAAAGGATTAGGGATTTTTCATCAGAAGTGCAATATTCTCCATTAGAAAAATCCCCTACGATTTTCTGGGAAACTCTGGTACTTAGCTTCCCATGTATCTTCTCTTTGTCATCATACTCAGAAACTAACTGGCATTTCTCGCTGACATTTTTAGAAAAGAATATTTATAGAGAAACAATGCAAATAAAAATTTGTTGGCAGAAACGAGTGACATTTACAGTATGGTATCGCCCTGACATTTTTATGCCACCAGTGGGAATTTTTCCTGTTTGATGACTGATGCTGTCATTCCTCCATCATCCAAGTAGACCCGTTCAACTCAATACCACTGCTTAACTAACATCCCCAGTCTCTCTCTGGTGAAACTCATGTCAGGAAAAGGAGGTTGAACGAATCCCGGTGTTGTGAATAATGAGCAGTGATGTTGACTGACTGCACTGTGATGAACCTCAGTCAGCACCTTGGTTAGAACAGCAAGGTTTGGACTGCTGAGGTGCTAGTTCGTATGTCACTAATTATGTCTTCTAATTCAGAGGAATAATCAATTCATAATCTCTATGGAATAGTGACAGAGGGTTCTATAGGACATTGTTACTGCAGGGTTGTCAAAGTCCAGCTCTAGAGCTTAAACTGCCCTTTATTCCAAGGATTAGCACAGGGCAATGGCGAAGTCAAGATCTAGAAGTGGGTGAGAAACAAAGTGTTGGTCTGAAACAATTCAAAAAAGGTCGAGTTGATGTTCCCTGGCGGGTGCTGAAGGTTGCAGAGCTTTATTTTCATGTTGCTCTCAGCAGACAGAACTGTGTGTTCAGGCAAGTGTTTTCAGAGGAATTAGGTTTGCTTCTTTTGACTGGCATGCGTTCTGGGAAGAAAAAGATGAATCACTTGCAGGTGTCAAACTAGTTAGAGCAGCCAGGTAGCCGTCAGGAAGAAGTACCCCTTTCAAGCCAACTTCTAGCAAACCCAACCGCTTGGTCTATAAAGCAACCCACAATTCCTAGTATGCTAAATTTTATAGCCCTTAGGAAAAAGAGAAACACAAACACAGGAAGGGAGGAATGCCGCAGAAACTGTTTTGTTAGAGGGAGGTTGGATTTCTCTTCCAGTACAGTGTTCTGTATTTTGTTGGTTAGTTTTGACTCTTTTTTTTTTCTCCTTGGGGTAAATGGCACATGTAGCTGCTTTTGTTTTCTACATGCCAGGTAGTAATTAAAATTAGCAATCTGGTGATCAGTATCTTGGCCTTGGGCACTAGAAACAGAAGTACTAAATAATGCCAAAAGTTGTTTCAAACCAAAGGAGGCTGATGTGAGGAGCTGTGCTGAGGCAACTCTGCTGAAATCAGTGCATCCAAGTTGACTCATGGGAGGGGATGAAGCCAAACATTTCAGTCAGTTCTTGTCACCTGCTGTCCCTGGCAGAAGGTAACAGGTTGTGTGAACTTTGTCATGACTTGGCCTGAAATCTTACGAGTAGCATCCTGTGATCAAGATCCTGTCCCTGAAATCTGCTTGTGGAGATGAACCAAGCCACAAAGCCACACACAGTGCAAGCCACCTTCTGCTGGCCAAGTCACCTTTCATTTAACTCTTCTGCAGTTCTGCAGTGGGTGACAAAGCACTGAGGAGATTTTGTTTCCTTGGGAGAAAGTCTGATTGACTTCAGCTTCACCCTCACTGAGGAGAGAGAGTGGAGGAAGAAGTATAAGCCCCACCTTCCCATCCTGCTCAGCATCTCCTCCTTTGTGGAAGAGAAGACAGGGACAGGGAATCAGCCCCAAAACATCTTCGGCACCAGGAATTCTCATTAGCCAGCCTCACACACATATCACCTGTGCAGGAAAGCCTGCAAAGGGACCCAAATTTTATGGTCTCCCTGTGTTTCTCCTGCTGCTGGATTCATGCAGAGGCTCACGGCGTGGGCTCAGTCTGCACGGGCAGTGATGGCTGTAGGGACGACTGCTGTCACCAGGGATGGCACTGTCCCTCCACCCCTGCAAGCACTGATATCCTCCCCACTCCCTCCCCAGGAGCCAGGAGCTGCTCCAGTGAGGCCAGCCAGCACTGAAACCAAATTCTGCTTTTTCACTTACTGTGTTCCAGTCCATGAGAGTGGGCATTGGCTGTCAGGCAACTGTGGTCTCAGCAGATTGTGTTTGTGGTGGGGCACTTGGGATTCCCGATTTCTAGTCCTGGCACTGCCGTCTGCTCGGTGTGTGGCCTTGGAAGACTCACTTAGCTCTGCAGCACAGCAGTTTTTCCTTCTGTTGGATGGGGAAGTGACACCTGCCAAGCCACAGCTGGGATAAACAGTAGCATCCTGCTAAGGAGTAGAACCTCTTGCACTAGCAGCTCAGAGGGAAGACACTAAAATAAAGTGAATAGTAATGTGAATCCTGCAGTGATTACCTTCTATCTCAGACACAAAGATGGAGTTGTTCTTTGCCAGTTCTTTGGAAAGAAGGTGTACCATCAAATTGCACCAGCCACTGAAAGTTCATACACTGGCATATTTCTTTCAGGGCAGGTATAGGGCTGATTTGACTGATAGAAAAGAATGGTGTGAGAATAAAGGGGATGAAGCTCCTTGGCTTCCCCTTCCTGTCTCTGCAATGCTCAGAGCTGTGCTCAGAGGTTAACCTGCTTGAGGGAGTCCTAACTCTGTCCAGAGCTGGTTCTGGTACCAGGTGTGTGTGTCATGATGCTGAAGGACCCTTGGATGCTGGAGCTGCACGTTGTAGCATTGGGGAAAACGTTACCAGAATCTGGCTGCTCCCTCATTTAGAAAATTCAGGGAAACAAAACTTTGTTGAGACAGCCTCTGAACATCCTGCTTAATCAGAGACATCATGGTTTCATTGAGATGATGAGAAGGGCTGCATATGCTGAGTTTTGTGCCTCAGTTTCCCCCAGTGTAAAAGTGAAGATATTTTTTTCACTGCTCGAATGAGAGGGGATGAATATCTGTAGCTTAGACACTGCCTAAGATACGCCCCTAGGAGGAAACCTCTTTCCTTCTGCCTTACCACTACAATCCTATGTGTCCCTATTGTCTGAGCAGTCAAGGGCACCAGAGGTCCTGAATCCTTGCTGTGAGTAGCAGATGGTGCTGACGTTCCCTGAAGAAATGGACCAAGGGCTGAAGGATCCAGGTTCCTGTTCTGTTTGGCTCTCTCCATGCCTGTTGCAGTGAGCTCAGCAGAATGCACCATCAGCTGCTGCACCAGGAGATCCTTGTAAGGTGTGAAGGCATCAAGCTTCATCAAGAAGTATATGGTAAAACAATACCACATGTTGGAAGCACAATAGGAGTAAGTCCGTTTTGGCACAGTCTTCCACATGAAATCCCCTTTAATTTCAGTAACGTCACAGTCTCGGTCTCAGGGAACCTACAGCAATATATTCTGTGCCATAAATAAATCCACTTGGGGACTAATAAACTAAACTGTTGCTAATTTGTAATGTGCCACTTTTGCAGCAGTATCCAAAATTCATATGCACTAAGATTCCAGGGCTGGAAAGAATGAGGTGGCTTGTCCCTAACCACTGCTTAACTTTTTAAGTTACACTGGTGAGTCGGGTGCAGTTTGGCTTTTAGTGAGACCCCTGGGGAAGCAAGGCTATCTTAGCCTACAGTCTTAAAAAAGGGCTGTTAAAATAAAAGCATACCTATAAAAGAAAAAATAAAATGCAGGGAAATGATGTCCTTGTGACTGAAGCAGGAACACTTGTGCCATTCAGGGACGACTCTCACACTTCTGACTATCACCACTGATAAGCACGAGTGACTTTGCCTCAATATTGTTTACAGGCACAGGTGGACCCTTTCATTTAAGGTCTCTGCTTGGGATTATTGCTCAGCTCATGGAGTCCTTTCTGTCTGGCTGTGAGCGAAGGGGAGTGTGGCAGCTCAGCAGGGCAGGGTGGTGCTTTCTGGGGTAGTGGGTAACAGCTGGTTATTGTTTGGATTGAGGGCGTTCCATGTGTGCCTCTGTCTCCCTCTTTCAGGGTGTTGTGTCTTCTTGGGGCTGGGTTTAGATTAGGCTCAACTTCTTCCAGACTAAAAGTAGTACGCCAGGAAACACAGTGATGTGGCTTGTTCAGGGCAAATCTGTGAGAGCTGTCAGGAGACTGTTTTGAATTTTTCCCTTTTTTTGGCACCAAAGAAAGTGATGTTCTCTGTTTTGTCACACTTGGGAGTTGAAAATTCTGCTCTTTCAACTTTTTGGGCTCGTATCAACATGAAAGCAAGTGTCAGAGGACTGGAATTTCTCTCAGGACACAACACCTTTCTTCTGACAGCTCTTTGGGTGGTTCATGACTAGGAAGACATTCAAAGCAAACTTAGCTGAGTACCCTGCTGTTATCACAGAAGCATCAAGCCCCTGCATAGTTTTGCCTCCTCCTTGAAAACCCCTTCTGCCCAGAACTGGGCCTGTTCTCCCATTCTATAGATCATATGCAGCAGCATCTCTCCCAGGATGAAGTTGATAGATCCTCCTGCACAAGGAAAACCAACAGTAAATGATTTATCAGATATGTTGAGACTGTAGTTGGAATACCATGAAAATAAAGATTTTCCAGTTCTGTCCTGAAGGATTGGTGGCTTGTCATGGACTTCCTGTGTCGTTCTGGGTGAGTGGGTTGCAGTGTGTCTCTCTTCTGTGAGAAGGGACCCCAGATCATGTTTTCAGCTTCATGTTGTCACCAGAAGGGTGGATGGGACAGCTGAAGTGGCAATGGGCTCATTCTTGCAGATCATAACGAGTGCAGCGGGCACAGCCAGCCAAGCCCCTCAGGGCAGTATCAGCCAGGCACTGAGAGGAGCTCTGATAGTGAAGGTCATGTAAGCACTGTAGACAAACAAAGCTGACAGCCTGAGCTTCTGCAGTGTTGGTTTTGTTCTGTATCTTCACTAGATAAGAGCTTGTGCCCTGTTACTGTGTTTTTGGTGCTGTCAGCCCTGAGATTCTGCACCCTTTGTACAGGGAGGGCTTTGCAGCCTCCCAAAGGTGGAAGGAGATCTCCAGGTGGGACAGTTCTCCAGCGTTAAGAGTTTCTCCAGTTTGCTGTCTGTAAATGTGTAACTTGCATCCATCTGGAAAACCTTCTTGTATCTTCTATCATGATCAAACTCGATCTTCTCAGAGAGGACCCACCAAAGGTTCAGCAGATAAGCCAGTAGAAGTTTAAGTCCTAATAGGGAAGTGTTGTTGAGTGTTTATTGCAGGGTCAGGATCTCTCGTCTTAATCTTTCCCTTCAGCACTGGCAACCCACCCAAAAGTAACATCTAGGAGTTCAGGTATATGGGACCTTTGAGAGCTCACTGAATTCCTGCCTGCCTGCAGAGCTCCCTAATAGGCTGCACGAGTGCTCTTAAATGATGATTAAGTCAAGTTACCTCTCTGTGCCATTGTGGCAGGCCAAGGGTTGGCATGTGGACAGCTACTTACACTGTATCTGACATCTAACTTGCTGCATCACAGTAATTTCAGCTGTGGTTTGCATGCTTAGCACAAGACTTCTACCCCATTCCTCTCCAGAATGCCTATAAATGATAGCAGGATTTAACCTAGTCCCCACATGAAAATAAATTTGGAGTTGTCCACATCAGCATTTAGTTTGGATTAGGAGCTTGCTTTTGAAATATATCCCTTAGTGTTACCCCTGTTGCACCTTGGTGCTTATTGTGGATTCAACAGACATTCAGTCCATGAGACCAGCGTAGTACTAAGCCAAAATAAACCTCCTGAAATGTATGTAATGTTTATGTCAGGCCCTACCTCTCCCCTGATCCATTCCTGTCGGGCCACACTACTTGCCAATTTAGCCAATTCAGACTTTGATTTTTTTAGCAGTTTCCCCCACCCCTCCTCCATCTCACTCCCTACAAGAAAACCTTTTCACTCAGTTTCACTGTAGTCCATGTGAATTGGTGCTCACAGGGGTAGGATTTACTCTCTTGATCAGAAGCTGGGGAGTTGGACTATGAGCTATGGAAAATTGTCATTGTTGACTCTTTTGACTGTTTTTAGCTGACCTAGGCTGACTTGTACCAGCTAAGTCTATTGTAATTTCATTAGCTGTATTTTGTGTTCACTCCTATTTACCGATCAGTGTATTTTGTCCTAACAGCATTATTGTAAGGCCAAGGGATTATATTATCCAGGCTGTCTGAACTCATCACATCTTGCAATGCTTTTAATTCTTTCCTCATTAGTACAGGATCCTGAGTGATTAGCTAGTACGTGATTGCCATGGCAAAAGTAAGAGTTCTTTCTCTGACATTACTCGATGCACTGAGTGGTGGTAGAGCTTTTTCCTTTCTTTTATCTTTTATCTTTTCCCTTCCCCTTCCCTTTCCTCCCTTTCCTTTCTTTACTTTCCCCTTCCTTACTTTCCCTTTCCTCCGTTTTCTTTCTTTCCCTCCCAGCCCTGCTGCCAGGTCCTTGCTGGGCTGAAAAGTCACAGAAGCTGTTTTCTGTCAATTTGTTGCTATCTTCTTTCCCTCCTAGCCTGGCACAGAACCTGCTTTTGTCAGTTTTCCTTTGAGGAACACATGTGCACTTCAGCATGAGGTCTGACAACCTTGACCCTCCAGGCATGACTAATTCCCATTTACAAGACCACTACAAAATCCATCAGATCAGAAGTGTCAGGGAATCAGGAAAAGCCCGGCGTGTAGGGCAGGCTGGAGCTGCTCTCCCTGTGCTGCATGACAAGCTCTGTGCCCTTGGTCAGCCAGGCTTGGCTGGGAGGAGATCAAGTAAAAGCAGAGCTTGGAAAGAGCAGGAGGTGGAGGGAGCAAAGGAGGGTTTTGTAAGCAGCAGGGATGGATTAACTCAGCCCTGCTCATGGCCAGACACCGTGGCTCTGGTGACAGCCAGGTTTAACCAATGATGCAGACTGAAACTCAAGGAGTTCGAGATGTCTCCTGGTGTTTGAAAACTGGGGGGTGGAGACTTCTCTGGGGTTGAATTTGAAAGTAGGAAAACAGCAGCACAAAGCTGACAAGAAGTTTTTTGGAAGTTACCTTCAAAGTTTTATCTTTATACTCTTCGGGAGTGGTGATAGCGGTAACCCCACAACCTCTACAACAGGGTGAGTAGAGTATCCCAAAGATGTCTCTGGGATTTTATCCAAACAGCTTCTTCTCAGCCAAACTCTGGATGATTTCAGCTCTCTATGAGGCCAGCTCTTGAGTGCTCCTCAAAAATCCCATCTAAAGAGACAGGAATCAGTGTCTCACAGCCTGTAGGTCACTCTCTTGACATGTTCAGTCATAGCCCCAAAAGCAGCACAGAAGAGGAATAAAAACTTGCACAGAAGTGAGCCCAGAAAGAATGGGAGCTCTCCAAGAACAAAACCTCGGGAGGCAGGAGCATCCTTGCATCACAAAAATGAGGTTTTTATTTAGTTGCCCAAAGGGAGCTGGAAAAAAGAGTCAGAGAGAAAGACAGTGTCTGCGGGGAACAAACCCAGGAGAAAAGGCAATACTGAAAATAAATGAAGGATCTCAACTTCTGGTGTGGGCTGTAGGAAATAGAATTTGGTTTTATGGACACAACTCTCATACAGATCTCAGCTGGAGCATAGGAGAGGTCTATAGAGAGCTGATTCAGCAACCTTGCTGGCTTTTTCACTTGGAATTGTTCAGTTTTCCTCTTTGGACTTCAGGAACAGAATTTCAGCATTGCTTGAAACCTTCTCAGTCACATTTCTGAAACCTAAAGCTGGTATAAACTCTGGGAGGTATTTTTGTAGAGCTTCTGTTCTGACCTGGAGAGTGCTGAATTCCGTGTGGGCTTGGTCCAAGATCCATAGAAATCAATCTTAGGATTGCCATTAAACAGAAATTGGACCAAAATGCAAAAGTTTCATATTGCTCTGTCCCATCTATATGGATTTTAGCCCACTCAATTTAAAAGAATAACTTATATCATGAGGAACAAGCCACTTTTGTTGTGGTTTTATTTGTGTTTGGATTTTTTTTGCTTAATATTCTTTCCTTACTGACAAAGAAACAATGGCTATGACTTTTTTTATTGTTCTAATGTGTCACAAGGAGGAAAAGTGATTAAAATATTTGCTGAAGGAAGTCTTCTCATTCAGCTTGAAAGTGGAAAGGTTGGTGTAAAGGTTGCTCCACTTGAGTACTTGGGAGAAATGAGATGTCCACGATTTGAAGACCCATTCCTGTGCAGAGACTGAGGTTTTAGCCTGGAAAGCAGCAATGCTGTAATAGAAAATGCCACGCTAATTGAAGACAGATCCTCCCAGTGATGGGCCCTTCCCACCCCTGTGCATCACAGTCCTTTGGGATGTGGGTTCAGAAGGCTGTAGCAAGTGACTCATCTCCGTCTTCCTGTCACCCCTTCAAAGAGGCAAACCTATGTCTCACTCTCCTCTTACCCAGGGGGATTTATCCAAACCCACATCGGGAAAGCTGACCCTCATTTTCTAAACACAAGTTAGTGTCCCTACCACTGGGCACAGACCTCCTTCCTTTCTTTCTAGCTCTGTTGCAAGTCACTACTGAGACACATTGACAGAGCTCTCATGTGAACTTGGGCTGAACAGCAGAACAATTGCAGTAGGGCTGGTTGTGCTAGAAACCTGCCTGACCACACTTCTAATTCATCCCCACTCTAGCTGAAGCCCAAGCAAGGAAAAGTAAGGGGAAGCATCATCTCTCCAGGGTTTGCATCTCAAGGATGAAGTCCTACATGGATTCCCTTCACATCATCTCTGCCCCATCAGCTTTTTTCACAGAACTTGTAGGAACATAATTGCTTGGAGAGCTGTGCTCTGTCTATCACCTGTTCTAAGAACAGGAAATAAATTCATGGAACAAGGAGGCTGCAAAACTAACATGGGGACAAATGCAGTCTTGTCCCTTCAGGCTTCCACTGCCTCATACAGTTTATTTTCAAGGGTGAAGAAATATGATGGAAATCATCCCCCTTACTGCCTGCAGGATAAATGGCCAGTGATGGAAGTGAGAGGGGTCCTTTACATACTCTGTACAAATGTGAACAGTAGCCCCAGAGCCTCCTGCTCAGCCTTTTACTGAGGTGCCGGTGTTGTTTCTTGGTTTGGGTTTAGGGTTTGGATTTGTATTTTCCCTCTTAATGTACTAACTCAGAAGTAATAAATATTTTAGATCAGAGCTGTGGAGCAGCTCATTTACAGTTAGATCTGACCATGTGATGAATGGACTTCAGTTGAAATGCCAGTGGTTGGGAGAGCGGCAGGCGGTGGCTGCCACTCGAATCCTACACCATCCACATGTTCCAGCTGCAGGGGACCTCATTTTATGGAGCAAATTTAGTGGGGGTTTAGCCTGGCCTCAGAAACTGCATTTTAGAGCTCTCACTAAGGAGAAAGGAAAGATGTCTAGGCAAACATGACAAGGAAATGCCTCTATCGGCCGTAAGAAACTGTTAAAATTAGTCCTCAATTTGTCCCTTCAGTTGATCTTTGTAAAATATAGGCAAAGAAGGTAGGAGCCCCTTACTTCATGGTGTAATCAATTGAGTGGTGGAGCTTGGTGCAAATCCATCAGCTTGGAAGAGTTACTACTGGATTATACCAGTGAGAACACGAAAAAATATCACCTGTAAATAACTGCTGTTAAGGCAAATGTTTGAAAACCTCCAGGATGCTGAGCTCTGATTTACACAGCTCAATTTCAACCAAGCCCATATTGGTCTGAGGTGAGTTTTATTGACAGGAAGCTGCTCCAGGGAAGCAGGATTCGATTGTCCTTGCTGACAGCAAAGTGAAGCTACGTCTCTGAGCAGAGGGCTCTGCTAAAGTGTGTGTGGTGGCATTTCTTGAGCCTCTTCAAGGAAATGCTGCTGGGTTTTATGCACCAGGTCCTTACAATGCTCATCTGACCTTGTCATAATCTTCCTTTAAAACGGTTGGGTTGTGCTTGCACCACTGACCTGGGAGGGCACAGGATTGTTCCCTGGCTGGGTGTCTAATTCAGAATATTAATTGCCAAGCATACTATTATGAATCTGTCATTATTACGAGTTAGCATATTAATCAACAAAGTGATGATACTGGGCAGCAAATTATCTAGAATGTAATACTCAGTGATTTAGTGCTTGTTAAACCAGCTGCTGGAGGAAGATGAGCGCTTCCTGAGCCTGGCATGGCCATATCCCATTGAGTAAACATACTTTCTACTGTTAGCCTTTTTTAATTTGAGCCATGTAAGTCTTTTGGGAGGTAGAGGGGAATCCACCAAATGTAGATCTGTTAGAGAAAATAAATAGACTGTCATCTGTTGCAGCCCTGTCACATTGCTTTCCATTTAAAACTGGAAAAAGAGAGAGGCTAAAGACAGTTTATTCCTATTATTTTCCCTTGATTTGTTTCTTTCTTTCTTTGCATGTCTGGGTGGGTTGTTAAGGTTTTTGTCTTGCTTTGTTTTGCAATTTTTTATGGCCCACATTCTGATGTGCTGCAGCTCATTTGCAGGCTGTGAGGCTGGAGCAGTGTTTTAATTTCTGCTTGTAACTCAAACAGGTAGTAAGTGGGTAGGTTTAGTTTAGGGAGTAGGTGGAAGACAGTGAAACTATATGTTTGAGAAATTTAAAAAATGTCCACTGACCACAGTTCCTATGTAGGAGGAGATGTCCTTCCCATCCCTCTCCTCCTCCCGTTTCTGAATGGTTTTGCAGAGCAGCTTCAACTAAAGCTTTGCTAAACTGAAAGTGCCACAGCCTGGGATGATAATAAAAAAAGATGCGTGCTGTTATAAACACTCAATTATTTTCCTTCTTTCTTGTGGAGTTGTTATTAAGCCAGGAGGTTCAGAAGTTCAAAAATATAAAGGAATAATTTGTACAAGAAAAGAAAGGAGTCTATTTCACAAGCTATTGATGCTTCCACTGGGAATTAGCAGTAGCTGTTAGAGTAGCTGGGGTCATACAGAGCGACCATGCATTCTGCTCCCACTTAGGAAACCCCTAATTTTTAACTTTTTCACAGCCACAAGCTTACATTTCTGGCAATGAAAAGTGGGGGGAATATTTGAGGAGCTCTTATTAAAAAAATAAACTTCAAATGATGATTGACTCCCCTTTTATGTCTCTAGAATGGGGCCCATAAATCTCAACAGTTTTCTCTTCAATGGCTACTTGTTCTTTTTGGTTGGTGACAACTTTTATTTTAAGCAAGCTCAGTTCCTAAATTAACCCTTGTGTTGACTCAAGCCTTCTTGTTGGTCTTTGTTTTGCCTCCCACGGATGGAGAAAAGCTTAGCACATGGTAACAGATCCATTCCCATTTCATGCTTGACATGAAATGTGCTCATCAGTGAGTCCCTGGGAAAGGGAGCATTCAGACTTCAGGAGATTTGCTTCCAAAGAAAGCACTGAGCTCACAGTTACCGAGAGTCCCCTCTCAGTCCTTGACACTGCCCTTCTCACAGGCAGATGAGCACTGAGGGTTTAATTTATTTGAGCACAAATATTCAGAGTCACATGTGGGCACTCAGACTTCCAGTCCCACGTGGTATGGATGGGTTCTGGCACTCCTTCTTTGTCATTCTTTTAATTGCAACTATAAGGACACAACTGTCCAGTGCTCCCTGGATCTTGCCTGAGTTTAGAACGAAATCCAACCTTTGCAGCCTAGTAAGGAAACAGGATTCATTGGAATCCCAGGCAGCATCAGCCCCTGCACTTGCCAGAAGACACAACTGAGAAATGGTTTGGTGAGGGCCCCGTGGTGTCCGTCAGCCTCCGAGGCTCCCTCACAGGTATGTAGGCCCTGGGAGCCAGGAGCACGCGTATCCCGGTGCCTGCCTGTGTGTGGCCAGCCAAATTTGGAAGCTCTATCTTACATCTTTCTGTCAGTGAACCTGTTATACAGTCCTGGGGCCTAATGCTTGTGTCAACAGGAGGTTAGGTTTCATGGCATCCTGAGCAGAGCAGGAATGTCCTGGCTTATATTTGTCTCCCCAGGAGAGGGAGAGGGTGGGAAAAAAAGCATTCAGCAGCTACTGGGCAATCTTCTGCCATCTCTTGACAGGTAGTGATATAAATCAGAGCCTTGAGTGG
Source organism: Aphelocoma coerulescens (assembly GCF_041296385.1). Classification (NCBI taxonomy): domain Eukaryota; kingdom Metazoa; phylum Chordata; class Aves; order Passeriformes; family Corvidae; genus Aphelocoma; species Aphelocoma coerulescens. Next base: position 25,246,190 of record NC_091022.1, on the reverse strand, counting down.
GCTCTGCTTAGATCCCTATCAGCCATGATTAATTCAGTGCTATAGGTGGAAGGATAAATGTGGCTTCCTGTAATCTTAATTGTTTCCACCAGCCTTTGAACTGATGCATCCATCTGGTAGCATTTAGTTGTGAATACAGAGGGTCAAACTCTGCCCAAGACTGCAGGGTCTGCAGGTCCAGGCAGCAGGCCAGCTCTGAGGAATGCTGGTGCCAGCTGGGAGTTGGTCTCTTGGTCGGGCAGTATAACAGAGGCAAGGGCACTTGAGTCAGTCCTCAATAGGTGGCTTTCAGGATCATCTGGAAACTCTTAGGTGCCAGAGCTTCTGCATTTATTAGAGAAGAGGCTGGCAAGAGTGCCTTAAGATGACTAGGGCTGGGCTGGAGCCTTCATTCTGTGCTACAGGGGCATCTGCTCTGCCATTCCCAATGCTCTTATGAAAAGTCCAAAGAGAAGACAATGGGATTGCTTTTCTTGAGCAACTCCCATTGTAATTGAAAGGGATTTTGTGGATCTTTCACAGAACTACTGTCTTCATGCATTAGGAGTCCTTCCCCTCCTCTCAAGACTTTAATGGCTCTGGTCTGTAATCTTTGCAAGTCACTGGCTCGTGCACTCATCCATCTACCTTCAGAGCTGTGCACAGGGCTTGGCTTCACTCTGACATTCTTGTGTACCAAGCATTCCCATGACAATAGCTTGAAAAATGCCATGCTGCTTTTGTTCCCTCTCTAACATCACCGTGTACCTGTGGGAAATTCTGAAAAGGGCAGCAGTCTTGCTGTATTTGGTGGAGGGGGTGTGTTTTGAAAGCAGACAGATTGGTGGCAAATGCAGCCTTGCAAGGAACAGAACCAGCTTATTTCAGCTGGCAGCTTTGGAGAAAACCAGCATTGATAGGTTTCAAGTTAGTGTGGGTGGACACTAATAAGAAAATTTAGGGCAAACAGTTTGGATGGAATAGTTTATTGTATTTTTGGTTAATCCCTTTTCAGTTTCTATCAGCATAGAAGGAGCAGAGCTCACGGTCATTTGTGCCCAAAGCAAAATATGATGAAAACAGGCAAACTAAAGTGTAATTTAGCTTCCTAAAAGCAAAGAGGAGAGGTCATTCCGTGCAGAAAAAAGCCAGTCAGAATTTGCAATTTAAACAAGACTCTACAAAGTCTTTGTCTTAGTAATGCTTGTATCCTAATGCTTGGAACCTAGTAACTTCTAGTTACCAGAGCTCAGTAAAGCCATGTTTCCTGAGCAACTTCTTTTGCAATCTATTCAATTTTTGCCTCTCTATATAAACTTTCTGACATTTTTCTCCAATGTGTTCATTGTTTGTGCCTTCACTGAATAATTCTGGAGCTTCACCTCATCTCTAAGTGGTCCTGAACATTTGCTACTCAAAATCCAAGCTAGAATTTTATGGTTATATATCAAATTTGAGGAACAATTAAATGGAAAGTATAACTGCCCTTGTACAAAATACAAACACAGGGCAAAATTCCCTGCCAAGTGAATTAGTAAAGGATGGTTGGGGCAAGTTAATCCGAAGGGGCAGAAAGTCAAACTGAGGCAGATCTCTTTCAGGTATTCTCTCTGTTTTTTATGTATATGGACCAGAATGGTGCCTGAAAACAGTATTAATTACTCATTTCATTATTTATGTGAGGAAATATCCCACCTTCAGTAATATTTGAAGCTGTGCAAAGAATATATTTCTGCATCCTTTCTTAATTGAAAGAAAAAAGAAAATGAAAGTGTTACTCAAATGAAATGCTTTTTTCAGAATTTGCCAATTTAAATAAATGTTTTGCAGCAGCATCTGGTTCATGGCTCTAGCCAGGAGAGCAAAAATCTGAGAACACTCTTCTTGGTTTTTTAGCAGCATATCCTCACTGGTAGCTGATTTCATAGGTGTTCTGTGACTGGAGTGGAGACTGTTTAGGCTAGGCTTAAAAAGGCTTCAAGCAAAAAAATCTTTTAGTTACAATGATAATAAAAATGTAACAGTTATCTTTCAAGAGACAGCTATAGCCTCCCATAATTCATAAACAGGAGCGTTAAATTGAGGGAGACACTATATAGTAGAAAATAAAGTGTCTGAATTTATCATTCTGACTTTGAAAGCTAACAGAGAACTTTGTTGCAAATAATTAATTTTATAATTTTCTTCTGGCTTGGCAACTTGACTGTGAATAGATTGCAGTTTCCTTGAAGCTATTTGTTAGCTGAATTTATTTGCTGAATAATTGATGTAAATATCTCAGCAAATAGTAAGTAATTATTCTTGGCCTCTGCTTAATTTGAAGGCAAGTGCTTGGCTGCAACTAGATGATATTAGAAATTCGAGCTGCTGTGATTTGATGGGTAGGTCACCTTCTTTCCCTGGCTAACTGGATTTTGAGTAATTTTTATGTAGACTGCACCAGGGCTGCAACACTCTAGAGGGGAGCACCAGCTCCAGCCATTTTCATGCTTTGATGCAGCAGCTCTGGGAGAAGGAGGCAGCATGAGGGGTGAGCAGTGCACTGTGCTTTACAAGGTCTGCATTGGAGCCCTGATCCTGAGGATAAAACTGAATTCCCAGGAGGAAAGAGGGGCTGTTCTGGTAAGGCCACCCAGGGATCGCTGTGCTCTGTAACAGCTGGCACAGATGGGCTCCCATCGTCTCTCCTGGTTAAGGACTTGAGCTTTCTCTGGGTGAGGAAGACCCAAAGGGAGCAGGTGCCAGATCAAGCCCTGTGTTCATTAACAGACATGGGGTACCCCATGCCTGGTCACTATGTTCCCCAGTGGCAGAAACATCTTGCATAATGAAATTAATTCAAACTGAGATAATGCTAAGCTAAAAGAAAAACAATTCAAAACAAGGGCTTATTCCTGGTGAGTTCGGCTCCCTGCTTCCTCTTGAAGTTTGCTTTTTTCTAATGCTGTTCTGAATTGTAATTTCTATTTTTTTTCTCCTTTCCCTGCTGGACCTCATAAGGATTCAGTCCCCTACAGGCTTAGGAAACTTTTCTATATCTGTCAACTCAGTGGTGCTCACATGGAGTCTAGAAAGCTGAGACAGTTGTTGCCCCAAAGTGTTTGTCTTTGGCCAGAGGTTGCAGCTCCACGTGGCTCCCTGGAAAGTGCTCCCCTTCCCCATGGGCTGTGATTTACTCTCCAGGATAGACACATATTGAAACTGGCACCTGCTTCTGCTGATACCCTGGGCTGGGAGTTGGAAATTCAGGACATAAAGATCTACGTCCCCTCCAGCCATTCCTGCTGCAGGAGCAGCAGTCTGGAAAGGGGCCATGCTGGCATCGTGAGGTGTTAAGCTGGGATGGCTGAAGGAGTTAATCTGCTGCCTCACTGTAATATAATAGAAAGAAAAACATGCCTGTGGGGCTAGTCCGTTTTACTATGTAGCTTCAGCTGGTAATTAAAAAGCAACAGTTCAAAATTAAGCAGTAATATGAATAAACCCCAAATTAAATATACCCAGGACAGGTTGCATTTTTCAATGGGTGGATGCTTAGCATATCATGAAACTAGACTTTTTAAAGAAAATGTCTCAGACTGGGTGCCTGAAGCTGGGAGTTCCCCAAACCGCCCCAGAGCTTTGCTTTTTTCCATCAGGGTGCCCCTTTCATTGCAGCTCACTCGTCACTGGGGCCAACTGGTCCGCTCCACTCAGGGCATGTTCCCACATTCCTTCTGTTACAGTGGAGACAAAAAAAGAAAAATCGAAACCCCAGAAGGGCCAGGTAGCAATTTCACTGGTGAGCTGAGCGCAAACGTGGTTTCAGGTTCTTGGGAAGGATTTCATGTGCCCCCTCTGAAGGTGAAGGGACAATGTGCCCATTTAAGGTGGAGAAAAGTGATCATGGGCGCTGCCCTTCGGGCGTGCTGCCAGCCTTCCATTTGGGAATGAAATTGCTGAGCAAAGCAGCAAGCTGAGAGCTCCTCTCTGCGTAGAGCAGGCACATAGATGGCTGCTCTTCAGAAGAGTGGTGCAGCATGGGGATAATTTTGAGGTGAAAGCATGGGGAGCAGGGAGATGGGTGGGAATGAGTGATAGGAGAAGAGGTATTTTCATCCACAAGGTCCCCAATTGGCAGATTTCCAGAAGATGGGAAGTGTTGTCTGAGAAAAGTTCACGCTCTGCTCACCTCATTTCTTATGTGCTTTCCCAAAGTATCTGCTACCAGACACTTTTGGGGCTCTTGGGCTTATCTGAGCTGACTGTTCTTGTTTCAATGACACCTTTGAGCAACGTGCTGCAGCTGCTGCAGCACCTCTCCTGGAACACTGCTCTTCTCCAGAAACCTCCTCACAAACCTCCGGTGCCCACAGAGCTCTTGTGTTACGTGGGGTGTGTGGGGGGGGTTCCCTGACACTGAGGCAGCATTTGGGGTTTCTGAATACAGGGGTTTGCTCTTGACTATTAAGTGTGAGGATACCCCCAGGACAGGAATGACAAAGTGGAGCTGGAGGCCAAGCAGGGCTTGCTGGGATGGTGGCACAGGGGAAAACTGTGGGGACTCAGAGGTGTGCAGGAGGCAGGCTGGCAGACAGCCCAGACAGGCAGCAGGGCAGCGTCCAGTTTGTCCCCCTGGAACACTGCCTGCTTTGTCTGGGTGAGAAGTGTCTCTGCCTTCCTCTGTGCCTGTGGGTTTCACATGATCCAGGGGTGCTGCTTTAGACAGCCATCATCCAGTGTCACAGAGTCCATCTCCTTTCTCTCTGTGGAGTTGGGTCCATTCAGACCAGTTGAGCACTCCAGCCTTTTGCTCTCATAATGGTCTTTCCAATATCTTTTATGGCTTGCTTAAAATCAAACCCAGTTGCCAGCTACTCAGCCCTGGAAGACCTGTCACTCCTTTGCCACAGATTAACATGAAGGGTGTAAAGAAAGGAGGTGAAACAATTTACTCCATCATGTGTGACTTGATTAAAACTAATGCAGGATTTTTAGGTTACTGGTAAGCATTTCGTATGCCGTGTTTTGTTGTCTAATATGTCCTTCCTTTAAGTCACATAACTGAATATCTGAGGTGAGTTCCAAGGAGAAGGAATTTTCTTTAGAACCACTTTGAGTTCAGCCTTCCTTCAAGAGTGCTCGCTCATGCCAGAAGTATGAACTGGTTTTACTGAGAGTTTACCGTTTTGTTTACAAGATCTAAGACTCCAGTCCAGAAGTCTAAACAGTGACACTTGGACCTGCAAGCCATCAGTGCTGGGCAGGGTGTTGGTTACTGGAACTGGTTGCACTTAGTCAGAAAAACATTTGCAGAATTAGACTGCGCAGAGTGTAGCTCATTTGGTGAAAATATTTAGCCTTTTAGATAGGTTTACTCATCAAAATTAATTTACTGAGCTCAGCACAGCTGGGAAACAAGACCGATGCAGAAATACTGGATGCAAGTAAATCCTGCATACAAAATCCACACAAGTCCTACATTTAGATTGCAAATTTAACAGAAGTAATTCTATCCAGAGTTTCAGTTCTGATTAAGATGCAAATCCGTCTTCCTGTTGTTTCTTAATTAATTTCCCCAAGCTTGAATGTGGGCATTGACCAAGGCAGAGTTATCCTACAGAGTCAGTGCTCACTCACACTGTGACTGGTTGGACATACAGCTGAGTTACTGGCAAAAGAGACCCTGCCAATGATGTGGTGAGGGCATTGAAACTAAAACATCCTTCCATCAGTGTGGTGCTTCACAAAAGGGGAAAGGATGGAAATTCCATATCAAAGCTCTTTCCCCCCACCCTTGTGTGTTAATCTGGACTGTGGAAAGGCTGGGGTGATCTGTGCCTTTAGCAAGTAACAGAGGTCACTGCTGTTAGGAAAAAAGCTTTCAGATCTTACCCTCCTTCCAGTACTGCCTTTGCTACAGCTGCTGCTGACTTCAGTTTACATATTTAGGACCTTTTTTGGGTTTTTATTGACCTATTTAGAGTGGGTGTGGTATTTATAGTATATTATAGTATATGTTTTTAAAGTGCTTTCAGGACAGACATGAATTCCATGTCTTTTTTGTCTTAATGACCTTGTGCAAGAGAAGATTTGCATCCAAGAGCACCAGCTGTAGCTGTCTTGCCTGTTCTATCACCCACCAAACCCCCAAACTGCTGCTCTCCAGGCTCTGACTGAATCCTGTGCCTGCCCCAGCCCTGCTGAAGCCAGGAACTTGGAGCAGAAGCAATGGTGTAGTAGGGTCAGCCCAGGGAATGTGTGAGCTGCCATCAATCCAGGGACTCCTTCTCCAGCTCACGGAACTTAGGGCTGAGAGCATGGGGCTCTCATGCACTCTGCAGTGTTTGCTGTCTAGAAATTTTCAGTTTGTTTTTGATTCAGTCCAAACACGGGGAAAATAAAAGAAAAACCAAAACTACTTTTGCATGTGCAAGTTCATCATGGGATCCCTGCATAAGGACAAAAGTCAGGGGGCTGAAGTCAAGCTGTTGAAGTCAACTCCAGCTAGAGCTTTGGGCATGTAGGGCTGAAGGCTGGAGCCCCAGTGGCCCTGCAGCTTTCCCAGCATCAAGAAAACCAGTCTTAGTCCTGTGGCTGCACATCAGTATTGTGACTGCTCTGCCCTGGACCTCTGTGTCGCTGTCACAGCTGAGCCATAGGATGGGTGGTGGTTTGAGGTCTCTCCAAGCGCCTCAGTCAGATCCAAGCTGGTTTAGTGAGCTGGTTAATTGGCAGTTTGAAGGGGAGGGGGAGCAGCGAGGTCCCTCGGTCTCCCTGGTCAGTGCCAAGCCGCAGACTGTTAACTACTCCTGCCTTTCAGAAGCAATAACTGCGGGTTTGGGGAGCATATGGAACTAACTAGCCGAAAGGCTTTTATGAGCAGCTTTAACAGGGGGCACGGTTTGTGAGCAGAAATTCCAGTGGATGAGTTAATAGTTTCACTTTCCTTAGCTGTCCCTTTATAGGAAAAACAACAACAAAGCTGGGCACGTTTCTCCCACAGCCCCGGCTGTACAATGTGCCGATGCATCCAGGATTTCATTTGGACACTAGGGGAGTCCTTTAGTAGATCCCCCAGGACCTGTTTTTCCAGAGCTATTTCCTGATGCTGACCTCATTAGGTGAGTTTCACAGCTCACTAATTCCTAGCAACAGCACAAGAGATTCAAGGAAAGGGGAAACCCGTCTTCTGGAAACCAATGGAACTGAACAGATTTGGGCAAGCACTTTTATTGCTTTTCATTAATCTAGAAAATCAGGGACTTGCATTTTTCTTTCTTTTCTTTTCCTTTTCTTTTCTTTTCTTTTCTTTTCTTTTCTTTTTTCTTTTCTTTTCTTTTCTTTTCTTTTCTTTTCTTTTCTTTTCTTTTCTTTTTTCTTTTCTTTTCTTTTCTTTTCTTTTCTTTTCTTTTCTTTTCTTTTCTTTTCTTTTCTTTTCTTTTCTTTTCTTTTCTTTTCTTTTCTTTTCTTTTCTTTTCTTTTCTTTTCTTTTCTTTTCTTTTCTTTTCTTTTCTTTTCTTTTCTTTTTTTTCTCCCAAGTAACTATTTTGACCTGAAACTGTGTATTTGATTTTATGTTTGATTACAGATTAGGATAACTACAAAAGGAGAACCCCTGCAGAACTGTATATCTCAATATTAATGTTGCCGTTTGTTTTGAACCACGTAGGAGAGTGGGCATTTCTTTTTTGGAATTGCAGTCTGGGCACTGACAGGATATAGTCACTCAAACACTTCCCAGTAATGCTTATTTAGCGTTTGCATTGTGGTGGCACGTGTCCAAAAGAGAGAGCAAAGGAAAACAATAAGTTGCCTGCTCAAGAGCTGACATCATAGTGTGAAATTTAAGTACTTGTTTTTGTGGTATTGTTATTAATCATGGGTCTGTGCAGGGGTCATCCTGTAATTCCAGCTACTGGAGTCCTGTGAATGCAAAGCTTGGCCTGAGAGTTTTGCTAGGGTTGCCTTTCATCTTCAAGTCTCCTGTATAGCAAACACACCAGAAGAACACGGCTCCAATTTGTCTTAAGCTTAACAAAAAATGTGTTTCTTCTCTTGTAATTTCTGAATTTGTTGTCTGTTTTATTAGCAAGATATTTCATAGGAAGGTTTGGGACCACTCAAGCATTTTATCTGTGAATAAGGTTTCCTTGTCTTATTTTACAGTTGCTTATTAGGTGCTCCCACAAAGCTTTTTCTTTCCATTATGGTATTGTTTGGGGCCTTAGTTAGAAAAATTGAAGAGGTGGACCTGGCAACCTTTCCACTTGGTTCCACAGGGGGACAGGTCCACCTGTCCATCGCTGACATAACCAGGAATGCTGCTGCATTTGATGAGGGTTAATTTGGTTTATGTTTTCTGGGCTTTCTTATGCTCTTCAGCTAGAGACAAAGCACAGAACACGGATAAGGAGAAATCCCTCTGGCACAAGGTCTATGATTTCTCCTCCTCAGCTATCACATACAGCACTAATGTGGTGCTGGCCTTCAGGAACCTTCAAATGTTCAATCTGAAGCTGCTGAACTGGCACAATAAAACACAATGTTTGTGAGAGTACGCTGGAACAAAGGATTTTCATCTAGCTTTACTCCCAAACCCAAGTTCAGTGAAGAAAATTATTTCTGGTGGAAAGGCTGGGGTGATCCTAAGCCCAGTCCAAGTACACATTTATTCACTTCTCCTCCCTCTTTGAAAAGGTGGCAGTGGTTCTCTAGATCTGTTTCTGTAGATTGGGTTTACTTCCCTAAAAACCAAATCTCATTAAATTGTCACATAAAATCAAACCTCCAACCTCACCAATGTGTTTGTGAAACAAAATTCAGACTGTCCCAAGGACAACTGCTGGTAGCAACACTTCTGGGCAGTGCCAGCCTCAGGACCTTAGGACCCACTGCAGTTGTGCCTGCTTGCTTTATATGAGTGGTTTGGAGGTTTTATAATGCTTTATCTTTTTGAAGGTGAAAGTTAAACACCATAAACATTCAAGTTGATTTATATGGGAGATTTACTTTTGTAACCCATTCCTTCTGTTCTTGTGTGACTCTTGGCTCTGTAATCCAGAGGCAAGGACAGGGGGAATACTGTTTGAGTGTCAAGGTGATCAGTAAAGCTGTTATTGAAGCTCTTCACTGGTCCAGCTCCTTTTCTTTGAGATGTCCAAAGGCTGTGCAAAATAACTCCTAAAACATCTGGACCAGTGGTCCCTGGCACTGTGTAAGATTGGTGGGATACACTCCCACTGACAGTAGAGCAGGACAGCCCTGAGCTGGCATCTCCAAACACCCAAATAAAATCTCTGTGTTGGGAGAATGACACCACCCAAATTAAAAGGTTGATCAGTCACAAATGGCAGGGGCCAGAGACGGACGTGCAAAAATGCCTTCAAAGCACACCAGGGCGAGGACCATAAATTGTGTGGATAAAAATGTGCTTCCCAAGAGCCAAAGTCATAACTTCCCATTGCTTCCCAGAGCAAATCCCGTCTGCTCTGTTTATTAGGTGGGACTGTGTATAGGCAGTCACTCTAAGTGTGTTTATTTTGAAGTCATCAGTTGTTCAGTAATCTCAGGCACCTCTGGGAGATTTAACTCAGATAGAGGATTAGGCTGGGGGTCGTGGGGTCACTGATATTAAGATAGAGAGAAGGGAAGGAAACAGCGTTGTTTTTGTGGCATTATCTGAACAGTAAGGAAAAATAAATTTGGGTTTTAAGCTGGCTTTAACCTGACTCTGAAGGAAATGGTTTACAAATCCAGCCAGCAAGCAGGCGACGGTGATGAGACCCTGCTTCTCTTTAAATTTGTTTTGAGCCACCCAGCCAAAACCCATGGTGGAAATGGCTTGATTAAGCAAGACTTCTCCAGAAATCTCTAAATTACAGTTTTCCTTTAGTATATTCAAGTGTTTGAGTTTCTGATTTTAACTTTCCTCCTAAAATAAAATCCCTTGGGTAGCTTTTGGGGCAGCAGTTTGAACCCAGCGCTGAGCTCCCCACGGTGACAGCCACGTTCTGGATGGGTTCAGCTGGTGGCCAGCATCACCTCTAGGTCCCAAAGCTGCTCTGAGGCAGAGAGCAGGGGCATTAATATCCTGGCACTAATGAAATCGTGGAGGGCCATCTGCCAAAATCGCCAACATAACTCATTCTCTCTCATTTGGAATCTTTGGTGTCTTATAAGAAGTGAATTTGTATTGTGGACTGCTGTGCAGGCTGATTTTTGAGGAACACATAGACAATTTTCTTCAAGATCTCTAACCCCCTGCAAATGAGACTGAAATAATACAATAGGTTCCAAACTTATTCAGAGGAGTAAGACCCAGACCATTAATGCAAGGAATAGTTTCCCCAGAATAAGAAAAAAAAAAAAAAAAGAAAAGGGGGGGAAAAAGGCATTGAGGGTAAAGTAAGTAAGGATTTGTTTATTGCCTTCTTAATATTTTATCATAAAACACACGGTCTCACCCTCAGGGCTTGTTGGGGGTTTGTATATGTGTGTGTGCCTGTGTGTATACATATTTTTGTATATAAAAATCCAGTAACATCCATTGTTTAAAAAATCAAAAATGAGAAGGATTTTGCTAAAAGCATTTTGGGAAAACCTCTGCTCTCATTTTTCCTGTCAATGTTTTTCTAAGCTTTTATTTTTATTCATCAAAATGTTTAGAATCCCCAGGAAATCCTGGGATGAGCCATTTCCTCTTCGAGCTGTAGCCTTTAGGGGAAAAAGAAAAAGCTCAGATCCTTTCAAACGTTAGAAATTTTTCAAACTGTGTTTTTTGCATGTTTTTTAAATTAGAGAAAAACTAAGTTAGGAAGATGCTTAACTTCAGGCTGTAGTCCTGGGAAAGCTTGATCTCTTTGTAGAAAAGCCTGAAGAGACCCTTAGATCTGGGCAAGGAAATCTTTTAGGCTTGGCTCTTAATGGGGAACCGATTGCCGAGTTGAGGTATAACAGGTTCAGTTGAAAGACCATATTTTTTTTTTCCTAAGTAAATTAAAAAATAGCATTTTTTAAATTTAGCTTTTTTTTTAAATTTTGGCTTTTCCTCAACCCAATTTATGTATGTTATTTGGCATATTACAACTTTTTATTGAGGCCGTTAGTGTCCTGAAGATCCTTTATTATTATTAATAATATTATTAGCATTATTGATGTTATTATTGATAATTAAATATCTGATCCTATTTGTTATATACATGAGATTTTGCAACCTCCTTTCCTTCACCTTTGGATAAACTTCAACGGGAATCGTAATTTTAAACTAATAAGAACTTCCATCCTACATACAAATATATACAAATACATATGTAAATTGCTGATTTTAAACTCCTCTGGGGCTCACTCCTTGAAGTGGGTTCAGTTGGTAAAGTTTCAGAAGGTAAGAATTCAGGTCCCAGACTGCAGCTCAGCAGGGGTTACCTTACCCAGATTTTGAGATGATTGGTATTCTCTGGGAAGGATGGGGCACTGCTGTTATAAATGAGAAAAGCTCAAAAAGTGGTGAAATACGAGACTGAGGGATGCAGGAGTCTTTTCATTAAAAATGACACATCAATCTAATTTTCCAGAGGTCTGAATTCGCAGTCACCACATACCACGTTATTTTAGGAAAAGGGTGTTTATTTATATAGTTTGTGACAAAAGTCTTCACTGCTGTTCTTCTGATTTATTCATCTACTTTTTATCAAGTTTCTTCAGAAGGTTCTTGGGCAGAGGAACATGTTAAGCCCAGGCTTGGTGGTTCAATAACTGGTATAAATTACTCCCACAGTCTGTCACAAATCTAAAAAGATTTGTGGTAATTCATGTGAAATTTAGTGGTCTTTTTTTTTTTTTGGTAGTTTTATTTGTTTGTTTGTTGGGCAGGGGTTGAGTTTTTTGGGTTTTTTTGTGGTAGTGGGCTTTTTGTTTGTTTGCTTGTTTGTTTGCAGTTTGTTGGGTTTTTTTGGTAATTCAAGGGAAAAAAGTCCAATATTTAAGGACGTTTATTTTTTTGGTTACCCAACATTACCTAGTAAATAATGCTTCTGCTTTGTTGTTTGCTTTCAGATTTGGGCTGGGAATACTAGACCAGTCTGGGTCTAGTGTTACAAATCTGTGTCTGGGACAGTGTTACAAATCTGTGTCTCTGTTCTCACTTTCAAAATGGGTAGGTGAAGGAGGAAGGACTAAAGGAGGGAGACCAATAATGAATTCCCTAAAGTTTCTGTTACTACAGCATGCACAGAGTCCCAGTACAACACCTGTGACTTCAGAAGTTCAGAAGATTTTGATGTTTCTATCAAAAACATTTCAACTGAGTTTGGGCTTTGGATTTAAGTCGGGGAACAGGAAACAGTCAGAGGCAATAGAAGTTTCTTCATTTAGAGGTGTTTTCTTTCCAGTGTCTGTCATGTAGCAAATTTACCAGCACAAAGAGCCCAAGAGTTCTCAGGCTGTGACCTCTGAGCAGTATATATCTGTTGAGAAGTTGTACTCTGTGGAGAATATAACAGGGTCTCGCTTCTGAATACTTTTCCATTTGGGAATGCTTAAAGACCATCCCTTGTTACTGCGGGCCAGAATGGATCAAGGGAATAGACTTCAAGCACAGGAAAGTCTTTCAAACTTTTGTCCTTTAGACTTTGCTGTTTTGATTCCTACTGTCTTTAACTTTTTCTCTCTTTTCCTCTCTGTGTTTCTGCAGGTGCTGTTTGCTCTAAACCAAACTCTGCTCCAACACGAAAGCCTTCGAGCAGGGAGTTTGCAGGCCCCTTACACCACTGAGGATCTCATCAAGCACTACAACTGTGGAGACCTGAATGCTGTGATATTCAACCATGACACTTCTCAGGTGAGCAGAATTGTTCCAGATGGGCCAGAGAATTGAGGAAAAATCAGCTGCTTTAATAGCAATATCGCAGTCATCACTTCATTTTCTGACTCCTCTTCCCCTCTTCCTTTTAATGCCCTGTGTTTTCTTTCCACACGTGCCTCATTTGCCTGGTGAGAGAGTGGAATTTCCCTGGTTTTGCTCAGGCTCTAGGGAATCATAGAATGGTTTAGGTTCAAAAAGACCTCCAAGATCATTGAGTTAACTGCTAACCCAGCACTGCCAAGTCCACAGCTAAACTGTGTGCCCAAGCACCACATCCACACGTCTTTTAAATACCTCCAGGGATGGTGACTCCAACACTTCCCTGAGCAGCCTGCTCCAACACTTGACAGCCCTTTTGATGAATAAATTTTTCCTAATATCCAATCCAAACCTCCCCTAGCACCACTTGAGGCTGTTACCTCTTGTCCTATTACTTGTTACTAGGAACAAGGAATGGACTGCCTGGAAAACTTTCCTAGGCATGTTCTTGAAAAAAAGTTGATTCTGGATGTTTGGGGCTGTTGAATGCAGGCCTCTCATTAAGGGGGGGGGGGGTCGGGCTCTCATTAAGGGGGGGGGGGGTCGGGGACTCTTTGTAATATTTGAGCTTACATATGAAGAGGAAGTGGACTTTATGTAAATACTCTATAAAGTAAATAACTTCTTGAACATGTCATAATTCAATAATTTTGTATGTGTCTCAGGCAGCCCTTCAGTCTCTGTTTATCTTAGTTATCCAAAGCTATTAAAAACTCTCAAGGGAGCAGAAATCTGCTTTCCAGACCAGTGTGATGCTTCATGGCAAACTGAGATTCTCGTTTAATACGTAGGTTCCTCTTTCCTCTTTCCAGTTAATTCTGTGAAATCTTGGTCTTTGCATGTCATCTCCAACATCTCAGTTTTTGATAAATATACCCAGGTTCCTGTCTCAGGTGCAGTGACTCACCTGTGTAAATTTGACAGCCATAGTATTATATGTGTTTTGCCACTGAAGGAATTAAATCATGATAGCAGTTTACCATTAGCAGATGCAAATCAAGGAGAACTGTGTCACTTGAAGAGAGAACTGAGATGGGGTAAGCTCAATCTGTGGATTGGGGCAGAGGTCTCTGGGTCATTTTATCTTGCCATCACTATTTTGGGTTGCACAGGGCTCTGTGGGTCACTTGTTTCTCAGCAGAACTGAGAAAGTGGGGCCCCAATGTGGGATAAAAGCCCTTTGCTGTCCCAGTTAACTCAGTCCTAGAAAATGAAGCACTGTTGTAGCATGACCAAGCAGGACCAGGGTGATTAATGTGGCAGCACTGAAGCACAAGAGTGTGTGGTACCAAAGCTGCCAGAGCTGTTCATTCTGGTCAGCCTTGTGCTGAAAAGTAAGGGGAGAAAGGGAGAAAGCAACTTGGGTAGGAACACATCTTTAAAGATGGAGGATGTGAGTTGGAAAAGGTAGAGAGCTCATGACTTTAGAGGATCCTGGAGAAGTCAGTAGTTGTAACCATTCCTGCAATGTTGAGGCACAGCACACATGATAAACAAGGAATAAACAAGCAAGATGTAGTGGAATATTTGCCATGGATGCCATGAAAGCATCACTAGTAGCCAAGCCCACGAAGACAGTCCTGGTATCTGGATGTCCTGTGCCACTTTTTAATTGCCAGTAAATTTTAATTACCAGTAAAATTTTCATCAGTAAAGCCTTTGACTCGAAGACAAGTTGTGGTCATTCATAGCAATTGCATGGACTCACAGACACCTCTGATTTATTGACACATTGTCCTGTAACAGACCTGTGGGTTAGACTTGAGAGGAACCGTTTGCTGTAAAAATTTCTTTATCCCTGCATATTATTGGATCAAGTGTGAGTTTCAAACCAATGTTAAAGACAGAAGAAACAAGCCAACAGCCAGTCAGAGTTCAAGCACTGGTGTTAGTCATGGTCCCAGGGTGCACGCAGTTGATGGAGATTACAACACTTACAGGCCATGGAAAATTAAAATCCCTCTATGTATACTGGTCCCTGCAGAACTCTAAATATTGTGCAGTACTGTTGGGTAAAGAGTTTTTTGTTTGGTAGTGTTTTTATAAACCAGCTTTATACCATTTATTTTAACTGCAAGCAGAACAAAATAGAAAATTAAAACATAAAATAAACTCCCTATTCAAGTCAGGTTTTGCCAGTTGGGGTCATTCCAAAGTTTGTTCTGTGTGGTTTTTTGCAAGGATGAAAGACTCTGTCTGTCAAGGAGAGTTTTCGCCATTTGGTTATCAAATTAGATTAGCCTGGCTCAGATATTACACATGAAAGATCCCCTGTGGGATCTCTCTCTGGAGACATTAAATGCAGGCACAGGGATTTATCATGTGCTGAGTCTATTGCAGTTAAGGGCAGGTACCCTTGCTGGTCTTGGGAGATGAGAGTGCCACAGTGATTTTGGAAAGTGTGTCTGTTCTTCCATGATATCCAGCTGCTGGCCCAACTCTTTAGAGGTCTGATAAGACCTTGGAGCTGGTACTGTTAACACAACCTTGAAATACCACATAGAATGGAACAGAAGATCAGGAATGGAGTTGTAAGAATCAACACCTGTGTGAATGATGGAGGCCAGGAATTCAGCTCCATCCTGTGCAGCCCAGCAGAACTGCAGAAGGATGTGACTCTCACTCTTTGAGGATTGATTTGGGGGGCTACTTAAGGTTATTCATGCCTGCTTGTTCCTTGAAGGTTATCAGCAGCTGCAGAATAAAGGTGAAGCTGTCCATCAGTTGGCTCAGTTCCGAGCTGATGGTTGAGGTGGCTGTAATGGACTGGGAAGGAGGTGGCAAAGTCTAAGGTCACTGTGGGGACAGTGGCAGGGAGAAGGAGAGTATTTATGTGGGTGCAGTAACTTGCTAAATGCCTCCAGCATCACTCTTGGGAGATGAAGCATCTTCAGGAGCTGTCTGCAAGATGCTGAGGTGCCTTTAGAGCAAAAATCATCCTGGAGCAGAAAGGAGCAGAAGAGGAAATACCAGCACTGTTGACCTGACATGTTAGAGATTAGTTCCTTCAGCCTCCCCAAGAGAGTTTGGGAAGTGTGCCGTTTCCTGCACATTCCTGAGTCCTGCAGCATTTGGGAGGAGAGGGCAGAGCCCTTCTGGGACCAAGACTGTGCCAAGGTGGTGCACGGACAGGATGGTGCTGGGAGGAAAAGCGAAGGGAAAGGTACTTCCTAGTCCAAAGCAGGTTTCAGTCAGAGCACAGCTCCTTTGTCACCCATGGGTAGGGACAGGACCACCCCAGGGAGATGCTGCTCACTTTGGGGTTGGGAAGTGCAGCTTAGCCAGGGTGCCCAAAATGAAGGAGTGTGAGCAGGGCCCCCATGTCCCTGACTCTTTCCCAGAGCTGTCAGCCCTGAGGAGAGCGGAGGAGTAAACAAATCCTTCTCACTTGCAGTGGGTTTTTAAAATTTTATTTTAATTAAAAACAGTGAAAGAGGAAACACCTCTGCTTTCCTGTGGTTGTATTCCATTAATTATTCCTCTCCCTCTCTCCAATTTTTTAAATTTGTTCACAAGCACCATTTTTCCAAATGCAAAAAATCCTTATTTAAACTCAGTAAAATTTTTAGGGGCTGACTTTACTAAGTTAGACTATGATCCAAAAGTGAAGTAGGAAACATCTCTCTTTCTTCAATAGCCTTCCTAAAACACTTGATTCTTTTGTGACTTTTGCAATCAAGAGGCTTATGTTGAGGCTTCTGGGCAAAGAGTCAAAATGATACCAAAGAGGAAGTATTCTAAGCTAAAGATAGGATGGGTGTATTTTCTGCTCTTTCTCCAGACTGTTTTCCCCCTCAAAGAAGTCAGTTTCTTTGTCTGCTTTTGTAAGTGTTCCCTAAAAGCAAAAATATATTGGATTAGATCAGTAGTTTTAACTTCTGTATTCCGTCTGAAGCCCTCACTAGGGAATTGAGGTCAGTGTGTCCAGAAGTATTAAAATGCAAAAAATCTGTAAGTTCAAAATTGGAAAATTATCTGTCTCCAGATTATACTTTTTCTACCTGAGGCAGCTGAGAAATTGCCCAATGACCCAAAGCCTAGGTAAAGAAAAAGCAGGGTGCAGAACAATTTATTGTGTGGGGGTTTTTGCACAAATGACTTCTTGTGGTCAGTTTTGAGCTATTCACTTTTTAAGGACAGTTCTGTAAAGCAAATTCATCTTTGCCAGCATTGAATTAGCTGGTTCTGTGGTTCCTTGTACCCCTATATACACTTCATTAAGGGGAAAAATTGAAAATACAAGGCTGAGATTTTTTTTTCCTTCAGCCTTTTCCAAAAAATTATAGCTGTGGTCTCCAGCTGTTGTCGCTCATCTTCTGTCCCCAGCCATTCTCCTGACCTGAGGAGAGGCTCCTGTCCCAGGAGAAGATTGTTTTTCCTCTCTCATTGCTGATCTGGCACATCAGAGACCTGCAGCTTTGCTGATAACTTTATAGACAATTTCTACTGGCTCAACTACCCAGGTTTCATACATGTTATTTGTGTGTCCCATTTAGGGTTAATAGCATGGGGCAAGAGTCATACCTGACACTTCCAAAGCACTGTTCATCCAGGGAGCCTTTATTGAGAGCCCATTGAAGTAATGGAGAATATTTCCATGCCTTCAGCAGGCTTTGTATTCCTCCCAGTGGGCCCAGCCATCACTGGATATCAAAATGAACAAAACAAGTGAGTGACTAACCCAGTTTACAGGCTTTGTGCTCAGCTCAGCATAATGATCTTCTGCTTGCCAGGAGGTGTAAGGTCTTGACTTCATCCCACACAGTTAAACAAGCTGTGCAGTGAAGTTGTTTGGTGGTCACCACGGCTTGCAGACAGGTCTCAAGCCTCTTCAGGTGCTGTGCCTCCTCCTTCAAGCTGTGTCCATCAGAAACAACCAAGCTTTTTGGATACTTTGCTAGAATGATGCCATCCATATCTCAAGTTGTCTCTGCAGTTCGAAATGCCATGGGTTAATGTGGATTTAGATGGTGGATGTTGCCTTCTGAAAAGCATATGATGATCTTGATAACACAACATTAGAGATTCATACACTAAGCCCATGTCAGTATCAGCCTCCCTAAACTAAAGAAAATGTTTAGTGCCTTACTTCACAAGGCACTTGCTGTTTATAAATCACCAGGTTGTGTTATGTACCCCTTTAAAAATGTTATCATCCTTCACTGAAATCTGTCCTTTAAGATTTAAGGGTCCTGATAATTCTAATTACATCATTAACTTGCCCCATTGTCATTCTGGATAAGATACAACTGGATTTCTGGCTCACTTCTCGAATCAATGAGAACTATCTGTGGAATGCTCCAGCTTCAGTAACTGCAGAAACACACAGCCGAGACCATTAGGTAGAGTGTTGAATGACAAGCAGACCTAATTTGTCCAAGGAATGGAGTTTTATCTAGGGCAGAGGAAGATAAATCCATGAACTGAAGGCACAGCTATTGTAACGCAACGCTCTGGAAGCATCTTATCGTTCTCAGCCGTAACAAAGTGCAGGCGAGCTGGCACAGCCTCCTGTTCTTCCAGGGAAAATGATTGTGGGCTTTCCAGCAAAGCAAGTGCAGGGTTCTCTTGGGTGCCAGGGGAGCCATCCCACGAGTTTCCCATCGTGGCTCCAGGCAGAGGGTCGGTCACGCTTCCAGGAGTGATTGTCAGGAGGACGTTGATGGCAGTCCTGATGCCAGGCGGGTGCTTGGTGACACGGCTGCTCAGGGCTGCCTGTGCCACGGCCAGCAGAGCCTGGCCCCCACCTTCTCCTCTCTGGAAATGCTGCTGCACAGGGGCTGCCTTCCCATAGCTCAGAAGAGCTCCTGCGCTGCTCTGGTGGGATCATAATTTCTTCCCACTTGCACCTGAGTTACAGCTCTGTGTTTTGGTACACTGTGAGCATTTTGGAAGTGAATGAAAAAGCAGAAGTGTAGCCAAAATTTTCAGAGTCTAATTTTCATATTATGTCAGTACAGGATTCCAGATTGGAGCAATATTGTATTTTGGCTTATGTGTTTCAGAAAATTGGTTGCAGATCCAGACTGAGTGAAATCTACTTGTTGATGACAGTGCTGGGGAAAACATTGCAGAGATTGTTTTTTTATTAATAACCTGGAACATGCCCAGATAATTTTCATGCTACAGGTTTTGAAAATAGGTTGTTCTTGCTTGAAAAATTTCATTACATCTTTGCATTTGGAGTTGTTTTACCTTGGAAGTTCTCTCCCTCCTCTTTCCATGAGGAAAGCAATAGGAGAGGAGAGAGAGTCGGAGAAATTGGAACAAGGCATTTAAAAGCTAAGATTTTTCTTTCACACTGCTGCATTATTAGAAAAAGAACATATTCACCTACAGAAAATGGCTGATTTACATTAAAACACTTAGGGATTGTTGGCTATCTGTATTTATTAGTTAGGGAATAGACTATAAATGAGTATGAAAGAGCGATTGGTAAAAATATTTGGAGTTGAAGGTGCTGCTTTCTGTGCAGTGCTGTATGTTTGCTGTAAAGCATTTACTTTCCCTTCTTTTTAAAGAGCTGGTTTATGAAGTGTTTCTTGGAAAGACTTGTTAAAGAGAAATGAAAAAGACTTGTTAGTATTTTAAATAGTATCTTGTTGGTTGAATGTACAAAGTTCTTTTTTTTTTTTCTTGTTTTATCGGGAAGATATATTTGCTCCTCATTATGACAGTGAGGGGGGAAAAAAATGGGATAAGGGGGCAGCTTGGTTGGTTTGGCAGGACATGGCAGGATTAATGTTAGACATTATTGAAAAGACTGTGATCTTGGGCACTCCTGGACACAACATTTCCTGATCTGACACTGTTGCTGTGCATTACCAAATGGTGAATACCATCGGTCAGGTATCTCCAGTGTAAACTGGTTGAGCTCTCTGATGGTGACTTCAAACCTGGATCTTCTGTCCTCTGAGGGAGCTGGTACTGATAAACCCAGAGGCTTAGAGAGTTCCACCAGCCTGGATGCAAAGAAATCCATTTCAAGGGTAACTTAATCTGAATTATTCCTTATTTTTCTCCTCACTGGTCCTTATTCCATTTCTAAACGCTTTCTTGGAGATGTTCTCCATCTTTTCGTCTGGTAGCAGACCTCTTAAGTAACCCCACCTTAAAGAAAATTAAAATTAGTTCAAAAGCCACCATCCAGTTTGTTTGAGATGCCAGCATAACTAGAAAGCTGGTTGGACTGGGAGAAGCCTGGATTTTTTCTAGGGCCACTCTCTGCCATTGCAGAGCCACCTCTGCAATGCACTCCCTCGAGTGCCAGCTCCAGAGGTGCCGTGTCCAGCCCAGCTGCTATTGTGTTACAAACCAGATTTCTGCTCCTTGCTAAGTTATGTGATACTGTGCAAATCATATATTTCGGACCAGACTCGCCTAGAGTTTAAACTAATATTGCAAACTTCACATGCACATTCAGGCTTTTCCTAGAATCTCACTAAACAGGAGTGGAAAGAAACTCATTGAAGAGCGCTGAACAATGCATATCCAAGACAACCAAACCTGAGTTTGTACCCACTCCTAACCAGCTGTTCTCCCACTGTGTAACAGAAGACAAAATGAAAAATACCTTAGGAAAAAGAATTGCATTTCTTTAATAAACCAACCCCAAACCCAAACCTTCTGGCCCCAGTCTTTTCAGTTTATTGCCCTGCTTTGCCCTTTGATCAGTATCTTTACTTGGGTGTCATGGCAATATAATAGGTGATGGTTTTAGTGTCAGAACAGAAAAAAAAATATTCTTTGTCAAAGAAAAGAAAGCATTTGGAAGGGAAATAGAAAAACTTGAACTTTTCCATATGTTTGCAAGCTCATGAAAGCTGGCCTCAAAAAAATCCCAATGTTAAAAGGGTTTTAAGTGTGGCAAGAGTATCATTAGGTTGTTGAGATTTACCCTCCCCTCCAAAACCCAAACCTTCATTTGCATCCACTGCAGGCTTGTCATCCTTAGTCAATTAATGAGCAGGTCCCTGTAATCTGGTCCTAAATATACACCACATAGTTGGGTGAAGCTTGCAGAAAGGGGGCCGGGATCATTGTTCTGACTGTGTTTTGTTAAGACTTCTTTAATCAAAACATTCATTCAGATAGAGAGGCCTGCTGCATATTTTGGCATCGCGACCAAGGGGAGCAGGGACGAGGTTGGGGTGGGGAGCGAGGCCTTGGAGGAGGGGTTGGTGTTGCTTGCTTCTTTTTCTCTTTTTTTTTTCCCAAGTGCTCGGAAAGCAGCTATTTAACTGGTGTGGAAAAACAAATAGAAAACATACATGGAGGTCATGACTTCTCAGGGATTTGCTGAAAGTCTTTTTAACAGGGATGGAAGTATCACCGCCCAAGCTGTGTGTGAGTGTGTGAGATGCACAGCCCATCCCTGTGGCCTTTCTGCCTTTTTTTTTTAAAAAACATGTTTTCTTTCGGCCCAAATGGGCAGAGAAGGTGGAACTAGGCGGGACACACAGCTGTTGTTTGGCCAGGTGCCACCTGGAAGAGCAGCCCTGGCAGGATGGGTTTGGTGCTCCCAGGGAGGGTCTCCACGCAGGTGCAGCGGAGGCTGAAACTGCAGATACAGGAGTGTCCAAGGGCTGCAGCCCACCCTGTCTGCAGGCAACTTCACACTCAGGCCAGCAATGACTCCTACAGCTTTTGTGTCACCTGCAGAGCTGCTTTTTAAAAGTATCATGCACTGTCCATAGAGACTTCACTGGCATTCAGCCTGCTGTTCCCCTCCACATCTTCTCCTATACGTAATTTCCCTGCATTTACAAGTTTAGATGCTCCGGTGATTCCTAGACCTGAGGTAGCCAGTTTGGAACTCAAAGACCTCTGTTTTCACACTCCAGTTGCCATGGCACGCTGAGGGGTGTCCCACCAGCTTTAAATCAGAGAGTTCAATTACAGAAATCCCACTGACCTGAACTGTGATGTAACTGCAATGTCTATGGACCATGAGCAGTGCTGGGAGGTGGGCAGGGATTAGCTCATGGCCAGAAGTGGCTCCCCAGAGTTTGTCCCAAGACATGTTCTTGCTTGTGTTCTTCACTTCCCTTCAAGCAAAAAGTATTTTTGCCCTATTTTCCTGCTCCAACTCTGGAAAAGGGAAAGGAGTGATGGAACTGAACTTCACTCTGAAGATGAAAAACTCCTTTTACAGTCCACTCAGACTTGTAATATATTACTTAAATTTTGGTGCTTAAAAGAAAGCCATAATGGGTCAATCACATGCTCAAACTAGACACTGCTCCTTCCTGGTTTCCCTTTTCCATAACAAGCTGGAAGTTTATCTTCTTGGCAGCTTTGGGCTTTGGGTTAAATCAGTTTAACCCGACACTCCCTCCTTGGCCATTGCTGGTCTCCCTCATGATGGAAACTTGGGAGTGCTGGAGGAAAACCAGTTGAGTTGGCAGCATCTTTTGCTTTTGTGACAGCCACGTCCTCCTTGAGGAGATACTTGTTCTCACAGCCCATTCACTTTGCACTGTTCCAGTCCTTCCTATCAGAGGCTGCAGTAAGAGGATATTGCTCTCCCCAATGCCAGAAGGGTCCATAAATCAGAGGAAAACAGGTGTCTTCCAAGTCCAGAGCAGTATATTGTGCAGCCCTGCAGTAAAAGCCACAATTCCTTGTCAAGGCTGGTTAAAAGGAGGGTATCCTCCCTTCATAAAGGAACAATAACTCGAGCTCAGATGTCAGCCTCTGACCCAAGAAGGGCTGGTGTGAATTTAGGGCTGTTCGGTTTGCTGGAGGAGCCAGCAGGTTTTGGGATGCTGTTCTGGCCCCCATAAGCTGCCTGTCAGCTCTTGAGATCCTTATCTTTCACAAGGCTGTCAACTGTATAAAGGTTCCTGACCTGCATGGTGCAGGGAAAATCCTTCAAAGCAGGATCCCTTACTTGTCTTCCGGCCTCTGCCCACGTAAAGCTCATAAACCAGAAGACTAATAAAGAGAACCCAATCTTTATCGTGTTTTAAAGAAATTAATGTAGTTGTCGCCATCTGGGAGCAACTCCCTGCTCACAACTGGAGATAAGGATTACGAGGCAGAGCCCTCCTGCCAGAGAAGGATGGATGGGGTTTGTATTGAGGTGCTGGACTGGAACTCTGGAAGCTGATGGCCAACTCTCTGCCTTGCCATAGCTGTGCCTTTTGACCCTGGGTGTGCCACCTGCTGTTTTCTCTATTTAGCCTATGAACACTCTGGGGAGAGAAGGAGAAATAAGGAAGTAAGGCATTTTCATTATTAAGAGATCCCCTGCAGCTGTCGGTGATGATGCTGTTCTTGCAGCAGTCTGGAGTTTGGATATTTCACAGGAGATGAGGCTGGAAATCCTTGAGTCATCTGCTGATTAGGACAGTAGGAGAGAGGAGTCTCAAAAACCAAGAGGATTGACCAAGATATAGGAAGATAATAGCTGGAGAGGTTTTAGGATCACTGTCTAGTTCATGGCAAAGGTTGGCTTGCCATTTCCCTACCTCAGCTTCCTCCTCTCCATCTGCAAGTAGAATTAGGGTTGAAGATCATCTCTGCCCCCATGCAGCTGAGGAAAGGCACGCAGCTCTTTATTCCAGTGTTGGTACTCTTGGGTTTTGATTGACATAATACTACAATTTGAATGCACATTCCAGAAATACTCTCTCATCACTGGAACAGAGCAAGGCTAAGCAAGGTTA
This sequence comes from Aphelocoma coerulescens, assembly GCF_041296385.1. Classification (NCBI taxonomy): domain Eukaryota; kingdom Metazoa; phylum Chordata; class Aves; order Passeriformes; family Corvidae; genus Aphelocoma; species Aphelocoma coerulescens. Next base: position 25,222,661 of record NC_091022.1, on the reverse strand, counting down.
TCAGAGGATTGGGAAATGTAGTGTATGGGAGTAGGAACGATAACACTGTTACTCCACATGTGATAGTGATTTGATACTGGACTGATTCTAGAGCAGTTCCACTGTAGCCAATAAATCCAAAGGAGGAAAAAAAAAACCATAAAGTTGATAGTGCTTATATGTGTCCAAAAAAATTATTTGCAGATAGGTGTTCACAACTCTGGCATTGTGCCTCTACCCAGAATATTTGTCCAAATATTAAAAAATAGTAAATAAAAAAAATGTACTTAAATATAGTCCTGTGTCCGTGAATTTTCAGCTGAGCTTTGGCAGTAAGCCCTAAATGTGATAAAAGACTCTGCACCAATATATTTTGCTTTTCTCTTCTTTTTTTTTTTTTTCATATTTGTCTTTTCTTTCTCTCTGTCTCTACAGACAAAGCTGACAGCATAGCATAGATCTTGAGTTATGGCTGATGCATTTTTCCAAGCTGAAGTATCTTGTTAGCTCTTATGCTAATGATTGCAGCAGAATCCAAGCCTCTGTGGAAATTTATTGGAAGAGAGGTTACTGCTGAGCATCGTCTTGGACTTTGGATCTTCCTTTGGGTCCCTCCAGAGCTAGACTGAGCCAGTGCCTTGTATGTAACATCAAGGTAGAAAGTCTTGCTGTCCCCATTTTACAGATGGACCTTTGAGAGACAGGAGGAATAAAGCCAAATGCTTCAAAGACACTTAGTGGAGGTTAAGTGCCGAGTTTCCTTTGAAGGTTTAAACCCAAATGACATGCTTGTGATCATGTAAGAGATTTGTATCACCCACGGGAGCAGAACCATTTTTTCAGGGTAGTGTCATAACCACTCCACAATCCTTCCTCTTTCTTCTCCCTAAAGCTCCCACTGACTTCAAAGGTGAAGAATTATGGCCCACATCCCACAGCACTGTGAGCTCAGACGTGTGTACAGAGCTTTATCCACACATATATTCCAGCAAGGATACTGACTCAAGTAAAACTCCACAGACAGTGGGGAGGGGAAGAAATTTTTGCAAGGCTGGGATTTCTCTTTTATTCTTATAGTCCCTTCCTTTAACCTCAAAAGTTTAACTGAGAAGTGCAGAGTGTACCTAATGACTGAGTTTGGGGTCCATCTGTACTGTCCATAGGAGAACTGTAACCCAAAGAAAGCAGGAACAGAAAAAAGGAGGAGTGCTACCTTATTAAGTAAAACAAAATATTCTTTATATTGAACACCTCAGTGAGATACATTATTAAGTTTCCACTAGAATTTTATATATATATATATATATATATATATATATATATATATGAGTAGGTTGGGGTCTCAGAAAACCGCACAGCTTGCAGAGACTGGACATAAAGAATCTCTTTATCTCTTGTCAGGGGTATCCAGTACAAGTGAGCACACCCCAGGTGATGTGTTTTTCTGCTGATCCAGCTGTTACTCTCCTAGTTGAACAGCAAAATTAGCAGCTTGGATTTTTCAACAGTCATATCATCCACTCCATTGTACATTTAAATACTGGTAGCAGTATTCAGCTATTATTAGGAGATCAGTTCTTCACCCAGTGGCACAGCAAATGTCTCATTCATTCACTCAGCTCAAAAACAGCAGATACATATCATTAAAATGTTAAAATTAATTTTTTCACAGAATGGAAACAAAATAAAAGTAGAAGAGGGAAGGTGCATCCTTTTGGTGCATATTTAGCCCATCCTTTTAAAATAACAGGTCTTCTCTTTTCAAAAAAAAACCCCAAACTTAAATTCTGGCTCCAGTTAACAGTTTCCTAATTGCGTGTGACTGTTTCTTGACTTCCTGATCCCTGTCTGGTTTAAGGGCTTCTTAAATCAACAGGAGCAGCTGTCTCCCTGAAGCCAGGCATGGTGTGTGTCACTGACTGTGGAAAGGACCTGGATACAGGGAGGAGCAGAGGTGATTAATGGGGCAAGTGTCACAGCTCAGAGTGTGGTTGCACTACTGTGTAAGGGCATACTTACTGCAGTGATTTATCTTCTGTCCTCTGCCACACGCACGCAGAAACACATGTGCAGATTTTGGTTTTGCCAGGCATTAGAAATGCAGGAATGCACACGGTGCAGCAGGACCTGCAGCTGATGCTGTGCTTCTCTAGGTGATGCCTTCCTTTGTCTTATTCCTTGGGCAAGCCAAAGGAACATTGACAAAACCCAGTCTTCGGTTTTAAGTTTGTCTCTCTGCCACTGGCAAACTTCTTCCCACAGAAGAGAAGGAAAGAAGGGAGGGGGGACGAAAGGCAAGTAAATAGCTCTGGTTTGTGTACTGTACTTTAGGTTAGATAAAGAGAAGGAATAAACTGTAGGCTAAATGTTGGATGTAGGATTGCAAGTGATGGAGTTGCACAGGGAGATGAAATGTGCTTCCTTTCTTGGCAAAGACCTTGTTGGTCTATGTCTAAATACACCATCTGGTTTTGGGCTATCTGGACCTCCATCATCAGTGGGATGCACAAAGCTGCTTGGTCCCCCAGCACTACTGCTCCTGCTTTGTGTAGGAGCAGGTTGTGCTCACAGGCAAGGCTGTGCTTTGTTTTCCCCAAAGCATCTCAAGTGAAGGTCCCAGCCTTCACTGCCCTTCAGCCAGAAGCAGGGAAGAAGAGACTTTCTTATGTGGGTGTTGAGCCTTCAGAAGCTTCCAGAAAATGTCACCTTGCAGTTCAGTGCCTAAAGGCTTCCCTGACTCCTGCCTGAGAGCCCCAGTATAGAGATGCAAAGGCTTGTGATATCTCCATGGACCAATTGATTTGCAGCTTTGCATTACAGAGGTTGCTGCTAGTGTAAAATGGCTACTCATTCCTCAGACTTTACTCCTACAATGTAAGTCTCTCCCACCTGGTTTTTCACCAGGAATGGAAGCCACTAGTCCTTCGCTGCTGTAGCCAGCAGCATTTTATCTCTTTGACACCATCAGTCTGGTCCTGCATCCCTTTGAGACAAACACTATTCTTGCCAGACGTGGAGGCAGCTTCCTTGGGTTTTCACAGGAAACTGGTGTCTCCAATAGGTCTGACTTAATGGGACTTATTACTTGTTGAGTGCTGGCTCAGGGCTAAACTGAGAACAAGGTGCAAAGTACTTGCATGCTCTGAGGAGTTCACAAGTTACACTGGTGATGCCAAGCCATGCTGGAAAGCCTGGAGGAAGGAATGACTCAGGGTAATGCAACTGAACTCTTAAAGAAAGACATGCTGTGAGGAGCATGGTGATTTGGCAAGGCACACTGAGAAGCAGTTTGGAAAATCAAAGGTCCATCTGGTCTGTGAGACCCAATAGGCTGGGGCAGGGTGCCTGAGATGGAGTGTTAGCTCCATCCCCTTGGGATCCCATAGTTCAGGAATGTGGTCCCTTTTTCTTTCTCACTCAACTGGGTACAGCCTTTGGTGTGTAGACTTATCCTGCATAATGCATGGTCAGAAATCTCTTCTGCTTGGTCCCTCACATATATTAGGAGTGATGCAGATGGGGCTGCAATGAAAAAGCTTTAAGGAGAGTCACTGGGAAAATGCAAATCAGTTTTTCTCCTTAAGACTTGCTGAAAGCTTTTGGGGAGGCATTATGAGTGAAGAGGGTGGGAAAAGAAAAAAAAATGTTGTGATAAAACCGTGTGGCCAAGTGGAATGGGAAGAGGTGGGCTGAAAAACACAAACTAAAGGCAAGTTTTAGAAAATGAGCACAGGAATTTGGTGTAGTAGAAAACCAGAGAAAGAATTAACCCAAGTAACAGAGTCACTGCACCAAGTGTTTCAGCACAGCGAGTGAGGGATGGTCCCCTCATGGGCTGTGCATGCAATGTCATTACCACCGACTCAGATTAACACTGGAAATCCTGGCAGCTTTACATGTACCTGGGGACTCAGAAATCTGAATCTGGGGTTTGCAGCTTAAGCTGCTTTCCAGTGGTGAGGCACAGAAAATCACCAGAATGTGCCTGAGTCCTGTTAGCAGTCATCAAACACTGCTCCCTTACAGCCCTTCTCTCTGCAGGGCACATGGGCTCCCAAACCTTCATGGTAGGCCTGGGACCTTCACTGTGTCAAAACAAGTTGTTGTTCTAATAATCAGAGACTTTTGGCTTATCTGTGTGTTACAGCTTGGATCTTGGCTCATTCCTGGGTCTGCTGCCCTGACCAAAGTCCTTGGGGTTTCAGCCTTTCTGCTGTGTCTGTGAACATCTCTCCTCACAAAAGCAGGGACTGAAAGAGCAGTTCTTGTGGAAGTCTCTTCCTCGGATATATCAGGAATGCTCCAGGGATTTATGTGTTGGAATGCATGGTTTTCTCTGGTGAGACCTAATAGCTTGTAAGGATTAGGAGCTTTACCCTGTGTGCATCTTTCTATGTCTGCATTTGCTATCCTTTCCTCTTTTTAAACTGTTAGGTTCATATGCAAGCCAAATCCTACAGTCCTTACTCAGTTCATGGTGACCTCAGCTGAGAACAGATCACAGGATTTCGGTATTAAACAGCCAATGATTTTTTCTGAACAAGCAGAGAATAAAGGTCCAAGTAACTCACCCAAATGTAATGCCTGAAACTACATTTTGATGAAGGGACAGAGAAAAATCAAAATGAACTAGTTTCCTTTAGTAAAATAGTAGTTTCACTTTAAAAAAAATATATAATCCTTGGGAATTTTTTCTGTTCTTTTTTTTTTTCTAGACTTCCTAACAACCTCCCATGCTCTGATCCTCTAGTGGATTTTTGTGGGGTAGTGATGCTCACGTGGCTTAAGTAAGGCTGAATTAAAACATGCAGTGTTCTGGGGGTACCTTAACCAATGCCACCTAAGCTATGGCCTCTCTCTCTGTTTCAGGTCCCAAACTTCATCAACACAACACTCCCACCCCACGAGCAGGTGACAGCTCAGGAAATAGACAGCTACTTCAGACAGGAGCTCATCTACAAGAGGAATGAGAGGATGGGGAGAAGAGTGATGTCACTTTTAAGGGAGAACAGAGACAAGAGCTTCTTCTTTGCCTTTGGAGCAGGTATGGCATGATTTTTCTGTTTTACTCAGTTACCATGATTGGAAGTAAAGTGTCTGGAGTGTTTAAGGTTTCTGGGCCCGTGGGAAGATTTCTCAGGAGGCTTCCCTTTGAAGCAGAAAGACTTTTGTGTGTCCAGACCCACTTCTAAAATGGAGTAAGCAGTTGTAGGAGGTGGATCTAAGTCCAGGCAGGCTGCACACAGGCTCCACTCACTGTGTTTTCCATCTGACTGTAGAAATGTGAAGCTGTAAGTATTCTTCATATTGTGTTTGTTTCCTTCCCAGACCTGTGGGCTGCTTGGCCACAGGTGTAGGAGATGGTTTGAGTGCCTTTGAATTTGCAAGCCCAGGTGGCACAGGCAGGTGTATGTGGCTCCAGGTGCTGGCCCAGGGTTTCAAACCTTCTGGGGTTACTGCAGTTAGACCATCCCAATGGGTGACTGAGCTACTTTGGTGGTGTGTCTGTATAGACTGGCTGGTTTGGGGCTTTGCACAAGGGCAAGAGTTGTGTGTGTAGCTAAATACCAGCATTTTAAACCATGAAGTAAAACTTCAATGTGTCCCTCTGCCTGCTCAAGTGCTCTCCCTGAAATCTGCAGAACAAAGATGTCTGCAGTACTTCTATGAGCCTGCGACAGTATGTGCTACTGTCCTTCCTCTCCCTTTTTTCTTTTCCCCTTCCCGATGGAATTCACATTTCTGTGTGATAAGAGTATAAATAATAACTGTTCAGGCCCCAGCTCAGCAGAATCCTGAGCACCAACTTAAGAGTCTCTTTGAGCTCCCTCGACTTCAAGGCAGCCTGAGATTGCTGTGTTGAGAACTGATCTCCTCCTCCTGCTCCCTCTCCTTGGCAATCTCTCATTTTTGACAGAACTTTGCTTCTCATCCCATGGCTCTCGCTATGAACTTTGGCAACAACTCACCTTTCGCTACTCACTTCAGTGGGAATTTTGATTAAAGACTGTGGGTTTTAGCAGAGACACGTGCATTTTGATGTATTTGTTTTTTGAGTGTATCCGGACTGAATTTTCCCAAGCTTATTTAATCTCAGGCTTGGCTGATATTTCTGGCCAAGGAGTTTTGCTTAACTGTTTTTACAGTAGGAAAATATATCATGATGGCTCATAATTGGACAGGCATTCATAAAAACCAGCTTGTCTAACCCAAGGAGTGAGGTTTATCAGAGATTATCAAACATGATGGCTTAGATGTAGTTTCCAGTTTTGGAAATCCCTTACAGTACATAAATGGAGCTGAGAGGATAAACTGGGCATCACTGGCCACTTGTCCTGCTCTCCACATTTTTCCAGGGCATCAGCTACAGACCATGGCTTGAGACAGGATCTTGGACAAGGTGAGTCATGGATCCAAGCCACTGCAGCTGTTTGTTCGTGCTAATAACAGAAGGGAGATTAAGCCAATGGATACTAATTACACATGACATGCTTTAGAAAGGCACTTTTAACTTCTGGGAGGTTTGAGCTTTCCTTCCCTGTTCCCATCAGAGAGCACCTACCTGAAACTCCCAGGGAGCATCCCTTGGGAAAGCTGACTCATAAAGAGCAAGTCTCATTTTGTCTTTTAGGCCCATTTCTGGTGATGTTGAAAACTGCCTTTGTTGCTGGGTTGTTTTGTTTCCCCAGCACTGACCATGACAGGACAGAACAGACACACGCAGCCGGATTTATTGAAAACTGGGATGCGGGAGATGCTGAGGAAAGCTTTTTGTTTTGGGTTCTTTGTTCCAGCATCCCTTTGGCTTTTCTCACCAAATTGGGCCATCCCTGCAGGCTAGCCCTACTTTAAGTACAATTAATTCCTGCTTTCTTCTCTGGGATGTTTTTTTCTTCATGCAGCAAACACTGAGAAAATGACTAATTTTTTCAATGCCAAAACTTTTATGTGACCAAAGTGCAGGCAAGTTCATTTCCTCTTCTGATTCAAATGCAGGTTTTATTCCTGAAGGTTTTTTTGTTTCCTCTTTTCCTCCATGCACTGAATTAGAAGAGTGGCTTTTATTGATATATCTTTTATTTTGCATCCTTATATCTAGTTCCTGAATTTTAAGGGGTTTCTTTGGTATGTGCTTGGGTCATGAATTCAGATTGTTTTATAAAACCTTGAGGGTTTGGGTTTGCATTTTATAAAAGTAAAGGATGTTTTTGATGAAAGTTGAGGCTTTCACATATTCCCATGAATTCTGAAGTGCAAAATTTTAGAAATGCACTTTTGGTTAGGATAGGCATGGTAGAGTCTGCAGGAGTTTATTTGCTCCCAGAACAGTGCAATTTAAGGTTCTGCATCTCTAAGACTAATATGATGAAGGAGAAATAATTTGAAAAAGGAAATATTCTGGACAACGTACTTCAGAAGATATTGCCCTTTATGCCAAGCATGATCTCTGCATTAATCCCTTAATTTTGAGGATATTGGAGCTAATGAATGAATAGTAATTAAATTAAATTATATATGTGTATTACGAATTGTTTTCCAAATTTCAAAATCTCCATCATAGTTCCTGGGAAAGGAAGACTTGGATAAAACTGCACTGCCAAATAAAATTAGGAAAATAAGTATTTTCCTAAGTAAGAAAATAAGCCTGTTATGAGAAAAGCCCCTTGAAAACACTTCAAAAAATGCAGTTTTACAGACCAGGGCTGCTCTAGGAGGGAGCCCCAAGCCATGCAGGATGATTCATATGGACTCAGAGGTATCCTGTAACTCCCAGGTATAACTGGAGCCAGGGGGCTGAGAACTAGGATCTTACCCAGAAAACAGCCCCCCTGAGGCAGAGCCCTGCCCATTCCTTTGGTGGCCTCCCTGCAGGGAGCTGTACCTTGTGGATGCTGCTGTAGTGCAGTTTTACCTGGCTTTTGCACAGCTGCAAGCAGCCATTGAGGCTCTGTTACTTTCTTGGGGCATCATCCTCTGCTTATTTTAAGATCCCAGTGCCATGGATGGGTGCTTCTGTAGCATCTAATAATGAACTCGTATAATGAGCTTGGCTAAGGCAGAAGGCACCACGCAGGTGTCTTTGCAAATTACAGGCAGGTTTGGCTCAGTGTATCCTGCTCCATGACTGTGGAACCAAAAAAGCCCCATAAAAAACCCCAAACAAATCCAATGAGTGGCTTCAAATGAAAAACAAGGTGATGATATCCTGGCAGCCTGGTGGTGCAGGAGCCTGGTGCCACGGAGCTGGAGGATGCAGGTGTCTGTCAGCAGAAAATGTGTGTTGCCATGATGATTTTTTGCCTTTTATACCCCTTTTATATACCTTTTCATAGGTTTTGTATTCTTAGTGGTTTTAGCCTACATTCTTAGACTTGTTTGTCAAGCTGAGAGACTAAACATCTTAGAAGGTTCGTAGTTAGGGATCAGAATGCACCAGAGCCCAAGGTCCTCTCCAGAACACATTCTGTAAACTGAGATAGAACCATCCAGGGGAAGGTTCCTTGGGGAGGGGGGCTGATTTGAGCCTCTCATTGGGGAATCTTTGATAGATATGCTAATTAGTAAGACCTATAATGTTATAGCAGAGCTTTTGTGGGTGTGCATTGCAGTGTGCATGGAGCTGCATTCCACCTGCACGTGGTGCACCTAAGGATCCTTAAAATAAATACAGAGGTAAAACTCTTTTTTCCCTTCTAACCGTGTTTGATTCTTGATTTTTTAAGCACGGAAAGGCATCATGTGGGGTCAGAAATCCCTCCTGGGTTGAAACATTGGCAGAGTGTAAAGCCCTGTTCCCACAATAAAAAATGCACTTTACCATCAGAAAAAATCATAGCTCACCCAGGTGGAGGGAGATGAGGCAACCTGACCAGATCTAAATAATCTTCATGTAGGGACAGATTCCACAGCCTGGTCCCAGCAGATCTGGAGGTCAGATCACCACTGGAAACACCTGCTCAACTCTCAGATGGAAGACGTGACCACTGAACTGATTGGAATAGAGCAGGCAAATTGATTTCGTTGAGCAACTCTGCACGTTTATGGGCTGGTTATTACCTATTTTACACATAGATTCTCTCACTTCTTCATCCTGCCTTCCTGTTAAAAAGAAGGCTGATCAAAATCTCTCAGCTGATAGTTTTTCGGTAAAAAAATTGGGCGTTCAGGGAAAACAGAATTTTTCTGTTTTCTTCTGGAAAAACAAGTCCACTTTCTGCAGATGTCAGTCAAAACCCCAGGTGCTTGGGTGTCATTGTTCTCCTGTAAACTGGGATTCCCACTAAAAGTTTCACTATGTGCTGAAAGACCTTGTGGTGCTTCGTAGGAGAGCTGGTTCAGGGTCTGGCCTGCAACAGCACGAGGCTCTGAAACATCCAACAGACAAATCCTGGGGACAAAGGAGTGGGCAGGGGACAGGCATTTGAATATCCAAGCAAGCTGAGATAAAATAGTTTTTCATAGAGTGAAGCAAAGCTTTTTTTATGCTGTTGAAAGATGGGGGGGATTTTGTTCCAGTCAAAAGTATTAAAACAAAAATTACACAATTCTTAAAGGAGCTTTTCAGTTTTCTGTCATTTTTAAAAATAAAAAATAGGCTTTTCAATAGATTTCCCCCTTTTCTGCCTTCCATGACTTTACCCACTATTTAAATTTTTTGGAGTAATTCAGACTTTTAATTTATTCCTTTATAAAACACGTAGAAGTGAAAATAGACATTTATTCTTTCTACTTTCATTTCTTTCTCTTCTCCAAGAAAAATACAGGCTCTGGGTAAAAGGGGCCCAGCTCTGTACCCAGTTCTGTAGTTTTTGTTCTTCTCCTGCCAGAGTTTACCATGTTCAGACTTAATGTGACAATCTCACTATACCTGTATTCACAGTTACTGTATCCTAGGAATGAAACAGCAGTTATTGTTTGTGCAGTTAAATGATATTTTTCATTTAATGGGCAGAGTAGCATTTCCCTTTGAATGAATAAAGGTAGCTAAAGAGAGTACTTCCAAGTAAAATCTGGGCATTTGCTTGGGTTTTGTGTTTTGAAAATCATGATGGTTTGCTTAGAATTATTGATCTGTAATAACAGTGAAGTGCCTTGGACCTCATTTATACAGACAATTTATAGAGGTCCTTTTACAGTCAAGAAAGAGACACACAGCCAAGAGCACACGGGCTGTTAAAAAGAGTTAATATTTTGGCAACTAAGACCATACACATGAAGTCAGTGTTTAAGAAAAAAACCACTCTGGTTTATTTCATTTTTATGGGCAAATAATTTTCAAGTAACACTTATGATAACAGATGGATAAATTTATGTCTGCAGTTAATTTGAACGATAATTTCCTTAGGATGTTTTACTTGTGTTTTTTTCTTTCTTTCTTTTATGAGAGCTGTCAGTTTTGTAGCTGAGAGCTGGATTTACTGCTTCAGACATTCAGATGCTGCTCCAGTTCACAATGTTTATTAGCAGCCAAATCAGTAGGCTTTGAAGCAGTGGGTTTTGTTTCTTAAAATAATAAATATATCATGGAGAATATTCTTTTATTGAGACAGAGTTGAAATGAAAGTACCATAGCATCTCCCACAGCATGAGGGGAAGCAAATTGTCTCTGGACCATGGTTCTAGGGTGGAGGAAAGCACATGTTAAACCACCCCACCAGCCCCCACAGCATCTGCGAGGTCAGAGAGGACCCAACTGTTGTCTGTGATGTGGAGGAAGCCACATTGCCCTCAGCTCCTGGTGAAGCTGGTGATAACTGGGATCTGTTTGTGTAAAAGTCAGAGCACTCTTGCTCGTCTGCAGGCTTAGGTGGCTGATTTTAGGTACGTATTTGTTGATTGATTAGGTTTAAATTTCTGAGATGTTCTTCAGGAAAATAAATACAGGCTCCGTTGTAGGTGTCTGTGTGCTGCCATAAAGCACAGGAATTCATCCCAGAGTAGGAACAGCAGTCATAGAATATGATCATTTCCCTGCTCAGATCAGGTGAATACCCTGCCCATCCTGCAGAGTTCTCTCAGTCATCACTGGATGGGCAGTGTCAGCAGGAATGATTCTGATCATCATAAATTAGACTGTTAGCAGGAATTGTAGAATAGTTTGGGTTGAAAGAAACCTTTAAAAGTCATCTGATCCAAGCTCACAAACAGCAGTATCACTTGCTTCCAAAGTTAATGTTCTCTGGTGGTTCTTCATAACGGGGCTCAGAAGTGGGTTGCACTCCATTTTCAGTAGGGAAAGAGAGAACTGTGCAACTTTTCAATAGGATGGGGCTGGTGTGAGAGCACTGTGAGAACATGTAATCTCCTCCTTGTAGTCCTCAGCTCCAGCTGTTTCCCTGTTGTCCTCTCTGCAGAGGATTCCCAAGGGAATTTCAGCACACATCATTTTAGATACTTGATGTACCAAAGACAGAAGCAGGCTCACCCTTCACCTTCTGGAATCAGTAGGAGTGACAGACATCTCCAAGGTGACTCATGTCTTGCATGGTCTTGAACACCGCTGAGATGTCCTTATTTTTCTCTGAAAACTAAAGTGTGCCTGGGGAGATACCCAGATAAAGTAGCTTGAACATGCTTCATCAACAGGTAACGGGGTGACCACAACTGAGCTGGAACATTATGGATGTTAAATTTGGGGGTGGGGAGGGGCCAGAGGAGAGGTGGCAGTGGTATTTTGTTGGAAAACCATATTTCTACTCAGTAGTTTGGAAAAGGAAAGGAAGTGATGGATACTCTGAGCAACTTAAACTCAACTAATTAAAATCCTGAGAGCCTTTGTGAAAGCCATTAGCACCTGCCACAGGATCTGGCACTGGGGTTCACATGTGTTACTTGGAAGTGTTTGTTCAGGAGGGAAGTGCCTTGAGGCCGCCGTCCAGCTGCACGCTGAGGGACAGGGATTTACAGATGTTGAATATGCAGATAGCTGCTTTGCTCTCCCGACTGAGGCAGTATTGAGTGCAAATCAGGCATCAAGCTGCACCACTGTTGTGTCACTGGGAACCAACTCATCAGAAATCTGGTCCTCTCTCCACCAGGACTGTGGAGCTCTTTACCATTTTCACTCGCCATCTCCAATCCTGTGTAGAACACAAAAGGGAAAAAAAGGAGGGGGAAAAAAGGAAAAAGAAAGTGCTTGCAGGCTGGAATATAAAGAGACTTTATCCCCCGGGTCAGGCGTCCTGATCCAACGCTGATTAGTGGTGCTACTGACATCACCAGCACAGTTCATCAACGGGTTCTCTCAGTGGAGCAAGAAGTTGGCGACCAGGAGATTGAACTTGGCCAGCCTACAAAAGAGAAGAAAAGGGTGAATTAACAGTTTGCAGATGCTAGAATTCCCCCTGCTCGTGTTTATTTGGGCATCCAGATGCTTGTAGTGAGGTTAGCCTATTTTTGTGTATGGAGTTCTTTTACTATTAGTTTTTAAGGCAAAGTATCACTTTGCTTTTAGAAATAGACTTGCATGCTAATTTTGACCAAAACCATGCAACCGATTCATTTAAAAGTCTTCATTAAACAGGCAATGCCTGATTCTCTTTTCAGACACTCTGTTGTAAATCAGGAGATACTCCACTGGGGAAAAGCTTGTTCCAAGTGCAAATCCAGCCTGCAGCCTTTTAAAACAAAAATAAAAAAAATTTGAGGGGACATTTTTAAATGTACATTGATCTTGTATAATGCGGGGGTTTGGAAGTCCCTGAATATTTGCTTTTCACCTGAAGCTTAAATCGGCAAAGAGCGCCTCAGTTAGGGAGGCCAAAATAAACCTGCCTGCACCACCTTTTTGTGAAAAGACAACTTCAGTTCTGAAGGCTGATTCCTGTAATTCTGATTTGAGAAACTCTTGTTGTATAACAAGATATTAATTGTAGAAACACAGCGTAGCCTATGCAATGGCGAAAGCTGTCTTGAGGCTTCCGTCATCTGTACCAACCAAGTAAGGCAAGACCCATAGCTGGTGAAAGAACAGATTCCAGTATTTGGGGTTGCAACTTGTTTTCTCTCCTGGTATGTCATCCCCTAAACTGTTGAGGGGAGCTGGAAAAGCCCTGGACACTGTTTGGTGGTCTGGTGGAGAATTCATTGTGCTCAGAGGGGAGCCCAGCCTGGCTGCTGCCCACCTTTACTTTCATTGTTGCTCCACTGAAGGTGGGTGCAACCCCACATCCAGGTCTTTCTTTGCTAGTTGCAGATATTCAAGTAAATGCTGAAAGCAACTTAAATGGGCCTTGTAAACTGCAGTGTGTACATTCACCATCTCTGGTGTGATTCTGCCTGTGACTAATGGGGAAAGTTGCCTGTGTGCTGTAGGATTTGGGTTTAAAGAAGCACATACATTAATGTCAGCTCCTCTGGGTCCCTGACATTTTCATATCATATTTATTATTATGCCTGTGCCAAGTTCTACTGTATAAGTCTAATTCTGCCTGCCTGTTCTCAAAGGAAGGAAAACTCTATTGGCCCCTCCTGTCCTATAATATAGGGATTTTGACTATGCCCTTACTGTATTTCTCTCCAACACTTGAGATGTAAAAAATATGGACATAATTTGGGAAATTTTCTCTTCGGAACCTAAGAACCATGAGAGGCTTAAGGACTCTGCTGAACAGGAATAGGCTTAAGCATGGGATAAAATACTTTTTCACCCCCACACATACGCAAGAGCTTGCTGTGGATCCACAGGCCACCCTGTAAGCTCTCAGGAGACCAGGCAGGGCTCCCATATAACTCTAGATTTCATAATGGGAGTGTTGAAATCAATATATGGATGCCAGACAACTCATCACTTCCTATCCCAAAACTCAGCTGAAAATTCCCATCCAGCTCTAACAGTGCTGTTGGGAAGATTTGAAAAGAGCAGTGTGGTGAGCCCAAGGACTGGCAACCTTCCTCTAACATTGAGGTTTCTGTGTGATGCTCCTGTGAAAGGCAAATGGATTGCAAATGATCCGAGGATCTTGTCTCAGCTGGGATACCTTTCTGGGCTGCCTGCAATGATTAAAATGTCTCTGCACCCAAGTGTAGCTTTAGTCCCCGTGCTGTCTGGTGCTGTCCCAGAGCAGAAGGCAATCCAGTTACTCCATTTCCTTCCATTCAGAGCCTGGAGTGCAAGCAAAGATCCTTCAGTGATGTTTCAAATTAATGCAAGTTGATGGGGTTGACCTGAGTTCACGTTCCTTTCTTCTGCCCCTCCTGCCTGGGTGCGTACTCTGGGGGAGGAGCAGGGATGTCCCAAGGCATCCTGGACCACCATAGCTGAATCCCCTGCAGCTCCACTCTTGGAGCCTCCAGCTGTTGGAGCAGAAGCTGGAAAGGGAATTTAGTAAAGCCAGGAATTTAGGAACCAGTTTGTACTGCTTGTGGTGTTGGTCTCTTAGAGGTTCAAGCCATTTCTGACCAGTTTCAGAGCCAAGCTGTAGAACTGCATATGGAGAAGAACCAGTGGTAGTCTTGGTGCCCTGGAAAGGCAGGGCACGACTGCTGGCTGGAGTCAGTTGTTTTGCAAAAGTGGATTTGAAACTGAAAGCTTTAGAAAGCCTGGCTGTAATTTATGTGGATTTCTTGAGGATTTTTACTGGTATGGAAACTGGGACTGGAAATCTCATTAAACTGGGCGTTCTTGTGAGAGTTTCAGGTTTTCTTAGTCATGGTTGTGCCAGGAATATCATCAGAGAAAACTTGCTGAGAAAGGATTTATGGATTTGGGATCAGATCCTATTCTCACTGAATTAATGGTAGTTCTGCAACTGACATCAAGGTGACTGGCATGTGCACCTGGATGAGGCATTATTTATTTGTCATTCCAGGTCTTTAATCTAGGCTGCTACTTTCACATCAATACCTTCTTTATAAGTCTATTAAATCCCAGTTCCATTGTTATTTTCTCTGGTAGATCAGAAGAGATGTGTCAAGGAAAAGAAAATGTATGCGCAGTATACCTCTGCCCAAAACCAATATTTAAACATCAGAAACGTAAAGTGAAGGTAGAATTACTTAGAGGGGCAGAAGGGAAATAATTAAAGCTCCAGCCAGCAAGACGAGATGTCGTAAACTTCAGTTATTCACCTCTCTTAGACATTCAAAACACAAACTCTGCCACCGTTCAGGCATTTTATAGAGGCCTGCAGAAAGCAACAGAGGTCTCTTGGACAAAATTGCTCTGGTGGCAACTGAAACTGGGCTCAAGCCCAAGTCCAATAGCTGAGCTGCCATCTGAAACTGGAAAACATTCGGGTTCGTGCCTGAATCTCAGCTCCCTCTCTGCTCTGTGTGGTAGAAACCCTGAATCTGGACTGGACTGATGGGGAGTGAGAAGAAACTTCAGTCTGTGGAAAAGTGTTGCTGTTTCAAACTGGTTTTTGAGAAGATTACTCACAAAACTGGAAAATATGGTAATTCTTGGCCTGACTTGGAGGTAGGCAAAGCCCTTCTTCGTAGAGAAGTTTGCGAAAGAGTTGTGAACTGAAATATGGCAAAATGTGATTTCAGAACTACCAGGCTTTGCTCCCATCAACCTCCAGGCAGGCAGCGGGAAAGAAGAGGCAGGTGAATAAACAAAAATCCAGATGAATCCACCTTGGAACTTTTAGTTTGCAAGAGATGATCAGTGAGACCTACCAAATGCTTAGGTTTTGTTAAACTGTTGCTCATCACCTGAAAATTATTCTGCCAGAGAACTTCCAAACACCTTTTTTAATGTAAACACAACATTTTGGTGGAGTTCAGCTTTGGAACTCTCTGTCAGAAAGGTGAAATCTCCCATCATTTTCCTGGAGTAATGTTGCAGGACTGAAACCTATGTGACTTGTATTTAAATTAATAACTTAAGCCTTTTCTAGTATTTTTCTGTACTTTATTATGGGAAATACCTTAAATACTGAGGTTTGCAAACTTTTTAAAATAGTATTTATGCACTGAAGGTAAATGGAGAGAAAAATCAAATGCCACCACTGGGTTAACTCCATATGAAATTCAGCACCAGTTTTCAGTATTTATACAGAATTCACATTCACTTTGTGTTTTTCCTTGAGGTGTTTGAGGTACAGTGAAACTGCTGTGAGGTTCTTATCACTTAGCGATCTGGTCTGGTTCCAGTTGAAAATTCTGCAGTACCTCTCGCTGGGAGGATTGGTTTAAAAGGAACAGAGATCTGCCAAAGAAATAAAGACTTCATTATTGACATCAATGCTATTTTTCATCTGGTTTCCTAAGGAAATGAGGCTTAGGCAATGGCAGTGTTTGTGAGTATGTGTGTGTATATATAGGTGTGTGTGGCTATGTCCTTTGCCCTCGTAAATTTTTTTTCATCTGTTGGCTGATTATAACCAAACCTGACAGATGGCTGAGTCTCCAAGATAAGTTCTTGCATGCCTCATGAAAATAAGTGATTGGATAGAAGAAAAAGACATCCATAGTGTGCATCCACTGAAAGGGCACAGCATGAGCTCAACTTTTATCAGAGCTCAGAAAATCCCAGTGGGAGAGGGAGGTGAGACACATCCCCGTACGACAATGGCATTTTTCTGGTTCCTCTGCACGTGAGAGGGTTTGGTGTGTAGTGCATAGATCAGACATGGCATGGTTTAAATGTAAGGATGAGTTTTGCAGCAAATAGTTATTATTTAGAGTATCTGAGGAGCCACGTTACCTCTGGGCTGCCCTCTAATGAGGTGTTCATTCTCAAGGCCAGAGCAGTAGCAGGGAGCAGGTTAATAAATGTGACCGAGGCATGGCTCCAGGACTCTATAAACCTAATGAGTCATGGGCACTCAAACTGTGCAGCCTCACTACTGCTAATTGGCCAAGTGTGCCATCAACCATGCCCAAAAATGTTCTTAAGTGGCCAAGGGGTGAAAAGAGCATCTGAAACTCCTTTGAGTCCAGGAGGCAGCCTGGGGCAGCATTCCTGTGTGCAGAGTTCAGGAACACTTTCCCCAGAACCAAGGTCATTCCCTTGAGAGCTGAAACAGCTCACTGGCAGTGGGGAGCAAAACTAAGAAACCAAGGAAAGAGTAAAGCATGACCTGGAGGAAAGAGGTTTGCAACTTTAGCTTATCAGACAAGGGGCTGGTTGTCACATAACAGTTGGAGAAGATGCTCAGAAAACATTGTGATGAGGAAAGTACTTGAAACCTTTCAAAAAAAAAAAAAATACATGTGGGGATCAGAAAAGCCAAGCCAGGGTTAGCTCTTAATTTGACTCTTTTTTTTGCTTAAGATTGAAAATTATGTATCTAGTATCTTGGTAACAGTGACAGCTGTTGGGGTGGGACTCTCTCTCTTGAACTCTAGGTGTCTGAAAGATCATTATGTGTTCTGTTTAAGACCATGAGTTTCTTTGAAACCCTCAGAGGGCAATTCCTTCCATCTTAAAATATGCATCTGAGATAAGTGGGAGGATTTGTCTGAGATACCTTTCCATTGACTGCAGAGGAAACCTAGAAAACTGGCCTCCAACAGATGCCTGACTTTCAAGTGGGTGGGATTTATTGAACCCTGAGAGCAGGAGTCAAGAATTCAGGATGTTCTGTCCTTACCTCCACCTGACCTTGAACAAGCTGCTCAGTGCATTGAGAGCTCCCTGAGCAAGATTTTGCGTTGCTGCCAAGGGCAGAACGTTGTTAGTCCTGAGGCAAATTTGCACGCCGAAGATTGACACAGGATTGCTTTCCATCATGCCTTGGAGAGCATCTTGGTGTGGTCTCAAGGGGAAAAGAAAGCCCTCTGCCACCAGCTCTGTAAAACTCATCCAGGGCTAGGTTTCCTGGGGGTGGGAGGAGGAGCTGTAACACACGACCATGTGCAACTTTCACATCCTGTCGTGTGATACAGTTGGAGCCCAAGGTTGGCCAAATGCTTTGTCCACTGTGCAGATGCCCCTGTGAACCCCAGTGCTCAGACCAAACTCTCCATCTCTGTGATGGCACAGAAGAGGTGGATTTGGACATCCTGAAGTGTAAAGTGTTTCCATCTTTACTCTCCTCTTGGCTGGAGGGAACAAAAGACACTTTGGTGCCAGCACAGTCATTCACAGCCTGGTCTGCCTGGAGACGGAACTGAAGACAGGAGAGCAGGCTCTCATTTCTGTTCATTGGGCATGGTTATCACTTTGCAAGGGAAGAAGCAAGCAGTCAAAACCAAAAAAATAAAAATATTTTGATATCCCGTGTGTCTGATCTTTCACTGTTCTCTTACAGCCAGGCCATATCCCTGTAAGCACTGTCAGTGAGGAGTGATTTGGACCTGGAGACCCTTTGAAAAAGCCTTGTGATATCTCTTGGTTTTTTGCATGCAAGACTTAGAGACAAATAAGAAGGAGTGTGGGTGGGTTTTCTGTTTTGTTATTTTAGCATTATGGAGACACTCACCAGATAGTCTCCCCTGTGGGGTCACTCACCGAGCCTGTACTATTTACTCAGCATTTCTCTGAAACACCACCATCTTAGAAGTTGTCTTCCTGAATTTACATTCCCAGTTCAATCATCTCCCACACAATAAAAGCCCCAGTGTTGGCTTCCCTTTAAGTCCTGCGCTGCACAACGCTCCCGTCAAAAGCGAGCCCTTGGTCCTGGCGCTTTTGTTTTTCTTCAGACCTGCCAATCACCCTGCTTGCCTTTGCCCAAAGTTTGTTGTCTTTGCAGTTGGTCCCAGCATGAGCTACCAAAGGCCTGGCTGAGCCTGACGAGGGATTCTGTCAGCCTAACCCCAACACATGATCCTCCACCTCCCCGCCTCACAAAGGGCCTTTTCACCGGCCCACCGCAGCCCCGAGATTTCATTTCATGTGTTACAATTAATCTGTATTTATTGCCACTTATCTTAAATGGCTAACAATATCAAGAGTTTAAAAAGTGCTTTTAATGTCAAACTGGGTCAATTAAAACTCTACTTAAAATATTTGCAAAACTTCTCACCTGAAAGTTGCCCCCTCAGTCTGCTGTTAACCAAAATGGTTTAAATAAATACACGCAGCTTGAGGAGACTGACATTTGGTAAAATTCCTCTTGATATTTTAGTAGAATCCAGGATTAATTTCCTTACTCCTACATTCACTTTTTTATTTAATAAAAGGAGAAAAATGAATAATACTTTAGATGGGTGTAAGTATTTGAAAAATTGAAACAATCAATTAAAAACCCTCAAGAGATAGGCTCATAACTTTTAATGCCAGAAGAAACTGTTAGATTAATTGGTTTGGTCTCCTGGAATTTCATCCTGTTCTTTTGTGGACCCTAACACCATGTGTTTAACTCTGAACTTCAAACCATGGGCCACAAGTACTCATTTTTAACTCCTTCAGTATCGAGCATGGACATGAGAAATAAAGAACTTGAACATAAGATAGTAAAAAGTTAAATAATGAAAGAGTAGCTTTTACGGGTGTGAGTTGGGTTTTAATGAAGGCTGGAGATGGCTGGAGGAATCCATTTTTTCCCCTTGCAGAAAAGCCCCTATTTTTGCCTTGAACATTTATTTTAAAGCTCAGTTTGCAGGACAGTCCTAACAAATTGCATGAAATAAGTGCTGCTGTACTGCCCGTGGGGACTCAGAACTCTCATGCAACTCACCCAAGGTTGCACTTCATTAGGGTGGTGACACACATCAGGTGGAGAAGCCCCAAGAGGGACCCCCAGGTAGGACTTAGCTGGGTTGGATGCAGCAGATGAACAGATTAAGTGAGATCCCAGGCTGAGGGAATTAACTACCTAAACTTTGGTTCACATGGAGCCACTTGGACTTCTGATCCTCAAACACTTACTGTGAGGAGCAACATTAATGAAGCCTCGTTTCCTATGGATTTAGGCCATTTGCTTGGATTCCCAGCAGTCTAATAAGGTTTGAACTGTAGCTGAGTCATTTCTATTAATTAGGGCATTTGAATTATCTTTATGGGTCTCTGGTGTCCCTAAAAAGTCTCACTCTGCAACTTTTCTTTGCACGTGAGAGGTCGGTGAGTCTCTGTCCAGCCATCTGTATTCATAAAATATGTAAGAAAGGACTCTCTTGGAGACAGCTGCTCTTCTGTCTAATAGATTTGAAATTTGCCCATGGGTTCAGAATATTTCAAGGGAGAACATAAAAACAAAAACATAGACACAAAGAGACAGCAGGATCCTGTAAGCATCATGTTTTTTGGAAGCAAGGTTAAAATTAAATTGCCATATTTCTGCAGCATAAATATTGCACAACTTGAGGACACCAAATGGTTCCAATCATTTCTTCCTGTAGAATATTTAATTAAACAAATCTGACTTTCTCAATTTTTTGTTTTTTATTTTTATAGATGAGGCATGGAAACACATCTTGAAGAATTTCTTTTGTGTAAGAAATAACATTTAAAAATCCCTATTTTTAATTCTTTTGGTCCTTGCCATCCATAAGGGAAGTGTGATTATGTCACTTTGGCAGAAAACAATTATTCTTCAATATCAGTGTTCTTATGAACACGAAGATACTGGCTTGTGGGTGTATTTTTATTAGTTGCTGTCCTATTTGTTCTTTTTGATTTTGTTCTTAATCTTAGTCACTGTATAAACAAGCCAAGGGATGCTGATGTCTAATTGCATCCCAAGAATGGCAAACAGCACAAAGCCAACAGCTTGCAAACAAGTCAGGCTGAAATACGTTTGCAGAAACTTTTTTTAATCTTTTTGTAATGCTTGCAAGCAGGAATGCTGTGAGTTTCCCATTACTGTTTTTCATCCCAGCTTATCGTGTCCTGTCAGCCTGGTTTCAGACCTGTGTGACAGAGCCTTGTATGGCCCCGAATCATTTATTTCTCCTCTTTGGATCTGACAAAAAGGTCTCACTTGAAAAGGTCAGGTTTGAGATCTGTTTGAAGACCATTGCCTGTGGCAATGTTGGCTGAGGTTTCTTATCCTGGACAAGGACTGCTGCCTTAGACTGACTTTTTGTTAAAATCTTTGATTTCCTCAAGAAGCCATGAAGGACTGTGTGTTAGTATTGGGAGCTTTCTCACACAGGTCTGGATACCAAAGTTCCCTGGGCAGCTTCGGGGGAGGTCAGTGATGACAGGCTGGGAAGTGCAACAGCAGGGAGGTGAGAGCTCTCAAACTTGGTGTAGTCAGGGAGGAAACTGGTTCCAGTTTCCATCAGAGGCACTAGCCTAGCTCCACACATCTCTGCTAGGAATACTGCAATTCCATGATGTCCATGGAATTTTGATGGAAAGTGAAAGTTCCTGTGGTTATGTTCCTACTTGGAAAGAGTTGGCTTTGGCAAGAGGAGGAAACTTCTGACAACGTTGCCCTTCAGGAAAATACTGTGATATAAATTTAAACTCACTCTTTCCTAGGTATTGGGAAAGGAGCTCGTTCTCCAAGCATGGATCCGTAGGAAAACACGTTTTGCTGGTTCCACTGATCAGGAAAAAAAGACTTGGATTTTAATGCTATTTTCTACTAAAATTAAGTTTTTAGGATTCTCAGGCTGAGCAGGCTTTCAACTCCTCATCTTCTTCTATTGGATATGGAGGATGAAACAAGGAGGCTTTGCCAAAATTTGGCTGAAACGAAGGAGATGCCTGATTGAGTCTCATCAGGGGGCCAGCAGGGAGGAGGCTGGGTACCAATCCAGTATGGCATGGGCACAGGTCTTGTATTAACGAAATACAAACACAGTTGTGTTCAAAATCTCTTCCTGCTGGGTGAGAAAGGGAAATGAACACAGGAAAATAAAATCTGAGTCTTAGAAGGGAAGGAGCTGTGCTAAATGCAGTTGAGTTACAGCCTTGGATCACTGTAACTGTGGGAAAATGTGATGAGACAGTTTACCCAAGCACATTTGCTTTTTTCCTGCTTTGTTTTGGGTGGGTTCATTCTATGCTGTTGTGCCTAAGCAGGCAGTGATGGATTGTCCCACAGTTGTGTGCACAGTATCGAAGAGTGCTGGATTTAATTGTCCTGCATTTATTGTACAAAAGAAATGAATTATGAGCCACTTTACAGCATCTCCAGTGAAAGTGATTATCAGCACTGCTCCTTGCCAGAGATATAACTCTGTCAAGCAGACTCCCTCCTCTCCTGGGTTCCTTGGAAAAGCTTGTGAATTTACTGTCTCTTGCCAGTGAAAGCTCAGGGTAAAACACAAAACCAAAAGCTGCCAACAGCTATATATTCAGTTCAGATGTTGTAGGAATTTCTTACTCCATTTTTTTCCTTCCTTTTCCCCTGGGTGGAAGATCAGTCAGGATTTCTGAAGCATGCAGCCGAACTAGTGCAGCAGAATGTGTTCTCAGTTGATCACTCTTTTGATAACATGGGTGAACTGTGTGGCTGAGAAGACTTGGCTGTTGGCTTCAGTTAGCTCTGTCCATGGCTCATGTGCATGTACAGCACAACTGGAAGTGACACCAGGGAGGGAAACCCTTCAACCCTCTCTACCCAACCAGATCCCACAGCTGCTTTCACACTGCTGCTCCCTGCATTGCACACTTAACCCCAGGAACAGGTTTAAGATGAGACGGAGGTATAAAAGGAATGTTATGAGCTCTGCCTCCGAGACATTGCACAATAACTCGTGCAGAGGAGTGCTCTTTACCTTTCCTGTTGGATACTGCAGCATAATAAAGGACAGAGGGGGGAATTTCAGGGACTGTAATGTTGCCTGTCGGAAAGATATTTGGGGGTGATGCTTCCCAGTGTTGCAGAACAGCTGCAGTGGAGATTTTGTATTGGGGTTTTTTTAGATCTGCAAAATTACTTTCAGTACCTTCAGGAGAGCTGGCACACACCGTGTACTTTGGGGACCTCTGGGTCCTGTACCCTCTCTAGTAGGTTTTTCGTGCTGCCATTCAAACAAGCGCAAGATTCCTGTGTGTTCACAGATATTTTTATGGCTGGGATAACCCAGATAAACAAGTGAATCAGCACATGGATAGAGATAACAGTGTGTACTCAACTGTGCAAGCTCTCACAAAAGGTGCCTTTCTACACTCCTCCACGTGAACAGAGTGGTTCACATGGTTTTATCAACAGGTCTACAACTGCCAGAAAGCCTGTTCTTGAGAAGAGGAAATAAAAGGGAAAAAAAGCTGTAAAAAGCCCTGGACTGTAATGGCACTACCAGGTAGCATGTGCAATTCATTTAACTGTGAGTCTCCAAATGTGTTAGCTCATAGCTGTGGTAACACTCATGGCAGCAGTCCCCAGGCTGAAAACTGTCCTGCTAATTCATAACAGCAAGGAGCAGAGGTTGGCTGGAGTGTCACAGTGACAGGTCGTGAATTAGGAGAAGAGCACTTGTGGTCATGTGTTCTGTAAACAGAGAACTGCATTTGAAATGATTCCCTGTGTAAGTGGGATCATGCATTTTGGATAATCAGGGCTCAGGCTAGTGATGATTCCGTGATTTCTTCCACTCTGTCATTCAATTGACCTACAGTCCTTTTTAAGTCAGATGGAAATCAGCTGCAACAGAGAAAATTCGGCAAAGAGGACTTGGAAGGTTACCTTTTGTTTTGTGCACTGAAAAGATTGTCCAAACTTTAAAAGAGTTGCTGGGAGAAGTTATGGAATTAAATGGGAGGATGGGCCTTCCATGGTTTGGGAAGTCCTGGGTGGCCACTTGTCCATTAAGGACCAGAGTCTCCTGGGAAGAGCTGAAAGACAACCTTGGGATGAGATGGTCCTTCACTCCAGAATGCCAATCCATGGTGTCTTTTTGTAGGAATATAAGGGACAGGTTCCCCAGGGAAAAAAAAAGAAAAAAAGAAACAAGGAAAAAAAAAAACTCAAAAACCAAAAAAAAAAACCCAAACACAAAATCACAGAATTAACTAAGTTGGAAAAGACCTTTGAGATTATCGAGTCCAAGCTGTGACCTAATGGCACCTTGTCAACCAGACTGTGGCACTCCAGTCTTTCCTTAAAGTTACCTTCCAGAGACTGGGACTCCACTACCTCCCTGGGCAGCCCATTCCAGTGCCCAACACAGCACAATAGTATCAGTATTTTATGCCATGAGACTTCACACATTTTCCTTTGCAAATAGCTGTTTGCCTGGTGATGGCTAGATTCATTTGGGATGTGGGAAACAGAGGTTCACGTCCATTCCTGATTCTCAGGTTAACACAAGGAATTGAGTTTATGACTTACTTTTGGGGTAGTTTCTGCAGGAGGATGATGATGGCTGGAGCATGCCTAGGAAGAGTTATTCCAGAAGCATTCTCCAATAGCAGGTTACTGTGCATTATCTTTTGTGGCAAATTTAATTGGAGGACTTTGCTCTTAGGATTCAGTACATGCAGTTCCAAGGGCTAGATTTCCACATACCCAAAATCTTAAGACAGTTTGGCTCTTTGGTGAAATAGGTGTTAAGTGCTCCGTAACCAGAGCCTGCACTGAGGGCTGGATTTTCAGAAGGCCTGAGCCTTTAGACAGCAGTTTTGAAAACCTGGCTGAATTTCAGTGCAAGCCTGGCTTTAGAGACCTTTTATATGTTGGTTGAGCACAAAGAGACAGTGTGTCTTGTAAGTTCATGCCTTCATTAGGAGGAACTGAATCCTATTGATTTCCATGTGCATTATGGCAGGATCAGAGCTCTTCAGCATGTGACTTGTCAGCACCACACTTAAAAGCTCTGTCATGGCAACCAGGGCAGCAACCCTACAGCAGGGGAATGGGAAATGGCACGAGGTGGAGAAGGGACATCCTCTTCTCATTGATGGGAGACTTCCCCATAATAGAGAAGGGGGAGGAAAAGCTTGATAAGTCAAGTGGCTTGATTGGTAAGCGAGCTCACTCTAAAGTAAACACAATGCTGTATGTGTCCCATTTGCTGGTGACATCATCTGTTTCTTTGTTAAGGAAAAAAATGTGTTTCCCTTCCAAGTCCAGGGCTACTCAGGCAATTTACATGAGCAAATAAAGATGAGGTTTAGCAGCACTATATAAATAAAATAGAGCTCTAAGTGGCCACCAAAGAACTGAGCTGCTCGAATGGAAGAGCACTGGGACGTGAGCCAGGTGGCTGCTGTTTGCCATGGCTGCTTACAGTTCCCCATCCAAGAATTGCTCAGATGCTTCTTGCTGAGGTGAGGCTTATGGCTGTAGCAAAACATACTCTGGGAGATAAACAAGCTATGCTACAGATGAACAGCAGAGCAGAGAACATAACATCAATCTGTGCCTTAGCCATGGGCTCTACAGAAAGTAGTTGGGCTCTTGCTAGAGCAAGAGAGTGTGCAAGGGTGTGTGTGAGTGTGTAGGATAATTTAAACAGAAAAAACACTTAGATTGTATGTATAGGATTTGACTGTATACATAAGCTGGAATGAGTCTAAGCTGCACCAAACTGCTTGTTTCTAAGTATTATTAAACCAACAAAAAGCTTTCAGAAGTTGAGTTACTGTAATACAAATATAACTGATGTGGAAACTGCAGGTTATAACCTCCATGCAGGGCAAAAGTTTGATGGGATTATCAATGGGAAAGTCAGTGTGATGCTGGAAGGGCCAGTGCTTTGCATCTGGATGCATTTGGCCTGTGGGTTTCACATCTGCTCTCCTCAGGCGCTGCCATGAGTGCATTTCCAAAGTGATAGTTACCCTGGGCTGTGGTTCAGCAGGTGGGATGCAGTTGTTCCATGCTGTTATTGGAAATACTCTTTATATCAGCTCATTGTTTTAAATGCTAAGACCTGGATATTCATGGTAGCTGACTCCAGGTACTTCAGCAAAGTAACTATATTAGTTATTCAGATATTACAGGATTTCTCCTGAGTATGTCAGGTAGGAAGTAAACCTCTCTAGAGGAAGCTACAGCTCTCTTAGGAGATTGGCCTCACTCCCACAGCATCTGTCTCTCTGCATTGACTTTATTGGAGCCTTAGGTACTGTGGTTAAATACCTAAAGTTAGGCAAAATCTGGGCTGGGAATTGGTACACCCCATGGACCTTATGAAGGGAACAAACCAGCATAATTTTTCCTAGTTGACAGATAAGAGACTCAACTAATATGCCCAAAGCTAACCAGAAAGTCTGTGGCAGATTTAGGAACTGATCGTGGGTGTTCTGAAGTCCAGTTATGGCCTTAACTGTTTTCATGCCATTGCTGCTGCTCACAGCTGAGGCTTTGCACCCCTCCAAACAAAACACATATTTCTAACATATTGTTAAGATATTTCTTTCTGTGTGTATATATATCTACATAAAAATTAAGATATGCCTGCATTTCCTAATGCCACAGTTACCAGGTGTTATTGAAATGTATAATTCCCCACAGTAAAAAAAGTCTCTTAGGTCCAACCCAGCTTTGGCTGCTGTTGGATTGGAAATAAATCCACTGAGAATTACTGGAGCCAAAGATTTCACTTGGCTCAGGAAGCCTCTGAGCTGCAAAAGGCTGGAGTCTGGGAGGGGATCGGGGCAAAGGATCCCTACAGAGCTGCCCTGGTGTTTGTCTGGTGGGCTCAGCCTATTCCTCATGGACCCTTCCCATGTACCCAAAATCAGCTAAAAGCTGACAACACAACTTATCCCAGGAAGAGAGAAGAGCCTGGGTGGGCTCTTGCAGTGTATCAAGGAACATGAACCCAAACTTCCATTCAACTTCCCAGTAAGTGCAGTGCCATGAATGCTCAAGAATCCAACATCGACAAACTCATGGGATATTGTGATGCTGCTAAATTTAAAAGAATAAGACTATTTTTAGCATGAACAGTTAACAGAGTTCTCACAAATCATGTTGAGAGGCATGGTTGTGATTATAGATCTGTAACATATTTGCTGTGATAAAAAACAGACCTGAGTCAGGTGATCTTGTTAGCACAATGTTTGTACACTTGGGTAATAGATGCAGCTGTGGCAAAAAAAAAAAAAAGACATTAAAAAAAATCAGCAGTTCTATTTTAGTAGCAATTACTCATTTATAAACTGTAGCAGAGGAGTAGCTAAAATCAGAGGCAAGACCTGCAACTCTGGATATTGGGAGGGAGTATAAAATGAGAAACATCCCAGTCCTGGGACAGATGTCCTTTCCCCATTGCTGACTCTCCCCAACACCTGCTGCACTTTAGACACATGCTTACCTTCAACTTGGCTTTGTTTTGACATAAACATTGCCTAAGGTTTAGCATGTGCTCTTGGGCTTTGCTGGACAAGATGGATCACAGAATCACAGGCCAGTTTACATTGAAAGGGACCTTGAACATCATCTCGTCCCAAGCTTCCCTGCCATGGGCAGGGAGACCTTTCAGTAGATCAGGTTGCTCAGAGCCCTACCCAACCTGGCCTTGACCACTTCCAGGGATGGACGTAGGTGTGTGCCTAAAACTTCCTTAAACTGCAATTTTAAGCGATTTCTTTTAAGATTGGTGGGAGAACTGCTGCTATCAGACTTGCTGATCTTGATTTTCTAAGGGGCTGAGTGTGCTGGAAGCTTAGCCCCTTCTCAGCCTGGTCACCCTAGTAAATATTCACATTTATGATGTGTATTATTGCCAGGGACCAGGTTCTGAGCCAGTACCTGTGCTGTTGGCTCTACGGGGCAGCTTGGTGTGAGCCTGTATTGGCCCAGGGAATGCCCAGGGTTCACCACAGCCATGGATCTTGGCACTCCTCATGGCATCAGTTTCCAGTTCAATTCATTCTGGTTCCCATTCTCTCCATCAGCTGTTTCTGCACCTTTGTGTGTGTCTGAGCTAACTAAGAAGATTGGGAGCCCTGAGATATTTTGAGTTTGGGAAACATGGAGAAAAATTACATGAAAAAACCCCATGCTCATTACTTACCTCACCTGTCCAGTCCCCAGTAGGTTAAAGGATTTAAGAGGAGCTCTCCCAGGAACAGACATCCTGGTTTTTATGGAGCTGAGTTCAGCAGTTTGTGAGATCAGACAGGGGGCACTAAGTCCTGAATTTGTTGCAGACACTAAATTTAAAGTCTAATGGGGACCTTGGGAGTATTTAGTTGGTTTATTCTTTTTCTTCTGAAAAAAGTTTTTTGCAAACTGAAAACAAGACCTGATGCATAAAATTTCAGGTAATAATTTTCTCTAGGAAAATTTCATTTGTTTAAAATTCAAACTATTTATAGGTAAAAAAAAAGTATTTTTTGAAGGAAGTTCAGTTAAAAGTTTTACATTACTTTACTGGAATACCAAGATAAACAGGTCTAGTTTATAATTATATCATGATGATTTTTATCCTAAACTTCAATTTTACGGCATCACATATAAAAATTTAGTTCAAGAGTCCCCATGAAAAGCTATTTTTTTTCATTTTGGGCCTGTGAGATGCTTGGCATCCAGACATCAGTCTGGTTTCTTGGCTCTTCATTATCAGCCACATGGCATTGTTTAGTCAGCTGTTCCCTTCTGCAATACATCCAAGATAAGCCTTGGAGAGGTGAAAGTGCATGGATTCCCACCATCTTTGAAATGTAGCTTGTTCTTTTAGTCTGAACTTGCCTTGGGTCTACTGGGCAGCATCCTCAAAGTCTGTGTAAGGAGTTTTTCCGTAAATGTAGCCCCTGCACATTTATCCAGATCACACCTGAGAGCTTTCTGGCTCTTTTTTTCCCTTTGAAAGACTCATCTGCATCTCACTTGTACAAGCTCTACTAGGGTGATCTGTGCCTTACCTTGGCTGTCATTAGCGCAGAGAGTCGTAAGCTTGGAGCTCCAAACCTGAGCACCCTCAAGCTGAGAGAAGCTTGAAGCTGAGCTCTAGAGCCAGCTCCTATTTTCATAGCAGGTCCTTGAGGGATGCAATGAGTGCTCCAGGTTGTAACTTCACTGTACAATGTCTCCTTGCCCTTGGAGAAGTGTCTGAAACTGTGTGATTTTGGGGCCATTTGGAGCTGCTCATTCAGGTGCAGGCTGTGTGGCTGGGGGAGCTGCTGACACCCTCACAGGTTCTGTGACTTCCCATTCAGGAAGTGCTGCATCCTCCAATTGCAGGGCTTCCTTCCATCTGCTGCCCTTCTTCACGGCCTGGAGAGATGCACTGGAAGCATCTAAAATCCTTCTGGGATGAAGTCTGGTACCTTTACATCCCACCCTGCAACCAGAGGCTGCAAGCCAAGCTCCACCTGAGCTGAAGCTGGTCCTCCAGCAGCAGCCTGCCCGACCATGGAGAGGCCAGTGGTGGGACTTGGAGTGAAAGGACATGGATGGGACTGGGTGGACCAACAGCAAAGTGGCCTGGGAAGAGGAAGGGCTCCATGGAGCTGTGATGTTTCACTCACGATGCTCTGGCCCCTCGCCATCAGGCAGTGGTGTGGTGCCACGGGGATACAGCACGGGGCCCAGCAGCTTCCATCTGCTGAGACAGAACATGAGAATGCACAGTGGAGCCAGCCTCTCCCCCTTCCCATTTCTTCTTCCAAAAAATGGCTAATGTAAATAAATTGTCCATTCACGTGTTTTGGCATCTGAATGGGAACACTTGTCTGTGTGCCCCCACCAGCCCCACTCCCTCCCTCCCTTGGCGCTTTTGCTAAATGAGCTTTTCTTGCTCAGTTTCAGCTCAAGCCGGAGTTATTCCATTGGCATTTCCCTCCTGGACTGATAACGAGCCGAAGGAGCAGGCTGTAAAGCTGGTGACATAGACCAGCCCCAGTGGTGTCCATGAGCTAAAAGGTCCCCAAGCCCTGTCTTGTGCAGCAGATAAACACTGGGCAGGGACCCAGGGGCTGCCCCAAACCTGCTTGTTGGGCTTTGCACATACCACACCACTCGCCCTGCTCTCTGTAGGAGCTCAGACTTGTTAAAAACTCCTCCCTGGGTGCCAACAAAACCATGGCAGCATCCACAATGTTCCCTGGAGCACCAGACTTGCAGGAAAACTCTTGAATGTGGCTGTACCTTAACATTACTGATGGTAAGTTACTGAAGAGGAAAATAACATACATTTAATAATAGAATTTCATTAAACGATAATGCAAACAGGTGACTGCAGGAGAAAATACTCATACGAATTCATTTTGACCGGGTCACTCCAACTTCAAGTTGTTTTGCACAGACAAGGAGAAGAGAGGTGGTAGGTCACATGTTGCAAAATGCTTCAGATGCTTCCAGTTGGAAAAATAAATATTCAAGCAATTACAATGCTCCTTGTTTAAGGGAGGAGATGGAAACATATTGTCATCCTCCTCACGATGTGCATTTCCTGTGCTGCAGGGTAATCAGCCACCCAGACATCCTTAATCCTGTTGGATTATTTGCGGCTGCACCTGCCTGAACTTTTTCTCTCCTGATTAACATTTGATTAAATCCACTTTTAAAATGCCAGCGTGCCTGCAGCACTGGGGGGGCGCTTGCAGAGAGTGTTTTGCTCTCCATCCTGATTGCATCTGCATTAATTATGCTAAGTGCAGTGACAGGAACAATATTGATGTAACAGAAGTTTATTAGGTTGATGTGGTCATTCAGACAAGAGGGCTGTAAGTGGCTTCACGTGCACAGGCTTGGCCTCCCATGAGGAGAAAATGTCATCTCATTATTATTCAGATTGACCTGATTTGGGTAATTTATTTCTGGGAGCGATGTCGTTTTGGAATCTCATTAGTTTACCGACATTTGCATGTGTTAATAGAGGTTCTTGCTTGTTTTTAATCCTCCCTTCCTTACCATTGCAAATGAGCGTTTGGTGGAGATCAGGGATTTGGGCTGTGGGGCTGAAAACTTTCTAGGCTTCATTTTGGGCTTGCTGTGCTATCTTCTGTTTGTGGACCCTGACCTCAGGTGCAGTGGTGCAGGAAGGCGTTTCCTCTCCCCAGGGAGCAGGGCCCACTGTATGAGCCTTTGCCAGAGGGAAAGACATCCCAGTGTCATTGTGAGGACTTGTGGGTTTTTTACCTTCACTGTGTACATCACCAGTGCCTCAAGCCTCTCGAGTTGGTCTGTCCTGCTGTGTCAAAATCAAGGAGCAAATCCTGCCAGGAAGAGATGTCTTAACCACACTTGAGCATGGATTATGTTCTTATCTCTGGCAGCAGTTGAGGGCTCCCTTTTCAGCAGGCTGTGGTGTGATGGGGGCAGTAACCATGGCTCTGCTGGGCACAGGCATCCCAGGGCCACAGGGGCTTCTTGGGGCATGTTTGGAACTTCCTCCTAGGGGGAATGGGAAGCCCTGCAGTGGTCTGCAGCAGCATGCTCTGGGCTTGGCAGGGTTTCCCAAAGCCTCTGCACTCCCATCACTGTGCTGATGGCCGGATGAGGCGCAGGATCACATCCTGAACAGTGATTACATTTCACATTTTATGACTTAGCCACAAAATTCCAGCCCTGTGTTACTGCCCTTGCACTGACAGTCACTGGCCCAAACCAGTTAGTCTGCCTTGATGGTCTTAATGGAGTGTGCCATGAGTGATTCCAGCCTCTCACAGTCTAATACACAATAGATAAGTGCTTGGAAATCTTAGAAAATAAGAGCTTTGAAGCTATTTTTTCAGGCCTCATGAACATCATTTTGCTGTGGTTGTTTTTATTTTCTTGCTAACAGGTGTTTGGGCACGATTTGCTTAAAGGAGCTGCTTACCTGTCAGGCAGCCCATCATGGGAATGTGAGACACTGAGCAGACACCTTGTCTTACTCTGGGATTCCTGTTTCTGCTCTTCCAGATCCTGTGGCCCCCATTAGTATAAAACCAACGCTTTCTCTGGAAATCATACAGCAGCTTTTCTCTCCTGTCAGTTGATGTTTTGAACCTGTAATGTCAGGAAAGGAGAAGAGAAAGATGCTTTTTTTATTTTTGGTAAACAAAAAAATAATCTTTTCTAAATGAGTAACAAAAACCTATTTTTACAAATAATTTAGATTTTTTTCCCCCACTCCCCTTTCTGAAAATGGAAAGTCCAATAACTCATTAAACAGAAACTTGGGGGGAGATTCTTGGGAAAGCTTTCATGGGGGCGTAGGGAATATCTTTAAAATCTTTTCTTAAAAGATGGCCTACTCTGTAACACCTGTGCCTGGAACTAAAAATGAGTATTTGTTTAAAGAATGCTTGGAAAAATCATTTTCAGGCCAGCTACGGATTAAAGGTTGGGATTTGGGGTTTAGTTGTTTGTGGTTTTTTTCCTCATAGCCTTGTTGTTTCTTTGCTGTAGACTTATTTTCCTTTCTGCAGCTTCTCCCTCACTGCTGCACCACACCGGTTGAGTTCCTCCCAACATCTGCTCCACACTCTGACAAAAGGGCCTGCAGTGGGAGCTGCCTGGATCTAATTTTGTAGGGTAATGGCCAGTTTACTCCTGCAGATCTCCACAGTGTCTCTACATGTGTTTCACCTTTTTCCCACGAACCCAGTGAACTCCTTGGACTCTTTTTTTTTCACAATTTTAGATAGGATTGTGACTAGGGGGTTTTTTTAAGTGTTTTCTTGCCTGATTGCTGGAGGCTGAGCAGGTGAACAAAAACACCTGGGGAAGAAAAAAAAAAAAAAAAGAAAAGAAGTTAACAATAAACCAGATAGGGTTGTTTATTGAGCTGTGAGTCTCTGGTAAATAGCTGACTGTAGCTGTATTAAATTACCCTCTGCAAGTATCTAGTCTGCATTTGTAACCCAGCCTCATAATTTGCTCAGTACTGGTACTGCACCAGTTCCACGGTTCCCATTTTGAAACACAGGCATTATACTGGATTTTTTCCTGTGGTGCTATTGCTGATAATAAATTTTATCACCCTTTTATCTCTCAAAGGGGCCATTTGTAAATGGGTCCTTACTTTGCTGTATTCACCACAGGTTATTTTCCTCCTGCATACCCAAGCAGTGTGATTTTTGCAGGGGGTAGGTTGTTCAGGGGTATTTCTTTCCCACCAATGATCCAAATGATTGAAAAGAGAAGCAAATAGGAAAAGAGAAGCGCTGTAAAGAGCAGAAAGCAGGTGACATGTCAAAGCATAATTACTGTGATTGATGCATTTGCAATATGAAGGTAGCATTGCAGTGAGTTTTCTTGGAGCTGCTCTGGAGTTTGCTCATCTTCTGACACTCAGGGTAGCAGCTTTCAGATTCACTCACAGACGCTTTCTTTGCACTTATGAAACAGTTCTACCACATGAAATGGTAGAAGAGAATGTCAGGGCAAATAAAGATGCTTGTAAGCTCTCTCTTGGTTGGATAGCTGTGTAGTTTCCTCACTGTCTGGTACTGCCCCCAGGTTTGATATGGCCACTGTGCTTTTCTCCTCCTTGAAGGTGAAGAGACTTCATGACCTATAGTCAGTGGTCAGTAGGGCATGAAGGGAAACTGCTTCATCTAGAGGCAAAGCCTCATTTTTCTGTGTGTTTGTTCTTCACTGCCTGTAGCTGGCCTTGTCTGCCAAGGCTGCCCATGGTTGAACTCTCCTTCCTTGGCTGCAAAGCCTGAGGAATCTCACTTTGAAACATCTAAGACATGATGCAAAAATTCAGTGTGAAGAAGCAGCCATAATTCTCATATGCCTGGTGCTGGGACCCCTGGTCCCAGTGGCAGAAGCATGACCAGAAGGGGATGCTCCTCCATGGAGAGATGGTTTAGTCAACAGGAGATGTAGGAAGGGTTCCTGTGTTTTGGGCAAACCCCCAGGCCATGCCTACTAAAGGAGGTAAAACTGCAGGTGTCCATTACTGTGCTGTGTATTCTGCAGGAATCTTCATGGCTGTGGCACTGGAGGAGAACTCTCCTCGTGGTTTTTTTCAGCTCCTTCCAAAACAGTGGCTGAAAATCAGTGGAAATGAGTGCTGTTATCATCACCAGACACACAGGATGTTGAAAAGCTGGATTTCTCTTCCAGGGGAACAAATGTGTTTGTACTCTAAGATTAATCAAAAAAGTAATGCTTAAAAGGTTTTGGAACAGAAATTCCAGCCTGCTCCAAAATGAACCTCAGTGGAAACCTGACTTGGTTTCCCTCTTGAGGATGACCAAACACTGCCAACCACTGAAGAGAGCAGATTGGCCATCATGCAACAGTATGAACCATGGAATCATTTTAACATTGATATTAATATTTGAAAATAACATGTCAGTCAGAAGTGAGTGCTATTCAAAAAGTAAATGAATGCTTTTATTCATTTATTCATAATTTTGGAAATTATGAAAATTCTAACAGTGACATTACAGTGTCCAACTGATTGAAATTGAATTTTCCCTTTCAAAAATTTTGTCAAAACCAACATCATCTGCAAAATGTTTTGGAGTTGTGACAGCATTTCCCAGAAGAAAAAGATCACTTTAAAAATTATTTAATTTGGCAGATTCAGTATGTATTATGAAAATTAATAGCTGTTTCAGTTTAGAAGAGAAAAGCGATGAGGAATTTAATAGCAAAATGTTCTAATGAAGTGCAACTTCTAATCAATAAATTACTGTTATTCTGGTTCACCATCTTTCTCCATGTCCTCCAGCAGCTGAGTACCAGCTGGGCTGGAAGTGCTCTCATTGATACAACTGGATGCAGATGGCTAATTTGGGAGTGTTTTAATGTACTTCGTACTTGTCTTTATCTTTACTCTCATTTTCATGTGGCCTCCTGCTACAGACCATCCCCTGGATGGTGGGACAGAGGGATCTGAGGCACACACTTTGTTTTGTGGGTTTACGAGGCTGAGCAGTGAAAGGATTGTTTTGATTACTAACGTCCTGGTGTAGTAAAATACCAAATTTAATACATATGAAGATTATTATATTACTTAATCCACTGTTTGCCTTCTGATTTAGTTTGAGTTTGCCTTGTTATTTGGTATGTTAGAGGAAGGCTACAGTTCAGCTATTTGGCACACCCTTCTGTATCCTCATAGGTGCTTTAATACCACATGCTGATGGAGCCTCCAGTGTAAGACCTCACAGGATAGCGATCCCATCAGCCTGTCCTGGCTGACCTAGGTGGAGGAGGCATCTGGTGTCAATTTTGTCAGACCTCTCCATCACTTTGGCAGCTTTTTGTTTAAGGGAAGGCAGGTTCACCTGATGACACCAGGGAGGCACAGAGGTGGAACCTTTCTGTGGCTTTTGTGCAGTTGATGTGGCTTGAAGTTCAGGGAAAGCCACCAGACTGTGCAGTAAAGACCAGAAGTGCGAGCAGCATGTGTGGGGAAGTCAGTTCATGGATCTTCTGTGATTTTTGGGAGGCTGCTTTCCATTAAAATGGTTTTTATTATGCTACATTGCCAAACTTGAGAGTAATAGAGATATTTTTTCTTTCATGCTTCAGAGGGTGTGAGAAAACAGAGCCAGGCATTGCACTGCTCATCCCAGAAGGGCAAGTCACTCTCCAGCAGTAGGATATCTAAGTGAGCTTTGCTCTGCATCATCAACAGCAAAATGTGTGGAAGCCTTCCCCATCCAAACAACTCCATAAAAAGTTAATTTATCTGTAAGGTCCCTCTCAGGGCACTGAGCATCCTCCAGCCTGTGCTGAGACAAACCTGGCTACACCTGATAGGAGAAACGACCATGGAATAATCTGTGGTGTTGTACACCACAGGACTTGGTGAGGTTGGTGGGGCTTGTAGCTTGGTATCATGACTTGCTAGAAAGGTTTTGAATGGTGCTGATCCTCTGGTTCCCATCATTTTGGAATCAAATAAGCCAGTTGTCTAATTGTAGACAGGCAAATTCTGGATTCATTGAAGGATTGAGCTCCAGGGTGCTGTCCTGGCTACAAACCAATGGGCAGTAGAACACCACTCCAACTCAAATCACATGCAAATCTCTTACATGTGTGTGTTCAGGGAGGGAGTGGTTTTTTGTTTGGTTAGATAAAGGAATGTTTAGTAAATAGCTGCGGGGATCCAGGATAATGTTATGCTGTTTTCTTTGGTTTTTTTCTGTGAGATTTTTTTGTAGTGGACAAAATTATTCCAGTGGCATTTTAGGAAGAATTTCACATTGCAGAAGTGAGGATAGGATGATTAGACTCCCTTTTATTTTAAGGATAAGCAGGATTCAGCCCATCAGAGATGAGATGTTTGCATGTGGCCATTCAGTTTGTGTGCCACACATGTGATCAATTTAACCAGAGGAGGATTTAGGCAGGATGGGGAGGCCGATGTTTCTTGTGACATGTGGAATGTTAAGCCACAAAAATGCAACCACAAAATCAGCAGATTAGAATTCCCATTTGTAAGGAATAAATAATCATTATGGTGAGATAGTCCATGAGGGATTAACACGGCTGCTTCCAATTCTGTTGTTCTGTTGTTCGATCTGCTATGACATTTTTTCCATGCATGTATCTCCCTCCCTCTTTTTTTTTTTTTCTACTTTTCTTTTCCTTTCCTTTTTTTTTTTTTTTCTTTTTCCTGGTATTGTATTTGTCACAGTGATTTATGGAATTTGGGAGGTTTGTCTGTGTACATACCTCTTGTTTTTCTCCTTGCTTGTAATTATGTTATGCACCTGTTGTTCCCCATCAGGGCCCACGTGCTCGGGGAGCCGATGCTCATGTTGCAGTTGGTTTACTCAGTTTTACAACATTTGTTAGTCCCATCTGATAGATCTGTTCTGGCTTTGTGCCGAGGAGCTGCCTGGCAGCATAAATCATCCTTGCACTGAAGAGAAGAGCACAGTATCTATTTCAGGTTCCCACCCACCAGAGCCTCATAAATCTACACAAATGTTTCAAGAAACAGGTTTGATTGTTTGGAATGAGCTAATGCTGCAAAGACCTTCTTAGTCCTGAGCCGAGTCTGGGACTCCAGCTCTCCAGGCTTATAGGGTTAACTCAGATTTATAGGAAATGTCTACATCACTATTAAAAGGCAAGCTGAGAGCAGTGGAGAGCATGTTGGCTTCTCAGGCTCCCTGAGGTCTGTTGTGGTGCTGAGTACCTGATGTCCTGTTAACTGCCCTGCTAACCTGCCTGGCATGTGCAGGCGTGTCTGCAGCCTCCAAGAGGAAGCCTCTGAACAGGGGTGTTGAAAGCACTCCCTGCCTTTTCTCAAATTCAGTGTGTGTGTATCCTTAGTTTTCCTTTTAGTCCAAAAGCTTTCAGAAATCTTCCAATCATTCCTCAATCAAAGATTTGCTTGATGGCAGAGTGTCTCTACTCTCATCATTTAACAAATGGGCGTTTTTTTCTCTTCTGATTTGGTTGATGCAACTGAGGGTGATGATGCCAAACCAAGGAGGCTTGGTTGGATCTATGGCATCTTTATAGGAAATTATTCTCATGGAATTGTGAACCTTTAAGTATGTCCAGCATCAGAAATGATACAATTAAGGTATTTATATTTAATAAACTGCCTATAGTACATTCATTAGGGTTGGGCGGGTCATGGGTGGTGAAGCATCCTTGGACTTTGTTGTGGGACTGTGTTGTGAGGAACCAGCTGACCACCATCCCCCTAAATGTAGATGACAGAGGGAGCTATTGCTAGATCTGATATCACGAGACATCTTGAGTGTTAAAAGAAGAGAATAATCTTTTAGCAGAACTTGAAGAAGTTTCACCTCTTACACTGTTTATGCAAACCTCAGCAAAAGAGGAGAACATGCAGTCACAGACCATTGCTGCTTTGGGACAGTTGTGTCAAGAAAGGAGGGAGCTGGTGAACCCTCTTCTGTTAATTGCTCTTTCTAGTGGTTGCACAGAAAGCTCTGGCACGTGCATAGAAGATAAGTTCACCAGTGGCTCGTTAAAATTATGATAGAGGTGTAACCCCTGGTTCAGCAATTCCCTAAAGCAGGGAGAGTGGAAGGATATGCTGAGAAATGCTCCTCTGGGACATAGGTCTTTTTTCTATTATTTCTCTAAGTGCAGAGATACTGAGTCAGTCCTGAGCCAGAGTTACTACTGGGGAAAATGGTTTGCTTGTTGAATTTAAAATATAAAATCCTTTGGGTGCCATTTATATCCCTAAATGTAGTAAAAGAAATGCTGGCTATCTCTGTATGCAGCCTCTCCTGTTTACAAACAGATATGGTACTGCCTGAAGTCAGAATTTGATATAAAATGATCAAAAAAGATCAAAATTAGCCTTGTAAAATTCTCATAACAATTGCATGACAGAAAACTGGCCGAGTACCTCAGCAATGCTCCCCAGCCTGTGATTTCAGAGGTGATTAAATGAAAATGTGGCCTGGCTTGTTTAAGTGCAGAGGGCTCTTTCCTCTGCTTGCAGTTGTTGCTATGTGAGAGACGCTGTGGCTCTGCCTCTGAGGCCATGAGGCCAATTTTTAGGCTCTCTAGTAAAATACTTCATTACTTAAATATGTATTGTCTTTGGGGAGCACGTCTCTCCTCTCCCCTC
Organism: Aphelocoma coerulescens; assembly: GCF_041296385.1. Lineage (NCBI taxonomy): Eukaryota > Metazoa > Chordata > Aves > Passeriformes > Corvidae > Aphelocoma > Aphelocoma coerulescens. Next base: position 25,184,480 of record NC_091022.1, on the reverse strand, counting down.
CCTAATATACTTCACCATAAACCTCTGCAAAAATGTATAAATAAATAAAATAATCCAGGTTCCTTTTTCTTAAACAAGAATTTAATTAAATGGAAGTTAGATCCCTTTGGAATACAGAAAAGCAACTTTAAAGACACTCTAGACATGGGCTTTAAGGATTTCCTTTCCTCTTTTTGCTTAATAGACTCCAATCCTAGGATTGTATTTCTCTGCTTCAATGCTAAAAGACTCCTTAAAAGAAGCAATATTCAAAGGCCTAACCCAGACATTTTATGGGATGTCATACATTTTCAGCTGTTCATAACATAAAAAATAAAATAAAATACTGCAGGTTACTTTATCAAAGAGAAAGTTGATTTGTAATTCCCAGGGTAGAATTATGAAAATACCTTGAGAGCATTACAGGAACAGACATTTATGAGAAGTAATAAAATTAGCTGACCGCAGTACAAATTTGCTGAATGCTTTTGGAGGAGAAAATATGTTCCTTCCCCCAATGCCCAGAGAAAATCAGACAAAAACTGTCAGTTCTTGAGGCCTTTTCTGCCACAAATCAAAGCCATTCTTTAGCAGAGTGGTGTTTCTGCAGTGTTACTCTGGAAAAATGATGTAGATTCGATCTTCCTCCCGCTGAAACATCAGAAAAAGACGTAAAGGTATCAACAGGAGCAGTGATGAGTTATTAGCAGGGCTGTGTGTATGGGAGTGGGGATGTTTCCCAGCTGCCTTTCATCCCCAGGCTGATGCTTCACTGGTCAGGTTGTCTTGAGGATGAAGGGGGAAGGATGGGAAGACTTAGGAAGGGGTCAACAACCAAATGCTGGAGGGTGCTGTGTGCCTTCAGGTCCACCGAAGATCCAGCTCACTTGTTGAACTGCCTTGAACTGCTGTGTTCAGAGAGGTTGTCCCACTTTCTTCACCCCCTGTCCCAGTCCACAACAAGGAGAGCTGTAAGCGTTGATGGGAGTGCCCTGTGGAGTTGCATCCTGTGTGAGTCAGAGTGGCCCTAAGGTGAACAGATGTCACAAAAAATACAGGAACCAGGTGGGGCAGTGTCACCTGCTCCTGCCCTGCAGATTACCAGTAATGTGGAGTCCATTAAAATCTATCTCCATGGCATCCAGAGTCATCTTAAGGACGTGGAGGGATCTCTCTCCACTACCCTTTTGATAAGCTCTTCCAGTAGCTTTCACTTGCAACTGTCTGAATAAATAAAGTACCTTCTTTCTGTTTGGCATGTGTCTCATGTCACTTTTGACTGAGTTGTGCCTTTTTATGCTAAACTTAGGAATCTCTCCATTTCCACAAGTTTTCCTAGCAAAGATGTGTATAACTGCAGTCCGTCCATCTCCATCTCACGCTACATTGACTAAGCCACTTAAATCTCCTACTGCAAGGCTTGTTTCCTGGTCCTTGAATTATATCCTGTTGATCTTCTTTCTGTTTGTGGTTTCTTAAGAAAACAAGGCTTATGCAGGTCTACTGAAAGGGGATTTGTGTGTCTGCCTGGTTCCCCTCCTCTCCCTCCCCATTAACGCTTGACTAATTTCATAAAGGCAGGAAGAGTCTTAAAGGTCTTTAAGCTGCAGTTTACCTGATGAGATGCAGCCAGGGAGGAGTTGGGAAATCCTGGTAGTGCCCTAATGAAAGAAAAGCAGGAGCATGTATGCTCAGTTGCTATTAGACATCAAAAAATCCACACTGGAGCGACCTGCGATGAGAAGTTTTCTTGAGCTGCTCCTGAAGATGCTTCTTTTGAAGGCACATCTGTGGAGCTGTGCATGATGGTCCACAGTTCAGTCCCACCATGCTTAGATACTGAGCCAGGTATCTTGTACATCCAGCCCAGGAGAGCAGCACGATGAGAGGGGGTCAGTGGTCAGCAATGAGCATCCAGGTTCATCTTCCAAGAGCTCTACCTGTTATCCCTCATCTTCAGAAGTCTCTCTGGGCGTTGGTGTGTTCCTGCCTTCTTCATTTCAAGAAGCAAATCTGCTCAGATGGCTCCATGTCCTCAGAATTCATCATGCTGACAGTCTGTCTCGTGCATGTGGATTTTGTTGGCGGCGTTTCGAGAACTCCCAAATCATGGACGAAAATTTTGACCAGTGTTGGGCTCATTACCAATCCCTATAAGGTTTTTTTTGCTAGAAAAAGCTCCCATCACAGATGGTTCTCCATTTTTATGGCTACTTTTTGGCATCTTTCAGTATAGTCAATTTTCAAGCTGTTGGAGGTGTTTTCTATTAATATTGTATATTTCTAGTTCTATAAGCAGAAACTGAATCTCGCTTGGCTTACTACTGTAAATGGCCATTTTACCAACTAATGCTGTATAATGTCAAAAAGGAAGAACTATTTTTTTTGTCATGATTATTTTCTCTAATGTCATATTGACCACCACAGGTGATCTTACACCTTTCCTAAGGATCTTCTCTACTCAGTGAGTATTCTATAGCATATCCTGTTCTTCTTCGAGGATCTATTCCAAACTAGCTCTTTCTACCAAAGTCACCTAAACTGATAAAAAAAATGACTTAAACTTGAATTTTTAATATGTTTCCCCTGTATCCTGGGCACTCTATAATGCTGTAGGTGGCATTGGAAAAAAAAGGGAAAAAAAAGAGTGTTTGCAATGCCAAGTACTTTAAGAGCAGAAGGAAACTGAAACTTAAATGCATTTCCTTTTCTCAGGTCCAGATTTAATCTTCATTTCTTATAACATGCCTAATTTATTGCAGAACCTCTCACTTGTTCAATTAAATTTTTGAGTGTTTAGCAAAATTACTTAAGTGAGCGAACATATGCCTTCAGGATATTTACGTGTTTCCTGGGCTAAATGTGATTTCCTTTTCGTCTCCCATTGATTAATCATTTTGGTTCTCCTCCTACTTAAATCTAGTTAATGAACCAACTTTCTTTAATCTCATGTGAAATTTACTGTATGTCCCATCAATAGCATTATTCATAAATCTTATGTTCCCCTGTAGCTAACAGGAAACAACATCTCCATGTTGGGCTGGAGGAAACTTCCATCTTCATCTGTCTTTGCCCTTTCTCTGAATAATCTTTGCAGCTTGGTGGAGAACTTGCCCTTCATCTCTGCAGCCCTGCAGTGTAGCCTGTGATGCATGTCTGGTGTTTGTGAAGAGTTCAAACACTCAGTCCAAGAGCATGTTCTGATGGATAGCACTCTGAAGACCTAAAAGATCACTAAAGCAATTCTTTGATGGCAAAAAAACAGATTTGCTAATCTGAAAGACTTCTTCCACTTGAAATGAAGCCCATTTTTTAAAGGTTTTCCTGCTCAGATAAGGGAATCATATAGTATTCTCTAATCTTCATCTGAAGCTTTTCCACCTCTTCTTCAGTCTCCTCCCCTGCCTTTGATGTCTATATGTATCTTAGAAATAACAGAAAAGAGGAGCTTGTTTTCTCTTTCATTAGTGAAATTATAGCAAAGGAAAATACCTGAAGAAATAGCTGTTAAAATTCAAAGGCACAGTTTATATGTTGCTTGACCCTTCCTATAAACTGTGGGTTTGCACATACATGTATATAAAATATGTGTGTGTCTATACCCATATATAAATAGTTTGTGTAAAATATATGTCCATGAAAAACCAGTTGTACAATAATCTTTCCACATTTGTATATTTTGACCTTGTCAATTATCTCACCCCCTCCCCCAAAAGTTGACAAGAACAAGTTCTTATTTCCTGCTTTTACTGCACCTTTGATATTTTACTCCTTTTTAAAAGCATCTGAAGAATTTGCTGCCTTTCTTTCAAACAGAAAGCAATAGCAAAGCTTTTCTACAGAACAGCAAAACATAATCCTAAATTTTTCAGGGAACCCTACTGAAGTTCCTAATGTAATAGTGTGCTTGTTCAAGTTTTAATATGTTGGGGGTTTTGTTCCATAGTGTCTTTAAATGATTCCCATCAGTTACAGGTTTAAGGTGCTCATTATGTTTTATTCTTGATACACAATGTCAGTATTTTAGGTAACTCATATTTTCCCTTTGTTCCAGAGAGAATTCCTAAAAGTAACCAGATTCAGTTCCAGTGCTACTCAATCAACATAATTCTGCTGAAAGTAGAACTAGTTCACTTGCCTAAAAAATACTGTTTTGCAATGTCATAGTAATTTGGGTCAAGACTGGAAAAAAAATCATGGAAGTATCTTCCTTCTCCAGTGTTTCCTGTATCTCAGAAAATACCTTAAGATGTATTTAAAAGTGAAGGATTTTGATTTTTATTATTTTACAAAAGAAAATTTCTGAGTATATTACAGAAGAGTATAGAAACCCAAGAACAAAATATTTAATCTATGATTTGGCTGATGAAAAATAATTTTGCAAATACATTTCAAAACATTTGTCCTGGACCAACAAAACCAGTTTTCTGGCTTATTTCCTTTTTTAATTGTTATTTTTAATTTTTTTTAATTGATTTACTGAAATAGTTTGTGAGCTGGAAAAAGAAGAATCAATATCTGTGAACATCTGTCAGGGTACTCAATGGACAGTATATTTTCTTGTAAAAGAAGCAATTGGGATATGACAAATGCTTTTCCTTTTTGGCATTCCTCTTTATTATTCTTATTGATTGACATGAAGGCTAGACTAGTTCTTGGCTCCGTTGGACTTGGTATCACACTATGCTGAATAAGATGTGTCTCCTGTCTTAATATGGTTTGGAAAGACTGAAAGCAGAGTGTGTCAGATTTTGCAATTCATTTCAGTGAAATAATTGTTGCTAGTTCTGTGGTCTCAAGGAAAAGCATTTAAGACATACATATAATCATACATATTTCTTGATCTAGAGGCTGCAGAAATGAGGCCTAAATGCTGTTTATCACCTTGGGAAACATTAAAGTGATGGGAGTGGAAGGGCTGTTTAGGTTACAGCAATCAAATTATACCCAGAGGAGAGAGTACCACAGCATTCAAAACCAGCTGGTAGGGCAAATCTCCTGTGGATCCAAATTACATCTTTTTCAGTTAAAGAATCAGCATCTTTCATTAGCTGAGCAACCAAATTGTGACAGTTTTAAGTACAGTTCATAGCCACTGAAAGTAGAGAGCTTTGTATTGGTTGAGTGTGTTCAGATTCTTTAGTATCTCAAGGAGGAAACTCCTTGAGTTTATTTATTTTTTTCTCCTTTTCTGTAGCTGCCAGCAGCACCACAGGTACTGAATTGCTCCATCTCAACAGGAGCAGAAGGGGTTTGTGTTGGATCTGCTCAGTGGTGCAAATTTTAAATTGTAGATCATGTTACATGGTGCATCTTAAAATACCCATTCACTATTCTTTCCACAAGCACTTCTTGTTTGTTTCTTCTCAAATTCGTGGTGACGAGGTGGGAAGTCTGAATGAAAGGTGGGAGTTTGCCATAACTGGTTGGTGTTAGATCAGATAGGAGACACCTAAAACACTGCATATTGTGCTCTAATGAAAATAATAAAATATTTTAGATTTCTGGAGGTAACTAAAATAAAGGAGGAATAATGATTTATTGCCTCTAACATGTTTGAAATATTTCTGATTTGCTTCTAAAACTTACAAGACTTCATTTGTAAGTCTAAGTAGCCAAGCTTAGATTTAGCTTTGTTTTCAAATGCTTGCCAGGCTTTCCTTGGGACAACCACTGCATTTTATTGTGTGTGTTTGTACATGTGCATAGATATAGATACAGATTAAATGTCACCAATACCTAGTTGCCCAGGTCATGGCCTGCTTAACAAAATGACTGTTCAATCTGGGAGTGCTTTCTTTAGGATAGAGTTTCTGCCTGTTTTCAAGGTAAGACAGAACAGTCAAATATTTATGAATGTTACAACATTCCAGATTTCCTTTCCAAGGCTACTTGAGGCCACTTGAAGAAGTAAATCTGTCGTGGTGATGGAGACAAGCTTCATTTGCACGCTTCCTTTCATCTCTCTCCAAACAAACGCTTCATTCACACTTCCTAGGTCAGTGGTAGCAACCAGGCTCGGTTTCTCCGTGGAAGGAGCAGGACTGGTTGTGATCATTTACACAATGCTGGTCTATTACTGAGGAAAGGATTTGCACAATCCAGGCCCATGTTGTCTTTGCTCCTCTTTTATGCATTTGATATGCTCAAGAGGACTGGTAATCCCTGAGACCCTGTGTATACCTGGGATTTGTGCAGACTGGGGAGCTGCCTTTCTTGCACAACTGTTCTGCAGATGTTTCTCCATCACAAATTGTTCAGGGACTTTTTCCTAAGGCAGTCACAACTACAGTAATGGCTAATGAATTCTGGTTGCTCTGTACAAGGCCAGATTTGGAGCTGTGACTTTGAGCTGCAGGATGACCTTTTTCATATCTCTCCAGTCCTCCACCTCTATGCCATTCATGCTTATATTGGTGCTGTCTCTAGTCCTTAATGAATCATAGAATTGTTAGGTTGGAAAAGACCTTTGAGATCAACCAGTACAGCTGTTAATCCATCACTGCCAAGTCCACCACTAAACCATGTCCCCAAGTGCCACATCTACACATCTTTTAAATACCTCCAGGATGGTGACTCCATCACTGCCTGGGCAACCTGTGCCAGGGCTTGCCAACTCTTTTGGTGAAGAAATTTTTTCCAATATCCAATCTAAACCTCCCCTGGCACAATTTGAGGCCATTTCTTCTTGTTCTGTACCTTGTTACTTGGGAGAAGAGCTCGATCCTCACCTGGCTTCAAGCATCTTCCAGAGAGCTCTAGAGAGTGATAAGGTCATTTTAACACTTGTGTGTGTTAGAGTGGTGTAGCAGGTCACTGACCATTCCCCTTGCATTTAAGGGAGCTTCCTTCTACTCCCCATCCTCTGAGTCTTCCAGCTTAGGGGTCCAGGTACCTACAGAACAATTGGTCATGCCATTAAAGACTGAGGCAAAGACAGCATTGAGTACCTCAGCTTTTTCCTTAGTCACTATGTTTCCCCTCACATCCAATAAAGGCTGGAGGTTCTCCTTAGCCCTCCTGTTGCTGCTAATGTATTTATAGAAAGGTTTTTCTAATTGTCTTTTATTGCAGTAGCCAGATTAATTTGTAGTTAGGCTTTGGCACTTCAAATTTTCTCTCTGCGTAACCTCACAATATTCTTGTAGTTCTCCCAAGTTGCCTGTCCCTTCTTCCAAAGGTCATAAACTTTTCTTTTTTTCCTGAATTCCAGCCAAAGCTCTCTGTTCAGCCAGGCCAGTCTTCTTTCCTGCCAGCTCGTTCTTTGATGGGGAAGATAGAGTGACAACTCCATGTATTCCAGGCATTTTTCTCTTGACCTCCCACAGTGGCTGTCAGGGTAACTTTGACTTTGCTGCAGATGGGGCTCTGTGCCTAGAAATCTCTTCCTAGCCCTAAAAGTTAAGTCCCACAGCTGCTGCTAAGGAAACTTGGCTGGATGGTGGGAAATTCATATCAGGGCTGCATGGAAACCTTCCTCCCAGCTGCAGAGAGGCAGCAGGCTGGTCTGTACCTCCCATTTCAGGCACGGAATCCCACGCCTGCTCCTCTTGCTACCCAGGAGGAGTTACTGACTGGCAAGGCCAGCCTCACACTGCTGTCCTCCTGACAGTGGGATGCAAGGATCCCTGTGCTGACCTAAAACCAGGTCTTGACCAGTTTCATCTCAGGTTTCTATGTTCTGGTGAGTCACTTATTCCTGTTCCTGACCAATCCTGTCCAGCCACCTGCCCCTGGAGAATGTGGAGACCTAAGCAAAGGCAGATGTGCACTGGATCTTCTACAGGCGGTGCCAGAATTTCGGTGGGTTTGGGGTTGTGTTTTACTCCTTCCTGATAAGTAGCTGTCAGTGTCCCACACCCACACAGTTGTGCTTAGTGGTTCCTTGTTAACTTTTCTCAGCAGGGGCTGCTCCCTCCTTGGGGATCACAGGAGGCAGCTTGAACAATCGTCAATGCTCATCTGGAAGGCACCTGATGCACCAGGCCGGGGAGATGGAGCGAGATCATGGAGAGATGGAAAGTTATGATGTGATTTGGGGGCAACCCCTGCTCTCTGGTGAAATAGTGGGTGGAAAGAGGTTGTGGTTGAATCCATAAGGAAAAATTGCTGTGCATGTCAATCGTGCGAGCTCCACATCCAGCACACTCCTCAGGGAGAAGGTGGCTGGCTGTGTGTCCCATCAGCTGTAGTGAGAAGTGAGGAGATAAATGGTGGAGGCAGGGATTGTGCAAGCTCACCTCCTGGCCTGCCCTCAGTGGGATCACGTCAGTGAAAGGGTTGAGTCACCTCTCCCTGGAGGTGTCTGATGGATGTTACAGCCAGGACTTGGCACTGAGGAGCGAGCTGGGCCTCGCTGCCCAGGCTGCATCCCCAGCTGAGGCACAGAGTAATGTCTTAGCCAAATGTTCACTTGAGCACACCGTGGCTGCTTAGCTTCTCCTGTGTGAAAGAACTTCCTTCCCTTTGGGGTATTCCCTTGATTTTCAAAAAGTCAAGCAAATATTTAAGAGTGGATTAGAGTCTAGCTCAACATATCCATCATTCACCATCAATTATCCAGGTCATTAGTATGATTACACTCAGCTCGGGACTCCTCTGTGTCTGAATGTACCAAGAGCTAGGAGGAACTAAAGGTGGAAATTTATGACAAGAACCTTTCCCTCCCCCACCTTTTTTAATAGCACACAGGCTTTGACCTGAAGTGTAATTTTCTGCAACATTTAAGGCAGATAAAGTGTCTTTAGCAGCCAAAGGAAAGCTCAAAGGTAACATTATCTAACTAGCAAACAGATGGAGGATTTAACATTCTTGGTAGCTGAAATTTTGGACTCTGGCCAAACCATGCTAATGGATTTTTTAGCAGTCGTTCTTTTCCTATGAAAGTGCTGGACACAGTTTAAAAAAAAAAAATCCAAGGGAAATATCTAACGGTACAGGCAGGAACAAGGAGAGATTCCCGCTTGATCACAAGCAGTATGGGGGGAAAATAAAAGTTTTTGTATCATAAACTGGGCCATGACTTGTAGGATTCAGTTAAAGAAATAAGATAAATCACCTCAGAAGCCCCAAATCTTTGCCTTGATGGAGAAGACAAGCCTGTTGAGTAGCTGGAGGGATTGTCATTCAGCGTTAAGTTTGCCTTGCTATGAAAACTGAAGAGAAAGAAGATGTCCTTTGAAGAGCTCTTGTTCCAACTGAGTTGCAGGAAACAAAGCAAAGTCTCAACTCCCTGATGCACAGACACATCCAGCTTCTTGTACGCTTGTGGCAAGCCCTGGTGTTGTGTTACTCCCCTGGTGTTTTGCTGTGTGCCAGAGGGCTTTCCAGATTACCACAGCCATAAGCTTTCTTGCTCCATCGCACATTCTCTCTGGGTTATAAACATGACAGATTGGGCCTTGAAAAAGCTGTGTAATGGAGACCACAGAGCTCAGGAGAAAAGAACGTGTTTGCCAGGAATTATTGGTGAAAATTCTGTGGTGTGCAGAAGGCAACTGAGAAGGCAGGGGGCCCTGGAAAACCCTGATGATTTTTGGATCCACCAAATCCTATCATTTACTGTCAGTGAATCTTCAAAAGCCTTTGAACTTGGTGAATTTTTCACAAAACGTCCATATTTCCTGATCACAGCTTTCATCTCAACACCTGTTGGGTTAAGTTTGGCTGATATGCTCAATAAAAAATGTCAGTGTCTCTAGCGGGGAGCTGGGAAACATCATGTGGCTGAACTGATTAATAATCAATAGGAATAAGAAATACTAATTGAGAGGATAGGATTAAACTGCCAGGCAACTCTGCAGAGATCTGGAACCACTCATTTCACAAAGAAAAGAAGCTGACATTAGAAGGTTTGCAGCCATTTGCTTTGACTGGCCTTGCTCTTTTCCAGGCCAAGGTTTGGGAGCAAATGGATGACATTAACACTCTATGCTGATTACAAAACACAGAATAAATCATACAGATGTCTAATTCCACCAGATCTCATTACCACTGGATTGGACTTTTCACTAACTTGCTTGTCTCGAGTGATCTGAGTCAGCACATCAGCGCTGAGCATCCCAGGATTTGGGAATGCTGGAAACAGCTCTGTTTCCAAACCCTGGCACTGGAGAGCATTCTTACAAGTCATTTTCCAGCAGGAAAACCCTAGAATATTACAAAGAGAGAGTTGGAGGCCAGCAGAAACTCCAGCTGAGAACTCGGAGCTGGTCCAATGCCAGAGCATCCATCTTTCGAAAGTTTAATGAGATGAGTTTCCATCAGGCGTTTTCACAGCCGGGCCACCAGCAGTGGCCTTGGACGTGGTGTCTCACTCCCCATGGTGTCTGGACAGCAGGAGCTGTGGTTCAGACCTCAGTGAGAAAGCTGGATGGTGAAAATTTGTGAGAGCTAATTAAACAAGACAAGATTTTTGCCTGGCAGGGATTCATGCCAGATATACTACATCCCGGGAAACCGTTTCAGGCTTTGCCATAAAGTACTTGTGGGGAGAGAGCAGGACGTCTTGCCAGACTTCACTTCAAGTATAGTACTGCAACTTTTCCTTTTCTCTCTTGGAATTGGTATGGTCATAAATTATCTGCTTAGCTCAAGGTTAAACACAGGACAGCAAGAGCTGTGAAGTCTCAGAGATGAAAGGCCCCAGCCTAAGCAGGGAAATGGTCATACATAATGTTATCAGGCCATGCTTCATCTGAGCGTGCAGAGCATCCTCTGAGAGCTCAGGCCATCAGTCTCAGCAGATCTGTATTCCTACTCCTGCTCTGCTACTGGGCACCTGTTGGTCCTGGGCCACATTTTTAGCTTCTTTATGCTTTGGGTAAATGAGGATAGTTCATTTCCTGCCTCTGCTGCAAAAAAACAAACATGAATGGCACAGTAATGTTTGAAGATTGCATTAAGGAGGGTAGCAGGGAGATAGCTAGTGCTTCTGTCCTGCCATGGAGACCTCCCCACCAGCAAGTCCCACCTCTGATCTGGAGACTGCAAGGTCTTGGGCAATGAACCCCAGCAATGACTGGCAGGTGAAAGGCCAGGTCATTTCTTCAGAAGCAACCTGGCCCTGGCATCCCAACCAAAGAAGAGTTTGCAGTAGCATCATCAGCCAAGCCCAGGAGAAAGAACAAGCCATTAGCAGGAGCTGGTCTCTGCCCTGACACCCCAGCACACCTCTGGTGTTGGCTCAGAGGAGCAACAACTCCCTGACGGCTTTAAGTTGGAAACAGTAGTGGGATGTGAGGAGTAGGTGATGGTCCCTCAGAGCTCCTGGGGTACAGACCAGGCTTTTTCCAAACCCAGCCTCTGGGCTGGCGCCTGCAGTCTGGAAGTGGGAAGTGATAGTGTTTGCAATTTAAGTCTATTTTCAGTACCTCAATAGATGTGGGACTTAGGGAGGATTCACCAAAGTGATTCCTTGGCTCAAAGCTGAGCAAAGATGTAGCTGATACTGAGGATTGTTTCCATTGTGGTAGGCAATCACTGAGCTTTCCAGAGAAATGACACTAATGCTAGTACAGACTCTTAGATACTCCTTAAAGATTGGGGCAATTAGGGATATACTGCAGTTGTACTTTTATCATCTGGATATTGTTTCTGTGCAGAGCTGTATCACATTTCTCACCTACATTCAGCATTTGGAGATTGCTGTAGATCCTGTCTTTCTCTGTTAGAGAGTCAAGTTACCTTAATGACTATATTTTTAACTTCACTTGTTTCTACATCACATATAATACAATTTAATTAAAGTCAGAGCTAGGAAGAGACTTCTAGAGAAAGAAACTTGAATCACCTCTGAGTACTTGAATACTTCTGGACTGTATTTCAGAGGGAGCAGTGAGCAGGTGTCAGGAAAAGAGAGATGAGTTCTGAGAATAAAAAAATAAAGAGAATTGGTCTGGAAGAGTAGTAGCCTACAGATGTGTTTGCTGATTCATTGGAAATTAAAAGCAGATAGAACAGTTTGGGGAAAAAGTTCTGCAACACCAGGTCTGCCTCCATGTACAAACACTTAAGATATTGTTCCCCAGTTCAGGAAGGAGAGGTTTTTGGTGGTGTATGCCAGTCCAGTCTCATCCAGCCTGGAATGCAGTCTCTTGTGGGTAGACATCAGTCATAAACAAATTGGAAAACTTAGACACTTTTCTTGGAAGGAAGCGTAGGGGTTTTTGTGTTGTGTGGGTTTTTCTTTCAGTGCACCGCTGATTTCAAAGCTGTGTGGTTTGGGCAATAGCCCAGAATTCTTGGTTTTCTCTTCTCCTTGTTCATCTTATAAAGCATAAATACCATATTTCCTCTACAGAAAAATACATACATGCTTGTTGTATCTGTGTGTATAGCATATCTGCATTTGTGTGGATGTGGAATTCTTAGTGTTATTAGTTTTCAGGACCCAGGTATAGGATGCTGAATAAAGCAAAGCAGTGTTACAGAAAAGGAGCTCAGCAATGGAAAGGAAACCAATCCTTGTTGTGGCAGTCCTGTCCTTGAGTCTCACTTCTGCCACTGCAGTGCCACGGACTTGCAAATCTCTTCCATGCTGCTCATTAACTGCTCTCAGTTGGCACAAGCCACAGATGGAAGGAAGCCATGGCAGGGAAAACCAAGTGCTGGTGGAGCTCTTGGCAGCTCAGGAGTCATTCTTTACCTTGTACATCTTCACTGGCTGTCCCCCCATGCACTGTCGGGGGACAGTGAGGTCCCTCCTCTCTTCAGTGGTGACTCACAAGCCTTGGGCAGGGGTTGCTGTGACTAATGCTCCAGTAGCAGGCTTAGCAGAGAGACTCTCTGCTCTGATGTCCTGGCCAAATTCTTTCCTGGAAAAGTGAATGAGATGCGTTTCCACTGCAATTCCAGATGCACAGAGTATTCCTTGCTGTTCACTGTCATAGATCGTAAGCTAGTCAATATTAAGGTGTGCTTTCTTTTCTGTGATCAGCTAAGAGATTCCACGAATATATCAACTACGGTAATGATGTTCAGAGACTAGAACAAAAAGGAAGCTTGATTTGCTACTGCATGGCAGTACTGTACTCAGGATCTTTGGTAAAGCAAAATGTGCTGTATTTATTAGTTACTGAAAGATAGTCTCACTTCTGTCTGTAAAAGAAGCATTCTGCAGGCTGCATATTGAAGTTCCCCAAAATGAGTGAAAAAAAATGTGGGTTCTGATCTTTCCCACAAGCATAGTATTTACAGAAAAGCTCTATTTTCAAAAAAGTACCAATAACCACACAAGTCATTGACTTTCAGCTGAAAACTGAGCTGAAAAAGACTGTCTTTCCTTCTTTGACTGCGTTGTGTGCTCGGAGAGGGCTGGAGTTGGGCTTTGTCAAATTGGCAGTCAAGTGATCAGAAAGTGGGCTCGGTGAGTGATGGGCAGAGTGTGCCCAAGCAGGGTGTAGTGTAACACACAAGTGCAGTGCAAACACTCTCCCCGAGCCCTTGCGCTCGAGGCAGACTTCAGATAATGTGTTGACAGCATCAGTCAAAGGAAAATAAAATTGCTGAGGGGCCATGAAAGGCGCTCTCTGTTCCAGTAGAACGGTGTATGTAACCTCTGCTTTCTGCGAGCCGTCGCACTGACACGTGAGGGAAGGGATGCATGATAACACCAACAGAAACCCCAGCAGCTCCGGTCACAGCCATAATGATACTGAAAAACAGTAGCTTAATATGGCTCATTGCTGTAGGGATTTTACTTAAAAGGTTTTAGTTCAAATCCTACTCTTTCTCACGAGCAAGTTGCGTTGCCTGTTGGTTCAGGCGAGGTTGTGTGCAGCAGAAGTTCTGGTTCAGCTATTGAGTTGTGGGAACTTAGGCCACTTACCAAAACATAAGTGTATTGTAGGTTGCCTGAAGATCTGGAGAAACAATTATTTGTCGGTTCCAAAGTAACTGTGTTACTCACCAGGAATGGGGTTTCTTGAATAGCAATGCTCCATGTTTCTGTTACTTTGGTACAGCACCAAGGGGATATAGTAGAACTGCGGCTTTGAGAAACAACCCCAGTGCAAGTAGTTCTTTTATTTTCATTTTTTAAATTGTGCAGCTGCCCATTAAACAGACTTCTTCGAGGAACTCTGCTTATTTCAGTGGCACAGCTTTCTAATTAGCTCACACTTGTTAAGTAAGGGTCACAGCTTTGGACCTGATTTCTGTCCTTAAGCTGCTCTTAGATCTTTGGGGGCTGCACATGAAATAACAGTGCTATGTACAATTTACAGGGTGTTGTCAGTTGAAAGCTTCTCTGCGTTTCATGTATCCAGCACTGTTCAGGCCAGCTGGCAGTCAGCTCAAGATAACGATGCCATGATAGGAAAGATAGTCAGAAGTTGCCAAAACTATTAGACAGCACATCTGCCTGCTGTATGCCAGGATCTGTGCTGAGCTGCCAGCACCAGTCTCTTGGGTAGAGATGGAAACACCTTCCAGTGTAATCCATGTGTGTCACAGCTCTTCAGAAACACAAACAATGGCTTCAGGTGGCATTGGGGTGTTTCCACTGTGTTTCATCTTGTTCAGGTTAGTATCACTAGTAACAGCAGTAATATGTGCTAGATGCACCAAAAAATGATCAAGACTGTGGCAAACCTGAAATGAAGATTTATTCTTAAGGGCGTTTCCTTCAAAACTTTTTGATATTTTAATTTCTTCTGCTTGGCTGCTGGCACTGAGAGTAGAGCAAGTGTAAGGGGCTGAATGAGAGCTGGTTCTCGTAGAGAAAAATAGCTGTTTTCTGCTTTTATACTGAAAATACGAGTTCCCAGCACTGGTTGTTAGAATAATACTGCTGGCAGAGTGAGAGACAAGGAGAGACAAGAGGGATCATGTTTCATGGGCCATAAACTGGGGCACACTAAAATAATCCTCTCAGATATGGTCAACTGAATATGAATCCATGTAATCTTGAACACACTCTACGTGAACTCAGAATTAATCATCAGAAAAAATGAACCCATGAACACAGAGCTAGATGTCAGGAGGAATATTTTGTTCTCATGGTGAAATACTCAAGACCAACTCGTGGCATTGTCCTACAAAGAGCATCATAAAATCTAACCCAAAAGTTGTCATTATGAATTATTTGCTGGGAGCCTGACTGTCCCTTGCTCAGTATATTAAGATGCCATGTGGCATTTATTTTCCAAACATATTAGGAAGTGCAAAGTCTTGTCATTAAATAAAGCTCAGCTGGAAACCAGTGATGTTTTTCCCCCCTATAGAAGCCTTATGCCTTCTAAGACTGATATTTAGTAATCCTTTGAATTCATACTTCAAACAACTTGAAAGGTGAGCTTTGGTTCTAATACTGACAAGTCTGTGAGTATGATGTCTCCAAGTCTGGAAAAAAGAGGTGTCTGCTGCTCGGGTGGGGCTTCTTATCCTGAACGTGGAGTCAGTGGTGAGCATTGTGGTGATGGTGGAAAAGACAGAGGTTGCAGTATCCTGAAGTTCTTTCCAAAGTTCAGTCATCACCAAATTTATCAATATACAGGCACGTAATGGGACAAATATGTCCTTCTGGGAGGAAAATGGATTATGTTTCTTTTAAGGATAGAGCAGCAGAAGCACAAATCAGTTACTTTGCAGGGAATCCAAGTGAGTGTTTCTTGACAGGAGTCCCAGTATCTCATCCACAAAGAAAATATTATCAAATAGAATTTTGATTTCTATTGTCTTATCACCCCAAAATATGAGAAACTGTGGAACATTATTGTAGGATTCTCTAATCCTTGGTTCATTGTGACTTCAAATATCTGGGACCACTGTGCTGATCTCTTACCAACCTCTGTGTGATAATGGGTGGGTGATGTACAAACTTAAAATCCTCCTTCTGGAGCCCCATGATGTACCTCGGAAAGGAATGAGAGACAGAGGGGAGAGTGAGACTTCTTAATGTGCCTCAGGAACTCATGACAGATCTTGACTCTCTCAAGGAATGTTTTTCTTGTTTCCTTCCATTGGGAATTGGCTCTGACATAGTCAAAAACATTTTCAGAACGAGTCCCTTTCATTTTCATGGCCTCTCTATTGCTCTTGTCACTGACCCAAAGCCTTTTGATTTTTTTTTCTTTTGACGTTCTTGAGCTAATTGGTCTCAATGAAAAGTGGTTTGTTTCCTGCAGAAAGTTGGCTGTGACAAAAAAGTGTGGAGGTTGGGGGAAATCTGTGATAGGCCAGTGCCAAAGGGCTTATATAATAGCCCAGAATAGTCAGCCAAAATATAGTGTGAGAGCTTCATAGGTGGAGTTCAGTTGAATTAAAAGTTCTGAAGGTTTGGATACAAAAATGCCAATAGAGCCAGCCATGAATTTCTTATTTCAGCCAGGATTATCTCTGTTTCATCCAGTGAAAGGAAGGTAATTATTTAACTGGATAATTATGGGCTGGATTCCTTCAGGAAGGCACACTGTCTTGGTGCTTTTACTTATTGACATGGGCCTCTCTTTAGGCAAGAGGATCTTTTCTGCTGATCACGTTCTACTTACTTGTAACTGTGTGTGCTCAGTGCTCTGGAGCTCTGGTGTCTCCAAACCAAGTGGAAGTTAGGACCCCAGATTGCACAGGAGATGCCTTCTAGGCATTTTTCATTTATTTCAGTGAGCTTCTGACCGGGTTGCACACAAGGAGAACCTTTTAAGCATTGTAAATGAAAGTAAATAGCTAGACTGGACAGGTTTGCAGCCCCAGAAGCAAATGGAGTGCCATGAGTTGAAGACAGAAGGAAGCACAGTTTCCTTGTGTACTTTCCCGTAGCATAAATCTCTGATCAGCTCCCTTGGATTTCAATGGGAGTCTCATGACTGACTTTAAGGGAAGAAGATGGAACTCTGCAAAGAGGTATTTTGGCTCTGAACCTCTTGTCTGTGGGTATGACTTTAGCAGCCAGGAAAGGTCCCACCACCACGTTCAGGCTTTAAGGTACTGCACGTAGATGTCGAGAAAAAGAGAGATGCCGAGGATCAGGAATTCATCCACATTAACAGGACCTGGACTCAGTCTAGAGCAGGGGAAATGATTTATGTCTTGTTTTGTCGGCTGAACCAGATGATTGAAGGAAAAGTTAGATTGGGTCAATGCCGAACAAAAACGTTTTCATTTTCTCACCAAAACAAAAGCCTGGAAGAAAATTCAGGCTCTGCAAAGTGTTTAATTTAATGCCCATGTTTGTGTTCTTTTTGAAATTACATGTACACATATTCCATTTCAGTAAATCATTGCTGCATGCTTTGAAATAAAATAGTGATTTTTTTTTAATTTTTTTGTTTTGTTTTGGGAACGGCAAAGGACAGTATTCCAGTACTCTTAAATTTCTCATCAGTATTCCTCAGTTAATGTAATTTGGGAAGTATTTTGGCTATCAAAAAAAAGATATTTTTTTGGCAGATAAATTAGAGAGTCTAAACCATCCCCACCCCGTGTACATCTAGATACCAGCTCCATCATGAACTCTGTTTAATCCTCAGATCCACTGATTTATCTGTGGGGTTGGTACTTAATACACAGACATTCAGCTTGAGGGCATAGCCAACAGAGATGAGGGAAAGAGAACATGTGAATGTTCAGTCTGTCCTTAAGGAAGCTTTCCTTTTCAAAAAGTGAAGTCTTAGTTGGGGAGGCATTATTTTTCTTTTATATATATATATCTTTTTTCCCCAGTAAAATTCAGTGATTCCTCTTCCTCTGAGAGATTTCTTTGTGAACTGTCTTTTGTAATCTTTGGGCCAGTTGCAGTGATGGTTTAAATCAGTGTGACTCAGCTAAGACTATTTAGCTTCTAACCCATAAAGCTTCAAAACACACGAGCCCTGACTTATCTCAAGCAAATGACTGCTTCCCTGGAGCCAGCTGAGGCTGCTGGTGTTATTAAAATTAAGCAGGAGTCTCCATGTTCTGCTGTGTTCAGGTTTAAACAGTAAGGTGATGACACTTCTCTTTTGCTTTTGTAATTTCTTGGAGTTGTTCTCCTTCCCTTCGGTATGTGTGGTTTAAAAGCAGTCCATCATGTTGCAGACTCTATAAACTGTGGGTTGCTTAATTTGTGTGATTCATAACACAAGGAAAAAAAAAGAGCCATCATCATTCTTGGTATTACATCCAGCTCTGTTACCCAGAGCATTGACCTTGACCAGCTAATGATAGGTATTTAATATATGTGCGTGTCTGTATATATAGATATAAATATTCATTATGTGAGGTCTGAGAGCGTAAGGGAATGCTGGCAGTGCCAAGTTTTGTTCGATGGTTCAGGCTTCCAGCTGTGCCAAACTCTGGGTTCCTTTAATGTACCTTTAAAAAAACCCCAGGCTTTGCTTGAATGTCATCCAGCTTTATTAAGAGAAAGATCAAGCGTAATCTTATTAAGCCTGTCACTCACAAACCATAAGGGTGCAGCCTTGGTGTGTCTGTTTGGTCCACATGTGCGAACAATTTTGCCTCGTGATGCTCAAACAGGGGCTGTTATTCTTAAATGAAGGCTGTGAATAACAGAGCTACAAATTGCAAGCTTGGTGATGTGCTCACACACTCGTGTGTTAACAGAAAGGGGTGAAGGCGGGGATTGTTTGTTTGGATTTTAACATGTTCCTCAAGCACGCTCGAAGCCACACAACCACAATGTTTTTCAAAATCTGTTGTGTATATTTTGAGGTTTCTGAACTTCCATAATAACTTACTCAGCTTTTGAATGTGATCATGTGTCAGAGTGGACAGCTGTGTCAGGAAAACTTCACAGGAGCACTGAATCTCCCTCTTCTTGGTTTCACTAGAAGTCTGCTCCCTGGGCCAGTAGTATGAGGGGATGTTCAGATAAATTGTGCTTGCCTTCATTGTTGCTCCTTTTCCCCAGCGTTAACAGCCAGGCAGCAGGAGATAACAGTGGAAACCACTACTGTTTATACCAGTGTAAAACCAGAGTGCTGCAGTGGGGACTCAAATCAAATATTTCTGCTTGCTCAAAACATGGATAGAAATTATATATAGAAATTCTGTGTATTTATATAGAAAAAAAACCCTAAATTGAAATTAGTCAGGATGTTTGGCCATGTGGCTGAGAATAGATCTGTGTGGGTGAAACTCACAAAAATAACTAGTGATCAGTGGAATGTAGAGACACTTTTGATAGTCTAATTGGGAATAAATTTGTAATGAGAAGAACTTCTCCATAGACATAGCATATGCAAATTAGTACTCGAGGAATACAGTTTCAAGACTTTTAGTCTATTAAATTCTGAATTTTTGAGCAAGATGTCCTTTGTCCATGAGGATGTGGGGGCTTGATACAACTGTTTGCATGCCCAGAGTAGCTTACAAATGGAAGTATTTGCAGGATGAAGTTCATCACTGCTGGGTTGTGATGGATATTCATACAGCACCTTTGCAGCTCAGAACCTCTCAATACTGCAGGACCACGTTCTTTTCTTTTCCCACTACACAGATGGTCTCTCTGACAGATAAGATTTACTGACCCTTCTGGTAGAGCATTTGCCATTGCTCGCTGGAAACTCCCCCTCCTTCCACCACAGGACCTTTAGCCAAAGGACTGTCCATCCTTCACAAAGCATTTCTTTCTTCTGTTTTGCTTTTAAGAGAGAAAAAATAATTAATAAAAGACACAGCCATGGAATCTCCTAGTTCTGTCAAATGTCCTCTGGAGGTCCTTTTTCTAATTCATATAGAAATCCTTAGTGTCAAAGCTGATCTGGTCCATCATGCCCAGGGAGAGCTGATCCTGCTTTATGACATTTAGATGGACTAAAATGGCTACTTTCTAGCCCAATTTTCTATTATTCCACATCTTTGGCATGCTTTGCATTTCAAAGGAGACAGAGCTCCAGATGTAAGTGCTCTAGATCTCTTCCCACACGACATGTATCTCAGGGTCTTGTAATACCATATTCAGCAGCTTAACAAATGTCTGCAGTGTGTTCCTGCCTTCCTTTTCTCCTCAGGGGCAAGAGTTTGTTGGTTTCATCTGCCCTGTTTTGGGAGTTTGCTTCCCAATGTCAGGACAGGCATGAATCAAGCAGCAAGCCTTGGGCTTGGAGTGTAAGGTGGGAAACAATTCCAGTTTGCACCTTCTGGAATGCCACAGCAGCAGTATCTGACTCCAATCTGAGAGGGTTTTGTGGACTCCTGGGGCTTATTTCTCGCGTTTTCCCTCTGTGGGAAGGACCTCAGCCTAGGACCTCAAAGCACTCCTCGAAAAAACCCCTTGCCTGCCCTGGAGAGACTCCATATGATGCTGCAAAGGGATCCTTAGCTGAATTTTAAGTCTGAGGATGGTGGTTTAGGGCAGGTTTCCTCTGTGTGGTTGAATGGATTTGGAGATGCCTGGTGTAACTTGGGAGGTGGCAAATGATCTACGTAGCACAAGGCAGTTTTCGATGGAGCAATTAGCTCAAACCTTGTGAGTGGTGCAGCTGCGCCAAAGTGCCTTTAGAGCAGCGCCAGCTAAAACCACAGAGCAGCACTGCACATAATTGCTTTTAATCCATGATCAAGGACAAGCTTGGAATCGTGCCTGCTGCCGTGTGCTCCTCTGGATGGCAGAAGAGAACGGGTTGAGTCCAAACTGGAGAGCAGGTCAGATGTGTTGTGCTCAGCAGGGACATGTCTCAGCAAAACCAGAGGGGATCCAGCGAGAGGAGGGGACGCACACCTGGGCACAGGTGAATCAGGGTCCATGAGCTCCCTACAGGACTTGCCCTCAGCTGCTGATGGAGACTATCGAGGGTGTCCTGCCTCCAGGTGTTGCACTGGCCAGGCAGCCTCCAGATGCTACCAGCGCTGCGCTGATTAACCTGGAAGAAAAGGCCATTTCCAGGTTGGGGTGACACCTCAGCGTACTCACAGCCTCATTTGTGAACTTTCGGGGGTGTTTTTCTGCAACAACAGTGACATCCAGTGGCCAGCTGGGTTTTCCTGGGAAAAGCACAAACCAGTCTTAACAATGTGAAGTTTTTTATAGATCAAAAAATCCTGACTAAGGAGGCTCAGTTTTGGTTTCCTTGAAGAGTTTCCTTTTTTAAAAAGTCTGGTGAAAAGGTTTCTGTTTTTCTGTGTCCACAGGGTAGGAAGCATCAGTACTCTCTCCTCCAGCAAGGAGTTTGTCCTGTGTCCATAAACTCCAGGGGGCTGGCAATTTGCTGAAGAATCACTGTGTTTTGTGCTAAGGCTTCACCAGGTTTTTCACTTACGAGACATCCCCAATCCAAATAAACCACCAGAAAGGGGGTCCTGGAATAGATGAAGAAAGCAGTGTAGTCTATAGAATAATCGACTGAGAGGTCAGAACCAGAAAGAACAAGCAAGGATCCGTCTCCTGCCAACTGGGAGCTTTGATTTGTGGTTTTCAAACTGCTTTTCAAACAGAAAATGACAGCTCGTCTTGTAGTCTTTTGAAGTAATTTCACAGATTCGACAGACATTGCCCCCAACTAACTTTCCTGGAATGGTTTGATCTCACACGGGAGCAAGACTACAGTTTTGTTTAATTCAGTTTAGAACTGTCTTGTGCAAACTAGAGGAACTGGGGGAAGCAGGTTCAAAGCAAACACAGTGAAGTGCTGTTTCACACCAGGCTTGATTACATTGTGGACACAGTATATTGTCGGAGCCAAATGCATCCATGAGGCCAAAAAAGGACAGACTCAACAGTCCAGCTCACTACTGAGCCTGTAGTGATGGACCATGGCCCTCACCCATATTTGTTTCCTATAAGAAACCATTAAGTGCTTAAAATGCACTTAAATCCTTATTACCTGCCAGAAGCCTTTGCCTTTGCTGCATTTCATAACACTGGCTTTGTGCTGAGAACAGCTGAGGTCCCACATGGTCCAGTCCTTGCTGGGCCTCAGAGATGCCTCCACAAGTTCATCAGAGATACTCTGCATGCAAAAAGCTGTTTCTCTGACTGAGGAGCTTTCCAAGGCCCGAAGCTGCCCTGAGCTCAGACTCCACCCAGTCCTTGAGGTGTTTTAGTACCACGTTCACAGCTACCTCCTTGAGAAAGGAGGCAGGAATTACAGAATCTAGTTTCTCCCCCCTACCCCGAGCTTTGCCTGGCTTTGGCAGGCAGGTCCATGTGCATTCCAGACTAGCTGGGGATGGCTCAGGGGATTTGTGATGGGATATGAAACACTTCTCTCGGAGGCTGCTTGCCCTGTGCTGGCTGTCCAGGGGGCTGGCAGCAGCTTCCGTGGAAAGAGCTGATAATTGTGGTTCAGGTGGGAGAGGGTTGTCTATTTCAGCAAGGCTATACCTGCACTAATAAGGCACCTTGGGTAAAAAAAGAGGCTGCATTTCCTCACCAATTTCCTCACTGCTTGAGGCGTTGATGACAACCAGCAAAGAATGTTAAGACAGCGCGTTTCACACCAGACTGTCTGCACTTGGGGGATCTGATGATCCCAAAGATGCCTCCAGCACCCTAGGAAGACTCTTAGAGATGCTGGGTTTTCTCTAGATTTTCCTCAGACTTGTCTCCTTTTCTTCTGCCACAGTGTTAGACACGGTAAAGTTCATAAGATTTTGTATTTTGAGCCTGTCCATTGGAGAGGATCCCATGAGGGACACAGAGGCATGTTTCCTGTCACACAGCTCCATGACTGCACACACCTCCAGTCACAACCTCATGTAGAAAGGTATTTTCCCAACAATATAGTTCAGTGAGGAGCATGCACCTTAAAAAAAATAAAATAAAAACAATTTTAAAAGAAAATCACATCTGGTCATGGCATTCTGCTAGGGGGGGAAATGCCAATAACTGTGCTCCATGCAGTATCTCAGACTGAGCAAGCCCTGCCTTTACTCACAGTAAAACCTGGGGACAAGGTAAATGAAACTTTTATTTCAACCCTGCCCACACAATTTTCCTACTACATATTTCTTATACCAGCAAACATAACCAATACATTTTACAGAATGAACACTTCAAATCTTCAGGCTTTGTTGTTTGATTCTCAAGGGATCCTATGTTTTCTTTAAGAAGATACACTGAAAGAGTCATCCTCTGTTGGACCTGCTCTCTGTGGAAAACTGCTCGTAACTGCCACATAAGCAAAGCAAGAATATGAAATAGCCCAAATGGCCCTATAACCAACCAAAGCACAAACATACACAGCTCCCTGTCCCATGCAAACTCTGGCATGACAAGAAAGGTGGGGGACAGGGCAGAAAAGGGAATGGTGTGCAAGAAGGATGGGCTGTGTGCAGTGTTCAGGAGCTTTTGGGCAATTGCAGGGTGGCTTGGCAGGCCACCATGCCATGTCTGATAGACAGCAAGGCTAAAGGAGCTCCTTAAGCTCACATGGTCCATGGGGAGAGACTTGCACAGAGGGCTCATGTTCTTCCCAAACCTGGTATTTGAGATGTTGGAATGAATTGCTCTGTGGAGGTGCCATCCTCTCCAGTGAGACTCACTAGCACAGACCAGTCACTTCATTTGGAAATGTCTGAGGCAGCTACAAACTCACACAGAGGCCAGAGGAGATGCTTGGGAGGTGACCTCACTTCAGCTCTTGCTTGTGTTGTTTTTCTTAACCCAAGTGAAACAGCTGGTTTAGACTTGGAAGAAAATTGAGCTTTTCTTTTTTTTAAAAAAAAAGTCATTTTATTGTTTCCCACATATGTTTAGGGCAAGTCTGCTAGGGAAAGTGCTCCAAGACTTCGAAGACAGCAGAGAACTGAGTTGCTGAGCTCACATTATGGCCCTGCATTGAGTCTGGAAACAGAGCGCTGTACCAGCAAGGAGCCAGTTCCAAACTGGTAAACTCTGTCCCACCTCATGCTGAGCCTGTTGAGGACTGTGCATTGCACTCCAGGCTGCTTCTAGAGAAGGATTTCCATGGTGTGGCATTTGAGTGCCTCAACAACAGCTCCTTACCTTTAACAGGAGGGCTGCTCAGAAGGAAAGATAAGAAACAGAGAGACATGGGGGGAATTTATTATATTTGGGGGGAGCAAGGAAATAGAAGTCTGTGGGAATCTGTCTGTCCTTCAGATTGAGATGCTCCAAGTATAGAATTGCACTGCAGATCTCAGAGACACCCCAGGGAAGCACAAATCTGTGCTCTATTAGCCTGGCGTCAATCTGGAATAACCCCCTCAACTTTTGGCCCCTGGTCGCTCCATTCTCCCTCTGGCTACGGTGTGGCCTTTCTCCAGAGCTTGTTCTGTAAGTGCACTCGGGTGAGAGGAGAGAGAGGTGATTACATGCAAGAAAAGAATGAAGGGGAGCCATGGGAGGGTTGCTGGACCTTGGAAATGCTGCACGCTTTGGCTTTCATGTGTTACTGCTCTGGTTCCCGTGACTGTCCAAGAGTGGCTATGAGTCAGTTCCTCACAACTGCATAGAATAACAACATCAAACGAGAGGGAAAATGATTTCTCCATCTGCTTGGAGAAGGGGTGGCATGATGTAAGGAGTCTATGATGAAAGCCTGCTTTACAAGACCATTGCACGTGGCTTGTGCAAAGTATTTTTTAAGGCATGCTTTGGGCTCGGATACTCCTGCCAAGCAGGGGAGGAGGAAAGCTCGTTCCCTGCATCTCCAGCTCTCCTTCACAGCTTTTTGCATAATGCTGCTATTTCCAAGTGCAAAATCGTGTCTTGAAGCAGAGCAAAAGCCAGCAACCTGGCGTGACAGACTTTTCTGGAAGGTGGGGTCTTTGATAGTCCCTTTTCCTTTGGACAGCCCACAGAGCTCTTGTTTCAAACCTGAATACCAGCCTCTAGGGAGCTTTTGCTAGATCTGGTCTGGTGTGGTAGGGCTGCATGTCTCATCCTCTGGCATGGTGTGGCTCTCATTATTTCATACTAACTGGGGTAGATTGGGGTCCTTCAAGCCATTTCCAGAAAATTCCCCTGTTGGATCCCCACAAGCACAAATTTTGTTTGTGTTATCAGTAAAATTTAAAACCAAAATATTCAGGCACTCCTAACATTATATTCATGCCTAGGTGCTGCATATCACCCACCTAATCCATTACCTGGTGTCCTTCCTTGATAAGGCACTTCACATCAGAGGGGTACTCAGTGCTAGAGCAAGATCTGCACAAATGCAGCACTTGCTCCTTGTCAAAGTGCATTCAAGGTACTTATTCAAGACCATCCTTACCACTAGAGTGAGATTTTAAGGAAGAAAGTGGTTCAAGAACAAAGAGGAGCAATTGTGTGGCAGTGATAATGGTTTAAACCTGGGTCACCATGGAAAGGCTGAAGAGCCTCCAGTTTTTAAAGCATGTTATTTATTAGCAAAGAAAGGTGCTGGACAACGAGCGAAAGGGAATTAAAAATGTGGAGGGTTTATCCACAAAACTGATTCCCCATCATGGGTCTGGGACATCTGTAATGTCAGGAGAGGGTAATGTGGGATGGCATGTGGTTCCCAGTAAATTCCTGCTGTTTCCCAGAGACCGCGGGGTCAGACTGGAATGCTATAGTGGAGAAATTAGCAAATTCAGATAAAAGTCATTGCCTGAAGTGTTTGCTGTAGCTCCTTACTACAGCCTCATCTTAACAAATTCATCATTCAGCTTCCAAAATACTCAGTTTGACCATTGTGAGAATAAGAGAAATGGAGATGCAGTTTTGGAGGCAGCAGGCAAAGGAACCACAAAGTATTTGCCCCAACTGTGAGGGGGGCAACTCTCAGCCCTTTGCATTTTTCCCTACACTAATTCTTGTGAAGCCTTCCTACCATAAACATTGTGGTGCTGCCAAGGGGCTTGAGAATCAGCATCGAGGGAGAAGGAAGAATAGAGGCTGCCGCCTCCTGATTGCAGAGCAGCCCAAGGTCTAAATGGCAACGAAACGTTATACATAATGTCTGATTCACTGTGTGGAGAATGTAAAGAATTGAGACCTCCCGACACAGTTTACATTGGCCCTTTTTATGACTAATTGTGCAGAAAATAGCTCTGCTTGTAGTGTGCATGGAAACAGTTCAGATTTCTGCTGTGTGTCAGCTAATGGGCTAGCAAGGCTTTTTTAGCACAACTTCAAAGGCTCTGGCAATGGAGGTCCTTTGTGAGGGAATTATCTCCTGCTCCTTTGTACCCCACTATCCTTCTAAGCCATGGAACAAAGAACTGTGAAACGAATAGACAGAGTAATTTGTAGTAGATCTCTAAACCTAGATAAAGTACATAACATTTGCTTAAAAACTTTTTTTCTGCTTCTGTCATCAAAACACAGTTATAATTTTTCTGTGTAGGAACACCCAAGTTCATCTGACTTTTGAGGGATGCAACCTGATGCTTAGGTTATTGATGAGGGTCACTAGGATGCCTGAAATGGAAAAGAAGAGCTTTAGTTTATGTGGTCAATTAGAAAATACATGGCTGTCAAGAGTTGGCTGAGAAGTGTCTTTCTTTCTGCCTCAGGATATTCCACTAAGAAAGGAAGAAAATTCATTCTTTCAGCGGTGTGTTTGAGCATGGACGTGCTTTAAGGAAACCATGTGTATTTCATGTATTTTTTTAAATGTTTTTTAGTAAAAAAACCCCAAATTTATGGTTTATTCTTTCTTCAGTGAAAAATGAAACCTTGGGGAGATAAGGAAACACATTACATGGATCTGCTTTGTGTAGTCCAAAGCACAGTTCTTAATTAAAAATAAAAAAGCAAAGCAGAGATGGAAGGTCTGTGATTAATGTTAGCAACCACACTGTATAATGTGTTCCTCCACTGTCTCCAGATCCTCTGTCTCAAAAAAAACAAGACATGAGCGAAAGGAGAATAATCTTGGCCTCATCAAGTTTCATAAGAAACCCCCTCTGAAGTGCAGCAGCCACACTGACCACTCCACTGTATTTGTGTTCAAACTACAAAATGACTGTGTTTAGCACTGGGTCTTGTCCTCAAGCAAATGCCATGAGTACCTCCTTATCCTCAGAGGGTGGAAGGATTGCATCCACACCTGGGCTTTTTTAATCTGTTAGGGGTGGCTGCTCTGCATATCTCCGTGCCCAAGTACAGACTTTCTCTTCAGGTCCCTATCTAGAAAATCTTTTATGTCTGCTTTCTCTCCTTTTCCACTTCCATGGATTTCCCAGGACAGCTGATGTTCTGACCTCTCCGATCCAGTTTTCATCAGCTGTCAAGATAAATTTGGTTAATACTCCAGGAATGGTTTATTCAGGTTTAGACTGAAGAGGGAATAGTGATGCAAATGCAAGATCATTCCCCTGTCTCTCTAACCTGTCTGATATGTCTCTAGATGCACTAAATTTTTGGTAGTTATACTTTCTTGAGGTTTTTCCCAGGCCAGGAAGAGAAATTTTTTTAAATCTTTTAGCAGAAGCTTGCATGCACACACATGCATATATATCTATAAAGCTCATTTATTTTCTATCTAGAAATAAAAACACGACAATTCCTACGTACTCCATTTGCACATATGGGCAGCCAGAGGCAGGGATTTGATGTTTTTCACTGATGTTGAGCTTAATTGTCTCTAATATTTTAGCATGTATTGGTTTGTAGACATACAATGAAATAACTATGATGTTCACATGGAAATTTGTAATGATGATTTTAATTTATTCAGGAATATGAAGTTGAGGGGTTTTTAATGGAAGCTGGTGTTCCTTCCAGTTAGGAAAGGCAAAATTAAAAGAGCAAGCCTTATTGCCATGCTGCACAGCAGATCACCAGTCCCAGGGGCTGGCAGCTTTCAGCATGGTATCCACACAGAGGGCAGGAATGGGATCTCCAGGAAGAGTCTCCTTTTGGTCTTCATCCATCACCTGAAGGGACTTGCAGGCTCTGCTGAGGAGCTGACATTGTTGACAGACCTACCATTGTGTGGATGAGGAGCCAGAGCTTTTGCATAGTTACTTTTTTCTATGGGTTTAAAAGAGTTAAAATTGGTTTCTCTTGTGCTGTCATGGTGTCAAAGATTTGCTGGATTCAGGACAATTATTTACATTACAAAATCATTTGGCATTTAAGACTCTGGTTCAGGGAAAATAGAGGGGACTCGGAAATGTCTCGGACTCTGATACCTTTGACTTTGGTTCCTCAGTGTCACTTTGCCAGTGACAGAATGGGGACCTTTGTTTGCCTTGGCCACTGCATAAAAAAACAGGATATGATCAAATCCAGTTAATCATTCACAAATGTCTCATTTCTTGAATCTCTGAGGGTGTATAACACATTTTTGGGACTGTTCTTTGCTGCTTTGGCTTTTGTTTTAAGTAAGTTAGTAAGGGGAAAATCAAATTTTGAATTTTCTTAAAAGGAAGTGGAGGAATCCTGGAACACGCTAGGGCTCTGCAAATGTACATTTAATCATTTAAAGAAATGTCTTTTGGCTAAAAGCTCTTACCAGCACTTGCAAGTTGCACTCAAAGCCATACAGCTGTATCGTTCCAACAACTGAGGCGAGTTAGCGCCCTTGTTGGCAGCGGGAGCAGAGAGATACAGGCTGAGCAAATCCTGGGGGCTGAATGCTCTCAAATTCATCAGGACTTTGTGCAGTGTGGGTGCAGAATCCCGAGGGTGGCTCTGCTGGTGGCTGCACACAGCGGTGTCTGTGGAGAGGGACTCAGGCACGTCTTGCCTGCCTTGGTGTTTTCAGTGCAAAGCACTTGGCTCTGCCGTGGAGCCGGGCTGTCAGAAACATCTCCTGCAAACACTTTCACTGTGCTTAAGGCAAGCACACACTCTCCCAGCACCAGCAGCAAACCAGAGGAGTGAGTTCTCACACCCAGCACCGGGGTGGAACTCCCTGCTCCAAGATGGCACAGGGCACATGGAGGCTGGAGCACATTCCTGGTGAATTGGTCTGCTCAGTGCTGGCAGTGAGATGCAATGACCAGGGTGTAAATGGGGGTCTCCCAGCCCTGCAGAGCTGGAAGCTAATGGATATAACAGGAAGATAGTTCTGTCCTTCCTCAGTGTCAGTCGTGGCTGCAGTTGGAGACAGGTTACAGTACTACATGGATTTTAATAAACCTGTTTGTGGACTTCTTGCTTCCCTCCTTTATATATCCAACCCCTCTTGCAAACAGTGTGAGCTCTGACAATAAGTTGAAAGCTTTGGCTGGATTACACTGCCTTATTGAGTCTGTGCCCAAAGCCCTTTGAGGGCTCCCATTGACTCTGGTGGGATTTGGTTCAGACTTCAAGTATATGGGACTCCCTTAAGTAAACTCTTTCAAGGCCTGTACATGCGGCAGTACTTACTGAGCTCTTTGTTACTTCTGTGAATAGGAATGTGACCTTTACACTTCTAACAAAGAGCCCTGAATTACAGGACTAAATCTTCATGTTTTGGGAGAGATAAGGTTACCATCCCAGCTCCTCCCAGCCCTGCTGTGCAGGTGGCTGAATGGCTGATGAGGCAATTCCTGAATCACTGTGGTTTTAGTCAGACAAGTGCTGAACATGCAGTACAGCAGCTTCAGAGTCTCTTCATTAGGAGATGTCCATGAACAGTGATGGCCAGGGTTGTAAGTTGTTCTATTTCATGAGTTAAAGCCCTAGTAATATCCTTTTGCCACTGCAGGGTTATTCTGACATCCATGTTGGAAGTTTATTTTATCAGTGTACATACTAAAAATGGCCACGGTGGAAGGCAAGACTAGCAACCCATCTAGGTTTTCTATTATCCACCCAGTCCCTTGGCCATGTGAGGGGAGGGAGGGGTAAATAAGATGGAAGAAGAAAGTGTTTGGGCTGTATGCTGTCCCTTCCTCTGGTCTAGTTTTTGGTACCCTTGCCTCCCAAACCTGCTGTTCCAACAGGAGGATCTCAAGTGAGTGAGAGTAGTAGTTTGATTGACAGTGCTATTTTCTACCTGTATTTTAGGTCACTTCCTGGGTAACAACACTGTGATTGATGTACTGAGACAAGCAGGATTTGAAGTGGAGCACACCCCTCCTGGACAACCAATTGGAAAGTAAGCAGCTGCCCACAGATTATTAATCATTTTCTCTCCTTTTTTCTTTCCCTTTTTCTGTGACTAAGCAAGATTATTGCTTAAGTATAGGAGGTGGGTGAGGAACCTCCCTGTCCCACCCAATTTCCCGACAAAAAGTTCATTGTAAAGCATCCATTGTGTGAGTTTGGAAACATATGGAGCCTGAATGGCTGGGTTTTTTGTGGGTTTTTTCCACTTGGGGACATTATTTATATCACAGCTGCTTCATTATACCAGCTCAGAAGTGCCATGGTTTCTTTAAAGAAACATCTCCATTCAGCTCATTTCCCCCCAGAGCTGTTTTTCCTTTTACTCTCCATGGGGGTTTTTGTTGCTTCTCCATTGCAGACCTCTCTGTCAGGCTGCTGTTCTTCAGGTGGAATTTCAGTTTTTCCTGAAGGACCACATTTAATGTAGCAGATGCACCTTGGAAACTGTTTTGGGCAGGTAGAGAGCAATTCAGTATTCCCGAGCTTCTCCATCTATCTGGTCAAGTAAAGCAGGCAAGAAGGACTGATCAAGAGGCTCTTGGCAATCTTCATTAGTATAAAATAAAACATGGCACAAAATTGTCCTTAGTTGGTGAAACAGACTTCCTTCATCCTGCAGACTTTTCTTTTTCCTGGCCATTTAAATGAGGTCTCTGTCTGAAGAAATCACAGACAATAAAACCATGAGGGATGGTGAGAGACCATATAGCTTTGCAAAATCAGCCTTTCCCCTACATTCTGCAGATAAAATTTGGCCAAGGCTACTCTGTCATAGGATTGTTATCCTCATTAGGAGAAAGTGTTAGCAGCATGCTCCTGTCCCTGGTGGGCAGACATGACATGGTCCAAAACCGAGGTGAGTCTCAATGAGGAGGATTAATGGCAGAGGTAGTAGGCCATGTCTGAAAAAGCTGTGTGTAATCTAGTTGGAAAATCTGGCTGATCTAACCTTGTTTGGGAAACATCCACAGTGATTCATATAGAACATAATATGGCTCAACTGTGCATAAGCGTTCTTTGACAGAGCATTTATCCTAAATGCTTCTTGGAATCTGTTGAGCCATAAAAGCATCGTCTTAAATAACAATGGGGGAAAGAGGAAGAAAAGGCTGTTAAACACCACCAGGAAGAGCATATATTCAGAGGAGGTTTAAGAAGCACTTTGGCAGGGGGAGAAAAGTCAACATGGTGCAGGGAAGAGCAGTAAACACTGTAACAGGCTGGAGCTGGAAATTTTTTACTAAAACCAACCAAAAAAAAATAGCAAAAGAGAAAAAACAAGCAAACTATAGCAGAACAGCTGAGGTGTATCATTCCTCTGTTTCTGACAAAGAAACTTTCCACTCAGGGAAGCAGACACTGTCTTCAGCCATTTTCATTTAGCTGAAAGTATCATCTTCCCATAAAAAGTGTTTCAACTGGAAATTGTGAAACTATTAATTTATTGGCTGTTGTGAGCCCTGGAGAAGAACTAAAGATGCAGTAGTGTGAGAGAAGTCCAAGAATAGTCTCTGCTCTCTGGTGTTAGGCTTTGTCTGTACACATCATCACAGACTTGAAATAAAGGATGGGGCAGGAAACTTGACTCAAAGCCAGTGCTTAATGTTGACTTATTTGCAGAGTGGGGCACCTCTCTGCATTCCCCTACCTTGGCAGCAGAGTCTCCTGTTCATGATGTCTTCCCTAAAATTCTCAGTTCCTTGGGGAAACATACCTGAAAGCAAGAGGGTTTGAACTCTGCCTAGATGGATGTGTGTGTCCTCCGCTGAATGGTCCCACACTGGGTAACTTCTGTTCCCAGCTCCAGAACATCATGTTGGGCAGGTTTGCCTGGACTAGAACCCTAATTCCAGTGGGGTCTGCTCTGAACATTGAACATACAAAACTTTATTAAAGGGTAAACTACTGTGCAGGAATACTGGATGGAGTCAAAAGAGAGCACATGGTTGCACCCCATAAAGATTAGATGCTCTGTGAATTTTCCTATGGTCTGATGATAAGGTAGATCTGCCTGTTCTAGATGAGAATGAAGAAGGAAAAATAAATTGCATGGTAAAAAAGTCCAGAGTTGCCACTAGACTGAATTACTCAAGATGCAGAAACAGCAGAAAGCTATAGAAACTGTGAATAGAGATCATTTAAATATATTCACAGGAAGCAGCCTTTAGAAGAAACAAAGACTCTCAGAACTCCACACCAGGGACTGTATTGTCATTGTCCTGTAACTGGGCTGTAGCTGTCAGAAGCGCTTGGAGCTCCCCCTTAGGAATGAGGAGGCTGCTGCAAACCATTCTGCCCTTTTTTTTTTTTTTTTTTTTTTTGGAATAGCTTGTATTTTATGATTTCTGGGCAAGCTGCAAAAGACAGTCTAGCCAAACACAGTATGACAAAACTTGATAGCACAACAACTTAATAATTGTTGTGTTGTTTAGGTCATGTTGCTGTAATTGAGTCTTAAGGAACTTTGCATTTTTGTCTAGCCTTCCTTTTTTCACTCTTTCCTTTTTAAAAGATGAAATAAAAACAATTGAAAGGCCCAGAAGAGGAACCATTTTGCTATAGTGACTGTAGTAACAAAATGTATACATAGAAT
Source organism: Aphelocoma coerulescens (assembly GCF_041296385.1). Taxonomy (NCBI): domain Eukaryota; kingdom Metazoa; phylum Chordata; class Aves; order Passeriformes; family Corvidae; genus Aphelocoma; species Aphelocoma coerulescens. Next base: position 25,151,988 of record NC_091022.1, on the reverse strand, counting down.
AAACAAATAGAAGCTCAATGAATTTTGAGCTGCTTGCAAAGCAGAAATTGTTGTATGGGTTACAGAGGTGCAGGTGTTTTCATCTTGATTGTTGTGGAGCCATACATGAAGAGGTATTTCTCTCCTGTGCTGAAGCCCAAAAGAGACATTTCTGGTTTACTTCCAAGTAAGTTGTGTAAGGGAGTCAAGCCCACTGCATTGCATTCTGGCATTGACAGTTGAAAAATTGGACAGTGTTCAGGGAAGATCAGCTGGATTCTAATGTAGAGTTTGGGGGGGGGTGGACAGCACATGGAAAAAATGCAAGGGTTGGAAAAAAAACTGAAGCAGCTGCATGCTTATGTTTTGGCAAAGGGAATTCAAAAAAAGGAGTGTTGTGGACAGATTGTATGCAGAAGAATGAAGAGGAACAGTTTGAGCTGGCACATAGGAATATTTGAAAGTATATCAGATTGAAATTGAGGCTGGTTTTGGATGAGTATCAATGATTCCTTGACAGTGATTTGCAGGACAATTTTTCTCAGGTTAAGTAAGAAGCCCCATTATATGAAAGTAAGTTCAGCAAAACACTCATGCTATGTCCTACTTACTACCAGTGCTGCCTTGCCAAAACAGCAAATAGTCTTTCTCTTTAATCTCTCTGTTCCTAGAACAGTATGATTATTACTATTATTGACATGATTAATAGTCTGATCTTGATTGTTCAACAATAGCTAAGCAGCATTACCATGAATAAGTGGAGTGTAATCTGGTATGGTGTTTAAACTCTGCCATCCATTTCAGTTTTAGAAAGGACAAGAGAATGCCTTCTTCAGAAAATAACTAGCAGCGTTCCTGTGTATCAAAAAAACAGAAGAGTGAAACAGGACAAAGACCAAAGCTGTTTATGCTTTCAGTTGCACACAGACTGGGTAAAGCCAGAAGATTGTTGGCTTCCTCTGTCCAAAATGCTAAGCATGGGTTGTGAAATGGCTGCTCTTTAAGCCAACCAAACTGAATACCTAGAGTCTCACATTTCTGTTGTTTAGTGACAGGCACAAATTTGAGCCAAATCCTCCCTTTCCTAAGGTACTGGGGAAAAATAAAGTGAGATCTTGTCTGGCTAGAAGAGATAGCCAAGACATGGAGGAGTTTGATGGCTCCACAATCAGTGATCTGGCAAAGAAGAGTTTATATAAAGTACATTTAGCTGGTGTGGAGCTATTTGGGAACTCTCACTGATTGGATTTCTGAAATCTCCTGGCTCCTCCTGTTGACCTGCCTGGTGGCCCAGTGTTGACCTTGCTGTGCCTCTTCCAGAATTTCAACAGCTGACTGTTGAAAACACCTTCTTTAAAGCTCGATCCCTTTCTGTAAAAGAAACCCTGTTGCATTCATCATTGTTCATATGGCAGAACAATGCCATAAACGCTTGAGAACTTCTTCTCACATTGGCCTCATTTGTTCATTTTGTTGCCTGAGGGAAAGAGTCCTGAATCTGTTTGCGTGACAGCCTTCAGCAGCATTCATATTTCCTTCTTATTTTGCTGGCTGCTGTCCTTGTCCCCAAATAAAGGCACTGGAAAACTAGTGGCTGAATCAATAGCTCATTGCTTTGCCCTGAGATAAGAAAGGCAACTTTTTTTTTTTTTTTTTTTTGGTGGAGTTCTGCCAACTGGCTGTCCCTGCTCCCCTCTGTCTTCAGAAAACAGAGATGCGTGCTTGGGGTTGGGAGAGAGGAGGAGATGGGAGAAAGTTTCCCCTCAGCTGGATTCCAGGGACTTGAGCAGATAAAGGGCCACAGCTGCTTCACATTTAACTGGAACCAGCCAAACTGCAAGATCAATCCAGGAAGCACCTGTGTCCATGATGACTCTGTTGTTGCTGGGTTCTCAAAATCAGCTCTGACCTTCTGCCACGTGCCAAGCCCTGACGTGCTGCACACCGTCCTCTTGGCCAGGAGAGCATGCAGCAGTGCTCATTTCCATCAGGCTGCTCTCTCCGAGGATGTGATCAATGCTGCCTTCTTTCAGAATCTGAGAATTCAGGACGAATCAAAGAATTCAGCACACGTTTTCATGTCTGCTTGTCTGAGAGTTTGAGAATTTATTGTAAACTCTCAGAGCTCTGCTGAAGAAATTAATTACCCTTGTTCCTTATGTTTGAGCTTCCTGGCCCAGTTCAACCAACGTGTCTTTGCTGTTGTAACTTAGTCCTGTCCTTCTGTCTGAAGCAAAGAGCTTCCTCCCTCCCTTCTCCTATAATATCCTACAGGTGGGACCCTGGCTCTGCTACTCGTTGTTGTCTCAGGGTGGAAGTCTTTGCTCTCCTAGCAACGCTCTCTCCTTCCGCTTGGGATGAAAGCACACTCCATCCACAGTGATGGAGCCATTTCACTACATCAGGAGCCCTAATCTTCTCAAGGTGATGGACAGAAATGGGAAAATGCTTGACATAACATTCCCCACAGCTCCAGTTTGGTAAACCCTGTTCAGTAGATCCCAGAAAATTACAGATGCCCTCAAGAGCCCTCAGGAATCTCCCAGTAGCTGTCAACTTCAGGATGTGTACACTGCTTCAGCTTTCTGGTGCCTGCTAGGCAGGGTTACTCCACTCTGCATAGCTGCTAATTTTTGGGATGTGTTAGGGAAAATGTTAAAGTTATTGTGAAATAAAGAAAAGCTTATTTAGAAAAGACACAAGTGGAAAAAAAACTACAAGAGCTGTGACACTTTCATTGGAAACAACTGAATTAATTGAGGAAAAAAAAGAACCGAGAAAGGTACATTCTGGATCCCATCTCTTCTGAGACAGGGAAAAATGCACACTTTTTTTTATGTGGGTGGAATAATCTCCCCATTGGGATGCTGCAGTTCTTCTTAAACCTCTTGTAAGCCTTTGGCTCTTTTCACTTGATCTGAGCCTGAGGATCATCCTCCCATCACTAGCTCCCTTCCCTGAGAAGAAAAGCGAATCCATTTTTTAGGGGGGTTCTCTGACAGCATAATTTACAGTAAGAGGTTCATAGGGATTAAATGGGGTTCATCTGCATGCATTGGCAAATTTATTGCCTCATCTAACATTGGAGAATATGACTACTCAATGCTTAAAATACTTAGCCATGAAAATATGCACATTACATTTTCATGTTCCCGAGTGCCTTTAAAATATCCTCCTTTGCAATTTAATTGTCTCTGTGTCTGCCTTACAGCCACAAAGCCTGAGCCAAGCAAAGTAACTCTTAGGGGGAAAAACATGGAAGAAGCTCTCCAAAACATGGTAGAGAAGCAAAGTCAATTTACAAATTCTCAGCCTCAGAAATTTAATTATCCTGTCACTTCCTGAGCAACACATTACTTAGGGATAGTGTATCTTCGTGTTCTTTAGGCCACCTTTAGACACTGAACGCCTTCTGAGAGAATGGAATTTAGTGATGTGCTACAAAAAAATCTAGGAAAGAACAAGATAAGTCATGGTGTTGGAGAAGGAATACAGAGCAGAACTTCTCAGGAATTTAATGCTTGACTAGTTCTCCCTGTGGGACATTCACTTTGCTCTATAATCAGATTTTATCCTTGGCAAAATTTTTGCGTTTTTTTGAAGAAATTGTTCCATATTCCATATAATTCTGTTCCTTGGGAACGGGGCCACTGGAGAAACCTGGGCTTGCTTCTTTTTGCTCAAGGGCAGCTTGCTCGCTGAGCTGTCCTGAAGCCAGTGCTAAGGTTTCTAGGGTTTTTTGCTGATCTGCAGCCTATCAGTTTTAGGAGATCTGTATCTTATACTCCATAAACTCTCTAATAGTAAACTTACAGAGCCTTGGAGACTTCAAAAGTTCAGAGCTAGTTCTTACCTTATTTCCTAGCCAAATTTCAGGGTTATTGTTTCCACAGGAGAAGCTGATTTTTCATCCTCTTTCTGCTTCCAGCCAGCTCTTAACGCAGATCTTTTCACCTCAGGTCATAAGCATGAGATGAAAATTTTGGTTTATAGTTATTAGAGATAAAGCTGATCCAACTTGTGCTGAAATTGTTGGCTTCCATCAGTGCCAGTAGCTTTTAGAGGTCATCATTAATATGAGATGGTTGCTGATCCTCTCCCATCTTTGGTTGTGAGGAGCCATGAGGGAATTGGTGGAAAACTCGGAGTATGTTCACACAGTTGAGCAGATGCCTTCCTTAGTCAAAGTAAAAAGACTGGCTTTTCCAGAGTAGTGCTCATGGGTGTCTTAGACAACTGACCAGGCTTGCTTGCAGGAGGTGTCTGGCTGGTTTTAGGTGGCTAATCAAGTTTTAGATGTGTAATCATTTTGTGAGATGTGTCACTAGGCTCATTTAAGCCTTTGGAAAAACTGCACCATCCCCTTCCCAGCCTTACATTGAAACACAGGTTGTGTGACTTTGTTTGTGTATTGAGCCTGCTCTTGTCCTGTGGATTGATGGCCTCCGCCCCAGGCGATATCAATCTGGGCTGAAGTGCAGCTGCACTTTGTAACAGCTCAAGGGGCACAAAGGTATCAAGTGGTATTGTGTGCTTGGAAAGATGTCGTTTATCTGAGGAAGTTTGTGGTCTGTTTGCTGTCACTCTGTCTTTGCAGTGCCGACTTCCCTTACCTTCAGTATCACGTTGTCAGGCAAAGAGGCCTCACACATTAGGACAGATAGCTTTTCCACATCCAGAGCTGACTTCTTTTCCTTCAGCGAGAGATCTGTGGGCTGTGCTGCAATCGATAGAGCTGATTCACTCAGCATGAGTGTAATTGCTATTCATTTAGCTTGCAGAGAGTTCTTTACCATGCACAAGTTCCTAAAAAAGGAACAGAGAGAAAGGAAGTCAATGACTTTTCTCACTGACACTTTCCCTTAAAAGTTCCTTCAACAACAGTCCCTTAGGGAAAAAACAGTCAAGGATACAGTGTTCTATAGAGGAGTTTGCTGAGAAGCACGCTTCCTCTTTCATGAGTGAGCAGGTGTTCATAAGGACATTCTTTGGAGTTTAAATGGGTTAGAAGCCCTCCAGAACACTATTATGTGACTGGTGGCACGGCCAAATGACTCCATGTGGGTGGATCTTGTTGTGGCAAGCTGTGAAACTTACTGAAACCTTTTAAAATTGCCCCCACAACTAGAAAGTCACTCTAATGTACATATGGTGTGTGATTTTATGTCATTTCTTGCCCATTTTGATGCAAAATAGTCTCACTTTTAACAACTCATGGTATCTCAGCCAAGCCAGGTGACTCCATGCTGTCCACGATCCAGCTTTGGGTCTGAAATGACAGTGTGGGCATCCCTTTAGGAGAACACAGTGAAGAGTCAGGCTTAGATCCATGGATATCAGCCCCTCCTCCTAGTTATGTGCTAGTAGAAGGAGCAGGAATGCCAAAAGGAGTAAGTTCTTATAACAGTAAATTAAGGATGGTGAATTTATGAAGCACTTGTCACAGTAAATACCTTAGAAGCCAGAATGCATTTTTGTGTCATGATCACTGAATCATTTTTATGAGAAGTCAAAGTAAATTCATATGCAATCTGTAAAGTTTGTAAAGAGTTTAATTCATCCAGGAAATCATGTGTTGGGAATACTGTACCCAGATCCAGATCAGATATACTTCAGAGAAGCATTTAGGTTTTAAAATCCTTCTGCAAGCTAAACTGATCTCCAGAATCTTTGGAGTTTCACCCTTCTCTGGACCTCATGCTCCATGCAAGTGAGCATCATGCCAATGTGTTTCCCATTTCCTGGGGATTAAACTGCTGTGTTTGATGACTCAGGACTTTCCAAGGAAGCAGCTCAGTCACTCATTCTCTCTGAAGTGGCCTCAGGTGCCTCAGAGGACATGTTTTCTCTTCCACAGTGATTCATGATTTCAGAGCAGAAGATCAGCTCTCTCTTTTTTTTTTTTCCTTCCCACAAAGTTAATTAATAAAACAAATTTCTATTAGTGGGTGTTGAAAGATTTTGGTTTTCCACCTACACTCCCAAATGCTCTGCATTCCAGGAAGAATGAAAAATGGACCTGTGAACAGAAACAGGAGGGAGGAAAAATGGATCAGATGCTGTGGATGGATGTAGGTACAGTGGCTGTCAAGTGATATGATGGAAGAACTTCCTGAATGAAGACAATTTCTTGCGATCCTTAATGCTAAAAACACCGGTACAGTAATCCAATTTTGGAATTCATAGGTGCAAATTTAGAAAGTTTGGGGCACAGGGAGTGTCTGGCAGAAACTTAACTCTCTGTTTGGGCCTCCCCATTGACCTCTTGCTTAGGCAGGCAGCTGCATGGAACACAGCTGTTCTGCTTTTGGAAACTGGATCTTCTGCCACTCTCAGAGGCTCCTGTTGGTCAGGAGAAGCACCTGGAGGATTCACCCCCTCGTGGGCACTGTGGACCTGGCTATGCCCATCTGTCTGCTTCATGTAGCCCCACTACAGTACAGAATTTTTCATTAGCATCAAGAATTAAGTGTAAATTTATACTCACCATGTTCGTAACTTTTGTCACCTAAGCAAGAAAACACTTGGTCCTGCAGGGAGCCAGAGTTGACAAAAGAACTAAATTTGGGATATTTTTCCTTCCCACTGCTGTATGGGACATCAGAGCAGTTCACAATTCCATAGTGCCACTCTCTGCTGGTGGCAGCTTGCAGAGGAAGAGACCTAATTTGGTGCTGTTGTTTGTGGGAAAGAGCACTCTGTAGTCTTTCTCCATTGATTTCCAGCCAAGTCAGGAGTAGTAAGATTTTTCTGCTAACCTGTAGCACTTCAGCAGCAAAGTCTCAGACAGGATCCAAGTGCTCTGGTACCCAGTGCCCTGTCTGGCAACTAGATTTGTATCTCCTGTCATATGGCCCCAGCTTCACATTTCCAAATTACTCTTGCAAAACTAAAGGCAGTCCCAGAAATTCTTCTGTCGGGACAGCACATCCCTGTTTATGTTTGAAGGGCCGATACCAATGTGGAGTCCCCAGTGATCAAAGTGCACGTTCAGAGATGAGCCCCGTGTTGTGTTTGAAGTGAGCACAGCACTTTGAAATGAGGATGAAGCAGGAATAAATCAGGATGAAGGATGTGAGGCATTACCTACTTTACATGAAATCCCTGCTGGAAAGATGTGGCCAGTGTTCCGAAGTTTTCCTTGGAGAGTGCTTGGAAGTTGCACACCAGCCTATTTGTGGAAAGCTGAACAGTTTCCTATTGTCCGTGATGTGAAACCCTTCCCAGATAAACACTTTCCCCCTCCACTGAAGAAAAGTGATAAAGCCTCGGCAGAGTTGCTGGTTTCTTTTGGCATTGAGCTCTGCTAAAGGCTATAGTTCATATCCATGCCAGAGTCGTTGGGGAAAGGCTCTGTTATTGAGTGAGACTGGGATCATCTTCAAGGCTTTAATAAGATCGTGCGCCCACATCTTTGCGTCTCTGGGTTCATTATACCCCTGGAATGTAAATCCCAATCCACAGTGGATAAACAAGGTTCTCATGGATCTCAAATGCTTTTGTGGTATTGTCTCCTCCTGATTTCTGAAAGGGAAAGAAAACATTGCTAGAAATAAACTCACTGGAGTTGTTTAGCCTGGAGAACAGGAGGCTCAGGAGGGACCTTATCACTTTCTACAGCTACCTGAAAGGGAGTTGTAGTGAGGTGGGAGTTGGTCTCTTATCCCAAATAACAAGCAGTAAGAGAACAAGAAATGTCCTCAAGTTGTGCCAGGGAGGTTTAGACTGGATACTAGGAAAAATTTCTTCACAGAAAGGGTTGCCACACATCGGAACAGGCTACCCAGGGAGGTGGTGGAGTCACCATCCCTGAAGGGATTTAAAGGGTGTGTGGATGTGGCATTTAGGGGCATGGTTTAGTGTGAACATGGCTGTGCTGGGTTAACAGTTGAACTCAGTGATCTTAAAGGTCTTTTCCAATGTAAACAATTCTGTGATTCTACAAAGAGAGCAGTAAATCTCTGCTGCTGTAGTGGGTTTGTAACACTGCCTGCATTTGTGGCATTTTAAGTAATTTTAAGGAATTATTCCTAACACCCACAGAGTCAAGGCATCATATTCCATCACAGGGAAGATCCAGAAGTCCCTCCATGAACTTCGGAGAGAAAAAGCTGATTTTTGAAATCGGCAATGCTAAGAACCAAAGCTGTGTAACACTGGGGTAATACTGGTGGTAGTTTGGTCCAGGTCAGTGGGTGGCTCTCCCTCTGCTTCTCTTGTCCTGGCAGGTGCAGGTCTGAAATACCTCACTGTGTCCTCATCTCTGACTCCAGTTTGGTTTTGCTGGGTGCCTCCATCCTTCCTCCATGGTGCCTCCCAGGCAGAAGACCTCTTCCCAAGAGAGCAGCTTGTGGCTCCACTTGTTGACCCACAGTCAGTGGATGCAGTAGATACAGATTCAGTTTTTGCCACCATTTTGTCAAAGCAAACGTTGCTTTGAGTTTGTGACAGAGGAATCATCTTTCTTCCCTAGAGGCTAGAGGGTTTCTTGCTAATGTTAAATGAGAATTTTGCACTTGTATCAAATTTGTATGTAGATTAGGTTTTAGGTGGGAATTGCAGCTTCCATTGACATTTAGCAGGCACTGAGGTTCTAAATTGCTGAGGCAATTTTAGACACATTCCCCTCAAGGAGAAAGGACATTGACTGGAAAGCAGAGGTAACAAGGGTTTCATTTGTTTGTTTTACAATTGCAGCCATGAATTTAAGGCAATTTCTATGTATCTAAGCATTCATACTGATTGCAGTCATTGCTGAATGGTCAGCAATTCCCACTCGTGTCAGTGAAAGGCAGCAAATGAAATCCACAGGCAACCAAAAGTAGTTTAAATGAGGTGATGGAGCTGGAAGCCGATTTTGTTTTCTTCTTCTTCTTCTTTCACTACTGGAGTGCACTGTCCCACTTGCCCCCCTCTTTACCTGTCCTTCCTTTCCAAGAAGCCCAGCTCAGTCTGTGAGCAACAGATCTGATGAGGTCTAGGAGTCCTGTGGGTTCCCTAATTATTGGTCTGTGGTGTATAGAAAAGGGCCGAACCTTTCCTCATAAAGCCTGACTCCATCATGCTTGTTTTCATGTAAATAAGGACATACACTCTTGTTTGATCTGTGTGCTACTTGGGATAATTCAGTTCCAACTGGCTGTCAGATGAATTCTTACTAGAAAAGGAAGGAAACAGAGGGACAGAGTAGCCTCCCCTTCTGTTCAGAATTAACAGGCTGGTGGGGCAGCCCCAAGCACTCAGTCTCATTGTAGAGAGAGAGTCAGATGAGTCATCCTGCAGTTTTAATTAAAACATCTCACATGGGCAGCATTTCAACAGCATTGACTTTCCTGCAGTTTGAGCTGTATTCCAGCACCGCCTCATGAGAAGTCCTGGTTTGGTCACTCTCGGTGTTCCAGCTTTGTGTAGTGATAAGAAGCTAATGTGACTGCTGGAACCTGTGCCAGATGCCAGGCATAGCTCTGATGAGTCTCTGACGTCTGCTACACTTGTGATATTCCATGTTTTTCCATAGCTAGGCAGTGCTACAAGTACTCAGCTGTGATACCCTCTCGGACAACTGGCACTTAGATAAAGCACTTCAAGGCAAACAAACAAACAGATCTGCAGATACAATGGAGGCAGGTGAGCCCCTAGAGCTCCTCTGCAATGAGGTCTCCAGCAGAGTTAGGGAGGGAGGCTGCAGGGGCTGTCACCTTTGTACTGTCTGTCATTGTCTCACAGCCTTCACCTGTCAGCTTGCTGAGATGGAGCTCTTTAATGAATGCATAATTTAATTCTGGGATTCTTAAATGTACCAATACAAATAATAATCATAGGCATTTCAGTGAAGGAGAGATATTTTCTGGGGTCAGTGCAAGTTTTTCCTATTTTAAGGAGGAAAGACCTGGAGCCTGTTCTTTAAAACTAGACAGTGAGATTTGCCTGAGTTCATTAAAAATCAGTCTCCCCTATGGCCTCAGACAGCTCCTGGATATTCAAGGTCTGATCTCATAAGTTTCAATTAGCAACCAAAAAAGAATATAAAACCTTGTTTTCTTCCTTTAGGTTTCAGCAGCAATGTGCATGCTTTGTTAATGAAGAATTTTAGTGTAGGATGGCTTTGTCAGACAGAAATGAGCACTGATTACAAGCAGGTTCATCAGCATGACTTGATACAAGAGAGGGAAGCTGGGTGAAAACAGGCTGATACATAAAGAGACATTATGTGAAGTCCATTAGCATTAGAGTTGACAGAACAGCATTAGACATTAAAGCAAGTGGGGTTTGGAGGGAGAACTCTTCTGCCTTCATCACATTTCGAGGGCTCTGTCCATTACTGTGCAGTGAAAATGCCCACAGACAGGCTGAAGTGTTGCCTGAATAGGGATTCTGACAACTGTCTTGTTCTTTTCTTGGAAACACTCAGGCACTGTGATATGGGCAAGGCCAATGGGCTCTAACAATGTTTTGGAGAAAGTCAGAGTATCTCTGTGTTCCTTTTTTTAGCTCAGCAGCCACCAATGGCTGAGCAGATCAGATGTTTTACAGTGGCGGCTACAGAGAAGAAAAGTGGATTTAGTGTCACAGAGATCTGGAGTCTCTTGCAGACATGGTCTTCTTATGGCTCTCTGGTTCCACACTTGTGCCTGCTGCTGGGTTTAAGTGGTCTGTGTCTCTCTCCTTTTGGTGATAGCAGCTACTTAGGAGCCCATGTTATCTGTGTCTTGCAATTGCAAGAGCCTCAACTGAACAAGGTACTTCAGGAACACAAGTTGCTGTGCTTGTACAGATCTGTGATCCACCCAGTACCTCATTTCTGCCAGGACCCAACTTACAGAGCAGCAGAGGGAAGTGCAGGATCAGCACCAGGCAAACAGAGAATAATCTGCCCTTAGTTTTGAGACTGAAGTCAGTGGAAATGTTGTAGTCTCTCAAGCTGAGCATTTGGCACCTTGCTCAGCTATGTCTCTGTAGAGAGTTTTTAGTTTTAAGATGTGATAAAGAATATGGACTTGTGCAGATATATCTTCTCTCTGGAGGATCCTGCAAAGAAGGGAAACTAATTTCCAGTGGAGACAACCTGAGAGCAGAACTCAATTTGGATTGTAAACGAGCAAGATACAAACAATTGTGTATTAGCTGTAATTCTACTGTGGAATCAAATCAAGCAGCCAGTTTGAGGATTTTTTTGTCAGTCACCTTCTTAAAATTCATTGCAAACTCAGCACTCAAAATTTTATTATAAGACACTAAAACATTTTAGTTACCTTTATGTGCCAAGCCTTTGGGTGCTGCATGGACATATAGAGTTGGGATTTGAATGTGAAGGCCTCTCTCTCCTGCGTGAAGGAGACTTCCAGGTGTCCCAGGACAGCTGCATATCTCTCTGCTCCCATGTTGAACCAGGATGCCTGAGCAGGAAAAAAGCCCATCCTGACCTATGGACAGGGATTTGGTCCAAGGAGCTTTAAGTACCACTTCCATAAGACAGCAAGGCATGAAAGGCAGCTGTGTTATGAATATTTTGCTTAAGCCAAACTACCCAGGCAGAAACAGCTTAGCACTAAATTGGTATGGTGGTAATAAGACAGTGGAGATTTAGGGAACAGAGCACAAGGTGTGGCTTCTGTACTACGAGCAGAGAAGGCTCTTATTTGCTGTTAATGTGGAAAATGGAAACAAGACTGGAGGGTCAACCCATCCTTCCTCAAGGGGCACAGCCCATCCTCTGGGGCTGGAGTGTGCAGCTCACAGAATTTTCATGAAAGATGCATAAACAAAGGATTATTCAGTTCAAAAACTGAACCAAAAAATTGAGAAGGGAAAATGAGTTCAGAGCAATTTGAAATGGAACATTTTGAGGATGCTTTTGAAGGCAGGGATTGGGTTTTGTTGGGTTTTGTCATTTTTATATATTAGTTGGGTTTTTCTTTTTAATTGAGATCAATTTCTGAACAAAAAAGGGCACTTTGTAGCATGTAAGTCTTTGAAAACAGAAGACTAAAAAAAATTTGAAGCTTTGTTCAGAAAATGCTGAAATGAAACATTTTGAGTTTTCTGAAAGAATTCACATGAAAATGTGGAAATGACACGTTACAAATGTTACAGCTGCCCTTTCTTTTTCAGCAAATTCAGCCTCTCAAGTGCAGAAAGCTTGCATTTCTTCTCCTGTGCCTTAGACCAGCTCCAGTTCTAATGAAACAGAATAGATAATGAAAGTTTTACTTATCTCTCTTGCTTTATAGTTTCTCAAAGTGGGAAGGAAAATCTTACAATCCATGTGAATATCTTCACATCACAAACTTTTCATTTAATTTATGCACAGAGTTGTATGTGTATATGTGTGTATACTGAGGACTAAATTAGCTTTCAAGCTAAGGTTACAGTTCTTGAGCAACAGTGATTCTTCCCAGAGAAATAGCCTGACATGGATTCAGAGCACAGAGATACCATCCAAGTTTGGGATGGACTGTAATCTAATTTAACTACTTAACCCAATTTAAGTGCTCATGAGATGTAGTTGACTATGGTGCAAAAAAATGAAGAAACAACTTTGTTTCCAAATTCTGTTAAGAAGTTTTAACTTTAGTATACAGGCCTAAGGCAACTACATCCTAAATGAAATAACCTCATTATAATTAAGCTGATCAGGTGAGTGAATAATCAGGGATTTCACAGGAGTAATCAGGGATTTCTCTTTTGCTGTCTCTTGAGCCCAAATTCATCCTTAGTAATTTAAAGCACTTAGCGTGAAGCAGCTCAGATAAAGTTTAAGTATGGAGAGAATCTAACTCTGATCTCTGCTTTGGAATGACTCTGTTTTGCAGTAAAATATATTTATGCTTTTCATCTTGAAGGAGGTTATGTCCATGGTGTCACCTGGTTATGTGAGTCTGTGCTCTCAATCTCCTGTTCCCATCACTGGAAAGAGGCCCTGTGAGCTGTGCTGGGGTGGGTTAGGATTTCTGCCTGCTTTTCTGTTCTTTTGTTTGCTTCTCTCCCAAGAGTTTTGAAAATCTGAGCTTCATCCTAGCATGGAAGAGGGAGAAAAAAGCAAAACCCCTTGTGGGACAGGACAGTGGGGTGCCCATCTTGTGGGTGTGCATGATGCTCTGGGAGAGATGTGTAGGGAAAGCAAAGCCAGAAGCAGATGTCTCCGTGGCCTCTGGCGAGAGCAGCAAGGGTGCGTGTGAGGGGCTGACAAATCCCTGCCTTGACAAAGACACCCCAACTGGAACTTATGAGAACCCATCTACGATAAAACGCTTTAAACTCGCTGTCTGGCCGTCATCCGGCTGCATCCCAGGAACGGTGGCATAAGGAAGAAGCTGCCACATCACACATTCCTTGCTATCACCGCAGCTTCTCTCTCGATGAAACAAAATCTCCCCTTGCCTGACAGTTCTGAGAACTGAAGCAAGAAAACCTCAGCAATGTTGCTGTGCTTGGAAGCCCGTGCAAAGCAGGGCAGTCTCCTGAGCAAAACTTTTCCATCGCTCGTGCTGCAAAGTCAGGATGCACATAACAAATTGGCAGGCTGGGATTTCGGAAGATTCTGCGCATATCTGAGGGAACAGAGATGTTACCACAAGATTGCTGAAAAAAAAATAAGATTGATGATTTAGTGTCTGGAAGATGTGTATCATCAGCAAAGGCATAAAGCAAGGGCAAGTCCCTCCCTGGACCTGTGGAAGCCCAGGGGAGGCTTGATGGGACTCATCCAAATGTTGCTGGTGTTACTCTGGCAGGTCAGGGCCAGAGGCTTTACTGGGCTCTGCCCTGCCTGACTGTGCAGTTTTAAGCCTGGGAATTATGAAAATAATGTACTGCAGGGCATCATGGTGTTAATGTAATTTTTCTGACCAGATCTACTCAATAGCCCTAACAAATCCCAGCGATGAGTCAATTTTCAATGGTCAGTGCCAGCACAGAGTGACACTGCAGACCACAAGGCAGAGAGAGAAATGCTGAGACAGCCTAATGGAGCATCCAGCTCAGTCCAAATAACTTACATGTTTTGTTTTGTTCTTTTAATTCTTGAAAAGAATTAGAAAAGGATGGCAAATTTCACCAGAAGTGAAAGAAAACCACAGAGGTCTTTGTCTGTGGATTAAGCGTTTTCAAGAACTAGCGGGAATAAATGTTTTCCTGTTTTCACTCTCTTCTGTACCTTAGGACCAAGACACATAGGATATTTGCTGAGACTCCAAAGTTTTCTTATTTGGACTTCGTTGTTTCAGAGAACTTGTTTTGCAGAACACAATATCCCAGGGAAGGAAATTAAGGTCACAGATGAGAAAAATCCACGTAAGAGCCTGAAATAATTTTCGTTTCTCCAAGACCACCCTGTGTGGGAATAATACATTTAAAAATGGGTGGAACCTCTAAGCCTGGAATTGTATCAAGTTATTCATGAAAATCTCTGGGATCTTTGTGTGGACCAAGATATTTGGGTGGTACTTTTGCACTCTTTATTCAGAAAAGGCACGGTTGCCTCACAAACTGAAAACTTGCCTAGCTTTTTCCCTGCCTTTAAAAATAACTTAAAAACATCTTAAAAACATCTTTAAGATACACTTAAGTGTATCTTAAAAAGCTTCATCAGGAGTAGTGAAGGAATGGGAAAAAAAGTCCATTATATACCCAGGGTTCCATACAGTGAAGCTGAATTTCATAGAGCACAGAGCCCGAGAGCGAGGAAACATTCCTTGAAACGAGGAGGTGGATTTGACAATAAGGCTTCACGTAATGCAGAGAAAGATGGTTCAGGAATCAAACTGCAGATGGCAGGATCTTGCTTTGGGAACCCTAACCCTAAAACTAAGCATAATCCTAACCCTAACACCAAACCCTAACCCTAAGCCCAACCTTAACCCTAACTAACCCAAAGCCTAAGCCTAGGCCTAACGCTAAGCCTAACCCAAACCCTAATCCTAAAACCAACCCTAACTCCCAGCTGGCAGTGACTGTAGGAAAGGGGTACCCCCCAATGGGACCTTTCTGGGTCAGCTTTAGACAGAAACACGAGGGGCACACGGGCTGGCCTTGGGCTTTGGGCCTGGAATCTGCCAGAGCCGAGCCTTGCAGGGAGCTGGGGGTGGCATGGCCAGCCCTGGCTGATTCCCAGAGAGGGCTGGCTTGGCACAGGGGCTCAGTCTCACCCAACACAGGGAGCTGCAGCGCGTGGGGAGTGGATCCCTGCCAGCCTCCCGCCCCAGGGTGTCCCCCAGGGGACTGTCACCCTGTGGTGACTGTCACCTGCACACCTAAGGGCTCGCGGCGGGTGTCACCCACCGTGGCTGTGGCAGGGACAGGGTCAGGCGTGGCCACAGAAGTGGCCATGGCACTGCGTGTGTGCTGTCCCTGCTGCTTCTCCCCCAGGCCCTAGCTCCTGCAGCCAAGAGCCCACTGTGACACTGGGAGGGCTCATGGAAGCCAGGGGCCACTGTGACACAGCGGGGCCACTCAGAACCCACGGTGCAGTGTGACCCCATGGCACCCAGGAGACCATGGAGAAATGATCATCTCCTAGGAAATCTGTCTTACATTAAATTAGCATCTTTAAATATTCTTATGATCTGTTTGGATGAAATACCCATATTCTGTTTTGATTTTCCTTCTGGTAGAATGCCTGTAGGATGATGGTCATATTTGAAAGGAACCAGGCTGATAATGAATTAATTGTATTTTTGTAATATTTATTGTTTACTTTATTGGACTCATTATTTTTTATATAATATAGTATAATTGTTATAACTGATTTAATCAATCAGTTTAAAACTAACTTTATTGTTTTTAAGAGGAACAAGCATGCATCAGCATGCAGCCTTCAACAGTCCCTCTTAGGTCTTGGTGCAATTATTAGCAGTTACTAATAATTTTAAAAATATTAGTGCAGGAATAATTTTAAAAATAGTGCAGGAATAATGGAAGAAATATCAAACCAATGCAATATGCAGTTGCCACAGTGGAGCTATTCCCCCTGACTCGACTCTAACATAGTGGTGGTTAGTTTATAACCCTCTTTATGTTACAGCATTTTAACGTTTCTCCGGTGTTTATTTATTCTCTTCCCAAAGAATGTTCTGAAATATCAAGTTTACAACCTGTGGCTCATGTGATGGTAGTGGAAACAATTAAGCCAGAAACTTTCAAAGCCACCACTGGGATTTTGATGCCCAAAGTCATTAATTTTAATAAGAAGGGCGCTGCCAGTCGTCTTAAGTGGTTTGTAAAATCTCAAGCCATAAAAACACTTCTCTACTAGTTCCAGTTTACGGGGAGCTCAGAGCAAGGTAAACACATGTAAGAAAATAGTAGGTGTTAAAAGGTGGAAAGTACGTGTTCAGATATCCCTAAGACCACTCAGGGAATCAAAGGGCAGCCCCAGCCTTGAGCTGGCACATGGGGCGCTGCTCCTCCTGCAGCACCTCAGGGAATTACACTGATCACAACGTGAGGCACAGAGAAGGAAGGCAACGGAAACACATCTCGGCTACAGCTCAGTTCCAGTGGCTTCCTGCCACCCGTTGGTGGCTGCTGCCATCTCAGGACCCACATGGTGTCTGTAGGTGCTTGGTCCAGGTCCTTCTACCTGCCTAAACTCTCCTATCCAAGTTCACACTGTGTTGTCCTCCAGGCTGCTAAATGGCTGCCTTTGGATGTAGATACTTCGCTGATTCACCTCCATGGTTGGATAAAAATTAAAAACTCTCCACTGTGGCCTGAGAGACCTCCCCAGGGCAAACCTGTGAGCGCCTCTCCATTTACATGAGTCTGGAGATGGCTTTGCTTCAGCCTGTGCCACAGCTGAGGAATTCTTAAAGGCTTTGGGGAGCACCAAGAACTCTCAAACGGAAATTGCTGCCCTGGGGAAAATTCACTCTCAAGATGAAACATTGAAAGAAAGTCTTAACAGGGAAAAAAATTCAGAACCAGCAGACCTATCTGAGATATAAAATAGAGCATGGAGAGAGTATGAATGAGTTTGGAAAGGACTCACTGAGAGTCTGAATGCTTGGGAAAAAAAAGTAAAAATGGGTTTTTCTTGTGTGTTTTTTTAATAAAACCAACCATGAAGAATTTTAGAATTAGTTTTGAAAAACCTTCTTTTTCTCTATCTGTTGTATGATCTCTGAAAGAACTTCATGAAACATTGGCTACACGTGACAAAGTTACTGTAGTATTTGCCAGTGAGTCTCATACTAGCAATAATTAATTATCAGTAGGTATTGGAAGGACTTTTGGATGAAACACAATGCAGTGGAAACAGAGGTGACCATCGTGGCTGGTATTGTAACAGACTTCAAGAAAGTCAAAAAGAAAAAAAGCTTCCATTAGTAGTAGATGTGACTTTTTTGGAAGAGAACAAAATGTGCCATAAATGAAACATGTGGTTTCACTTGCGGCACATTTTGTACATTGTCACCAATGAAGTTTAGGATTTTTTATTACTTTTTCATTAAAATGTCTTACTGGTTTCACTCAGGAGGCAAAATTTTTCACGTGGCTTTAATTGTTTCTGTCATAAAAGTCATAGCATCCATGTAATAGAAATAGTTTTGCAGACCACAGCTTCATATTGCCTATTAATTCTCTCCCATTTTCTGTATCTACAACTCATTGGCCCATCCCAGGGACAGGAAAAGTTCTTGCAATTAAGGCTGAATATGAACTTCTACTGAAGTTAGGGGAGGAAAATAACTTTATGTCAGTCCTGGTTTATTAGATTTTTGTTTCAGCTATCTTAGCTCACAATAAGTTCACATGGCTGCATACCAAAGGAGAGAGTTTATATTGACTTTTCTTCTAAAATCAGTGAAACTCTAGAAGAGGAGAATGAAAGGTCTTTTTCTGCATCATTCCAGTCATGTACAAGAGGTGGTAATATTTCAGACAGCAATGAAGAGCTCTGGCAGAATTGTTTCAAGGAGGCTTTGCACAGGTCATTTACCCCTTTTTTCTTCATTACCTCATGGAGTTCAGGTCTCACATATCCCATCCCTAGCCTAGCTTCCATGTTTCGATGCTTCTGTCACCAGTCTGGGCTTCCTTTGTCACTAGTCCTGACTGGATGAGGAGGCAAATTCTTGTTGCAGTTAAAACTACTTGTTTTCTATAGATGATACCCAAAGTTGGGAGGGTATAGAGATAGAGGGTATAGTTGGGTATAGAGATACCCAAAGAAGGAAGAGATAATGAGATATCTCATGTTATCTCATTAATCTAAGATCATCTCTTCAGGTATCTGTTTTCTTCAAAGAGAGTCATTTACCAGTTTAGACAGAGTTTTGTCATTTGACCTTCAGCCCAGCAGGGGAGGCAACATTGACCCCTAGAACAGACTCCAAGGCCTCTAGAAGTCATTAAAATGCCAGAAAACAGCAATAGTGTATCCATTGCCATCTCCCCGGTGTTCAGTTAGGTGTTTACTTGAAAGCTTCCTAGGAAATGCCACTGCTGTCTTTACTTGCTGCCCCAGAGCAGAAGCCTTGTGCACCTTCTCAGCAGTCAGGGGCAGCCGCCAAGCAGCGCCGTCCTCTGCTTTTACCTTTGTTTTGGCACCATTCCCCCCTTACTCATCAAATATTTAAACGTTGTGTTTTGCAGTTCAAGGACGACAAAGACAAGCCCAGCCTTGGAGGGACCCTCAGTGACAGCCCTGCCCTCTGTCCAGCTTTCTGAGCAAGTCCCACTGGCATCTCCTTCCCTGAAGCCGCAGCAGATGGATGAAGAAGACAGCCTGTCTCCTCACCTCTTGTTGCCTGACAGCATCAGCCAGCTGGAGGAGTTTGGCAGGCAGAAGAAATGGCACAAGAAGCAGCACAAACACCATCGCCAGAGGCAGTTCAACGACCTCTGGGTTCGGATAGAAGACAGGTGAGTCATGACTCGTGTGGCCCCTGTCCTCTTCCTGCTGGCTCCGAACTAGATGCTCTTTGCAGATCCCAGCTCTTGTTGATTAGACCATAAGGAGGGTTGGGCAAGGGCTAACTGAGAGTGACGTGTTATTTTTGTAACCTAATGAAGAGCTAGGAGGAAAGCTCATAGGCATGTTTGATCTAAAAGTAAAGAGGAAAAAATAAGCTGATGCTTAAAATATTTAAAATACACAGAAACAAAGACTTGTCAGTAAAAAAACAGGAAAGGAACAAAAATAGAAAATACTCTGTTCTTTTTCTTCCAATAATTATTTTCCAATCTATACCATCAGTTTTCAGCCCAAAGGCTTGCCCATTTTCCAACCATGCAGAATATTCCTGGGAGTTTTTAAGATTCTGGCAAATCTGACTTTCAACCCTCCTTAACTGTGTTCTGGGGCTGAAATGATTTAACATCTCAGACTGCACTGAAAACAGCAAACTGAAGGAAAATTAAGTACTTAACTAAATCATCTATGTAAAGAGAATGGAGGTAGGCACTTTTCCAAGGGTGTTCCAATCTTGGTCTGAGGTTAAGAACTCCCATTTAGTGTTTGAATAAGAACCTTCATGTTTGACCAGGGCTTCTCAATGTGTGCTTTTAGGATTCCTGGGCAATTTATTCTCCCACCTCTAAAGCTCTTAGTGCCTTTATCCAGGCCAAGTCATGGGCAGATGAACGGCCACAATGTTTATAGATCTTCTAACAAGTAAAAGGAATTAAGTAATATGTTGGGAACTGGCTGCTCACCTACACATATAATGATTGTCTTTGAGCATTACGTATTCCCATTTTCATAGCAGCTAAATTCTTTGCAAGTCTCTCAGAGGTTTCTCCCTTTGCTAAGAAAAAAAGCTTCACATATTTGTGTTTTCAGATTTTTATTATTATTGCTGTTATTTTTATTCATTCTTTTTAATGGAGCAGTTACCTCATTTTTTGTAGTTTATTGTTTTCTCAGGGTGAATGAGGTAAGGAGCACTATTAAGGTGTTGCATATTAATCTTAATGCAATAAGGCTATTTCTGAGGTCAGTGCCAGCCTTGTAAGAAGGGTTCATGTGTTTTCTTTTCGAAGTGTGTTCAGTGGTTGGATCCTCTCCACAGAGGATGTTTAAGCATGAACTAAGTGGCATTTGGTCCAATATAGCTGATTGCCTCAGATACAAGGGACTTTTCAGTTCTTCTGCTTGGGGCTGCTGATTTGTAGTGTCCCATGATGTCCCAGCATTTCACAAGGGTCCTTGGACCAGTTCCTCATGTGTTGTACAAGTGAGATGCTTAAGTACATTTGGTGGGAGCCTGGCAGTTGGGCACAGTCCTTCTACCCCTATCCTATCTATCCAGATATCAGAAAGGATATTGGATATTGGCAATGGAAATGTGCAGTTAGGAGCTTAAAGTGGTTCTTACGGATTTTTGTGCCTTTGGCTGGTTTCATTAAATGTTCCTAGGAAAGGTATTTAAAAGGTACTTCCAAAGGTTAGAGTTAAATTATTTGCTCTGTGCTCCTGTGAGATTTCATCTGAATCAAAGCCTTTTATCCCTTTATTTCCATTTCATAAGGATGGAGATTGGGATGAGGAAACACAAGTTTCCGCTCCCACCACGCTGGTGATGAACCAGACGCTGTGTGTTGCCTGCCTTGCTGAAAGATCCCAGGGAGATATTAGTGGGAGATCACAGGCCTAGAAATGAGGAAAGGCTGGAAGAAGGGAAGCCTGCCTTAGTGCTTTCAGATGGTTTTAGTGCTTCTACAGTTCTGGAGTAACTTCTGGTGCTTTCCTGGAAACAAAGCAAAACAAAAAATACAAAGCACAAAAAAATACAAGTTCACTAAATCAGAGACTCGCAACCAGCTCTGGTTTCCCTATAAATTGGATGAGGTCTCAACTTTCATAAAGCAGCTGCTGCATATTGTGCTTTTGGCAGTTGGGTTTCATCAGCATTAATTGCAAGCTGGACCTTGCACAAAGCAATAAACAGTGAGTTCTCTCTAACTGGTTCCCTTCTGATTGGCAGGAAAAGAGCAGAAGTGTGTGTCTGTGACCAGACTTTGTATCATGATCATTTTTGGGAGGAAACAAGCAGGGTGGCTGATCATACGGGCAATGGAGTGTTACCTGTGCAGGAGAGAAACATGTGGAATTCTTTGCATTGCCTTAATAATGTTTCAACAGTGAGACTTTGCACTTATTTTTGAAGGGTAATTGTTGTACTAGGAAGTTCTCGCTCTGGCCTGTCCCAAAAATTCATTGTGCATTTGCATGCACTTCAGCTGGAGTCCCCCATGTTCTACATGGACTGAGGTCTCTGCATTTAGTATTAATTTCAGCTATGGCTCCATATTTCCAAATAGTTCTTCTTACAGTTCCCTAACTCACCAGTTGTCACCTGAAACTTGAATTGTTCACCTTTGGGACAAGTAGAGGGATTTAGGTCTTTGTTATGGCTTTTGGGGGAAAGCTGCATAAAGCTCATTGTTTCCATGCGAGGTCTCCAGAATTCAGCTGTTGGAGCTGCCTTTCAACCTGAGAAGTCAAAGAGAAATATGCAGGTGGAGGACAAATCCCAGCGAATTTAAACCAGGTTATTGATTCCTGTATGAACCTCATTGAACTGTGAAATGACTGTGGTTCATACAGCTCTTTTCCAAAGCTTTATTGACCATGGATTAGAGGACTTTATGAGCCATGAATTGCAGGGCTTTTATGGACTACGTATTTCTAGGCGATCTCATACACTTCCATGGAAATCTTAGGGTGTTTTCTTAAGCTACCAACACAGAAACAAAGGAAATGAACACAGGAGAACAATCTTAAAGGAACATCAAAGGTCTGACTCCAACCTATAAAAGCCAGGAAATCCATAATTAATGGTTCCACTAAGACTTCAGCTCTCACAGTCATTCGGGTCTGATCCAAGGTTATGGCTACAATCTGAAATGGCCTTGTGAAAAATGAGTCATCATTTAATGCCACACATCATTATTAGCATTTACTTTCAGTTATACCTTGGAGATTGTCCTTTTCTTTTTGTTCTGTCTTAACAGCTGAGGCATTTGAGTTGGCACCCCTGGGTTGTTTAGATTTGTGTGTTGGAGGGTTAGTACTGCTGTGGAGGATGAGAAAGCTTCTGCTCTCCTCCCTGTCTTTGACAGAGCTAAGATTTGCTGATCTCCTGGGTAATCGGCTGCACTGAAGGCTATTAAAAAATAAAAAATGCTGGTGAAATGTGTGGTTTCCTCTCCCTTCTGCCTCCTTCCCCCAAAATCTAAACAAACTGAAAAAGTCCTGCCTGACTGCAGTTTCTGTTTGAAATGGCTTGTCAAGAATCAAAAGTAAATGGAGATTTCAAGTAGCAAGATTTTTTTTCTTCAGCTACTTGATTTTGCAGAAATGTGCAGATCTGAAGTCTGTCCTTGGGAGAAATTTGAACTTAGACGACACTCAAACCCTGGCTATCTCCCATAGCCAAAATCCAGCTGGGGCAGCAGGGAGGGGAGGCAAAACCCTCGGGCTGCAAGGCTGCAGTTTGGCATACAGAGTGTCATTGTTCCTGTTGACACTGTGTTAGCTAGGCTTCCCCATGTAATATAAATAATTAATTACAGATCATTCACTGGCTTTTCATGACGAGATGCTCAGTTAATTGAAAGAATAGGGAAATGCCTGTGAGGTCTCTAGAGTGGTCAGTGAAGGGCAGGTCAGGATTACACCTTTGTTGTAGCAGGCAAATGGTTCAAGGCTGCCAAAACCAGCCCAGGAGAAGTGAGAACCTCTCCCAGCTGCTGGGGGCAGTTATCCTGGGACCTAAGGCAAGGAGGGAGGAAAGCTCCTGGGAAAAAGGAGGGAGGGGTGTTATTAACTGGGAGGGTGTTGCAGGAGGGGTGAGATTTGGAAGGAGCAGTGGCAGCTAGGGGATGTGAAAGAGATATGTACAGTGGTGGGAAGAAAAAAGTAGAAAGGATGTAATGGGCAAGCTAATTCCTGCTGCCGAGGAAGAGATCCGGGTGAAGATGGTGTTTGGAAAGAGGCTAAGGGTACACATGCTTCCACAGGAAAGAAATTAAGGGAAAATAATTTTTCTCAGAAGAGAAAAAAAAGATTCTTGTCCCAGATGTAAGCTCAGCCCTGCAAAAGCTGCCATTAGCAGGAAATGAAATGAATTCTCCCTGTAAGTAGAAATGGCAGCTCTCTGATAGCCCAGTGCAGACTATGCAACCCCAGATGAATGCAATAACATCACAAATATCAATTTATTTTGGAAGAAGCAGTTGTTTTAGGGGGGAAAAATGTATACCAGTGATGGATGAAGGCAGACAATATGTAATAAACTACACTGGGTTTGCCTGTACAGAGTGAACCTTATCAGTTTGGATGGAATTTAAGCACTTAGCCTGCTATCCTTTCTTTCAAGACAATGCAGTGATGGAAAACAGAACTCTGTCAACTCAGACAAACTTTTAATTCCACTTAACTGCATCTGAAAGGTAAATTTCAGTAAATTAATCCAAATTGCTTCCTTTTCACAACACATGGTGCTGAAATACAGTACTTAACTTCATTAAAGAAAAGACTGCTTTTATTTAGAGGAGACCAAGACACCTTTGAAGTCTAACAGGTAAATTGTGGTCAGATGATTTCCCTCCATATGGTAGCTTTGAGCTTGAAATTTCCATCACTGGGGCCTTGTTTGTTTAAATTACCCTGTCTGCCTCCCTGCTCAGGACACTGCTCTGGGAATGCCTCCTGATGCTCATGGGGAAGGGGGTTCACTGCCTCCCCCAGCCTGTGCAGCCAAGGAAGCAGAGTCACCTTTGTGCTTATTTGCCCTGTGTTCAACCAGGGATGAGGGCACAGCTTCAGGACCTCTCTGTGTTGTAGTGAACCTGTCTCCCTGTGGGATTGCTCCAGCAGCAGGAGCGTAGGGGTGTTGGGAGTCCCACCTTCCCTCCCTTGTCACACCTCAGTGCTGACTGAGGCTTCACTGGGTTATGTGGCCCCTTGGCTTCCCTCCAGCACTTCTGTCTGCCGTTTCCTTCACTGTTGTCCCGGCAGGATTTCCTTCTCAGGAATCTTTCCTGATCACAGTCCCTATCAGTGAGGGCCCCCAGGCTCCAAGGCATGGCATATGAATATTTACAGTCATCAGAAAAACCTCAAGGTGTGTCAGCTTGGGTGCAAGACCTTTCTGTGACACGGAGTGTCCCAAAACACCTTCTGGACAAATGCTCCCTCCTGGTTCCTTGGTGGAAGGAGAGCCTTCATATCTTGAACTGGCCTACATTCTGCTCTTAGTTTGCACAATTTTTTTGAACCCTGGTGGATATACAGTGTCCAGAAGAAGACATTTTGGGCAGTTTAGCAGTGCATCAGTTGGTCCTTCTTTCTCTCAGCACTGCCTGCCTCTCTCAGACACACAAGCTTGTTTCTGTGAAGATGTCCTCAGCTACTCCTGAGCAGAGAGCCAATAAGTGTAGGGAATACTGCATGTTCCCCTCCTTAGTTATTTCCTGTTTCCATTTGGTCCTGCTTTAAGGTGAGCAGATGGCTCAGTGCTTCCTTTAAACAAGCACTGGCACTGGCAGTTCTGTCCTCATGCCCTTGCATAGCCCCAGCTACACGAGCCCTCCAGTGAAAGTAAAATAGGAGCACGGTGTAACTCAGCGCAGTAAAAACAAGAGGTAAATCTCCTGACAGGAACATATGATACGGTGATGACATATCCTCCCTCCCTAGATGGTTTTTATTGAGGCTTCTTGGATTATCAAGTTGGTCAGAGTGCACAGAATATATTAATTAAAGCTGTGGAACCTGGGCTCAGCACACAGCTCTCTAATGCATCTCAGTAACGACGGGAAGTCCTGACATTCGTGTCCAAACCTGTAGCATCTCCGTGCTAATAGACCTTTCCTGTCAGCTGGCCGTGACTGATAACTTCTTTCCCCTTGTAAAGTCAAAGAGTTAATTTGTTATCCTCCAGATGGGGCTGAAAAGATGTGCAGCCTCACTTTTACCTGCTAAACACACGAGAAGACCACGTGTTTTACTTTGTTCTCTTGTTCTTAATAATGCACTGCCCCTGCAGGATGAAACAAACACAGATAAACTTAGAGAAAAACAAGCAAAAGCCTTGAATATTTACTTTCACTATTGCTTAAGTGTCTCAGCACCAGTATGACCAATTCATATAAAGCAGTATGCAAACGCTATTTTAATGAAAGCTATAAATAGCTGAAAGTAAAATCATTAAAGAACACAGAAGTCTTTTGGAAACGTAATTTGTGTATAGATTTCAGTTTTGCTTCATTAAACTAAATTCTCTATTGGTAATGCGTTAGGTATTTTATTTTAGTGAAATTTAAATCCATCATGAATATTAAATCCATATTTCTGAAGCCAAACGAGTAACAAAATTGGAGCACACAAGTTAGGATTTTTGAACAATGAGGTATTTTTCAGCACTGGATATCCAAGAGCACTTTCTGCTCTTTCCTCCTCAATGCTGATTAAGATTGAAAATACAATGCAAGATGTTTTATGGAGCCTATGAAGAGCTTTCTTTTCCTTTCTTGTTTTCTACTTCTCATTTGAGATGTGTGGAGTAAAGATAGTCTATAATACCTTTTTATATCTGTCCCAGCTTGATGTATTTCTGGCTGGGGCTGGACACAGCCCTACCATTGCTAGCTTTGTGAAGCTGCTTAAGATCTGTCTGATGCAGCACAAACAAAATGTTTGCTTAGGGTTTAGTTTCAAGAAGCAGCAGCAGCTGAGTTTGGATGATCTCTTCCTCTGTGATCCCCACTTGTTGTGCTGTTTCTCAGCCAGTGCAGCCTCATTTCCTCATCCACTGCCAGGACTCCTACAACTTGTTAACTTTTCAGTTCCATCTTTCTCTATTTCCTGCTTAAATATTCTGTTCCTCCAGTGTTCTTGCTACCTACCTTTTTTAACTCTGGCCTCACATGCTTGTATGGGCCCTGGAGAAAGGAAGGGGATCCCTCCTGCACCTCAATCTGCTGCACTCACCTCCACCTCTCTGAGCTCACTTTGCAGGTGGCTGTGATCACACAAACACTGCACTTTGCTTTGCAGTCTGTCCATGCCAGCTAAAGTGGGGTGTTTTGGAGCCTGCAGCCTTCAACAGAACTTCTTTGAGATGGGGACATGTCTCACTTGTATCTCATATATCCTTGTCTCCTGGCATTAATGCAGACTGCAGTAAGTGGAAGGCAGAGCTAGGCATCCTTCCCCTTCATTTTTTAACCAGGAGGTGCATCTTCTCCTTGTTATTTCATCATCCTTACTTTTCCTGCCATTTTCACACAGGTGTATGTGTGTCCAGCTGTGCTGCAGACTGAACAGACAGCGTGGAATCCCTGTATTCTTTGCTAAATTCATGGATACCATAAAGCAGTCCAGGCTCTTTCTGCTGATGCTTTTCCTTCTCTTGACAACTTGGCAGCCCTGTGGGCAGCCTCTGTGGTGGTGGCCAGTGCCAAGAGTGTTGGGGTGAACTGTGGTCTAGACACCTACAATAAGAAGTCATTAGCAAGACCTTTATGCTCATGCACTGGATCAGTTTTGTATTTCTCAGGCGTCAGAAATGCGTTAAGCTGAAGGAAAGGTGCCTGTGGTTATGAACGTAGGAGCACGTTTATTTTACCTGTAGCTTGTTTTAATGTTAGTATTGAGCTGCCGTGGTCAAATAGGTTAGACTTTGTTTAAAGTCTTGAGATTCCCAGCCACAACTACTCAGTCATAAAAACAAGGCCTCAGGATTAGATTTATAGCACAAAGTGTCTCCTGTGGAGCAAGGCAGAAAAGGAGGGCGCTTATTTCACTGAAAGAGTTAACACCAAGTGAGTTTGACTGTCTTCTGTGTTAGTGCAAGGCTTTTCCCCAGCTATTTTTAGTCTGTTCCAGCAATGTATGTCCCACTGTGGTTTGGTATGCAAGAGCTTTGCTGTGAGGTTTGCAAACACTTGTATTTCTGTGTTGTGAGAACAGAGCATTTGTGTGTTATTGGAGCGTGTTCCTGAAAGGAAGGGCAGGCCACACATGTGATCCATGCACGTTTTTGTTGTTGCTTGTGAATAACCATGTACAGCAAACGGGCTCTGGAAGAAAGCTTGTTAGCAGATGTCGTCATGGGCCCTTCCAATTTATAAATATGAGCCTTGACATTTATATTTTCCATGTCCAAGGTTTTCACTAGCCAGATGTTCTGAGTATTGGCTTCTCAGAGTCTGTAACAATGACTCCTCGTGGCATATTATCTATTGCACACACACACACACACACAAAAAACCCTAAAATTATCTGGCTCTTATCAAACAGATAAGATGGGAAAATGCACTGAGTACCCTTAGGTAATTCCTCTAAACCTGAACTGCATTTTAACACAGCTCTACAAAACTCTTTATGTTCACTCGGCTGAAAAATAAATTGTCTGGTTTAACAGGCAGAGAAAATTCAATACCCAGTAGCACATTTACCTTGCAGTTTGGGGTGGGTGAGGAGTGGGGTTTGTGTTAACTCACAAGGCTGACTGCAGTTGCAGACACTAAAAAGGGCTGAATGGGCTCATGCCCAGGCTGAGTTGGACTCCTCAAACACAAGAATGGGTAGTAAAGCACCTGTGCTCTCTGTATTGCAATTCTGGATACAGAGGTTTTTCCTTTGGCAAGGGAAAAAAATGCCAGAATAAACCTGTTTAAACACCACGACCCCAAGCTGGAATTTTTTATTTGAGTGACCTGCACATCTAGCAGTATCTAAGCCCCGAAAATTGCAAATCTGCTGTTCCTCTGTCAGAGTTATATAAAATCCATAAAACATAAAAAAATTCATCTTCCAGTGAGCTACTGTAAAGAAAGTGAAATGTCTTTAAAATTCAGTGGTAGGGCAAACACACTGTCAGTGCTAGCCCAGAGGAAAAGGGTGAGGGATATGGGATTTATTTCTGGTTTTGCTATTCCCCTTCTGACTAGTGAGTTTCGTGCCCTGGAAAATGAAGTGAGGAAGAGCATGACAGGGAGTAAAGCCACATTACTGTTGTGGTGGGCAGTTGGTTTATAGGAGTGTTCAACCACAGTTATATTGTGGTATCTAATAAGACAGATTCATTGTGGAGTGAATCAGGAGGAAATTGGATTCCCTTACACTCCCAGGAACGTGGGGTGCGCTGCAGGCTGGAAACCCAGCAGGATCCCAAAGGGCAGCTTTGGTCTAGGTCCAGTTACTCACTGGGATGAAGGAGAAGTAGGATTTATTTGAATTCATATGGTTTTAATGCTGTAAAAGCTGGGTTCCTGCAATTATGAAAATGCCAGGCCAAATTCAGATTTCGCTCACATCACCTCTTCACAATTCCTGAATAGCTTGACTGAACAAAGTGAGCTTTATACCTGGGGCCCGAGCCCAGGCTCAGGGAGCCAGGCTTAGTGCCTGGGAGCTGCTGGGTGCCAGGAGTGCCTCATGTGGCAGTACCATGGAGAGACGTGCTGCAGACCACGCTCTCCGAAGCTCAGTTCTGCAGAGACACTTCAGGGTCTGGGTTGTGACACCCAGCAGGGAAAGGCTTTTCAGTCTTCCAGCCCTGCAGGCCAGCAGGCAGCTTTTTATGAGGCACTGATGGCATCTCCAGGCTTTCAGAGGGTTTGGAAGTGCTTGAGGAGAAGGAGTTTGTGCTGTGACTGCTGTCACCGTATTTGCCAGCAGCAGGAGGAACCCAAACCTTGTGGCCAATGAAGCACTTCAATGTCCGTGGCATTTCTGCCTGGTAGATGTGCTCTATGAACCTTTTTTTTTTATTTTATAGGTGAGTCTTACTGGCAAGAAAAAGAGGCCAGTGCTTTTATTCAGTGGTACAAGCTTGAATTCAATACTGCTCCAAATAACTGGTTCAAAGATCTGACCCAACCTTAATTATTCTTAGTAAGAGAGACACTGGAAAAATACAAGCAGTGAGCAAGAAAGTGATCCCAGTGAATTACAGAGAAAAATGTGATACAGACTAAGCAAAGAGAAAAACTGTTATGTGGAGATGGAAAAAGAACAGGGAGAAGGAAAAAGAAAATTAAAATCAAGTGGGAAAATGCAGTATATTGGACATCCATTTAAGCTAGTTTATATTTTGGTTGTTCATTCTGTTCCTTAATACATTGCACAGACTTCTCTATAGCTGAAATAATTTTATCTTGGAGAACAGTCTCCGAAAAAATACTTAATTTGACAGGATGTGTTAGGTATTTCCCCACTACCACCTATTCTAAATCATTTTAAAATCTGGAGGGGAAAGTCAATATCTTTTACAGTGTTTAACAAAAAAGTGACAGGGTCAAGTATATACATCTCTATGAATGTATGTGTTCCCCAAGCACATCTAAACATGCATGGTTAATTCTGTGCATCTGCAAAAAATATTTGAGCCATAGGGCCCACACAATGCCAAACAAACACTTGAGTACACAGAGGGAAGGGCAGAGTGAGTCACTCTGGTTCTAATTAATTGAAAGGTTGAGCCCAAGATGTAAAATATGGATTACAATTTTGACCACCCCAAAAATATAAATTCTTTTGCATGTGGGGCTGTATTGGTGAGAGCAGGCAGTTTGCAAAATACAGGCAACAAACAGATATTCTGTTCATGCTTGGGATTCGGTTCAAAACCACCTGATTGCAGCTCCCTCAAATTAACTCCTCACGTGTTGTGTATCAGCAGGTTGCCCAAAAATCTTCTCTGGCAGGATTTTTCTAGTACTAAGCCCATCTGTGTTTGTGCTCTTGATGTTTTTGCTTACTTTGGCTGCAATAACTGCAGTCATTATCTGTCCAAGGAGCAGTGGAACAAGTCCGTGGTTATTTGAGCCGTGATGATGAGTGCCTTAATTGCACACACAAATCAGGTACACAGCCAGATGTGTGCAGTGGGTGGGGGCGAGGTTGGGGATGGTTTGGAGCCCACATCACTATTTAGA
The DNA here is from genome assembly GCF_041296385.1 of Aphelocoma coerulescens. Lineage (NCBI taxonomy): Eukaryota > Metazoa > Chordata > Aves > Passeriformes > Corvidae > Aphelocoma > Aphelocoma coerulescens. Next base: position 25,122,117 of record NC_091022.1, on the reverse strand, counting down.
CTATCATAAGCACATCCTGGCTCAAATGTCAGTGCAGGACTGGTGGAACAAAGGGCTCTGAGCTATCCCCTCTTAGCAAGGGCCAGGGTAAAACTGGGATGCATTATCCTGGCTCTGTGATTGCCTCGTCCCACTGCAGAATCACAGGGGATATTCTTAGGATATTAGAGAATCATCAAAGCATTTCTTAGAAGGGCAAAGGAAAGAGCTAATGTTGTCATCTCCTGTCTTGGGACCACCCAGACACTACTACAAATCATGAGTCTTCAGCTACAGTATCTTGAATTACTGTTCACAGGGATTCTAAAGAATTTAATTTCTTTATTTTTAGCTCTTTTTTGGCTTTTTTTTTTCTTTTCTTTTTTTTTTTTTTTTTTTTTGAAGGATGACATGTAGTTTCCTGGTCAGCTGGTTTTAATAAGGTCAAAATCTTTGTTGTTGCCAAATCAGAGAGGAATATAACATCTTTTAGTCATTAGATGGGAATGGGGTAATTACTCAGAGGGTGTGCTTCAAAGGTTATTGGTTTTTACAACATTCTGTGTTTTTACACCATTCTGCAGTTGTCTGGGAAGGAGCAGCAGGCCTGATTCTGCCACAGGTGTGGGTGCAGGATTTGTACTCACAGGGTTTTCCTAAAGGACTGTGGGGCAGGATGTTGAAAAGGGCCATACACAGTCTCCTCTGGGGATAGGAAAAGCTAAATCTGACCGTGAGGTGCAGGAATCCTTCCCACAGACTGGAATTTCACCTCAGAAAAGGGCCCTTGGGCTGTGCTGGAGTTGTTCCTCACCTGCTCCTTCCCTACCTGCTGGATACATCCTGCTGTCCACCTTTGCCTCACTGTGTTCCCCAGCCCTCAGGCTGCATTGCTGTCACAGCAAACTCCCCTTTCTGTGTCTCAGACAGTCCACACTGCCCCATCCATTCCTGTCCCATCCCTGTCTGCTCCTCTGGCCCCACAGCAGATGATCCACTTTGCCTTAACGTGACCCACCTGTGGCTTTAGGATGCCCCTGCTCAGCCTTGCAGTGTCTCTCCAGGGCTGAATTTGTCTTCACAGAGATGTTTTGCAGGTGGCCTGAGCCATGGGGACCTGCAAAACACTTCAGGTTGTGTTAATGCTGGTGTCACACTAACGCTCCAAGGTCCTGACTCTTGAGTCAGGGGACCTGTAGCAGTAAAGTAATTTAATGAGCTTTTGATGGTTCCTCAGTGGGTGACTCGGGGATAAAAACTAAATCTCCTGGCTTCCAGCCCACAGCCCATCCTGAGAGGGGCCCAAAACTGCACCAGAGGAATCTGAGCTGCATTTCAGCATTGAGCCTCCTCCTGCTTACACCATCATGGCCCCCCCGAAGCCGCTGATCCAAGAGAGCCACCTTCTCCTCCTTCATGTCAAACTCTGGAGCCAAGACCCCACGGAAGGGGCAGCAGCTGCAGCCCTGCTGTGCCTGGTGTTGGGGAGCTGCTGCAGGACTACAGAGGGGAGCTGTGTCCCACCAGCTGCTGCTTTTTGCACTGCAGAATCAGCAGTTTTTCTCTTCACCACCCTGCTGTCCCAACCCAATTTAGGAACCCATCCCTACCAGTCAGAGCCCCCAGTGGGGCCAGAGCTTGGTTGGGATTCAGGGGTCGTGAATTCCAGAGATAGAGAGCTTTGGAAGCAGCTCATCTCACCTACCTTGGAGACATGCCTTTGGAGGGAAAGGGTTGTCCCCTTTAGATGTCTTGTTCCCTATAAACTGTAGCAGGAAGACAGCTGAATAGCTCTAGCTGCAGGGCTGCATTTGACACAGCCACAATTAAGGCCACCTTTTGAATCCTAGTAAAGGCCAGGTCAGCTGAAGGACTGTCTGTGATTCTCTTTAATGGCACATTTAAGCATCCCATCCTTGTGTGCAGTGTCCTGCTCCCCAGCTGCACTTCAGTACCTGGTGACAGTGTGGCTCGTGGTCATGGCATGCTGTTCACAGCTTTCAGAGCCTGTCCCTGGTGAAAATTGTGCTTCCCTTTCCATCTTTTCCCTTAGTATCCTATTCTTTCTCCTAGAGATGAGCCATGGCAGATGTCCTAACAAAGAGCAGGGATGGGGGATTAGATCTCTGCCAGGGTATTTACACTGCCTCTACACAGGGGGAGGCTCACAGGTGCCCACTTCAATGAGGGGAATTGCTCAGTGTCAGTCTCCAGAGGAGATGGAGCACTGAAACAAGGCAGGATCAGACCCTGACATTGCTCTCAGATGGAGAGATGGCTCCCATTTGAGTCTCATCAGAAGCAGAGTTCAGATGGACAGTGAAGGGCTGTGGAAATGCTCCCGGTGCTGCTGCTGACCCCTCTGTCCATCGTGTGGCTGAGGCTGTGCTGCTCACAGGGAGGGTGCTTGCACAGTGGGACATGGCCAGAGATCCAGGCTCCCAGTAACCCTGGGATAACCAAAAAACAGCAGGGACAAGGCTCTTCTTTGTCTCATGCCATATCTTCTCTGCTGGCCCCAAACCAGCATGTGATAGTGCTTACTCACTCAGACATGCTAAGGCACTTTACTACACTACTGCAAATAAGCAGTGGCCTCCTCTGGACCAAAAACTGGATTCCCTAATGAGAACCAGGTTGGATTTTTTTTTTTTTTTTAATGAACTGAACCTTGTGAAAGCATGAGCCTCTTGGCCTTGGTCCCACAAAGGGCTTTAGGATGTGCTGACTTGTAGGTATGTGAATACTAGTGCTGGAAGCACTTGTGTGCTCTCAGTCCTGCTCATCTGGGACCACAGGACTCAGCATCCTGCAAGATTTACCCCACAGGCTGCAAGAACAGTGTCTGAAAGGAAGGTAATGATGAAGAGATAGATGGGGGGGAATAGAACCTATGTTGATCTAAAGAATTCCTTCCAGAAACACATTAAATAATGATATGAAAATTTAGGGAGATTGGGAACTTCATGTTCCCTTTAAGAGGTTACTCTAGTGGTCTTCAAAGTTAAATCTTTGTGACATAGTTCTAGTGGATATTTTACCCCCCAATATACTCCTTTTAGCTTTTGGTTGAGCACTTTTTCTTTTCTTTTCTTTCAAATGTGTGGTCAGACTTCTTGCCAGCCAGCTCATTTACAGACTGCAACAGATTGGTCCCTGAACTTTAAACTGATATATTTTTCAAATCTTGATGAATAAATTTTGGTGACATAAATAGGCCTGGTTAGTTCCAAGAATAATTGTCTTCACTTGCAGAACATTATTTCTGATCACCAGAAAAATAATATGATCAGTCCTTTCACATCTGTTCATTAAAAAAAAAGGGGGGGAAAAAAAGCAGGGCAAATTTTGTTTGAAAAGAAACAGGAAGCATATGCTTAATATCACTTAAGAAAACCCCTAGCCATCATAAGGTTAACATCAAATCACAAATGCAAAACAGTCATTATTGTATTTACTCAAAAATTTTCTTTCACTTTACTAGCTTTTTAGGTTTTCAATTGAAACATGCATTTTTCAGGTTTCAATCTAGCTTCTTTCATCAGATCCTATTGTAAGAAAGGCCGTCTGAGTCAACATTTGCTTACATTTATTAAAAATAGTTGTCTTGTGTTTACATAGCTCCTTTGATCCGGAAAAATCCCCAAACACTTTGTAAGTTATACTTGAAAAGGTTACTTCCTCCACTCTGAACAGAACCACTTTGGGACCAAGGCATGGCAGCAGATTAAAAATGGATAGAAATGTCACCATAATTGGGTTGGTCCTCACCCCCTCAGAGAACCACCAGTTTTCCATGAGCTTCAGAACAGCTCCTGGGACCATAATAGTGGTTTGGATTTAGGGGGCAAAAAGTAGTGCCAGTACTGTCTGTCCTCTTGGAGATTGCCTGTTTTGCATGCACTTTGCAGATACGGAGGCAGTGGTACCTCCTGCACCAAGCACAGGGCTGGTGGGATCTCACCTAGGCCTACTGTTTCCAGTTTGGGGCATCTCATTCCAGAGAAGACATGGACCAGAGCCAGGGAAGAGCAGAGGAAAGGATGGAGGGAAAGCACTTGAGGACTGGCGAAGAAAGGTGCAGGGAATTGTTTGTTCAAAAAAGAGAAGGCTGAGGTGAAAAATGGTTAAATCTTCATTATATGTGAAAGGCTGCTGAGAAGAGGAAAGGAATCAACCCATCCATGGGGATAGGGCAAGTCGTGACCTTAGACTGTAGCAAGGGAGATTTGGTGAAGCGTTAGGCAGTAATTCTGGGTGTCAGAAATGGTGAAATGCTGGAATGATGTCTGGACAGACTCTGGAATTGCTGTCATTATCGCTGTTTGAGACTGGATTAGACATAAATGTCAGGAGGGGTTTAGATCTTGTTCCTGTGTCTGGGGCAGATGGGCCAGAAAGACTCTGCTGGTCCTAACCTGTGTCCTTCTGCTGTGGTGTCCCATGTGGTCAGATGAACCCTGCTTACATGGATGAACCGAGTCATGCTAAAAATCAGTTTGTGAGCTCCCTTCAAAGTCCTTGCAAGACAAACCAGAGCAGAAATTCCCTCAATGGGTTGCATGTGTGTTTGTTTTATTTTTCAGCTTTAAAATGCTCCCAAATCATCAAGGTGCTTCAGCACACGCCCCAGCTTAGAGGACTTGGACCATGTAATTGCATTCAGTAGAATCTGTGCACAAAGCCTGTGCCTGAGGCCCCATTTTTGGGGAAAGTTTTACACATCCTAATGATGGTAAGACAATGTATGAGTAATGCACTGATTTGAAAAACTGCCCTATTATCTGATCAAAAGAACAAGCTCATGAATATGATACCGCAGGTCATTTGGCTAAAATGTACCTGGAGTCTTCCAAGTTTTTAAAGCAATCCCATACACAGAAGCAGAAAAGAGAGGTATGAACAGCAGAGCCAGTGGTTGCCTGTTAACCACAGATCATGTGGAATGTTTTATTAAAGATATTTTTATCAGACACAAAAGGCTGAAATACAGAATATCCTGGGCTGGCAAGAGAAGACGTGATAATAATTTAGATTATTATCCCACAGATCTGTGATTCATTTTTATTATTCTCTATGTTCATTTCAGGAATGCTCAAATCCTCCCCAAGGAAGGTTTCTGGTTGAGTTCAGGGGACTCTGCTTCATCTTTAGGGAATGTCCGAGGGTCAATGAGATCCTACATGCACGTGCAAACGTGCTCAGAGGGAGTTTGCAGAAGTCATCTCCTGACACCAGGGCCACCTCTAAGATTAGGTTATAATCCAACCTGGCTGTCCAGGGCCCCGCTGTAACCCCTAGGAAGTGAAACACCCCAACCAAGACCCGCTAGAGACCTGCACTGGAATGAGGTGGACCAGCTTCTGGAAAAGGTTCTTCCCATTCAGTACAGAACAGCCTTGTTACAAACTGGGACCACAGGTTTTACAAGGAACTTTAGCATTTCGCAAAAGGGATCATTGTCTTTAAATATCTCTAAACCACCTTGGCAGTCAGCTAAAAGTACATTAAGAAAATGTTTTGTATGGATAAACTGTGATTCATCTGCTATTAGCAAATGCTTTGTACATGTTAGTGGAAACACACTGTTCTTCTCTTGTAAAGCACTTAAGGAGTTTTTGAAAACAAACAACCCCGCCTAACAGTATTTATCTTGACAAGAATGCTTTTATACAAATGTAACGACTTGAAAACAGAAAAAACCCTCATTAACTAAGGAGAAGTGAACAACAATTCTCAGGTCTTTGAACAAGGGAGAGAAGAAAATCAACAAAAACAACCAACCACCACCAACAGCAAAAAAACCCATTCCCCAAAACACAAAACAGTTACGGAAGTTTACTAGAACACAGAAACATCATACAGAAACATAAAATGTTAATTTAAGGCTGCTTTAGGAATCCCTTAGATGTAGTTGGGTAATGGGAGGGCTTGTGAGGCTTTTGGAGGTTCCCTAGCCAGCCTGTGTGCACAGAACATCCCTGAGGAGCAGACAGTTTGTGCAAGGGAAACTCTAATCTCACTGGAGGATCAAGCCCATAGAATGCATCAGCAGCAGGATACACAAAAACTGGCAGTCTGAATGGCATTTTGGTGATTTTTTTTTTTAATTGAAATTGACAATCAGACCTTCCTTGTAGTTGAAAATTTAATTTAGGGCAAAGTTTTGTAGTTCTGTAACATGACAATCAGTACCAAAAGATGAGGACAAACACCTACCTGTACCTTAGGGACATCTGGTATAGGGGAAAAAACCCGAGTTGTGATCCCACTGTCACTGTTGCCAGATCTGTGCACCACAGCATCAGTCAGCAGGATAAATGAGATCTGGATCAGAAATTGAGGCATGGCTGCATTGGTGTTGGATTTCTCAGAGCGTGTAGTACCTCTTTGTGTCATTTTGCTGTAATGATGCTTTGTGTTCATACTGATGTTACATTACAGGAGCTTGGCCACACAGTGCCTAATCCAGTACCATTCCTGCCAGGCAGATTGGAAACAGCAGCATTAATTTATCACAGAGCAGCTCTTTGTGTTAAGTGACTGCAGCAGTTTTGATGCAATATAGCAGACACTCTAAAGCTGGGTGTCTTATATCATCAGTTCAAGACATAAACCAACCACTCCCTGTGGGAATTCAGAGAACTTTCTCCAACAAGCATTGATTTCAGAGTTCTCTCTTCACTGCAGTTTGTTGCTCTGGAACAAGCACTGCTCCTCAGTGTCAGAATCCTAATACTGGTTAGATGGATTATCTGCTCCCATGAAGCAATTCCTATGTCTTTAATTGAAGATTGCCTTTTCTTTTTACTCTAATTCATTGCACATTAGTTAAGATGACTTCTAGCTGCAGAACAACTATCCCACCCAGAAGCTCTGGTGACAGTAATAAAGGATGAGGGAAGAAATGAAGTGACTTCTCCCAAAACTTGGGCTGAAGTGTAATGTGCAGGGATTGTCCATGGGATTTGATGTTGACCAGTGCCCTCTTCGGGGTGGGCTCTGATCTTCTCAGTTTGTGATTGACTCAGCACATTTGAAGCATCTCAGCTAAAATCTATCTTGGTATTGCTTAGACAGAAAAAGACAAAAGCTTTCAGTCCTTCTAAATTCTGTTTCTGTGCATGAATCTGAAGTAAGATGTCATTCCTTTTATCTGATATTATGCAAGACACAACCTTTTTCTTCCAAGGTCAAGATCTTGGATACTGTAGCTAAATATTTATAGGACTGCATAACTTCTTACTCCATAAAAAAATTATTTGAGGGTCATTTTCAGCGCCTCCAAATCCCCTTTATGGAAGATTTAGAGAATCTGCAGGTATTAGTGTCACATCTTTTTTTTCAGGGGATTTTGCCTTTTTTCTCCTCACTCCTCAGCAGAATGTCTTGGGTTTAAGTCCAAAATCCACCCTGTGCAGTTTGCATGCTTGGTTGTGCTGCTCCCTGACAACTGGTGGATTATGGATCATCCAGTAATGGATGCAGTGGGGGCATTTTATGAAATGGAGATTACAACTTAAACTTCCAAATCAATTGTAAATGGACCTTTTTGACCTCCAGTGTCATGGGAGTCATGATGAATTCCAACCTGCAAATTCAAATCAAAGTACTAACTCAAGCTACAATCAATAAGCAATCACACTGCTATTGAGGCAAATCCGCAGTCAGGGAAACCCAGCACTGACTGAGTCTGGTTTTGGCTTTGTGATTTGATCCAAAATGGCTTAAAGCCAGGAAGAGAAATGAACCTGCTTGGTGCTCAAGGTTATCAGCTGTGTAAGGGGATCTTGGGAAGTTCTTTAAGGCTTGTGAAACAGCGAAGGGATGTGTTCTGGCTCCTTCTGGACTCAGTATATGGTCATGGTGAGTAAGACCTGTCACTGAGGCAAGGCAAACTTTCAGACCTTTGGTGTGAAGAAGGGACATAAGAACGAGGTTGTCCTGGGTCAGCACAAGGATACATTTAGCACAGTCTCTGATGCTGGCCAGTAAGGGATGCTTAAAATTGGAGTGTAAGTCAGTGTAAGTCAGATACATTAGGAGCACTCCCTCCTTTGGCTGTATTTTACCAGCAGCCAGAAGCTGAGGGACATCCTGGATCAGAGCTGTTTCCACATCATCGCTGTTATCAGTCTCTGGCTCTCTCCCCGGTGTCTAATGCAGGAAACAATAATAATAATGATGATAATAATAAAAACAATAATAATTGGAATTGTCATTGTGGCTGCTACCACTTGGAATGACAGTTCACAGAGCAGAAATAAGAGTTCTCCTTTTTAATTTCCTTCTCTTGTGTTTTCTTTTAGCACCACCACGTTGCCTTCCTATATCAGGATAACCAATGGCTACATCACAGTCAAACCTCCCATCTGGATTTCCAACCAGCTGGATCAGAGGCCGCGTCCCGACCACCCATCCCAGCCCACAAGCTCAGCCCCAGCCAGCCTCTCATGGCCATCAATAACATTTCCTCTCTGCATGGCCATAGCTTCTTTTCTCCTGAACCTACTGCAGCCCTCCTGACCACATTAGTATCACGTGCAATCCCTTGGAATACAGAAGAGAGATAATTTATGAATGAATTGGAGTTTAAGACAACAACAGTTACATGCTGGACCTTCTCAGTGACTCAGTAGTGCCTTCTAGCTGATTTTGTCTCTTTGCCCAGATACATTTTGAAACTCTAAAGCTTTATTGTAACACTGACTTACATCTTCTTTTTGTAGAAGGATCTTTATTTCCCATAGTGCTATGGGGTTTTGTAAAATATACATGTTCATATAAAGAAAAAAAAAGAAAAAGAAAAAATGTATTTATTCGACTGGTAAACTTATTTTTCTTGTTGTATATGTTAATAACATCCCTATTAATCAGTAGCGATGGTGAAACAGATAAATTAATATTTTCTATATTTGTTTTCTGACAATTCTGCAAATGTCTGAACTGACACCAAATGAATTCCTTCTTTGTTACTTTAACCGTTTTTTTTTTACAGCAACTGTTCAATAAGTACATTTCTGCTGAACGTCTTTATTTTACTTCTTTTATCTCATTAGCATAGCTTACACTGAATAAAGCAGATCCTGCTCTCTGGGGCCTGTGCTCAATACAAAAATAGGTACATTCTTAACTCGTTAGCTGCCACAGCCTAAAATACCAGTTATTGTTACATGACTAAGTAAGTCATTAGTCAGGATAATCCTCTGCATTCCCCCTGTTTTCTTTAACTAAGCTATTTAACTTCTTTGGAAATTACCAATTTCTCTCTTTGCCCTGGGATTAATTTATCATCTAGCGCAAATTAAGACACCTTTTTCTTAATAAAAAATTGCTTTTAAAGTCTGGAATAATCCTACTTGGAATTATTTTCTTCTCTCCCTCATTTTATATCAACATAAGTCTACAACCTTTTGCAGCATAAATGAGAAGAGAGCTTGGTCTGTCTATAGATTATAAAGATGTAGTGCCCTGTTAATCTATAGAACTCCTTTGTACCAGTTGTATTAATGCCTGTGGACAATCTGGAGGCAAAAAACATGTACAAATTCCTCTTTCTCTTGCTACCATGATAGAGCTGATATCTCTGTGCTGAAATAGTTATGTCTTGTCCAAAACCTGCTCAACACCACAGGAATCAAACTAACCCCTGTGTTATGGAGACACACAGAACATTCTTCCATTTTTAGACTAGGGTACCTGACTTAGATGGAAAAGTTATGACACCTTACACTCAGTGAAAAATGTGCTCCCTACCCAAGCAGTTGTTCTTCAGGAATGAGATTTACAACATCTATGGGGAAAAAAAAACTGCACCAAATTAAAAATCTTAAAAATTACTATGTTTAAAAAGGCATGTAGGTGTTTTCTCACCACCAGAACACAATGAAAAAATTTCTTTGGATACAAGAGTTTAGAAAATTAGTTTTGGTTGAAATAGTGGCGTTTTTTTTTTTTAAGTCATCTACAAACTAAAAGTCAAAACTACGTGATGAAAACATCTTACTTTAAAAAGAAGTCTCAGAAAAATACAATACAAGCTTTTCTTTATGGAAAAGCAGTGCTTCTCCACCTTGGAAAAAAGATAGTGATAATAATTATAATAACAATACTGATAAAATTCTGGCTGAAAACAACCCTGTAAGTTTCCCATCAGCCCTACTGCCCGCTCTCCAGAGCTGCAGATGATTCCATGCAACTTGCAAGACTCTGCAGTGAGTGAGAGTTCCGAATTCACAGTTTGCTCCTTGTCATACCAGTTGTTTCAGGAAAGTAGGATGGAAAGTAACTAGACTACAAAAATCACGTGATTTCATGATGAAATACTGAGCATTTCCCTCATGCATCCCAGCCCATTGCCTTGCAAAGGCCAGGGACAGTACAGAAAACTTCTTTTTAACTTACTGGACACGGTGACCCCCAGCCTTTGCTCTGTTTTTGACAGCAGGTTGTGTAGGTTTATGGTCAATTTAAATGGGTACAGCACAGAGTGCTGTAAGCTTCCCCACTTACTTTTTTTTTCTTCAAGTACAATGGTTGATAAGGCTGCATGGAAAACATTGAGCTTTGCCCCAAATGTGAGATTCAAAGAGACCCCATGCATACTTTCATATTGTGTATTTTGGCTAGCAGAAGATTATAGATGTAAGTTTTGGACAGAAGCCATTCACCTTGCATAATATTTATTGCACAGAGATGAATATTGGAAACATATTTTGAGAACTTTCATTTTGGTTTTATTTGAGCTATTGCTCTAGAAATGCCTTCATTTGAATATAATGGTTTAACAGACCTTCAAATTCAACATTAATGCATTTTAAAAAGATTATTGGTTCTCCTGATGTGTTCAAGGCAGAGATGAAAACTGAATTATAATGTCTTATTTACAAGAATGTAAATGGAAATCAGGTAGGCAAATCTTAAGGGTGATGATAAGTTACATAGTAAAAGTGAACAGCCAACAAACCAAAACCCATTGAATTTTATTTGTTGTAAACAAATCATGTCCAGAAATTATTCTGTGGTACTATCCCAGGAATAATTCCAGGTGTTGGAAAACCTACTGTATAAATAGACAAGACCATGTAAAGATAAGGGAGAGGGGAAAAAAGCAGAAAACAGAAACAACTTGTCCAAGACTGTAAGGAAAACAAACAGGACCAAGACTAGAAATTACAGTTCTGAAGTTTCCCTATCTGTGGCTTTCTCCATAAAGCTCTGGAGCTTTTTTATTTTAATATTAGGAGCACACAAATCTCTCCACACTCCCAGCTGTTATCGTGCTGCACAGAATAGTCACTCTTTTGTCACCAGCAAGGCTTTCGGAGTTCCTCCTGCACTGGACAGTAATATTCAATATTCATTAGCTCAGATAGGTATGTTTGGCTATCACAGGATGTAAATGGCTTGGATATCAAAGTATGTTTTAACATCTTTGCATTTCCTGGGATTTTGTCTGTAATTCTGGGAAATGAATAAATTTTACTGGAACCCTTGTGCTGGTGCCCCGCATTTGTGCAGTGCAGGTGTCAAAACAAGGTGTCTCTTGGATCTGGGGTCTACACACCTGATTTTTGCCACCTAGAAGCAGCTCCCTCAGTCATCTGAGCTGTCTCTGGCTCATGACTTAAAGGTTGAGTAGGTTTCTGTAGATCTTAGCTCAGGAGCCCCACGTGAATGGCTTCAGCACAGCTCTCTAACCAAACACACCTTTTATTCTCATCTTACCCTAAAGTATGACTTTGGGTCACTTTCTTCAATACATGACCTGTATGCAGACCAATGCTGGATAATGAACCCTCACTGTGGTTGATAAAATAGGTTGTTTACTAATCAGCATTCATTAAAGCACAGTAGTACTGGTTAGCACAGACCTATGCACACCCATTGCAATGGATCATGATTTCTGAATTTCTAATGGTTTTCTAAACCATGAGTTTAGAAACTGGACCAGATTTGATACGTGCTCTGGAAGCAACACTGACTGCCAGCTTCAGGGGACTTTAGTTTCCTCTGTGGGTTTCTCAGAAAACTAAAAACCAACTGTTTTCTTTCTTCTGAAGGAAAGCTCAAATTCCCATGTAATCACAAGATTCCAAAGGCAGGAGATTTAACAAAAATATTCATGCCCACTACATATAACAGCTTATCTCTGAGAAACACAACCAAGAGTCACCCAGTGTCTGGCAATCTAGGACATGACTTTGGATGAATCCAAAGTTCAGTGGTCACATGGCTCATCTTCTCAACTCAGCTACAACTGACACCAACACAATTCATTTTAAATGTAACTGTAGCATTATAAACAAATGCTGAATATCTGCCAAGGTCTTGCCCTGGTGGGATAAATAATCCCATATCATCAGCAACAAATCTAATTTCTCCTCTTTCAGTGTTTTGATGCTTTTCTTGCTTAACTACAGATACTATATTAACATGCACTGCCACTTGGAGAACCAGTCAGTAAGCTGGGACAGAGGGTATTTTATATTTTATGACTGATGTAGTTTCTCTGCAATCCCTCGAGCTGTTGAATAATGCAATATGTCTTCTGGCAATAAATGATGAACATGATTTATGATAACTATGCTTTATACAGGTGTCAAAAATCTGCTTTGTTGAACTTCCCTTCCCATTCCTCCAACCTCCACTGTAATTTAGGAACACCCAAGGTACAGAGCTGTATATTTATCTTAGTTCTTCAATATACAGTTGTGGAGAAAGAGGGAGATGGAAAGAGGGAGAACTTAATCTCTGTTTAGTGCATTGATTAGTCAAATGATATGACTCAGTCATTACCATATACCACTGTTAGGGAGGAATTTCCCATCATGTATTTATGTTAGAGAAACCAAAGTGCCAAAGTTATTATCTCAGCATAAGTTACCATGCCAAACTTTGCTTAGTACCGTATTTCTGTATTGTATCCAAAAGTTATATGGTCTTGTCATATCTCTGAAGTGATCAATGTTCCATGGAGTGTGCTAAAACTCAGCTTCAATTTAAGCATGTTTTAACTTAACTGAAGAAGAAGGATAATTTGCTCATGTTTGAGATCATAGGGGGGTATGTGTGTGTACATTTATGTGTGTGCGTTGTGTGTGTTCTGTCCCAACCCAAATTCAGCCTTTCCTGTGACTTAACATTTCAGGAGGCACCTTAATCTAGCTAAAGGCAGAGAGGTCTTTGCAATAGGCAGTCAATACTTTCCTTCTACAGGACTGATTAACCATCCTGCAGATTCATGCTCACACTGAAATTCAAATTGCGTTCTTTGTCAGTTTTCAATTCAAATGTACTTCAGATATTTTTTCCTGTTCTGCCTCCTGCTTTTGTGTACTGTTTTGAAGAGTGTAATAAAAAGATGCTTTCTAATATTATTTTATCAAAATATTTTTGTAGCATAATATATTAATAAAATGTTATTATAAATCCATAGCACAATAATCTGGTGTGTCTTGATTCTTTCCTTTGCACTAAAAGCTGAAAAATTACTGAAATCACTGAAAAAAAGGAACATTCTGTTTGTGGAAGTTAGGCATGCTGCTTCTTTTATGCCCAACACCAACATGGGAAGAAACATAGAAAAAGCAGAACCAAGCTCTTTTCTTCTAACTACTCCCTTCCCTCTCCACATCAAGATACAGAGACACAGAGATTTACTCATTTTTCTTGGCATATTGCTTTTTCTTGCATCCAAGCCATGCCGTGTAGCTGACACTGCAGATTTCTTGCTGATCATTGTTTACTTCCTAATTATGTGCTAAATCATTTGGTCTTTAACACACCATTTGGAGAGGACTCCACCAGTAAAGCTGGTTTGGAAATATCCACTGTAGGAAATGCAGTGGGAGTTACAAACACTGGAGCTGGTTTGAATGAGCCAAACATGGCACAGGAAGGGCCTGTTGCAAAATAGAAGGGAAACTCTTGAAAAACAAAACTAAAAAGAGTCTATCTATTGAAGTACCAACCAGACTGCCAAAGCTGCTTGCCATCCTGTCTTTGGAGTGTCAGCCCATCTGGAGAGTCTGTGTGGTGCAGCCATGGGCTATCCCTGGCCCTGGCAAATGTATTTGAGGCAGCACATCTGGGGGAAGACACACCATTGCTTGTGCACTTAATCCCCACTGAATCAGGGCTGAGCTGCACCTGATTGTGGAGGGACTGAACACATCAAGCCAGACTGGGGGAAAGCTGGAGTTGAGCTTAACATTATGGCAGTTGTCTGCTCCAGACTCATCCCAGAGAGGTCTTCATCCAACACACACAAAGGGGCTCCATAACTTCTCCAGGGGCTCAGCTGGAGCAGAGGGAACCACTGAAAAATATATTAAAATATCTGTGCCCAGTTAGATGTACACAGGGAGTGTCCAAAGACAAAAATAACCAGACTTCCACAAGTCTACTGCCAGTAATGAAAACAATAGTAATGGGAAAAATAGTATGTGTTTAGATTGCTAAATAGCTGGATGGTGGGAATACAATTACTGAATATCACTGGGGTCTTAAAATAAAAAATGTTGAAACTTTATAGACCATTGCAAAGTCTATATTGGCTTTTTTAACATACAGTTTCTCCCATTACAAAGAAGAGCAGTGAGTCCTGAACACCTGATTCATTTGAGCAGCAGGTCTCAGTCTGCAATCTCAAGCATCTTGCTCCACAGTATGCCAGCACTTCATTAGCTAAGGCTGCACCTTTGGGTGCAAGCCATCGTGCAAAGCACTGCACTTCATTGCATTTTCCACATTTAACAAGGATACAGTTAAACAGCAGAACAAATTACACAGAGCCAAACCTCCACCAGGCTGGTTTTCAGAGGAATGATAACAATAATAACTGCGGCAGCAAGTTCATGCTCACAGCCCTCAGTCACACCTGGAGCTCCCTGCCTTCCTGGAATGAAATGCAGTTTGAACAAAGGGACCAAGACAATGTGAGAAAACATCAACAACAGGCAGATAGAGGCAAAGCAAATGAAAGACAGATGTAGGAAGGAGAGTGAGAGCTTTCTGCTTTGTGCTCATCCCGTATCTCTATTGTCCTATGGAATATCAGTTTGTTGTCCTAATGGTATCAGTTCTCCAGTCCTCTTGTGTGACGTATGATGTACCTTTTCTTTCTTCATATGAAAGCCATTGGTTTTTGTTACAAAGTGATGGATACACAGCCTCAACCAGCCCTGTGTGACTGAAATCATTTTGAACAGCAGTGCCCTTTTTCTTTCCAGAGATCTCTGCAGCTGTTTGTCTTGGCAAGGGTGGGTTTGTCCCCAGATTCATCCTGTTTGAAATCCTTTCCACCCACTCATGTTAGCCTGAGTGTTCACCTCATTTTTAATGGGAGCATTATCATCTTCAGTTCTGCACTGGCAAAAACAATTCTCAGAAGGGGAAAAGACAGAAACTCACACCTACCCATCTTTCTTGAGCAAACTGTCTTCATCCAAACTGTAGGAGGCAAGCACTTCGAGGAATTCGCCAAGAATTGTTTTTCTCTTAGCAACGGCCCAGACCAAAAGTGGACAGAGATACAATCTGTGATATCATCTCTCAACCAGAAGGATCCTATGAAGACCCATTAGTTCAGACAACATGTGCTCTGCACGGTGGTTGTGGCTTGAAGGATGGACAATGCTGGCTGTGTTCTCTGGCTGTGCCTGGGCCAACTGTAGCCCTGAGGGCAGGATCCAATCCACACAATAACCTTATCTTGCTGCTGCCTTTTCCTCCAAGCAGTTCATGGGCAGCCAAACATTTGTTCTTGACCCTGTTTGTGGCACTGAATCTGATTTGCCACTGCTGGGTCTCCGGGAGACATCCCACTGTGCAGAGCCTGGGGCTGGAGGTACAGCTTGGCTCCCCATCACTGAGGGTTTAGTGATGACACACCAGCACCTGGGCCCCTCCTTTGGCTGAGCAGGCCTGTAAAAAGACACATGAGGTGAGATCATGATTCACGTGAAGAGAGTAAAATTCTGAGCCCTGGTTGGTTTCCCTTAAAAATACCTAACTTTCCTTGGAACCTCACCCTTCCTGGGCCATCTTTATCCAAAACCATTAACACCAAGGGGGTGGGGGGGGGTGGGAGGTGAGGGGAAGGTTAAAGTATTGGTGTTAGTGGAGGACTCAGACATTAAAAGAGTATCCCAGGTTTGGAGCTTCTGTTGCCTGCTGCCAGCAGCAGGCCCTGCTTGAAAGGAAAGTACCTATCTCAGCATGCAGTCAAGAGGAATAATAAAACTCTGGTCATTCACAGGCAGGGAAGAGGAGAAAAACACTCAAAAATGTGCAGGCTTATGTTTCTCTTGAACTTTCAAAATAATTTTCTCTCCCATCCAGAGATTAGTCACAGAAGCAAATGATACCATATCTGGGAAAGAAGTCAGGTGGATGGAAATGATCTTTGGGGAGAAGGAGAGGAAAAAGGGAGCAGACATTTACTTCTCTGCCTGCCTTGCTCACCTTCCCCTTTCTCTGAGGCTGAACATACACATGAAAGAGCTGGGAAAAATCAAGTGTTTGGGTCCAACCTAAAGCTAGTGGGGGCTTTAAATCCATCTCAGGCCAGTGGGGTTTTTCTATTTCTGTCTGGTGGATTCGGGGAGCTGACTTTGCCACTACATGATCCCCTAGAGCTCCCATTCTGCAAGAAGCTTCATTTCTCCCAGAGGCCCCCATGAAATGATTTTCCACACATTTTTCCAGACTCAAATGAAAAAGAAAAGGCTAAGGGACTAATGAAAGCATGCTCATAAACACCATTCCATGGGAAAGACTAGCATTTGCTATGGTTTTCAAAATAGAATTCCAGGTCCTCCAAGTACTTCTGAAGCACTGAGTTGGGCTTCACAACACCCAGAGGTTTCAGGTAAAGAACAACCTCAGCCCTCTCTTAATAAGGTGGGAAAATGAGGTGGACAGTGGATTTTATGACATGCCTGAAATCACGAGGGACATCTGTGCGAGCAGGATTCAGAAGGCAGCCCTTCCTCTATGGTACACTGCTCTCCGAAGCATGGCTCGTTTATTTCAATTAATAGAGCTTTGTAAGGGCTCCCCTGCCACCTTTTTTTGGCATGAATTACTGCAAAGACAGTGAATTAAAAACACCAAGGGGCATCATTTTCTTTTAGTGTTTAAAGAAGCTGTTTCCATGAAAGCAGACTATGTGAAATTTGCCCAAAAGGGTAAATTTAGGAATAGCATAAAGGATTAGAACCGAAAAATAGATGTCTTAAAAATCTCTTCTTAGACAGGCCTGACCTGACAGTTCAGCTCTGGAGTGGTCTTTCTGTGTAACACCAGTCAAGTGGTTCAACCAGGCCTGGTTCCTGTCACAACATTCACTCAAGTGTTGCAGGATTAGGGGCTTCTCCAACCACGAGGTGAAATTCTTTAGAAGTGTAAAGCTAATGCATGCAGTCCACTGTCTCCCCATCTTCTCTCTTCAAAAACACACAGGTAGGATTCAGTTCCAGTACCAGGCACTGTCTGAAAGCCATCACCCAAACTTGCCTCCATCAGTGGTGCCACCCAGACTGACTCAGCCCTTAGAGAAGTATTTCCAGCTTGTGACTTGCCAGCTATTTTAACAGAGGCTCTTGTGCTTGGTCCCAGTCAGTTCCTGCCCTCAGAATGCAGCTATATGTGTAATGTTTGCAAAGGCATTTCAGATTGTCTCTTATAAAGGATGAGCAGCTTCAAAAGCATTTTAAAACAAAGCCAAAACTCAACAACTGACTCATATCCACTGCTTGCTGTGACCACACAAAATATCTCTGATATGGCAGGGATGTGTTATGGAAGAACTTGCCACCTTGAATCGGACAAGGTGAAAAATGAGCTGTAATCTCCACCTAAAATGTCTCCACTTGCTTGACCATTTCAAAAATTACCATTTCACAGAGTTGCAGCCCATCATCATCATCATATGCATAGCATATTTTAGTCAAAATTGCAGGACTGAGTGATGCTTTGACATTCAGTAATTGTCCTGAACCTTGGCTGGCATCTCTATTTTTTATATCTAGCTACTAGCTATATTGCAGGTAAACACTAAATAGTCTACTATGAGACAGAAATGTGAAGTTTTTAACTTCAGCTTGAAATGACATCTTGTTACAATGTGTTTTCATACTGTAAGTTCAAAATTAAAAAAAAAAAAAACAAACCCACGTGGTTTGTACAAAACATGAAACAACCAAATTTTCAATTTTTGTTTAAGTTCCCAAATAGTAATAATACATGTCATTGATAAACAGTAGTAATGTTTAAATGTCAATGAATGGAAAAAATCAATATTGCTGCTCTAAATGAAAGTGTTGTTTACACTCTTGATAGTTGAAGCTGTAGTTTCATTGTTGACCTGCACCCCTCCTCTCTCCTAGCAGCATCATTCTTCTTCTCACCCTGGTTTTGAGGTCAAGAACTGGATTTTGATTAGTCCAAATAGAGTTTCAGGTCCATGCTTTTGCATGTGCCTCTGCAATGAGGGCTTTTTGAGTACTCCTTCGTTCTGAGTTTATAAGGCCTTTTACTAAAAATAATGTATGGGCTCTATCTAAATCAAACTTCTTGCAACCCTCTCATACTTCAGAAGTGCTGAAGACCTCAACTCAGTTCTTTCTCTTAGCACACATTGCTTTGAATGAAATCGCTGTGTGAAGAAAAATGTCATTGCAATGTGATAATTTGGTGATGATGACGCTGAAGTACTGAACCAAAACAATAATCTTTGGTCAAACCATAATCACAGCACTGAAATCCATTGGTTAATCATGGAAACTTCATACTCAGTGTGGTCTGCTGTGCTGTTCTGAGGCATTTTGAGAAATGGCCATAAGCAGGCTGACAGGAATGCACTTGTGCTGTTACTCACATTGTGTAGCAGGCACACCACACACTTTTGCATGTTTTGAAAAATTAGGTTAATGAGTAAGACCCAGCATTTGAAGGTGAAGTTGCCTGCATCCTCTGTTCTCTTTACTGAGAGAAATGAGGCAGCATCTCCAGCTTCATCTTTGTAAATTGTACTCTCTTTTTACCCATGATTTCTTTCATGACAGAGGTCTGAGGTCACACCTAGAGCATCAAACTGGGTGAAATTCCAAGGTGCTGCTAACATGTGCTACAGGTCCTGAACAGACTGCCCAGCTGGTGCAGTGGCAGCACAGGTACCTCTCAGAGGGACACACCAGTGGGTGGGTGAGCTGTGATGGGGATCTATAAGCTGCAGAACATCTCTCTTGTTTTACTCTGAGGTTTCTGTGTGCTGACAACTGAGCTTTTTGAGGAGCCATGTGAAGGACTGTGGGTGGCCATGCTGTCCTGATGTTGTCAGTTCATTCCATGGCTGACACCAGCAAGGCACAAGCCCTGGGCCAGCAGCTGTGGGGAAATGGCAGAAACCTCTCCCCAAATTCCCTGCAGGCACAGGTGCAGAGATCTGAGGGTTGTATGCTTGCATTAAAACAATATCCTTAAATCTGTGGAATGATCAAACGTGCCAGTTCTTCCCACCTTGAAAGACAGGCAGGCAACGTGCACTGTGCACCAGCTCTCAGGCTGTGCCTTGCTGTGGAGCTTAAACCTGTCCACAAGCATTCCCTGAAATGCTGCTTGAGCCTGTTGTGCTTCCTCATGCTCCTCCTCTGTGCTGGGACACGCATGCACAAAGGCAGCTCATCCCTGGAACGGCAGCACAGGGAACTGCCGCTTGCTTGGGTGGTTGCTGAACAGCTGTTTCAGCTATGACATAACTGCTTTTAAACTTCAAAAGGGATCTATTTCTGAGCTGAAAACATACAGATCGTTTCATAAAAGCAAGGGTGAGATGTTAGCAGGCCGTGGAGAGGGTGGTGGACACAGTGGAACTGCAGAGCATGCATAACATCCTGTCAGCCCTGTCTTCTGCTGACTTTCTCTCCTTAGGGGTCCAATCCCACAATTTTTTCTCAAGCAATAACCTTATCCATGCCAACAGAGCCTGTTATTCCATCTGCTGGTACTCACACTGGAATGTGTTTGCTTTGGGAGTGATTGTGTGCTTTGCTGGTGGGCTCAGAGGACAGATAAAAGCCAGTGCCCAGCTCTGCAGAGTAGTTTCTAGTGAGGTGAATGAACTCATTAGTAAAAGATTCCTTTAAAAAGATGGGTGCTATGCAAACCCAATGTGAATTAGACTTTTTGTGGGGTAAATGGAGTTCAAGCATGACCAGACACAGCTCAACTGTTTCATGCTACCTCCTGCCCCTGGGAAGACTTTCTGATGCCAGCTGGGACAAGCTGAGAGAGTGCAAAAATCATACAGACCAGGCTTGGAAGGGTGGATATCTTACAAAATGCAGAGAATGCCCAGATTTTCAGACAACTGTAAGGCAACAGGTCACACAGATGCTCTGTGACACTGGAGCTGCACACAAAATTCTGGCCAAAAATAATGATGGAAACATTTTGCTGCAAAACCTGATTATTGCCTGATACATGCAAGGGATTTTATTAAAAACTAACAAACAAACAAGCAAGAAAGCCGATTCCTATCTGGAACTACAATATCAGTTTGCCAGACCCCAATTCTTCTCTTTCACTGCCATGGGAATCTTTCCGTTCCCATGAATGATGACTGAAAGCCTCGTCTTGCAAACAGCTCTCTGAATTAAATGGATGACTTTAGATTAACTTTAAATTTAAAAGTTCAATTTATTGATGTTGGCAACTAGAACATGGCCATGGAAGAGAAGTAGGAGGAAGAAAAGGAGGTGCTATTTTTAAAAACAAAGAGAAGTCTCCCAAGTGCCAGAAGCGGAGGACTGTGGTGGTGGTTCCAGGCAGTGCAATATGCTGAGTATGGATGGATACAGTTTAAACCAAGAATTGGAGGTGCCAGTATGTATTTAACACTTAACATGTAAAATCTTTCTGTTAGGAACCATGTTAGTGACTCAGGGAGCTTGAGAGAAGACTCTGACATGAGTCATCTCAGCACCTGCTGAAATCCTGGTGCTGGCACCGATCAGCGCTCAGATTTTTAAGGGAAGACTCATGAGCCAGGCATCCAGAGCTCTGTTACCAGATGAGCAGGTGAAGAAAACCTCACCCAACCAACATAGCCATCAGGAATGGCACATTCCAGAAACACTCTGGGAAATATTTCAACACTGCTGAAAGCATTTGCTTGGAAGTCTTACTCTGGGTCCATAATTGCTGTCAGGTATTGCAACTCCAGAATAAACGCAATAGTCCTCAGTTAAATCATCCTGCCTCTAGATCAAGAGTTACACTGAGCAGCTCTGTCCAGTAGACTAAATATCCTCTCATAAATGCATTCTGGCATCAGAGATTTCCGTAGGTGGGTGGCTTTGACAGAAATTCATGCTAAGTCCGGAGCCAAACACTGTGAGAAAAGCTGTCCCAAACACCCATTGTCCTTTGCAAAAATAACAGAAAATTGATCATTCTCCACCCCAAAACCACAGCGTTCCTCCAGCCTAATTCCCCAGGGCAGCCGAAGTTCTGCTCTTTAAGCCTGTGTTGCTCAAAGACAGGTCAGGAACTTCTGCTGGGAGGGGCTGTGGCACAGCAGCAGCCACAGAGGGGCTGCCCCAGGGGCTGCCAGGGAATTGGGGTCCTTGAGGAACAGAGCAAGCAGTGAGAGCTGATGGGGACAGCAAAGCACATGGATCCCCAGCGAGGATAATAAGGTTGAAACCCCAGTGCAGTGCCCTGAGGGTGGCCTTTAACCTCTGCATCTCTCATTTTTCACTTGTGCTGTAACAGTGCAAACAGCAGCACTCCAACAGAGATATCAGCCTCTGCATTCCCACATGCTTGGGTCTGGCACCAGGGCTGTGGCAGGTCAGGCCCAGATGTGATCTGTAGCATGGCCTGTGACAGGTTATTTATCCTTTAGGCTATCAGTGATTGGTATGATATTAATTGTCCCGAAAAGATGTGTGCTTTGTGCAAGGATGGGACTTGGCTGTTGCAAAGAAATCGCTTTGGGTTACAGCAAAAACAGTAAAATAACTCCAAAATTATTCAAAAAAATTACAGTGCTCGTGTACAGCAAGATTTTCTTTATGTCATGTGCAATTAGGTTTGTTTTCCACCTTTTGACAGGAGCATTTCAGCCCAGAGTAAGAATGAAACACACACAAGCAGCATGATACCACAGCCAGAAACACTCCCTTCATCCAGGGAAGAAAGGACTCTTACATTGTGAAAGGGAGCCTCCTGTTGTCTTCCAACTGGCATTTTCTGGCCAGCTGAAAGCTAAAATAACCCATCCTTTATGCTTTCAGTACTGTGATCTAATGGCTAAATGGATTTTTAGTACAAAGCATAATTTTCTCCTTTGGTTTTGCTCATTACTTAATGGAAAGGCCCCGTAACATTCTGCTTACATCCCAAACAGTGGCTGCTCAGCAGAAGTGAAGAACACATTGTCTTATAGCCCAGCAGTTATATTTTTTAATAATAATAATAATAATAATAATGATGATAATGATAATAATAATGGTTTCACTGCAGCTGGCTGCCTGCCTGAAGCTGCCGCAGGCTCACAGTGAACAGGCAGTTCCCAAAGTCCAGTGGTTGGAAGGCACCATCAGTTTTTGCTCAATACCTGTCTCACTTCTCCTCACATTTTGCTGACAGGAGGGCACCGTGTCCCAGCTCCGCAGGGTTTAGCCCCAAACCAGTAATTCTCATTGCAGTGGGCAGCAGCATTGCTGCAGGTGACATGAGAGCAAAGCCACTCTACAGCAAAGGTGCCATGGAACCTTTTGATCTCTCCCTTCTTGCTTTGCATTAGGCTCTTGTGGCATCCAGGAGCTGGATGACAGCTTCTAGAAGACTGATTCTTCCAAAGAAATCATGTGTAGCTTTAAGCATGGAGCACATTGGTGCACTGAGGTCACAGCGAGGGAGAAGAGCAGCAGAGACCCTAAATGGGGCTGTGCTCTGCCCTGGGGTGATGGCCTCCAAAGGCTGAGGAGCAGCAGCAGAAGGATATGAATGTAAAATGGCAGGAATCAGAGGGTTTGGGTGCTCTAGGACAACCCCATGAGAACAGAACCCCAAACCTTAACTCACGTGCACAAAGGGATTCTGTAGGGACAACCTGCAGTGCAGCTCCCAGGGGCTGACACACGGCAGGGCACAGAGCAGGGCAGTGGTGGGGACAGACTGGGGGCTTACAAGGACACACATCCCAGAGCATCAACCACTTCCACACATGCTCTGCACATGCTCTTCAATTGTTTAGGGCTGTCTTCTTAATTTTCTTCAGCTGTCCCCATTGTAGCAGAAGCCTCCTTGCTCTGAAGGGGCAACTGAATGTTGGAAGTGCAACACCACTGAAAGGGGGGATAGAGAACCATGTTCTCCTTGGAAAATTCAAGTAACGTGTCTGGAAAGGGAAGCTGCTTATTGCATGTGCTTTATTATGGGAAGAAAATGCCTTTTAAAATCTAAAATCAAGAAATTGGTGGAAAGGTAATTCCTGGAAGTTAGCTGAGTCTGTACCTTCCATTATTGTTCCCTATAAAGAAATGCTCCTGCTGCTTTTCTCCGGTAATCACGGGTTTCATGCCAGCTTCAGCATTTGGCTGTTGACTTCTTCAGGCAGATTGATGGCTCAGCTGAAACTGAATTTATGGACACAACCCTCCCCTGACCAAGGCTCACCTCCTCTGATAGCTCCAGGTCTGTATCTCCCACTGAAGTACAAGGGACAGGAGGCATCGAAATAACTTGTGAGGATCTCCAAAAGGAGGATAAATCATTTCTACCTAAACCCGCTGGATTTATATGCTGTCACCTACTACCTGGAGGCACCTACCTGGGGACAGTGATGGCCATACTTCAACTAGATTCCTAAAACTGGGCTGACCACCTTGGGAAAAGTTCAGCACCCCCAAAGCTCATCACAGGATGCTGAAATTAAACCCAGCTCTGCCTGTGTCAAATGATACCATTTCCTCTCCTGCAGCTAAAGGCCCCAAGGCAGCAAGCACTCTGGGACAGATCTGCTCTTTTGCCCAAAGACAGGGCTCTGCTTCAGCTTCTTGCTTTATCCAGCACTGAAGCCAGCAGCCATGAAGTAAGACTGCTTCCTTTTTTTATTTTAATTATTAAGAAGGAAGTAAAACAATTCACTGTTCTGGGGGGAATATCCCTAGAGCCTAACTACTGAAAAATCAAACAGCATTTGAAAAGCAAGACAATGAGGCTAGCTTGAACTCACAGAGCATTAGAATTGCCCTGGCAGGAACACAAGTGATTCCCTGATAGATGCAATAACAACACTGCAATTACATGAAACAATATGTAAACTGAAAATGCAGTGCCACTCTGCTATTTGTACACCCTGTGTTCCACTGTCATCCTCTTATTGTTAGCCCTTTAAGTATTGTGTCTCCTAGGCCTTTAAATACTTCATTAGCATGATTTGCCAGCAATCTTTTTGTCTTAAAGAAGAATATTTTCTCCCACCAGGGCTCTAATTAAGCCAGTATTTAATGTAGGAAATTCAGGCTTCAGTGATATTTCCATGCTCCTGACAGTTTAAGTGGGAATGTCACAGAGAAGCACCTGATAACCAACAGAAAAATAACACCTGAAAACCTGAGGTAAGGTGAGAAGTATAAAAAAGTGATTCCTTCCCTGTGGGAAATAGTTTATGGAAAATTTGTAAAGGAGGATGAAGGTGAAATGGATTCACTTCTGTACTCCCACCTACAAAGCACTTAGAGATGCTGTAAGAAATTAATCTCCTCTGGATCATAAAACTAGTTTTAACCCCTGAGAAAGAAATAAGTTGACTGGTTTTGATTGATGTCTTGTGGGGCACTAAAAATAATTGATGGGATCTCATTCCCCTGCAGCAGAGGAACATCCTGGCAGAGGGCAGGAGCCCGTAGCCTCCTGGCTCCTGCCTCATTCCCTTCAAACCTCCTTGTAGAACTCCTACTGCCATAGTGCCATCTAGAGACAGCTACAGAAATTAAAGGGGGTTTGTTCCTAAACCTTCTGGTGGTGTTTGAGGCTTTGTGGGGTCATATCCCAGCAATGGTTATTGCTTGTTATTCCAGCAGCCCTTAATTACAATACTGGGTTCCAACATCAAACCCCACAGAGCCCAGAGCAAAGGCTTCTGCTGGGTTCAGCACAGTCAGGATTTGTTTTGTCCCACTTCCCCAGGAGGAGGATTTCATCATGATTAGCTCTTTATTAACATAAATGTATAAGAGAGCACCCAGCACAGCAAACAGCTCTGGACACTTGTGTGTGTGTGTGACTCCAGGGGCAGTAGTGCCTGGACCACAAAATTAACATCACACTGTTGGAATTACTCCTGTCTTTTCCTTACAAGCCAGTGTAGGCAGAGATAGAGAACACCAACACTTGTTCTGGTATTTCAGCATCCTCATGTCCCTGTGACAACCCGAATAAAAGAAAGAATCTATGGTTCTATGATTCTAAGTACTTTGAAGGAGTGAAAATCGGGGTTTCACAGAAGTGCAAATTGAAAATTTAGTCACATAGGAGGGGAAAATAGCATGCTGGCATTTAAAGAACTGGCCTGGTAAGGAAGATACAGCTTTAAATCCAGATTTCCAGCTGTATCACAGACACTGCTGGACCTGGGGTGTACAGAAAGCCAACAGTGACTCCTCCATTCTCTCCTTATCTCTCTTTATTTTATTTCTTTCTTTTCAGATCTCTGTGTGGCTGCTTAATACCTCAGCCATGGCTTTCACTTGTCATAAAAGTAATGAATAATATTAATAAAAAAATATTGCAAGTTTCTCTCCACATAAGAATTATTTAAAGATGTTTTCTTTTACTCCACAGAGAACATATTTACAGACAAATTTAAGCTACTAAATCAAAGGCAAATTATTAAAATGTTGTAAAGCTAAGGACAGAGAAATTACAGGATATAAAATTGATGATCATCTTGCTAGAACTGAAAAACCTCTTCTTAATCATAATGCAAGTGGCCTCTGATAGCAAAATATCTATATTCCACTGCAGCTGGGTGTCCCCAGGAGAAAGCTGGATTAAACAGAAGACAATGAAATACAGACCTCGCTCAGTGGCTGCCTGAGAGCAAAATATGCATCTTTTGTACATCCCTAAAAGATTTATCATTATCCATGCTTATAAATTTCCCTGTAGTAGGGGTTTGAATGGAAAAGACAGTAACATCACAATCAAAATTCCACTGACGAGCTGGTTTTGCCAGGGAAGAGGGAGAGCTTCATTGTTCTACAACTGGTGTCTTGTCTTACAAAAACAGGTCCAGAATTAAGCATCTCTGGTCATCTCTGTAGGTCAGAGCACATAGGAACATGGTATAGACACCTGGAAACATGATTTTTGAGCTTGTGAGGCCCACATGGGTGGCCCCTGCTGTAGACGGGCATCTTGGACATTCAAAGCTGGGCAGCTGAAGGTGGCTGGGCCTGATAATGGCAAATCACCCTCCTGAGAGCCCTTGGCTGGTAATGCTGGTTTTGCAGAGTCCAGCAGTAAAGCAAGGAAAGGCTAAAAGGAACAGTATTAAATATTTTGCTTTTCAACATTTTTGTCATATTAACTACATCTCGCAAGCCGTAGCTGAACAAATACTCCTTTTTGAAACATCTCTCACTAAAATTCAGTAGTACAAACCGTCTACTAAGCAGTAACAAAGACCATAAAAGACTTTAAATTATCCTTTGCTTAGGAATTTGGGGGTTAACGTGTGGTTAAAAACCACTGTCTAAACAGAGGGTCTGGTCTGTCTCTTAGACAGAAACATGAGTTGTTGACTTTGTCAATAAACCCACACTGCAAATGATACAAAAGTAAGACAGGTGATCCACAGAGAACAATTCCTAAGTAGCAACAAAGCTACGGAGCAAATGCTGCTGCTGAATCTACCCCAAACTGAAGGGGAACTGGAGACCCTCAGAGCATGACCCAGAGATGGGTCAGAGGGACTGATGGGGCATAGAGAGAGAGCCTCCTGCCCTAAGGGACTTCTTGGGTTGAATCCTGCATGTTTGGTATAAGGAAGAAGCTTTTTACGATGAGAGTGGTGGCACACTGGCACAAATTGCCCAGAGAGGTGGTGGATGCCCCATCCCTGCAAACATGGAAGGTCAGGCTGGACGGGGCTTTGAGCCACCTGATCTAGTTGAAGATGTTCCTACTCATTGCAGGGGCCTTGGAAGAGATGACCTTTAGAGGTCCCATCTGACCCAAACCATTCTATGATTCTATGCTATTCATCAGTCCCTCAAGAGCAGGGCTATGAATAAAACAAGCAAAATGTACTTGCCCATTAAATCCTCCGGGGTGAAGAGCCCGGTGTTGAAGATGAAGGACCTGGAGGGAGTGAAAGCACATCACAGCCAGAGGGGGACTGTCCCCATCCTCTCCCCTGGTGGTCTGAGCCCTGGCCATGAGAGCTGTCACACTGTCCCTGGTGACCAGGTGGGCTGCAAGAGCCCTGTGCTCCCAGCACTGCTCCCACACCTTCTGCAGCAAGGCAAGGACCTGCTGCAGGCATCAGAAAGGCTCTGCCTCACCTCCTCCCCAGCTCCCCTGGGAAAACACCCCCCCTGCACTACTGGCACTCAGATCCACAAAGAGGAGCAAGGGAAGGAATAAATTCCTGCCACGTAATTTCTCCAGCACAAGGAACTAATGCAGGCCACGGATCTGACACTCTGCCTCTCGTGTTGGAGAAGTGAGCCGAGAGCTGTGCTTTAACATTAACTCCTCAGTGTAATTTCCTGTAATTGTGAGGCGCTTTAGAGGTACTTGTGAACTTGGGTGGATGGCTCCTAACGAAGTTGATGAATAACCCAGGACCGACTCAACTCCGAAACAGACCCAGCACTGAAGGAGGGAACGTGGAGAAAGGTTTTGCCTTCCATTAGCAACACTATCCAAACAAGTGACCCTCTCCCTGAGAGATTAGTTCACAGCAGGTGAGCTATAATCTGCTCTGATCGGCAGGCAAGGAAAGCATTCATTCCAGCTGCATTACAGCCAGAGCTTTTCTTCTCTTTTTTTTTTTTCACACATTGTGAGTTCCCAACAAAGGGCTCCAGCTACCAGATCAAACAAACATTTTGCCACTTATTTGCAGAAATGGTTCTGTTCCCGAGTTGGGATGGCAACCAGCTGAAGACCGGCTGGTGGGTAAATTTTCCCAGCATGGCCATCAGCACCTTCTCATCTAGAAAATGGTGATTTGATGGGGACGAGGTTTTGGTCAGGGTCAGTTTTGTGCTGGGAACTTGTTGTCAATTTATGATGCTAGAGATATTCTCCCAAAAATTATTATTTGGAAATTACATTGTATTACCCCTCATCTGAGGTACTCAGTTGCCAGCTGGAGAATGTTTTCAGAAAACAATCTCGTTTTCTGGCTTTTTGGTCCAGAGCCTCATGGGAAACATACAAGACACAGTTAAAAGATAAAGTTAAGTCCCCAGACCTGCTGCATATTAGAGCTCATAGACTCACTAGTTACTATGGCACATATATTTCCCTAAAACCAGCAAAGCCTTCATTATCCCACAGCCAGTAACCACCCATCCTTTTCTCCTCTCTTTCTCTCTCCCTTTGACCAACAATCCCCCCTCACTAAGGCCACTGCCTTTTCTCCACAGGTATCAATCACACTTTTCTCCTCCACAAATCTGAATAACCAACAAAATCCAATTACACTCAGAGTGATTGTTCTCAGCTAAGACTCAATTTGACGATGGTAATTCTTATTTTGGGGTGGAAAACACATTGTGTGTTTGAAAGCTTAGCTGTTTGGGCTTATGGGGCTTTTTTCTCTCCCGCCTACACCTGCAGGCCTGATAACAGGTATCACCTCTGCCTACACAAATGGCTTTGCTCTCCAAGCCTGTTAACCGCAGCAGGGGAGGTGTTCACCAGGGATGGTGCCAGCTGCTGGCCCCAGCAGCTTCTGCACAGCTTGTGATGCACTGGGGCACCCGTTTCCCAGGCTGGAGTCAAAGAGACATCTCGTGGCCGTCTCATATACTGCAAAGGAGTTCTTTTGTGCGTGGAACATCCCTTGCGTGCAGAGGGCCAAGAACGGCCTGTGATGACCAGTACTATGACTCCATCGGGCTGAGCAGCAGAGGATGCCAAAATACCCTGCACCTCCTTCAGCCTCCAGCCATTCTCTCTGGGTGCTTTAAGAGCATGAGGAAATTTGGAAATACAGACATATTCTCTCTGTGTCCTTTTTGTTCAGACTTGTAAGTACAAAAGAAAGAAACAGCTTGGCAGGGGACGGCAGAGAGCTACAAGTGAGTCACTGGGAGAAACCAGAAACAGAGCAGCTGCTCACTCTCCTCCAGCACAGGACTCAGAGCCACCAGGTGAAGGTTTTGATAGCCATGCTGAAGCAGGAGGAGGAGGAAAAGATTCTCCTTGGGCAGCAGAGGATCCAAGGGAGGATCCTTGCTGAAGGAGGCTGGGAATGTATGAAGTCCACCAGGGTTGAAGGGAAAACTGCACAAACATCAGGAAAACAGAGATCCACCGGAGACAAGTGGCAAAAAAGGTGTAGCAGTGCTGGAAACCCCCTATGCTGCAGTTCTGGGAAAGCACTCAGGAATACAATGTCCTTGTCTTGCGGGTGCTTTCTCCAAGGCATCTGCCCATGGCTACCTCAGGAGTCCTACACACGGTGCAGGGCAGGCCCAGGTGTGACCCAGCACTGTGGCTTTTACACTCACAGCTCCAGTTCCAGAGAAAACTGGGAGCATCCCAGGAGCATGAAGCAAGTGCCAGTTTGATCCTGACTTCCAGTCTTTGAGAGCTACGCAGAAGGTGAGCAGTGAGAGCACACTAGCAGTGGGGAGCCTCAGCTCCCAGTTTAATGAGCCTCAGTTACCCTAAGGTCAGGCTCGGCACCAGGGTTTTCCGGTGAGCTGGGAGAACACTCCTGGTACAAGCTGCTGCACCATCCCCACCTACCCCAAAAACATTGCTTAGTCTTGGCTTGCTGTGAAGGATCCCCTCCTGCTCCTTTGCCTGCCTGATCTCATCCTGAATTCCCCCATCTCTGGGCAGGGGAGGACGGGAGGCTGAAGCTGAGGCCTGGCTGTACCTCCTGTATTCCTTGACCAGTCCCCATTCCCTTCTATGTGAGCTGAAATATCCCCCAAAACACCATCACTTTCCAGGGTTGGAAGACCTGGCCTACCACCCAGAGCCTCTGAGTTTTAGCAAAGATTTGTTCTTTCACCTTGTCCAGGCTCCTTATTCCTTCCTTTAAGGAGTGACAAGGCAAAGAGAAACAGGCATGAATGCTGCATGAGTGGTGTCCCAGATTTCGAGAGATAACCGCAGCTAGCTAGGAAAGGGGTTTAAATTAATCTTTGTTGGCTCCTGCTAAATGCTTCCTCCATGATTAACACCAGAGGTGATGTTGATAGCAGGATTCATTGTCAAAATAGCTTATAAAACAATTCCATAAAACCGTGTAAATCTTGTGTTGATCTTACTTTTTACAAGGAGTCTTAAAGCCATATATCCCAGCACCATTTACAAGGTTGTTGCAGGTGTGGCACCAGCCTTAGAAATATAGCTACTACTTAAACTGTGTATTTTACGAGCCTAGGGAAACATCCGTTTGAAGTGTAAATGGAGCTTTCCAGCCCTCTTGGTTTTTTGTGCAGAGACCAAGCCATTGCCCATCAGACTTCAGCACCCCTGAGCCACAGCCAAGGTGCAGGGACAGGATTCCTTTGTCAACAAACCTCAGCAAAGTTTTCCAGGATGTTGAACTTTGCCTTCAGGAGGAGCTGGTCTCCCCAAGCCCAGGTTTCACTGCAAACCACTGAGCACCCTAAAACCTCTTGCCATTTGCAGCCCCCGTGGGGTTGTTTTGCTGTGGGCTGCAGTCATTCCTCTGGTGAAGCTCACAGGCTATTTACTGCTGCTCTGGAGCACAAAATAACAGGTGGAAAAGGAGAGAATGAATAGAATGAATAGCCCAATCATGTGAATCAGATGACAGAAGGCATTTAAGTAGGCAATATATACCATAATTATGTAATAGCTATTTAATAGACATCAGGGTGAGTGTCCTGGGGATAAAGGAAAAGCCAAGAGAGATTTCTCCCCATGAGTTTAAAATGATCAGGATTTTAACCCCATATTTACACTCAAGATCACATCCCATCCTCTGAGCTCTCCTTTTAGCTCCCAGTGCAACAGTCCTGAGATTGCTCAAACTACTGCCCTCATCCCACAGTGACCACTGAATACAGGATTGATTAGGTCCCAAACCATCACAGATCTCTGCTTTTCAGGGTACATGGGCAACCAGCTGCCACACTGCACCCAAAGAGCTCTGTGCTGTGCAGCTGGATACAGGGGCTCCACATTTATAACACTGGGAGGTGAAGGGTTGCACCTGGGTTTGAAGTTCAGGGGCTCTGAGTTTTAGCAAGGATTTGTTCTCTGACCTTGGCCAAGCTGCTTATTCCTTCCTCTAAGGGGTGACAAGGCTCCTCCATCTACACACAACAAAGAGAAGGATCGGTGAGCTGCAGTGTAGTGCCACCATTGCCACATGGGGCTGTGGGAAATGCTCTGCCCCACTGCCCTCACCTTCATCCTCCTCATCAGATGCCTGGCCTCACCTTCCCAGCGGATGTGTCTCAGTGCCCTCTTATCTCCTGCTCATATCTTCTGTGCAAGGCCAAATATTGACACTGTTTGGGAATGGCCCTTGGCTGTGAGCACATCTCCTAACCTTCAAGATAGGCCTTGACCTCTTCCCCATGCCCTGAGACACACAGAATAAATGCAGGAAGGAGTCATGGTGATAAAAGCTGGTTTGCAGCAGTTGGAGGGATAAGCCCAGCCCATGATGTCTGCTTTGCAAAAGCACATTTTGAGGAGTCTCAGTGACACTGAGAGACAGGTGTTTGGATTAGTGTTGTATCATCATCCTCTGCTGAAAGGAGCTTTGCTCTAGCCCTGTCAAACCTCCAATTCATGATGTCCCTCAGATATAATACAAAATAGAGAAAATTCTTCCCTATTTTTCTAGAACAGGACTTCTAAAAGAGTGTCCAGCTCCTGAGTTTTACAGTATCCTTAACACTGTGCAGTGGCTGTGGCATGGGATGACTGAATAAACATGACAGTGGAGGGGCTGGGATCATCTCTGGGTTATGAGCTTGTACAACACTTGACACACTGAATCTCCTTCCTAATCAGGGCTTGTTAAGATGCTGTCGTAATAATATAACATTATATAAAATGCTTTATATATTTAATCTACTAATCAGCCATTACATTAACAAGTAACTTTATAGTTGAATGCATGAAACCTCGTTATCTGAATCCAATTTTTATGTGGCTTCACTTGGACTTGATGAAGTGCTGGGCTCATTTAACAACCCTCCCTTCAGCCAGAGCAGTGATCTGGGATTCTTCCCTCTGCCTTGGTTATTTATTTGCACAAAACACTAAGGGTTCTAATAGGAGTCTACTCCACACACACACCTGGCTAAAACCTGCTTGTTTTGAGTGATTAGGCAGGGACTGATAGACCAATGTGGGCAGAGCAATCACACAACTCCCCATTTCCTTTGGAAACCAGGCTAAATAAAGATAGGGGACAGGCAGTAGAAAACAAGACAGGAAGGCAGGAATGGATCTATCAATAGCTCCTGCCCTGCTTCCTGCTCATTAGTGTCTCTCAGCAGATGTCAGGTAACCTTTAGAAACCCCCTAAAGCAGCGGTCATTTATCAGACATTTCTTAAATTGAGACAAAGGGAATTTGGACCCTGTACAATTATGGGCATCCCAGAAGGAAAAAAAAAAAAAAAAAAAAAAAAAAAAAAAAAAAAGACAAGGAAAAAAAAGCCCTTCTCAGTGCATGTATTGTATCTCACAAAAAGAAAAAGTTTCTGTTTCTAATACAGCCACAGACCAACTGTGGACTTTGTTCTCCATCTGTAGCTAAATGACCACATTGCACCAATCTGTCTCCCCATTCCCTTAGTGCTCCCCCTGCTCTGACTGCAATCCCAAGCAGAGCAGGAGAGGAAACACGAGCTTTAGCAGCAGTAGTCCTCCCAGGAGGTGAAATGCTTGAACTCTAGGTAAGAGTAATTTTCTGCCTGCAAAAACTTGTCAGCAAGATACTATTGGCAGTGGGTGGGAGAGTACAATACAGGTTCTAGCTCATTGTCTCAGAGGGGAGGAAAGGATTTTCCATCAGAGGCATGGACCAGCCCTCCCTGCGGCGGCAGGAGCCGGTGATGGTGAGTGCTGCTCACTAGATGGCGAAGGACGCCTTCCTCCCTGCAAAGCTCCCACAGCAGCAAGGAGGGATGGAGGAAAGGGCTTGGATCACTGAGGGGAGATTTACAGGAGGCATCTGGAGCCTGCTAAAGCCACAGGAGAAAGGAGGGTGAGTTACTAAGGTTGAAGAGGTGGTGCAGGTCTCCTTGAAGAGATGGTGCCACATGTTTGAGCATCTCCCTCTTCACTTGATTTGAAACAAACCTGAGGTGAGGCCACAGCTACCAAAGCTCTGTGTCACCACCACAGCACCATTCCTTTGCTGTTCCAGGGGGTGTCCAGTAGATGCAGGATTGTAACAGCAGGGACAGAAGTGTGTCAGAGCCAGATTTAAATCCTTCCACAGAGGCTGTGTTTGTTTGACCTGAAGAAACCTCATGATTTGCCAGGCTGGGAGACTTGGCTGAACCAGGTATCTTCAGTCTCTCAACCACAACCAAGGAAGTACAAGAAAGGACAATGTTCTATCTCAGGTACTTGGCTACAAGCCAAACATGTCATTCTCAAACAAATAAAACAAAACAAAAACCCCAAACAAACACATAAATTAAAAAAACTCAAGCGAGACAAAACCGTGAGCCAAGCAAGACTGTTTTGAAAGTGTTCAACTGCACTAGTGAGTCATAAACCAATGCAGCAGCTGTGGCAGTGAGTTAGAGGAGAGTAATTCCAGCCACATTTTCAGCAGCAACTGGATCCCAAGAAAGTCCTGCCCTTTGAAGTCATCAGTGTTTACAAGGCAAGTTCTGCACCATTTTAGCCAGATTCCCTTACACAGCCTCAGTTATTTGCAAATAGCCCCTTCTCAGTGATGCTGGCAACTTCATCCCAGGTGCACTCAAATTTGCACCTTCTCTGTCTGCCCAGCCCAGGGTGAACCTGTGGCTGAAGCTGCAGAAAGGAGCAGAAGGTGCCCCAATGAGAGTGTGGTGGTCATGGCACACGGATGCCAGCTCAGGCATCCAAAGTGTCCCTTTACATAATGGAGCACCCCTATTCCTCCACGTGAGATGCCCCCGTGAAAATGAAAGCCCATCTGCATTAACCTCCAGGCAGCAGCACCAGTAACTTCACACCTGAGCCTACGAACACAGGGCAACACACCCATGTAGTGATGTGTTGATATATGCCCAGACATTAATATATAAGGCAGCAAATGGATTTTTGAACATTGCTCACAGCCCTTTGGCATAAAATCAGCCCTGAGGGTAATATTTAGCAGCCTCAGTTTCTCATTGCTTCCTCCAGCCCCAGATTCATTATCCCCATGCTACATTTTTTGCAGAATAATGCAAATGTGTTTCTGTTCAGAAAGCCAAGGCTGTTCCTACCCTGCTCGCCGGGATATGAAAATACCTGGAAGGTGGTACTGACATTTTTCCTGAAGCTCTTTTCTATTTAACAGAAGCAAAGTCACGTTGCTGAGAGACCCCTTAGTAACAGGAAGCAGTTGTCCAGTTTAAAGAACCAGCTAGAAAGCAAACAGCTTTGCCTCCTTTTTAAAGCCCCTCAGGACAATATTTACTTTTCTAAAATATCATTGTGCCACGGCTTTGGGACTTTGCTTGACAAACTTGGGGGTCTCTGAGCAGTTCAAAGTGGGCTTGACCTATAGCTGAGCATGGAAAACAGGAACTGCATATAAATAACTAAATTACAGAGAGATCAATTCTCAGTCAACTCATTAGCAATGCCCGGCATCTTTAAGTGATAACTCCACTCTCTAAGACCTTTACATAATTACTTGCACAAGGCACATTTTACCCCTCGGTTCGCAAGTTTCATAAATGAAGGTTAAGTTTACTTAACCACCCAGGATTTACCAGCCATGTTAAAGCATAAAATGCATGTGCTGCCAGGTGTCTCTGCAGAAACTGCCTTGTTGATTCAGAGACTCCAAGGTTAAATGATGGCTCCTGAGTCCAAGTTAGTTTTCCATTGGGGAACGGGAGGATCTACACTGTAACATTGTACCACAGTTCAGACGAGGTTGATTTAACGAGGCTTTGGAGTTAAGACAGCGGTGATTGTGAAAGCCTGAATGAAAATCAGGGGTTTTGCTGTACTGCACACCCATAACAGGAATCTTGAATGTGTCACATTCCAGTTTGTTACAGAAAGATAACTACGTTTTTTTTCCTAGACATATACCTGTTTCTACCTTCTATCTTTTGATCTACTCTATTTGCACACTTGCACATCTGTAGGATCCATGTTTATACAGCCTTCATATCTCTTACTCACAGTTCCTACAAGTGAGTGGTGGGCCAGATTTGCAGCTGATGTGAATCAGCACAGTCCTATTAATATTTTTGGCAAGTCACACTGGCCAAAGTTAGACTGGGTGGTTTCAGGGTGGTGGGTTTGTACCTCTGTGTTTGATTGACTCTTTCATGACAGCATTTTGGATGCTCTGTTTTTTCAGCTTTTCCATGCATTCAAGTTTTTTAGACATCACTGGAGCACCCAGTGGCTTAGTAAAGTTGTGTGTGTATCAGGAGAAACTGGGTCAGAGGGATGGGAAGCCATTGGCTTGTGTAATGCAGGAAACCTGGGAGACAGCAGCCCATGGGATATGCATTTTCCTTCCTCCAAACCAAGCTCTTTACCTGGCAGCAAAGTTGTGCAGATTCTGCCCCTCAGCCCAGGTGTGCTCCACCAGAACAAAGGGATGGCCCACAATACTGACTTCCAAGGAAGGTCCTCAGCTATGGCCAAGGCTGGCCCTACCATTCCATAGAATGCTTCAGCAATCCCTCCCCACTGCTGCCTCTTCTGGAGGTCCTGCACTCTCTCCTTCAGCACACAGATAAAACAGAGAGGTGTTTCCTTGTGGGTCACACGGGAACCCAGGCAGGATCTGAGAACTGGCACATATCTCACAAAGTGCAGAACAATCTCCTGGGGGCCTCTCAAGTCCCAGTAGATGATGGGGATACCTGAAGTCTGCTCACCTGAAGTTTGCTCAGAGGTTTGGTCACATTCTCATGCACCTGACAGAGGAAAGACGAGTGTATCTGATCTTCCCTGTGGTGTTTAGATGAAGTGGGCTGGAAAATTCTGGTCAAAAATTTGGCTCTCAAAGCCATGCCATAACTGCTCCATCACTCAGAGCAACCCACTCGTGTTTTGTAATGCTATGGTTACCCTCTGATCCTGGGGAAAGTGCCTGAAAGCATTCAGTAATGTAACTTGTCACTCCTTTGTACACTGACAAAACAGTGACCTCAAGTCAGTCAGCGTCACAGCATGAGAAACCTCAGATTCCCTTCTTCTCCAAACCTACAGCAAGTAAAATTCTGTTCAAAATACCACTGCTGTCCTCTTTTTTTTCCTAAGGACAAAATGATCAGTGAAAGAAGCTTCCAACACGTTTGTTCTTCCACTGTCCTTGTCCACAGGGTTGACTTCACTGGGAAGTCTGCTCCTCCGTGCCCAGACTGATGCCCAAAGATTGATGCATTAGATACCTGAAGGCAAAAATATCCATACTTTGTCCTGTGGAATATCCATATACAACCAGCAATTCCTATGAGCAATGCAGGAGAGTTTTCTAAGCCTCGAGGAGCTGCAGAGTTACAACTAAAAGAGAAAATCTATCCCAGGTTTCAAAGAAAGATAGCTGCAAAGCCCTCACTGAAACTTCTTAGGATCAAGGAAAGGAAACCAGATGGTGTTTCATTCAGTTGTAGAGTGTGGCTTTGTGACTTAGATAGGGCTAATCAGTTCCCAGGAGCTGACAAGTTTCTAATTAATTTGGGAAGGTAATTTTTCAGCCAGGGTGCAGTTGAACACAGATCGGGATTTGCCCATGGCTGATTTGGAAACATAAGTTCTGTTCACATTGCCAGCATGGGATTGGAGCTGCAGGTGTCAGTGCACAGATGAAAATGGCTTGAACCAGTTGTGTCTACATTGCTGTTAGACCTGAATTCAAATCTGAGTCAATCCCATGCTGCCAAATTTTTTTAAGGCAGAATTTGAGCTGATAACCACTAATGTGAGGTAATATAAGGATAGAGTGGTCTCGGTTCATACACACCAGTAGGAGGGGTTTAATTCCCTTTTTACATATTTAGCACTCTACAGCCATTCCTATTAATGTGATTATAACCACACTTCACTCACATCTGAACAGAAGTGTAGCATCTCTCTACCACTGATTAGCCACAATGGAAACTTGCAAAACACTGGGTTGAACTTCCAGCACAACTAATGGTGGTGGGTCAGAACTTCCACCCTCTACAGTTCTGGGTGCTTCTGTGCTTCATGCTCCTCTTGAGGGGCTGTTGGTGCAGCTGTCGTGGTCTGGAGGGAGGTACAAGACATTGTGTGCAAGAGGAGGTGGCATCTTTTATTAGAACACACTGGGTTGGAAAAAGTAGGTTAAGCTTTAAAGCACATGAGCCTTTCTTCAGGTTTTGCCTAATTAAACCCCTCTGACCATTGCAAATCTGAGTGCAATTTTAAAGGCAGGATAGAAGTGGTGCAGAGGTTTTGTAAAGGGCTCAGCACAATAGGCTATAGATTGCAATAACTAACCATTAGTCTTGGGGAAATAGCTCAGCCTCTGATCTGACATTTTAGCAGCTAAGAGCTCTGGCTAACAGATCCTACTCTGAATTACTCTCTCAAAACCTTATCAAAAGGAAATGGAGCCTTTTGAAATTGCTGGCATCTCTGGAAGACTGGTTTATCAAATTTCCCCTGGTTCAAGCAGAAAACCTCTGTTTTCCTCTGCTCTTTAACCTCTTATTTAAAATGTCATTTTACTTTGAACTGTCAAAAGAGGCAGCGAGGGAAGCCGCAAGCTCACCATCAGGAGGAGGTGAAAGCTGAAACTTTACCCGTCCTTAGTGAGTTTATCCACATATCAATGGCATGCTATACCAGCGTGTTTATTTTTATGACTAGAGCATATCCCCTAACCTCAGGGATCCGAACATTTCCCTGGAATGTACAGACGTTTCATATCATTTATTTCCCAGCGGCCCTTCCCCACACATGCATACATAAACACACACGCTTCTATCCACATTCTCTTGATCACGCTGCTGTACACAACCAGACAGCAGCTTAGCACAAGCACCCAGGCATCCTCATCCATGCCACCATCCCTGTCTATAGCCCTCTGCAGGAAATACAAATGTAGGCATTCCTGTATTGAAATGAACGTGTTTGCAAAACACGGATGAACATTAATGTCTATGATCTGTGTGTGCATCTATTTATACAAGATACACACGTGAAAATGCACATATGTGGAAAAGCAGGACTGCAAAGGGCACTAACACATGCCACTGATTCCCATGGCTGCTCAGGACCTTGCTGTGTGGTTTCTACAACCAAAGGAAAGCATTTGGATGGGATCCAAAGAACTTCCATTAGCCGAGCATTCGGATTTCACTTACCTCTGTCTTTGTATCTATTTTAATGGGGAAACTCCTGCCTGGAGCTAATAACCAAAATGATGGAGCAGATTACCCCTCAGAAGCCCTACAGCAATTAGGATTCCGTGAAGCTGCTGCAGTTTTGCTCTGTTACAGCTCTGTCCCCTTGCCATATTGACTCAGGCTCTAATGAGATGTTACCAAGCATTGAGGTTGCATTCAAGCTCTCATATAAGCAGCCAGCTGAGGATTGGACTCCTTTATCAGTTTGTGCTGCTTACTGTGGGCCAAGGTCTTCAGCTGGTGTAAATCAGCCCAGCTCCACCGAGGCCATGAAAAATGAGGTGCATAAGTTAAGCATCTGTCTCAATGGCTGATGTTTATCTTTGCTCCCTTGGCCTCAATTGCACTTAAGATGAACATAAACCCATGAAAACAGTTTAATGGGACATGGGCTTTCTGCTGATCATCTGCATGCAACTGAATGTTCCTCCATTTGATTGCTAGACCAAGTTCAACAGATATGCATGTTACAAATAATTTGTCATGCTCTGAGGCGCGTTCCACTCCAGGCCACAAAATGTTCACAGTAATTGAAATATACAGCCAAATTCCAAGCTAGTATAAATCTCTGCTGATGTCAAGCCATATGGAAATCCATATGATTTGAGGGCTGTAAACAAACCTAACAGCCAACCATGCGTTCTAGTGAGAGACTTATGCAGCTCAATCTGATTATTCTATCACAAAGAAGATTAAGAGGTGGCTTCACTAGGATGTCCAAGTACAGATGGAAAAAGGAAATACCCAACATGGAATGGTTCTTTATTCTAGCTGAGAAATGCCACACAAGATTCATTGCTTGGAAACAAATGCCAGATAAATCTGAATGCGTGATAAAAGCACAGATTTTCTTTAACATGGAATCATTGATCAAAGGATAAAGTTGACTCTGCCATTAAAAGTCTCCACACCACGGTCAGATGCTTTTCTTCACAAAATTCTTTTGTCTAGGATATCTTAGTGGGTTCAATACAGCACTAACAACATCAGCTGTTGAACTTGATGTTTTCTAAGAGGCTGAGACTATTTATAAGGAGTCAGTGAATTAAGGTTGAGAAAAGCCACTGTACTATCAATAGGACTAAATTTACTACGGATTGATTTATCTTCCACTTGAAAATGCTTATGGGACTGCTAAGTAAAAAATTAGAGCAGAAAGCACTGAATTTGATAAAACACAGAACTGCAGGATAGACTAATGATCCCTTCTCTCCACAATTATTTATTTACTTCAAAGCCCAGTCAGTTAGCCGTAAAATTAGAACATTTTTAGAGCTGTGAAATTAAATTCTTCCAGTTATAACAGAGAAAAAAGAGATGAGCCCTCTCAAACATGAAAGAAGAAATATTATTAATCACCAAGAAAGAAATCTGTATCTTGCTAAATTTGCATTCTTCTGCAGCAAAATCAATGGTTTTCAATGGATCCCAACTGCCAAGTGCTGTGGTTGCTCCAAGTTTGAGCATTTAGCCTAAGAAAGGCCAAGGTGCCAAGTTGATTTTTAAAAAAAGTTTAAAAAAAAAGTCTTTGCACCATCTGTTCTCTAGCAGTGGTGCATTCCTCAGGCTGAGATGTCATCAGCTTCTCATTATTATTCTTAATGATTCTTCGAAGTCAATCAAAATCAGAGACAGAACAACAGATTTGGGGTGT
This sequence comes from Aphelocoma coerulescens, assembly GCF_041296385.1. Taxonomy (NCBI): domain Eukaryota; kingdom Metazoa; phylum Chordata; class Aves; order Passeriformes; family Corvidae; genus Aphelocoma; species Aphelocoma coerulescens. The sequence goes on along the minus strand of NC_091022.1, from coordinate 25,081,675 downwards.
TTGTGCTTTGTTTGCACACTACATTGGGCCCAAAGTACATATGGGTTTTTTTGGTTATTTCCATCCATGGCTCTTTGGCAGCAGAGCTTGGAGTCAGAACCCTAGCTTGTCAAACAGATGATGATTATGTATTATATATAATCACAATGAAAAGGAGATTTGAGATGAAAATCTAAAATTGGGATGGGGTGGGAGTGAAACCAATTCACTCCAGGCAGCTTTCTAATTTCAGTCATCGGTTCAAATCCCTCCCAGAAGCCACAAGGCAATGCAGGATCCCTAAATTTCTTGGAAACTGGTCCAGTGCTGTCACTAAAATCAGTGGGACACTTTGCTGTGCCTCTGCTGGAAGCCTGGAAAGGTTTTAACCAGGGACATCCCAGTCTGGGGTGCACACACACCCTTTGCAGTGGGTTACAAGGGGTTACTTAGTCCAAAGAAAAACTGGGGGCTGCCAGGCCCAGAAGAGCACATTTGCTGACTGTGCTTTCACCAGTGGCAATGCCCATGAAGGAAGAAAAGGTTGAAGAAATCCATACTCCAAGATGCAGAAATAAAACTCATTCCCCAAGAAACAAGCGGCAAAGCTCAGAAGCCCAGATCTCAGTAAGACATTCTTGGCTTCCCCAGGGTTCTGCAGAGCTCCCAGCTGGGTGAGTAACTGCTGCTTTATCCAGCCACACTGCTCAGATGGGATTTAGGAAATAAACCAGCAGAGAGTTGGATTAAACAGCCAGGGCAGAGGTGCAGGGCATTTCCCTGGGATTAGTAACTGCCTAATGGATTGGCCAGTGGCACTTTGATGTCAGATAAAGCTCAGGAGCAATGCGGCTAGGGCTGGAGGAAGGCAGGAGCCAAATTCCAACCAGGGGAAGTGGCATCACCCTAGAGAAAAGCCCTGTCTCTGAGGACATTTTTGTGATATGCAGCAGCCCCTAGCAGTGATTACTGGTGTCAGATAGAGCCCTGACCTGGGAACTATGTTCCTGGTGTCCAAATCAGACTCCAGCCCTATCTGATGTGCCCTCTCTGATCTGATGATCAGTAAGTCAAGACCAAGGGCAACTGAACAGTGTCAGGTCTCTGCTTTCTAACAGGGTCACTAATCTGCAATGTAATATCTGATGGTTAAAATGGTTAAAGCAATAATTAGGGCTCAGATGAGGCTATACCATGCTGGAATATTAATGATGTCATTGTAATATGGCCACTACATCATCTTGCCTCCACAGAGGTTCATAGAGCAAGACCTTGAGTCTCTCCAGGCAGAGCTGAGCCCCAGCACCCCAAGCAGAATGCAAGTATATGTTCTTAAATTCTGGCTGCTCTATGGCCCTGGGCATTTTACCCTTAAAAAGGGGGTGGCAGCAGTGATGAGAAGTAATTAACACAGAATAGATATGAACATTTTCCTCAAGGTCAAAGCATCAGTTTCTTCACTACATGGTGCTAGAAACAAGAAACAGATAGAAATCTACAGAGCTGAGATTGATGGCTTGCACTTGGCATAAAGATCTCCATACACATAGATGCCAAGTTTGTAGGATAAATCAGGCTTCCTGATCCTACTCTTTAAGCCCTTTATTGGCTGGAAGGTGTCAATCCAACAAGTGGCCCATCACATAGATAAGCATGGAATACTTTACTGTGTGCAGCTGAACTGAGCCCCTTGGGGGATCACTACGTGGCAGAAAACAACCCAAAAGGTTTGAGAAGCTACAGGGAAGGTGCTGCACAGACCCCTTCCTAAACCCCCTCTGTAAGAGTCTGTCAAAGGTTGGAAAAACTCTTCCCTCTCCCCTCACCAGTTTGTTTCTAATTATTTTGCACATGGATCACAAGGGAAAAAAACCCACACTTGGTGGTACTTTAAAGAAGCTTCTTTCCTTTCAAAAACAACAATTCAAGTAAATTAATAGGCCTGGTCTGATGAGTATGAGTCATTTTCAGTACAAACTAACCACAAAAAAATCTGGTTTTAAATTTAGAGGAGAAGGCAGAAAAAAAAAAGGTTTATAAAATAATTAATGCATTTTTTAATGAGGCAATATTACTGGTGAGCAGAAGAAAACTATAAGTTTCCAATATCAGAGATCAAAATGGAACCTCTGAGCCATGACGCAGCAAGAGAGCTCTTCAGTGACCAAATAATTAGAGTTTGAGATCAAAATACTACACCATGTAACTATCACAGAAAATAAACTCCACTCTGCACGTGTTTTTACAGCTTTCTACTCCATGAACATTAATAGTTTTATTCTGTCCATTTGCACAGATTAGCATTTGAGAAAGATCTCCCTTACTCTCTTCCTATTTTTTTCAAAGCTGTGAGCAGCTGATGTGTCTGTGTCTACCCCTACTCTATTTATCTGTATTTGACACAGATATCCTCCCCAAAACGCAAACTGATTTTCTGTGGACATGCACGTGTTTCCTATTGGCAGCTGTGGGATTCGTGTGGGTGTTCGTGACTTCTAAACACGCACATGCAGGCTCATATGCACTTGGTATTGTTCCTGTTGGAAACCCTAAGTTTTAGTGATTTCTTCAAAAATCACGTAAGAAACGGTAGCAGAGAAGAAAATAGCTCTCTAAAGCAGCACTCTAGTCCTGATAGTTAAAGGACTTTTTTTCCCCACAGCCCTGAACAGCTATGGAGAAAACCCAGCTCCTAAGGACAGCTGTAATGTGCATCCCAGATCACAGTTGCTTTAGCCACATACCAAAAGACATGCTAGCTCTTCCCTTTGCTGGCTCTGCTCCCACAGCTGGCTCTTCCATGTGGGCTAGGTCACTAAAGCAGCTGGAAAATGAACCCTCCGGGGTTTTTTTTGCCCAGTCCTAGCATGGGCATCACAGCCCGCAAGGGCACCCAGCAAGCCAGCCTTCCTTGGGCTCAGCAACATAATGATCCTTTTCCTTCCTGGCTTTTAGCTTGGGCAGCTTTGGGTATATGTCAAAATCATGCACGTTCCTAACAAAGACACCTTGTCAACCTTGCAACTTTACAGTTCTACAAAGAAATAGTGTCCATATACATATGCAATAACTACACACACAATACAGCTTTGCAAAGAAACCCTCATTCTATATTGTCTATACACACACACATATATAAAATTAGGGATAAGATACAGCATTTTTGTGTGACTCAGACCCAGAAGCAGCTGATGTATTAGAGCTGAAAGATTATGTAGATATCGACCTAAGGCAGGAGTAGTGTGGGATAATTTAGTCCCATGGGTTAATTGACTATGAATGATCTTAAGATCACCAAACAACCTAACTAATGGCTTGTAATATGAGCTTTACATACAAGACACGTACAAGACACAGCATTTTGCAAAATCCCCTGCAATCCCCATATATGTCTCCTGTTGTAGCAAATTCAATAGTACACAGAATATTGTGCATGTTTCATGCTGTGTAGTGTTTCTTACACACATATTACACATTGAGTGGGATGTATTTTACATTATATTACATATTGTGCAAATTTGTACATAAGCCAGGACCATGTGCCAACCCACACTGATGACAAACAGACAATATCTGTTCACAGCAAAAACCCAGCAGTGGGGCAGGTACAGCTGGCACTGCAGCCTGTGTGGGGGGCACGGTGCTGCTGAGTGGAGTCAGAATGATTTCCCCTGTCTGCAGGAGGAGAAAGCGGGGTTACAAGGATGGTTTCTGGCTAAGTCTCTTGGCTACACACAGGTCACACTTCAAATTTTCTGTATTTCACCCATCAGTGCGTTAAAACAAAACCAACAAGTGGCTTTCACCTCTCCTCTGCTCCAAAGGGTTCTGAGTCTTTGAGGAGGGACACAGATTCGGAGTCTGTTCTGAGGAGGGACACAGGGTGGGCATGTCAGTGCCCAAACCCAGAGAGCAGCGAGGCCGGGGGATGGGATGCAGCCAGCCCTTCGTCCCCTCTCTCCCAAGTGCTCTCACATTTTGGGCGACAAGCACAAGGGGAGCTGGTGCTTCCGGGTTTGGAACCAACCCCCGTCCCTAAAATAGCTGAACGCGGCTGTATTTAGCCAGGCAGCTTTGCTTTACTCGCGTTTTCCCTCTCCTCCTTTGCCCTGCCCGAAGCCCCGGGCAGGAGCAGGTGCCAGGGGGGGACACGGACCAGCCGGGCTCGGGGGTCTCCAACGGGGGGCTCACAGTGACACCTCCCCTTGGCAGGGCGAGGGCCGGACTGTGCCTCTGGGAAGGGGAAGCGCCGGGGATGGGGAGCATCGGTAGCCCGGAGCAGCGGGGAGCCCACCCTGCGCACCCCGGCGGGCGGGGAGCAGGAGGAGGAGGAAGAAGAAGAAGCGCATCTCGGTGGAAGCGGGTCGGAAATCACGGCGGGAGGGGGTCGGGGTCCCGTCCTCTCCTCGCCAGCCCCCTCGCACCTCCCTCAGCTGCCCACGGTGCGTGCCCGTGTGCGCGCACCCGCCTGCGCACGGTTCACTTAAGGACGTGCGTGTCTGTATCGAAATGGTCGTTTCGGTAGTTAGGTACAGCTCAAAGGTCGTTAGAGGTAAAAAGATACACATATGTAAGCATTTAGAGGCCATTTCTCTCTACAGGGACACACACGTGCAAACAGCCGAATATTTGATGAAGTCTTCCTGCAAATGCCATGTATTTATGTATTCACCTACTCTGTCCGTCTAAGATCCCTGTAATTGTCTGTCATACGAATATGCCACTTTTACAATTCCAATTCTCATTTAAAAACCTAATTCGCCTCATTATATACACCAAATTTAGTTGAAAACTGATGTTTACACTAAATACATACATACATTTACTTCGAAATACGTTCTACAGTATGCAGAACTGTATATACAATTTCGAATTACAAGTAATGTGTCTATAGCGTACCTCATGAGTATGAGGCATATTTCATGGCGTGTTTCACAAAGGTATCGTGAAATTAATTACAAAACTGTCATCTGTGTCATCTATATATACACAGGTGTAAGTGCGTGTGTGTGTGTGTGCGCACTGAACTTGTAAATTGTCAGCGGACGAACAGGATGAAGCAGGAGGCAGAAGCCCCGGGCAGCCATATATCAGAAAAAGCCCTCCCCGGGGGACATAAACCCGCTGATTTTGTTTCGGAGCTTGGCTCGGCTCACCAGGAGAAATGTCAGGGCCAGTTGGGCTGGTCCCGCCGGCGGAGCAGGAGGGTCCTGGGACCCCCCAGGGTCGCCGCCAGCCCCTGGCACAATCGCCCCGGGGCGGGTGATGATGGTGCGGGACTAAAAACCTTGTGTTCTACCCGCTTGTTTTTCGAAGGAAGAGCCGGTATCTACATAGAAACCTCTGCAGAGAAATTTAAATAAAGACGCAACTACAAAACAAACAAACAAACAAACAAACAAGCAAAAAAAAAAAAAAAAAATCGCAGCGAAACGGACCGAAACAGCCTCTCCCGGCTGAGCCAGCCCGGTCCAAAGCCACTCGTTTTTATTAAAAATCAGTCGAGGACGGAGGTGGGGAAAGCTGGTTTGGTTCGGTACAAACGCTTCCCAACATTTTTCTAAGGTGATTTTGCATCGGCCGAGGTGATTGTGTAAAAAGCCCTTCGGGATGCAGCCCGTGAAGAGCTGCGCGGCTCTGCTCTCCCACGGGAGCGGGAGAGGAGGGGTCGCTGGAGGGAGGATGGAGAAGCTACAAGCGGCGTGCGGGGGTTGCTGAATCGAAAGATGGAGGAAGACTGAGAGATGCTAAAAAAGAATGAGCGGGGAGAAAAAAAGAAATTACGAAAAGGACAGTTAGCGGTGGGAAGGGTCGGGGTGTTGAGGGGGACTCCGGGATGAGGCGGATTTCCCCTCGACTACCGCAACCCTACGCGGGGACAGAAAAAAGAACTATAAAGCAAGAAAGCAGTGTAGGAGAGCCGCAGCTGTGAGCCAGGTGATGGGGCCGGAGCGCCCGGCGGCCGGGAAGCGGCTCGGGACGGCGGCAGGACGCAGCCCTCGGCCCCGCAGCCCGGTTCCGGGGAGAGCCTGCCTGGCTTGGAGGTTTGTTGCTCGCTAATGATCAACATCTTTCTTTGCTAATTAGAAGTGCCTGGCGATGCCGGCGCCTTAGCGCTCCGCCGGGAGGGCACGGCCACCCCCTCCGCCGGCGACCACCCCGTTTGGGACATCTCGCGGTGCCACCGCGGGGGCCACCTTCCCGCGTGCACCTGCACCGGGGCGGGGGGGACACGGCAAACAACCCCCCCTTCCTTCCTCCCCTCCCTCCGAAACCTGCAGCTACCTCCGGGCACTGTGCTCATGAACCGGGCGATGCGCTTGAGCAAGTCCCGCAGGATCCGGGTCCTCTGAGCTAATGCAGCGAGATGTTTGTTTTCTCTGCTGGTGTGTTTTTTGTTGTTTGGGCTTTTTTGTTTGGTTTTTTGTTTGGGTTTGGTTTTTTTTTTTTTAATTTTTTAACAATGATTTCTTTTTTTTCTGCGGGGCTGGTGCACTTCCCTCGGCGGAGCGCAGGGGGTGCCGCGGGACCGCGCGGCGCCGCGGGACGGACCGGGGCCGAGGATGAGCCGTCGGGGCTTCCTTTCGTGTTTGGTTTTTTGGGGTTTTTTTTTGCTATTACACACCCACACCCCTACACACACCTTTTTCTTCTTCACCTGTCCCCGGAGCAGCGAGCCGAGCAAAGCTGCCGCCTGCTTTCCCCCACTCCTCTTCAAAGGAACCGGGTCCCACCCCCGCCGCCGCTCCTTCCTCTCCGCCTGAGCCCTGGAATTGGAATTGCCCCCCTGGAAAGTGGGGGGCAGATGCTGGGATAAATAACTTCAGCTCCGCAGTCAAATTCCTAACAGGCTAAATAAACAAACACTGTCATCCTCCTGCTAGGGGACAGGCGAGTGTCCTCGGCTCCGGCTGTCCCCTCTGCCTCCCCCCGCCCCGCGGCGAGGGACACCCCGCACGGAAAGGCAGATTTATTGTCCCTAATCAGGAAATCGTTTAGGTCATTACAAGCCCATTACCGAGGGACAGGCGGGGTGAGGACAAACCCAGGCCACGTCTTGTTATAGCCTCTGAAAACCAGAGAGTGCAACAAGGGTTCCCCAGAGAGTCCCTCGTTATCCCTCTCCTACAGGGATGTCCTCTGGACGTTTCTCTCACTTACTGCTTTCCTTCAGACCCCTGTGGCCCCCTCGAAAGGGGTCCAGCACCCCTAAATCTGACACCTCCATCCTTACCTGAAGCCCTCTCTACATCATTTGCAGCCAGGGCAGCACATCTTCCCAGTAAGGATTGAGACCATTTCACTGGGTTTGGTGGGTTTTGTTTTTTTTTACTGCCACCCCTCCTTTTTCCGACTTTCCCCCCTTATTTCTTTTCCCAGTCCCCTTCACTGACTCATTGTTTTCCATAAAAACATCGGGGATTCAGGGCTGCCTGTGCTCTGGGTAACCCAGGGGCTGCTGTGTTCTTGCTGGCAATGCATCCCATCAGGGAGGAATTTGGGGAAGAGCCTCTTGGGTCTGCCTCCATTTGGATCCACGCTAGGGATCCAGCATGGAGGGAGGGAAAGGGGGTGACTCAGCCCTCTGAGAACCAGGACTCCTGTGCCACGCCTGATGTGGCATCCTGCAACCTCCCTGGTACCTATCCTAAGTACAAGAGATGCCACCGGCCACACAGAGCTGGGGGACTGCACAGATCCCCACAGTGGGGCTGGAGAGACCCTTGTCTCCCCCCTCACCCCTTTTACCTCCACCCTAGTAATTATGCAACCTTTCCTGACCCTGCTTTCTATCCCTTTTATCCTGGCCTCAGTGCCTGTTCGCCCAAGCAGGCAGGGCTGAGCCGTTGGAGATTGCTCTGAGGTCCTTCCATCTGGCACTTTCTCTCTGTTCCCCCACTCAATAAATAAAATAAGGGTCACCTTTTTTTTTTTATTTTTTTTTTTTTTGGATCACACACTAAGGCCCATCACAAATGAGACCCCCGAGGCTTTGATGCCTGTGTTTGGACACAAGCAATTATCTCTAATTATTGTTTTGCTTTTCAGTTTGCCCAACTTTCCAACAGCCTTGAAAAGAAACTTCAAGGAGGGGGCTCAGCAGACTGAATGAGACATTTCTCCACGAAAGCCCCTCCCAGAGCCCCCTCTCGCTTCCATATTGAGAGAAACAAAATCTTCACAAATGTTTAAGTACAATATGGGTTTGCCAAGGGGTTTTCTTTTCTTTTTCTTTTTCTCTTTTTTTTTTTTTTTTTTTTGAAGATGATTTCTAAAGACACGGGAACATTTGTACAAATAAGGCGCAGATGGGAGTGGGGTGGGGGAGCACACTGGAGCTGAATATCTGGGAAGGGAGGTGAAATGGTTTTCATCTGGGAAGGAAGTGGAGAAGCAGAGATTAAAACCCCCTTAGACTTTCCCACCACTCATAAATAATACATTAAATTGCACTTACTGCTTTCTGCTCACTGAGGAGTACTGGGCAAAGACCTCAAGTCCTGAAGAAAATTCACAGTCTAGGGGAATGGCAGGATTGGGAGGCAGGAACGGGGAGAGAAAGTGACATTTTGGGAAGTTATTTGGAAGGATGGGAAACAACTAAAACTGACACGTGAAGTGTGTGCTAACGCACGTGGCACACACCTGCATACACACATGCAGCTCTACATATGTGGGTTTTCTCCTGCTGGTAAAATGGACCTACACACACATCTATATACACACAAATGTGCAAATTTTGGCCAAAAAATAGCCAAAATATACTCACAGGCTGAGGCACAACTGCGCCCACAGGTATCACACACATTTCCAGAGGGATGAGCATATGTGTGTCCACATTCACATGTGTATATCCACAGGTCCATCACACCTCTGGGCTCATCCACACAAGGAGGAGGGGGAAGGATGGAGATAAACAGGTAGTAAAACTTGTAGTGACAACCTCTGCACTGCACATGGATATGGTAAAGTTGTTTGAGAGGTGGGATTTTACGTGGGTTCATCAGACATCCCTCCCAACTTCCAGAAGTGATGATAGTAACAACTCCACCACCCAGGTCTCCCACTGCATACCCAAAGCCTGTGTGTTTCAGCTGCTAACCCACCATTTATTTAGCAATCCTTCACAGTAACCAGAGCAGGCTACCCAAAATATGTCCAGCCTGCTGAGAGAAATCTTTCGCTGAAAGACATAGATCATTTTCTGCAGCTAAAATTCCTCTGCAAATCAATGCCATCCAGTCATTAGTTCTTCACAACCCAGCCTAATGGACCATCACATCTCCATCCAAGGAAAGGAAAACACAGCCCTGCTCCTTCCCAGACCTAAATGCAGAGGCCAAGGTTGGCAAAGGTGGGGGAGCTTTTGTTTATCGCTCCCCTCTTTTGGTGGTAGCACTGCAGAGAAGTGGTGTCATAAATATTTGTCTTTCTGCCTGGCTGTCTGTCAACATACATGTCTCAAATCCACTCTAACTATAAATATATAAACATGGCTTAGCCTGGACTTGGCAGTGCTGGTTAACAGTTGGACTCAATGATCTTAAAGGTCTTTTCCACCCTAAATGGTTCTATGATTCCATGAACTGATAACACATGTGTATTTGTACCCATCATGCTATACATTTAACATAATATTAAATATACATATAATATGTATCATTATATGCACATAAATAAACCCAGGCATGAGTGTCTCTTGGGTATTTTATTTTACTACTTGATTAGTAGCAGCATTAGCAGCAATAGACATATTTCTGTCAGATCTAGTCTGGTAACATAAGAGCATATTATCCTTTTAGGAAAGTAATTAGCATCAGGGATCTGATTCCTTTTGCTACCCTTCTAATTAATTATACTTGGTAATGCCATCATTAAGAAGAGCAGAGTGTTTGTTCTTTTAATCTCTCTGTAAGGGACATGAGTTGGGAACAAGCTGCTTTGCTGTGCTCTTTATTCCACCACTTGGCCCTCCTCTTTCTGTTTTTTTTTTTTTTTTTTTTCCCAGCCAGGCTTTTTGCAGCAAGAGCCTACATCCCCCTCCACCCCCCAAACAAAACAAAACACCTCCCCTCAAAACCCCCACCAAACTCCTCCCTCCAAAAAAAACCTAGGAAACACAGTGAATTAAAGAAATCTTGACTTAAAAACGACCCATATGTTTGCAAATGCTTTCCAAATGATCCCTTTCTGCATCCATGTGTTGCGCAGGGGGCGGCGGGGGCGGGAGGACACCCCAGCACAGATTGCGGCTCCGATGCCGGGGTTTTTCCTGAGCTCGGGGGCTGTCTGCGGCGCGGCGTGACCCTTCTGCCAGGGGTCGGTGCACTCGCCCGGAGGCACAGCCACGGGCCCCGCTCCCACACGTGGGGTCCCGGATCTAAACTGCTAATTGCACGGGTTCACAGATCCTCCAGCCCAGCGCCTCGCCCCAACCCGGCTCCTCGCAGGGCCCGCATCTCTTGGGGACCACACACAAGCACCGCACAGGGCTTTTGTGTGACAGAGAAAAGGGGACACATAATAGAAAGGGCGAGCAAGAGAAAAAGAGTTGGTAAACACATTGGCTGTGGTACCTAGAGAGCAAGGCAGTGCGACAGGTTCCCAAGAGAAGATCAAAAGTTGGCCTTTGGGATAAGCAACTGAGCAAACTCAAGTATGTTTCTATAATGAACTGCACAAAAGCAGCAGAAGGAGGACTGAGCTGAACTCAATGAGCTGCTCATAATGCGCTGATATGTATATTATATAGACATTCCCCTACCTGCCCTACTGGCCCTGGCACACATAGGTGTGTGTGAGGGCAAAGTACAGCACAGAAATCTGCCACACACACCACACAAGCTATAAATAGATCCCTGCAAGTAATTTTTGCCATGGAGAATTAGATAAAAATGCCTCAGAGCTCTGCCTTGAGACCTCAGTGTGGATAATTACACAGCTTTACCTACAGGTGCCTGCAGAGATGTGTGAGTTTATGGACAAGGGAATAGTGCTGCACACACAAAATGTGTGTGTGTACATCACATACAGCTCAGCATGTCTGACAAAATAAACCTGTGTTTGGATGTTCGTGTTAGCTATTCACATAGTTCTGTGCAAATTGCAAAAATACAGACTTGATCCTGGATGCAGCAGGCACGGAGAGCCATGTGTTTATTATTGTGGGGTATGGGCTACTTCTGCCTCTAATAAATAATCATGCTGCTCAAAAATACTATCTTTTTCCTCAAAAATGCACAGTGAGAATTTTCTTAAGAGGGTGGGATGTGTTTTTATATTCCAAAACTTCAGCAGCCTGGGAGACCATTAATACTCATTTATCTGTCACCTGACATGACATCTGTCATGTCACTGAGCTTTCCATTAAGAAGAACAGGGAGCAGTTATATTAAGTTATGTCCAAGCTATCTTCTTACAAAGAAAAGGCCTCATTTGTTCTAGGAGCTAATATGCTGGTTTCCTTCACTGTAACTCACTGAGGCAGCAAGCATGGATGTGACAGCCAGACAGCTGATATGAATGCACATGGACATCTAAGGTCCAAAAGGAATATAATACAGCATAATCCCAGTTTAACATTATTTTAAAATAAGGGGGAAACACTTAAACTCTTCCTACATAATGATATGAATTTTGCCCTGGATAAGATTACGTGGTTTTCAAGCATGATTAGCCATATGTCTAAACTGAAATGAGACAAAAACAAATCCAGCAACGTTGCAGCACTGTGTGCTGAGCTCAGCACTTTTTAGAAAGGACAATACAGAACTCATTCAGCTGAAATGTAGCCATAGCAATTGTTTCATTGAGAGAAATATGTTGTTAGACAAACTAAGGGAATATAGCAGCTTTAATTTTTCCATTGCTTTAGAAGGAGGACGCCTGATGTAACCCAGTTTTTCAGCTTATCAGTGTGACTCCAATGCAGTAAATCTACATAGGACTTAATCAATAGTTGTTTCTTAAAAACTGACTTAGACCATGCCCTATCTCTCCTAATTAATTTATCTAAATAAAATAACCAATATGAATTTATAAAGAAATAAACCAGTAAAGACTGAAAAGGCTCGATCTACGCATACATGTGTGGGCAGCATCTGTGATGGGAGAAGGAAAGGCAAGGGAAGAAAAAACAACAACTTAAAACTGTTAGTAGAAATTATTTTTACCTGTGTGCTTACGTTAGCACACATCCTCAGGCCTCACAGAGAAGGCATAAAGGCAACATCAAACTTTATTTTAGGATGTCTTTAGCACTTGCAGAGGAGATCGTGACACCTAAGTGGAACTTTGCCATAGGCACGAGTGCCTAAGTCATCATCTCCAAACTCAATTTGTCTCTCTCTCTCTAGAGGAGACACATCTGTCTTCACTGACTTTAGAGGGAGTCAAACTACCTGGCATTACTCAAGCAGTTTCTGACACACTTTGAACTCACAGATTGTCAGAGCAATAATGTCAAGTCTCCTGAGGATGGACTAGCCTCTCTCAGATGGCATTAGGGAGCACCTCAAAGTAGCCTCTGGGATCTTCATGCTGTGGGTTGAGAACCACAAGAGAAAGAGGACTCCTTGCCCAGCAGACAGGGTCTGTCCTGCCTCTGCAGCTGCCAGAGGTTTCACAATGAATACCCTGAGACAAGGACACTCCTTGCACTCACTGGTTGTTAACCAACTCTACAGATGAGCTGAGCTGATCTGAATGCCGGTAAGGGTACAAAGCACATGTTAATGAGCAGCTTGGAAACAGCCCATGGTGGAGGTACTGCACCACTTCTGAGTCAAGTGGGTTGTGGAGGAGCAGCTGGGGGGAGTGGAGGATCACCCCCAAGTCCCACAAATGCATTCTGGTTCAAGGCTGCTGTCATGCCAGTCCTGGAGCCCTCACATGCAGCAGTGGTGTCTGTTTATTTGCCAAAAAAAGAAGGACTTTCTCATGCACCTATGTGGAGCTCAGAGTGCCAAGAACCCCGAGAGGAATTTTAGGAATGTGTCAATTAGCTCGCAAGAGTAATTAGCGTTGATTCATAGCAGCTTAGTGTCTCTTCCTTGTTGCTTTCTGGCTGTGTGATTCAACAGGTGAGTTTGCCCACGCTGAGCTCCTTTTGGCCTGTTGAGCCAGTTTTGCAGCCGATGACTTAAGAGGTGTAATTTCCCTGGCAGTAGCCGGGTGTGAGTTCAGCCTGGGTGTGAGCCGGGTGTGAGTTACAAGCTGAGAGGGAAGATGGAAGTTACTCCAAGTCCAAGTCCTCCAGAGTCTTTAAATACTTCAGTTCACCTTGGCTTCCCTGAATGCAGTCCCTTCACTTGGACATGGCTTTTCTGTCAGCCTCCCACACTCTGTACAAAACCAAACTCCAGCCCTCTGAGTCCTTTAAATTATTTGCCTTTATTGTACAAGCTCCAAGAACAAAGCTAAAGAAAAACAATGAAAATAAACAAATTTTAAACACAACCACATTTCATGCCCATTCCACAAGCCAAGCTCTTATTATTCCAAAGAACGGGGCCACAAATATGAGGGACAAAAAGTGACAAATGAGATCCTCTGACAAACAGTGGATCATGCTTCTTGCTCAAAAAAAAGTAGCTCACAGTGCTCTTTTTAGGCCATAGATATCATGAGACTTCATTAACAACTCACAGGGAGCTTTAAATGAGAGCTATTCTCTTTGTGTGCAAAATAAACTGATATTAATGGCTGGAGTAGGAACAAGTTGGCAAGGTATAGGCAGACCACAGTGTGGTCAGCACAAATTATTGTCATTTGCTGCAATAATTGCCGTGGCAACTGTTGCTGTTGTTGCTAAGTGGTTTTTTTTTTCCCTGTGTGTCTTTGTGGTGCACACTATTTATGGCCAGATTCTGCCAAGCCCATGGAGTCAAGGCTGTCCCCTCGGAGATCTGGATCATCCTGGCTTGGTGTGTTTTCAAGGATGGACACAACTTCATTCCCCAGCCCCAGTTACAGTCTCTGCCTGAGGCAGGTAACTCTACTGACAGCAGATTTTGCAGAGTGGTAGGGTGAGGTTATGGTCTATTGTATTGCAACTGGAAGACTGCAGTCCCTAAGTGGGTAGGAGGTGGTGAATGAGTGTGCAACATGTCCTGCCATGTGATTGTCCCTGGGCAGACATGGGGCTTGGGACTGCTTTCAGGCTTGTGCAGAGCTGGCAGCTGTCTCCAGCTTTCCACATCTGCTACATAGGACCTTGGAGTGGGGGAGACTTGTGGCACCATGCTGGATGTAAGTGACTTCTGCAGCAGAGCAAAAAGCAGAAGCAAAGGGCTGGTACTGAAGAAACTTCCTGCTTTCCTGTCCAAAAAAGTAATTGAATTGTACAGGAGCAAAAGCTGATCTCCAGAATAGAGGTAACAGAGTGTTGGTCTTAACAGAAGGAGTGGAAGAAAAACACAGAGCAAACCAAAGACAGGGAATAAAAAGAGAAGAGTGTGATTATTTTTCCAGCCACTAGAAGCATCTTAAATATGGTGAACCAGAGATCTGATTTATTAGCATCCAATTACCTTATAAGAGCAGAACAAAGAGCTGAAGCTGTGCCTGAAGGGAAGGTGATGCTTTCTAACAGTCATCTCCCTGCTCCCCCAGTACCTGATAATTAAAATCAAAGAGGGCAGGTGCAGCTTAGGTACAAAAGAGAGAACAAAGAGGTGAACTGCTCTTTGAGCAAGAAAAAGCATGTTTTCCCTGTTGCCTTTGACAGCTTTGTGTTCCCAAGTGATTTATAATTTCTGATGTGCCAGGACTCTCCATCACACATTATATCAACATGAAGCTGCCACCTTTCAACAATTCATGCTCGTATTTAAGCTCACAGTGACACCACTCATGAAGGATGGATGCCCAGTTCCCTTGTTTTATGTACTTCCAAACTTATTCCAACCAAGTTTTGTAAGGAGTGCAAGGTCAGAGCAAGAGTGAAAAAAAACAGGTCAGGTCCAAGCTGTTGCACCATTGTGTTGCAGTGGGGATACTGCAACACCAAGCCAGGAGGTTTCTGCATCTTATCTAGGTTGAAAAGACAAGATCAGAAAGACCTGAATTGTCTCTGAGTTTCAAGGGTCAGTGCTGCAAATATTTTTTTTCGTGTGTGAGAATTTGAAAATGGACAATATGTTCCAGCTCAGCCCTTTGGCAATAAAAAGGCATTTGAAAACTATAATGAGGATGTACTTTAAAATTACAGCTTCAAAACATGAATGCCAGGCATTATGGCTGAATCTTCCATTATCAGTCACAAAATAGTGGAAGATTCTGAATTTTCATTTCATGCCTCAAAACACACTAATATCCAGAAAAGTATTGCAGCACATGAAAATCATATCCAACATGAGACAGAATAGATCAGATCTCTCCTATTGCTCCAGCTTCTGAAATTCCCTTCTCCGTACTCCCTAGAGGATCTGTCTTCAAAATGCTGTCATTTGGCCTTCAAATTTGTCTTGGCATGAAAAAGAGCATTTAAATATGAAAACAAAGCAAAGTTTTGGTGCAAGCTGTGTCTTTGGTCGCAGCCCTCAGTTAGGAGCGAGGAGTGAAAGAGTTATTTTCATGCAAGAGATCTCAGATATTTGTCTGTGACCCCTCATGAAGAATGAATTGGTCGGCTCTTTTCAGTAATGACAAACACACCATTGCTCCCCCTTCTTTTGCCTCCCTCCTCACCTAGCTTCATCTGCATAAATATTAATACTGCAGCTCCTAATTAAATCCAGGAATATATTTACTTTCACAGATAAGCTACTTAAGCAAGACAAGAGGGGCCTCTCGTTTCTGTGAAACTTTGCAGCCTGTAACATGCAGCAGTTCTATCCAGGGTTATTGCTGCTCAGTAAATAATGGGAAAAGATGAGGAATATTTCTGAAATAGGTCAAGTACACTCCAAACATAAACATGCTAATAGGGAGAGATGTAAGAACAGTGTCAAATGTCAATGATCACCAAGTAGCTCCCGAATATATATTTACTGAATGCAATGCTTCTCTGCTGAACAGAGTTGACATAATGACATGCTCTTACAGGAAACTTTCCTGGTTATTTTATTAGAGGTGTTATGATTTATTTTTTTCCTGAAGTGCAACTAGAAAGTTCCTTCCCTCAGAAGACAGGTTCTTTGAATAATAATAATAATAATAATAATAATAATAATAATAATAATAATAATAAGGCAAACAATATCTGTTGTTCTCAGAATGGTTTGTATAAAGCAGCCAGCTCAGCTGTACTTCTCTCTACACCCAGCACAACAGAACAGCTTGACTAGTATTGACTGGGCTGTTATGTTTATGGGAGCACCACTGATGCTAAAGTCAAGATAAAATACCCCAACTGCAGCTTCTCTGCCCACAAGAACTTACTACTCTGTCAGGAGAAAAGTCTAGACTGATGTGACATGAGATCAGATAAATCCATGCTGTCTGTTCCTTATCCACTGCATGCACACAAGCAGTCTGGCTGATAACCTGTTACACTGTTTAAGCTACAACCAGCTAAAAAACACTGCCAGAGTGGACACCCATGTGGAACAGGCCATATTGAATGGGGGTTTATAGCCTATCTGGACTCTGGCATATTGCTGTTGGTGAGCTGGATGATGCATGACAGAGCAAACCAGGAGGGCTGTTATTTCAGTGTGGCTGTGGGCAAAGTTTAGCACCTGTACAGTTCCTTCTTCTCCTCCATGCCACTGCTTGTGGCTGATCAAAACACAGTGTGACATGCCAAAGAGAAAAACTCAGCCTCACTGTGAAATTAATAACCCAGGGCATCTTATACAAGACACATGAGCTAAGCCTGTCCCACTGCTCACTACCAGGAAGGTCTTCCTTGTGTTTACCTTCTGCAATTGCTTTAAAGCTGCCACATCTCAAGAGACCAATGAGAAAAAAACACCATGGGATTCGTTTGCTTTGGATCCTGTTCAAGTCAAAACCACAAAGATGGTCCATGACCAACTTTAGATCAGAGCTGATCAAACCCAGGAATAGTCAGACCTTGGGGGAGGTTCTTAGGGAAGGGACAGAGCAGCTTGAATTCAGAGGAGAAGAACAGCCACAAAAAGTGGATCTGAAATCTAGAAAACTTAATATGAGAAATGGTTGAAAATGAATGGGTTTGTTCAGTCTAAGAAGTGCAAAGAGGACCCAGTGTGACAGTCCATAAACCCCTGAGTGAGAAGAAGGACGTTATAGGAGTGTCTCCTATGGGAAGGACAGAAAGACTCTTATCCTTGAGCTGAAGCAAAGGTGGGGTGACATTAGACATCACAGGGAAACTTATTCAATGAGAACAGTCAAAAGAACTTTTGAAAGTTGTTCAAAAGACAAGGGAGCACTGGAAGAGGTTGTTGATGGAGTTTATGGTACCTCCATCATTAGGGAGTTTTAAGAATAGGTTTGATGTGCAAGTGTCAGCAATGGCTTAGGTCTGGCTGTTTAGGTCCTGGATGAGGAGGAAAAACCAATACCTTCTCAAGGTCCTTTCCCGCTCTGTCTTCTAGGATTTGTTAATTCAATCACATATAAAATTCACTGGACACATTTTCTCAGACACACTCGTGATTCAGACTCTGGTCTTGGGACAAGGCCTTACTCAAGTCTCACAGAAAAAGCACCCAAGTTCAATCACTTTCAACTCCAACCCCCTTTGATGCACTGGAGATGGTTTCATAAATCAAAGCAGGGATGAGGAGATTTCTTATCCTAGTAAATCAAATACAGAGTGGGGACCAGGGCTACAACATGGACATCCAAACTGCTCCTGGCCCCAAGATATTATATCTAACTGTTGGCCAGGGGCCTCTCTGCAACACTACCATGTCAGCAGCTATTGTGGAGGAACACATGAGGGTTTTTTGAGCCGGGAGGCCTTTCAAGGATCTTTATTTTATCTAAATAGGGACAAAGAGCTTGTGCAGTGCCAGCGCTGCCCCACTGGAGTCAAAAGGCATTTCTGTTCAAACACCAATGGCTCGAGGCCTGAAGATGTGCAGCTCCAGCAAGAAGGACCCGGGAGACGACAGTCTGTTCCTGCCAAGCAGCAACGTGGCTGTTTATCCAGAGGAACAGCACTCTATGTGAACGATGGTAGGTTTATTTTGCAGTCAGCGTCACAAATTATGGCGCTTTTCCATCTATTGTCCTATATGCTAAGTAAACATCATAAACCATTCAGTGCTATGTGCTTCTGAAAATCGTAACGCAAGAGTTTTACCATCAAGGAACAATGAAAGGGCAAACGAGGAAGTCAATCCATGTAAGTCAGCTTTGTTTTCCATATGACAGAGTGGTGTATAACTTGTTTTCTCCTCTCATGTCTTTTATGGTGGTTTTTTTTAAAGCTACTATGCTGCGTTACACGGCTCCATTCATAAAATTAAATTCTACGGGGCAGGAAATCATTCCCTTTTTCATGATCGTATCGTCTGAACCCATGCTGCAGGCAACAGGGAGAAATTACTACTCCTGATGCACATTTAAGGAGTTTCTTCTGCTGCACGGTTCCCACATCAATAAGAAATGCTGCACATGCAGCAAGGCAAAAAGCCACTGGGTAGGCTGAAATGGTTTCTGTGTGTGCGGTTGGGTTTAATTTAAAGATGTGCAGATAGAGTTTTCACTCAGCGCGCGGTATTCATTAGTGCGAGGCAGCAAACTTGCCTGGAGATCTGAAGGCCCCAGAAATCAAGCTGTGGGCGGGAAGTGATTGGAAAGGTTTAAAGGGTGATGATTTGATAATTCCCCTAGTCCAGAAGCCTGCAGAGAACACACACATACAGAGTCTGGTCTAGAGATGCCCCATATCCCAACTGCCTTGGATGCAGGTACTGCACGACCATGCATTGGTCCGTATGGATATACTGACATGGAATGGATCAGCCTAGGGGCATCCCAGGCAGGGATATCCACAGACAGAGTCAGGTCCCACAGCTGACTACTGAAAACTAGAGAGATAGCTTTTTAATACATAACAGCAGTTTGAAAATGAGGGGATGAAAGATAACACCCATTCCTATATGACACCACAACTCCTTCTGGGTTTGCCTTCATAAATTTACAATGCTCAGATCCTGCTTGGATGAGGCTGGCAGCCCAGGTGGGACCAGCCTGCAGGTCTGCCTGAGGATCACCAGTGCAGCTTCCCCACCATGGCACTGGCACATCCCTGGCAGCGCTGCTGTGCTGATGCAAAGACGACCAAATAACCTCCCACCCCACTGTGTAAAAGGGAGCTGGCAGGCACTGCTGCAGCAAACACTGTTGGGAGCAAGTGGTGGGGCCAGTTCCAGAATGTAACTGCAGAGATTATTTCTCATTTGGTACCCTTTCTTAAGACAGCATATTACACTATATTAAAAAAATAGAACCAGCAAGTCCTTTATCTTTCAGGTCTGCTCGTTTACTATGACTGAGTCAATCTTATGTTGTTTATACCATACATTGAATGTATCTATACATGCACAGCTGAAAATCTTAATTCTTGAGAGTCACTGTAGGATGAAGCATACTTTAAAAGCCATTATTATATTTATTAAGCCATTTATTATATTTAAAGCCATTATTATATTTATTAAGCCATTTATTATATCTAAGATATGCTTATACGTGCACATCTCTCACCATCCTGCAAAATATACATACAGTTTGCTCTTAATCATTTATCTACCTGATATAGCTGAGAAAGGGACCATAATTATTCAACTTCCTAAGCATCCTCTTGGCTTTTCCAGGTGGTGAATATCCCACCAGGCAGAGCATGCACATAGCACCTGTCTGGCAGTCCAGGTTCTGCCCCAGCACAGGGTACTGACATATCTGACCCTCTTCTACAAAAAACACTTGGGCACTGCACTCACTGAGCCCCACTGGCCCCAAGTGGATGAAGCAATGTCTTTAATACTTTCTTCTCCCCGTGACCAGCAAAACATCTGCTGTGCCACAAGTGTTTTGCTGAACTGTTCCTCAAAGCCTTGTGA
The DNA here is from genome assembly GCF_041296385.1 of Aphelocoma coerulescens. NCBI lineage: Eukaryota > Metazoa > Chordata > Aves > Passeriformes > Corvidae > Aphelocoma > Aphelocoma coerulescens. Next base: position 25,061,696 of record NC_091022.1, on the reverse strand, counting down.
AAAAATGCGCATATTAATAAAATGATGACGAAACCCCTCCAGCAGGGTTTGGGCTTGCCACCATTTAATCCAGCCTTAAAACCCCAGTTAACTTAAAGGGAGCAAGATCCAGCCCCAAAGGGAAGGGTGGAAGAAAGAGGGGGAAAGAGGGGGAAAGAGGAGGAAAGAGGGGGAAAGAGGGGGAATGTTCTTTGTGCTTGGATGTGGGAGTGCAGGGGTGGGAAGGGGTGCACAGATACTTCCCTAGATAGGAAAAAATCAAAAATGAAGTGTAGAAAGTGAGCAAAGCTCTTCTGCATTCCCACTGCACCAACCTTTGCTGTAAATACGAAGGGCAAAGCACAGACCTGGTAGAAGCAGCTGAAATATTTGTAACATGGAAGACACAGTCCCCAGCTCCCTGCACCCCTTCCCTCCCTACTCATCTATGTGTCCCTAGGAGCTGAACAGAAATTTTTTCAGCACTTTTACTCCTCTGTCTCTCCTGGAAAGTCCCCCATAGGTGCAGGGGGCTCTTGGATGGATCTCTTCCGGTGCTGTGAGCCCCGCTGCTCCCCACGGCTCTGAGCATGGGGATTCCTGCAGCTGCTGTCCCTGTCCTCCTGAAACCCAAACACGACGCTGACAGCCGGGTTTTAATCACGAAAGGACCGATAACCATCAAACACTGCTAATTTCCAACAAATTATCTAATCCAGATGCTTGCCGGATTTGAGTAAACACTGCACCCAACAGGATCATAAAGCAAATAAGCACAAAGCGGTTTAGGGTTTCAGCCCTCCCCTCCCTTAGCCTGGGACCCTCGAATGGGGAAAAATGCAAATCAGGTGATCCAGCGCTTGTGTTTGAAACCAGATGGGTTCCCATGGGATCACATAAAAGTTTGTTCCGTCGTGCCCCTTCCGTGTGCAGAGCAGCCAGGCAGGGCCCTGCGCAGGGCGCTGGCACTGGGGGCACGGGTGGCTGCGGGACAGCCGGTGCTCCGGGCGGGAAGGGCGACAGCCCAGACTGCTCTTGGCAGGGGCACTGATGGCTGAGAACGCCGCAGCTGGGAGGCATTTAGGGATGTTGCCGCCTCCCGGTGAGCGGAGGAGCTTTGTAAAACCCAGTGGGGACCCCGATTCAGCCCCTCTCGCCCTCCCACGCGGGGAGATGCTCGGCCCCTGAGCTGCGGCACAGCTGTCCCGCAGCGCGCACCCAGCTGCACGGGCTGACACCCGCGGCACCGCCCCAGCGGGACGAGAGGCCGGCGTGCAGATGGAAAAGGGATGGAAAGCATCTCCGGCCGGCGTGGTTTGGCCGTACAGGCGGCTGCCTGCAAACTGCCTGCCCGGGGAGGAAGGCATGGGACTGTTCTGCTGGACCCGCGGGCTCGGAGTGCCCCTGGAATCACCCCAGATCATTCTCTAAGGCAGAGTAGAATTTAAAGTTTATGTCTTCGTAGAGAAGTGCACACGCAAGTACGAGCAGAGAACCGTGTTTTCGGCAGTTTGAATTGGTTTGGAAAATGCTTAATAGGTTCAATTCTGCCTCAGGACAAGAGGTAGATCCTATTTCATGTAGGAGCCCTCTCAGACATCAATTTTGCAAGGGCTGTGACCTGGAGAGATACACAAGGGTACATGTACACACACACAAAATGTGTGTATACGCACACAGACACACACAATTACACTTTTTTTCCCCCTCCTGCTGCACCAGCCTGCTTTCTTGTGTAATTCTCCTACAGGATCACACATAAGATATTCCTCTAAAGAACAGACATATATCCTACTGCCATACAATATTTTTGGATGTACACATATGCCTTTTGTACAGTGTGTAGGCAGAGGATATATTTAAATAAACACTGCATACAGCCATGGACCAATCCTGTATGAATGCACATGGCACAGCCATGGTCTGCCAAGTCTGGAGACTCATGTAAATAAAGGATTTATTTTACAAATTTCCTTACACACAAACACAGACACACCAAACACACTGGAAACATATGGGATGGAAAACATTCTTTTGCATAAGTCTGCAATATTGGATTCAAAGATACAATTACCCGGAGGTTAAGTAAGCTTTGAACAAGGAGGGGAAAAATGTAGCATGTCTGAGCAGGCCTTCTGGTGAAAACGGGGAAATGGCACCTCCCCACTTATAGCGTATTGGCTATTCTGTTTCAAATTGGGAAAAAAAATTGTTTTCCCAATTCCATAAACAACAGCCATCCTTCTTTCAGCAATTCATGGTGGTCCTCGTTCACAAATGTTCATTAAAAAAATAGCCCCAACTATTTGCCTTCCCAGCCTTTTTTTGCTCCATGAAGAAATAAACCAGTCATGTTGCCTGTTCCTGAGAACTTTCCATCTTCCCCCTTTGCAATTAAAGCTGATCTCTCCTTGCAGTTTCACTCCCCTCTGCTCCCCCTCCACCTCCCTGTCTGTCTAATCTCCCGTTCCCCTCCAAGTGTGTTATTTGGTTTTGGAATTATGTCTATTTACTCGGGGTGGAAGTTGCACAACGGATGTGTTTATGCGAGAAAATTATATCACTGACAAATGCTGATTGGCATGTGGACATTGGGAGAGAAAACTACAGAGGACGTTTTCATCAGCTTGGAATAACACAATGATTGTGTTTTCAGCGGAGCTAATGGATCACATACTCCTGCTCACTCTGATAGCTGTTTACACAAAGGACGGCTTCCCAGATGCAGCCAAAAAAGAAAAAAAAAAAGGAGGAAAAAAAAGCTTAGAATAAGAAAACCCGCCCCAGCAAACACAGTAATAATAGTAATAATGGGCGATCAGGGATAATCCTTCGGAGGCAGATCATGGCTCTAATTCTTATCTGCACTTAGATCCCTTCACACGGTGCTGCTGGGGAAAGGGGCGTTGAAGTGGATGCAAATGATCAGGTTGGGTGTAGAGAGGTCTTCACCCTGCCTGGTGAGATGAGGAGGATGCCTTTACTCTGGCTCTGTGCCAGCTGAGGTGCCACAGGGTGCGGGTGCTCCCTGGTCCCACCGTGTCTGTGGCAGTCTCTGGCTTGAGGAGGAGGATTCCTGATGATGGAAATTTTAGTGTTTGGGGTAGGGCAGGGAACTTGTTCTTTTGTCTTCTGCATGAGCAAGGAGAAAGTTGGATTTTTAGCACAGAAAGATGCTAACGCAGATCATCTGGTCGGTGTGCACTCATTCTGCTTTGAAACAAAATTAAGGAAAGCTACAGAAAGGTAGGTGGTCAAGGGAATCAGAGTTCCCTCCCCACCCCAAAGCCCCCTCATCATGCACACATTTGACCTTCTCTAGAGCTCACCTATTTCTCATGCAAATATGTCTATCAGGGAACAATGCTCCCAGCCCAGGAAAAACACTTTACACGAGCTTTCATCACTCATAGCCAGGCTCTGCCCAACGACATCGAGGGATAGAAATACACAATTTTCTCAAACGCTTTTGGGAGATCAGATCTGCAACATCCATTTTATCTGTCTCTCTCCATATTTTCCCTTCTCTCCTCTTTTCTAAGCAAAGAGCTCATTCATCTAAAAATCAAACAAATGACTTGCTGGAATCCAGACTGTTCATCTACAGCATGCTCCCAATTTCACATATATTCGTGCCTTTGAGAAATCTAAATCTGCCACATGCTGTCCGGGGAAGCGTGGCTGATTTTGCTCTTTATTGCTTCTTACATGCCTCGGTGTTTAAAGAAGACCCCTCTTTTGAACAGCAGCTTACAATCTGATAATATTTCTCTTTGAAAAGTCAACATACTATCATTGTTTCAAATTCAATTATACAGCCGGTTCTCTCTCTGTGGTATGCAAGCACTATATTTAGGTTATATTAAATTATGTTTTAATAACATCCGCTGGATTTTTTTATCCACCTCAGCCTTTAAAACTCTTATTCCCTCCAAAGGAGAGGGGGGAGCAGTTTATTAATGCATCACTTCAGAATTGTTTTTTAATTGGAAACATTTTGCGGAGAAAAGACCATTAATAAAATTCGATTCCAAATCAAACTTCTCTGTGTATGTTATTTTTACTCTGCAGTCAAATGCTTTTATTAGATTTAAAACTTTCACTGTTCTTTTTTATCTCTAGCTGTATAATGTTCTGCAATAAAAAATAAAGGGCCTAGCGACTCCAAAGTCTGGCAAAATAATATACTTTTTTGGATGTCTGTGTATGTTGCCAATTAGTTTTGCTGTAAATACAGACCTCCATCCATCATCAGTCTCTGGGTGGCTATAAGAGATCTAATTTGTTTCAGATGCCTTGTGCTTGCCGAGCTATTCACCAACTCTGCTGACCTGCTGCGAAGACCAAAAGCTGCAGAAGGATGACTGACAAGGGAAACTGCAGAAAGACCTATATATTTAGGGATGGATCCTGCCTCCCAAATGGGGAAGGAAGCTTTTCCCCCCTCTCTCCTCCCTTTCTCTCCTCTTTTCAGAAGCCTGAAGCTTTGGAAACGAACTCAGAGGCGTAAGACCTGCGCTAGGGAGGCTATGACAGGGTAATGGAAAACTCTCCTCCTCAATCCATTCTCCCACCTCCCCACTCCTCCTTTTACAAGCCATGCTTCAAGCCTCCCGTTCCCTAGGAATTTTATGAATGCCTGAGCCCAGCCAAAATAAACTCGTAAAGAAAAAGTTTCAAAGAGAGGTCAGAGACCCATAGAGCAAGTGCGAACCGGTAAATATCAAACCCTGGGCCAAAAGGCATCGCCCAGGAGCCCTGTGGCCATCCACAGTTTGCCAACCTAAAGTGTATTTGATTCTCTAGCTGCCACACCCGGGTCCCACCGGCTTTTTTTCCCTCCCCATGGGCATCCCACAGTCCCCAGGAACTCCCCAGGAGGCAGCAGAACTCAAGATGGAAGAATGTGGGGAGACCTTTTCCTCCTGAGAGTTTTATGCTGGGGAGGGTCAGACCAGAGCCATCAGCCTGGGGGCTCATTGGAAACAGCCAGAAACATCCGTCTATGTGGATTTTCCACAGACAATGGGATTCCCACTAACTGCATGGTTTGTGTCTCTGTGTGTGTGTGAAACACATCCATTTTTTTTTCTATAGAAATTAATTTCTATAGGAAACATTCCTTTTTATTTAGAGTGAATTAAAAAAACACCAAGAAACCAAAAAAGCACAAACAGAAAAGAAGTTTGCCTGACTTAAAAAATGCAAATTTCCCAGTCAAGCAGTGAAACCCTCATGACGCCTGATGCCAGTGGCAGTTTATTTATCCTCCTATTCTCACCTCTCTCATGGGGCTCAGCAGTACCAGGCTGACACACAACCCTGGCTGCTCGCTTACTGCCATGGATGGGGCTTGGTTTCTTGCCTGCAGCAGCACCAGCGCAGGAGCTGCTTCTGAACTGCCCCCACAAATCTCACAGCCCAGATCTCTCACCCCAGCCTCGGTTTGGGCACTCACACTGGAGAAGGGAGATGGTGTTTGCAGTTCACACCTCATCCTGGAGAGGCTCAGACTCATGGCCCCCCAAGGAATATGAGCAGGGATAGGGTGGGAGCATCCTGAGCCCTCTCTCCATGTGGTCCTGTAGGAGGCAGCTCAAAAGCTGCTGGGAATAAGGGCTCAAACGAGGGGGTTTGGCTTCACTGCATCTGCTCAAGGGTGCTGCAGAGGGGTCCTGGGTGCTGATCACTGCTGCAGAGGGGTCCTGGGTGCTGATCACTGCTGCAGTTGCTAAAAAAGTTACTGGATTATAAGACATAGTCAGAAAAGTTACTGGATTACAAGACATAGTAGAAACACTTCTTGGAGCTGAGACCAGAATAGCTGAGAAGGAGACAGAGCAAGGATCCTGCAAAAGACAACAGCTGGGAGAGCGTAATGGTTGCCTCCTCATGCTCTTACTCTTGTTTTCTCAGCATCAGGCACTCCCACGGTGTGGGCTCTTCCACAAAATCCTTTCCCCTGCCTGTTTTACACTTCTGCTCCAGGGATATTTTTGTGAGCTCAGGGGTCTGGAGCACTCATGCATGAGCATGCACAGATCATCCCTGAGGGATCCAAAACTCATCCCAGATCAGGAAGCCCTGGGCAGGGATTTCCTGAGCAGCAGCAGTTGGTCTGAACCAGCAACGGGCAGCTCTTTCTGTGGCCACACAGGGAAGAAGCCAGGGAAAATGATCTGTCAGAAAATTAATCCAGATACAAAGGGTGGGGTTTAGGGGTGCATCCACCAGAAGAAAGGGCTGGGAATGCTTAAATTATGATATTTGAAGAAAATAAAACAGCCTGTAATAGCACAGAATCAGCTTTGACTATGAGAAAGGTCTATTAGCACCTTATTGTGTCCAAGGCTAAAATGCTAAAATTGCTTTGTGGAAAAGGTGTTGGAGGGGAAAGGCTGAACAGCCAAACCACACCAAAACGGTGGAAGAGGTTTCCCCCATCTCTCCCAGATGCTCTCCTGCCTTGGCAGGCATAGGGAGCCACAGGAAGAGTGGTGTAACCACAGTGGGGGACACTACCAGAGACCCACCTTCACTGGCAGCACAAGCCAGGCTGGGCATCCTGAGGGGACCATCTGAGCCCTCAGCACATGGCCAGAGGCTGCGGGGGCAGCTGGGAACACTCATGTCCTAAAGCTGCCAGTGCCACAGGCACCTATCCAGGTGATGGAGATAAATGTGAAAACATGATGCTGCTTTCCAAAAAGAGCATCATTATCCCAGGGCTTGGGGAGGGGAGTGAGGGGAGGACCCTTCCTTTGCAATTGCAGGGCATGCTTAATTTTCGTCATGTTGCAGGGGGGAATTACTTTTGCTCAAAACCATATGTAGAGCATCAACAAATGCACATCCTGTGAAGCTGGGCGTGTTGCAAGAGGGATTACAAGGCTGGCAATTTATAGCAGCTGCCTTAGTAGCCTCTTCTTCCACGCATTATTCTGTCAACATTGTATTTTCCTTGGAAAAACATCTACAGTAGTTTAAATCTCTTTACTGAAAACAGATCTACTACAGGTGCTTTAGAGTTCATCCACGGGATATGAGAAGGTTGAACGTCCCCAAGAAAGGGAAATTTATGTCAGTAATGACTAATTGATTTGCTTGCCTTTAAAATCCCTAATGTATTTTCACATTTTTCCCTGCCTTCTTTTTTACAGTGCTAATAAAAGAAGCTACATCATATATTTGCGTTATATGTGGGTTTATTCTGGGAAATCCATGCTTTTGCAATGTGTTTATGTTTTCCCTCATTTCCTTTTACCTTTCCTTTATAAAAGGGCTTGTTTTTATAGCAAATCAATAGGTTAAAGGTGAACATTAATGGAAAAAAAAGTGGGTTTGGAAAATATATGGTGAAAACAAGGCAGAACTAGAAACCAAATCTTTGTTCACTGGAAATTAAAGACACGCTTTGCTTATTGAAGAGGGATAAATGCAATATATTGTGGTAGAGCATAGTGAGAACTGCATGCTCCTCTCCAAAGGCTCCCAAACCCAGTCCCAATCCCCGAAGTCTCAAGAAATATTCTGATCCTCAAAAGGATGAGGAGAGGGGTTAGTGCATCTCTGTTGGGGGTCGTTTATGGAAAAGGTTCCTGCAAGATCCTTTGCAAAAATAAATATTTTTACTAAATCCCTGGAGCAGCTTACAATTCCCCCTGCTCACAATTACAATTTCCCCATTAGGAAACTTCCTTGAAAAACCCACTTTGGCTCAACTGGAATGTGTTTTTTCAACAAAGCTGAAACATTTTGATTTCAGCCTATTTTTTTTACTTTGCCCTGCAATCATTCATCATAGTCCGACTGAGGGTATTCAACAAGACAAAAATGGCAAAGTCACACACAGGAGTCAAATGTGCTGCTCTGAAAGTGACAGCCCATTTAATTTGGGCTGAAATATTGCTCGATTCTAGGGGAGGGATACAAAAGAAAACAGAGGCAATAGCAAAATTATTCCCTTAAACACAGCAATTTCCAAGACAGCAGAAAGTGGTTCCACCAAGGGTTTTGTTGATGTGGTCACAGTGTGCCAGCCTGTCCAGACATCTACCTGGAGATACACACAAAGGTCCTCTCCATGCCCTTCGAGGCCACTGGGAAGTTTTAACTGAATTTAACACACGATTCAGTGGTGGAGACAAAGGCACAAAACTGGCACAGACCTCTTTAAACCCCTGAGAGCCTTTGGTAGGGACACCAGCACAGAGAGGGGCACAGGAGGGCTTGAAGAGTCCTGTTGGGCCATATCCCATCACTGCACTGTGCCTCAGTTTCCATCAGTGCTCTGGTGCAAGCCACGGGAAAGGCCTTTTATAGCCTGTTTTGAGATTTACAAGGGATGTTGCATCACAATGTTGCTGAAAATATATGAGCACATCCTGGTTTCCAACTTCACACTGTTTACAGACAGGTATTACCAAGAAGGCTGCTAATACATCAAAGTAGAAAATTAAGTACCAAATTAGGGCTGTACTCAACCCCACTATACCAAGTAGAGGATAAAACTATTTACAAGACCACTTGGCAGGACATCAAGTAAGAAATTATGTTGCCTTTAAAGTAAATTCATTTCTATGAAGTTAATGTCATTCTGCTTACAAAATGTCCCTGCTAAACTTGCATTCCAATTTTAAAACAGGAATACTGAAGGACTACTCCATGAATCACTAAAAGGCCAGCTAGAAACAGAGGCATTCCTTTAAATTAGAAGAAGTATAGGAGAGCCTGGGCCTGAGAACACGAGGTCTCCATATGTCTCTATATGTGTCCATACATGCTCCCACATTCGATTTATAAACACCCTATGGAGCAGGGAACCTAACTTGCAAGCTGACAAAAGCTGTGGAGGTTACAGAATAGATGGCTGCCCATTTCCTCCTGGGATCCTACTGTCAAGATCTTCTGGGATGCAATTTGTTCTAAAATCAATTAATTTTTACAGGGACCACTCCCACTGAACCTTGCAATATCCATCCTCTGCCACTGTCTGCTGGAGTTATTGGCCTCAGGTCACGGGAGCTTTGGCACACCAAAGTATGTACATGGTGAATGTTGCTGGAAGCTATTATCCCTGGGAGCTCACAGGATCTGACAACCTGGGGATGTTGTTTCCACTGAGAACCAGAAATCACTTTCTGATCTGACTGATATTTGAAGAGGGGCCATCTGTGCTGCCCAAATTGATGTTGACAACTGTGTTTGATGTCTCTGTCTCAACTGGTAAAGAAAAATCACTGTTCTGTTTTCTTGGCTCTGCAATTTCTAACTTTGTGTCAGTGGAGAATAAGATGGGGAGTGATAGTGTGACACTGCAGGGAAAGTTGGATAAAATATTGGGGGAAAAGAACAACTCTTTTAAACAGGAAGAACTGTGAAACCTTTGGAAGAGGCTGTCTGGGGAGGCAGTGGTAGGATCTCTGGAACTTAGGGCCATTAAGAACAGGTTAAACAAACTTCTGAAAAAGAGTCTTAGGCAGAGTTTGGGGCAGGAAGTGGGCAAAGACAATCTCTGAAGGTCATTTCCAGCACTATTTCTGTTTCCAGTAATGCTCAAGTAACCTGTGGTGCTTTACATTGAGTGTCTTCCTTAGAAGGTGCTGACTTAAACTGCTGTCCAGAACTAATTAATTCAGACTCAAGGAGCTGGAATGGCCACACCAACCACATCACCTCCACTTAAGCTCAACTAAAGCACAAGAACCAGAACCACATCCAGAGTTCATGGAGGTCAGAAGAAATCTTCTCTTAGAGCAATGTCAAATATAAAATAGACTGAGTGATGAGAAAGTATCTCAGAAGCGGAAAATCCAGAGGGTTTATTTTTAATTGTTGCGTTAGGTTTCAACATAAATCAGAATATCAGGTGCATGTTGGGGTACAGCTGCAGAATCACTTCTGTGATACAAGTTAATATAATTACTGGTGAACCACAGCAGTGAATTTCTTTGGAGTACCTGATATGAAACACAGACGTGCCTGGATTACCTCTTTCATCCTTGGGACTGTTTATAAAATCATTACAAAACCAATTACATAAATTCTAGATTTATAAAGGTTAATATTATCAAAGGATTCTCTGTCTTAGACCAGAGCAGGGAGAACCTGCCTTGGTTTAGATTAGTGAAGTCAGCGTCTCAAGATACCGAAGTGTTTTAACGCAGCTTTGGCAGCTGTTTGTGTTCAGTCCAGTCACCTTCAGCTATCTGAAAACTGAACATCTATTTGAAATGACTGCTCTAGACCCCCCACTAAAGGCAGTGGGAAAAGGAGAGCTCTTCATTCCTCCTTCAGCCGATGTCTGGGTAAGTCAGATGAACCATCCCATGGAGATACCACACTCACCATACAGGTTATAGAAGCCTAGATGACACAGGACATCTATTATCTATACCTCTGGCAGATGATATCCTGTCTTTAGGAATATTTCAAATGAATGGGTTAAATTGACCTGTGTAAAAGCCCTTTCTATCTCTGCACTTTATATCCAGGGCTCTGTTTCATGAGAAATTTGCTCTTTGACTTTCCTACAGAGAGCAAGGTAGAGCTCTGCCTGCTTTGGGTCTGCCATGCTGCACAGCCCTTGCTTTGAGGGGGTATGCTTTTCCAAGGCACCAGAAATCATTTGTAAAGGAAACACGGGGTTTGGTTGGGTTTTTTGCATTTCTGACAAATCAAGATATCAGATATGGTTGTTATTATTTAATAATGATAATAGCAACAATTTCTCAGATGTAAAAGTAATACAATAATGATAGGCTTCATGGAACATACAAAAAAAGACTAACAGATATAATCAGTTGCAGAAGGAACTGAAGAAAATCTGGGATATGAAAAGCAGAGTAACAACTGTTTGTGGTGAGCTGGGCTTTCATGATGGGGGTATCACAGCAGCAGCATAAAATGGAAACAGGGTCTACTGTAAAGCCGTGTGTCCTCCAGATGGCAACATTGATTGGTATTTCTAGAGGAGTTTGGGAGGAGCAATCTTTCTCTGGGATACATGGATCAGTCTTCAACACTGACTTGCATTAGTGCTGCCCTCAAGACCCCGGGCTGCGGCAAGAAAAGCTGATTTTTGACAGTATCCATGACAGTCAAAATGAGGAGGAAGAGTGGAAATCACTGCACAGCCTTCGGATTCAGCAGATCCAGGGGGAAAAAAAATAATTATGACACAACCATCAGGCAAAGCACAAAGAGGTATTTTAACCCCAACAATCAACCCCTAAGAAGGGATGACGATCATTAAAGACAAAAAAACACTGTGATCTTAAAGGTGCTTGAGTGCAACCAGTGCATTTCCCTCAGCATTTTGAGTCACCAGAACTGCTGGTACAAAGACCTCTCCCATTTTGCAACAGCACCCTGATCTTTTCAAGTCTTGAGATGATGAATTGACAACTGATGGATATCAGGGTAGGACCTAGAACTGCACTAGCAATGATATTTAGTGGTCTTCTGAGGCTTTTCATTGAGGATTTTGTAACCTTTCAGAAAGGAGATCAGGAGGATGAATTGTAGTTAAGTCTGAGATTTATATGCATTTGCCACAAGTTAATTCTAGTCCCTGAGCTGAAGCCAAGAGAAAATAAAGAAATTAATAAGACCTTTTGCTTTTATTAGCTTTACTAAGGTATAATTTTCTTTCCAGTGCACTGGAAATGCATACTATGAATTCTGCCTTGATTTTGTGATGACTATAATCTCTTAAAGTCCTGCTCTTAATCTGTTCAGGGTGCAGGGAGAGATGATGTTCAAATACCACACGAGCAGGGGATTCGGGGCCAAATGGCAGGCTGGTGTGAACTGGCTCAGGGCTGGTGACTGCAGAACAGTGTCACCCAGCAGGCTGGCAGCAGAATTCTGTCTCATTTTCTGGGTTGGAAAAGGTGATTAATATGGGCTCAAATCTTCCATATCATTGCAATTTAGAGAGAAGATAAAAACCCCAAGAAGTTCTATCACATTCTCACAATTTGTTTCTTTTTCATTATTTGCTAGTTCATGCTCAAAATTTCTTGAGGTTTTCATGACTCATGCGTTCTCTCTAATAATGTTGGCTATTAATGAAGGGTTTCCTGGAAAACAGACAAGTTCAAAGTTTCAAAACCCCTGCTTTCCATTGAAGTTTAATTTCTAGAAAAATTTTCCACTTTCAACAAGAATGAGACTGAAAAGCAGGGAACATTTTCCATTAAAGTCTGCAGAGAAATTTCCTTTAGTTTCTCAGAGAGGATTGCAGGGCTTGAAACAGCCTCCACTTTCACCACCACTGCCAGGACTAGAGCCAACATCATCTGCTTCCCTCTTCTGCCTTCAATCAGGCCGAAAAACCCCACCAAGTTCCCAATTTCTGTGCAATTATTTCTCCTTTGATGTCTTCACGTCTATCCAGGCTACTCATGATAGTCATGTTCCACTCCTCCGTTTTTTCAAAGTATATGGAGTTGCCTCCATCCACTTGGCCCTGCTGAAGGAGATTAGGCTAATCTTTGTCTGATGGGGGGTAGTTAACTAGGATTATTTTGTCCAGGGAAGAGCCAAGATGATGGACAATGACTTTATTCATCTCTGTAGCTCTCTAAAGTGTGGATACTTTTTCCACAGTTTCCAATCTGCTTCCCGTACATTTTCCATACTGAAGTCTCACCAACAGGTCTTGTTGCAGGACAAACAAAAATTCAGCTGAATATTTTTGTTTGTTTGTTTGTTTGTTAAGTCAGTCCTGTTCCAACTGATGTGAAAAAAACCCAAACTAAATAAAATACAAAATTCCACAGATTTTTGCATTGAGGTTTTTTAGGGGCACAGGACAAGAGCAGGACTTTGGTTTCTTTATCCACCAAAAAATCTCCAAACTACACTTTTTTTTTTCCCATATAGGTTTTGGTAAAGAAAAAAAAAATGGTCTGAATAAACATGCAGGATTTTTTTAAAACACCTTCAGATAAATTTTTAAAACATCAAGCCATGCTTTTACTGAACACCGAGGATGGCTGCAGAAAGCTTTGTCATTAATTACATTTTCATTGAAAATCCTCCAGCCCAGTGTGCTGGCTCAGAGCCATTCTCCTCTATGAGTAGTTTGTCACCAGGGTGAGCCTGAACCACACCACGGGTGACACGTGGCACCTTTGCCCACTGTTGGCACAACCCATGCACCAGCAGTGGGAGGACAAGGTTCATTTCCTCTGCCTGGGTCATACTCACCAAAACTGAGACACCATGACTTAACTCCACAGGATTATAGATAGGAATGGGTGTGAAAATCCTTCCTTATTTATCATCTGGTAAGAGCAAGGCTGACTTTGAAACCTGGCTGAAGTGCTCATGAACTAATACATGGGTGTTAGAAGGGGATCGCTGCCCTTTCAGGAGATGCAGACGACAGCAGACCCTTCTGATGAAGCCACAATGCTAAAATGCTAATCTGATGAATTCTAACTCTATGGCTCTGGTGTAAGAGGTTAGCAAAACACTTTCTGTGCCAAGAAGCTGTAAAATAAGCTTCATTTTAGATGCAATAGGGGAATATCTTCTTACTAATTGTACCAAGGTGTCTGCTGAATTAGCTGAGATATGATGTATCAGCAGTCACTGTAAAGTCTCTGTGTGAAACATCTAATAGACTCAAAGAAACCAGCGCTGGAAGAGACCCCAAGGCAGATCAGCTGTGCCTAAACCTAAACCAGGCTAAGTAGCGTTCACTCACACTGTACAAACCCCCGACTGAAAGGAGAAAAGCTGGGATAACATTTGATCCTATTAACTTCTGCCACGTCTGACTTCCACCAATGGTGTCATGCACAGCCCCCAGTTACCATCTTTGACTGCATCCACTGATGCTGGGATTGGTACAGATGCAAAGCAGAGACCAAAGCTCCATTATGACTTCACCTTTCCCAGTCTCTGTTCTAAAATCCATACAGAGAGAAGCGCCTGGAAATGCTGTTACATCTATTCTACAGGTGAGCGTGAAATGGCACAATTATCCCAGCAACTGTCCCATGGAGATATGATGGCCAATGCTTTCTGCATTTAAAAGAGTGATGAAAGATTCAGACCATGCCTGGTTTCTCTACAGCCCTGGAAACACGCAATCACAAGGTCCTAAGCAAGATCCAAACAGGACTCTGGCTTAAATCCCAATATCATATGGAAAGGAGCAACCTGGTCTGGTGGAAGGTGTCCCTGGCGAGGGCAGAGGGTTGGAACCAGATGATCTTTAAGGTTCCTTCCAACCCAAACCATTTTGTGGTTTTATGATCCAATCTGTGACGGAGGTGGGAGCGGAGCTCAGATATCCCAGCTCCCAGGTCTGTGTTGCTGCCAGTGGTGCTGAGCTCCTCTTGACATTTTGCTCCAACTCTGTTACAACACAGAGTGAGTTTTCATGCTCATATCTTGAAAATTTGAGTCTGGTTTGGAAGTGTGTGTGGCCCTTATCCTTTTGCTCTCTAAATATAGGGTCACGTCCAATATTCTGCCTCTGTCTTACTAGAAGTGATTTTATAACAGTGGATTATTCTACAATATGTTCATTTTTTCCCAGGCACCAGTAATAGGAGGTAATTTATACATCCAGTGGAAGCCAGAATTTCTTTTCAGTAATTTCTCCCAGTTATATTTATCAATAAGTATCTCTCAGCAAAATGCCAAATCTCGCAAGCATGTTTGGAAAGTCAAATATGTTTGTGTAATACAAACCTATGTCATGTCAGGAATTAGTTTGACTAATAGGTCTTTAATTAAATCCTTGTGGGGTCTTGGTGTTAATAATAGACCCAGTTTCCAAAAAGTTTAATTTATAAGATAAATTCACAAATATATCCGTCTAATAAATCTTTCCTACATCCAATATTTGTCCTAGAAACAATAACAGGACACATAATTTATTAGACTATTTCCTATTGCATTATAATGACTATGCTTGATACTTTAAATGTATCCTTCAGAGCCCTGGAATGACAGAGGCTATAACTAATGAAGATAAAGATTTCCAAGGCTCATTGATCCAGGAGAGACATACTTACTGTAACTTTCAGACCTATATGTAATCACAAAAATATTTCCCCAGAGAACACAAATTATAGATGACTCTAAAGCTGCCACTGGAGATATTTTGCAGAAACCACAACAGGAAATGTTTATTTTCTCAACCCGAATAACCTTTTCACAATCCAAATTATTTTGTCTTTTTGAGAAAATTACATTAATTCCCAATTAATTTTTTTCCTGCAACATATGTTACATTTATATAAATATCTCTATTTCTCTTCATTGTCTTTTCTTAAATCAGCTCCTTGATTTTTCACTTAAGTGGGCAGAGTGTAGGAAATGAAATGCCACCTAAAGTGTCTCCATTTCTCTTACCTTCCAGAACGCTTGGAATAGAGATGAGCACAGTATAATGTCAATTCTACCCTGGCATAAATGCATGAGAATCTTAATAGCAGCTAGGAGAACAAAAGTGACAGGTCTAAGATGTAGTTTCAGCAACCAGAAATGCCATTCTGGTATCTGTAAACACTTTTCAGGGAGTTAGACCTATCCCTAATTTACTGAGCTATCACCCCTCAAATTCAGAGAGGTCAGACAAAAATCTGCTCTTGCTGTTCTTTTCCTACAGCACATCTGATTGTAGCATTCTTCTCCTCCAGTTGCAGAGGTCCCAGGATTTGGTTCTTTAAAGTCTATTTGTTTTACTTAAATGATCAAAATATTTCTATTTTTTCATACTAAACAAGTCAGTTCCAGGTAAATCTAATGTGAGTCCATACGACTGGCATGGAAACTGCACAGGCCCATCCTCATGTGAATCCGTGGATGGCTTCATTTAATTCAGGCTGAAGTGGGAGGAAAAGGGGTGGAAGACAACAGCTGAGGAAAGAGATTTTTTATGTCTTGATCATGTTTGCTGGAAGGATTAGAAATGCTTGACTTATTTCTAATTGTACTGGATAGAATTCAGCTCTAACAGCCTTCTCAGCGTTGCTCTCTCTCAGTATAAGGTCTATGCAGGCACAGCCTTTGGGATGTGTGTCTGAGGTCAGGCAGCTGCTCTGACCCCAAAGGCTATTGAGCAGAAGGCAAGATAGCCACCCACTTCCTTGAGAGTTTGAGAAATAAAATGCACCAAAAAAGAAAACACCAGCTTGGGTTGCTGGTGATTTTTAGAAGAAAGTCTGATTTGCGACCTGTGGTTTGGCTCGCAGCGTTGTGTGCGCACGGGTTTCACAGCAGTGGAAATGAGGCACTTAGGAACCTTGGCTAGTGCTGGCCCGCTCTGGGCAGCTCTCCCCCAGGAAATCTCACATCTCCTCGCAGGCCCAAGCAGCACCTCTGCTCCAAAATCCTTTGCATGGTATTGCAGGCAGAGATCCTTGGGCAACAGCACAACTATTCAGCACTAAGGAGTGTTTTGAAAAGCGGGGGACAGAAATAAGTTGGTAAAGTTGTTTCCCAATGACTCCGAAAAGCCACGGTGTCTGAGGACTTGTACTCATCTCTAATCCAATGAGATGAGAGTGTAGTTGGCTATTCACACACAACAGGCACTAAGACCCCAGCACAGAGAAGATCAGTGTTTCTCTATCACACTTATTCATTTCTTGCTGCAAAGTACATCTCTACCCAGGAATGGAGGACCAAAATGAGACCAAGTCCCCTGCAATTGTGAAAGTGATAGAAATGCAAGATACAGAGCATTTCTGCTTCTGTTTCCCTGCTCATACACAGAGGAAGTAGCAAAACATTTCCCCCAAACTTGTAACAAGCTGCAGAAAAGACCCAAAGCCACAAACTACAACATAAACCAGGAGGAGAGCAGGAAAGCTAACAGGCAGAGAGATGTCATGGGCTCCTGCAAGCAGCAAGGGAATTTGTTAGGTGCTAATTCCCGGGTGATCCTCAGCAGTGGGCTGTGCTACATGCTGCAGCTGGAGGCAAAGAAGAGGTGACAGGTCCCTGACTCTGTCATCTGATGAAAAACTTATGCCTGACCCTGAGCTTGATGATTTAGTGCCGGTTGTGTGAGCAGGACTCCCTGAACAGGCTCCAGAGAAAATGCTAACACCAGCTGGAGCGCCAACACAACCAGCTCTGCATCCTGCCTCTGGCTGGGGCCAACTTCCAGAGCTCCAGAAGAAGGTAAAGAAAACTTTCAGAAGCCAAGTTACGTAACATTTACACAACGTTATAAACTAACATAGCTCTGGTTTGTTTTTTTGTTCCCATGAACATGATATGACTCAATGGAAACTACTCTGCGGGAAATAGGCGGCCCATTCTGAATCCTAAGCTTCCAGAAATAAGATACTCTCTAAAGAATTTGGAAACAGCATACCTGTTGGAGGGATGAGCCCAGCTCAAGACCCTGAGCTGAAGAAACCTGGAATTTGGGAACAGTTGAAAAAAAACCCAACCTGCCTCTGGTCTGGCCGTTGCAATTATGGCAGCACTGGACTGGATCCAAACCATGCATCTACGTAAGCTGTGTGTCAATATAACAGCATTCATGTTTACTTTGAAACAAAACAGAATAACCTTATAGTGAGAAATGGTTTTTTTCCTTCTTTCTGAGTATTTCTTAATGTTTGTACCAGCATTCCTTAAATCCCGTTTCAATTGCTACTGATAATCCTAAAGCAGTGTTTGAAATCTGTCTCTGAATTTCAGGGTGTGAAGCCAAGTCGAATCTCTTGTCTCCCCATCAGCTCTCCTGACAAGGATAAAGAAGGACAAAATGTTATGCAGGGTTGTTGATGGAGGTGAAAGTTGGTGGCTGCCAAAGATGGTTTCTGGAAACAGCGCAAACCTTTCACTGAAACCTCACTGGCATGCAAGACAATCTTTGCTTTTTACTAGCAGGCCCAAAACTAACATTTTCATAATAATTTTCCAGTATCAAAGTGATAGTTTTTATCCAAGACAGCTGAATACTACAGAACTGTGTAACAACAATTCAGTGCCAAACATATGCTATGTATATATTTTAACACCTTTGATAATAATAAAAAATGCATGTTCCTAGCAGTTTTCTCAACTTTCATTCAATAACAACATCCTCGAGTTGATGCTTTTTGTTTTCCTTTCATATTATTACGAACCTGTGTTTAATTCTCAGTGCCAGCTTGGCTTTTTAACCTCTCTTTCTACATTCCACTAGTAATGTCTGATTAAGAAATTAGCCTTTCAAGTGCTATAAAAAAATCCAAGAAATACAGTAACACAATACCATGGAAAACTGATATAATCTTTTCAAAACTATAAAAATTGGTCACCCAAAGGAACATCTGCATGGTAAAAATTTTAAACAAACTGGAAGGGAATCAGATAACTCATAAAGAACCAAGCAGCTAGAAGAGCCATTGGTCGTTTACATATTTTGCTGTCATCCTGACTTGGAGAAGACTATCATTTTGAAGCACGTTTCTTCAGTTTTAGTTACCAGCATCTGGAACGAATTCCAGGATGGAACACTGAAAGTTTTTAAAAGGAAACTCAACCTTACAATAATTATTCCTTAAATCATTAATATGGTGAAAGTGCCAGATGTAAAAATATGAACAAAATAAAGTAAAATATGCTCCCAAGTATCACTCAAATCCCTAATGTACATCTGTCTGTTTTCTCAGTTCATTAATATCTGTTGTAGTCTCAGATATTTTCTTCTATGTAAAAATTTCCACTTGCTTGTTATGTCTTCTGTCTTGCATTAGAGTTATTGCTTTCCCTCTCAGGATAACTGTCTGTGTATATTGAGGGACTGTGGGTCTACTGTAATACAGGCTTTCCTCCAGTAAGAGATAACAAGATGTTCATCTTTTATCCAACAGCATGGGAAGCTTTTGGTTTGATGGATGTTCAAGAGGAACATCATCCTGAAAGAGTGGTTTTGTGATGGCACCAGGGCTTGGCCAGCACACAATTCCTGACAGGGCCCAGGTTTCATTCACAGACACAAGATAGGAGAGACACAAGTGTTAGGGATTGCTGTGCTTGGGAGAGGACCAGGAACCCAAAGACCAGGCTATTCTGTCCTACCTTCACTCTCTGTTCACACTTTCAAAGCAGCAGGATGAAGGCAGCAGAGGGAGGGCCAACATCACTGTAGATTAATACAAGATAATTTGATGGTCTGTTCTTTTCAGGATGATGATGCAAATCACAAGGCCAAAATCAAATTTCCTCTTTGTAAGTGAACCCACTGGACGTGCAGTGCAGTTCAGCAAAGAGCTGCTCTTAAATCACTCAGGAGAACCCAATTCATTGATAACTCCTGGAACACCTAACTAGATCCCACCAAAGCCCCAGGCATTCATTTATTTCCACTAAGCCCTCCCTCCATCCCTCCACAAAGATGTCTCCTCAGAGCTCCACTGAGAACCCTCAGCACCGCCAAGCGTTTTTGCAGATTAATGCTTGTCTGAATGTTACTAATTAGGACAGGCGACTATATAATGAGATGCTTACAAAGTTTATTCATCACTAAAAATAAATGTTAAGCATCTGGTTTGCAGGCTATTCCCATGTGCCACTCAGGTCCACGTGCTGTAGAGCCAGATGGAGCTGGAGGGACACCAATCACAGCGCAGAGGGATTACATGTCTTAAAACCATGGTTAACTTAAATAAGCAAGTTGCCATCCCTCCATAAATCCCACATCTACCACCAGACATGTG
Organism: Aphelocoma coerulescens; assembly: GCF_041296385.1. Taxonomy (NCBI): domain Eukaryota; kingdom Metazoa; phylum Chordata; class Aves; order Passeriformes; family Corvidae; genus Aphelocoma; species Aphelocoma coerulescens. The sequence continues at coordinate 25,042,029 of NC_091022.1, read as the reverse complement.
ACAAGGCTATTGCACAGGGCTTTCTAGCTCAGACTCCCCTGCTCCAGTGGGGCAGAGGAGAAAGTTGGCCGCCCGTGGCCAGAGCCGTCTCTCCCTTGTACAAAGCCCACTTGTCAGCAAAGCCACTCTGTTGGTGACCAGCTGAAAAGAAAGCCCTGATGAGTCACAAAGCAGAAAACCATCAAATGGGGCCATGCTAAGTAAACTCTCCTTCTGTCCCAGGCAGTGGTGGAAATGACTCATCTCCTTTACAAAGCTTGGGGGAGAGTTTCTCTCTGCCATGTTGACCAAATGTTAAGTGTGTTTCTCAAGAGGGTTTTTGCAGTGAAACCATTGGTGGTGTTTGTTTACAAGCCCCATTTTAATTACTCAGCGTAGCAACAGATCTGAACAAGGACACTGTGTTTCCTGAAAGCGTTTTTTAGCCTGTGTACAGGCTGACAGAGAAGGTGGGATTGACAGGTGGATACTTCATTTTCTCGTTTTGTCCCTGAGGAATGCTGTGGAAGAAGCAGCACTTTTCTGCTGTCATGGGCTTCATGTTGACTGGGAAAGCAAGACCTGGGACATCCCAGGCTCTGGGGAAGGGAGGTCATGCCTCATCCAAGTGAAGAGGAAGGGAAGTGAAACCACCCAATCCAATATCAGCAGAGAGAAGGAAACAAGGTGGGTTTTCCCAGAGCTGGCTGAGTCAGACTCTCTAGAAAAGAGGAATATTTAAACTCTATTTCTGGTTTTTAATGGTCTTAAAGGCTTCTTGTAGGTTAGGAGCCTTGTTTTGCTGAGCACTGCTGAGCACAAATAAAGAAGCAGATTTCTTGTTGTGCTCCAAGAGCCTGCCATCCAAGGAAACAATGTGCAAAGGCAGAACGGATAGAGGGGATGACTTTAACCATGAAGGCAATTTTTCTGCACTTGAGGTTTGTTCCTAGAAAAAAGTACAAGGTGATCAATTCATATTTGGACTTGTAGTACCCCAAAATTCTAAGCTTTTGGATTCATGGGGGTTTTTAATTTGGTACCTTATATTGCTAAGGGGACCTAATCAAGTATGGTACTTCCAGGAATCACCAAGTACAAGTACACTATGTAGATGAAACCATTACCGTAAGAAAAATAATCCTTTCCTCCGAAATGAGAAATCCATAAAGAAATCTGAGAGGTCTTTAAACCAGCAGTGAACCTTTCAGTTGCCTATTATCTGAACACTGTTAAGTGTTGAGCTCCGACACATCTACCAGTTCCAAAACATGAAATGACTGGACGGACAGAGTAAGATTTTCAACCTGTCTGACCCCCTGAAATATAAAGTTTCTCAGAGAAACTGTGGCACAGAAGCAGCTCACAGTGCTCCAACCTTGGACAACAGCAAGTCCAACCACAAGACACAAAGCTGCAGGACATACGACTCCTGAGGCCCCAGGGCTCACTGAGCAGGCTGATGCTACATGTTCCAGACTTCCTTTCCATCTGCTGCCACCCCCTGCCCTCAGAACCCTTGATGTGGGGTGGAGCACATAGGAAGAGCTGCCCAAGGCCGTGGTGAATGTGATCCCCACACGCCTGTGGGGTGATAAGCAGAGGCACAGCAGAGTGTCAGGAAGGATGGGTTTGTGGTTATGTGGTTCGCCCACGGCCAAGAAAATCAATCTCCACCATAACATTTTTGCTTTGTTGGAAGCAAGACCTTTCATGTGGCTGTAAGGCTCTGAGAGCAGGAGGCAGCTTGGTGCTGTGCTGGTGAGAGCTGGATAGCCGGGATCCATGGAGATCCAGACAGGCACACAGAGGACAGTAACAATTTGATCAAATTTCAGTGTGTTAGAGCCAGGTTAGACAAAAGAGAATGGATTATGGAAAGTTAGAGCAAAGCTCTAACTCCAGGAGGTTTAGTAACAGTGGATCAAAGGTGTCCATCTCAGAAGGGAAAGGCACTTGAACACATTTTTGTTATGGACACTATCTCCAGCTACATGGAATCGCTGGAGACTTATTTCCACATCATCCAGTGCAGAAAGAGAAGCCAAGGAAAACCAGACTTGGAAGGCAGAGAACAGCCCAGATCATGGGTCTTGTGGGGCAAAGCATGAGCAGGTGGGAGGACACTTGCCAAACTAAACCCAGGTCTTCCTGCCGTAGGGAGGTTGGTAGAAAGGTTCAATCAATGCCTGAAGAGACAGGTGGAATTCTCATGGCCCGTCCGACCAGAAAGGACCAAACTGCTTTCATACACAGACCCAGGATTACAAGGAACTATCCATCTACAGCCTCTATAATGGTTTAGTACAGCTGGAACAAGCCTGAATGTACTACTGAAGAATGGATTCAGGGGAGGTGAGCTATAGGATGCTGCCTTGGAGTGCTTGGCAGGATTAATCCATGATTCCCCAAGGTACAGTGTAGGTTGGTAAAGCGTGGAGAGTAAATAAAACTGCTGATGCAAATGAGGACTGGCCAAATGAGAAGTCTATTAAGTAACAGACATAATGTACCCACTTGCCTGTGTTCTATTTCCAGTATATTTCCTATATTCAGTATGCATCTTATATTGCACCCTGGCAAATGGCACATACATGTATCTCCACAGAGTAGAGCTAAGGTAGGAGTGCAGGCTCAGTAACAACTCCTCGTTGGTGCTTCAGGTGGGATGTTCCCTATTCTGGCTTGGAAGCATAGAATCATGGAATGGTTTGGATTGGAAGGGACCTCAGAGACCATTTAGTTCCAATTCCTCCAGTCATGGGCAGGGCCACCTTCCACAAGACCAGGTTGCTCACAGCCCCATCCAGCCTGGCCTTGAGCACTTCCAGGGATGGGACATCTACAAGTTTTCTGGGCAACCTGTTCCAGTTCATCATCATCATCACAGTAAAGAATTTCTTCCTAATACCTAATCTAAACCCTCTGCCCTCTTTCAGTTAAAAGCCATTACCTTTTATTGAGACACTACACACCCATAAAATTCCCTCTCCAACCCATCTCCAAAGGAGGGTTAAGCTCAACCATTTGACAGCAGGCTTAGGACAGAAATGTATGTCCACATGGGTAACTGCTGCCTGATGCCAGAACTGGGGCCACTGCTGCACGGTTTTGGGACTAATTGGAAGAACTGACATGAAGGAGGAACCACATGATAATAGAGACATGATATCAGGATGGCACCACAGTGAGAAAGTCAAATTGCTCCCAGCAGAAATATTTTGTGGGTGGCATGAAAATGTTCCTTCTGGGTTTTGTCCATTTTTATTGACAGAACCATCAGTCGCTATCACCTGGGAATTTTTGTTCAGTTTGTTTAGCTACAATTTATGGTGTAAGTTTAAAAAATTCTGAACCAAGAAATACATAGTATTATTGGTTTGGTACAGAAAAGTCCTTCCTGACAGCACTAGAAGATTTTACCTACTGCAGTTCCTGAAGCCCTGAAATACAGCTGTGGGGCTCTGGCTACAGGGGTGGTTTGATGCTTGACTCTTTCCTTGTAGTCCAAAGGAAAGCAATCTCTCAAACAGAGTCAGGGTCTCGTGTCCAGTATGTAACAAATGGAAGGGGAATGGGAGAGAGACAGAGCACATTCCACAGCCTGGTGTGTTTAAGGAAAGGGGTATAGCTTTCACTCTCCCGCTGTTAGACAATAATGCGCTGACTGAAAATGTCAAGCTTCAGTTTAAACAAAATAAAAGACTGGAGGGCCCAGGGCAGAGAATTTAAACACATATTAATTAAGGCTGGTAATACCCTGACATTTGCTGGATTTTTAATAAACTGATTAATATTTCTCCTTCATATTTCTGTGACATGAAATCAGTGCAGCATAATTAATTTCAACAAGTTTTGGTCAAAAGGTGCTGAAGGAAAATGAACATGCAGCATCACAGATTTGAATTAGAAGTACTCTCACTCTGAGTGAGTAATGTGGAAGCCCATTGCCCTCCACATGAGAATATTGCAGCTCAGGACCTTGAGAGGAATTTATTTACTTTCAGCAAGTGATTAACTTAAAGAGTAATAATTACACATAAAGGAGAAGAAGGCAGAGAGAATAAATTGTTACAGTGCCCTCAAGAATGGAACAGAACAGAGTGAAAGATCCTCAAATGTGGAAGCACAATACTTACACTTGTGTTAACATGAAGTCTCAGCTTTGTGTGTTCATAATTAAACAACATGGAAAAAGAATGTTTTGGGGAAGATGTTGAAGGTTCAGTTGTTATTGTAGCAACGAGCACTAGAGTAACATCTCTTTACTAGGTTTTAACTCTTCAGTGGCACTAATGCCAGTGGCCCAGAAGTTACCAGTGCCCAACCAGGGCAGCAACACTTCCACACAACTTGTCATTCAGTGTCATAGGTCGTTGTAAATGTTTCAAATCTATCTGGGACAGCTCCTTCCTCCTTTGTTAACTACAACAATATTTCTTTACGTGATGAGAGGATTCAGTCATAGCCTGGGTCCCTGTTGTGCAACGTTTGGTTGAAACACCCAAGAAGCAGAGGTCTGGCCCAGGGCCATCTGGGAAGTTTAAGCCTGAGTTACAGCTTGGGACAAAACGGCACAGCAATAACACCAGCCACTCTGCTGGTAAAAATTGAGATACAGAGCACAACCCCAGTGCCTGAAGAAAAGCAATTGCACCAGCACTGACTCTTGCATCACTTAATGTGTTCTAACACACTTACTCAATCACAGCCATCCTGAAAAAGTCACATGCACATGACTGTGCTCTCCTCCTAGTGAGTGAAATTTGTGTGCATTGGGGGTCTTAGCTCTGCTTAAAGAAACCCTGGGGTGCAGTTATTGTAGAAAGAAATGGACTGAGAACGTACATTTTGTAATAAAGAGAAATTTTTCAGCGTTTAAAATGTTAGTTCTCACACTAAACACATGGCATTCAAATCCTACGCATAAGAAAGTTCAAGTAGAGAACAGCTGGACACCCTCTTTTCAGATTTTAGTGAAATTCTAGATTTTGAAAATAAAGTATTCCCATTTCTCCGCTTTTTTTTGAAACTATCCATCTACAAAATTTTGAAATAAAAACCTGAGAATCTTGAAATGTAAATAAACTGCAGATGAACAAAAGTGAAAGATATTTCAAATAAACATTAGAAGGGGATTTTTTCATTTGACTTCAAAGTGATAGAAAGTGGTTTTGTATTAGATTGTGGCTGTTGTTATTATTATTCCTATTATTATTATTATTATTATGGTCTTGTTACTGCCAGTATTAATATAATACTTGTATCCACTAAAGCCTAAGAATGTCTATCAGAGACCCATGTGCTGGGTATTTTACTGATGTTTATTTGAAAGACTGTCCTTGCCTCAAAAAACTTCTAATTTACTGTTGCACCCCAGGGAACAGAGAGGAGAAAGAGTTGCTCAGGACAGGAGCTGGATTATCCCAATGTCAGGAGATACATCAAACCTCAGTCCATCATCAAGGGTAATTCAGGAGACCTGAGGTGACCCAGGCAAGATCAAAATGCAACTGTGGCTTAGTGAGCAGTAGACCTGACCTGAAGAACCTGCAGATTAAACAGATGCAGAAATGGCTGAGAGGAGAAGAAAAGAGACAGGAAAATATTGATTCAGTCCTACAGATTAGGAGGTAAGAACTGGGTGAGCAGAGCATGGCACGGTGGAAGAGTTTCCCAAAGTCATTCAGATACAACAGCTCCCTGCTGTCCCATCCTGGTATTAAAACCTCAAGGATATTATTTGCAGATAGCACAACACATGGCAGGGAGGGTGTCTGAGAAGTGCTTGCAGAGGCAGAGAGCGACAGGACAAGGGGGAATGGTTTCAAACTAAAAGGGGAAAGATTTGGATTTGATGTTGGGAAGAAATCCTTTGCTCAGAGGGTGGTGAGGCATGGGCACAGGTTGCTCAGAGATATTGCAGGAGCCACATTCCTGGAAGTGCTCAAAGCCAGGCTGGATGGGACTTTGAGCAACCAAATCGAGAGCAACCAAATCCCTGCCCTTGGCAGGGGCTTTGCAATGATAATCTTTAGGTCCCTTCCAGCCCAAACTATTATGTGATTCTATGATTAATTAGCATGGCTCAAGGAGCTACCAGCACTCCTCTGGACCAATGGTCACTGAATATATGGATGTTCTTACTGAAACTGGGATGTTTTATGCCTACAAAAACTGCCCTGATCTCTGCCAGGGCTTCCTAGAGCAGGCTGAGGGCTTTGGGACCTGCCCAGGTACCTAGACCCAAGCTCTGGTCCCTGCCCTTCCATAGAAGCTGAACTCCTTCCAGCAGAGGTCAATGGACAGAAGACCTGTTTGCTTTTACACCTCCAGCACTTGCCACTTGGCATTGAAACGTTACAGTATTGATTGCAATTAATACATCAGGCTGGGAGCTGCAGCAGAACAAATCTTCTACAGGATGCCTCTGTGGAAGGGTTTTCTGCAGCCCAAATCAGTCCTAACTTCCACCCACAGGTCCTCTGGAGGCTCTGGGGCTGCTGGCAGCTCGTTGTGCTGCCACAGATGTCCAAGAATATAATCTCCCAGATGCTGGAGGTCATGCTCATACCCTGGTATTTTTTGAGGCATACAAGGAAGAAGCTGAAGAAATTTTTGAATTTATGTAGCCGTGTTTCCCCTCTTACTCTGTAACCTCAGGTCTGCAGGTGACAAAAGAAGATGGTTCCTCTCTCCACAGCCAAACAAGCATTCCTAGGGGAGAGCTTTTGTACCATCACACTCATCACTTAGGTTTCATCCAGCCCACACAAGCCCACAGAGGATGTGCAGACAGATTCCTTCCAGCCTCTATTGGGCATTACCAGTGTCAATCATGGCACACAGACTCCAGCCCTCCTGTCTCCACTTTAAATTAAGTCTTAAAATATGGGCCAAATATGATGGATTTGTATACAGCTGCTTAGGGAAGGAAGTGCTGCAGGAGATTCATTACACTGTGGTCTGACAGCTGATGCTGAAGTATTGCAAAACCCATGGGGTTTCCAGGAGGAGCTTGGCATGAAATATGTGGTGAAGGAGCAGTACAGGCTGCAGAAGACATGGCACCCCAGACAGACAGACATGAAATAGAAATTACTGAGGATGGTGATGGCCACAGAAAGAACAGGGATCTGGGAAATATTCAGCCCAGTTAGAAGAGATCTGGGATGTAGAATAGATAGGAATACTGGATCCCAAATAAGAGGAGTTCAGATCCTTTACTTCATTTCTAGGGCAGTCCTCCTTATACCTCATGCAACTCAGGAGATAAGCTCTTTGTGATGGATGTTGGTGATTTGGGCACTGGATTTATAGCTTGTTTTACAAGACTGCGAGTCTGGAGACCTGGATTCTTGTCTCTTGACTCTGCTGTGGATTTTCTGAATAAGCCTAGTGAGTTGTACAGACCCACCTTCCAAGCTTGGCAGCCTGCAGTTCAGTGCACAGACTCAGAGCTGGCTGTAGGAATCCCTCCCACAACCTACAGGGCCTGCTTTGTAAAAGGGAAGCTGGCCCCAATTCTGCGAGCCTCCATTTCCTAAAGTGTCACTGACCGTGTTATCCTTCCACAAGCTCCTTCCAGAGGCTCACTTTATTCATGTGCACAAAGAATAACAAATGCAGGGAGAGAGGGATGGAAAAGGGAGCCAGATAAAAGCATTATCTGAAAACTGCATCACCACATCAGCAAATGAAGCTGTATCAAAGGGAGCAGAGGAAATTGTTGTTTCCCCCACCTCCCTCCAGTCCTTCACTCACAGCCACCCCTACAGAGACCTGGCCAGAAAGAGACTGAGTTGATACTGAAAAACAGAAAATAGCCACTCCTCAGGATTATCTGGGACTACCCCAAATAAACCCACAGAAAACAGGCTCAAAAGTACTTGGTGCTCATTCAGCACAAGTCATCTGATAATCTTGGGGCAGCTTACCATGTCTGGCTAGAGAGCAGCAGGCCCAAACATTTCTGAATAGCAGACTAAGTTAGATGACTAAATATGGTATTTTTTTATGAACTTGGAGGACCCACTTTGGAGTGCTTGGCCCAGGATTGATTTCTTTTGAGACCTAGGCCTTTGATCTCACTGCTAGACAAAATAATTAAAGGAACTGAAATACAATCAAGGTTTCTTTCCAGCTTAAAAAAAAAAAGAAAAAATAATACTCAGATATCTTTGTTGGACTCTTCAGATTAAACATCACCTAGGAAAAAACCCATGGTGTCTCTTGAGCTTATTCCATCAGCTCCCTTGTTTTAAGATGACATGTGAAGCTGCTCAGACCTTTTCTTGGGAGGCAGAAAAATCGGAAGCATCAGGTAATGCCAGGGGGATGCAAGCTCAAAACCAGACACCTTTTTTTCCCCACTAAGGACCATTACCTAAAATGCTCTTTTCATATTGAATGCCTCAGCTGAGGGATTTGGCTTTGAAAAGGGGTTTCTGTTTGGAAAGAGGGTTTTCTTTGTTGTTGCACACACAGATTTGGTCATTTCGGTGGTGCTTCATTTCTTCTCACCAGCCTGTTTGATGGGTTCACGTTAGTGACATATGGATGGTCTGCATCCCTCACAAAACACACAGGAAAATCCAGATCTGGAGCAGGAAAGAGAAGAGGTCCAAATCCCAAGGGTGAGGAAGGATTTGATGGGTTCCTGCTAGCTCCTGCCACCCAGTTTGATGTCTCAGGACTAGGCCAGAACAGCCCAGTGGCACTTTTTCTCCTCCTCAGCGTGTAACTAGAGTGGCAGAGTGGTTGAGGGGGTGTCCTATCGGTCCAAAGGTGCCAGCTAGAACTGCACTTGGATTTTGTACTATAAACCAAATTAACCCTCCTGGGAAAGAATATCTGGAAATATTACATCACCAGGGGGCAGAGTGTGAGCTTTGATATGAGAATATGGGGGGTGGTGGAATAAGATAATCTTTAAGGTCTTTTTGAATCCAAACCATTACATGATTCTGTGAATTTGGAGTAAAGAGTCAAACACAGATATGCCACAGTAACTTCAATCACCTCTCTGGAGACTTTACATTCTTCAAGTGGGCTCCATCACTCATGAGGACTAAAGGGGTCAACTCTACGTGTTTCAGCAGAAAATTTCAATGCCTGGAGAACAAGAACTGAGTGAAGCCTCTGCTGCTACCAACAATCAAACCCTGTCTCTTGGCTTAAGGTGCTGTTCAAGAGCCAGTGCCTGGAAGTTTACTGAAAAACCAGTATCTTCCTAAAAGGGCACTGGCCTTATCCTTCACACTCACCTTCTATCAGGAGAGAAGTTTCTTCCCCTGCCCCCCCCCCCCCCCCCTCCACCTTTCCCCATGTTTCTGGCTTTCCTTTTTTTCCTTTCATTTTGAGATCCTGGCAAGGTAGGAAAGCAGAAGACTGGATTTCCTCATTACTGAGCCAGTTAAAATGGCTATTTTGGTGATGATCCCAGCTTTGGATATGTTGCCAGCACTGAGGCAAACCCAGTGTGACCACACAGTCAGAGAGTCCTGGGCTAGCTTTGAAATCCTTTGGAGCAAGCATATCCCACTCCTTGCAAGTGCTTTGTACAACATTCCTTAATCTTACATTTTGTTCTCTGGGAGTACATTTGTTATTAATCACTGGCTTGCACATTAATACAGTGCTTTATAACAGTTAAACCAGATATTCCACCCTAGCAACTCAAATTAATATTTGTTTGAATAATCTATTTAAGATGATGTCTGGCCAGCAGTGTGGTCTGGCTGGAAGCACTCTGCTCTCCCAAGCGGACGTTTTCATTTGGTTTGTTCCATATTTTATTCCTCTGCTCTTATTTTATATCGTCCTCCCAAATCTTCCATTCAAATTGCTTTCTCCACCAGTGGTTCCTCTTGCATTCAGCCCATGAAGGTCAAAGTACTTTTTTCATTGCTTGTCCTAATCCTCTGGGACAAACGGCTCTATTGAAACCAAACATTTTTGAGGAACTTATTTTTGAAGCTTTTTGTACTACTTAAGATTCAGGCTGAGATACATATTCTGAGTACAAAATATATATGTTGCATGAAACAAAACATGCTGTCTGTGTGTATATGTACATCTGTATTTATTCTATCACTTTGCAGCGTGGCAGTTAATTAGATGTGTCATCACACTGATGTTGTTTTAAGGATTGTCTTCTGCAAGATCAAAGTCCTCCTGTATTAATTAAATTCCACCATGATAAAAATTAAGCAAAACCAAAGAATAATCAGATACTGATTTGGAATGGATATAAATGTTCTCCTTTTTTGGATGATTTGAAGTCTGAAGCCAACTTCCACAGGTCAAACTTGTCTCTAAAAAACACAAATGAGCAGCAACTCATATCCAGTAGTAATTTCTCCACTAAATCATAGTCAGAGTCTAGTCCAAAGTCCTTCCGTGTTTTGAGAAAGTACAAAGCTTTTCTGGCTTAGGTTGGCCACAGACTGCCTTGGAAAACAAAATTTTCAGAACTGTTCATTTTCAGAATGCTGCACGGGTAAAAATTTGCTTTGACAACACCCCTCTGAGGTACAGGGATCAGTGTAGCGTGCCCTGACTTCACACGATGCTGTGAACACAACCTCTGCAGTGGGAGTCAACTTTGCCCGGTCAGCTCTGGACCAGATCCACAGAGAATAAATGTATGGAAAGAGGTGAAAACACAACTTCTCCAGACCTCAGGATTTTTCAAAGCCTAAGACACTACACGTGCCCTGGGACATCATGGTTCCTTTTTACCTAAGTATGTTTTCAGAAATCTGTTTCCAGCTACTCTGACTGCAAAAAGTGTGAATGGCTGTTTCCCAATGTGTACTAAGATAAGGATATATTATATCATATAAGATTTTCCCCTCATCTAAAAAAGTGTTTTCTGTAGCACTTTTCACTGAGACTAACAGATACCTTTTCTTTTCCAAGAAGAACAAATTATTTTTTTCCAGTTACAAAACAGCCCATAAACGATGACCAGTTCAAAAATTCTCTCCTCAATCGAGGAAAATCAAGGTGGGTTTTTTAAAGTAAACTCAATTGAGATTATTGGATTATTTCCTTGAAAAGCTGCATTTAAATTGATAACCACCAAAAAAGACCTCCAAGAGCAAGTTGCATAAACCATTACATCACAGAGGATTCCCTTAATTTGAAGTCTTTAATAAATGAGAATCGTGGATACTACATATGTTTGATTCCTTGCTTAATTTACATTAGTCATATAGTTGTTGCTAGAAAAAGGCAGCAGAAACCAGAGCAGTGATCTGTCCTTGTATTGTTTAAGGATTTCCCTATCCAATTTCAGATGGGGATATTTATTCCTGGAGACACAGACTGTGGAGTATATCATACATATATATATTTACATTCACCCACAGTTACATTAATCCAAGGACACACGGCATAATTGTTGCAATTTATATGTCCCTTTATGATTATAAAGTACAAAGCATTAATACATTGCCAAGATCCATGACCATCTCTTAAAAATTCCATTGCCATGTTCTCCCTGGTATTCCAGAGAAAGACAAATCCTGAGTTTGACAAACCGTGCGCTCTCCTCACTCCACACCCACCTCTCTTAGAAGCCAAATCTAGACTATAAAACTCCTCTCCCCAAGGATGAAGAATTACCAGATGGCCTCAGCAGCCACAGAATCATGTGAGAAATTGATCTATTCAAACTGAGCATCCAGCAACATTTTCTGTGCATCCATGAAATTTTCACTCAATCAAAAATTATAATAGCAAAATAGTGGCCCGTAATTCATATACCTGGCAAGATATTTTCTTCTAAAGGCCAGAAAAGAGGCTGAAGAACTAGAAAGATCTAGTTACAGCTGTGTGCATTTGTAAACATGTAGAAAAGCTACTGTGCTGTAAGACAAATTGGGAGTTTCAACCAGATATTGATGGGTTGTTGGATCTCTGAACACAGAGCATCTTAACTAGAATACAACCAGATTTTACACAAAGGAGACACCTTTAAACATTTCCAATCTCTTTATGCATAGCTGTTAGGACGATGTAACAATTTTATCATTCTGTTCTTACATATAAGACCTTGTCTTTGGTCCTGAGATTAGTCCAGGACAAACCTTTTCTATCAGCTCACTTCTGAAACTGAAGAGTTTTCAGCTAATCTTTGTAGAAATCTATTGCAATCAAATTTGCTCAGTACCCCCATACTTACTTTAAAAGCTCTTTTTGTCCATGACCTTGGTGGGAAAGCAGTGTGCTCCATTACTATTTTTCTTCTGTATTGTTTATGTTGAAAAGCAGCTGATCCTTTATGAATATGCCACTATTTGACTCAAAGACTGAGTATTTTAGCTCCCTGTAGGAGTTTTGTAACTCCTCTTCTAACATATACTTCCCTTGACCTCACTCCCACCCTCATCATCCACAGAAGATTTAAAGAAAGGGTGGAATGGGGATTTGAAAAACAAAAATGGTGTATGATTTTCATCCTGCATCACTAGAAGGCAATTTCTAACTATTAGTGGGGCCAAAACACACACAGTACTGACTGAGCTCATAAAAAACTATTTCTCACTGATTTATACAACTGAGGGGAGAAGAAGGAAAGGAGAGATTTCTCCTGAAAAACTGAGGGTCTGCTTTATGATGCTAGGGTTTGCTTTTAATAAAACTTTTGGAAAGAAGCAGCGGGAGCAAATGTTTCCGGGTTTTGGCATTATTGTTAAAAAGTTCCAGTATTTGTTAAAACCTCCTCTAACACTAAGCCCTTGCAGCTCCCGATTAAGTCCATGGGAACTGCCAGCCCTTCCAGAACCGGACACTCTAAATGCTGGCTCGTGGCAACCAACTTCACGTGCAGCCAATTCCTGAGTCTTTATCCAGGTTTTACTCAGCCTTTACTCGAGCAAAGCTCTCGCTTAGGGGCAGTAAATAAGGACTTTAGGAACTGGCCCAAAGGGTAGGTTCGACGGCATGCAAGGCAACTCTTATTAAGTGTGGGCGTTAGTCGGCAATAAGCCCTCCTCCACCTCTTAAACTTTTGGTGTTCCCACAAGGGAAGCTATTGAAAGCCTGTGCTTTGTAAGTTCAATTCCCTTTGCTGGCTTATAACACAGCTGCTATATATTATCTTATACATTTGACCACAAAGGTGCATTCTATAGGCAAGATTCATCCACTCCTGCCATCCCTTTTTATTCATTCACCGCTTTTCAGCATAATGTTTGGGGACCCTGTTCTCAGCCACTTGTACACTTCAGCACTTGAAACACACCAAGAGGGACAATCGCTTGACTGATATCTCCATCTCAGTATCTATACCCGTCTCTCTGTTTCTCTAGCTTTCTACCCAAGCCATTGTGTGCACCAATTGTGCTATCATAAAGCAGAGTGTTGGGCTGTTTTGTGATGATGAAGAACCATGCAATCACAAGCTTTATTGCATACCATCCCATCCAGTGACCCCTGTTCTTATCATGAGAGCCCATTCAAGGGGAAATTACACCAGACTTCAACGGGGAAAGTGTCCCTCTGTTTCCAGGCTATTCAGGACAAAAGGTGAGAACCGCAGAACAAGCCTCTTCTGCTTTAATTGTGAAATGTTTCGAGCAATTGGAGGGGGGGTGGGAGGTGGGAAGGGGGGTTAAGGGGGATGGGGAAAGAGAGGGGAGGGAAAAAAAAAAAAAAAAGAAAAACTCTATTGAGATCAGGTGGTCCCATTTCCCAGATAAACAAGTTCAATAATATACTGGTCAACAGAGTTACCCTATCCTCAACAGGCTTTTGTTTTTTAAAAAAGGACTAAAATAACCACTTGGAAATGTTAAACCAAGGCATGGCATTTTAATATGAAAATGGAGGCCGAGTATAGTTTTGGTCCCTCTGACAACGATTGCCCTCAATTAGATCACTTATACTCAGCAAATTGGTTGCTGCAAGGGGTTTGTGATCATAAAAATAATCATACATGGCAAGTTCCTTTCAAACCTGAGGGGTTTTTTGCTGTTGTTGGGAGTTTTTCTCTGCTTTTTTGCTTATTGCCATAGTAACGACAAGTGCATATTTTGACTTGCTTCCAAAATAATATTCAAGCATGTTCTTTTCGTCCATTTTTAAGAGGAATCATTATGAATATTTGAATTATATTTTCCAATTAGGTGAACTGAAGTGTTTTCCAGCAACTCTGTTTTTTTCCCCTCGTTTACAGAAAATGGGAAATTTTTATTACACCAAGGACTTTCAAGACAATAGCTACAGAGACCATTTTCCAGTGCTGTTTGTAATATCTAATTTGGTGCTAATTTTTAATGGACGGGGTTCCATGGGGATTTGTTTGCGGATTTCATCAACTTGAGTTCCTGCTTCATTTGCTGAAATGCAGTACTTAGAATTGACCCACTGAGCAGGAACACTCTTGTTCTTTAAAACATTGCTGTACACTACAATAAACAGTGACTGGTTATCAAAAATAAAATGCTTCATTGTCTACAGATTTCAAGCACACATTTTTTGACTTGGATGAGCTGTTGATTTAGATTCACCACTGACACAGCTTAAACAAACACATCCATTTTATTTTAAGCCCTGTGTTTCTTCAGAAGCCAATAGGATGCGCTCAGCTCAGAACAAAAGCAATTTTATTTTTTTCATATTTGCCCTGGTAATACACTCTTCAGCCCTGGACCCTGAGTGGATGAAAGCCAATGCAACTTGCCAAACCCACACCTTCACCCTCCTTCAGCAGCAAAGTGTCTGTCACTTGAAAAGGAATCCAAAGCGCTCAAATCTTTAAGGGATTGCTTAAGAAAGGCTTGATATGCTCCTGTCCTGGACTGATCTCCAAAATATGTGATGTTGAGGTTTTCCTAGTGACAGCAATGGTCATGTCAGGTGAACTTCATAAACAGGCAATAGAAGGAAGCATTTTTAAACCCAGGAGCTCATTTTAGCAGAGCATGCTTCTGGTGTTGCTGTCATAGATACCCAGGACTTGCTGCTCAATGGAAATCAACATCTGCAAACTCTCCACCGAGTAAATGTTAGGGCTTGTTGCAAAATCAAGCTGTGTTTTCCACCTCTAACAGCATAAACACAATTAACCTGCTGAACGTTTCTGCACAGGGATGGAAATAGCCTCACACATTGAACTCATACAAGACCCATTTCCAAAAGGGACCATAGGTGGAAAAGTTCCTGAAACTCTAAAGTGTCATCCAGGGCCTCTCAACTTCTTCCAGTCTTGGCCTCAATATAGGACTGAGTCAGACTCAAGAACCCCTAGATCTCTGAAAACCCATATCTACTCATCCTTGTTCATGCCTTGTAGAAGCACCTTGTCCCAAGAAACCTCTAAGGTGAAACGTAGCAGAAATGTCCAAAGCATAAACCATTGTTTACGTGGCGCTGGGGAAAGGAGCAGGAGTGGGGGGGAGATGCAGTGAAAGGGAGTTTTGACAAAGCCAAAGCATGATGGGCTCTTTGCAAACAAATCTGAAGGTTTGGGTCTGCCAAATTTCTCCAGTCTCAGGCTATGGTGGATTAGACACACAGGCTTTTTTTTTTGTAGAGTTTCAGGCTAACTCAAACACTGTGCTATATCCATCCTCACTTTCATTATGCCATGAAACAAGCAATTAAAAAAAAAGAAACCAACAAACTGTTCAAACATGTTTGATCAGAAAGCACTTAAGCAACACAGAAGGAATCCACAGCTTTTGATATTACACTAATACACTAATATCTTAATCCTTTACCAGTGACAGACTACACATTTAAATCCCTAATGGGACCTGGTTTCCAAATTACATTATTTAATGTTTATTCAGTGAATAATCCAAATAGTATTTAACACCACTGAAGAAAAAACACACACACCCCCTGGGTGGATTGTCTGCTTTTCCTTTGCTTCGTAATTACCCAACCAAGGGCCCTATTAAATAACTCCATTTTTTATGGTCTTAAAGTGAAATGAACCCTCTATTTGAACACTGCAGAAGAAATACTTCAGGCACACATGCACACTGTAAAATCCAGCTCCATGTCAAAAACTTTCCACTGATCAAGATTGTTTTGATCCATTTGAGGGCTTTCTAGCCAGGCATATTTAATACCAAAGGGCCTGATCCATGCCCCATTCTGGAAAGAGAACAAAAGCAAACACCAAAGGAGCATAAAAAAAATAGTAATGGTTTGTCAATTAAATCTCTGCGTGTCAAAGAGGGGAAGTTAATTGCCTGTAAGTTTATAATATAATTAAGACACTTTCAATGGGATTTGTGCCACCCAGCTGTGGACACAGCTGGCAGGGCAGTAATCACCCAAGCTCCCTCATTACCCAGCAGAAAGGCTTTTCCACTTCTCTGTGGTGGGAGCTCAGGCATCCACAAGGGTTAGGGAGGTCTCTAAGTGGTGGGGCTGGTGTTGGCAGCACAAAAACAAGCCACGTTGTGCTGTCACAGCATGTCCTGATGCTTCCTTGCCTGATCCCCATGGTGCTTTCCTCCAAGCCTTGCCCTGCAGTATCCCACTCCTGTGAACCCACAGGGATGGAATATCCAATCCAGTCCCTTAGGAAAGTCAGTCCCTTGGTCAGCAGAATTCACTCATGTCCCTGGGAAAAGGTACTTGGTTCTTCTAATGAACAGAACACAAGTCCTTCACTGCCAAAGATGAGCCATTCTGAAGAGACAAGGTGTCTTCTTGCCTCCACAAATTCCTTGAGCAGAGGAACTCAACCCAGACAAACACCTGCACCAACAGATGTTGCCCCTGTTGTGGCACCCATATTTGCATGTCTCTCTTTCAAACCTGTCTTAAATAAAGGCCAGGCCTCTTGCTCCTTCTGTCAACATTTCTAACTGAAACTTTCAATCTTTGCTATAGAAATCAGTTCAAGTAGATCCGGAGGCTGTGAGTTTAAAAGTGTGTGTAGAAGTGGAGACACTGGAAAGAAGTGGAGACAAAGGAAAAAAGGTTTTGCTCCTTTTTGGAGTGATGAATAATTTGGGGATTCATGTGTAACAGTCAAAAACCAAGGCTTTTCAAAGAGATCTCCCTGGCTAAGATCTGCATGGTATTTATCACAAAGAACCAATGGTGCTCATTTCAGCATTTAATTGTTTTCATTTACATAGTTAAAAAAATAGCCAGTGCAATTCCAGAGCCCCATGTTTTGACATCAGAGCTTCTTGTAAGCTGCCAACATTTCCATTACAGAGCCCAGTTTGGGGAGCTGGACATCCTAAAGGCACTGCTGAGTGATGCTGCTCCTCCCCTGCTAGTCCACAGCCAGGCTGGGAATGAGGGGTCAGTGGAAGACTGCCCAACCCAACACCAGCACAGGGGCTTCTGGAGAGATGCTGATTTAAAGACTGTAAGTGCACAGCCCTTAGAGAGTGCAAAGCCCTTGGTCTCAGCATGAGACATTCAACTTCCCTACCTCAATAACACAAGGAGATTTTGTTCCCAGCATTAGTGTTCACATTTTTATGACGTGGTTGGCTGAAAGAATTAGAGGTCCTTTGTGCAGACAAGGCAAGCATCCCCAATATTTATATTTTTGAGAGAGCTTAGGTGGTATTTTTTGGACTGTTGACTATAGTTTATGTTACCGGCAGCAAAGAAAAGAAGAAATAGCACCTGATTCTTTTCCTCGTGGAGCAGGGAACCTCAGTTATTAATGAGATATATGAGGTGACTTTCACACAAGCCTCACTGTAACAAAGCTCCTCATAATCACAGGTGGATTTCATCCTACCCTATATAAGGCAGTGCATACTTATCCTTACTACCTCAAGACGAAAGTCCAGCAATGATGAAGTAACGCCTCCAGGGTGTCCCCAGTGGAGCTGGGAACTGCCCTGCATCTCATTCATCCCAGTACAAAATTCCTTAGGCAGCATGGTGTTTTGGGGAGTGATGCTGGGAGCCAGCACAGGGTTGTGTGGACACTGCAAAAGCAAAGAAGTCAAAACGTGCAGCACAGTCTGAGATCTGAATTCACCAGCAGGGTCAGGGAGCTATTTTATTTGCTACCACTGTGAACTCCAGGAATGGAATCAATTAGTATTAGTTTAAAACATCATCTGTTTCAGTTTAACAGAAAGCTTCTGTTCAATGAAATACAGGGTTGGTAAATGAAAAATAAAAGTTGATCTGATTTTAGTAACTCCGGAGGTACTACATTAGGTGTGGCAAAGAGGTGCATCATACACATGCCACAAATGAATGTAACAAGGCATTACTCTTGTTTTTCTTCATCCCTGCACATCATGCATGTGCACAAAGCACAGATCTATGACTAGCAAGATGGTTCACCAGCAACTTCGCAGATGTGTGACAGCATTTCCCTCAATGATACTCTTGGGTGATAAGCCAGCTACTTTGGAATGGATGTTTGCCCAGGAAATCAAAAGCATCTTTAAAATCACAATGGAAGAATTGCTTTCCAGGCATCACTTCTGTCTTTAGAGAGATAAACCCCATGTGTTTGTTTTTGGTTTTTTTTTTACTGTAGACTTTGACAGGCTGTGGTAGCAGGATCCATTGGAGAGCTACAAAATAAGAGTTTTCCAAGGCAATGAACTTACTCCAAGCCATACTGCCTTTTTTTGCCCTTTTTTTTTTTTCCTTTAACAAAAGGTTTTTAAAGTACTGTCATCCTTTCCAATTCAAAACATATTTTGGTTCCTCAGGGGGACCACTGGCTTGCTCCTGATCTAAGCATCTTACAAGGCCAACAGCATATATAGGTACTTCATTGGTAAAACAGGAGCCATGTTATTGAAAAACTGAATTTCCTTGCAGTGATCTTAGCTATAGAAAAGAAAATCCACTGGCTGCAGTCACACCTTTTGTTTCCTACCCAGAATTATGAGACCAGAGCTAAGGGACACTGCAGAGACACAGTTTAATGTTACTGCTCCAGCAATTACTACTAAGCTGCTTGAATTTCTCATTCCAATTTTTTATTCTCTGAATGCCCCCTTCCCTCTTTTAATACTTTTTCTCTTTTCTCTGTTTACTTTTTGGAGAAAAAAAAAAAAAGCAGAGGAAGGAAGAGGACTAAGGATGCTTTTTTGTCTCCTGTCTCATATGGTTTTTAGGAATAAAGAGACAGAATGAAGGGGAAATCAGGGGAGAGAGAGCAGTTTCTTCAATTCTCCCACCCAAAAAATAACCAAGGCAATGCTAAGCAAATACTTATCTGCAGAGCTTCTTCATTTTCCAACCAGTTTTTCTAGGTTTCATTAATCCCACAGGTCCCTAAGCTCTGCCTGCTCTGGCTGGCAGAGCAACCCTCTCCACTGCACGTGCCATTTTCATGCCATGAGAGCCATAACTAGTGATGGTACCACTGTCTGCACTGCACAGCTCTCCTTAATTCAGTCTGTTGGTTAAGCAATGCTGCTAAGAAACCACCATGAAGACAGCGAGAAGAAAGCAGAGGTGAGTAGGATTAGTCTCACTTGGGATAACTCATTCCTCAGCAGGATGATGAATTGCTGACAGAGCTGGAGAGGAAAGTCCAGCCTGGCCTCCTGCAGACACCCAGCACAGCACAATGTCAGCAAAAAGCTGTGGAAAGGTCTAGGGAGGGAGTGGGGGGTGAGATGAAACAGCTGCTGGGCTTAGACATAGGTGGAAAATGGCATCACAGCCCGCAGTCCACTGCAGCGAGGAAATGCAAAAGTGGAAACTTACAGATATATTTTTACATGGCGGTGATGATTTTAGCATCTGCATAAGGCACACGAGCCAGGGCCTGGATCCCTTCTCGGTTAAATCACTTAAAGCCTTGTTCTGCCTGAAAGGAATAATCTCCTTGCTTTTATTGCTGTCTTATAAACTTTCCATCCCAATCTACTAACGAAATTAAGTGTCACAAGGACTGTCAAATAAATTCTATAAGGGGTTGTGGGAGAGGCAAGAAAGGTTTGAGCTTGGAGAGTTAGGCAGGGGGAGCACACTGACAATGTGAAGTCCAGAAAACAAGGATGGTCATTGGGAAAGTAGCTCTTTGGGGCTTCTAAGACCACAAAACCAAACCTGGAGCACGACTACCACTCCCTGCTAGATGTTTGCTACCCCCGTTATACCCCAGTTGGAGGAAGACCACTGTACACAGGGAACTGAGACCTCCAGTGACGAAGCATTAAGAAGCCATTCCCTTTCCAGATGGTGTAACTGATGCTGATTGACCCAAATTATGTCATGCAGTGAACACTATCAGCCCATGCTGTGTGCACCATCTCCAATTGCAAGGGAACAATGGGGAGCAGAGCAGGGGACAATGGAGGCTGCGGGGGGCTGGTCCGTGGCAGGGTCACAAGGTACAGAGTACAACAGCAGAGCAGATATTTCCAGCATGCCTTTTCCTCTGCTGTGGATCTGCCTGGCTTCTGTGCTGCGGGAGACAATGACACGGCATCCTCCTGGATTAAACATGCTGTGACACAACTGGGAAAGCAGAGATCTGGTCTTGCTAGTGTCACTGGTTTTACCTGTCACTGTTCTTTTAAATAACATTTCTAACAGATGAGGACCAAGTCTATCCTGGATCTGACCAACACCACACAAGAGTGATTCTGGATTTGCAGAAGTCGGAGTCTGTATCCTCCGTGTTGGCTCATCCAGTTTGCCTTTGTCTGAAATAACCCAATGCACACTTTCATATGCCTATAAAACAAAAGGCTGAAAAAACCCTTTTTTTTTTTTTTTACAAGGAAAGAGTTTTCCACAATTCTCAGTAATTCCTGCAGAACAATTAATTCACTTTAAGGTCTTTCTCACCCCACTATCTGAATGGATAGTTAGAAAGAGAAAGAGGAAACAGATCTGTATGAGACTAGAGACAGCCTGATCTCTCTAGGGGTAAGGACATATTTATTTATGCATATTAAGGTCTTGTTTTTATCACAGTATTATCTCCTGCAGGAACACAAATCTGGAAGATGGGAGGATAGAAGATAAACAACAAAGTAAAATAAATTATCTGCTTGGACATGGATCTAAATGACCAGCATGTCTCTACATGAAATTATTATAATGCAATATTGTTTAGATGTCTAATATGGAAAGCCTTCTCATATTTAATTTCAACTAATCCAGTGGTTAGTTCACTAGATACTGAATATATAATGGAGAATACCAAATACATGGTTAATCAATGTAATCAGAATGAAAGCAGCAATCGGTTTATCCAAAAAATAATAAATTTGATGCTTACAATTTCAGAGATCTTATTTTTAAATCTTTTTCCTAGAGCAGACCTGGTAAGGGAGGAATACATGAGAGCAAAAAATTGGGGCATTCACAGATCACAAACCTGGCCCTTGAGGAAGAAATCCCTTCTATTGATTTATGTGCCCCTGAATCACCCAGGTTGTCAGCATAAATTTTAGCTTCCAACAAGCTAAATATGAAGCCTGATTTTCAGCATAATAGCTTTATTCTTCATGGCTTACCCTCACTCCCCACACAGGCACTGGAGCTCTGCTTGTTGTGTTCCCTTGAAAAAACCTAACACTGAGTGAAGCAGAGTTAATCCATTTGTCAGCATCTGCTGACCTGTGCACCTGCACTGGAGTTTGTAACAAAATCCCAAACTAGCACCAATGAGCTTCGGGTTCTGGCGAAAATGGTGTGCAGAGGACATGCTACACTCCTGAAGACTTCCCCTGGGGATCCAACTCCTTGGAGAGATGGATGGGTACTTGTACAAGTGTATCCAGATCAGTTTAACCCAGAAATTTCAGGAGATCAGG
This sequence comes from Aphelocoma coerulescens, assembly GCF_041296385.1. Classification (NCBI taxonomy): domain Eukaryota; kingdom Metazoa; phylum Chordata; class Aves; order Passeriformes; family Corvidae; genus Aphelocoma; species Aphelocoma coerulescens. The sequence goes on along the minus strand of NC_091022.1, from coordinate 25,020,307 downwards.
TTCCCCAGGAGATTCCCTCGGTTGTTAAAGTATGTTTTATCATTTTTTCCCGTTAAAGCCTGTGTTTGATGTTTTTCTGAAAAAAGTCACTGCAGTACAATTGGTTCTCAGAGAACAAAGCAGCACAGGCATTAGGAAAAAGAAGGAAAGAAAACAAAACAAAATAGCTGAATGAGACTGTTTTAAATAACTCCCAAATTGTCACGAGATCGCAAAATTCATATATGAGGCTGAAGAAAGGGGGAGCTAATTTTCTCCAGAAAAAAATTATGTTGTCCTTTTTTTCTATTATGTCAGTTTGAATTTTTCACTTACAAGTGTTGCTGAAGACTGCATACACGTGTAAATATTCATATTCAAAATATTCCTCTTGAAAAAGCAGGGGTGAACAGAACATTATGGAAATGAGGTTGGGTCAATACCAGAGGGAAAATGGGATTCAGACCTATTAAGACATTGGTGTGCTTCAAGCCCAGTGCTCAGGCTTTCACTTCTTTCCTGTCCCTGCACACTGCCTGCTATAGCTATGACCTAAAATCTTTCTGAGGTGGACAGACAGTAGCGATGAAATGACTTGAAGAGTGAAGAAATTTAAGGAATTCCCTCTGTCTGGCATATCGAAAAGTTCAAAAGTTACCCCTGTCTCAGTGGCTAAGCAACAGAAATGTCAGGTGTTAAAATATTTTTTTAAAGAAAATGAGAAAGGCAAAAGAACCACCAAAGGCTGGTATGAGGTCCAAGATAACTCAAAGAGAATTCACACACATATTTGACACGCTGGGCTATTTTCCATCAGACCAAAACAGCAAGAGAAATTTTATCTTCTGCCTTTTTTTTTAAGTGTTTGTCTTAAAAATCTGTATCAAAATTGTGATAAAAGTTTAGGCTGCATATTTTCATGCATCAGAAAATCCAGGGCAACCCATTTAGTAGCACACATTTGTCAGAATCATTGACCTTTTGACCAAACCCATCTATATAAGATAGAACACAGCAAGAACATAAAGGAGCCAGAGTAGAAGGTGGACTTTTGTAGATTCCCTTCAAAGGATTTGTGGAAAGTAACTCATATAAACAAGCCCATATCCAATAAGATGAAACTTAATATCTGTTTTCTGCACCTCTCTTAGAGGCATGTCATGATCCAACATTAACAATGTGTTTAAAATGAAGAAATTTAATCTCTTCTTTTTTTCCTAAAAAAAAAAAAAGGAAGTTTAAATGTGTTATTCCCTATATGGAAAAAACAGCTAAGTCTTTTTTAATTCCATCATACCTTCCTATTACTAAAGGTATCCCTTTTTCTGATGGGTGGCAACAAGGAAAGGAGGGCTTCCCATGAAGACAAAAAGAAAAAAGCAGTAGGCTAGACCCAAATTGTCTTCTGAGCCCATCATTGGCATTTCTAGGCCAAAAAAAACCCAAGAAACTCACTTCACAAAAAATACAACATTGATGCAAGTATGAGATCTGGCAGAAAAAGTAGGGAGAAGAGTTCAGGCAGAAATTTGCCAAAAATTTTTTTTTTCTGGAAAAATCTACACCCCAGGAAACTGTCAAGGTAGAAGAGAAAGGACTGGCTTGCTTTAAAAAGCCACATCTTGGAAGAATTTTGAGATCCCTGAGGTGCATAACAGAGAAAAAGATGCTACCAAAGGGAAAAGCTTCAATCTTTGTCAATTTCCAGACATTTTAACCCATGGATATAGGAACTGCAAGAAGGAGGGTACCTGCCTGCTTCCAAAGTAGCTGGAATTTTATTTTGGAGAAACCAAAACAGAAAAAGTTGTGAGAACATTAAAAACCTTAATGTCAGCAATTTTTAATAAAATGTTTTGATTTTTCTTTGAGAGAAACTCTGTTTGTCCTTTTAAAAGGACAATTTCCTTATCCAATATCTAATTTCCCCATTAGATAACATGCCCAACACCAAATAAACTAAAAACAGAACCTAAAAAAACCCACATTTTCATTTCCTTTTTTAAAAAGAAGCTTGAGCTAAAAAATTACAACAAAGATCAAAAGGGATTTAGAAACCTCCTTTAGTGGTAAAGTTGTAAGTTGAGTACTTCTTTTTCAGAAACAGAATAAAGCCAGACACTGAGTTTGAAATTTTTGCCAGGCAGAAGATTTGTCCTCTATGGAACAGCAGGAGTCACAAATAATTAATATCCTGATTAAAATGTCCTACTAAAAATCCAATCCATTCATTAAACCTGAATCATTAACAGGCCACCCAAAAAAAGAGAAAAAAAACCCTGGACTTGACTTTTCAAGGATATTTCCTTTGTTCCTGGTGGTCCCTGCCATTCTTGCAGTCACATTTTTGCTAAGCAAACAAACTGGCATGAAAAGAAAAGCTTTTCTCATCCATAGATCGATTAGATTAGATCATATCAGATCCCTGTCAGCCTGCTGAAATGGCTTTTGGCCAGCCAACACTGTAGCTGATGACTTTTGGTAACAAAAAGATGAAAAAACCAAATCAATAAAAGCTCCCTTCTCTTTCTTTTCCTGCCTAAATATATTCAGCCACATGGGAGAGCACACAAATGCATACAGCAATATAATTATTTATAACAAGTTTTTCTACTATGTTACATTTTCCTTAGAAATGCAGTATCTTTTCTATAAAAAGTGTAATTTCTATTTATTTTCCTTCAAATTATTTTCCTTCTATTTATTTTCCTTGAAAATAAAATAGTGGCAACAGGGAATTTAAAAAAAAAAAAAAAAGCCTACCATTAGGAATGTCTTTAATTTTATGTTACTTTTTCCATCTGTATTCTTTCCATAGAAGTAAACCTCAACTCCAAGATGGTTTTTGAGATTTACATGTTTATTTCATTTTGTTTAATATCCTAATCGGTTCACAGTAAATTTGACCACACACACATACAGTGATCCCAGCTGTTTGACTGTGGCAAGCCAAGCCAAAGTCATAGGCAAAAATACAGCCCTGCTGCTGAAATCTTTGCAAAATTATAAACAAGACCCTTAATATTATAGCCTGGCATCCCACACCAGCAATAGAGATGCTAACACTGTTTACAGGAAAACAAGCTAAAAGCAGCCCCCTGCTCTTTGGTGCTTAAAGGCTTATGGTAAAGGAAAAACTTGCATTTAAACATTGGTGATGTATAGATGTGCTCCTGGTTTGGCCTAATGTTGTGGTTTGCATAAGAAGGTCTGAGGATGCTGTGCTTTCCTGGCAGGTAGGAGAATGACACAAGTTAATATTTAATGAACTCTTCCTGTGTCTCTTTTCTCCCTCTTTTTTTTTCTTTTTTGGGGGGGGGGATAATTAATTCATTAACTTTTGCCACTCCCTTCATTGTAAAGCCTGAAAAAACCAAACTCAAGGACTTGTTTGCAGCTTTCAGGGCTGCTTCACTTTTCATGGGAAAAGGGAGAGAAAGCTGAAGCTGTGATCTTCAAAGGTATAAAATCCCCCACTTTCACTTGGTCTGGCCTGATTTGTGCCACACACTGTTCATCAAAGTCCAGACCTCAGTGGAAATATCCAGGGAGCCTGGACAAGGTGTAGATACCTGCCTGTGTTCCCTGGGCCACTGCTTTTATTTTTTATGACACTGAAAGTCCAACAGTAAAGCCAACAAAAATTCAGCATACATCTATCAGTTGAGTCGAGGAGAAAGAGACAGAACCAGATGTCCAGATTTAAAAATAAAATGAAAGAAAAATTATTTTCAAAAAGCCCTCTTTCCTAAGGAATGCCCTCAGAAACAGAGCCTGACATTGGTGGGATGGACAAAACCACACCATCTGTGTTTCTAAGCAGCCTGGACTTTCCACAGCACATGGGTGCTCTTTATGGGAGACCTGGGTGAGCAAGGGTGAGATCACAGGGTGCAAAGATCAAATAAGCCCACGATTAGAGCCAGAAAATGACTTGAGGACATGGAGGCATTTTGTGCTGCCTGCAGCTCTCATTGCTCTGCTGGTAAAGCCAATCACAAGCCGAGCCACGTTGGCCTATAAAGCTCCTTATCAAGATTTCACATCTGGCCTGCACATCTTAATTTAATGATGATATGGTAGCATCCCCTCTCCACTGCACAGCACAAATTATCACGTTGCTTTCTGAGGACATAAATCTCATGTAGCATTTCTTCCCCTTCAGGGAGTTTTACAGGCCAGAGAGCAGGATAAAGATATCCACCTGGATGCATATACAGAGCTTCTTATGTGGGCAGTGACTCTGAAAAGCACCCTGAGAAATGCTGAAGTATTGTGTAATTAATACCTTTCCCTAAACTCCCTGTGCCAGGCTACAGGCAGAGGACTGTGGAGGTTGGTGTGCACCACCTGGGAACATGGTCCCTTTTGTGCAGAGCTCCTCAAACCACCCACCTGTCACTGAGACCTATTCCTGTGAGGTTTTCTTGCAATAGGAATGTAGAAGGAAAAATTCTGGTGGGCCCAGTCCACAGTGGAGGCAGAGCTGAGCTTCCCATAACGACATCAGGGTGCTGCCATCTCAATTCCGTCCTACCCCGAATCCACAGGAAAAACAGTTTTCTGGTGAGTTAGATCAATAAAAGGGGAATAAATTCCCAGCTCCGTAACAGGGACAGTGGTGTCCACATTCCCATTCTTTCTCAAAACTTTGTTATTATGGGATGGAGTGTTAAGGATCTGTCAGCATTTCTGTTACAAACCTCAGTCTTTAGAGGTTTATAAACGCAGCCATTTAAAATAACACTGCATTAAAAAGTAGGTATGTGAGTTGTCAGCAGTGGTGCTTCTGTTTTCTTTAAGATGGTTTAAAGACGTTTTAGCAGATTATTAGCCTTAGAGAGGTCAAAAATAATCAGAGGTGGTTTTTCGGTTACATTTTTGGCTACCTCTGGATAAATAATGGTTTAATTTGAAAAACACTGAGTACATACTATGAACTGTCTTTAAGCAACAACAACAGAAAAAAGGAAAAGCTTCAGTTAATGGCTATGCTATTTATGTTTTAGAAACAGCTCCTGCACGTTCACCGGGTATGCTCAGCTTTGAAAGCTTTCCCTGTGATGTGGGAAATGCGATACAACAATAGTTACATGGATGGAGCAGTTGTTTCCATCACCTGAGCTCACATGACCCACATCATCTCCAGGGGACAAGCCATCCCCAAACAAAGGCTGGCTCCACAGAAGCCACTCAGAATGGGGTGGCTGGGGGCTCAAGGAGGGGGCACAAGGGCACCTCAAACCCTCTGTCTCAGCCCAGCCTCCAGCAGCCACTGCTGAACAGAGAGATCTGTGATCCCATTTCACAGCCTGGGATGGGCTGCTCCATCAGCTGGTGGGCACTGACAGCACCAGCACCTCCTCCCACATGAGGAAGCCCAAACCATGGGTGGGCTAAACTGCAGCAGCATGAACAGAGAACACTGATGAGAGACATTTAAACCTTCATCGAGGTGAGCATTTAGACCATCTCACGCTAGGTGAGCAAGGGCCACACTTATGTCCATGACCAGAACAATTACAGGTTTGGGCTGGCTCCTGCCATGGACCTTAACCAGCTGAGGATAAGTCCTGCAGACCTCATGGCCTGTGAAACTGAGTGGGGAAAGACTGGAGAGGGAGGGGGGAACTGCCTCAAAAACTGCCGGTGTGCTATTAAATGCTGTTACCAGCAAAAAGTCAAAATGGTGTTTTTAGCTTTCCCTTCATGAAGAAAATTACACTCCTGATACTTTGTTACAACAATAATTGCCGTAAGATTGGCTTGCAATTATTTTGGTGAGTCTAACCTTCCAAAGTGAAATGACATGAACAGCAGAGCATCCATGGCCCCAGGTAACAGCCAGCTTAACAGCTTGTAATTATTTCCCATCAACTCTTGATCTTCTTTACCTGATTGTTGCTTCAAAGTGTTTCAGCAAAGAGAAGATGGCCTCAGCACTCACTATTTATCTCAATGTCATGGTGAAAGTTTTGGAGCACTTTCACTGGGCAGAGAGTAGAGATTGCCTGTGCTGCCTGAAACACATTTTTAACTAACAAAGCAATGGTTTAGTGCTAAACATATTCTACCAACCAGACAAGACACTTGAGTTCTTTCTTTTGATGCTTAAGAGCCTTGCCAGAATATCTATTTTGAAGATTGTCCATACATAAGAACTTAATGACAATCATGGCTGTGGACTAGTTATACAGAGTAATTATGTCAATGTAAACTTCAGAGTGTGAGTCTCTGATCCTGTAATAAATAGCCATTTTCAGAGCTGGATAAAAAGAAATGTAATCAGGATTACATGATGAAAAATGTAAAGAATCTGATTTGTTTATTCTTCCCCTTGCAAAATCCATCGCTCAAGAGTGATTTGAAGACAAGACCCAAGTCTGTCATGAGTAAGTGCTACAGCTTCCTGAAGTCTTCTCCTGAGATCCCACTGCTTCAGCACCTGCATCCTGAGAGCTGACCAGACCCACCCTGGAAAGGAGCAGATGATATTTCCTGCTCTGTCAGCTCTGGGCACATGCCACCCTGATTCCTGTTCCTGATCTCTTTTTCTCTCCCACATCTTCTGTTCTTCCGATAATTTAATCCTTCTCTCTCTCTCTCTCTAGCCTGTTATATATTAAAGTATATATACATATATCTGATCTAGTCAGCCAAGATTACATTACCACATCTATTTATTTATGTGAGCCTGCAACCAAAAAGGCAACAAAAAGCAATGCCTTGAGTAGCTTGCCCATGGTGGATCTTGCCTGGCGCTGCCAAGGCAGAGAGCTGCCCCTCTCCCACATGGAGACCTCACCGTGACTCAGCTTCAGAAGCTGTTTTCTGGCATTGCCCTTCTTTTCTCTTTCCTTTTCATATGTGCTTTTCTCTGGGACTGGGTTTTGCTTTCTCCTTCCAGAAGGAAAATTGGAATCCAGCAATAACAGTAGCAGAAAGAGCCCCAATCTGTCTTCATTAAAACTTCCCTTTCCCAGAAAAGGCAGTTTCGCCATCTCTAACATTGTCTAACCATGGTCAGAAAGGGGTTTCATGACAATGGAGCCGTATAAAGGAAGATCGTTCAAAAGCAAAAGCCCTAATATTTTGTATTTCAGATGCTTTCATGTCTTTTATTCTGCCTTCTGGAGTCAGAGATCTTTGTATTCAAAGCCCCAAATATTATTTATAGCACTTTATGGAGACAGAGCCATCAGCACCCAGGCTATCCAGACCTTTTCATCCGATTTTTGTTAGTACTGTACCACAAGCCCATGACGTTAAGCAAATGCAAAACCAAGACGAGGAGGCACAACACAGAACTGCCTCAAAATGAGCCTGTGCCTTCCCAAACCCCACACGAGCATCCCAGCAGCTTGCGTAGCCTTCCTCCCTCTGAGGAAGTGCAGATCCATTATTTACAAGAGGCTGGCTGTGCTATCTCTGTGCAGTCACTCACAGCATCTTCTTACCACCCATAGCTGCAGCTGATCTGGGTTTTTGCACTTTACTCCACTGGAAAAGCAGAATTTGACCTGGTGGTTTCACTTCTTGCTGGTACTCAGGGTCACTTTGTCACCTTCAGCCCAGGGGAACAACATCAATCCTGCAGCACTGTGAGGCAGCCATTGCACAACACAAGAAAAATGACAGGGGTGATAAACTCTGCAAGAGGGGATGAGGCTCTCATGCCTTCACCCCACTGATTTCTGCTCGGACCTTGGAGAAGCTTTTACCATCTCTCTGTCCCCCTACAACCAGTCACAACAAGCACTGGATCAACCCCAGACCACAAGCCATGAACCACCTTCTGTAAGCGGATACATTTTGTATTTAATACCACGGTAAATTAAAAAATGGCAGACCACATCAAGCTTTTATTTCGCATACAATAAAAGGGTTTCCTCAGTCATAAAAAAATGGGCAAGGAGAGGAGGAAGAGGCCACCGCACAACAAATTCCTTCCTTACAGTCTGGAGAATTTGCGGGGGCGGGTTCAGGGGGAAATTTGCCAGTTAATAAAATGTTGTGTATGAATTATACATCAGGACTGGCCCCAAACGTGAACCAGACATGGTTTGGTGTGCTGGGATCACTGCACTGGCACAGTGCAGGATCACTTCCAGTTCTACAAAGACTCACATACAAGCTTTATCTCCAAGGTTTAAGCTCCTTCTGCCTCCACTTAAACAGTGAAGGACATATGTAAGTATTCACATGCTGAAGGATTTAGCTTTACAAAGACATCTTTGTTCTGCAAAGGTTGTCTACACCGGAAGAAATACTAAAACAATAGAAACCAGGACGATTGTTTATCCCCTTGGTTAAAAAAATTATGTGTGCATCCAAATACATTCGTCTTTCCATATACTTAGGCTTTTCCCCATGCTTTTTCTGATCTACAAGGTGCAGATGTTAATAATAAATTCCTGTACCCAAAATTCACACACATCAGTAGAGGAAAACTCATTGACTTAAAGAGGACAGTGTAGCAGCCCGGGAATCCAGTTCTGCCGATCTTCCAAACTGAAACCAAAACTGATTCGAAAATCACTGCAGAGACAATGTTGCTTTTGTAAATATCTCTGGCATTATCACTGGCAAATAAAGGATTTGTGTATTCTGCATATTCCCCACACTGCTCAGTGCCTCCCAGCGCCATGACAGTGCCACACACTCCAGGAACAGCACGGTACACACAGCCCTCATCCTGAACTCTTTGGATTGTGGGTATGGAACCCCAGACGGGACGCAACACACCTATGGATAAGCTTCCAGGAAAACCAGAACAACTCGTGTCAAGATGGAAAGCAGTGTATTTCTACACCCCAGCTGCCTAACCACTAATCTTTTTCACGCTGTATTTATCTGCTGCTCATAACAGTTTGTTTTATAATGCTTGTTTAGCTCCAGCAGCCTCCCAGACTCTCACAGGGCAGCGAGGACAGGGTTTGTGTCTGCCACGCTCACGCAGCCAAATTTGCTGCTTCACTGCCCAGCCAGGACAGTGTGGGGACCACTGCATGGGGACATCCTTTTCCCATCCCTGCCCCTCTTCTCCGTGGCACAGCAGAGCTCTGTGCTAGCGTGGTTGTGGTGACTTTAGCAGGCGTTACCGCAGCAGAGCGAGGACGTTCACTGCTGAGCTGCACAAACACCACGTCACGGGCACAGAGCGCCGAGCACTCCCTCAACTTCCACCCCACATACCTCCCATGCAGCAACCCTGATAAATACTGAGGGGGGGAAGAAAAGAGGGGGGCGGGAACAGGATATTTTAATTGACTTGACACTAAATTCCACTCCCCGCATTGAATCAACTGAGCATTAAATTCATGTGTCTATTATGGTATGTGCAGATGTGTCAGGGTACACACGTTAAGTGTTTCCAGTCGCTCTCTGAGTTATTTTCTTGTTGAATAAAAATCATGTGAAACCCATTAAAGGAAAGACCAACAGAATTTGATAACAAGATGCAACAGCTATCTAAGGTTTTTGAACAATCCCAACAATTTCAGGCGAGAAATATAACTTTTCAGCACTTCTTCCTAATATTCACTAGAGGTGAAGTATTTCCTGGAGTGGAACTGAGGGCTTTGGGGGGCTTGGTTTATTGGTTTGTTTTGGTTTGCTTGGTTTTTTTTAATGCTACTATATTAGTTTGGTTTGTTGGCTTTAGCTTTTTTAAAAGAATAACATCAAGGGAAGATGAAAAAATTTCAATTTTTTTATATAAGATCTTAGCTAAAACTGGATTAAAATATTTAGACAAATAAGATATTTAATTTTTCGACTTAAATACGTTTAAATTTTCTCTTTTTATTTAAGCTGCAAAATTGAAAGGAAAGGCCTCAAAATGCTTTAAACAAAATATTTTAGTTGACCGAAAGAAGAAATTTTTTCAGGTTTTTTGTGCATGCGAGAATTAGAGATTTTAATGAGAAAATGCAGAACCTCTTGGAGAACTCTGCTGGCAGCAGGACAGAGGAACCACAATTTGATAATTTCTGTTTAAGAACAAGAAGGCTAAATTCTCTGCAGGGCTAAGCCCAGCAGAGCAAAGAGCATTAGATCAGGTGAGGATTTGTCTTCCAGAAATAAAATCACGTTTTTTTCTTAGAGGTAGAGCATCCTCCAGGCTGGTGTGAATCACCAGGATACAGCAGAGGATGTGGCCTCATGCTTTTTAAACAATTCCCATCAAAATGCTGGCGGGAGCCAGCGGGGCTTCACGGCAGCAGAATCCCCTTCTCCGGAGTGGGGATTTGTACAGATCAGGCTTTGTACTGGAATGAAAGCAGCAAGTCTCTCTCAGGCCACCAAGGTCCCTGAAGTCACTGCATTCATTTGCACAATGTCCAGGGTTTCCAAGCTGTTCACCTCTTTCTTTTTACTTCTTTTTTTTTTTTTTTTAATTTATGGTTTTGACTGCTGAGGGATGAGAGAGATGCTACAGAAAATAGAGTCCGATATTTCCCTTGAATCCAAAACGATCTACCACAGCAATTTTCATTACTCCGAGAAAAAGAGAGCAAGAGAGAAGGGAGGGGAAAAAAAAAAGAAAGACATTACTTCTCTGAATTACACGCCACTTTCATAATTCTCCCTGAAGTACCACACAGGGACTGTGTTGAAGGGAGGAAAATGAAAACAGCTGTGGAGGTTTTGGGTTACACTGCAGCTCCGTGCTGCCTTTGGCCCTTGCCCACCAGTGCAGTTTGTTCTAATCCTGGTCGTGAATGTCCGTATTTGTTACCGCTCACTAAGGCGAGTCTTCTGCCTCTTGGAATAATAAAAACTGTTGTGTGCTTATCTGCTAAGCTTCTCCGACAGTTGCAAAAAGTCATCGAGTCAGCAACGTGCCTGGCGCCAGGGGCTGTCACTCAAAGGGGCTGCCCGTGCTGGGACAGCAGCACTGTCAGAGGGCGCCTGCGACAGCAGGGACTGCAGGGCTGGGAGCTTTGGTGTCCTCCCATGGGGCTGGCATTGTCCTCTCACGCCAGAGCTCCCCTTTCTCCTCTCAGTTTTTTTCCCTTTTAGTTTCTGCTACACGTGCCTCACAACAAAGAAGGCATCTCCATCAGTAAACTTGCTCCTAAAAATAGGTTGCATGGTTTTCGGTAGAGATTTTGGCTCCCAAGGCAGATTTTGGTGAAAACAAGGTGACATGTCTTCAGCAGTGCTGTGACTTAGAGCTGCCAGCCCTTCAGTTTCCCACTCTCGTCCCTGCCATGCTGGCCAAATCTCTCCATCCCTCCATCCTCGGCTCTCCCTTCAGGTCCACTGCACTGCCACACTATTTCCTGCTGTTGCACTCCTATTTTCTCACTAATCCCTGACTTCCTCCACACTCTCCAAATAGTTCTCCTCGGCCTCAACTTTATTAACTTAAGCTGTTTATTCTTCTACCACTAGAAAGTAATTCTGTGCATTCCCTTTTCCTCCTCCCTGTGTCCCCCTGCCCCCACCCTCAACCTCTCTGCATGCTGAGAAGCCATTTGCCCCTTTGGAGAACTGCATGTATTTTTTCCTCAATGCATTTGGGAGAGAAAAGTCAGAGAGGGGGGAAAAGACGAGTTTCTGGCAGCTCCCCACTGGAGGACGGAATCTGTTTTTAATTTAGGTAGTTAAAACTCGCAGCCCCGCTGGAATCTGGAAGAGGAGCGTGTGTGCGTCTCTGCGTGTGTGGTTATAGGGGCGCTCCTTGTGTGGGGATGGGACAGGGTGACACGTTTATGGTGAGCGTGCACGCGTAGGGCTCTTGCTCATGTGGAAATGGCGCGTTGTTTGGGGCCTGTGCCTGCCTTACATCCATGGGAAGCTGCCCGAGCCTGACATTTCTGTACATGTAGAAAAAGCCCAGGAGAGCAGCTAGCTGAAGTCTTGCCCAGCTCCACCACCAGAACCTGAAAGCCTCCCCTGGGAAAGCCAGCTCACAGCACACCTTGAAGGGAAAACATAGACTGGAGAGCAGGAGCTCAGTCATGACCATGGATTTGGGAGCATGAACACCTGTGCTTAAGTACCTCCAGTCCGGCCAAGGAAAACCAGCAGGCAACTGGTTTCTGCTGGCACATCTCTCTGTGGCAGAAACATCAGAGAGCTCAGCTGGTTTTTGTGCTTCTCAGCCCCTAAAACCTGAGGACCCCTGCTTCCATGTGTAGCACACACACATAACTCTATATAAAAAGTCATATATAGAACTGTACATGTCTCCATACACACACACCTACACAGTGCACGCACACAGGACTGTGGAAAGCACTGTGTTGGGATCCCAAGGCAGTGTGGAGGGGAGGCTGGGCTAATGCTTCTGCCTCTAATACAGGTCACTTCCTCTCCGGATCCCAGCAGAAGTGACTTATTACAGGAGCTTATAAAATCCCCCTGAAGAATAATTGCAAAATGAAACAAATTGCATTAAGTGGTGGCCAATAATTTCACCAGGGACACCAGGGCTATTAGACCAGCCAGGAAGGTCCTCGTTTCCCCTCCACTCTCCTCCAGCTGGGACAAGCCCTGTCTAAGGGGCAACGTCATCAAAGCATGTATTTAAGGGGTGATTAATTGTTTCTCCATCAAAGGGGAGCTGAAATCTCCCTGCCCAGAGCTGCTCGTAGCAATGGGTATATCCCAGCAGTGGGGCTCATCCCTGAGCAGCCAGACAGACAGGCATCGACCTGCTCCCAGCACTTCTTCATCTATCCAATTATCAAGTTTTTCCAAGGGATATGAAGCCACCTTTTGCAGTCTAAACCCACCACTTTGTATTTTACCTAGGCAGGGAGCAGAGTTATTCACTTGGCTGCTGCTCCTGAGGGGTATCTGGACAATATTCTCATGTCTTCCCCAGTCTCTAAACTACAGCATGCACGTCATCTGCCCACTCCTCTTTGACCACCTCAGCTCCTTGTTGCTTTTCTTTGGAACTCCTGCATTGCCAAGTGAAGAAATTCCCCATAGCATTGACCAGTATTTTTGGCATCTGCTCAACAGCTGACCCAAGAGGAGATATTCTTTTGAGGGAAAAAAAAAAAAAAAAAGAGAGAGAGAAGAAAAAAAATAACCCAGCACATTCCCTCCCCCTTTTCCTTCTTCCTCCAAAAAAATAAAATAAAATAATCACAGAAGTGATGAAAAATGGGCCATATGTAAAGAACTGCAGACCCCAGAGGTAGCTCTGGATTGAACTCCCTATTTATACACAGTTTTACATTATTATTTACTACAGTAATCAATGTAAAAACACTGCCTACCCTAGCAACCCCTGTGTCATATGGTGTGTATACATCACCTCTGGGAAGCAGGTCAGCTCTATAAAGAAAATCAGCCATATTTAACATGAAACTCTGTAGTTTTTACAATGTTTTTAAAAATGTTTTACAACATGTAGAAATGCTTCCATAAAAGCAGACTTATTAATCCCAGTTTTAAGCTGTCTTTTAAAGTGGAGTTTTCTTACACAAATATTTTCCTTGTCTCCCCACTGCTCCCTGCCCCTCCTTTTAAATAAAGTTATAATAGAAAAAGAACCAGGTACTTAGACAGGGAAGGCAGCTCAGCACCATCTACCTCCAGTGGACCCCTGATTTCCCCCCAGAAGATGCAGGGAAGGAGGATGGTTGCCATTCCCAGAGGAGATAACTCTCCTGGGCACTATCAGCAATAGGGGATATTTGCAGGCTTTAACATGTTTTCTTATGCTTATCCCAAAGATTTATCCCCAAAGACCAAGAGTCTTTGCACCAAATGTGAAGTTCTCAACCAAGAAGCCTAAATTAGGAACCTAACTGGGCCCCTTTCCCTATTGAGGAGGGCTTCCCACAACTCAGGTCTGAATTGCCCTCTGGAGATGCCTGTCCCTTATTAATGCTGGAAAGACTCGAGTAATTACGTGTCTAATTTAGGAACGAGACACAAAACGAAGCCAGGCCCTATTCCTGGAGATGTCTTCCCACTCAGTACCCACCACCACTCCCTGCTGGAGGCCCAGGAGGGCTGGCTGCCCATCCCACTGTGCCCACAGCTCTGTCACCCCTTGTCCCCACACAGCGGGGCTGAGCTTCCTACTGTGGGGTCGAAGCCACCACAGGTCCAGCTGAGAAGGGACATCATCATGCCACAACCAGCCCAGATCTGCACAGGGCTCCTGACGACAGTGCCTCAGCTCCTGGCTACCCATGGAACTGCAATTCATTCCTTCAGTCACGGAGAGGAGCAGAGAGACACCAGGAACAGCCAGCAACGGCACCACTCCCACAGCAGAGAATCTGGGCACTGCAGGTGGGACTGGAGTGCTGTCAGAAATCCCAGCACAGCCCAGCAGATCCCTGTATGTGTGCCCTGGGAAGAGGCTGTGGTCGTGCCACCTGAGTAAAGTGGCAGTCACATGAGTGAAGTCCATTTTTGCAAGATCATTCTTAAATCTGACTGGCAATATCTTCAAGGAACACCACAGAGCAGGAAAGCACTATACAAACGACAGCTCAGGATTGCTGCTTTAGAGATGACCCAGATATTAAAAAAGCGTCCATTGCATTGGCATTTAAAGTTTCCATCAGACAGATAAATATAAATCAACTCTCAGGAAAAAAAAGCTGTCCTGTCCACCTCCATTGCTAATCCTTACAGTAATTCCCTTGGAGTAACAGCCCATTTTACAGAGAGCAAAACTGAGATATGGAGAACTTGGTAAATTGCCTGAGGTCACACATTTTTAATAAATCCTGACAGCCAGTGTTCAAGTGCCTCACATCTTTACAATAAGGACTGGATGCTGCAAAGTTTCATTAATAGGGGGCAGAATTGCTGGTCCCTGCCATCTGGCTGAACCTATTCACACCCACCACCAGCCTCATCTCTGTAATAAGCTTGACCTCTGTGGTGTGGGGATGCTGTTTATCTTCCCCCCTCTGCGACCCCACTCCACAGCTTCCCTTGCTGCTCCTTCATTGGACCCAGATTTCCACCCTGCCTGCTGTTTTTCCAGCAGTAGCATTTTGGCTCCTGGCAGACTGGAGAGACATTTCTGTCGGCAGCTCAGGAATTCCCTTTGTGTCTTTCCTGAGTTTGGGCTCACCTTGATGCTAGACTCTGACCCCTCTTTAATGCAGAGGAATGTGTGAAAAATGTATTCCCCTTTTCATTAAGAACTCATTTAAATTCACCAAAAGGTGACCCGGCTTCCTCCACTGTGGCTATATTGTTCTCTGAGAAGCTGTTTTATTTCTGACTTAGGGTTCAGTAGAAAAGTGAGATCTCGCTTCCACTGATCTAATAGTTTAACTTTTAGCATCAATGATGAATAAAATGATGAAGAGACATGTTTGAAGTACGTTTCTTATAAACAGTTTGACTAGCTATGAGGAAACACTGCACATCCCTGGATGTAGTGTTCTCCTTCTGGCTTGCTTAATTAGCAACTCTGGTAAGCATGGGAATTTGATTCTCCATTTAAAAACTTGTAAAAATATTTGTTTTGTTTATTTGTTTTTCACAACACACAAAACAAAAGCCAAACCCATCATTTCTACTCCGGTTTGTTTTGTTTTCTTGACAAGTGAAAAATCAGCAATCCTAGGTTGGAAGTGTTCTGGGAGCTGATCTGGAAAAGGTGCCAATGCAAATAATGTCATCCTCTGTGCCAAACAACATCAAAAAAAAAAAGAGAGAGAGAAGCATTTTTCATCCAAAAAGCACTTTGGAAAATCAAAGCCCAGTTGTCAACTCACTTTGTTCTCAATCTGATTCTTATTAATGTCCCTTAATCTCCTGTGTGCTCAGTCAGCACAGGACGAGTCGCAGGCACTGTGTGTCACTGTCACGGCTGGCTGTGGGCACACCGTGGGGATAGATGGGGCTGGGGGCAGCACAGGCATGTCAGGACAAGCAGAGGACCCCATAATCAGCAGCAATATATGCAGCAGAAAAAGCAATAGCTTGTCACCACTCCTAAGTGAAGGGAAGGTGAGGTAGGGCAGAGAGGAAAAAGGATACAGGGGTTGTAGTGCTCCCCTCTCCCGTATTTAGGTCAAGGTCTTCTTTATCCCATATGCATCAAGAAATTCTCACCAACCTATTCAACATCATCCCTCTCCAGAGCACTGAGCACAAAATTACCATCCATTTCTCCCAGCACAGAAGGACTGCCAGGGAGAGGCACTCATGGTTCTCTTCCCTCCTGCTCCACTGCCGATGTCCCCAGCGTGCCAGGAGAAGCTGGCTACCCAGTGTAAGACACAACCAGCTGCATTTCTCCCTATTTGTGCCACTTGTGTATTTGGTTTGCCGAGGTGGGGGGAGGAAAAGTCTCTAATACAATTTATTTTTTAAATTAACCTATTTAAAACTATGGATGCCGACTTTTCAGTAGTCTTCTGGGGGCTGTTACAAAGGGGCCCTGGTTGAAATCTATCTGAAGGGAGTTAACCACAGCCCTTTGCTCACACATGTGGTATAATGTAGACTCTTTATTGCTTTTCTTTACTCCCCACCCCCCCGCACACATTTAAGATACGCAGAGCAGAGCTTTTCTAAATATCTTACAAGTGCGTGTGTGTGCGCTGGATTTATGGCAGAGAGGGGAACCTACTTCTGCCCTCAATTAACAAAACCCACGAGCAAGCGGGACTCAACACCAAGCTCCACAAAAGATCCCAGGAGGGGGTTGCTGAAACAGAGTGTAACACAGCCTAGTGATACTTGGAGATGACAAACACCCCTGTCTTATCAGGAGAAAAGAGGTCACAGCCCAGGATTCCAGGGGAAAGGGGGCCAGTGCACCAGGGAAGGATGCCAAACTCAAGTCTTGTACATCCCCTTCCAGAGACGGAAAAGCTGGTCTGACCCTCTGTTTCTAAAGCTCAGTCCTGCAAAGAGCCAAGGCTTGGATTCACCTCAAGGTTTTGGGCAGCCAGCTGAGGCCCACAAGCTGGTACCAAGGTTAACTGAGACCCCTGCTGTGGTCAAAGGACAGAAATCAGCTCCCTCAGGCCTTAGAACTCCCCTCCAACATCTCCTGGAGGCTTTTGTGCTTCTCTGCTGCCTGTCCAAACTCAGGGGCTCAGGCTGGGTGTTCGAAAGCCCAGCAGCACGTCCTCCCCTGCAGCAGGCCCTGCTGCAAGGCAGGGCTTTGGGCTGTGAGTGGGATGAGCCACACTTCATCTATCACAGCCAAAGACAGAGCACTGGGAAAGGAATGCTTGGAGCAGGTACCATGGCACCTAGCACAGATGTAGGTGTTGACAATGACATTTGTGTTTAAGAGTGATGAACAGCTCAGGCCACCTACTACATGGTGATGCCAGATTCTGGCTCCTTAATCACGGGAAAGAGACTGAGAGCTGTGCTTTAATCCTCCAATCTTGGCACCTCATTGCCACACCCACCTCGTCCCTGTGACCATCAAGAGCAGCCAGGATCACTGGACAGGAGATCAGCTGAACGTCTGCTCCCTGTCACACCAGCTGCCCTGAGAAGGTCCTCAATCCTCTCTAGCCACCCCCCACCTTAGTGTTAAGATTTCCAATTTTCAACAGCAGCTTTTTCAGATGCCTGGAGGTGTCACACATTGGGTGGCATCACGACAGGACAGCAGCTCAGCTGGTGTAAACCAGCCCCGAACAGCAGAAGCCACCAGTTGAAGATTGAGCTCAAAGTTGGCATCCCGATGCTTAAGATTCCACAAACTGCAAATCCAACCTCATTTTTAACCTTGTGGGTTTTTTGGAGCTCTGATTTGCTGTGCTAATGTGCTTTTAACGTTGTTTTTTCCTTGGTATGTGTGTTATATTAGCACACACGCACCCTGTATACGCAGAAAGTCTATAAAACAGGGCACTCGTATAATTTTAAAATAGACAAATCAGTTTAAAGCATTAAAGTAAATCTGGTAAAAGAAAATCTCTCCTGGGTTGACATTTTGTTTGCCAAGTTTTAGCTTGGAATGAACTTTTATGACTGAGTTATAAACCCTTGAAAATAGTGGTTTATAATGGAAATCTTGACAAATCCTTAACACAGGCCCCATTGTAACATATTCTGTACATATCCCATTGATCTATGGTAATAACAAGTTTTATATAAAACATTTTAACCATGGGAGTGACGTGGTTATCTTCAGGCTTCCAAAAATATTTTTCATATAAATAGGTGGCTTTTTCAACTGGGCAAAATCAAGGAATTGAACATCAAAAACGACATCTAAATATTCAACTGGATTAAAAAAAAAAGAGAGAGAGAGAGAAAAAAGTAAAAAATCACAATAATCCTGAACCCATGATGTTTCTTTGGCTGAAAAGCATCCAGTGACTAAGCAGCAATTCTGCTCTGATATAACTCTCAATGCAGGATGGGGTATTAGCCATGAGCAACAGAAATTACTTTCTTAGAGGATTAGCTGTAGGCCTGAAACAATAAGCAACTTAAAAAGCAAGCTATTCCCTCAGCAGGCAAGCTGATAAAACTGGGATACAAAGGATTTGTGCACTAGGTCCTCAAAGCCTCCTTCTCTCCCACAAGACACTTGGTGCCTTTGCTCCAGCAGCTCCTCTCAGTTGGGCTTAGCCCAGCTTTGGGATACCTGCATGTCTAACCCACACAGCACAAGATTTCAGCTCTGCTGAGGCCTGGGGTATGATATCCATGGGGAAAAGAAGCAGCTGGAGCTTGGCATTTTATCCTGCCCCTGGTACTGCAGTAGTGGTGATGGCGCTTCAAGGATGGGACCAGGTGAAAGGCAGGGCAGGTTTCCCACCTGCCTTTCACCCTCAAAACCATGTTTGACCACCACACTTGATTCACCCTAGACTCCAAAACAGAGGAGTCTCTAGGCAGGCAGCCTCCCTGGGAATGGAGAAAGGCAAACACTAATTTTCAAGGCAATTACATCTGCAAAAATGCTTTAGCCCACTGACTAGAAAATGCTGAGACTGCAAGTACACAACTCCAGCAGCAATAAACATTGTCCTCCTTTTTTCCTTTTCCTGATAGTATTAGAAGCTCTGTCTCTGAAATATTTTTAAAGCGTGAATCTTCCCAATATCTGAAAAATTCACAGACATCATTATTTAACATTGTACTCTTCTCATTAGTTAAGGAGGTTCAAGTTCACAAGCAAGAAACTGAGGCACATAATTATGAGAAACTAGGGGTATTTGGGCTTTTTGAAGATATTTAGGTATTGAACCAGACATGCAGTCAAGATGCCAAGAGCTTTTTGTGGACAGGAGGGCAAACCATTGGTTTCAGAGAGGAAGCGTTTAATGTGATTTATTTGCTTTAAGGTATCACATCTTGCCTAAGCAAGTTTTCCAGGCTCCCTTTTGAATCAATTGAAGAAACCACCAACATGACGTTATTCAGACCATCCTAAAAGAGTCATGATTAATCTCTTCCTGGACATACCTATCTCTCTTTTCCCTAATATTAGGGTACCTAACAGAAGCAACCCTGATAAGGCCCCTGGAAAGAGCTGAATGGCTTGTCTTGGCAAAGCAAGAATTTGGACTTGTGCCTCCATCGCCCTCGGCAAGCCTGAAACGACCTCATTTACATCCAAATAAAGGGAAAAAATGGGTATTTTGAGTGTATATAAATGGGAATATGCTACTTGATGGACTTAAAGGTCTTTTAATCCTAAACAATTGTCCAAAATAAAGCTGCATCTATGCACACAGATGCACGTGCACGGAGAGAAGTACAGTCGCCAACAAGCCTGATTTGCCCTGACTAACAAAAGCAACTTCCTCTTCACACAATCATCCCAGGCCATGGATCTGAATTCCTGCACTTGCATCCAAGGGAGAGAGCCATTTTCATCTCTGATGCATTCCTTTTACTTCCATTGAAACCGATTACCACACTGCTGCTTTAGCATGAACATAAATTTTTCCGACTTAACATGTTGCTTTAGGACTCGGTTCCACTCGACAGTAGACTTCCATATGTGCTGTAATGTTTGTGTTTCTAAGCAATGCCTCGGCAACCACATCAGGGTTGCCGAAAAACGAAAATGAAAAGCCTGCTTTTTAATTTTCTTTTGCTGGCGATCTCGGTTGGAAACTCGAAGGAAAAGAAGGTCGTCTACCTTCCCCAGAAGAAATGTAGCCCATAAGGCCAACATGTTGTTAACACACACCAGAAACATTTTGGTGGTATGTGTCTATTTTAGAAAAAAAATAAATACACTTCACTGGGATTAAGTTGGGAGAAAAAAAATTAATTTGCTGACACGTGAGAGGCACAGAAAAAGATCTTGTTCTTGTGGAAAATGCCAACAGGTGTTTTCTAGGGATGTTTCTTTCTTTTTAAATGCCAGAGTACTTCCACGCAAGCAGGCTTGGCAGCATCCTTTTGCATATTTTGTTGAATGCTTGACAAATTAGCTGCATAAACTTGCGTAAATTCCATTTCGCAGCCATTAATGAGTAAGAAAGAGTTTATTCAGATGCCTTGACCACAGAGGATAATAACTTCACTTTCGCCTTTTTTCTTTTTTCTTTTTAAAGACTGAGATCTAAATCTCTTTGCAATCTGTGGAGAGGTACAGATATCTTAGGATCATTATGAAAACCTGCTCTGACACATACTATAGAATTTCACTCAGCTACTCCTGTAGCACAGTCCAGAATTTATGCTTGACTGAAGACCAGCCCCATTATTTTGCTGGGCTGTGAGAATCAAGCATTTATGCCTTAGCTCTAGAAAGCATTTAAACACATGCATAAGTCCCTCCCTAGTCAATAAAAGCACTTAAACAAATACTTTGTTCCTGCTGAAGTCAACTGGATGTTGACACAGCAAGTACCTCGCTGAGCGGAACAGGCTGCTAACGGGGAGCCTCGGGGAGCTGCCTTACTGTACTTTGGAGCTTAGAAATGGGGATGCACTTCTTCATTTTCACAGCAACCAAACAATAGACTTTCCATCTATTGTGATGTTCAAGGATGTTAAGATTTGGTCTTGCCTGGAGCCGGGGTGCAGAGTCAAAAATATGTATATGCGCATATATTTCAGTGAAGAACAAATATCCTCAAAAGATTCATGTCACTCTTTCGACAGTGTCCCTCAGCCAGGCTGCAAGCAAGCCTTTTCAATGCTTCTGTTGGGAAATATTTATAAGAAATTCAGCCTCTGCCAGTGCCCAAGTGACCACTTCCCCACATCCCTCCTCACTGCAGACACTCAGATCTGCCTGTGGAAAAGGACACCCAGACTCCCACAACATCTGCTTCCACAACTCCAAATGCTCCAGTGAGAAGAATTCCCCCTGGTCCCCTCTGGCTGGTGGTTGTCTGCCTATCAAGAAGACCACCCTAAAGTAAAGCTCTAGCTCACTGCCCCACTGCCCCTGTGGAGGCTCCCCTGACCCTGAAGCTGCATCTCACAGCACAGAACCAGCTTCTCCACACCTCAGTGAGGCTTCAGGATATGCTGGCTGCCTCTGCCTTTCCTCTTCCCCATTTAGAAATTTACTCTAACCTCAGTGAAGTGGTTAGGGGCACTTAAGAGCCAGTTATGGCCCATTAGAGGCTGTGCTGAGTTAGTGGGAGGGAGGAAGATGCTGAGAGCTGCTATGGCCAGGTTTAGTGGCATTTTCCTCCTCCCTCACTGGTATCTGGATTCAAGGGGGCAGCAAGACCTCTGGGAAAGAATCTAAAAAGGAGCAGATGGGTTTTTTTCTGTGGTCCACAGCAACTGTGACATCTCCCCTTTGAAGCCCAGCAGCAACAGTCCAAACCCCAAATGCTGCTTCCCTCTCCCGATTGCAGCGAGAGGGTGGGCTCTGTGCACCACCCCCAGCACCCACGTCTAGGGCGAGCAGGGCTTGCTCTGCCCATGCTGCAGGGCAAAGTCCCATAGAAATTGAAGTTACTGTAATTATAACTTGCCTGAACATATGGTTTCAGGGATCTTTCTGCATGTAAAATGCATGAATATGCATCAAAACTAGATGTCACTGCTTAAGTTACATAATCCTGCACAAACATATATTTAAGAGGGACCCGACATCCCCTGTTTTTTAAGGGGCTTTAGCTGTGATTAATTCTCTGAGCTTATTAATCACAACATGTGTTAGTGTTTGATAAATTGCCCAAAAGTTGCATTAGCTAATAAGTATAAGAACAAAACGAAATAGTTTCATCTGTTTTTATAATAAGACAAAGAGCATCATGGGAGCATACACGGTGGTCATGAATAAAAGAGAAACATTCATTTATGATAATTGGTTTCAGCTCCCCGTTTGGCTGGTTCTTGTGACCTAAATGTATCCAGTTGTTTCCTTTCTTTCCCGTTGGTTTTTGGGTCACTCCTAATGGTTTAATTCAACAAAAAATGTCTACCATTTCCTGTAACCTCTGTCTTTTTTCATTCCTCCTTCCAAAATGTTTTTTTTCTGTGCAGCATCTAGAGAAATCTCCCTCTCTCTCTCTCCCTCTGTTTCCTTCCAAGTGAACAAAGTCAATATTGTTGACAGAGAAAAGGTTTAACTCCAGGCAAAAGGAAAAAAAAAAGTAATAGTCATTTATTTGTCTCCACTTCTGAGTTCACAAGGGTTTTTTGTTTGATCCTGGCGGTCAAGACTTTGACACGGAACATGCCCCCTCTGACCATGAACAATTTATGGAGGGAGAAAGAGACAAAAATCCTCATTCATGTTTAAGAAAGCAAAGGAAATGGCTGTAGATTAATATTTGTGCATTTGTAGCAAAATTTCTGATAGGTCTGTAACACATTCAACCACCCTAGTTGAGAAACACAAGAGGCAAAACTCAGCCCTGGAGAGTTGAGTTTTGTTACTCTTGGACACCTTTCAAAACATCAGCCCTCATTCTGCTTTTCTTAGGGCAGCTTTTTCCTCCAGCAGAGAGTGAAAAACGTTGTATGGCATTTGCAAGGAGGCGGCGCACGCTGGCAGGGGTTACCTCGAAGCACAGGCAGGGAGCACTTGCCACGGTCTTCCCATTTGCACTCATGCCTGATGCTCCCTGAACACTGCAAAGTGCTTTTACATCTCCCATTTACCCTTCTCAAAGTGACAGGGAATGAATTTTCTAGCGTGAGGCCCCGAGTTCAAGCTGGTGGGAGATGTGGTGCAGCACAGCACTGGGATGCCAGAAGGGTGTTAGCAGGGATACCCTAATCATGTGCCATCAGGAGCCCCCGTTTCACCACATTAAAGCCTTTGGGGCTGAAATTCTCCTTTGCCAGGTGTCTGCCTCCAGCAGAGTTTTCTAGGAAATGACAAGGAGAGTGGGAGAAGGGGAGGCCTGGCAGTTTTCCAATGCAAGATTAGAGAAAAGTGCTTACTCGATATAAAAATTCTAACAATTATTTTTTTGGAGTTGCTCTCACGCCTCCATCTTCTGGAAAGGAGACTGGAAATTTGGTGTCACCCTGGGAACAGGGATGTGCCTTTTACATCCAAATTTGGCAAAGTGAAAAGCCTTTGAATATGCCCCACTGAAGATTTATTAGCCTTTGGTAGAAAAATCTCTACAGATTTTGTCTGCCTTGATCTCGCTCCATTTTGGGGCTTCTAGGGCTTGCTTCTTCTGGGGATTGCTCAGGACTTTCCTTGCTATGATTCCTTTCTTGGCTGCTGGACATGACTGTGGCTCCGGGCACCAGAAGAGAGAGCAAGAAAGCCATCCCTGCCATCTCAGCCCCTGGGCTCCCACCACTGCCCAAATCAAGCAAAGAGGAAAGTAACAGAACTGCAGAGCAGGAGAAATGGGGCAAGGACCAGGGAGAAGCCAAGAGCAAGCACCTAGTGGGAGAGATTTATCCCATAGGGATGCTTGATATGACATCAGGGAATTGGGATGAGGGAGAAAAATGAGCCAGGATAGTCTGGCAATGATATATAATAAAGGCATAGATAAAGCATATGCACAAGGGAGGTGATGAAGGCCACAGATAAGGGCTTAATTCTCATGTTTCAAGGCTTCTGAATTTCAGCCTCAATTTCTCATGTAAAGCAGTTTGTGTCTGTTATCATTTCTGGAGTACCCCAAGCTCTCCACCAAACACACCAAGAAATGAAACAGCAAAGCATCTGTCTCACTGCTATACCAAACACCCACTGAAACAGCTGACAGGCTAAAAAGAATGGCAGGAAGACATAATGAGAGGGCAGAGATAGTCAGATTAGAAAACACCATAATTTTGAGTATGCTGATGGTATGCATGAGGTGTAGTGAACTGCAGCAGTAAATCAAAGTCTGTTCCTGGAACTCTCACACGGCTGCTATCCAGAGACCCTCTGGCTGGAAATCATTTCCCCACAAAATCATGGGTATGACATAAATATTCATGTGATTTTAACTATACAATATCTAGGAAGTTTTTAACCCTTAAGAATCATCATTCCTTGCAACCTTGAGCAGCAGAAATTCTAGCTTTCTGTTGCTGAAATCTGTACTTGCCCATTGCTTTACACACCTCAGAGGCTGAGGCTTTCAGAAAAGAAATCCCAGCTGGAGAAACTCCTGCTAAAGTTGTGGGCATCACCAACACTTTGTAAAGTGGTGCTACCCATTCTTAAGCATGCAGTGGAGGCTGGGAGCATAAATGTGTTCAGGATATGATAGGATACATTTGGAGAGGACAGCTCTATCTGCAGCTAGTAAACACTGAGCTCCAAGCACAAATTGCATCATGTGCAACTGCTGGAGGATACTGGAGGACTATTGCTGGCAGCTGGGTCCAGGACCTCTCCATCAGGAGAGGTTTCCTACTCTCTGGAGAGGCTACCCATAGCTGAGCTCTTTGTCACAGCCTGGATCTGGGATGACCAGCCCTTGCTCTTGGGCATCACAACTCACATGGGCCCTCACCAAGGGTCATGCAAAGAGTCTCCTGCCTGCCCTGAACAGCCACTGTCTTCCCTGAAATAGTCCCACCTTGGCTGCTCTGGTTTGGGGATGTATTTGACAACACCCCCATGCCCTCTGCAGCATCACCCAGCACAGACAGAGCCTCAGAGAATTCAGCTGCAAATCAATGCACCTCCCCTACCAGTACAACAGAGCTTGTGACTGCCGGAAAAACAGCATGAGGAAGGGCCAGAAAACTCCTTACACGTCAGAAAATTAAAACCCACTGTCTAGACAAGAGATCAGGAATTATCTTAAATTTCAAGCAGTGATAATTGACCAAGAGGAAGGGGAAGGAAAAAGGAGAAAGCCTTTATTGGCAAAAGGGATGATTCTTTTTGGGTACATCATGCCAACAAGGGGAAATTACATGATTTCACTGTCAGTGCTGCTAAAAGATGACTGCAGCAAGCTTTGTTCCTAGTTCTGCACTTTCCTATCACGGAAAGTCCATGTGTTTTATCATGTACAGTCCTAGTGCCAAAACTTCTCAAAGGAGACAGGTTTGCTACCACACAGGACTCCTGCTTTGTGTCTGCATGCACGAGTCATGAATGAACACATGACTGAAGGGAACTGCAAATCTTAAAATATGACAGGCATCAAAATGTTATTGCATCCTCTCAACAGCTTCAGAAAACTGTTTTTCTCTAATGTTATCAAACCAGGGATGAGAGTGGAGCCAACTCCTACTGGATAATCACAGAAAAACACTACATCACGGACTTTCCAACAGAACAGACTGAGTACCTTTGTGAAGGGAAACTAGCACAGTGTAGAACACTCAAACCCATTATGGATAAGGTTTAATATCCAAATCTGCAGCTACTCCAGAAACACAAAGATGTAACTTTAGCAATACACTCTGGTTCAATCTACCCCACTTATCTCAATAACACTTTAAGATGATCTGCATTCTACACAAAAGCATCGTGACAGCAAACTTTGCATTACAAAGCACTTCTGTTCCCTGTTTTAGATGATCACATCTCATTCTTCAAGGGAAGAGCTGCACAAAGGTTCTACATAGATGTTGATGTGTGGGTTTAGCTGTGAGAAATGACTGGCTTTAAGTCCTACCAAATTATTTCAATTGCATTAATTAAGCAGCTCCCTAATATCCCCAAACCCCCAATTAAACATGCAGCTCTAGGAGTACTGGATTTCCATCTTTAGAGGTGCTGGGGTGAGTCTTTCCAATTATAGTGAATAAAAATGCTCACTCTCTCCTGAAGTACAAAGAATGAGGCTACTGTAAATAAGGCTTGGGCTTGGATCTCGCTCTGCACAGGGCTCTGCACAGTCGCTCACATCTCCAGCTTACACACACCAACAGTGAGTGTACGAAAACAGCTGTGCCATTTTTCCATGTCATTCCACTCAGCCACATGCTTTTGAAATGGTTCCATTTCATTATATGCCTGATACGCTTTCTCCTCTTTCTCTGTTACACCAAATAAAAGATACTTCTAATCTAAAATAAAAAAACCAAATCCCAAAACAAGCGACTCTAGCATGAACACATGAGCACGTTCTACCATATTCCTTTCATTTTCCCCATTTATTGACCTCTCCTCTGTGCTACCCAGTTCCCTGAAGGGTGTGTTAACATGCACGGCGTGTCAGTGTATTTCCATAGACTGGGATTTAGGTGTGGTTTTGCATATGAGAGTAGGAATTGCTCGCCTTGCAAGCTATGTGGATGACATGCTTCTCATTCTGACAGACAACCTGCTCTGTCCCCAGCTGCAGGGTGCTCCAGGCACACATTCCCTTCCTTCTGTCAGGGGCTGGGGCTTCTTTCACAGGTGCCAAATGGTAGTTTGGGGTGGTTCACCTGATGTTTCCAAGTCTAGCACCAGGCTGTGGTCGTCATGACCTTGTGAATAGCAGCTCAGCCAAAAGGCAGAGGGACAGGATTTATAAAATATCCCACAGAAAAGGACTCCCAGAAGTGGCACGTGAACCACAGCCAGGTCTGCTTTCTGCAGGGCAAGGCAGAAAGGTGTGTCACTGCGAAATGCCCTTACAAAGCTGTCACTTTGGCAAGATGAGGTCCTGAAGGGTGGTCGCTCTCCTGGCACTGCAGCCCCTCAGAGACTATTAAAACTGAAAAGTTGTTCATAGAAAGGAACACCAAAAAATATACAAGTCTTAGAGAAAACCTCTCCGGCCTTTCAAGGGACTCCTGTGTGGGATTAGGGGTACCCCCACTTCACACCCAGGCACAGGGTTTCAGGCACAGGGAGGGTCTGCGGGAGGGACCATCCCACAGCATTCTGAGCCAGCTGCAGGTGCAGCACTGGCTCAACCCAGAAACAGGGTCAGAGTGCAGAGCAAAGTGCTGGCCTGGTGTCTTCACAAGTTTTGCTTTAAAGGTCTGCAGTTTTTCACACCTCAATCCAGCCAGGCAGGCAGCAATGCCAAAAGATGGCTGTGCAAATTACTCTTGCCTGCTGTATGGAGGAACTGGGATTAACACAGCACAGGATAGCAAAGTGCCCCATAGTCTTACAAGTAAAGGGTAAGAGATAGAGGTGACAACCCAGAAATGGTGGACTTTGCCATCTTACCAATCTCAAGCCTAACTTAAAACCATAGTCAAAAGACTAATGATAAAGCAAAAGCCTCTGCCAAAAAATATAGGCAGGACATTCCTGCCAGAATATATGTTAAAGAAAGACACACAATTATTTTTTAGAGTTGCTGGCACAGTGCTTTCAGGAAACCTTTCCCTTTAAACACTAAAATTAAACAAACACATGAAACGCAGGGAGAAATGTAATTACTTTATAGCTTGACTTTGGTCTATTGCCTCGGGTATCCAGTTCCTTTTCTTAGTGATGTGGAAACTCAAATTCCCCCCTAACAGTGTCATTAATTCCTTGGCCTGGAGAGCCCAGCTTTCCTGCTGCATTTTGCATCAGGAAATCCCAGCTGCCCGCACCTTGCTCTGAAAACAGCTCTGCAGGTGACAAAGGAGCTCCTGCCCTGCTCCCAGCACAGGAAGGGGGCAGGAGGGCTCCCCTATCCCCTCTGAAAGGAGGGGATTAAAACAATTGGGTTGCCAAAAAAACAATTAAAGACCCAGGCGAAGATCTAGCTCCTCTGACCTCCAGCCCTCCCAAAACTATCCTGGCCTGCCAAAAAAAATGACAAGGGGTGTCTATTTCTGCTTGCCTTTTTCCTAAGAAAAACACCTCCCCCTCTCCCTCCTCATGTCCCCCCATGGCTCTTCCTCCCGCACACAGTCGGGGCTGGCTAAGGTTCATGTTAAATGAACACCCAGTCCTAAAACACACCCGGGACGGCATCCAAAGGCTACCAGAGGCTGTCGAGAAACTCCCGCTGGTGTGGGCGAGCTCATGTACCCCCCACTGACCACCCTCCCTCAGGCCAAGAGCAGCTTTAATGCCCTGGAGAGAAAGCAAACAGATTTGGGGGAGCACAGGGAGCCCCGTGGGAGCAGAAGCGTGTCTCCCGTGCTTACCTTCCCCCTGCCTTGCCTTGTGGGATGCTGAGGAAATCCTCACCTCTCTGTGCCAGCCTGACCGGGCGGCCATCCTAGCTCCTTCCCCGGGCCCAGGCAGCTGCTCTCAAGAAAAGTTTTCTTGGGCACTGCCAAGAACATCCCAAGCTCTTTTCCGACTGAAATCTTTCGAGGTCGGTCCTGGAAGCAGCCCCGTAGCTGCCTGCCCTTTGCAAGCTGTCATGCAGTTTAGCAGGAACCCAGCCGGACTGTGTGAGTTTATATCCACCCCTGTGACACACACACACACACACACACACACACACAGAATGTGCCTGGCATCTGAAGCAGCTGATGCTGGATTTATCCCTTCCCTTGTTGCCAGTGACTGACATAAGTGCTGGGAACTCTTGGTGGAAAACTGCTTATGAGCTTTGGGCCTGATCCAAACCCCACTGAAGACAAAGGAAAGACTTGTGATTGCTATGGAGCTGGCTTTGGATCAGTCCCATTATCTCTGCCCCAAGAGCAGTGTACAAACAAAGTAGCAGGGACTGGGGCACTGTAAGCCCGTGCCCAGAGGCCCATCTCATCTGAGGAAAGGAGAAGCAGGGAGCTGCATCTGAGCCTTCCTTGAAACATCCACCCAGAGCCCTCCCAGGAGGGGCATAGCCTTGGGAACTGAGCACGATCACAGCCCTCAACCCTCACTCGCGGGTGGAGATGCCCTGCTCAGGAGCAGACATCCAGATTTCTCTGCTCAGCTCAGTTGGTTATCAGCTGCACAAAACATCCAGAGCCAGACCTATAGCCGGACTTCAATTGTGCAAATCATCCACCTTGCAGGCTGAGTCTGCTTTTATCTGTCAAACACCATCAGTTTGCACACTCCAACACTGAGCCCATTCATATGGCTCACAGGACACAAGTGTCCCCATGAGCTCTTCCCATTCCAAGAGAGATCAAAAGAGTAGCACTCTCAGACTTCCTCCCACCTAAATATCCACAAAACAATTTGTTTTGTCAACAGCTAAGCAGCAATTTGCATTCTTCCTGGGTAAGAGGCTGCCTACAGAACTGAAAAATGATTTGACACTGTTTCATTCCACTTCTCCTGGCAGCACTATCTTTCTCTTCATTTACTAAAAGAAAAAAAAAAAAAGCTGAAAAAATAAATTGTTACATCATGCTTTTCTATTTTAAGGCATTTGTTGTAACTATACAAGGCTTTTTTCCCACTGGGAGAATAAATGAGAACCATGAATCACACCAAACTTACCTAAGAAAAGTGCAAAACAATTCTCTGTCCTGGGATTACAGAGTCGATGACTCATGACCCTTTCTTGTAGAGTTTAGGCTACACAACTTTTGTAGCATAAACCAATTTCCATTGGAGGTAAAGGGGTTTTTAACCAATACCCTTCCACTTGTGCCAGTCCTTAGTGTGGGACCAGTTACACTACACTATGACAGCTCTTCTTGGAAAACTGGCAAACAGCTTCCTTGCACCCCAAGTTTAAAAACACATTTGAATTCCTGCATTTTAACAGACTACCATGTGTCAATGGAATGACAATAAGCAGCAATGTGGGTGTCCTTCAAAGGAGAGGAGCAAGAGCCAAAATGAGTTGCCCTTGGCTCTTTGTGCAGAGGCTGAGGCTGTGATCTGGCTTGTGTCTGAGGTGGGCTCAGACCCTGCAGCAATTACCTGGCTCAGCAGTGGGTGGGGAGGTGTGACAATGCACTGCCCTGCTGTAGAGCTCACCCCAGACAGTGCTAGCCTAAGGCTGGCACAGCTTAAACTGTGCTCAGATACCCTAAAGAGGATAACTCTGGGGAGCAGAGCAACCCCAACAAGTTTCAAAGTCTGTTGATATTTTTGTGATGCTGAACTCTGAAAATCGCAGCTGGTGTTGGGGGTCAGGTAACCCCGAGCTTGAAACACACAACACTTAAGTTATTTTTCAGTCCTGGCTTGAACTATAGCTTTGCAAAAGCCTCAGTCTCTAGGATTTCCCACCCTCATCCAAAGAAGTGGAGAAGAGAAATTGAGGATTTAAAGGGAAATAAGTTAAACCTCACAGCACGCAAAATGAATTCCCTAACCAGAAGGGTCTTGCCACATCCTCGGAATGGTGTCACGGCTTGAAAACATGCCTTGTTTCTAAGCTCATTTATTTGCTAGGAAAACTCAGCCACTAGTATGTCTTAAAGAAATCCCTAGAAATGCATCTGCAAACAGTTGCACTGACATTTCAATTGCTGAGTGTAATTCACAGCAGAGCGAAACCCTGGAATCTCTGTGAGTGCAGGGCACAAATAGCTCAAGGAGGTGTTTGGTACGAAGGAAATGGTGATGCTTCTTCCATTTCCCATGAATATCATATGCACTGCTTCAGCCATATGTTGTGTTGAATCTGCCACATTCTTCGGTGGTGGGCACAGATGTGGACAGATCTGACAGATCAGGGTCTTAGGGTCACACAGGAGTAAATTGGGGGCAGATGATTTGACCGTCACAGCTTATTTTTAGGAAAAAAAAGGGGGGGAAAAGATTGCTAAGAATCATTTCTACCATGTGTCTGAACAAGAAACGCATTTATCTCACCTAGTAAAAACAAAGAAGAGTTTCTCTCAAATAAGGAGTTTGTTTTAAGAGGCTAACAAAGATTGTTCTATGCACTCTATAGATCACAGGTGCTGCAGAGAAACATAGACTTTGCCATGTATTTCCGTGCTTCATTAACATGTATTATTTTCAGACAGTCTCCAACAGTGCTCCAGCTTTACAGGCACAGAAGTGACTCCTTTGACAAATAAGCAAAGTTTCTCCTCAATTGCCTGGCTTACACTGTTCTCTGGTTATTCCTCTGATTAGTGCTATTTTGCTTACATGCGCACCGTGGGTGATAAAAGACATCAAGGAAATGGAAAACACTTTCCCAAGAATATCACCACTGCTAGAAGATGGAACTGAAAACAAGGAAAAAGGAAATCAGTGCTTATTCAAACCCTATAGACCACCAAAATATAGCAAAAACGTAACAGATTCCTTCACGTCTATTATTTATGCTTGTAAGAGCATATTACACACACCCACACTTTCTGCCTCCTGCTGCACAAAGTTTAAAAGCAGGGAGTGAGGATGAGGTCGCATTTCTTCATGAGACTCACAAAGTGCACTCACAAACACTCACTCGTATGAGATGAGGCTCTGCAAAGCTAAGGCAGAATTCAAACCCAAATTGCATTTGTCAAAGAAGGACAACAACACTGCCTGCCACAGGATAGGGCTTGCAAAGGCTGCTTTGAGAGGGAAACCAGAAGAAAACTCTGGATGCACTGGGATGGTGAGGACAAGGTGCGGATGGCAGGAGTGTCCCAGCCAACCCAGTCCCATAAGTCTTTGTGTTATGGCCATGCCCAGTCACTTGTAGTAGATTTTTCCAGGCCATCAGCTCAAATTACTAATAGCCAGCATGGGACATTTTAGTTGTAGCAGGCAGACATTTACCCTGCTATGAACAAACACCCAGGCCCCAGACACGTTGGAAATTGCTCAGAGAACAATGTCACCCCTTTGCTCCCCAAGTCCAGTGCTTTCCGGAGCCTAAGCAGGAATGGGGTGAAGCTGATCTGAAAGCAGAGCTGGAGCTTTTCCATTTCCTCTTACAAGTCACTGAGGAGTTGTAGGTGCAATCAGTTATATTTTTTTTCCCTATGTTTTCCCTGTCTGTTTGGCTAAGAATAAATGGCCTGGATTGATAAAGCCCAAACTCTACTGATTTTCCTGCATCTTGAGATTTCTCACAGGCTGCTTCTGGTTCTTCAGAGGGGTCACACCAGCTGGCAGAAGGATTCAGACAGGATTTAGGCTGTGTGATGCTGGGCCAAAACTGTGTTAAGTGTAGCTTGGTGATTAAATTGTTGGAATAGGGATCAGAAAGCCTGATGCGTTAGGTAAATATGGACATTCCAGCCCAGCCATCCAAGCTTTGAGCAGGGATCATGTCACGTAAATCCTTTTGCCAGCTGAGATTCACAGTGCTGAGAAGGTGACAGGCAGGTGGAGAGGGTGGTATTTTGCTGGCCCAATGCTTTGGGGTCTTCATGAGCACACCAGAGCTGTGTTTTGCTCAAACACCTGGCACTGAGCATCGGAGCCAGACAGGACTGCTAGAAGAAAACAGAAGCCAGACAGAAGATGGGATGCTACAAGAATTGAAGACACTTCAAGCTGACTTTTCTGTTCTTTGGGATTTGTCTTTAGCTGGGTCAGCTTCCTGACCTGGAGAGCAGAAGATTCCATATACAAGGCAGGGAACAGGAGTAGATACCCATGGTAGGGAAAAAGTAGAACCACCACTTTCAGAGGCAGTATGAGTTTATTTCAGATGAACCCAGCTGCTTTAATTCCATTTGCCCCTAAAACCTGGTGATTCTGAGCAATTCCCATTAGGCAACCAATTAACCAGGCATTTCCCTCCTGGAGAGACATTTACCTCATGCAGGGTGGGCAGAGACAAGAATAGGAGTCCATGAAACCCTACCATCCCTTGCAGGGTAGAGCTGCTTCCCAGGAACCAGAAGTTCAAACCAAGCTAAGATTTGGGAGGAAGTTTGTTCTTTGTTGCTGTTTTTTCTCTCTGACTGCTGGTTTCAATCACTTCTGCGTTCAGTTGCTTTGTGGCACATCAAATAAGCAAAGGTCCCCTAGAAACTCCTGCATCAATTTTGTTTTCCTCCACTTGAAAAACAGCCTATCGGCCTTTAAATGCATCCCCTGCTGGCAGAGAAGAGAGATTACATTTTATACAACCTCACCACCCCCATATGGTCGTACCTGGTCACTTCTGGACACGTGCAAACAGCATCACAAAAACACAGGGTTTTGCAAGATTGTCTGGTCCATCCCTCTGAGTGCAGCAAACAGCACATGACAAGTATCTGACAGACCTGCTTTCAAAATCCTCGTATGGCAATAGAAGCCACAGTTTCACTCACCTTCCCAACAGAAAGCTTTTTTCTCCTGTCTCTCCAGTAATGATCCAAGCTCCCCATTGCCTCTGCTCTGCTGCCAGACTGCAGAGAGCAAGACTGCCTTGCCCAGTGGGACAACCTGCTACCTATGTGCTGTTTTCTCTATTTCTCTTTCAATATAGTAAAAGAGGAATAAAGAAGTATGTGGGAAAAGGGAGAAGAGAAATATAAACCATGACAAGAAAGAAAAACAGGACATGTTTATAGGGGACAAACAACTGCCTTCCTCCTACAAATGACGCCATCCAAAGGCTGTACTGGCACTGTTAACAGCTGAGGGTAGAAGAAGGAGTAGTTCAACTCCCAGCTCTGCTGCAAGCTCTCTTGCAGGTCTTGAAAATAAGTGTCCATACTTCAGAATGCCTCAGTTTGGGTCAACCTGCAGCTTAAAAAACAAAAATATGCTTCACAGGATTGTTCAAAGCTTAAATGAGCATTTGAAGAGCTCTAGTAGAAATGAGATGAAGGGCACTTTCAGAGAGACAAAGCATTATCATCATAAAGTGTAATCTTGGTGGTTTTATGAACAAGCATAAGATTCCAGCAGTAATCTTTAAAGCAACATCCATTATCTGGAAAATTAGCTTTCAGCTAATGGTCTATTACAGGTCACACTTGGTAAAACTCCACGCACATTTTCCTCCTTTTTCCCTTAAAAGCACTTGGAAATCCTGTGACAGCTGCCTGAGGGGAACAGCCTGGCTGGCTGATGGCACACAGTGACATGGAGAGATGAGGAGGAGCATGCTCCCATCACACACCAGGTGAACCTCCAGCCTGGCACCATGAACCCCTCAAGATGCCTCCACAGGGCAGAGATCTCACCCAGTCACATCTCACGTGGCCTGCAGGGCTTGCTGGGGCGAGGCACTCTGTATTAGGACTCTGGTTGGAGATAAGGGTCAGTCTTAGACACCTCCTTACCAGGACATTTGGGCAGCAAAAAGCAGGAGGTGGTGTTTTCCTAAATGGATTTCTTTCCTTTGAGACTCCCTGAAGACCTGCATGAGCCAAAGGGCCCAAAGTGGGGGATGAAACCTCACCTAGCCAGGCTGAGCCCCTCAGCACCCTTGATGCACTTACTGCTTGTCTTTCCAGAGACTCTGCTCTCCCAGGTGAGGAACTCTGGGAAGATCACAAAAAGTTCAAATGGGAGCTGAAAGCACTGAATCCCCATCCAGCCTCAGCAGTTCAGCACCCACCTCCCTCCCAGCTGCTGAACCTCTGTGGGGAGCTGCCCCCTCTCCCAATATCACCTAGAAATGCCCTACTTGAAAGAGTCTTTGCTCCAGGGAAGCTCACTCCTTGCTGTGGCCACCTTCTCTGGCTGTCTCATGGCACACAGAGTGACTGGAAGGACCTGCCCCACATCACACAAAGACGCCTGTGCTTTGTGCCCACCAAACACTGACAAGAGACCACAAGCAGTGGCCACCCCTATGCAGGGAGCACGAGAGCCTAAGTCAGATGGTGGTCTCCCTGTAGGTCCTGGAGATCCATCCCTTTTCCTGGAAGGACAAAGAGCTAATTCACTGACACCAGTGTGCAAAGCCAAGAAATCCTACTGGTGCTACTCAGAGAGAAGGGAGCCAAACTCAGCAGCAAATAAAAGCAGAAAAGAAGACCAAAGATGACTATTACTATTTAACAGCTTTGAGGCTGTGCCTTTACTGAGCAGAGGCAGGACCAGGCTGAGGAGCTTAAGAGCCCAGAGGGCTGAGCTGGCTGTGCTGGGGAACATGGCCATGCTCCTGCCAGGCTCTGCCATCATCCAGGGCTGCTTGCTGCCCTCGGACACAGCCTGGCTGAAACAACTGGTCCATTTGTTGGGGTGTAGAGCCAGCCCTGATATTTTGGTGTTAATGGCTTTGAAATATCATTTCACAGCCAGCAGTGCATGGCTCAAAGAGCACAGTCCATGATGGGAAAGTGGGAACCTCCATGCCACAGCCACATGGGTCTGGGTCTCAGCTGAACAATCTTTCATGGTGAAAAATATGGATGAAAGGGAAAATGGGTGGGGTTTGATTTGGGGTTTTTGCCTGAATTAAAAGAAAATTGTTCTTCATTTTAATATTTTTGTAATTTTATGCCATACTGGCCAAAATATTATGTCATGTTTCTAGAAACCAGCCATTTTAAGTTCTTGCTTGCCAAAAGCAAAGGAAGCAAAGGATGTTTTTACAGCTTTTTAAAACCAAAGCCTCATGGGGGAAAAATGAAAATTTTAAATACAATTTTTACCCTGCTATTTACTTTGCTAAAAAATTACTTTCTACTGGGAAAGTGATTAAAATTAAAACCAATTGTTGAGTCACTCATCCAGATTTCTCATGGATTTGCTGTAAACTCAGCAGATATAAAAACCTCACTCATACTATGAGGGGTCTTTCCAATTTTCTGAAAGTTTATGGCACTGCAGCAGGGCTGACACTGTTTTTAAACAAGCTGGAGCTAAATCCTGGGTTTGAAGCCAGCTGATAGACAATCTCAGAGGAAACACCACCACTTTTGTAAAGTGCTGTTCTGCTTCCTCCCTCCAAGCTCGGATTTAATGATTTATTTACAATATGAAGAAGTGAAGTACTTTCATTTATTATAAGGACAAGCAAAGCCCTGGCTGCAGTGTGAAGGCAACCTGGTGTATTCCCACCTCTTCCAAGGATTACTTGGGTGGACTGGTAGCAGCTTTGCCCCATAGTCCCAGGCTCTCTGCAGCAATGTCAGAGTGAAGACACCCATCCAAGCTCCTTGGGGAAACCCACACTACTGTCTGAATAGAATTGAAGGTCAAAAATTAATAACATTTTCCAAATTGTATCCCTTTTCCAGTTGCAGCATCTCCAAACCCACTGCCTCATAAAACTTGCAAGCAGACTATGAACAAATGGGGAACTGCAACAAGACCTCCTATAAGTGGAGTAATTCCAACTCTGGTTGCAATGTAATCAAGTTTATACCATGGCTGCTGGCTGACACTGGGGAAAGGAAACAGAGGAGAGAGATCCGAGACGTTTCCATTTGTCTGGGTGAGACAGTTTGCTGCTTCATGCAAAGCTTCTGAGCCTCAGGGACTCCATCTGAGGTCCTGCTGCCTGTTCTGCCCAAGGAGAAGAAAGCTAAATAGCCAATGGTCTTGATAGAAAGAATGGCTAAGCAGGCCTCTGGATGGAAAAAAGATACATAAGAGGAAATATGAATTGTTTGTACAAAATCCTGGGTTGGGCAAGAAGCAGTTGTTCACAATCTCTTCCAACACCAGAATTTGAGTTCTTAGAGCAGGAACATCAAATTAAACTTTCAAAGGTTCAAAGGTGGCAGGTTAAAAGCAAACAGAAAGAAATAGGTTGGGTGGTTCAAATGCCACTTGGAGTTAAGTTGTGGCACTCTGTCTCAGGATGTACAATTAACAGATAATACAGCTTAAATGCAGACCAACACAAGTCCAAGAAAAAAACAAAACCTGAGATTTGTTAAAGAAGCTTAAATCACTTCTAATCCAGGAAGTCCTTGGGGGATGCAGAGTATTTGGAAGTGTCCTGCATGCTTGCCCTGCATCTTTCCTCTTCTGTTTGCACCCGCTTGCAGCCTCAGCCAGAGACAAGATTCTTTATTAGATGAACACTCAGGGTGTCCACCTCTAGGTATGAGATCAAAGTCCTGAAATGCTCTGTGGAGGCATGCCTAGACCTCAGCTGCCCTCATGCCTGGAGATCTTCCTACCACCTCCAGAGAAGCTGCCCAACTCCATACGAGGCGCAATGGGCGTTAATGCATTGAAGATGTAGAGCTGCCCCATGCCTTACTCCAACAGACATGGACCTGCACAGAGCCAGCCACCAGATTCCTGACTGACAGCTTCACAAACAAGCCCTTCAAAATTAACCACACCAACTATCAAACTTTTTCTACAGTAGAAGTAACTTTTTTGGGGAAAAGGACAGCAAGAAAATAGCCCTGAGTGTAAAGACACTCATCCCATAGAAGAACTCTGTGCCAGAAAACTCTCTCCACAGGCGTACATATCCCTGCCTCTCCAGGGTCCTTTCAGGTCCTAGACCTCACTGCAAAACCATGCAGGAGTACACTGGGGAGCACGAGGATTAAGGTTTTCAGGGCGTTTGTGTTCATGGGTTGGAGGGAAAACCAGATGATATGAAAGCTTTGACTTGTTTCCAGTTTAGCTTCCTACTGCAGTCACAAACCAGGATTAGCAGCCTGAGTATGCAGGCATAATCCTCCAGAAACATCTCAGCTGCAGTTTTTGGCTACAAATTATTATCCCCTTGCTACTCAGCTCCAGATCCCAGTGCTTTCCTCAAGACCCCATTCCCCAAGCCACACAAAAGACTCCCTAGAACTCAAAGCTGCTCCGGGTATCTCACGCTTTGCCAGCACACAGGGAAAGGAGCAGCAGGTTATACATATAACACAGCTTCCAACAGGGCTCGGCCATGGAAGGTGCATAAAGTGGTATTAGCAACAACTTGGTAAAAAGGAGCCATGTCGGTGTCACGGAGCACAATGAAAAGCGTAATTGGTTACAGCTGACAAACACAGAATTGCATTAAACAGAACATTCGGTGCTGGGCCATGGTTTACATCAAATTGTCAATCTCAATATGGCAATCCCCTAAAAGGACCACTTTTTTTGTAAGCCCTCAGGAAACATAGCAAATCATGGCAATATGTTTATAGTCTTCAAATGCCACACAAGGAACCTGATCCGCATCTTTTATGGTGGGATATACTGGAGGGTGTTTCAGCGCGTCGATACTCATTTTCCAAATACATTTCACAGCTTCGTTAAGCCTTCCCCAACCTCTCAAAGATCGACTTTTAGGTGAAGCTGTGGAGTGGACAATCCTCAAGGCCAAACTCACTTAATAAAAGTGAGATCACTTGCCTTATCTCTCTGTTGCTTTCTATCTTCAAGTCTGGCAATGAAGGCTGGAAACAGCAGCAACAACACACAGATCTTTACAGCCTGAACTTCGCTGTCTGCTGCTGCCATATCAACTGCCCTTGGACTTCGGCACTAAACTTGACACCAGCAACCACAGTAGAAGGTCAATGATATTTATGTCCAAACAAAAGGGTTTTTCTATGCTTATTCTGGCTGGAATTCAAGTTATTCCAAGATGGTTTGTGGTTCCTGTACCTATTTACACACCAGGTCCCTTGGGGAAGGGGCAGGTTTGCATGGTGCCTGTCACAGCCAAGTCCTGATGCTGCCTGAGCACTTTGCTGCCTGTCCCAAGAGCAGGGGCTGGGTCAAACAGAGAAGGCACCTCCGGCACAGTCAGAACCATTTTGTGTTTGGGAAGATACACCAGGTCTTGCTGCACTTACAGCAAACCCTGCCATGATAGGATACTTCATGAGCAGCAGAGCCTATGAAGTACGTTGTCCTGAGATGTTTGTGCTTTAGATTCTCCAGTATCTTAGAGTCAGGCTGAGCTCAGGATGAAGGTCTTGCAGGGGAAGCTAAGAATCTCTTTCCTTCACCCAGTTTCAGGTTTTCATGAATCTGGTAAGCAGTTTTTTTAAGGTATTTTTAAGACCTTCAGCTCGGTGTCAGTTTTTCCACCAAATCCAACAGGCCAGTGGAAATGAGGACAAACAGACACACTACATACTAGAATAAAATAAGCAAACTAAAAATTCACACAGTTTAATTTTCAACTTCAAAAGAACAGAATAACTTACAGCAGGAAAAAACATTTTAAAAACTCAAACAAGCTGCTTAAATGATGATCCCAATTACCTACTCTGTAGATGACCTGCTATGATATCAGCATATCTTCAAGGTTTCAAGATAAGGAGCTACAACACAAGGCAGATCTTTACAGCAGGATGGCAGTACCCTGAGTTCATTCAAAGTCCTGGTTTACTACCATGAGTACTCAGATAGCCTTTCAGAAAATAGCTTTGAGCTAACTTTATTAAAGAACAAACAAGAAGAAGAGTCAACAAAACTGTTCTCCAAGTTTTAAATACCAGGAGGGCAGGAAGCTTTATTGCTTTATGCTACTACATTACACAGATACAACAACATCTGTCAACAATAATATTATCTGTATTACAGCAGAGATCCCAGCTGAGACTAAGGTCTCATTGTGCAGGACACTTGTAAAACCCAACTAGAAATACACTGCAAGAAACCACCCCCTAAAGAAACTGAAGACTAAATAGGCAAGAGGGAAAGAATGGGGGGAAATAACATGACCCTGTTTTTACAGATGGGAAACTGAGGAATGCCAAGGATAAGTGACTTGCCAGAGGTTGAAATTGAAGGTCTGTGGCAGAGCCATAACTGAGTCCAGATTTTCCAAATCCAACTCCAGTACCACCCAAATCCAGTAGACTTCCCTTTAAATTAGTCTTAATAATGTTACAGTTGGAGCTCACTTGTAATTGAACTGTAGAAACCAGAAGCGGGTACATATTTCCATTTTTTTAGGAGCACTCTTATTTAGTCCACAGCACATTTTGCTCAGGACTGTGAATTCTTCATTAAATGGGTCCATTGTGTTTAATTTTCTCCACTTAACCTAGAGGCTGCACTTTTAGATGCTGTGCCAGACACAGGCTTGTTCCAGCAGAACTCGGCAGAACTTTTTCCTAATGCTCTTCTACATGCTCAAGGCTAACAAAGCTGCTCCCTCTGAAGCATCCACAGGAGATATGGGAACATTTAATACAACTTAATACACTCCCAGCACGTTGCTGTGAATGAGAAGCTCCTGAAGAAATGCCACAGCCCTGTAACACAACGTGTTGGATGAATGCTTAAACTTTTGTGGTTAACGAGAGTCAACATGGTAATTCAGTGTTAGTCAGAATTACCACGGTTGGATTACCCATTTTTCAACTTCTCCTGTTCTAAGCCATTTTAGTGGCCTTTATTCATGAAAGACACAGATCTACCCATTTCAAATTGCCCCTTCATGTAAATACTGTCAGGACAAATAAAGTAGTTACTGCCAAGCCATCTGAAAATGATCAACACTCTTTGCTGCGAAGTAAGCAAAGTGAAGTCCATTACAAGATAGTAATTTGCACCTTTTTTTTTTTAATTTGAGGAATAATTCTCTTTTTTTGGTGCATAAGTTAAGCATGGAACATATTATTTAATCCTAATGCAAATCACACCAGCAGGAAATGTCGTAAAGAAAAAAGTAATCTTCTGAAGGAAAAATAAATTATCGACCACGTTACGAAGGAAAGAAACATTCTCGAATAATTTCTTTCTTTGTTGGTATTGGCTGGCAGCATAATCCTTCCAAGTAAATTGTAATTTCCAAATTAGATTATACATTATGTCATATTAGTTTTATATTAGAAAAACAAACTGACTGAAAGGAAAAATGCCAAAGTCGACTTGCCTGGTAATGTAAAATTTTTGTGTTTCTGCTGTGAAATGCTAATGTTTCTCTTTCTTTTTTTAAAACAAGTTTTACAGCAAACATAAAACCTGAATTAAGGCAAGATATTTACTTTACTTGACCAAGCCCTGTTTGAAACATAAATAGGAAAAAAAAGACCGAGCATTTTCAGGACACCACATAACCATAGCAACAGTTATCTCTCTATATAACTACTGATACTGGCATGGAAATTTTTCTGAGTTATACATCAATCAAGAATATAAGCACCTATTGCACACAAAAGTAACATATAGAGAGAACATTAAACCTGCACAGGTCAAGTGATCTGAAGTCAGGAAATGGTGGAATTGAGAATGGCTGTGTAACTTTTGCATTGTTCCTGTGTATGTTATGAAAGAGTCTTTAAATACACCACCCTCTATCAGGTTTTTTTTCACACAATTCCTGCTTAAGTCACTGTCCAGAATGGATGGTGTTTGCTGGATACACGGTCTGGGACATTAGTCCTGTGAGGAACCGCTGAGGGTACTGGGATTCTTTAATCTAATTTTAAGGGGAAAAAGCTGAGGGAAGATGCTTGGTCCAAGCCTCCTTTACAACATGTTTCCCAAACTCTGCATCCCAAAGGGACTGCAAGTCTGCTTTTCCCCTACTTATCTTTCAGAAAATCTTAAAGTGCCACTAAGCAAAGATAACACCTTAGCATAGACACGTGTCAGATGGGGTGACCTAGGAACAAGGCCATATGGCATCAGGGAAGAAAGCAAGGTAAGTACAGGACCATGGGGAAGATGAGACTGAGGATGCCCCAGCACACAGGACTTGCTGAGAGCAATCATTTGCAGAATATTTTGAAGACAACCAGCCAGGGATAAACATGGAAGCACTGTAATTTCTTCATGACCTGTTAAACTGTCCCAGAGCACTCTACTGTCACTACAACTTTTCGCTAAGTTTAGACAGTCAAAAACAAATTATAAAAACAATCAATCCCAGCTGCTTCAGGAACCAAAAGCTCACCCATCTGTTTCTCCAAGGAGCTGGCTGCAGATGATCAGGAAACGTTCCACCTAAACAGACCAGCTGATACGTACAAAATGCTTTGGTATTAATTAAAGAAACTGGAAGGTTGATCACATAAAGTGCATCTTTCTACATACAAAGGGAGAATAACCTGTAATGGGGAAGGAGATGTGAGAAAGGACCTGTGCATCCTAGTCCAGAGGACTGACACTTCCTATAGATCCTAACAGCAATAACTTTGAAATAGTGGATGTTCATCATCCCAAAATTACCTTTTGCTGCTAGATTTTTTCCCAAATGACAAGGCTACAAATACCTGACTTAACCCTCCATGTACCCAAAGGAATGTCTGGACATGGAATCATCTTAGATGTTAAAAGAAATATATATAGATACATTAGACAAAAATGTGGCCTCCAAAGGCCATTTTGAACTCAAGTTTTTAATGAACCAAAAGAAAGGTTTAAATGTAAGTTCCCACTTCATCTCAGTGACAATCTCATTTCTCCCATAATATAATACCATAAACTACAAAAGGGTGGTTTTAACTCTAATATATTTTTATATCATCACAGCTACAGCCACATTCCCATTATAAAACAGACAGATAGACAGACATGTCTATCTCACTTCCTGCAAAGGTTATACTTAGAAGCTTTTTAAAAGGAGCCAAGAGACTATTAATATATGTAGTAATGTGGTGATGAACACAAGTACCATGAGGCACAGACCAGTACAAAGCCCTTAGAGAAGTCAGCTCTAAGCTGTGATTCTACACAATCTCTTGGCTTCTCTAACAGTTTATAATATTTTTTAAAACATTTATTAATCACCTGGTAATCTTCAGCAAAGTGGATTTTTCATAAAAAGCAACATACACGCATAATCTTGGCATTTTGTGCAAGACAAAATCATCAATGGTAGCGTAAAGCAAGCAAAGAGCCAAACTCCATGTGATGTGGCCTCGTTTTTGTAGTTGATCACATTTGATCATGGGTCTCGCAGTACACCTATTTAGATAACATTTTTTTCCATTTTGGTCTTACTGCACTAAACCTCTAATGATTTACACAGCCCCATCGGTCTCACTTAGCCTGTTCTATATGTTGTTTGCATGTAGGTGGCTAGAAATGGCTTATTAAGGTGTAACCCTGTGATTATCTCATGTTTCATAAAGGGCCAGAGACAGATTTATTACATCTGACTTTCACCAGAATGACATAGAGACTTGATAAAAGAGTTCATAAGTTTTTTGGTGGGGTTCCACTCTTCCCTGGCTTCCCCCACCTCAAACTTGCACAGGCAGACACTTCAAAGAGCAAGGAAAAAACGTGCTGGCTTTGTGTTTGCTCTCTTCCATCACATCTTAAAAGAAGGGTAGTTGATAAGTGTGCAAACCTGCAAGGTGTTTTATTTCTTGACTCCTTACTCCACTGACCCATCCTCTACCATGACATCACCTGATCCAAGTGTCCCACTAGATATGAGAAAGGATGACATCTGATGGAAATTTTAAAGTAACTCCTCCATGATAGATACAATCCCTTCGGTCTTCTGTAAAGCAATTATTTATTGTGTGTGAGCACAAAATTTATTTCTCTCATGTCTTGATACAAAAACATCTGCTATGGATTTTTTGAACTTTACCTCTATTATTGGTCTTGGTCAAAGAAATGGCTAAATGGCTCATGACCTGGTATGACGGGTGTCACCAACCTGCCCTCTATCATGCAAGAAATCAATATTTGGCTTTGGTGTGAAGTATCTTTTCATGTTTTCCCCCTCCCAGGCCTGACCCCAGATATCCCTTTCACCCATGACTTTCCCAGAGAGGCAACTGAAGTAAGATTCACATTCATCAAAATATCTTTTTCATCTTTTTTTTTTTTCCCCACCTTTTCAGACAGAGCTAACAGGGATTTTGCTGGAGGACCGAAATGCAAGTTGCAGTTCTAAACTCAACAGTCAGAGCACAATCCTTCAAAAAACCTTTTGTGACACAAAATGCAACCGGTGGTTAAGGAGGGGAGAAAGAATGAAAGCAACAATTCTGAAAACCAAAGTCTCTCACAATAAACTGGTGCACATAAAACAGCAGTTTCTAGACA
The DNA here is from genome assembly GCF_041296385.1 of Aphelocoma coerulescens. Lineage (NCBI taxonomy): Eukaryota > Metazoa > Chordata > Aves > Passeriformes > Corvidae > Aphelocoma > Aphelocoma coerulescens. Next base: position 24,976,434 of record NC_091022.1, on the reverse strand, counting down.
GTAAGAATCCCAGCTGAGAGAGACAAGACACACATACATGTATATATACATATACAAAGAGTCCTGGAGACCATGTCCAGAATTGCATAATTGGTTGGCAGGCACACTTCAATCATTCCTTCATTTTATTGACTGCCATTATTTAGCTTAACAGGACCTCAAAGAAAGGAAGGAAGAAGTTAAATGAAGTAATCTCCCACCCAGCCCTGATGTATTATACTGTCTTCCTTTATACTGACTCATTTGTACCTATAGAAACTGTTCTCAATGACACAGGGACCAGGAATTATTATCAATAAAGAACCTGACTTGACCATAATCATCTGTTACCAGGAATGATACTCAACAGCTTCTTCTATTAACAAAATAAAAACAAGAAAAAAATTCCTTTTTTAACATAGTATTTGTTGCCATTGAACTCCACTGGAAAGATATATACTGCAAACATCTGCTTTTACATACAGCTTTTGCACAGTGATTTCAGAGAAGGCCTGAAAGGCTCACTTCAAGGTTTTTATCTGGGGACACATTATTTAAATGAAGATCTTTAAAACACCCTGTCAGATGGCCATCTTCATTTCTGTGATTCCAGGGAAGCAGAGGTGCTCCACTGCAAAGAATTTGGCTTCTTACCTACATAAAATAAACAGCTGCAACGCCTGTAGGTCTCAGAAATAGTAGCAAGGGTTCTTTTTTTAATAATCTTCAGTCTACTGTTTCAATAGCTAGACTACACATTGCATCTCCCAGCATATATAATACAGCTGCTTTATGTTGGCCTTCTAGCTGTTCATTATTTTTGCTTTTATAATAAGAAATGTATGGAAACAAATGACCCTTTCAAAGTGCCGATCTGTTTAAAGAAATAGCAAACAATCCCAAAGCCACGGAGATTCTTCTACTGGCACAAGAATGGTGGCCCGTCATCATTTCAGGCCCCAAATGAGATAACACTTTGAAACAACATTCATTAATGTTTGAAATCCCAATACAGAGCAATTTAATTCAAATGGCTTTGTTCTTTAGAAGAAACCCAAAGGGGAAGGCGGGAAGGCTAAAAAGATAGCTTAAGTCATATAAACTTTCACCAAAGAACAAATCAAAACATCTGAGGTTCATTCAATAGGGCTGACTGGCCTCAGCGAGAAGACGACAAACAAAGAGGCATTGTATTGTTCTGCAGAGTGAGGTTTTTCCAGGAACATCCCGTTAGATGCTTTCCAAGTGAACACCATGCAGCTGAGAGTAGGTGGATTTGAAACAGCACAAAATCAGTAAAAATCCAGCTTTCCCTTTCACAGGAAGTCGACTGTTAAAACAGTAATGTACTTGTCCATAGTGTGTAAAACAGAAAGGCCACACAGAGGTTGGGCATTGGGTTACTGCTCAGTGTGTCTCAATAACACGGTCCAGACATTCTGAACATCTTCCCTACCCCACCCTGGAACCTTCAAGTGCCAAACAGTCCAAGTCTTTCAAGCAAATTAACAGGAATAACCTCTGATAAAAGGCAGAAACCAACCGTGTTTTCTAGAAGAACAAACAATCCCATTTCCTCCATTAATCTTGTAGAGAACTTCTTAATACCACATTTTGTCACCCTATCTTTCATTCCCAAGGCTCACATACATGGGAAACAGAGGCAATCAGTAACAAGGAGCATCACTGATGATGCTCTGACTCATGAGAAAAGAAAGAGGTGGGGAGGGTATCAGCATGAAACCAATCAGATTCTGCTGGGCTTAGATGTCTTTATTTATTATGATATTATAGACTTACTACAGACTGCTTTATTTTTTCACATGATTTGTTCTTCAAAGTTACGAGTGGAAAGAGACCTGAATAAAAACCCCTCATTCTCATGACCTTTACATGCATTCACATTTAGACCAACAACATGACAAGCACAACCCAAGGTCTTGAATGGCTTCTGCATGAGGCATGATTAAATAGAGAAGGACTTCTCAAATTAGAAGATATGACTAAGATGAGATGTGACAGAGATCAGTGGGATCCTGGCCACGATGAGTAGGAATGAGTTGTTTACTCTCCTTTCCAGCACATCTTGGGAAACGGTGGAGAAAACAACAAAGAGCAGACTGAGAAGAACTGAAAGCAAACAACTCTTCCTACAGCACTTAGTGAAGCTAAAGAATTCCTTGCACGGGATGCTGCAAAATCTATGTGGCTTCAAAAAGTGATCAGCCAAACTCCTCAGAGAAAAAATCCTACTCCCTTACATACAAAACAACACCTTTGTCTGATGTGTGCCTGAGCCTTAAAGTGCTGAAAGTCAAAAGAGTGATACTGGAAAAATGTCACCAGGTGCTTGTCCTGTTGCTGTAGTTTTTCTTTGGAGTGCCCTGTTGACCACAACCAGTGGCAGAGTTACCATGTTAGAGAGGCCTTTGGCACTACCCAGAACAACCAGCCTGACATTATGTGAACCATCAGAGCAACAGCTCATGTGTGTTCCCAGCCTGCAGCAAACATAAGGTAATTTGGATTACTTTAACCCACCCAGAAGGAGGTTTAAGCTAGGCTGAATTGTCTCATGTTTGCCAGTGGCCAAAATACATTTGCACAAAGTTATCTCACAATTAGTCACCAGGAGCCAAGGTTCTGCTGAGCCCTGTGGCAGGGACCACGGGCTGTGTGTTACAGGGTTCACCTCAGCCCCACAGGACGTTTCTGTCTGAGCTTCCCACAGAACCCACCCAACTGACAACGTTTCAGTCATAATCTGATCTTTGGGGTGCTCCTTCCAGCCAAGAGATCACACGGATGTCCCAGCCAATGCTGAGAAGGTTCTGACTGGTTCATGTCTTGTCTACACTGCTGGTTTGGGAAGCAAAAACTCTCCCATGGAGGTAAAAGTAGAAATCAAGTGAAGCAATTCAGTTTTGCCTTAAGTAGAAATCAAGTGAAGCAATTCAGTTTTGCCTAGTTGGCAAATCAAACCAATCGGCTTTCAGGTTAATTTCCAGTTTAATGTTTACAGATCCCAACTAAGGCACCAAGTTTAGCGAGCTCAATCTCTGGTTTCAAGATGAACGCTCAGCATTGCTGCAGCTTCTCAAAGGCAAATTGCTGGCCTAGCCTTCCAGGTTTGCCACATGAGTAAATGTTCTTGCTTTTGAGGGATTAATCAGAACTTCAGGGCAGCTTTCTTTTTCACTCTGGTAACACTGAGGCAAGGAATCCATGCTGACGTCGATAATCTCCCACAGGAATGCTGCTGTGGGAGCATCTGCGAGTGATTAATAACTAGAAAAGAGCAAGACAAAAAGGTTCCAGTTGGTGATGAGGCTCCAATGGATGCTTCTGGGGTGTCAAGAAGATATTCATGCTTGCCTTTCCAGTACACAGATGTGAAGAACTGCCTCTCCAAGCATGAGTGCGAAAGATCAGCAACCCTGGGGAAATGGAAATGAAGTGACTGATCCTTCTGTACCAACAGCCAGGTCTGCAAGACCTTGTCTGTGAGTCGCATGGATATTCTTAATGGTAAGAGGAACCAGATGCTCATTAGTCAAAGATGTGGCTAATATTCAACCAACAGCGTGCTGGTCTAGCTTTTAACCTGTGGGTCTGACTGCCTGCAGAATGGCAGTGGGACTCTAGCAGGGCTGTGTGGGAGTCAGGGATTTCAGCACAGATGGATTTGTGCAGACTCCTGGTCAGATTACTTGACTCCTGGGTTCTCCAATTCAGGTTGGATCCACACCTGGGGGCAACAGAGCAGTTCATCTGGCGAACATGGAATCAGGCTAACTTCCACCAGAGGAGGTGGTGAGGGGTTGAAATAAAGCCAGCATTTAAAGCAATCAAAAACTTGAGTTTCTCATGGAGATGGATCCTCCAAGGCCTCTGCAGAGGGAATTCCCATTGACTTCAACACACAAGGAGAGCTTAGAGGAGCAGACCCCTGAACCTGGGTCAAAGTAATGAATGAAACAAAGTTCTGCTGCAAACGACATAAATCAGCCACATTCATTCCAAACCAGGCCCTGCAGCATGACCCTTAACCAACCTTTCAGTGAACCTGAGATATGGTTTTCAAATTTGTAATGAAACCTGAAACTAAGTGATTTTCACCTGGTTCTGGCTTTCACAGAAAACATTTCACAGCAAGCTTTATTCCCTAGGTGTGATCCCCTAATTTCTGTGTTAAATCCAACTAGTTCTTTGAACTAACAGAACCAAAAAGCAACCTTGTGACAATTATCTGAAATGCATTAAAATTTGTATAAGTGTACGAGCTCCAAGTGGATGTCTTCCATGGAGTTCCCCAAGGAATTTTCAAGACATGTCATTTCAAAACCATGTGCCTTAAAAAGAAAAAATTAAAAGGATAACACTTATTCTAGACTTGCATGTAAAAGCTTCTGCAACCAACAGCACCTCTGAGTTATATCCTTGATCAGGGCACAGTAAGGGAAGAAAAAAGGAGTACAGCCATCAATCATCTTGAAAGCTAATCCCACTAGGACCGTGATTGTCTGTAGAAGGCCTTCTGTATGAAACCCCAAATCTGGAGTAGGCTTTGTGCCATTAATGGGGGAAGCTCTGTTTCAGGTTGTCTGTTAGCAAAGATTCCCTAAGTGTCCTTCCTGAAGAAGGACAGACAGGTCCTGTCCAGTTGAAGCCAATTAACTGGGTATATCTCTGAAGAGAAGACAGAATGAATCTGCATGACTTAATTTGCCATCCCCCCACAAGTGTGTCATTAAACACCTAAAAGAGTCAGGGGACAGAGCACCAAACCAATGAAAAACTCAACTGTGGGAGCAATATTGTGTTTGAAAACGGAGACAAGAAAACCCAGCAAAATGTATCCATCCTAAGAATGGTGCAACTGACCACCAGGCCCCACATTAAATGCCCCCATAAGATTTCTAGTTCAGATGTGGCACACAGCGTCCCAGAGCATCACTGAGTATTTAAACTAGGTCCTCAGAGGTTTATTTCTAACTACACAAAACATGCAGGTGCCCCATCATCCCTGCAGACATGGAGCAAGAGGGACTGTAGGGTAGTGGGGAACCAGTGGGACAAAGTCATTGCATTGCTGCTCTTACCCTTCTCTATCAGATCAAGCCCTGATGGCAGAGCACAAGTGCGAAGGAGGGGACTCAGAAGTGTGTAACTAAATGCCCCTTTATAGCTCTGTTCACCTCAAAAACATCACTGGGCAGAATCCCCTCTTTTATTGGAAATGAAACATGATGCTGGAGCCATATGAGGACAGTTACCAGCAAGGGAGCTCATCCTTTGGGGCTCAGCTGCATTGACAGCCACTGAAGAGGAAAGATGCTCCAGCATTCCCAGGGCTTTGCACCCTGCTTGCTCTGCAAAGATTTGCTCAATAGACACAATCCAATCAACCTCTCTTTGATCAGTGCGTGTTTTCCTTCATGCTGAATTTCTAGACAGGTAGCATTGCCTCACGTTTGATAATATCCTTGTTATAAAGGACACAAACCCATGATTTACTCTGCAAAAAGCATAACGCTCACTGAAAATAGCCTAGGAAGGATATAGCGTCATACCTAACACTACATTAAGTGCAAACTGAGAACCCGATATATTTTAGGAAAATTCAGCACACTCTAGACTAATAAACATTTTACAATATTATTGCACATGTTCATTTCACTTTGTACAAATAATCATTCCCTTCACATCTAATAAGTCTGCTTGACACATTTGTGGCCTTATAAAAACACCTTCAAGGGTCTTGTTTTGAGGCATCAATCATTTATTTATACAAAGCTCAAAGACAATGACTAACAATTCTGATAGTATAAAAGCCTTCAGCTGTGATCTTTGTCTTGCTGTTTGTTATCTCGGAACTCTAAAGTTATTTAAAGGAGATTTTATTTTAATAAATTAAAAAAAAAAAAAAAAAAAAAAAAGCTTGCTTTTTCCCTCTGGCAGCAACATCAAATCAATCAAGGTGAAGGAAAAGACCAGAGCTGTTTGCCTTTTAGTGTGTTTCCAGAGCTAGAAATTTAGTTTGGAGCCCTTATTTGCAGTTTGTGCTGCCTACACAATCACCAGAGGTGCCAGGGCCTGTGAAAGCACAGACTGAAAATCATGCTTCCAACTGTCACCTGTGCGGATATTTGGAGTTGACTTTACCCACTGTCCTGATACAGAGCTTAGATTGACCTCACTAGAAATAAAAAACAGCCGATTCCAAGGGAACTAGAAGAGTTTCAAAATCCTAAGTGCAAAAGGGGTCATAAATCTGGGTACCCCAAAGCTGGTGCACATTTCTGATCTCACTCCTTATTGCAATTTCACCTGCTTTTTCTTTCATCTCCAAGCAAACTCCACCTGCCCACCCCTGCTGGGCCAGACCCTCAAGGAGCAAAAACAAGACCACCATGGCACAGACCCATGAAATCACACTGATTTAGGGTAACAGAGCAGCTTATCTGCAGTGGCAGTTGTTCCATGGTATGTTATGACACAACAGCACTGCACTGACAGACGGGAACTGTCACTGACTTTTTTTGTAGCAAGCCACTAAAATGACATTTCCATTAAACTCATGATAGCTGATCTATGCTCCAAAGTTAACCAAAAGCAGAACCTCCATTCCAGTTATGACCTCAGATACATGTAAATTCAAATGAGGTGCCAAGGAAATATGATAGAAATAGGAGAATTATAAGCACTTACGTAACAATACAAGCATTCTGAAACTTGGTTTACAATTAAAGTGGATGTATAATTAACTGTATTTTACTAGGCCCAGATTACGTTCAAAGCACACTGAAGTAGATTTGCAGGTTTATGGAAACACATGTTAACTGATTGTACAAGAACAGGTTTTCCCCCAAAGCCAACTCTCCCTCGTGCTTTGTTATCATTGCTTTTAATGTCACATGATGCCTGACAGCACAATATAAAAATTAAATGCTAGAAAATAAAACAGCTGCTGATTTTAGGAGAACTCTGAAAAAAAATTCATGGCCTCTGTTTAAGACACAGCAGTGGGGTCACACTGCTGTTAACCCAGCTTTCACTTTCTCCCAGGCACAGACAATCTACTCAGTTGCTCCAGGTACATCTCCAAGGGGTAGGAAGAAAAACCCCCAAAACAAAGTCATTTGTTAGGAAGAAACTTCCCCTTATAAATATATCCCTGAGGATACCCCTGTATGGCCTTGGTCCTATTCCCATCTTGTTGGAGAAAGTTGCCTTTAGGGAGGCTGGTCCATGCTGGTACCAGCTGGGACTGCCCTGGAAGTGCAACAGATCCTCTCCAAGTGGTGCTGGACTGAAGATCTGATCCTTCAAAACCTCCGGCCTCATTGTGCACTTGAAAAGATTTACAAGGCCAATTTAGCCGATTATGATGGATCTGCCATTCTTAAGGATCTGCTCTCACCATGTTTACTCAGCCTTCTTTTTTTGTGCTTGTACCCACTTTCATTTCTATTGGAAACTTACCAGAAAATATACAAAACCTGTAAATCATACTAAAACCCATTAAAACTGAGATTAATTTAGTCTTAAAGGTTAGCTCCATTTTCTAACCACTATTTCTGTCTGCAATCTGTCTTCATCAGACACTAATTAATAAGCAGACACAGCTTTGGAAACCTGCCTTTAATCTTAGGAAAGTGTAAATGCTCATGGTTACTAATGCAAAATCTCAGTACACAATTCATCAAGAGATTGGAACATATAATTTTCCTTTATAACAGCTTACTGATTTAGAGGACTAAAAGCACAGGTGAAGCTGAAAAGAAATATTACTTTGGAAGTTTAAAGTATTTTGCTTTATTTTTTTCTCTCTGCAGTGCCAATGCAGTTGTATTTTCCTAAGACATTTTCATTTTTTTCTCAGGCACCAGGATTAGATCCTCCTGCGTTTTACACCAAGAACCTTTGCTTGAAGTCAGAGTTTGTTACTCCTGATTTACAGTGGTGCAAGTCGTTTGGGGATTAACCCCATCCAGAACTGTGTGCAGAAAGGGGGGGGTCTTGTGACAACTAGGAGGTAAAATATTGCTCTGCAAATTATATTTTTAATGATCACTTCCTTTCATAATGATGCAAGATTATATATTGACTGTGAAGAGCTATTTATGTGCCATGACTAAGATACGTTTTCATCAAACATTTATTTCTCATGCCTAGAACCAATTTGTATTTGATTAAAGGTTTTCTACACGTTTACAGGAAAAGATTATTCACATTGGATTGCTTTTCTCAACAAAACAAAACAAAAAAGTTTGCAAGTACTGCCAAAAGAGCGGTTTCAAATACATCTCTTTTTACTCTGTGCATCACAGTAGGGATTTCTTAATCAATACCATGCTGGCTAGCACAGATACACTGGCATCTGGGCTAGACCACAGCAGCACCACAGCAGCAAATGACTGATGGTGATGGCTCTTTGGAATTGCATCCTTTAGCTGGACCTGAAATTGCCATCTGTAGGGTACCTCGAGATCTACAGATCCACAGAGTACAAATGAGAAGATCTCTTAGGACACGTTTCACTATCAAAAGGTAGGGTGGGGGTAAAACTCTTATTTAGTTCTTGAAGATTTCCAGTGATGACCACTCCATCTCCTCCCCAGCTATTCTGACAGGTACTAGTTGTACTCTGCTTTCAGCCTCTTTCCGCAGATTTTTGGGCAAACAAGCTCCGCTGGTTTTCCAAACCATATCTGATAGGCTGTGTAGGCTGTAACATTTTCTTTCTCCCTTCAAAATGACAAAACTTGGAGCTAAAAATTGGCTTGTTCAAATCATATCTGCCTGCCCAGGCTGAGCAGAAAGCATCGGTGCTCTCTTTTGCACAGAGCAGATTGCCAAATATCTCTGCAGTCAGTCTTCGGGGAGTTAGGGCAAACCCAAACTACTCACACACCCTGCCTTCAGTACCTGACCAAACACTTGGACTGAGATCCATCTGCTTCCCATCACTTTCCCCAAGAAACTGGGAAAAGTGGGATTCATCTCCAGTGACTCCAGAGGTTTCTAATCCAAACTAGTCATTCAGAATCCCACAATAGCCAGTGGGGGAAAATACGTTCCTCAGCGCAACTTCAGGACTGAGGATAAGAAGGTTCACCCTGTGGAGCTGCAGTCTCTCCCCAGTGACAATAGGGGAAATCTAAACTAACCAGGGCCAGATGCCTCCAACTGAGATGTCTCTAAATGTATGCAAGACCATTCCCACTGCAAACCCTTCTGTGCCTCAGTTCTTTAGACAAGATCTCCACAAAGACCAGAAAGGTTTAGAAAATGAACACATCCAAGGCCATGATGTACCTGTAACCCAAAGGACATTACATGACAATGGGTCCATGCCAAAAATCCCAAGAAATGGGCAAGTCCCATCATTTTTCCACCTCTTGCTTTCCCATTGTTTTTTTTTTTTATTTTTTCCTTTTTTCATTATCTCTATCATCACTCCTGCTCTCTGCTGAAGAAAAGCTGCAATATGTCGAGCACATGGGGGAAGGATTCTCTGCAGCAGCATTAAAAAAAAAAATAGGAAAAGCTCCTCTGAAAAACGTTTTAGTTATTAAGACACTTGGATTTTTCAGTATAAATAAATTTATTCGTGAGAGCACTTAAGACAAGTTCTAAGGTTAACAAACACTGCACTATGCAACTCACAGCTGTGACAAATATTTAAGAAATCCGATACAGCATGCCTAAAAATTATTCATTTGCAGGCCTCGTTGCTTTTGAAGATCAACTGTTTTATTTGTAATTTTTGACATTTTCCTTCTTTTCCTGTTTGGCCTGTGAATTTGAAAGGGTTGTAAACACGTACTCCAGCTCTCTGCCTGAGGCACTGGGCTGTTGTCAGCATGCCAAAAAGAAAAGGAAGCTGATAGGTCCTTTGGTACATACCGATATGAAGGGCTTGTAAAGATAGTATTTGCTTGTTTTTTTTGATCTGACTTTGAATCTGGCTGTAGTACCTACCCTTCAGGGAAAAGCAACTTTTAAATAAATGCTTCAAGATTGTGCAAACATTTCAGTAGTTTCAGAGTCCTGGTGTTCTGGGTCAGGGAAGGAAGAAAATACATGTCAGTCAATAGAGATGGAAATGATAAAAAATGGTTAGAGCCACAGCCATAATTTTTTTCCTGGGCTGGGTGACGCGTTCTTTCGACGGCCGCATCACGTGCTGCTTCACTCATGTGCTGCTTCACTCCCGTGCCTTTTGGCTGGCCTATAAAATGCACTGTGGATTTTATGCATGTGCACACACGTACACTTGGAAACAGATTAAAAATACACAGTTCTTTCAAACTCATCGCCCCTCAATCCCACAATTTGCTAATGCTGCAGGATGAAGAAAAAAATATAAGCTTGCTAGTTTTTCTGTTAGTCCTCTGAGAGCTCTGAAATGGTTATTTCCTTCCATTCCTCTGTTTTAGCTAAATTTCTGCATTTTTAAAAAAATCGCTTATCTATTACCTAGCTCCTGAGGATCCCAGCTCTCTGCACATGAGTTGCTGTACCAACATGTAGGTCCCAAAAACTCCCCAACAGGAGCTTAGAGCTGTGGGAGCTGATCCTGCTGAACACAAGGATCTGAGCACAAGGCAGAGCCCGCTCGCCTTGGAGAGCTCATAAGATCAAGGGCCAAAGAGCAGGAGGAGAAGCAGAAACAGAACAAAGCGAAATGGCTCGTTCAAGGCCACAGAGCAAAGCAGTGATAAATCTGGGAACAAGAGCCACATCTTCTGGATGTTTATTACAGCAGAACAAATCAGCCATTTCTCATTTGCCTCGTCTACTTTCCTGTTACTTCCCACCCATAACTCTTCTATCTGTCTGCAAATTGCAAGGTATTCTTACAGGGGGGGTGTATTTTTCAATACAAAAAAAAATCTGCTCCTTACCCCATGGCTGGTTAGGGATGCTGGGAGAACAGAGCCTGTATTTGGACACAAAGCAAGGAATCGGAGCTACTACATGCACCTGGGGAAACACAGCTCCCAAAATACTCTATACCAGGCATCAATTCCTTGATTGCATGATTAGATTTTTTTTTTTTCTTTGTGGATCTTAATTTTTGCTGCTGATTTTTAATACTGAGAAATTGGAAGGGTTTTATCTCTTGATTGGGTTTGATCTGTGCTAGAAAACAGCCTTAGAGGTTACACGTCTGGGTTAAAAGCATAGGAAAATGAGTTTTGATCAAAGTAGCAGGACAAGCTGAAGATCTGGAGGCACATGGACTTACAGTCAGCTCATACCAAAAAGCACCAGGTGAAATCCATGAGACCAGGTGTGAAGTCCATCACATTAATAACATGCACTTTTCCTAAGGGAAATGCAGCCCTGTGAGTCCTGAGAAATATCCCATGACAGAGCATATCACAGGGGCTTCTGCTCCCAGAAAACTTGCAGTTGAAGAGAACCAGAATCTGCAGCAATACAGCAGAGATTTGAGGTGGAACAAGAGGAAAAAGGAGGAGAAACGGGGGTGCAACAGTTAATGATTTTTCAAGGGCCAGAGGAGTGGCAAGGTAAGGGTTTCCCAGCCCTAAGTCCTCAGATCTCCCCTCTCTCCCTCAGCAGAGGAAAACTGCCCTTTTCCCTCTTGTTGGCAAGCTTTGAGCATCAAAACACTGGAGGCCAGGGCGAGGAGAGAGAGCAAAGGGAGGAAGGAGGACAGCTGATACATTCAGCACATCTCTCCCTAGCTGGGAAGCACTGGCTGCTGCCAAGGGGCCAGCACAGGTCCAGGGACTCGGCAGCCCTACAGCAAGCTCAGGGGTACTGCCTCCTACCAGCTGTAAAACCCACAGCAGCCCAGGTTGTTACACTGCTGCCGGACCACCGGGCCAGCTGCAGGGTGTGTTTGAAGGGAATCTTTCCACGCCATGAAATCCTCAGGCCGTTATTCCTTGGATGCTTGGCAGAGCACCGCTGTCACGTTTTCATGGCAATAGCAGCCTGTGGGAGGCAGGATCCCAAGAGGAGACAGTTATGAGGCTGTTACGTGTTTGTGGCACAAGTTGGGTGGGTTTTTGTCATCCAGCACCGAACAGGGCAGCGTGTCCTCTCCTCAGCCTGCAACTGGCCCACAGAAAGCACCGCTCTGCTCTCCCCCCCACTTGCCCCTGCTGCCACACATCCATCCCACCAGTGGCTGGGGTTTGGGGGAATTTGTCTCCAAATGGGAACCAGATTGGAAAACGGATTAGCAGGAATAAGATAAAGAATTAAACCCAATCAGCAGGCGACCGCGCTTTTAAAAGGCACAGATGCACGCGATTAGCTTGCCGCATGTGCTCCAGTCAGATCCCAACATCAGAGATGGGCTTGGAGAAAACCTCAAATCCCCGAAGAGCTCGCCGGGGCCCTGGGACATGCCTTTGCACGGCAAGGGCTGGGTACATCCCCAGAGCCATGCCTGGGAAGCACAGGCTCAGGCAGCCCTTTGGTTCCTCATCCCCCCAAATGCATCCCCCTTGGTGCCCTCCACAGGGAGGGCATCCCCCTCTGCTTGCTCCAGCAGCAGGCAGGCATTTCCATGTCCCCAGCACTGCCTGTGGGACACAGGCTGAAGGGGAGACAGAGCAAAGTTGATCCCAGTCTCACACTGCCTGAATAAATCCCAGACTGTGTTTGGTGGGGGGGCTGGAGAGGAGAAGCAGAAGCAGATTTTTTTTCTCCTCCACACCCAGGTCACTCAGTGAGTCAGGGGTCAGGGAACAGGAGTGCTGGTCCAGCTCCACCCGCTCCCCAAGCAAGGCCAAGGAGGGTGAGAAAATTTAGGGAAGGGCTTCCCACCTCCAGCTGGATGAGGTGATGACCGTTTCATCATGTTGAGAAATGCTCCAGTGTCTCCTGGCCCCACACTTACTTAAGATCCATCTAAAAAGTAAATATTGCCGAGAGACAGAACAGCATCTGCACACTATCAAGTTTTCCTGGATCCCAGGCAGTTCTTGGGTTCACCAGCTTCAGGAGGTGGTTTTCTATTGGGTTGACAGGGATGGGATGGGGGAGATAGCAAGGGAAGAGGGGGAGAAAGGGATTGAAAGTGGACAAAAGCTCTGATTTTTGGGAAGCCCTTTCTTGCTGGCAGAGTATCACCATCAAGTTCTTGTTGCTTCGACATTTGATACAGGTTCATGAGTTCAGTAGGAAAACATGAAACCAGAAAGGGCCAAATCCTGACCCCAAACAGGCAGGGAAAGCAGTGGCCCAGCCCAGGGAGTACTGTAATTTAGCAGACAGACCACCCTATCGTTCCTAGAACAATAAAATAATCTTAATTCTATAGGACTAAATCCCAAACCCAGCATGGCTCTTTCCAATTGGTGACAGCAGAGTCAAGCTGTGTGGTTTGCAACCCCATCAGCTTGGAAGCTCTGAGTATTTTGCAAACATTAATTCAAAGGCAAAAGTCTGCTGTGAGAAAGAGGACATTTCTTTCACTGCTTCTCAGCTGGGGAAGGAGAAGCAGAGGTCAAACATCAACCTGAGTTCCTGTGTGTTAAACAAGGTTTTCTACTTCTTCTGGACCTCACCTGGGCAATGCCAGTTTACAGCCCCCAGAGCTTTGCCCAAGTGATCATGGCAGATTCACAAGCCAGCTGAATGTGCCCACCCTTTGGCCAGCCCTCTGCTCTGACCGGGGTCAAAAGCCACCTGTCTGAAAGGACAATGCCAAAAAAAATGCCCTGGAAGTGGTGGGGGGGGGCCCTTGGCTTGCAGGATGATTTTTCCCAGCTCTGGAGCAGAACTTCAGTGAAGGTGGGTTTAATCCATTGCATTGGGTCACTAGGCAGGTGTGAACAAGGGCAACACTGTGGTAAATTGCAGCACTTGATCTGGCAAATTTGCCACAGCTTTGTCATGTTTTGTCAGGGGTTTATACTTCAGTCCTCCCCCTCAAAAGTCACAGGGTTTTGGAGCTTCCTTCTATGATGTCTATGTAGCCTTATGTGGACACATGGGACCATCTCCAGTGGCTTTCAATCTCAAACACATCTTCACCCATGGAGGAAGACCATAAAGGTTCATCATACCTAATGTGAGGCCTTCTCCTCCTGTTTTTAATCCCTTAAAGTAAACAGTTGATATTGGGCATGTTTTAAAGAAGCTGAGTCAGATGAGTGCATCCTGAATGTGCTCATCTCTCCCCACCAAATAAGAGTGGTGCTGACTTGTTTGTCTTTTCTTTTTTCCAGCTGGGACAGAGATAAATCACACCTGAAGTTCCTGTAGTTTTCAAAGAATATTCACCCAGGAAAGAGAGTCTCTGTAAGGTTAAGGCTCAGCCACCAGCAGGCACCTGAGATGCCTTTTGTGTGCTGACCCTGGGGCTTCTGTCTCCAGGAATTTAGGTCTCTGCTTTTGCTGCTCAAGAAACAATTTTCTGGCACTGACGACTGGTATGCTGCAGCAACAGAAAGATTGCACATGGGGTGGTCTAAGAAGATAAGCAAGGCCAGTTTTGAAGGGAGAGAGAACATCAGTTGTAAAATAGGTTTGACTAGAGTGAAAACCCCACAGCAACTTCATTGTAGTTCTGGATATTCCCAGAGAACTTCACAAACATCCACTTTCACTTCTGCAATGAGTTCCCCAGGTAATCAATCCCTGAGAGCAGCAGAGCTGGGTCCCGCATTCATGATTTTGCTGTCTCTCCCTTTCATCCAGCCAGCCCTCACTCCTGACATGACAGCCACAGAGCCCCAGACACAAATGGTCTTGCCCAAACTCTGTGATTTGAGCCACAAGACTGGGGCCAACTTCCCCTTTCCTCCTTCCCACCCCAGAGCCACCCCAGGCTCCCAAGCCACTCTCACCCCCAGTGAAAATACTCCACCTCCTGGAGCCCACGCAGCCACTCCAGCCCCAGTTGGTCAAATCCAAGAAAAAGATTTGTTTAAGCTTTTTCCAGCATACATTCCACTGCAGACATTGCTTTTAGTAAAGGCTGCACCACAATCCTTTTCATAATGGCACGGAGCAATCTAGCAATATCCTCCTGCACTTAGAGAGTGACTTAATGAAGGAATAGGTTAATTGAAATCGACTTCAGAACGGAGCACAAGCGGTTGAGCTGAAACGTGGCATAAAATAGAAATGAAAAGAAAACCCAGCTTCTCAACACAGCCTGTAGCTTTCTGGCCATACACGGAAAAGAATTATTATTTCTTCTTCGTCTTCTAATATGTTCAACAGTAAAACCACCAATAATATGAAAATAAATTACACCTGGGGCAACCTTATATTGCACTAACAGTCTGGCTCTGATTAGCCTTGCCTTTATCATGCATGCATCGTATTAGTCCGTTTCAAAGAATTCGTGGAGAAATTCATACTTCGACCTTAAAACAGAGAGTAAAAACACAGCTGAATTTAATTACCCGCTGACCGCATGCACTGGGTTAGGTAATAAAATATAGAAGCAGTAAGATATGTAATGCTTTATTAAGCTATCTCAGATACAAGAGCATGCCTGGCAATTATGCCTGAAGGCTACTGAAGGCTACTCAGAATCTCTCGTGGACCACCCAAAGAGAGGAGCTAAACAGAACCTGGTCCTTGCTGCACAGCAAAGACATCCATAAATAATACAGATATATGCAGGCAAAGTGCCTCCTTGCTCCTATCTGCCTTTAAGTCCATATGTTTATCAAACACACATTGCCCTGGCATCAATGAATTCTTCTCAGCCTTGCTCAAGATGTGTTTTTTTAACGCTTTCCCGGTGCACTCTTAAGCCTGGCTTAGGCCCCAAGTTTATGAACGTTTAAATAAAACAGCTAAAAATTAAATAAAGCTCAGAAATGGCTGGATGGGAAAGGAAAAGCCAAGCCTGCCTCTCTGCCTTGTTTCTAAAAGGAAACCTTGGATGCAGTTAAAGTGGATGGGTGAGAACAGAACCAGTTTGCAGAACCACTATGCAGATAAATAAAATATTTAAGAGAGGTGAGAAGGCAGGGAGGGAGGAGAGCGAGCAAAAACTATCCTAATTCCAAAATTAATGACTTAAAGAAATCCAGCAAAAGGCGCAAGCTGCAAATACTGATCTTCCCAAATCCATGGGTTCAGGCAATAATTTTTTAATTTAAAAAAGCAACCCTTTCTTTCTGGTTTATCCAACCTTATGCTGCCCCATAACATGTAAACTTACCCTAATAGAACAGAACTATACAATGAATAATGAAAAAGTTGTGATAAACAGAGGGGGAAAAAAAGCCCATTGAAAGACACAATGCCAGGGAATTGTACTATAAACTGGATAACCCAAGCTTATAAAGAGATTCACATTTTCAGGCCCCCATCCAGGCAAGGGGCCCAGGTTCTGGGTTTCCAAGGGAAAAGACAGTTGTCTGTCCTCCTGCTCCTGCATCATTCCCATAACACAGAGTCACAGGGTGCCACCAAGAGCTTGTTACACCAAATCTCAGCAAAACCTTGAAGTCTGGAGACCAGGCAGCAGGATGAGCACAGAGGCAGCAGAGCCAAGGGCAAGGTGAAAAAGGGATGAGATTTGCAGAGATCGAGGCAGATTCTCTGGCAGGAGGGGAGCCTGAATCAAAACCTCATGTCCAAACCTTCCTGGTGACCACCCCTTTTTCTCTTCTTCCATTTCCCTTCTCAGTTGTTGTTGGCTTAGACTACAGACAATTTAGGGTAGGAACACTTTTGCGTGTGGCTGTGCCATCCCTGGAGACACCACACTTGGTTGGAGTCTGCAGGCTGTATATAAATATAATCACAGCCATAAGAATCAAATTAGAGAGGGATCCAATATTCACATCTAGCCCCTCTTACTCGTAACCAGCTGAACCCAACTTGCAGATCCCAGAAAATTTCCACCTCTGGCAATCTCCTCCCCCGTGCTTGCCATGTAGGTCTGATCTCCTCTTTTCCTGTGACGGGAAATCTGTTTCTCTGTGTACTTAGGTTTAGGGTTTGGTTTTTCTAATTTTTAATAGGAAAATGGGTCCAAAGCAAAATTTGAATCAAACCTTCTCAGAACAAAAAAAAACAATACCAAGTTTGGGTCACTTTTTCCTTTCCCACATGCCCTGGCACTTATTCAGGATCAGAGGCAGACTTTCTTTAACATACTGTGGTGTGAAAGGTTGCTCTGTAAAGATTTCTGGCCTCCACTCTCAATGTAAGATGGGTTGGAAATCTCCAAATAGAGCTAATTCTCAACGACTTCCACAGCAATGTTAGAGGGGAAATGCAGAGCTCCGGAAAGTGGCCATGCTCCTATCTCCAGGAGCTCACAAACACCCATGGTAAAAGGGAACTGAGCAGCAGCTCCATCAAAGTGACACCTCTCTGGCTGGATCAGTATTTACATGGATCACAGTTTGCTCTGCAGTGCCTGTTGGCAAAGTTAACTGATCAGTCTCCCAGTCCACATTTCCCACAACTGAGCCAAGCAGACAGAGAGGGACCACTCGAATACCTTGCCTGCAGATGATGGAGATGAGGATCCAGGGGTCTGCATCACAAAACTTCCCTGTTCACACCAGAGCTTGGGAGTTTCTGGGGTGCTATATTTAACACAGGTTTCCTGAAATCTGTCCCTAGTGCTTCAGAGCGGGGGGTTTGGAGATAAAAACCAGAACTTTGTATGCCAGATCAGGAATTCTCGCAGACAACGTCTGCACTGAGCGCCCTCGCAACAGGCAGCAGGGGAGCCCTGCTCGTTCACATTCTCTTTATAAACAGTTGTTTATTTTATTATCTTTATTTGAAACAGATTATGCAGCAGAAGACTTCTGGAAAAATCTTTTCCATCTGACTACTATTTTTGGCAACATACGGTACAGGATAGAAATGCGCTTGCTCGCCTTTGTTTATTTGTCTTTATCCTTGAGGGCTGCAAGTGGGGAGAAAGATGTATTGGAAGTAACTCCAGAGAATGCCTGTGATTGTCAATGTAAAGACAACTATGGTACAAATCAAAAGTCTTTACGTAGGGCTATCCACAGACAGCACACACAAGACAGAATTAATCTTTCTTTGAGAATTTTTGCCTCCATCCCAGGACCTTTCTGAGCTTTCTGTAGGAAAAGAGCTCAGAAAACCTAACACCAAACCCAGCAATCTCCGTGACCAGAGCTGAAGGAGTGGCTGCTGCTGCACTGATGGGAACCAAAATGAAGGGTGACAAAGACATCTCAAGCACAGCTCCACTGTGATATTCCTACACCACAAGGGACCACCCTATTGAATTAAAAGCATTAACAACTTTTTCTAAAGAAATTATCCAAAACAGCTATAGAGAACAATTAAGATAATATTTAGTTGCAAGTACTGTTAAAAGCCCTGATTCATCTCTGATATAAGAAGTCAGTAAGCCACAGGGATGATGGGCACAGGAAATACACATTTCAAAAGAAGCTGGAAAAGTTTAAGAATGATGTAATAAAATTAGTTGTAATGCCAAAATACAGCTGTGCATTACTATGCATTTCTTTGCATGTGCAAAAAAAAGCCCCATAATAAAATTAAGGGCAGGGATTTCTTCATTTGAATGGATCAGTTATTTTTCTTAATGCCTCAAACACTGATAGTGGATTAGCTGCAGTTCACAGGTACTTTTCCCAGGTATATTCAGTCTTTCCCTTTTGTACCCCCATTCAGCACAAAAATGAAGAAAACACACAAGAAAAAAAAAAAATTTTAACAGAATTGGGAAAATATTGCTCACACTAGAAACTTTGCTCTGAGAGAGGGAAAAGGACCGAGTTCCTGTCAGAAACATTTGGAGAAAGAAAACTCAAAAAACCTCAGGGTTGCCCTTCCCATGTACAACTGCTGAACCTGTCTCCAGGATGCAGAATTTCTTTATGGAACATGAACACACGCATCCGTAAGCCGTTAGCAAGGCTTCCACAAAACCTGCAGTGCCCGTAACGTCTCTATAAAATTTTCACTTAAACATTATTCATTGATCTGCTTGTAAACTTCCCAAACAGCACGTCGCCTAATTAATCATTTTTATACTAGATGCAATCGTGAGTTTAAGCTGCAGAATGGTTTGCTGTGGCTAATCACATCCATGCACTGAGCAAAGATGGAGCTGTTTGACAATTGAATATGAAGGTTTAATTATTCTATTCAGAAACAAAGTTTTCATTAGAGAATCCCAGAGCAGCTGGTTACGGTAATGATGTCCCTAGTGGAATTACAAACAGGATGAAAAGGGTTGGACAATGTTATTTGACTTACAGCCTCGTGATGTTCATTTTGAAAGCCATGAAGAGTTGGACAAGATTCTTTAAGTTTTGTGTTGCTGGTGCCAAAACTCAGCTGGAGCGTGTTTTCACGACACTATCCACTTCCTATTGTTTTGCAAAATGCTTTTTCCACCTTCTGAAAAGGGCTCAGAAAACAATACACCTCAAAGCGAAGATTTTCTGCTAGGAGGAGCTACTGAGCCGAGCACAAACTCGACGTCCTCTGGATCCCCGTTGTCTATGACCACATGGAAATACAGTGCACACAGCTTGGCTTTCCCACCTCCAAACTCTTTTAGGGAGCAGAGGAAATAGGAGAAGGTGCCAGTACCATTAACACTACCTAATATGGCACACGTTCCCCTCGGTGCAACCTTACTCGTGTCATGCAAATGTGGATATTAACTGTTCAAAGATGTGGGTGCTGGGGCACAAGGAAGTCCTCGGTGTAAGTTGGACTGGCTCCAACCCCACATCACATACTGCCCTAATGACTTTATGTCTCGTTGGGAGTGAGAGAAAGAGGAGGGGAACCAGTCCCAGAGTGAGGGAAGAGCCCATTACACTTTGCTCTGTTCTTCTGCTCTGCCAAGAAGAAACCGGGACAGGAAGGAAAAGGAACCAAACAAAGCTCCCCAGTCGATTACATTCAGATCCAGGACTCCCAGTGAGGCACCATGGCTTACAGAGGAACCTTCCCAAATGCCATCATAAGCACTCTTCACTATAATAAATTCAGCTCAGCTTGCCCCAGTCTTTTCTTTTACAGCAAAGGTGATAAAATTGAATTTCTAGACTTCTGTAACATGTGTCCATCTTTCCAGAGGATGGGGGGAGGAAGGAAGCTAGGGGTTAGTGCAACAACATAAAATGTCATGAGAGATCCTTTTTTCTGCAGAAAAAGCCCTTTTCTCTGCATAGCTCCCTCAAGCTATACGTGCTAATGTCCAGAATTAGGTCCTAAAATGTAACATTTCTGTTGAATTCTCTCCTTCCTTGTTCCTTTCAGGACTTCCCCAAATAATTCATGTCCCAAATGTAAGCCCACCATGAGAAGAAAAAAAAAAAAGGAAAAAAAGAAAAAAGAAAAAAAGAGAAGGGGTTAAAAAAACCCTCATGAAGACATATATCCTGCTGAGCCACCAGAGAAGCTCCAGGAACATCAAAAACAGAACCAACTCCAGTGAGTTCTGATGTGGTTTCAATTTTGGATTCTGTCATTGGGAAAGTAATCAGGTCAATCAGAAATGTGGTGGAAACCCAGCTGAGAACATGAATTACTGCACATTCTAGACCACCCAAGACCAGAAAGGGAAAAAAACCCCAGAACTATATCTTAGTAATACTACAGCTTTTATCATTAGGGTTAAAATTATAGTTGCAGTGAAACTAAGGAAACAATACAGATTTGTAAATGCTTCCCACTGAAATCTTCATTTATTTTTTAGCTTGTGTGTCCTACTGCTGTATGAAACTACTGAGAAAGTTCAGTTAGGGCTGAGGGCTGGGGGTCACATCCTCAACGGATGCAAATGTGGAACAGCTCCAGTGCTGGGACGGTTCAGCCCTTTGTTGAATTAAATTCCAACTAGAGACTGAATATTTTTTTTCTCCCTCAGTTTACAGAAAAGTCTATTTGGGGCATTTGTGTAAGTAAGTGGATGTGATTTCTTTCACAAGGATGTTTGGAAATGAGAAACTGAAGCACTGAAGAGGTCTCTCACAAGATTTGTTAGTGTCCCTTTTTTCCTCCTTAAGCAGCTGTGAAAATAGTCTAGCTGGAACAAACATGTGGATTAAAATGGAGATATTTCACAAGTGCAACCCTCTGTAGCCAGGCTCCGCTCACCATTCCCTTGTCACAAGTCCCACTGAATTCCCAAGAGCATGACAGAGGAAAAGGGAGTAAGTGAAGGAGAAAATTCTTTCTAGGTAGTATGAAAGGCTTGGGTAGGGTCCACAAACACCCTCCACCACATACAGATTCGTTGTAGCCTCATAAAACAACTGGACCATGCTTCAGGTGAGAAGAAATGGGAATGATTCCTCTCTGCTGTAAAGGAGCTGTCTGTGAAACTGGCCCAGTGGAGGCTAAAAACGTCAGAGAATAAGGAATATGAGATGCCTGAAATGCCAGAGGTAAGTCAAAACCTGTGTCCCAGGGAGCCAGATTTCAGGCATTAACATCAGCCACAGAAGTGTGGGACTGTCACTTTCAATTTGGCCTCCACAAAGAGAAGCCAAGGTATGCAATGCAGACAGCACGGAGCTCCATGAGCCAAAACCAGAGTCCACATTTTACCCTCTTCAGTTTACCCAAAGAGAAACCAAAATTTTTTTTTGTTTCTTGATGAGGGTGGTCAAGCACTGAAACAGGTTGACCTGAAAGGTCCATCCCTGGAGATACTCAACACCCAGCTGGGCAACATCCTGGGCATTGACTCGATCTCCAGAGGGGGTCTCCAACACTGACTCTTATGTGTGAAGGCTTTTCTTTGGTCCTGCCTCTAAAATAGGCTAAAGAGCTCCCTCCTCTTGAAGAAATGGGTGAGAAAATTCTCTGAGGAGATAAAATGGCCAGCAAACTGCCTCCAGACTGCATGGATGAGTGAGAAAGTGCAAATCCTCTGCTCCACAAAATTAGTAACACAGGACCTCAAACACTGCAGCCTCCAGCTAGATGCAGCTTGCCGAGCTCTGAGGACTAGAATATGTGGAAAACTTTTTTCTTTTTTTGTCTATCTGTTTTTAGACAGGAGAGTGGGGAACTGAGTACCAGGGTCATGCTCTTTTCATCCTGTGGTCTGCCTCAATCTAAACACTGGCCACAGTGGAGTCCAAAGCACGTTTTGCTGTGGTAATAAAAAGACTGTGGTCATTTCAAAAGCAATTAAGGCCTCATAATCGATTATGCTTTTACCACAGCCATCTTTGCCCTTGAAGCACACACCTAAGTAGAGAGGAATTGATCTTCATATGCCCTGCATGGCACTCTAGAGGCTTTTCATTCTATTTCTGACTAGTCAGATTCAAAAAATCTTCCAAAGCCAAAATGTTATAAAGTCAAAACCCTAAGAGAGGACTGCTTTTACTGTCTCATCACTGTCACAGAAAATGAGAGGGAGAAGGCTGCAGTGGTTCTAGCCATTCATAGCAGGGATGTTCTCATTAGGAGAGGATTATGGCCCTGTGGCCTGGATCAACCAATAAAGTTGGGGTTTGAATCCATGGGCAGGGCAAATTCCATTAAGGCACATCATCCTACTTTCACATGGGTAGTGTATGCAAGCAGCTGCCATCTCAGAGGGCAGTGTGGTGTCTTCACAGTCGTTTCAGGCAAATGGAAGCATATTCTGTCCACGCTTGGTGCTGAGACAGCAGTAGTGCACAAGATCTCCTTGTTCAGCCAGCTCTCTGCCTACAAAGCACCAAGTGAAACAACAAAAATTCCTACCACCTACAGCCTAGTCCCTTGGCAGAGAGGGGATCCTTATTTTTTCACCCATGGTGTGCCAGGTAGAAAACAGACCTATACAGACACTTCTACCCCAGAAGCTAAGAGGCTTCTTGCTGAACAGGTAACATGAGCAGTGAGAACCTGATGAAGAGCTCCACTGGTTTCCCTGGTTGTATTTGAATCCATGATCTTCTATCTGAACCCTAATGAAAGTGGACAACAGATTATTTATTGCTACTACAGCAACCTCAGCATATTGGAACGTTTGTATCATATCTCACCATTCTTCTTTTTTTCCCTAAACTGAACACTCCATTTCCTCCAGCCCTTCCAGGGTTGCTGTTTAAGGTCTCTTCATGCAGCTGATTTCTCCTATCATACCTTGCCCTTGTCTTCACCAAAAAATCCTCCTTTCAGGTTGTGCTTTGCCAAACTCACCTATGCCTTAAAGCTGGCCTCAGCAGCTCTTCAGAGGCAACTTCAAAATTAATAGGTATGTTCTCCTTCCACCATCCCAGGTGGTAAGGAAAGAATTATAGAGCACCAAGTCCAGAATAGAGCCCTCAAGATCTCCCAGCCTGTAGTGTGAAAGCTTGACAATGAAATTATGATCATCAGTCCCTGAGTATTCTCTTGAGCCAGGCTTACAGTCATGTTAGAGAAGATTCACCTCAGCTCAGCTTCCCTAGCTCAGTTGCAAGGCAACAAAGCTCCTGTTTTCTTTCAAAACCTTTTGAAAATGATAGGCAGTACAATAATCTTAGCCTTAAATTACTGAATATACATAGATACATATATGTATCTAAATAAAATAATCAGAGAGGGAGCAAAAGTTTGCCAGCAGCCTGAGGCTTCCCTCTCTGACCAGATGTACCCAGTTCATTTCCAGCAAAATTCCATGGAAGCCACTGGCATCCCACTGGGATGTGCTAGGCACATATTAACTTGCTAAAATAACATGAGAGATTTGCATGAGTTCTGCTGTAATCTATCACTTCTCACTTTTTTTTTTTTTATAGTCACTATGGTATCAAAGCAAAATACATCAGTATGGAAACTCAGGGTCACAGGCCAGCTTGCTCCTGCTCAGCATCCTCAACCTGCTGTGCTGGGTCCCCTTACACTCAGCTCATGTGGTTTGAAATTTCTTGGCCTAAAAAGACTGTAATCCTGACCTTCAGGATTTCTCCTCTGTTGCCCTCTCCCAGACTGGGGGTCTCACAGCCACAAGAATCCTACAGCCAGTGTGATGCATTGCTTGACTCCCATAAAATAGCATACATCCATTCCCAGAGGCTCCAGGCCAGCATCCAGGTGGATGCTTTGAGGAGCAATGCTGCAAAAGTTCTTAATTTGAATAAACAATCATCAAAGCTTAAGAAAGCAAGTCATTAGCATAATGCAACAACCGTCAGCCTCCATTTGGTTCCATTTTGTCAGGAAGCAGCTCCAGCAAAGAGGATACGCACCATCCACAATGAAAACAGACTGCTATGTTATGAACAGAAGAGTTTGGAAACAGGTCTGACTCAAAAATCCAGTTCTAGACACCCCCAAAATTTTTGTGAGCCCCCTTGAGAGGCTCACATCCAAGCTGCATGGCTCATAGTCCTCGCTTTTGACCTCTTCTCCCCCGTGACGAGCAGCGGCCACAAGCAGAACATCGGCCAAGTGCGACACGGAGCTGGCTGCCCTCGTGAAGTGCCTCTGCCTAGGACTCTGCCATCTCCTCCCACTCATTCATGGCCTCCATACTGCAGTCTCATCATCCCAGACCTCTAATCACTTCATGTACATGCTGTCCGTAAATTAGGAGACATCACAGTGTTATTTGAGGCACTGAACAAGATTACTGTGCAATTACACCAACAAGCCACCTTTATCTCCAGGCTTGAAATCATGCCTTTACTTAAAACACTTTAAATCAATAAAATTATACTGTATCCATAGACAGTACATACAGTTTTGCTTGGTGGAATGACCCCCATTATGTTCAATGCGAGATCTGTTTCTGCCTGATTCAAGCACAGCAAACAGACTTCAAGTAATGGCAAATGTCAAGTGGTTTTAGGAGGAAATAATTATAAATCATTCATGACACCCTGCTATGTCCTAGCTGTTGGTTGGCTTATTCCTCTCAATTAGAGCTAATTTGCATACAACTCAGACCAGTGCAGCAGTGACAGAGGCTCATCCAGAGAAAAGCAGGTACCTTGAAACACAAAGACAGATGGATGGACTATGGTGGGAGAGACATAAATCCTGAATAACAGAGAAAGCACATAGGGAGTGATCTAACCATCTCTTCCTACTTAATAATCATCAAAGAGACCCAGCAGGAAGCAGAATAAAGGGAAAACAGACAAACATCCTTCTCCACGTGGTGCATAGGGAAGATGTGTAACTCCCTATTGCCAGCAGCTGCACACACAGAAGGTTCCTAAGAGCTCCGAGTCCATCTCCAGGGCCAAGGTGTGACAACCCACCTTTGAGGGCAGCCAGAGCAGAAGACAGGGAAGGAAGGCTGGGCTTCTCTTTGCCCACAACAGCAGAGAAAATGGATAAACACAGGTATTGTCCACAGTCTGGCCTGAAGGCACTACTGATTCAGCGCTGCTCAGCAGCACAAGGAAGCAAGAAAATGGGGTCCTAAGTCTGGATGTGACAGAAAAAGTGAGGACCAGCCTCCGGGAGGTTGTGACTAACTGCAGAGCTGCCACACTGATGGCAGGCACAGGACCTGCTCTTCAGGATGTGGCCTGGAGCCCCCAAGTCACACGTATTACATAGGACCAGAGCTGGAACAGGGCAGAAAGGACATTTCCAAAGTAGAGCGTGGGGAATCCAACCCCATCTTGAGTAACTTAAACTCCCTCTGTAGCTTTATTATGCTATCCCAGGAGACAGGAAATTTTCAAGCAGTTCTGAGTCAATGGGGATTGTCTGACACAGTGACAGAGCCCTGATTTAACAGGGTGTTAATTAACTTCATGCATTTCAAGTCTGGCAAATGCAGAGCCTCCCTGTTGAACCAGGGCCTACACACAGCACTGAGATAGCTTAAGCCTGGAGAAGTAGGCTGGAAACATCTAACAAGAAGAGGATTTCCCATGATAAATCTGGTACTTCCTGCTTCTGGCTGTGCTGGGTTTACCACACAAATCGTCTTTCTCACAGTCCTTCGGCGCTGCTCATTTCATTCTCAGCTGGGCTCCAGACGCACAGAGGTGCAAGGAAAGGAAAATAATGAGACAAAGTTGGGACAGGCAAACATTGTGATGCTGGAGGCTGTTCAAGGCTCTCAGACACTTTGGTGGGTTTACAAACTGGGATAAGATTGTGAACCACTTCTTTTTTTTCCAGTAATTTGAAATGCATGCTCTCCCTCCTGTGCCACCAAGGGTGGCTTAATTATTAAAGGCACAAACAATTTTTTGAATTTTTTTCTGGGAGACTCAACTGTGCCCAGAAGAGTGAAGAAACCTGGACCACCTACCATAAGCTGAGTAGGCAGAATACTGCACGTAGCCCATACCCCGTGTTGCCTTCCCATGTCAGAACTTCCACTCTGGTGCCCATCTGCCATTACAGCATCCCCATAATCACTCTGTGCCAACGTTCCTTGTTTTCCAAAACAGAGATGATCCTGGAGTTGTAACACTCCAGGAAGTTACAATCTGGAAGTGATCTGAATTTTCCCTAAAGCCTGCCATTTCTCTTCAGTTCCCTTGTACAGAATGACCAGGGATCAAATTAGACCTTTGATCCAAGACTGAGCTTCAGAGTGCCACTTGTTGAAATATATCTGCTTATGCTGCTGCCTGCTCCAAGAGATTTCTCTTTATCCCTTTATATATCTGCATCCATAGGAGCTTCATTCCTTAAACCTGCATCAAGTTGCTCTTTAATGACTCCTTTTCTTCTTTTGTTTGTAATTCATCCAGTGTTTTTCGACAGCAGGGATTGTCCCTTTGACAACAATTTTCTTCATAAGCACTGCCTCTCTGCTTTCCCCATGGTTCAGTCCTCTGAGCTCTTTAAACAGGAGCTGTTCTCTAAAGCCTGATTCATTGGTATCTTTGTCCAGCACCAAGATGTCAATGCTCATTGTAATCACGTGTACAGAAGCTTAGTGGTGGGAAGTCTTAAAACAGCTATTTTGTTCCCTGCCTTTGGCATTGCATTAAGAACTTGGATTTCATCTGCTGTTCACCACCACCTTAAGGTCACTTTCAGACATATTGGGCTTCCAGGTCCCCCATCTCTACTAGCACAAGTTAAGATTGCTTTCAATTTTAATTTCCTTCCTTTTGATGGTTCCACCCCACTCTTAACGTGATTTGAACATGAGTTGTTTTTTTGGTTTTTAGGCTTCCTCCAAACACCTCTGCTGACCAGTTGCTGATTAATTAAACCCACATTCACACTATACAATGCTGAAAGTGAGACTACATGCTTGGACATTCATTAGAAACAGAGAAGAGAACATATTAGCGTCCCCCTGACTGATGCTTATACCCTCACATCTGGCCACTAAGTGCCTCTATAAATCAGATGTGGCATAAAAGGATGAGGAAAACTGTAGGGTTGCAGCAGGCAAACAGTATCTCTGCTCCACTGAGAGTTTATCTCAAAGGAGTCCTGATAACAAAGCATCAGCTTTGTTGACTTTTTGCAGGTCCAAACATTTCCTAGCCTTTTCCATGCCACTTTCTCCATCTGCATCCCTTCAGATGACTCTTCTCTGCTGCTTCCCAAACCCAATCTCAGACCAACAGTTCTTCTGATACATTCATTGCCTGCGGCATTGCCTGAAGAACATGAGGAAGCCAAACATGGGGCTGGACATCCCAACCACCCTGTGAAATATTTCTGACCTCATCTGTGACCACGTGGGCCTGAATGGAGCTCTAGCAGCTGTTTTGTCCAACACCACCAGACTCTGGAGCAGGCTGAAATAAGAGACTGACTCGACCTCAAGCTCTACATTTTTCAACCTCACGTTATGGCTATAAATTTTTTACCCACAGAGATAGCTATAAAGTTAAACTGGGTGCTTACCTCTCCTTCACTGTAAAGTTTTCTGCTTGATGTATTTTATTAGAAAGAGCAAATCTCTTCACTAATATTCTTTTGATGGGTATTAACACATTTTATGACTGCACTCTGGATTTTCTACTAGTGTAACCTGGATCAGATCTGAACAATTGTACTTCCAGAGGCTTTTTGTTTTAATCTGTACTCTGATTATTTCTTAAAGAGGCAGAGCTTTGAAATACAATCAAAATGATTTTTCATTTTCAGCTTTAATTTTTACAGGTTCAGGCCAAGTAATATAATTTAAAATAAGCATAAAACTCCCTGCCTCAGCTTTTCTGCACACAAGTCTCTTGAAAAATCACTGGGTCAAAAATGAGAATCCTTTCTGATTTAATGAGCTTCTTTTAATTTGTGGAAAGCTCAATTTCTCCTTATTCTGCTATTTTCTCCTGTTCATGTCCACCAAATTTAAGCATTTTGAATTCTTCTCCAAGCAGCTGAACACTTCAATTGGCTGTGCAGTTGAGTATTTCCCTTTCTGGGTCCCTGTTAGCATCTGAGAGCCATCAATGGCCATACTTACCTCATGGAGTCCTTCAATACTGCTGTGGAGGTTCAGAAAGAGCACGATGGGCTTGGGGTGAGCTGGCTGCCTGACCAGGACTGCAGATCCTTGCAAATACAGGCCCTGAGCCTCACACTGCAGTCAGCAAGTACAAACCCATGAGCAATTGAGAGCCCTTCGATGACAGCTGAGAATCTCTCTGCAGTCCCAGGAAGTCAGACAGCTAAATCAAGGCTATAAAATAAAGCCTAAAGCTGGCCTTAAGATAATAAAAACATAAAAATGAATTATATAAACTAATATAATAATATGAAGGTTTTATTGAAATAGAGACCTAAACTTGTCAGAAACAGCAAGTTTGTTTTATTGCAATACCACCAACCACAAGAGCACTTTTTCTTTCTACTTGCCCTATCCTGTATCTGTGTTTGCCCAACAACTGCCCCTGCATTGGGCCTGAACAGCCAGGACACAAGTCATGGAAAGGAATTCCTTACACCTGTGGCTGTCCAGGGACCTGGGACCAGCAGCATTAGGTGCAGCCTGACAAAGGCAAATCCAGAGCAGGAGAGAAAATTGGCCACAGGCAGAAGGGTGTTTGCCAAATGTCACTCAATTGGCCTGGGCAAAGAAGGAAAAGCAGATGATTGCTCAGACCAAAACATAAAGGTTTCAAGAAGCTTCACACAAGCAAGTTTGCAGACCCTGTGGAGCCTGAGCACAGCAGTGCACAGGGATAGGGAGTCCTGGGAGAAGTCACAGGCTGATTTACTGGGCATCATTTCGGGACCAAACTCGTACGAGATCAACATGGTCCAGGCAAATTTATGGAGGGTTTGTTCCATCCCCCCACAGGAGCAAAGAGGGAGAAGGAAACTTGCCCACTCCTACTAATTAACCACAGTGCAAACTTCATAAACGTGCTCCTGACCTCCGCCACAGCGCGCACACTTGAGTCATTCCAATAAAACAGGAAATGACACTTTGCCACAACATTACTAAGTCCATATCCCATAAAACCATTCAGGGAAGAGGGGAGGGGAAAAACAAAAAGAAAGAAAAGCAAGAATAAAGCCAGCAATTATCTGTTATTAACCCAGTCCTCAGTGGTATCACATTGCTCCTAAAAATAATGACAGGGCAACAAAGCTTGTTTGCATCTCCCATGTCCTTTGTGGGTTCCTCGTTATTCTAATGAGCTGCTGGAAAATGCACTTCAGTTACATCCCCGTCGATTATTTCACTGATCACCCTGCTTTCTTTTCCACCTGGCACCACAAGATGTTTTACAATTAACACTTTGATCCCTTCTTTTTCTTCTTTGGTTTTGTTATTCCCCCCCACCCACCCAGGGACAAATGCAGACACACTCACTTTGGGAGGAGCTGAGAAATCTGGTGGATGAGGCTTTCTCCATATTTTGTGCCAGACTGTGGGGCTGGGCACAGCTGGCAGAGCCACCAAACATCCTGCCTTTGCTCGCGTGACTCTGCTCCCCTGCAGCTGGTGCCACACAGAAACCAGAAACAGTTTAAGAATAGATTGGTGTATAATGTCTGCCATGTGGGCTCGGGAGCCAAACAGGGAAGGGATGCAGGAGGGCAGCAGCACAGCCATTGCACGAGCAAACACGCTGTGGCTTGGTGGGTTTTTTCTGTCTCAGTGACTCACACCACTCATTGTAAGTCGAAGTCTGCCTTCTCTCATGTGGAGAGGGAAAGAAAAAAAGAAAAATCTTATTTGTTTCAACAAGCTCTCCTTGCCCCCTTTTATTCCGCCCTTCAGAGCCATTATTCAAATTGTTTAAAGCTTCAAACAGCTGAGATGGAGCTGGCAGGGAGCACAGCTGCCAACCTCTGCTTCTCCCCTTCCTCTTCTCCTCCTGCTGCATCTCTCAGGTCCCCTGGACAAAGAGGATCCATACCCAGGGTCCTCCTTGCTTGGGCTGGAAAGCTGGGCCATGGTGAGGTACCATTAGTTAAATACTGCCTATTCAAGGGACAGGAATAACTACAACTGCTGGGAAATGGAGCTGCATGTCACACAGCATGAAGGGGACCAGCCACCACAGAGCACCAGAGGTACAGAGAGATGCACCCTCCGCCAGCTAAAGACAAAGCAGGGAATTTACACCTTTCAAAGTTTTGAATATTAGTCTCTGCTGGAATTTAGGCAATTAAATGCATTTTTTGTCCTTTCATCAACAAAAAGTATTTTCTTGTGATTTAATTGCCTTCTCTTCCACAGAAGTGCTATTTTACCTTTATTTTATTTCAAAATAATTTTGAAAATCATACAAAAATGGCGACAAAAAGATTTTGTACACTCCAAACCTCCAAGTTTTAAGACAAACTCTGTGTGTGTGTTTCATATTGATTTGCTTTCAGCAAAATACAGAAAACAAATTTTTTTTAAAAAATCATTTTATCCACACTTGAAAGGGTTTGAAAACAATTTTACCACTACAATTTTTTGTCAGGAAAGCAGATTTTCAGTTGTCTGGAGTATTAGAACTCATCATAAAAATACTGAGAAAGGACATTTGTGCCAAAGTTAAGTCTTTCTCTGCAAACTTGGTGATTTATAAGGAAATTTTACCAAATAGGGGGAAAAAATTAGAAGAAAACATTTCTGGAATGTCATTATATGGGGTTTTTTTTATAGTTACAATATTTGTTATTTCAAACTAATATTGGATGTCACAAAAAAATAAATGAACATCAAGATTAAATGTTTTAGGTTGTCTAAAGAAAAGCTGAAGAGAACTTTGAAAGTTTAGTGCCATTGAAAAATCCACGCTTTGGCTCTTTGAGGCCAATTTGGGATTTCAAATTCTTGATTCCTTAACATTTTACTAGGAAAATGCTCGTGTTTGAGCATAACTTTGCTCCAGTTGTGTTTGAATGAGGGTATTTACAAGGGCAAACTCACGCACACATTCGAGTGTTGACAGGATCAGGGCTTCTGGTAACTTGCTGACACTCGGTACAACCTATAATGCTGTACAATGCTCACTTTATGTACACCAGACTTTGACCTTATTCATCCAAATACCCTTCTGACTTTGTTCCAAGGGCTTTTATGTTCTCTGAAAACAATAAAAGTTCCCTTTTATGACATTACAGCTTTAATTTCAAAGCGTGATGAGTGAATGTGGTGTTGTTTTCTTTATTAAGGCACAATGAGCTATACGCCGCGGCTCAAATTATTTTTACTCTGGGCTTAACATAACCCTGATACAACAACAAGCAGATTGGGGTCCAAAGTACAAATCCAGGGCACGCACAGGCTCAAACCCCACCTTCCAAAATGGGAGATGACTTTGACCTCTCCAGCCACAACCCACAGGGAGCGATTCTTATTCTACGACAACTCCTCCGCACAGGGAAGCGACGGCTCTGCGGCACATGGAGCTGCTCCACCAGCCCTCAGATCCCACAGCCACGTGGATGCATGCACCTCCTACCCAGCCTCCTTTCCAACACGTTTTTCCAGAACTCCTGGATGCAGTAAAGCTTTTAAAATACAATAGTCTTTAGTCTAGCAGCACTGATACCAAAGTGTCTTTTGGACGGGGGACACTGATCCCTAAATTCCTGGTGAAAGAAAGAGTGAAAGAGAGCCTGGGTCACCATTAAACCCAATCTTGGCTTCTTTCATTTTAACATAGATTTATTCACAGAGACTATTTATGTCTTTCCCTGAAAAAGATGCTCATAAAAAAATTTGTCCCTATGAAAAAACACACATGTAAGAAGCTGCACAGATGCTCTGGCTCATATTTTAAGCACACCAACCTCCTCGGCACAAGTTTGAACAATGCTGAGTCAGTTCCAAGGCCAAAGCTGTGTTAGTAATGCCTTACTGGCACAGCTCTTGGACCCACCTTCCTCACAACCAGCAAAAAGGATGCTTCCGCTGGGATAATTTATACCAGTTTCCCTAAGGAAATCCCCTGTAACAGCAGAAGTGCTGTTTTGCCAGGATAAGCTATAACATTTATGCAGCATTTGCCAACACATATATATACACATATATTTAAAAATTTTTATGAAAAGCCATTCCTCTCTGAGATGCTGTTCCACCAGAAATGATTCTTTGCACAGATTTGGCTGGGAGTGCCAAGTGCAGATACAAAAGGCATTATTATATGAGGCTGGGGACTGGTTCCAAGCTCAGTCAAAGTAATTGAAAGTAGGAAATGCTGAAAATCTAACTCATGTACACAATCCAGGAAAATGTTGCAAATACTGCAAGCCATTTCTTTGAACAAGGGAAGTAACCCAGTCCTGAACTAGGTCTTTAACTGGTGTGACTGGCATAGCTCCACCAAACCAGACATGCTTTACTGGTGTGCACACAGCCCCAAAGTTTCCCGTTTTGGGGGTTTGTTTTGGAGTTTGGGTAGAGGCTACCTGCTATCTCTGGTAACTTCTGGAGTACCTTCAACTGCTATCAAAAAAAAAAAAAAAAGAAAATTAAAGGAAAAAAAAAGAATAAATTCTAGGCTCGTAGAACCTCAAATATGATGAAATGAAACCAAAGACAGAGGTGTGACCCCAAAAAGGGCATCTTTTTCCACATGAGAATGACCTTTAGTCCACTGTGAGCAAAGAAAAAAAGAACAAGAGAAAGAATGAGGGGGAAAGAAGGAAGAGAGCAGTCAAGTGGAGGGAACAGATGGTGGAGAATTCACAGGGAGGGAGGAAGTGGGGAAAAAAACCCCAAAGGGTGAAAAACCAAGGCAGATTAAGAAATAAGAATCAGAGGTGGAGGAGAGAGAAGGGGAGGGATGGGCAGTGATAAAGGGAACAGGGTTAAAATGAGCAAACAGAGAAGGCATGAAGAGAAGGGTTGGGGTTAAAGGAGCAATTGCCCTCTGGCAAACATACTGCAGTGTAAATGGAAACACATATGTCAACAAGGAGCGTCCTGAGATGGGCTGGAGAGGAAATCGCTTGTGTGATGTGAGCTTCTGCTGGGAACCACCTCAGCCTTCTCCCCCCACTCCCCCAACAACAAATCACTCCTCTCTGCAGCTGCTGACACTCCTTGGTACTGCAAGTCGCTGCCTTTGGGTTCCCTAAACCCAGCCAGGACTGCACCTCCACCCAGCACTGCTGCTGCTAGGGGTAAGCTCCGAGATCTTCACAGCTACAGCTGCTACCCAACCTCACTCAGGTCAAAGCGAGCTTCATCACAGCTCCTCAAGGTGTGAAAACACATGACACTTCACAGGTAGCTTTGCACACCCTTGAACCCAAAGAAGAGCTTCAGAAACAGCTGCTAAGCACACACAAAGGTCTCCTGAGCAATTAAGACTGAACCCAGCACTTGAGCCAGTGCTTAAGACCAGAATCCTTCACTTCACTACTCAAATTGCACTGGTCAGGACCTGATGCTTCAGAAGCCTATTCTCCTGGGAGCTAAACTCACACAAACCATTTTCCCAATTCCACTCAGCTTTTTACATGATCCAACCATCCAGTTACACCTTCAGACATTTTCCAGAACATTTCTGGTGATATTGCTCTTCCTCCTTCTTTCAGAGAGAGCTTAGGACAGATAATAGCAAGACATCAGTAAGAACCATGAACATCTTCCACAGGCAAGGGGAAAATCCTATGATAAAGGAAAAGAATCCAGCAGAGGAGCTGTCTGCAGAGTTACCATCACTGCTGCCCAAGCCTTTGTGCTGTTCCTCAGGGGTTTCTGCATTTTCCAGGCATCCCTACTTGTCATGCCATACATTAAGAAAGGTCTATACCACAAGGGTTGCCGATTATACCAAAATCTCCAGACACACTGAGCATGCACAACAGGGCTCTGCTTCCTCGTGCCATTGGACCTAAACTGCCCAGGGCTTCCTAGGGACTCAAGATATGACAAGAGAAGCATCCTGTGTGAAGAAACTTTTTCTCTACTAAGGATTCAGCCTCTTTGCCTAATGGGAATTTTGTGTACTGGTTTCTGTGGCCAGTAGCACAGAGGGAAGTGAAATGAAGTAGTGTTTATGCTCAGATTCCCTTTTTTATGCCCAGCAGCATATAACAAGTCTCGAGCACAGCTCAACAAAAAGTGTGTCTGGCTCACTGCTTGCCTTGGTGATACCTGACTGCAGTGCAGCTACTTCTGCTGCTGGCTCACAACAGACCATATGAACAGGAACTCCTATCCCAGTGTTAGTGCAGCCATAAACAGGGCATTGCACCACCTCAAACACCCAGCAGCACTGCAGAGATAAAATGTTGGTTACTTTGGCTACTACGAAGCTTCTCTGAGCACCACCAAGGAACTGACAGCAGATCTTTGAGCTGTCAAATATTTACTGTGGAGAAGCTGACACAGGGGACCTTCCACAGCACTAAACTCCTCACAAAAGACATGTTTAATACACAGCACATCATGTGTTGTAAGAGGCTGTTCAGCAGCCATTCGTCTTTCTTCACTTGTGCTGTTGTGACTTCCCTCTCAAGTGTTAAGAAACACTTTTCAAATATCCTCCATCACCTTGTCAATACAGATGACTACACGTGTGACCAGGATCATTAATGACTCTGTACAAAGATCTTTTGTCTATTAAAAAACAATCCTTTAAGTATACAGAATCCAGATCTTTTCCTTAAGTCATGCTTGAAGACGACACAGAGATGAAGAGCTTCCTATAGCTATAAACTCAGAAGACAGATGAAAGTTCAATCACAGACACTGAATCTTTTTGACATTTAAACATTTCCACTCCAAAACACATGACAAGCCTTCAAACAACCATGTTGTTCTGTTTTTACAAGGACACCAATTAGCCTGTGTTGTTTAGATTGGTAATACTTGCAATGTATAAACGTTCTTAGCACATGGCAAGTGAAAACAAATAACTTCCATCAGATATGCATTTTCCATGTCAAAAGGATGAAGGAAAATTAAGTGGCATTTCTGTAATAGGCTGGCTCTAGACTTTTTTTCCCAGAATCTAGAGAAACATTCAAAGGCAGAAGCAGAAATTTACATACAGACCCAAAAATAATTCTGCAGAGAGTACTTTCTCCCAGTGAGTAGTGTTGCTGTAGCTATGATGGTCTGAAAATAGAGGCACAAGGTTTCTAAACAATAATCTTTTCCTGGATCAGCTGATACAGCTAAAGAAAACAAGCTTTGGGCACACTGAGTTTTCTAAATTCTGTTCACAGGAAGGGCGCCTTTCCTTGTGCAGCCTTGATGCCAACTCTTGTACCTCTCCAATCACCAAAGTTTTCCAACAGTTTTCTCCTGCTTTTCTGTGCTACCAACTACCCAAGCACTCCTGAGAGGGTGGCTTAGAGGTTCAGGAAATGTGGATCCAATTCTCTTTTGCCACAAGCTGCTTGTAGGACTTTAGGAAAGCTACATGACATCTCTCCATCTCTACACTCATTTTCCCATCACGTATAAAGCAGACTAAGTGCCCTTTCACCCTGCTAGATAAGGGGGAACTGAGAGGCAGCAGTGCAAAAAAAGCAGATAACCACCAGTGCAGGCTGGTTTTACTTCAGGAAAAGACCAGCATCACTGGATTTTTAAGGCAATAGATATATCAGAAACTTCTATGAAAGGGCAGCTAAACAGCCATGGTATAACTAAGGAGTCTGATAGCCAGAGAAACCTGTACAGGTCATTTTTAAACACCCCGTTTTCTGAGCACAAGATATGGGTTTCATTTCAGGAAAGTGTGTTTTGCTACAGAACAGTTTCAAAGACGGATGCAGAGAGTTGTTTGTCCAGTGTTCTTAATCCAAACAAACAGTTGCATACTCTTACCTTCAACACAAGTCTCTCATCTTAAGGTTCTGGCCAAGAAAAATATTTTCCTAGCTAGTTTGTTATGAAAATGTTTGAATAAAAGAAGCAACATCAATAACTTATGTAAAAACTTCAACCTCTAATCAGCTGAGCTTTAATAAGGTTTGAGATAACAGCACATGCGTTTTGCCAAGAATATAAAATAATCATAAAATATTATAATTGATGCACTGTTCTGGTTTATTACATCTCACAAACTAGATAGTTGAATACATGGAAGAAAACATTTTGGACCTCATGTTAGCATATTGTAATAATTAATAGCCATTATCTGGATTTGGAGAATTTCAGTGTGAGGTTTTGTTTGTTGGGGTTTTGGCGGGGGAGGGGATTTATTATTTTTACAGCCTGTACAAATTTGGCCAAAGACTCAAATATCTCTGAAATTAAATGAACTATTTATGACACAAAAGATCTGGCCCATAGAGTTTTGAAAACAGAGATGATAAAGCTTCAGTCCAGCTCAAACTCTCAAAATAGAGAGTAAGAAAAGGGGGGAAAAAAAGGCACCAAACTGCAAATAAACCCTTGACAATAAGTTACACCGAATTGTTTCCTTTTTGGAAGGTAGTGAGCTGCAAATAATTGCTAATAAAAGGTTCACTGTGTTTGGTGAATACAAATCTTTATTTAGTGGCTGCAGAGCAAGTCTTTTTCTTGCTCTCTTGACAGTTTAACTACATGCCAACAATATTTGCTTAAAGTCTTTGGCTCCATTAATCTCAAACCCTGCTACACAGACTGCCAGAGCTGATGACAAACCCCAGTTAGCATGGATCATCTACTTGCCCATGACAGTATTTTTCCCATGACATTAAAAGGATGTTTTTTCCCCAAAGAGGGCACAAGTCTACTGAATCTCAAGAAGGTTTGAAAGGATAAGTCTATGGCTTAAGGTGACGAATAAAGATAGCTGGGGACTACATGGTAACAAGGAGGAGGAAGAATACCCTTGCACTCTAATTGGCTTTTTTGTTTGCTCACAGTTGCTTCTAATATGGACAAATCTCCATAAGAAAACACAAAATTAGCACCTGTTAGGACAACCTAACCTTCAGGGAGAAAAGCAAACATCCTTGGGTTGTCAAGATTTTGAAACAAAGGTTACAAAGGAGGGGATTTTTTTTCTGGATGGTTTTAACCCCTTCTGGCAACACAGTGCAGCTCATTAACAGAGGTCCAGAACTGATTGTTAGCCACCCTCTCCTGAAATATGGTAGCTGAATCAGTGCCATAAAATGTGGGACTAATTGACACTGTCATTATACCCTGAGCATCAGATGGGGAAAGCCTGTGCATGTTAAACATGATCAAGGGAAACTGAGGCATGGTAAGAAAAATAGTTGCTTATCCTCTGCCCCTCGTGACTGACAGAATTAAGATGGAGCATTCACCAGTTGCCTCTGAGTCCTACAGCTTAGAGACAACAGATTAAAAGCACCACTCCTTTAATTTTCTTTTTTTTTTTAAGGCTGCCCTCACTAAAATGGCTGGTGGGAAGCAAATGGGGCTGGTTCATCAATCTCTGGGCAGCCAGAGTTAGGAAATAGAAACACAATTCTAAAAGATGCCTTGTCGTTCAAAGTAACCCTGCCATTCAAATCCTTGTGCTACCCACGGCAGCAGAGCTCACTTCCCAGGTCCCACCCCTTCAGCTGTCAGCCTGGTCTGGAAGGTCCCACTTATCACGGATAGACATTCCTACATCCAGTGTGGATTTACATGTGCCTGTAACAGCTTCTGTTGTTCCTGAGCCCACAGCGGCCTTTCTCTGTGCTCTCTCAGACACCCAGACTCCCATGGAATTTATTCCATGGCTACGTTCTCCTTGCAGGCCGTGTTGGGAAGAGGGAGGCAGGTACTAGCAATGCCCTTCCTCCAGCCCAGCCCTGCAACCACCTGGAAGCCGACTGCTCTTCCCTCCCCCGTGCAGACAGGTTTCATTAGAAGGTGCAAGGATGCTTTGCACCCACGCACTCTGCCGAGTAGCACAGAGGCCAGCTGCCTCTCCAGACAGGAATAGCACCCGGCTATGACTTCTCATTCTCTTCTTACTCGAGAAACAGCTTCTCAGAGCCAGAAAATTTAAAGCAAACCCAGCAATTAAAAATCAGCTCTGTGTCATTACTCCTGACTCATCAACAGGTGTTTTGGCCAAAACCACTGCTGTCTTAACCCAGTAGCCAAGTCACCTGTCGAAGAAGCCTGTTCCCACAGGCAGGTGCCCAAGTGCTGAGCATGGAGGGAAATATAAAAGGTCTGATGGAAAAGCTCAGGGAAAAAAGAAAAAAAAAAAAAAAAACACACAAAAGAACCCCAGAAGTACTTCCAAGTGAAATCCATGGTATTCAGCCCCAGCTCTGGACAATGCAAGCAGGGTATGTATTATGCATACCTGGCTAACAATAGCAGCACCTCCCTCACCCTGCCCTGGCTCATCCTTACAGATAATGACTTGGTTAAGCTAAGGACTTCAGTGGAACTATTCATACAGAAAAGCATAAAGCCTGCACAGAACTCCACAGGATGATGACCTCAGGGAGTAAATTGAACTAAAGTGATTGTAAATGAGCTAACATCTTTCACTTAACACTGTCTCCTGTTACTCTCCAACAGAGGTACCAACCTTTCTCTCAGTGGAATCTTCCACTTCTCCGTCAAAACCACAAGCATCTCCCAATTTTTCTACACTTTAACCCCAGAGAGGTTCACACTGTAGCTAACAGCCTCCAAGAGGACTGTAATAAAAACTGAGTGAGTCTTCGTTCTGATTGCAGATTAAAGGGAACAATCTGCAGTACAAATGTAAAGTAGCTTCCCCCTGTTTTCTTTCTTCCCCCCCTTTTTGAATAATCGGTATCTGCATGTGAAGGTTCAATGTCACCAAACATGAGGCTTGTGTACAAAAGCACAAGATCCTTGACTAAAGCATAGCATACTTAACAGCTCAAAAGCAATTGTTGTAAAACTTGATGGAATTGTGCCTGGCAATCATTTTATTGTCATTTGTACAGGGAAGCTTCAGCATTTTTCTGGGCCTTTTTTTTTTTCTTTTTTTTTTTTTTTTACCTTGGGGAAGTGGTGGATGTTTGACGAAGAAACTCGATCTCGGGAGTTCACGGCCATATTTGCTGTTTTCTCCAGAATGTACATATTTTATATAAAATACAACCCCAGGTGTTCAGAAGAGAAACACTTTCCATTTATTCAGGTAAGAACATAGCCCAAGGTCATATAAAAGCCTGTCACTGAAGTTTGCACTGAGATGCAATAAATAAAGGTCCAGCGTTGACACAGCACTGAATATTTCTGTGCTCTGTACGAGCTTTCCCTGCAGAAGAAAGTGGCACAGAGAAGGGTCAGTACCTGCTGCAGCACCACACACAAAACGTTCCTGTTTGGGTAATGTTCTCCAGCAGCAACAACCATCAAGGAAACACCTCCCCAGCCTAGGACACGTGCATTGCCCTGCCTGAGGCATAAACAAGCGGGTCGAGGAAGTTGGCTGCAGCTCTGCAGGCCCATGGAAAAAGGAGACCTAGGAAAGCAGGGTTTTGCTTTCCAGATGGAGTCGAGCACATCTGGGGATGCAGCACCTCTCAGCAGAGGGCTTTTTCCTGAGTCCGTGTGACAGAAGTGACACCCTGGAAAGCAGGCTGCACTCATCCTCTTGCCTCTGCTGCATATGCTCACGAGCATATGGCAATTTTAAATAGGGTTATTGGGGTTTTTTTCAATGCTGAGATCCTTCTCTGGACACCAGCTGTTTATGCACGTCAGGGTTTAAAAACACTATTTCTGGCATTGGGAGCAAAACCACACTCATGTGTTTCTTTGCCTTGGATGGAAGAACATATACACACAGGTGAGCAGCTAAAGTAAGCAGATTAAAATATCTGAAGTCGTGTCACTAGAAAGCATTTCTATCTGCCAGGCAGTGATTGCAAGCTGGGACTGCCACATCTCCAGGCTGTCCTTTATACACTCCTTTTTTCTCCCTAGAAAGGATGATGTGGACCCAACACCACATCAGAAACCTCTGAACATCCTGCAGCCTGAGGAGATAAGCGAATTTTTCCTCTCCAGTGCATAGACCCTAATCAATATGATCTGTGTGCACATGGTCCACATACCATAAATCCTGGGGGGCTCAAGACATCCAGTCCCTTTCTCCATCAATGTCCCTCTCTTATATCTCCTCCTCACCCCAAGCCCTCTCATGGTTAAATTTAAACAACAACAAAAAAAAAGTATTGAGAGATCCTAAATTTCTGTGGCTGTCCATGGGAATAGTGATCCCTCAAGTCCAGTACTACATTCAGTTTCCCATCTCCCTACACCCCTGTGGCCTCTCCCAGAGTGGCAAATAACTCCCCAGACTGGAAGGGCTCCAATGACAGCATGGAGTGAGCATGTGCATATGGACACACATATACACACATTTTTATATATAGGCACACACATAAATACATTAAAATCCCCAAGACTTTGGGGAGAAGGAGGAAGAGGGAAATCCCTCCTTTCATCTGCATCTAAATGGGAAGACCTGGTTTGCACTGGAAGTGAGATTTCAGAAACGTAAGGAATGAATGGCCTGCTTTGTCTCCACAGCTTTGATATATCAGTTCCTTCAGTGACAGACTTGTTAATCTTTCCAATGTTGCTTTTTCAAAAAAGACAAACACGGTGGATAAATGCGAAGGGCCAACCACATCCCCTCCCATAGGAAGTCTCGCCACATGGGCAATTCTTCCAAGTAAAGAAAACAGCCCACTTTATTTACAGGGTAAATCATTTTGACTTATCTTGCAGGGGTTTGCTCATAGCAAACTGACAGTTTCCCCCTGTTGCACAGTAAATGGCTGACGGGGAAAATGTTTTCCTTCCCACCATGTAGAAACAACCAGCCAGAAGGGGAGGAGGGGTCGAGGACTTCATTTTTCTAATACTCCATTAATGTTCTCCTTGCTGACAATCACTGCAAAGGCCTGAACTCACCACTCCAGGCAGCTCAAGCAAGAAACCTGAATCTCTACAGGGATTTTGAGCTAAGTACATTGACTCAAGTTAGAACTTTTGGTCTTAAAGGGTAAGTTAACCATTAAAATGATTTTCAAGTAAGTACCATTACTGTAGGAAAAAGAAATAAAATAACAACAACCTAAACTCACTTCTTTTTTCTTCTGTTTAAATCCTTGCTCAAAAAAAAAAATTACATCTTTGTTACCTAAAATAACAGGACAGCAGGGGTAGAAACTTTGTAAAGGCATGATATTCCCAAGAAGATTATTAATTTCTTTTTCTTTCATACACAAATAAATATACTTCTTTTAATTGTGATCCACTGATCCATTAGTTGGGGATTTTTTTACATGTACAGCCAAAATACAAAACAAAATCTGGATATAATACAAACTGCTATTTTCTTAAGGATAAGTTTTCAGCTCAGGGATGTGACAAGGCCCAATCTTTCTTCTCTGGAAGTCAGAGAGATCTCAAGACATCATCCTGAGGAAGTCATCCCACTTCTCCAGCTCTGACCCAGGTTACAGCAGTTGTTATCCTGATTTTTTCAGTCCGGCCAACCCTACAAGCACATTTTCCTTGGGCCATCTCATAAAACAAAACACCAGTGTTCAAAAGACTGAAATCCTGCAGGAGTTTTGGATTTCTTACGGTGTCAGGTGAGCACCAAGAGCAACTCCAGCGGACGATAAAAGCGCAGCAGGGAGTGCGTTTGCAGAAGGTCTGCTCGTCACAAGAGGGAAGGACAGGATGAGTTAGGCAGCTCAGAGCAATGCTTAGGTAGGTCTGCTTTGGGCTGGAAAGAGAAGAGCATTTCTGCCACCACACTTCCAC
Organism: Aphelocoma coerulescens; assembly: GCF_041296385.1. Classification (NCBI taxonomy): domain Eukaryota; kingdom Metazoa; phylum Chordata; class Aves; order Passeriformes; family Corvidae; genus Aphelocoma; species Aphelocoma coerulescens. Next base: position 24,934,451 of record NC_091022.1, on the reverse strand, counting down.
AGGATTTGTAAACAATTCCATTCAGCCAAATTGAATGAACGGCAAGTGCAAAAGTCAGCCTTGCCAATTTCAGCAGGGATTGCAACAGGATGCAACTATCTTCTGAAGTGTTTTCCACAATAGCAAGCTAAATAAACCATCCAGGATGCCAGTCACCACTCAAATAACACGGAGAAATCCACCAAGACTGTTAAATGCACTACACACACAGACAAAGAGAGCAAGAGCAGCATTTTGCAACCCTAATACAGCAGGTTAAGAGGTGTTCACGTTTCACGTCCCCAATAATATCTTATTTAGGAGAGACATCAATCAAGGCTAGACCTCAGGCAAAATCCATGTAATTGCAATGATTTATACCTTTTGACACTCTGGCCTGCTGACACTGGGAAGACAAGGTGCATCAGAGTGTGCTGCAAATATCCACTAACACATTTCTCTGTGTTTTGGGGTTTAGAAATATGAAAACATATGTTCTGATTTATAAACTGCAGGTCAAACATGCAGGTGTTAATGGCTTTTTCCCTGAGATTTTCAGCTCCAGCCAGACCTGTGTATGAGCAACCAATTAAGAAATAGAAAATAGCACAGCCATAATGGTGTTCCCATCATCTCATAGGAACCAAATAGCACAGCAAAATTAGAAACACAGACCTTTCCACCAGGACTCAACCTCCAGGTAAGAAAACAACTTGGGATCCTGCACAAATCCAACAAATGCTTCTGCTTTGACCTTAAATGCCATGATTTAAAGTAATAATAAATATTTTAAAGACCTTTCCAATTTAAATGGCTGAAAGTTGAAAGTTTTCACTAGTAGAGTTAGTTGAATGATTAAAAGTAACTATAACCCTGCTGCTACTAATGAAGGCTGCACAAAGGTTCATATTGCCTAATAGGTACATTTTTTCCTTGATTTTTTTTTTTTCCCTCCTTTGTTCTAATATTCCCTTTGGGTCCCATCTGCACAGGTAGATTTATGATGTTGAGGATTATCCTGAAATATGGGCTCTATCTACAGTGGGCTAAAAGCCCAGGCAGGCAAATGCAGGCTGATCATAGGATCTGGTACAGTTCAGTTGTCTCCATGCCTGGTTATGGGCACTGTGACAGCCAAGGACAGGATGGGTTAGGACTTTCTCACTCCTTACTCATCCAGTCTACAACAAAAGGGGCATTGCACGAGAAGGTCAGCCCAGGGCCAGGATTCATACTCTGATTTTCACCCATAAAACACAGCAAGGAGCACTGTAGGTGCTTTCTTAGCCGTGGCCAGAAAGCAGCAGTACCCAAGGGCAGCTCAATCTCCCCATTCCCTCAGGCCAGTTAATTTTGGAGGACAGAGTTGTTGAAAAACCCCTCTAGAGGGTTTTTCTTTTCCTGGGGAGTAAAGCCAAACTATTCCAACTGAGATGCCAAAGCAAAATGCCTACACTGGGAAAATTCAGGCTTTTGGGCCTGAGTCACGGTGTGTGACACAAACTCCTGTGCCTGAAAGATCATGACTTCTGCATTTAACACATCCACACTCTAGATGGGATCTCTGGCATCCCTGAGGTTACATGTCAGCCTGCAGCTGCTTCAGGACAGCACTGCCCCACAGCACAACAGACAACACAGCCCTGGCAAAGGTGCAAAAGGACCATAGACCATGGATGTGTTTTCTGGAAAGGGTAAATGGAGATTGCCTGGTCCCATCTCCCCCTTGCACCAGGATTATTGCCAGCACCAGGGCAGGTATTGAAAGCCTTCAGGTGTGGGGATCCTACAGCCTTCCTGGTACCTGCTCCAGCACTGCACCACTCCCTGAATGAAGCATCTTGCCTTAACATGCAGCATTGTTAAGAAAAGACCAATGCATCCAGATGTGCAAAGTACAGATGAGAATCTAAAAATCAGCCTAGTTTTTCTTTGCAACAGGTGGCTCACATCATATAAACACACACACCACTCTGATACTTAGTGGTGTTTTGATGTTTTTTTAAGGCTGGTTGGTTTTTTGGTTTATACAGAAACACTACCCAAAGCTGTCTGAAAAAAACTCCATACACCATTTTTCCTCTTTTAAAGACTCTTTTCCCCATCAGGTAACATAACTTATAATTAAGCCAAAGATTTGTGAAGATGACAAGTCAACATTTCCTTGAGACCACAGAACTGTTGAAAATTATTTTTTTAATGGGGATTCAAAGTGGTTTTGTGTCATTAAATCAATATATAAATCAGCTACAAATTTTTTTAAAAAATTAACTGGCTAAATATTCCCCAACAAGTCTAGCTTTTAGCAACAGCAACAGAAGACTGCCATTTTCAATCTCAGGAAAATGTAATATATGTGCTAGAAGCTGCAACCAAAGAAAGCTAAAGAACATCCTTTAAAAACATTCCAAACATCTTTCTTTTTCATGCCATGAGAGATGATTTTTTTTTCTATTTCTTGTTAGGCACTTTGCTATTTTGCTTATAATTCCTCAGGGACTGGTGACCTCATGAAGAAAAACAACCAGGACAGAATTAGCCTTTATTTATATATTAATAGTTTTACCTCCAACAGTGGAAGATACAATTTTGAGTTAAAAATCATAATTTGTGAGTGTTTGGATAGCAGCGCTCCCGCAAAGTTGTGGTAGTAGGAATTGCTGGGGAAGGCTGAATTGTGGTTGCCAATCGCTGCATTTATTAATGATTGGATTTGAAAATTAAGTGTCTCCTCCAAAACTGACGAAAGCCAGGAAGATCCTTTACATTCCCTGGATTTTATATCAAACCTTAAACATAGAGTAGAGTCATAGCACAGTGGGGGGCACTTGACAGGGAATGCAAGACCGTAAATCTCTTCCAACGCAAGCTCCCTCAATAGCGTTAGTAAATGGGCTGGTGCTGGAGGTTTCAGGGAGAAGAGGGTGACAAAAGCTCCCCTCCCCACCCCTGCCAGCCCCCCAGCCAGGGCCAGTTTAGAGGGTGACTGATGCTTGTCCTTACCCTGCCCAGAGAGAGGTCTGGTCCCTCTGCCTCCCTCCCTTCCCAAAACACCCTTGGTGGGGCTGCGAGCAGGAGCTCCCACCCCGAGGGCTGGCGAGGCGGTGAAAAATGATACGAACCGAATGGCAAAATCAATATTTGGTCAGGCTGAGGGGGGACTATCGATTCTTTTCTCATGATATCCATGTCTCCTGCACTTCCTGCCTCTCCAGGGCACTGGAAACCCAAGTCCCTCCTAAACCAAGGGTGGCCAGGCTTTGACTCTGTAACATCTGTACCTCACAAGAAGTTCACGTGTGGTCTCCCGGGCCGATGCTCATCCGCTTGAGTGGCAGCAGGGACATGCTGGCATGAGGGCTACTGGGTAAGCCAGGAGGAAGCAGGACAGCAGGAGATGCTGAGGGCAGTGACACTGGGCCAGTGCAGGGGAGCACCACGTGAATATGCTGCCAGCTTCTACCTCTGCCCTCTCCCTCACAGCCACGTGGCTACATCAAGGTTTTAACCTCTAACTTTTCATTCAACTCCTCATATCTGTTTTCTCTAGGCTTGCTTGCTCTCCCCTTTGCCCTGTCCCAAAAGTCTTTTGCCCTGGGCAGAGACAGCCATGGGGCTCACACAACTAGGAGATCCAGGAATGGTTGCCAATCCTCATATCAAGGAACAGTGCCTGGGTACATCCAAATTCAATGCCTGCATCCAGATTTCCACACACTATAGGAACCTAGGGATGAACAGCAGAATTCATCATGGCTAAATGCAAGCACAGCCAAGACCTAAGGTTGTTCTCCTAAGAAACTTCCTCCCAGTTTCCCCACCATTGAGGGCCTTCTCACATGGACAACAACCAGCACCGGGGACAATGGACCAAGAAGGAAATAAAGTGACGCTGCTGTGTCACTGACCACACTCAGGTTAGCATCTCAGAAAATGGCAGTTCTTTCCCAGAAACAATACTATTTAAAGGTCTTTTTTTCCTTTGGGAAAGCTGGGGTCTCCCTAAAAGTTACTTTATACAGAGAAGTCTGCCAAACTGCGCTGCTTGGTGTTTCTATTTGTTGAGTTGCAATGGTTTTGAATGACTCTGGAAAGCACCCAGCGATACAAGGATGAGAAGAGCATGGGAAAGGTTTCCTTCTCTTTCCTAAAAACATTTTCCTCCCAGGTTTAAAAGCAATACTGCTCACAGCAGAGAGGCTACTCTTAGCCAAGGCTTAGAGAAACCTGCCAGGTGCCTTGAACTCCAGGATGCAGAGTGACCAGTGAAGCTTTTGACTTCTTGCCTGGGCAAGAAGCCATTTTCTCTGGAGCAAGAGTGAGGTGGTGAAACAACTCTCCATGAATACCTGTCCAACATCCATAAACTCAACCCACGCTGCTCAACAGCCATGCAGACACATTGCAACAGCCAAACACCACAGCACAAGTTGTCTGCTCCAGGGAGTGCAGAGGAAGGATTCTCACATCACCAAGTTCACCCAGAGTTTGGTCCCACAAGAAAGCCAAGCTTCCTCAGTCATCTGCCTGTCATACATATGGAGTCCTGGTCTGGTTTGAACGGGGAGCATGGAATCCTGCTCTTCCACACAGTCTAGATACAGGCTGAAGCAGCCTGGCCAGAGCTGGCTTTTGCCTCACACAGTCTCCAAAGGCATTCCCAGGTTTTGTGGAGCCCTGGCCTCTCTCACTGTTCTGCCCTCAGCCAGGACAGTCTGATAGAGGTGGCCAAACTCAGTCCTGCTAAGGCACTAGAGAAAAGTGTGGGAAAGGCAAGGATATCACGTCAGTCAAAACTGTACATTAAGGGAAACAAGCCCAGCAACAAGACACTCACCCAGGAAAAGCTCAACCACATTGGGACCAGGGTTAGGCAGGTTGCTGGGAGCACCAGGTGGTGGCACTCAGTTGCTGTGGTGCCAGGGACAACAGACAGACACAGCTCTGCCTCCCAAAGCCTTCCCACAGATGAAATCAGATCAGCAGGCACCTGAAGGAGAGCAGCTCCCAACACTGCTTGCAGGAACACAAACAAACCACGGCTGCGAGTGTCCTTTGTGGGTTGCATCTGGCAAAAATTGCCTTGCAAGGGCTTGGGAGAGTCCATAGAGAAAGCACTCAGCCCTCAAAAAGACAAATATACAACAGAGCTGGCTAGGTGGTGGCTGCCCTTACTAAACTCCATGGAAAAACACAACTTGTGCAAACCGAATTCCCTCGCTAACCTCTTCCCCTTGTTGAAATATTAAACAAAAATAACTTCTCTTTTTATCTTTGAGCCAGCGGGACAAATTCATCATTAAAGGAACTTCACTGAAGTCAACAGGGATATATCTGAGATGAAGAAATGAATTTGACCTATAGCTTTTCATGTCCTTATGTTCTAACTAATAACTAAATTGCACAGACTCCTAATCAACGGGATCAGAGAACCTGGCCAAAGCAGTTTGCTTTTTTCCCCCCCAGCATCGCTATCTGTACTTTTATATTATTTTTCCTGTAAGTAACTTTTGAAAACAGGTATTTTCAGCCAATTTAATCACATAACTTTTGTTCATGAGTATGCTGTCAAAATCTGAACATAAAGATTTCATAGAATATTTGCTCCTAACGCAGAAAATAAGCAAACAAGAAATATTCTATTTAAAATTTTACCAATGGCCACTAAAAAAGGGGGTTTTTTTGGGTGTTTCAAGCACACACATTTGTTAAAATTACTCCAGCCACAGGATGCCTAGTCTGATCCAAGGATCTCCCTGGAAGATGCATGGAATGAAGCAAAACAAAGCTGTGGCTACACAAGGAGATCCAAAACTCCGTGTCTCGGCACACTGACAACTCTTTCCATGGAGCTGGGGCACACAATACTTGCCAGGCAGAATACGAAGGATTCAGAGAAAGGAAGAGCTGCCGGCAGAGGAGCAGGAAGATGATGAAATATAGAAGCTACCAAAGCCTGTGTTAGGCAGAAGATGCATTTTGTGTCTCGTGTTATATTGGCTGCCAGTCGATTACAGTGCAGCCTGTATAAACACGTCATGCGTGCTCTGACAGGGAGTCGGGGTGAAGCAGGGTGTCAGGGTAAAACAGAGGATAATAAAATCACTTTAGATTTATTTCTCTAAATTGGAAACTTCATGCTTACACCTGACTAAATCATCAGCCTGAAACTCTAGCTCGACTCCCACAGAAAAAGTATGAAACCTTATCCCATCTTTGTTTAACAAAGGCCAATCAAGCTCGCCTAATGAATTCTGCAGATGTGGGCGACGGGACCCGTTTGGCCATTTTAATTCTGTGGGGCTTCCTCAGAACTGTCTTTAACATACCCATCTTGCTCTTCAAGCAGCTGAAGAGCTCTCAGCATCTCAAAGCCTGGCTGCCCCACGGCAGCCCACGGGCAGAGCAGACCCAAGAGTGCTACTGGACATTAGCCACAGCATTTATGCATCCTGACAAATATTAAGGAAAGAATCACAGGTGACTGGTGTGATGGCAGCGTTCCCCCTGCTCCTGCCCAGCTTGGCAAGAGCAGGGCACCAGCACCTCCACCTTCTTCCCACCACCAGTGAATCCCCTCGCTCACAAAGTGCAAAAGGACCTTTTTTTTTTTTTAAAAAAAAAAAAAGTCTAGCATAAGGAGCTGGTTAAAAAACAATAAATCAGTGGTGAAATGTGGATAACAACCTTCTCTGTAAAATCAACATGGATTGTGTTCCTGCAGAGAGCTGTCTGACAGGCCGGTTGAAGCCTGACTGCTTGCAGCCAGATTTTTTTTCCCCTTTTATTTTTTTTAATTTTTTTTTATTTTATTTTACAGGCTGGAGGAGTATCTTGGATCAGGGGGAGGCAAGGAGGTCTCTTCCTTTTGTACATGGTTCTGCTGTGTTAGAAAATCAATAAGCAAGGTCCTGACCTCAGCATAACTTCAGACATCACTCATGACTCCTTTGAATCTCTTCCCCCACAAAAACCCAATTTTCTTTTTAATCGTGCACACCAGAGGGAGTGCTGGCAGGGAGGGGATATCTTGCCTCAAGATGTGGGCAAAACCCATTTGCACCCATCTTTCCTGACAGGTAGAAATCAAATTAGAAGAGGAACGCAGCCGGGGAGGGCAAGGGGAACGGGGTTAGCTGAGGTAGAGCACAGCCCAGCAGGAAATGCCAAAAAAGAAACCATATGGAGCGTGGAGGTGCTATGGATTAATATGAGAATTCCCACTTCGAGTTTTTGGTTGGTTTTTTTTTTTTCCAGAGGGAAGGGAATAAAAACTGAAATGCACATTATTTTCCTCCCTTCTTGTTTTAGCACTGGGCTATTTTCTGTTAAATTTCCTTTTTAAAAGATAAAACAAAACAAAACAAGATTTGCCACACATTTTCCCTCCAGCCAAGTCCTCAGGCTGGCTAAATTGGGTGATTAAAATATAGGAAGGCCTCCAGATTCCCCTCAGGACTGTTTTTAATATCTGTAAAACTGCCACTTTGTCTTGCCAAGGTAAACACCATCGCATGCAGTTCAAAGGTGAGCAAGCCTAAATGTTTCCCTTCTCCTGAAAGGAATCTGCCTTGGGACCCTGCGGGCCATGCCGGAGGGGGACGCGGCCGGGCCCGGACCACGGTGTGGTGGCCAGAGAGGCATCTGTGTACACAAGGCTAACTTCTCCCACACAAATACTAAAAATTTCTCATTAAAAATTATTGCTGTGTCAACATGTGAGGCCGCTCAGCCCCCAAATCTGGAAAAGACGTTCTGTTTTTTTTCTTGCCTTCGCTGGGAAAGCGGCAGCAATAGTGGCAAGGGAGGGGGGAGAGAGATGGGATGTGAGACTGGAGTCATCTGCTGCTGACTTTGGATCTCTTCTTTCTCCCTTGTCACTCAAGTTGGGATTTCCAACTGTTCCACTTCATCTATTTTAGTTACTTGCTACCCAGGTTTTTTCCCCCCCCCTCTCCTCATTCGCTCCCTATTGCAGAGCTTTATATTTCCCTCACATGGCTGGGCTGGCTGCTTGGTGTTACTTTAAATGGAAATGCAATTTTAAGCCATCTCTTTTGTCGTGGCGACTGCAGTGCCTTCAGAGCAAAAGGTTTGCTGTTATCTAGACCCATCTACACAGATGCAGCCGTAAATCTGAACGTGCTCTACCCATGCCTGATCCCTTTCATGGGTGGCCAGGAATTCCTAGCAAAACAGCACAAGCACCAAATATTTGATCCAGTGAGACAAAATTCGCAAAGCCCCCCATCAATTCAAACTCTTAATTCTGCCCTATGACATTGGGCAATTTGCCCCAACACACCAAAATAAAAACTTTTAAATGTGCTCTGTTACCAAGTGAAGTGAAGGGAAGTTACCCCAGGGAATGAAAATATGGGATGGGGTGGGGCAGAGAAGGGAGGGCAGGGAGCCAGTTGTGTACTGTAAAACCAAGCAGCCGCCTCTGCAAGGCATCCATCTGCAGGGAGGGCTGGTGGTGGGCGGGTGGCCAGCACACCCCAGCCCTGCAAGGGCTCCTGAATCACTGCTCTCCAACGCCATGGCACGATGCACACGCGTTTGTGCCGAGACAACATGAAATACAGCGAGGCGTAATTAACCTGATGTAATGCTATATATCAATAAGTTAAAAAACCAACAACTTGCTTTGAGGTCAGGCACCCACACACGCAATTCAAACAGTGGAGACCTAATCCAAATTTATTGGAGTTTGTAACAGCTGGACTTATGCCTCTAATACCTTTTAAGTGCCTCTTTTAACAGTGAGCCGAGTGTGTCTTTTATTAAGGTGGAGTTGAAAGTATGTTAAGTTCATAAGCATGAAAATAGCCATTTAGTTCTCTCAGAGATTAATTCTGCCTTCAGTTTGCTCTCACTGAACCCCATTAATGTCTGGGATTTGGTGTTTAGTGTCCCATTTGCATAATCTGTTTATTACAGGGCCTCAATAATGTGAAAGTATTAAAATATTTCTTTCCCAAAATACAGAGGTATTAATCTTTGAATCCTCCTAGTGTCCTTAATTTGCCATCAAATCCCACAACAGAAACAAGTGTGCTTTCTAATCAGCAATCTTTTCTCGCTTATAGGCCCTGATCCAACAAGCTTTTAAGCAAACAATTTACTTTAAGCAAGGAGTAGTCGTATTGGAACCAATGGAACAGCTCGTGTGCTGTGATGGATTGGGGCCATAGAAAATTGCCTTGATGAAAATGTCAATGCTCCCAAGAGCTCGTGAAAATATATTTTTATTATAAACACACAGAGGAACTGTTTTGATCTGAACATTATGGGGAACAAGCTTTGAACCAATGCTTTTCCACGGTCAGACCTAAACAGAAACTGAATACCACCAGGTTGGATGACAGTTTAAAAAGGCAGCCCAGAGCCAGATTGATGTTTGTATATAATGAAATTCAGTATTGATGTGATATGGACACTGTCCAGCCTCCACAACTTGTTAGGGTGACGTACACAGAATGTGGAGAAGATAAAAATCAAAGGAACACAAGGAAAATAAGTCTCAACACTAAGAGGAAACATTGTTCTGAGGAGCTGTTTTGCTGCAAATGTTTTGAAGGTAATCCACAGCCAAATGTAAAACACAGAAGTGAGTACGATGTCTAAGCACCATGCACAAGATATCCATCATGTTTCATTTTAAGTCAAAAAACCAAAGCTGGGCCATTCCCCACACATGCATTGAAAACTGGAGATGAGTTCAGAGAGCCCTCAAACCATCACTTTGTGTCCACACCCATCAATGCCCACGGGCACCGTGTGTCCAACTGGTTTCAGGCAGCCTCTCTACCTCCCTCACCTGCAGGAGATTTTGGATAACACCATTCCATAGCCAGGTACCAGCAAGATACCAGAGCAGATGGTTACATGGCAGCACACGGGCCTGCCAGATAAGAAGGGATAACAGACAGCAGCTAAACCCCAGAGACCAGCACAGAGTCAATCCTCGATTCCTGCTGCAGCAGACAGGGAATCACCCCTGCTCTTTTATGAATATCCTATGTTCATCTGTTTGCTGGATTGCCATTGTGTTGGCTGCTCTACGATCACCAGGGCTTGCTCCCACCAGGAGCCAACGGCACACGGGTCAGAGGGTTGATGGCAGCCCCAGCTGTCCCCATTCACCAGCACCTGATGGACAGCACAGGTGTGCTCCACCCTGGAGGTTCACCTTGCACCACACTCAGCTTGGCAGGAGGGGGAGAGGGCAGGGATCAAGCCAGGAGTAGGAAACTGTGAATGAAAATGCAGGTCCCAAAAGCATAAGGGAGTCAGGGTGGAGCATTTCTGGGAAGGAAAGAAGAGAGCCCTGGCTCAGACACAGCAGGGATCTGTATAAACCAGCCAAAAATGGCTTAAACTAGCCCAGCTTTCCTGCCTTTTTTTTTTTATTATTTTTGATCCTGTTACCTGCAAACTCAGAAAAGATCATCTGCACTGGCACAGCTTCTGATGTTTACCATGCAAAGAGAGGACAAAGCATACAGGACACCAGGGGACAAAATTAACCAGTTTCTCACAGTACTGCAAGAAAAGGGTCACTGCTGAAGAAATCAGGAAAATGGACAGCAGCAGCAGAAGCCTTTACTAGGGCATTTTGGAGACCAAGAACCCTTTAAGAGGTGAGTTAAAATAATAAATATGAAGAGGACAAGACAAGTTCAGTGCCAGACCCATCACTGACTCCACCCCACCATACTGCTAAACTTCCAGCAGGAAGTGTCAACAGAAGAATCACTTTCATCTCGTTTTTCCCAACTTCAGCAAGCAGACCCACACACAGCACTGGGCTGGACACCCTGTGGACTGACCCAGCACAGTGTGTGGTGTATTTGCACCTGGGAGGACAGCAGTCCCCAGTAAAGAGGTCACAGGAACAGGAGGCATAATACCAGCACTGCAGCAGGGAAAGAGGGAAGGGGAATTAATCTGGTAAAAGAAGGGGTGAGGTAGAAGAGGGAGCTATGTCCCATCAGCACCTCCAAACTGGATGCCTTTGAATGTGGAAAATTGCTGGACCGAGGAGAATCAGGCAAAGAGCCAGCAAGGAGCAGGCTATTCACCAGCTTCATGTGCAACAAAGCCACATCCTGACTGCAAATCTTGCAAATCAATTATGCCCACAGGTTGTTGGGTTGCAAAGGCGGGGAAGAGGGAGTTTGTTTTGCTTTTCTTAGTAAACCACAAGACCATTTCCTAGCACATTATCCCAAGAATGACAGGCAGGGCCAGGGCTGCCAGGTGCCCGGGAAGAGGCTGCCAAGTCCCAAGGATCACCATTGCTAATTGGCTCCTCTGAAATGAGCGTGACAGAGAGCCACATTTTCTCACCCACAGGTTTCGGGGTTATATTTAACTGGCTGAGGCAGAATTAAATGTCAGCTTGGCTGGAAGGAGAAAAAACAAAACAAAACAAACAACAACAAACAAAGTGAGAACTTGTCATTAAGCCGGAGGGGAGTCAGTGCTAAGTGCACTGCGGATGGTGCCCACACACAGCCTGGCAGGCACCAGCACAGGCAAGAAGGAACCAAGGGATTTATCCCTTTAAAAGCACAGTTTAAATTCAGGTTGCTTATTTTGATCCATAAGCAACACAATAGGCAAGGGAGAAGGGACACATCTTCCCCCTCTGATTTCTGTCCTGGGTACTCCAACCTCTCAGTTTGATTGCAGCCACAGATTTCCACATCCAGCAACACTGGTGGCAGAAACTTCCAGCACAGAGGATGGGGTGGTGAAAAGAGACAGACTGCTCAAACACATCTGGGGCCACTGGAGGAAGTTCACTTCAGCTGGAGCACAGGTCCCTTTGTGGGTCATGAAAGAGGGTGGAGGAGGAAGGGGAGGGAGCAATGAATCCCCCCCACACACGGCACCTGCTCCAAAACAGCCAGCAGGGCTTCTCTCAGCAACACACACTGTTCACCAGCATGGGAAGGGCAGCTCCAGGCCTCCATCCTCTTGCTCCCTAAACCATGGGTTCAGGCTTCCTTGAGTCATGGTACCAGTCAGAGCAAAACCAAGACCCCATCCCCACAACCTGCTCTTTACACCCCCTGCCTGCTTCTTGCCTGCCTCCAGGCATGCAGGTGTGGGAACAGCCCTTGCCAGAATTCTCAACAGCACCCAGCCCCTTCTCCTCTGGGGGAGGGCAATTCTGGCACATGTCAGGCTTCAAAGTCAGTATTGGGCTCTTTGCCCCACTCAGATACAGCAAAGGGGATATTTGTCCTCTCCTCGATAGGATAATTCAGGACAAGCAAAAAGACAAGGCACATCTAAGGCCTGCTTTGGTTGTTCCTCACTTGCTTTGGCTCAGGAGTGAGAAGAGGACTGACTATATCACCATGTTCACCCTGCACGCCCTTCTCAGGTCAGGTTTATGAAGGCAAGATCAGGACTAAAAAAATGAGTCACAGACCTTCCCAATCATACCAGACAACACAAACTTGATCCCACTCTAAAGGCAACCGAGCTGCGTGCCCTATGCAGTGTCATGGATTGGGAAAGGAAGATCAGGATCATGGGGAATAACGAGGGGAGATCTCGAACTATGGGAGACTGGCTGCTTTGTGTGCATTAACCACTAAGGAAATTTAAGTAGGGGCACAGATATAGCTCTAATTTTGCATTACAAGAAGATCTCTTTTCTTTCCTCTCCTCCACCATAAATTATTGTTTAATCCAGGTGACCTCCTCCTCCTCCCAGTCCCCAAACAAGAGAAAATGACAAATTCTAGGAAAATAGAGCTATAAAATGGAAAGCATCCTTTCAAAACAGTGTTTCACTTTCCAGTCAGAAGTGAAGTATCCTGGACCAAGCTGAGTTTAAAATCATGCTTTTCCAAGTCAAAATGGTCATTGCAAATGAGATAATTGTTTTGAAGCAGTTTAACTTTGTGAAGAGAATGACAGAGTTAAACATTTTGACACTATTACATCAAAACTTCTTCACTGGAAACAGGTTATTTTGACTTTTTAATCTTAACCAGGAACCAGAAATTTCAAAAACCCAACACAATGTTGACACATCCAAATTTCCTTCAGGCTGGCATGTCTATTTTCTAACCACCCCTTCTTAAATGAAGACAGAAATATTAAGCTTCAGCTCATATTTCTCCAGGCTTATTTTCTTTAGCTCCCATCTTTAAAAACTGGAGACCATAAATAGCCTGGGTTTTTTCCTCCAGACTGCAACACAGACTTTTAAACCAAACATTTGCAATCATCACAGCTGTAATAAGTACAGCATTTCTTCAAAGGGATTACATTGGACTGTGGTTTTCAGTATTGCCTCGTTGTCTGTTGTGAAATCTCCTCATCATAAATTAATTTGATTCTATTATCTTTCTGATACAATCTGCTTTCTGACAGATCAGTTTTAATCTTGGTTGATTCCTGTTTCTTATTGACAGCTCGGAGCACTGTTGAAGAGATGCAAGTTATTAATGTTGACAGGGTTTGTAATGGAATATCTTTTATCCAGCAACATATCCTTTGTAATGTTTTTATTCCCCCTTCTCTGGCTACTTTAAGAGGCTAAACAGAAAAATCAAAGAAGCCATGCAGCTTGACTTTCCTGGAACCCTTTCCAGTTCTTTCTGGAACTTCTTTCTACATCCACTGAGGATGTTATGGTATAAGGTGTTATTCATGTTGGACAAAACTACTAAAACAATAACATACTGAAGGTTAAGCACAGTGCAATCCAGTTGGAAATCCAAACTGGATCAAACAACTTAAAAGAATTTCATATTTTTGCAAAATTATGTAAGTCTACAATGCCAACCAACAAGAGAAAGGAGGAGGAAAATCAGCAAGACAGCTGATGCACTACCCAAGCTTGAGATAATACCTGCCCCTGCACCACCAAATAGGACAGAAAAGAAACAAAGATTTGACCCATTGAGTCAGAGGTACTTGGCTGGCTCCCTGGAAATCAGGCTCCTATCTCCCTTCTGTAGTCCTGATCCCTAGGACGAAGTAAGGAATGTGAACCTCCTCTATCCTGCATTACCAACTATCCTCAAAACACCCTTCCATTTCACACATGATTCATTTAGCCTTAAACGCCTATTAAATATTTTCTTGAAAACATTATAATTGTGCAAGGAACACAAGAGAAGAATTAAACTGTCACACCTCTCCCTTTGCACCTTCTCTGCTGGAGCAAATAAATTCCAGGCACCAAAACTTCAGCAGCAGCAACTGCAGCTATACCAGGGACAGCAGACAAAACACCTCTAAATCGGTGTAATTCTCTATTCAGGGTCCCCTGCAGAAGTGTTTTACAGCCACCCTGGGTTCACACTGCACAAGATACCAGGATTTACGATTGGGATTTAAGCAAATCTGTAACTCCTAATGAATGGGGAAAGGCTTTGTGGGCAGGGAGCATGACCCCCAGCAGCCTCCTCTTGGTTTCCTATCTCTCTTTTCCAAGTGTATTGTGCTGATGCTGCCACAGGCAGCACAGGTACGAGGTGTCCAGGACTAGCCCAAACAGTCACAGGACAGAGCAGGAACTATTCTTGCATACAGGAGGGGAAAAAAATAAAGCCTTGACAGTCCCAGTTTCCACCCTGAGCTTGGCATCTTCCCCCTGGTCTCTTAAAAGGTGCACCATTGGGAATGCATCTCCCAACAGCGTGGCAGAAGAGGATCTCACCTCCTGCCTCACTCACAGGAATTCACTAGACCAAGGGCTGCCTCAGTCTGACATGTCCCTGCACTGACATTTACTGACAGAATGTTTTCTCTAGGTCTGTAGGTTTACTTTGACCAGCTTCCACGTTCTTATCTTTCCTCCAAAGTGATCAGGCCCTATTTCTTGGTATTTTAGCAGTAGGCTCTCAGAGCTCAGCTGGCTTGCCTTCCAGTAAAATTAATAGTACCTTTCCCCAATTATCTGGAGCCCTTGAGAGCCCCCTGTTAATACTGGAGTGTTTTTCATTAGCTGTGCTGTTTCAAGGCTGCAGGAGGATGGAGCTCAGCACAGAAGTCAAACTGTTCTGGACAGAATGAACTAGAAACCTCGTAACACAATTAGAAGTACCCACAGGGTAACATATAACTTTACTGTAGAGCCCTGAAATAACATGGCTAGCTAATGAAATAAAATAAACTTTGTTTTAATTAAAATTAAAAACATTTTATCTCTCTCATTTCAGTCTTAAAACAGGGGCAGTTCAAAAGTCACCATGGAGCAAATGAAAAAAACATTGGCAAAGTGAGGGGCAGGGATGAGGGTAACATCACCGGGTTTGGAGTGACCTGCACCACGAACCCCTGGGCAGGATCTTTGTCTGAAAACAGCCTGCAAGAGATGTTTGTGAAACAGATTCCTAAGGAAGACATAAACCTAAAAAACACAGGAATGTTCTCATGGACCCACCCTACCTCTAGATTCCAGCTGAGCAGAGGATATTCCCCCAAACCAGGAAGCAACTCAAGCAATGGGATATGAACTGCTCAGGAACCATTTGGATACAAGTGTGACCCAAACACAACGGATCCTATTCTCTGCCTTGTAACACTCTGGGCCCTCGTGCCCAGGAACAGGAGCTCTGCTCCCTGAAGGGAGTTTCATTCCACTTTGTCTTCACCCATGGGCAGAAATTTCCTGGCAGATCTGACAGCACGTGGCTTTGCTGCAGCTGCCACGATCAAAGGCAAACTCTACCCCCACTATTCTCATTTCTCCTTGCCTCTTCCTCTTTGTAGCTGATTGCTTCTTAACTGTTCTCTAAATCCTTGGAGGGCCATGGAGTTACTCTGCAAGAGGGACACCCCTGCTTTCCTCTCACTTTCCATGGTTATTCAGCACAGGAATAAGCCTGTCTAGAGATATCCTAGCTGAACATGGTGTGTTCTAAAGCTTTATGCACTCAAAGGGAAAAAAGGGAGAGCTGCTAAAAATAATAATCAGCTTTCCTTTTTTTTACATATATATATATATAAACAGAAATTTTGGCAAAATGTATTGGGGCAAAAAATATTCCACGCTTGCCCAGTTTGATGAACAATGGAGGTATGTGGAGAGCTAGACTGCATGATCAGGGTCTGATGAAAACCAGAAATTACCCACGGGAACCAAATGGTCTCGGTTGAAATCCCAGTTTTCTGTCAGAAACTCTTCAACAGCTTTTCAACAGTTTCAGTGTAACCTTCTTTAAAACCAGCTTGGTACTTAGTCCTGCTGTAAATGAGATTTGAGGAATTTTCTGATCTCTTAATGCTCGGTCTACATGTATACCACATCCACTATAAGTATGGATGAGTACTTCCCCACAGGACAGGGAGCAGTGGAATTCCAGAATTAAAATGTTTATATATATTTCTGTCTTACTCCTATCTCTGTCTCTTACTCTAAAATTCAGTTTAATCTCTGGACCATTTGTTCATTGACTCCAGTGTTCCCCCTAGCCATCCCTGCTTGTGTACAGGGAGCTGGGGAAGACAGATCACTACTAGCCTGGAAGTGATTTAGGTCAGGGCTGATGTGTTGGTTGGGTTTTTACTGATCTCCCCCATCCTGAGTCCAGTGGAAGCACAGGTAAATAATAAACCATACTACATCCTCATTCCCACAGCTTTAGGGTCAACAATACTGGGGGGTGCTCTATAGGGAGCACTAGAAGATGTTCAGAAGGCAGATAGATCCTCAGCTCATCCAGAAAATCAGGCCCCTTGAAGTCCAATTAAGCACCCAAGCCCTGATTTCACAGAAAGGGGGTCTGAAATCACCTGCCCAAGCCCAACAGCTGGTTTCCTGCTTTGAGATATATCTGCCATTTCCCAGAGAAACCAGCAGGATCTGTATCTTGTTCTGGTCACCAAATCCAAACCATGGGAAAAAAAAAAATCCCATACCAAAGATGAAGTAACATCCAAAGCCAAGGAATATTAAATCAGTTGAAATAGTCTCCCTTGCTTACTGTGAGAGAGCTCTCTTGCTCTGGAAGGAATCCAGTAGATGGGCAGATTTCTTCTATCCAAAGTTTAATTAAATTCTTGACCTCAACCATTAGATTCAAGAGCCAAAACCTTGAAGTTACAGGGAAATCTGTCAGCAAGCAGGCAGGGCTGTGGCATGTGATGGTGGTGGGGACTCTGCCAGACTCAGCACTGCAGATGAATTTGCTCTTTCTACCAGATCTAATTGCCAGATGACCTGAGATCCACAGCAAGCACAAGGATTGACACTGCTGCAGTGGTCAATGCATCTGCTGCAAACCACAGCACAAGCAAAGCTCTTTAGGGCTCTTTGATGCTGTGGTTGCATTGCTTTCTGATTAAAACCAGCTCAAGTTTGCTTACATGTGCTGTAACGACGTCTAGAGACCTGCTTAGTGCAAAGTGTGTGCTCTCTATGACAAATATTAGATATCCATTAAAAGCAAACAGGCTTCCAAAGCCAGAGCAGGAAAGATTAAGGGAAGAGGTGTGAAAGGAAAAGAGCAGAGAAATAGGAACAAAAGTCTCAGAAGCAAACTCAGGATGTAGAGAAATAAGAAGTGATGTAAAAATAACATAGGAGGTCAATCACAAGTGATACAGTTCACTGTTCAAAACATGTATATCTTAAAAACAATCTGAACTTTTTCAATCCAATAAAAGCACCAGTTCTCATTATACACTTACTATAGGGAAGTATTATTTCTGTGTTGGCTTACAAATTGTCTCACTCTCTTTCTCAAACTCATCGCAATCTTAACTAATACAAGTAAATCTCTGCACATGAAATATGAGCCACTGGCAGCTCTCAGGCTCGCTTTTCATCCCAAGCCTAATGGGCAAAGCACTGTGATTTCATTTCACAGGCTTTTCCAACTGAGCTCAGAGTCGATCATTTGCCAGAGTTTGACTCTTGCAAACAGCCTGCTGGAGCCACTGAACTCACAGGGTCAAATCCATCAATGGTGCAACCCCAGCTAACCTGAGACACTTCAGGCCAGAGGCTGGTTTGTTCCAAAGCATTAAATGTCTCTTGAGACCTGTGATCACAGAGCATTGTCATAACACTTAAGCAGCTATGGTATGTTAATATAAAGTTGTTAAAATATGCATACAGCCCTGCCTGTGCTTCACTTGGATGCACACAAGAGGCCACAAAGTCCATTTATAATATGGAGAATGTCCCCAGAGTGCTGCAGCTCCATGAGATAGCAAAGGGGATGTTCTGCACAGTGGGACAGGCTTTCAGGGGAAACTCTTTGCCTCTCCAGTACAAGGCTCTTGTTCCTTGAGCAGTGCTCAGGCACTCCTTTAAATGCCTAGACCAAAAACCATGTATTTCCCATCTTAAGTATCATCAGCACTTGGTGCTCCTCCCCAGAGAGAGGACTCTGGTAGCTTAAAGAAATTTTAAAAACCTCTAACTCTCAGGCAAAAAGTAGGCAAAGAGTCTATAGAGCTTGCTATCTAGATAGCAGGGTGTCCCTACACCCAAGGGAAATGGAAAGATGTCACACATATTCAGATACATTTGCAGCTGACTGGTTTCAAGTGTGGCAAAGATGAGATGCAAACACCTCCTGATAGAATTAAAGGCTGCCATAGAGAGGGGAGCGAGTCAGACCTCAGAGCAGTGGGGTCCCATGACTGACAATTAAACCTGTGATTACACACAAGAGCTCCAGTCAATTTCCCAGCCCAAGAATATTTTTTTTCACCAGTTGGAAATTTCTTCCTGCAGCAAACATGGAGGAAGAGCCAAGGCTGCAGGATGAGAGATGTGCCAGCCCTTGCCCATTCTGCAAGGGGGGCCAACAAGCAGATCCTGGCTCCATGGCATTCTCAAACACCAGTCTAGGAGCACTGTGGATAATCCCATGGTGGAGAGCCCCAGGACCACTGCTGAGGGAACCAGAGCTGTGGGCTAGAATCCAATGCATATCAAACCTGGAACATTGCCTTTTACACTCCACCCAGGGGCAGAAGGACTTGGTATTATAGCCCTGCTCAACCCACTCCTGTGCTCTTCAGAAAGCCCTGAACAGCCCAAACCAAGGCTTGCAAGAGAACCAGATCTCCAAACTCCTACCTACTGAAGACTGCTCTGCTCCCAGGGGTGCCTTGGCCAAAATCCTACAGCTCTCCCAGCACAGCAAGTCTGGAGCCACCCCCGTGTCCCACTTTCATGTCTCTACCAAAAGGCTGCTGGGAGGAATCACTTCCCACAGAACACACAGGGAAAGCAGGAACTTTCTGTTAAAATTTTCATTTTTGACAAAGGCTTCAGTTTCCAAACAGGGGTTAGGGGACAGCAAGGGGGAAATGAGTTGTCAAAGAATTCTCATAGTGCTTTCTTTAAGTGCTTTGTTGGACCTGGATACAAAGAAATAAGAAAATGGATAAAAAGCACAGACAACATGCTACGAAACATATTAGAATCATTCCAATCCTTGGCAAAAGTATTTTGGTTCCCATTGCTATTAATTATATATCATAAAATGTCACAAAAAGCATTGTGGCTACAGCCTGTAATAATAACATCATCTTACAACAAAATACTTCATTATTGCTTTCTGCTTAACTGCCCTAGAACAGCACACTACAAGAAAGTGGAAATTCCCAGGAAATGCATTAATTGGAATAGAAGGATGTGTTGGATTCCTTATCAGAGAAAAAGGCACTTTTATTGAGCAAAGATGATTATTAAAATTCAAGTCATGCAGCTCACACTCTGAATCCAACAGGCAAGAACTTTCCATAGTTACTTACAGTACATTTTCATAGTATTAAGATGATACACAGTTAGTTCTTTTTAAGCCAATTATGCAGAACAAACAACATTATTTGGGTGGATCTAGGAAAGCAAATAATATTTGTTTCCAAAAGAGCTACACAGAGCATTTGTTGACTATTCTGCTAGGTAGCTCTCCAGTTATTCACTTTTCAGTGGAGCTGGCAGGAGCTAGCACTGAAGTAAGGCAGCCTCACCTGTGGCTAGGTCCCTGTTACACTGCATAACGGGAGAAGGGAAAGTTAAGCCCAGAATAAAACCAGTACAAGTTTTAAAAAGTCAGAAGCCTTAAATTATGTTGGTGTTTCCACTTCAGACAGTCTCAGTCAAAAGAGCAGTGTTACCTCCACCACATACCCTGTTTGTTCTGCAGTAACTGCAATGGGTGTAAGCCCAGGAGAAGAGAGGAGGGACAGAGAGCACCTCACATCCTTTGGACTCAGTGATACCAAAACCAGCTCTGGATGCAAGTTTGAACTGGCCTAGAGGGGCTCTGATTTACAATTGTTCAGGGGCCTAGCAGCTCTCTGGCAAAAGCCACTCAAGGATGATCACTAGAAGAAAGAGGATAAAATCCTAAGCACAGCAGGTCCTTCATAGCTGCAGGTTTTGTGCCATGAGCACCAGCAGGACAACAAACAGGAGAAAAAAAAATATTCAACTTATCCTCAACTTTGGCACACCTGAGCTACCAATTACTCTTGTTTCTCCTAAGTTATTTCACCTAAATTCCTAATCCTGTTCTTGAAACACCATAAGAGAAAAAAAGCAAAAGTAACTGAAATGCACATTTTACAAAGCTCTGCTGAACTTGGCAGTAGGCTCTGGATGTCCTCAGAGAGCTCAAAATTTAGGGCCTGAATCAATTCCTACTGGAGCTTTTCCATTCATTCAACAGCAGAGAAATTGGGATTGTCAGTAAGAGGACAGGCAGGGGAGGCAACTGTGCAGGAAAGATGACAGCCAGGATGCCTGGGTTGTTTTCTCATCTCCCTTCCCCAAACTCATAGCTCACCAAGCCCCTGCACCTCCCTACAACTGTTCCCCCTTCACCCCACCTTTGCAGACAGCATTAGGCCATTTTAGCTGCTGCAGCTCTGCCCAAAAAAATGCCACCCTTTTCAAAAGAGTTTCCTTCCCCATGATTCATGAGTTCACAGACCAGAGGTGAAGCCTGGGAAAGTCCAGCTCAGAAGGGAACATTTTGGATAGGCATGAATATGTAAAAGCAGGGAGTGGAGACTGCACAAGCTTTGCCAAGCCCAGGCTGCCCCAGTGCTAGAAAAACCTCTTCCCTTCCCTGGGATACTTGAGCAGAGCAGGGAGGTGGGAGGTAGCTAAGCGTTAACAGCTTGTGCTACAGGATCAGGGCCTCCATCGAGGTCAAAGACGCTCTTCATTCCTGGAATATCCCCAGTCCCTGGCCTCCCTTGAAACCTGGGAACACAGCCACCTTTGCCCCACCTTCCCTGGTTGTGCCAGGCCCATGCTGGCCACCACCCAGATTTGGGGCCACTAATTCTCATTTTGGAAGTAAAAAAGGGGGAAACGGAGGAAGAGAGGAACCAAGACATGGAAAGGTCAAGTGCCTTTGCCAGGGTGAAGTGGCACATCAGTGGTGGAGCTGGCATTTGAGCACAGGAGCGCCTGTTTTCTACACCAGTGCTAAAACATCCAGACCACCCTGCTGCCTCTGAGACCACACCGCCTCTGTGAAATGTGTGGAAATTTGCAGGCATTTTCTCTGATTTTTACAGGGATTTTTTTGTTGTTGTTGTTCCACACTTGGCTCACAGCTGTTTGCCAAAATCAAATTGCTGAGGTGTTTCTGTCTCTTTAAAACTTCATGAACAGACACTTGGACAAAACCCATCAGTGAATCACAGCTGCAGTGGGGGGGATTTGATTTAAGCATGGCAGGCTGAAAGCAAGAAACCCAAACTGAGATCCAGCCCAGTCCCTCTGCCACTCCAGGCTGCTCACAGCACACAATCCCCCTGGCATCACCCACACCTCCTTCACTTGCTGTGAAAGGTGCCGGTATCTGGAGAACCAGACTGCTCTTTGATTCCTCCCAACAAATTAAGTGGCATTTTCTGCAATAACTGTTTTACTTCACACTTCCAAAGGAAAATAACTAAGAAAATATTCAGGTGGCCTCCTGCTCCAATGCTACCAGTCTCTGCTGCAGCTTGCCATCCATATTTCTGGAGGATGATGACAATTTGCTCAGTCAAGCATCTGCCCCTCACTATATTTCCCCAGCTTGTCACCACTCTGCTCTGCTTGTGAGACACACACAGCCCCAGTATCCTGAAAGCCAGGCAGAATCCTCTCCTGTCCCTTCTCAGCACTCATTCCTGATGGATGTGCCATTGATAAGACTTCATTCCTGCCCTCAAGGTCGCTGCCAATCCCAGAGCCTTCCCCTGGACCATGCACCTCCCTACAAAGCAACCCCCAGGCACATCAGGTGTATCAGAGGAACACAGAAAGATATCTAAAGCTTACCCCAGGCAGAGGCAATGCTGCAAGCAAAGCACATGGAGATGATCTGACTATTTTTTCCTCCTTAAAAAAACCTAATGTAAGACACCAACACATCTGCAACCAAACCACATTCTGCAACTTGCCACCAAAGTTCTGAACAGCAAACAAAAGGTTAAACAAACAAACCCCAAGCAATATCTCAGGCTTGACAGATGCAAAAAAAAAAAAAAAAAATACTTTCAGCCAGTAACATTTCTCCTTCCCCAGCTGCAGGTTCATATTTTTAATGTCAGATTGCAAAAATAATAAAAAAGGAGGGGGGGAGAAGACAAAAAAAAGCAAACATTTAGCTCACAACTGGATGGGAAATGAACTGGAAGCTCACATTTGTGTGTATTTTTTCCCTGGCGAAGAGAAGCCAGCTGGTATGTTGGAAGGCCCTGAAAACCTGTCCTGACATCAGCAGAAGTGTGAGCAGCAATACCTCTCCCGTGCTGGCTCATGTGTTTTCTCCTATCTCACTTCATCTCTCACTAAGCTCGAGCGAGCCCACACTATTGCAGATTTATCGCCATCTGAAAAACATTAAATATCTCAGGGTTTCAAATATTTGCAGACAGCTGAAGAAGTGGCTGTGATGGAACTGTCTCTTTCTGGCATAAACCTATCAATTTTCCATGAAAGTTGAGGCCTGGATTTTTTTTTGTTTTGTTTTATTTTTTTACCCCTGGTAAAACACTGTAACAAATGGCTTACTCCCCTTTTAGCGAGCGCGAGGAAAGCGGACAGTCATTATTACCAAATGTGTGCACACACAAGTAACTAAGGGAAAATAAATCCCATTTGAAGGTTAATTAACTAAGGCAGGGTCACAGCTTGACAATCTGCCCTCAGCAAAGGGGAAGCACAACATCGGAGGGTCTATGAAGCAGAGCCATAATGAATTGTGACTTGAGGCTTGTCTATACAGGGAAATTACCGTGCAGCCAGCTCCAAGCTGGATTTATAGTGCTCACTCCACATTTATAGCATTAGACCCTTTGTGCAGACTAATTAGGAACTGGTTTACCTCATTTACCTTCTGACAAATGCTACTTTGCACAGAAGCAAGCCCAGAAAAGCAAATTGAGCCCCATCAACTCCTTGGTTTTCAGCCTCACTGCTGGCTTTGCTCAGTGAGTAGCAAGTCCAGGCTGGGGAAGGAGAAAGGGGTGAGGACAGACACGTTCAGCCCCCAGAATATGAGCAAGAGCTTGGGCTTGAGCTCAACACCCTTCAGTGCCCCCAGGTTTGCACACAAACAAGCTTGCAACAATAGTCACATCCATCCTTGTAAGAAAGCTGAAGGTGAAGCACTGGAGGAGTCAGGGTGCATTTGATGACAAACAATCTCAGCATCTCATCCAATCCACTCCTCACTCCATCCCTGCCTGAGCTGTGGTGCCTCTCACAGCCTCCTGTGCCCAATGGATCAGGAAAAACCACAGAGGTTTAGCCCTGTGGCTACAGGGAGTCAGAGCAATGCCTCTGAGAAGAACCACACTCCCAGTGCAAGGCACAAAGGAGCTCTGGTGGAGCAGGCCAGGGCTGAAACCAACCTAGATTTCTTCCTAGGAAATTTCTAAGAACAACCAACTGTCTCACTTTCACTCTGCCTGGCTTCTTGGCCAAGCTGAAGGGCACCAAGCCCACACCAGGCCACCACAGTGCTGAACACCCAGCACAGAAGTTTTGCACAGGTCATTCTGCTTGCACCCCTCTGCCATGCACCAAGCACAGAGGCAGAATGGAGTCAGTGTGCTGCAGAGGGAGACTGTGCCAGGCACCAGCTGGCACAGGGAAAAAGGGCAGAGCTGGCATGGGCAGCATCAGGCCAGGAAAGGTGACAGGATCAGGCTCCCACACACTGATTGACAGCTAAAGTCAAGTCCTTTAAGGTTGCTTCACAGATGCAGGGTCACACATGTGAAGGTAGTCAAGACACCAGGTGCCAAAAAGTGCTGGGGAAGGTCAAATATGCCATCAGCAGTTAAAAATAAACACACTTCTTTTGGCATTTTGGCCTTTTGAGGCATCATACAGACAGGGATGTTAACAGATGTCAGGAGGAGGAGGCGTGGGAAGAGCTGTCATGTGGGACCCTACAGAGACCTCAAAGTCAGTTCACCTCCCTGTGCTGCAGTTTCCCTGCAGTAACAGAAGACAAGTAACCTCCTCTGGGGGAAAATTTTCCAAGTCTTAAGGAGTGGCAGAGATCTGATAGGAAGGAACTCAAGCCATGGGTTTTGAGGTGAAATGTGGATGCTTTCACACCTCATTTCCCCCATACCAAAGAGGATGGGCAAGTTTTAGGGGTAACCACAAGGTGCAAAACACACTTTTGTCCAACAGGGTCTTCAACACAGTGAAACAGTCTAGCCAGTTGGGGACACACCATATGGTGGGCTAAAAGCTCCCCCTTTTGGGGAGATCCCTTTGGAGACAACTCCAGCTCAGGGAGGAGGTGTCTGGCAGACACATTTCCGTGCTAAAACCAGAGATAAGAGCAGAAATGACTGCCTATCTCCCATCTGCTGTGGCAATAATGACAGGGGTTCACTATGAACATTCACTCCCGCTCCTCCCCGTGGGGCTTGGAAGTCCACCATCTCCTGTCTGCAGCAAGCTTGTCATTTGTCGCTTTATCTCCTTTTTCTTTTCCTGCTTACGAACTGCAGGTTTCACAAAACTTCTGAGAGGGCTGCTTTACTGAAAAGGAAATGCTTAAAGCCAGCTTGACTACAAGGTGAGCTCTGCTGAAGGCTCAAGTCCACTGGTGAAAAGACTGTCTTTTCCCCAGTAGTCCAAAAGCCAAAGGACGTGGAGATAAAACCATCAGAGAAACTGCTGAAATGAGAAACAGGCACAGAGGCCACCGAAAGACAGAGCAAACCCCAAGAGGCACCATCTAAGCAAAACCATATGGCAATCTCAGCCGAGCCATCAAGAGATGGATTCTTTTCCTACCCAGTGCCTGCCTGTGTGCTCTCCAAGTGCCTTGTTGCAGTCCCTTCCAGCACAGAAGCATCCCAAGTGACCTGCCCAAAGCAATAACACCAAGCTAAAACCTCCTATGTGGCCCTTCCCTTTCCCTATCCTCTATCTTGCTTCTGTTTCCCTCCCCTCCCATCTCTTTTTTTTTCTTTTCCATGCATATTCTTTCACTAGTCATTCCTAACCCACCATCATCTAAGACTCTTTACTTTCACCTACTGGATATTGGGAAAATTTCTTCACTGGTAGGGTGGTCAAGCATAAAAACAAGCTGCCCAGGGAGGTGATGGAATCATTGTTCTTGGAAGCGTTCAAAAAACACACAGATGTTCAGGGACATGGCTTAGTGGTGAACCTGGCAGTGTTATGTTAAAGGTTGGACTCTGTGACCTTGAAGGTCTTTTCCAGCCTTAATGATTCTATCATTCTCAATCCAAGCTTTTCACAAGCTTCCACAATGCTGGCATTACACTACCAGCCAGCACATGAGAAACCAGCTGAAAGACAATGTTCCATCATGGCCCATCAGATGAGCTCTTTCATAAGAAACTGAGGGGAAGGAAAAACACCAGTGAGAAGGGGATTAAAAAAAAAAAAAAATCTGTGGGTATATAGTTTTATTTCCAATGGTCTGTTCCAAAGCAGAGATTCATATTCACTGCTGGATATACAGATTGCCCATGAAAATATAGATGCCCGTGAAAATATAGATGGCCCCTTCTCTATGAAAAACAGCCTGGGGAATAAAACAGGTATAAAGCTACATAGTACATACTCTGCAGGCTGGACCTATGAAGTCACAGCCCACCGATGTGTGCATACTGTCATATATTTACCTAATAAAATATAAATAATATTTTATGTAGCAGTCAGTTTATGAGGCTGTGTGCATGCAGAAATGGGAGGACCTGTTATACAGGAGAGAGGGAAAGTTAAAAGACCTGTGTTGTCACACTGATTTACAGGCTGATTTAACTGGTATTTAAATATGATTATTTTGAGGGATGTGGGTGGTCATTTACAAGGGAATGCCAATATCATTATTTAAGGGGCTTTCATTTATTTCTTGGGCTCTTGTAGTTGTACAAAATCTAAATACATGAAACTGCCAAAAACTCCAAACATCCGTTTTGGGTACATTTGCATGGCACCTTCACCCCAAACACCACAAAAACCAGGTAAGAATCTTTATTCCTCAACCTCTAAGAACAAGGCTATAACATCCATTACACAGACAAACCCTCTGGGGATGAAAGATGTTTAGCAGCCTCCTCCAGCATAAGGAGGAAGGTGGCTTTCACCAGTGCTGTCCTGACCATGAGGCTCATATCCACGCCCACCTCATATTTCTGTGCTCATATAGTCTTATTCTTATTTTAAGAACATGAATATATACATCTGAAAACCTAAACCATTAAAAAGTAGTTGGCTCAGACTTTTACTGGAACACGTGCACAAATATGTTGTTTGGATATTTTTATGGCCATTAACTTTTCCATATATAACCCAGACCTCCCATTAGGTGTTGTGAACTGGATCGCCTCTTTACTTGCCAAGTTATATTTCAATTAAATTAAAGTCACCTTTGGTCCTAATGAACCCCTGTTGTTTGTCTAATGCCATGATTAATTCCAGCTGCAAGAAATGGTATTAGCCTGGGTGGGTACATGGTTGAAGACTCTGATTCTCCTCCAAGATTTATGGGTGCTAGAGAAGGCTCCATAACTCATGTTGCTGAGTCTATAACTTTTCAGGCAGTAAACAGAAGCCTCTGCCACAACAGGCCTCCAACTGGTGGATTCACCCTTAATTTGTTCCTGCACTAGAACTCGACACAGTTCTTTGGGCACGGATAAACTCGTTTTTTCTCCCCCAAAGCTCAGCAGAGAGAGGCATCCCAGACCTTGAGCAGACACTTGGTGACTGACACCTTCACCTGCAGAGCCAGGAGGGACTGAAGCCTGTCCTCTCCATCCACACCCTCCAGAAGTGAAGGATTCCCTCAGACCATGCTACCACAGCAGACTCACAGGGCCCAGAAGAGAAGAGCAAGCAGGGACCAGATTTTGTCCTCTGGTCTGAGGAGTGCTAAGCTCTGGTTCTAGGGCTAAACATTTATCTTGGATCCAAGACTAGTTATCCAATGACTAGTTACCATGGAAGAGTAGTATTGGAAGTAGAAGCCACAGGCCATCAAAACCCCAGGTCTCTCATGTACATGTCCAGCCATTAAGATGCTCAGAAGGAAGAGGATGGCTCTCAACACCCTTGCTCAGTGCCATTACAGTGATCTTAAACACACCTGGAGCACATCTGCTGCTCCTCCAGGAGATGCAGATGTGAGAGACTTAGCTGTGAAGCAAAACCCACCCTTGGGATGAGGTCTCAGCTTTGCCAAAAAGGGGCTCCCTAGGTGCTGTAGCAGAACCCAGACTTTAGGCACCCCAGCACTTAAGAACAAAGGTCAATTCAAGTGCAGAACCTCCTCCTGAAGAATTTCCTATGCAGTAAAGGCTTACATGATCAACAGCCACTGATGAGCTTCTCCATCAGTGTATCTAATTCCCTTTGATCCCACTTGCATTTACAGTCATCTTGACACCAAATGGCAGAATCCCACCACCTCACTGCCTCTGGTGTAGCAAAGGCAGGTGCCTGCCAGGCACAGCACAGTGTTGGAGGAGCTGTGCCAGCTCTGGTCACAGCCTCTAAATTCCCACTGTACCAGGAGCTCCCAAAGAGAGCATCATATTGACCTACAAAGCCCTCCAGTTCTTTTATTTTACAGGCAAACTTATATGTGGCCAGTCCCTTCTTCACTCCCTTCCCCTCCTCCCCTCTGTATTAAGGCCAAAGAAGTTGCTTAAGTATTCAAAAACATGACAAGATTATCAGTCCTTTTATTAGTGCCAGTGGCAATCTGATACCATGTCCCAGCCTGGCCACTTGCTTCACACCTCCCCAGCCAGCATAAGCCTTCCTTATTCATAGATGCAGAGATTTCCAGAAAAGAAAGGGAACTCTGCAAGTCTGACACCACAAACTCAGAAAATAAAGTACTGTTCAGAGGTGGAATAGGATAAGAACAGATGGGATATCTCAGCTATATGAAAATTTCTGCCTTCTCCTCAAAAACATCATCATTATAGAGGGGGAAAAAAAGTGTTCTGTTGCCAGAACCCTGCTTTAGGTTTCTATCTGTGTAAGATGAGACCTGTTGCTTACATCCAAGGCAGTCCTTCCCTGGCAATCAGCCTACAGGATCAAGTCTTAGGAGAATTATCACCTATTTAAACCCAGGTATATCAGGAGTAGCTCAATCTAGATGGAGTTTAAGACAGATGAGAATAAGGGATATTATTTCAGAGGGGCCAAGGTAGCAGAAGCAAATATCCCCAAGTCCAAGGTTCAGAATTGTCCTACTCCATACAGCACTCAATACAAATCACAGCCTGAGCACAACACTACCATATTCAGTTCCCATGACTTCTCTGGCACCCACCTCACCTAGACCAGCACTGTACTTGAGCAAGAGCAAAAAGGCAGAGCCAAACCATGTTACACAACTCCACAAAGTAATACAGAGGTTCAATATGCTTCAGAAAAACCCAAGAATAACCATTACACTGTGGAAAGTATTTGCCACTGCAGCATTTTTCATTAAAAGTGGCATTTCTGAGAGTTCTCTCCTGCTGAAAAGCAATACCAGCCTCACATCAGAAAGTCTTTAAGAAAAATTTCCATTGCTATAATTAACTTCTCTGCTGAGATTGTATTGTTCCTCTTTCACAGAAAAATCTCAACAAAATTTCCATCGTTTAAAGGCAGCCAAAAAGGTGTCCTATTCCATTTTTCAGGAAAAACCTGTGGCCACAAGACATCTAGGAGAACTTCAAGTTATACACGGGGTGCAGAGCAAACACAGGGTAAACATCTACTCCCCTGAAACCCAAATGAAAGGCCTAGCTCATTCTGTGACACTGGAGCAGCTACAGAATCCTACCTGTTGGCCAGCAGTTGCCACAGGACCACAGAAGAGTCAGAAATAATGCAAGATCCAGGCTTGTACAGCACATTCCTTCTCCCAATATACCTTTTCTTACAAGCTTTATTATCGACTTGCAAAATATGTGAAGAGCCTACAGAATGTTAGAACCCTTACAAAACCTTAGACAAGGAATCTAAAAGGAAACCCAGGCAGCTGAAGCAAGCAAACTGAACCCCTCGCTGCAGCCACCTTCTCACCCAGCTTGGCTTCAACCCTGCCAGTGCTCCAGCAGTGAGAGACCCTCATACATGAGCTGGTA
Source organism: Aphelocoma coerulescens (assembly GCF_041296385.1). Lineage (NCBI taxonomy): Eukaryota > Metazoa > Chordata > Aves > Passeriformes > Corvidae > Aphelocoma > Aphelocoma coerulescens. Next base: position 24,904,868 of record NC_091022.1, on the reverse strand, counting down.
GTAGTCCCAACAAGACCAAATTCCCTTTTTCCAGACAGGAACAACCTTAAATGAGGCCCTGTAATTCCCCTGATCTCTGGTTTTGGGTTGCTAACACATGCAGATTAATAGACCAGCCACTACAGGAACCTGCCCCTCACATTACTGCAAAGTCTTCTGGCTTGTGTGTTGCATGTCAGAGATGTGGAGGGGCAGGCAAGACCCTCCAAGGTAACATCTAGAACAGAACTTAACCCAGTTACCTCTGCACTGAGCCCAGCAACTTCCAGATTTCTCTGCACAGCTTGCTCCCCACTATTCAAATAAAATAAGAACATGCTTTAATTCTAATTCAAATATAGATCTAGTAATCAGGGGCTGGTTTTATTCACACAACCCCAAAGGAGATTAATAACTACATTTCCTCCTGGCAATAGCAGTCCACAAAAAAAGTAATATTAATTTCATCTTTCTGATGTGAGAATATTTAACTTTTTTCTCTTAACCTCAAGACCTAACTCCAAAGATACTGATACACTGATTGTTGATTTCTCCATCCCTGTAAAAAGGTCAAAGCCATTCTCCCACCTTTTATATCCTTTGATCAGACTTTACTGAACTTAAACAAAGCTGCTGTGAATTGGGTAGGGAGGGGGCAGAACCAAAGGAGAGAAAGAAGAAGTCTAGTTTATGTCCATCAAGACAAAGGAAGCAAAAACTGTTCAACTGTCCCACAAACATGGAAATATGATCAGCTAAACACCACAAAGAGCTCAGAACCAGATACATCTTATGCACGCTGCTGCCCAGAGAATCATTAGGAGACCAGGGAAATGAGAATGCATTTTGGAAAAAAGAAACCTGAGACTAAAGGTTGCAACAATGATTACAGTGGACTCATTGCTCATAAAGGCCTTATTTTCCTTTGTTACAGAATTTTCTTACATTTCAGGGAAAGGATCAGAAACAGCCTTGCTGTTTAAGCTGCACATTTCCAGGATGCCACCTGGAGCTCACATGTCAGAGAGAGAAGGTCAAGAGATGGTGAAGCAGCTGATCCCATTCCCAGCAGAAGACATCCTGCCCAAGTACAAGGCATCATCTCAGCTCTCCTGCTCCAAAGCCAAGTGCATCAGGCTGTGCTCAAAGCCCCTCCTCCCACCAGCCCCCACAATACCTGATCTGCTGCTGCCTTCCAGCATCCAAGCAAACCCCAGTATTGTCCATTTTTGTGGGTGCTGGTTTCCAAGATCTGAAGCTGATGTTGCCAGATACAGAGATTCCCTTTATGAAAGCCACATCCTGTTTTGCTACTGATCTTGGCTCAGGAAAGCTATCTATAACACATCTGCCCTCACTCTGCCACTTAAATACCACTGACAAGTACAATTAACACCAGGTCAAACATACCACTCCACATTTTAGAGACTCTGGTTTCAGCTGTTGTAATGAAGCTCTTTGATTGTGCCAATGACTGGTAAAAAACACCAGGACATAAAGCAAGGTCAAGAAATATCTGCAGGATTTCCCCCCACCCCCCAGTTAACGAAGATTTTAGTCTGTATTTTTACTTACTAACAGAAAGAAAATATACTATATATATATATATATTATATACTATAACAAATAACTAGTAATAATTAATTAGTACAGCTACAGTGCTGTACTAATATGAAACCTGCTAACATATAAATACCTATTTTATATATAGAACATATATTATACAGGGTTAAATGATACCCCAAACCATCCAAAAACTCAACATAAAGTTGAACAGGCTTAATCTTGACCCCCAGTCAAGGTGGCAAGTCACCTGGTGAAAAACAAAGCAAAAAAACCCAGCAAAACAACAGAAACAATATCATTCCCAACTTTCTTCCAGGCCTGCTTCATTCCCACTGATGTAGCCTTACTCCTTATCAAACAAAATGCCCAATGCCTTGTCCAGAGACTCTGAGGAGCAACCGAGTGGGGATATTCCAGTATATCTCAGCAGAACATGAAGCTAACAGGAGGAACAGATGTATTCCCCAACTTTTAGTAGCTTCAGTTTTGAAACTGATCTTCTTGTTGTGCCATTAGATGCTGCTCAATCCCAGGACTTGGTTTCACACGCAAGGAACACCCTGTGAAGAGTCTGGGTGGAGCTGCATGGACAGGCACATTGGATGAGCACAGTTTCTCCTCTACTTGTGGTTTAACCCATCCAGAAGGAAGAATTCCCAGAAATCCCAGATGCTGCAAACATCCTTCCTCAAGAGGAAAATAAATAATTTAACATGGTTAGATTTGGCACAGAGCCAAAAGACCTGGTTTGTTAAAATGGGATTTGGTTACACTCCCAGCTACACCTGATCCCCTCCACTGCTCACTCACCATCCCAACAAGGAACACCTGTAGCAAATCATCCACTTGTCCTAAAACAATGCCCTAAAGCATGTCTGGATAAGAAAAACTGAAGAATGAGACTCCAAAAGCAGGCTCTCAGCCTATGAAATGCTCCTTCTGCTACTCTGACTCACATGTGTGGCTTAGCTGGTTTATCAAATCACTGACTCACATGTGTGGCTCAGCTGGTTTATTTGGCGTGAAACTTCAGATTCTGCAGGTGACCTTCTCCCATCCCACCAGCCTGCACTACTGCATGGGACAGCTAACAACACAAATACATCCAGCCCCTTATCTTCAGAAGGCTTCCAAAGATTGCTCTTAAAAGGTCTGCACAATGTAACAAAAGAGCTTTTCTTTGCAGCAAAAAAAAAGTTCCACATTCCCATCAGATTTTGTTTACAAAACATCCATCAAATCAACTTTTTAACCTTCCCTTTGACTTCCCAAAGGAACTGCCATCTGTGTCACATCTCAGTCCTCAAACCTAGAAGAGGATCCCTACTCATCAGACAGGGACAAAGTTGCCCTAAGCAGCACCACAAAGAACTTAGCCAGAATGAATTTTTGAAACACCAAGGGAGAATTGTGACTAGATCTGAACAGCATAACTGCAATAAGCTCCACATGGGTACAACAAAGCAATAGCAATAAACATATAAGAACAATCAGCTTCACCTTTAAACTCATCTCTTCATGAAAAGCAAATAGTTCTCACCTGTGAGCCCATGGCAGGTGGTGACACACAAGGTCACAAGGACAAGGTGGCTGCATAGCTGGTGGAGCTTCTTCCTGTGCAATAAAGCTTGTCCTTACCTTACAATCCAGGTGAAGCAGCCAGGCACTGCTGTCCTGATGGACCACCAATCTCAGCTGCTGGCACATCAGGGAACCTGGGCAGAAGGCAAAACACAGACCTGTCACAAATGGCCAAAATATTCCTCTCCCTCCATAGCCCCACCATCCAACTCCAGCTGTCATAAGCATCCTCCCAAAGCAAATCCTGGTGGGTACACAAAGCATGGACTGCCCTGCTAATGGAGGCTCAAAAGCTGCAGGCAACCTCCCACTGCATATGGGTAGAAGAATCCAGGGCAGATCCTTCCCTTCCTCAAACGACCTGCCAGGTGGAGTCACCTCCTGGAGATGGAGACTGACACTTCAGTCAGACTAAGTTAGCTAACACTTTTCACCTGGGATACTCATAACTAAGACCAAAATGGATTTGCTGGCAGTGTTCACCCCTTGCTGTCATACTGCTGGCACCTGCCCATACCCCTGAGCAGTAAAGCAGACAAAAGCACAGAGAAAATTATGGGATGAACTCTTGCAGTAGCCACAGGCTCATCTAGAGTTTCAGACCCTTCATTTGCAAATCAGTCCTGGCTGACACTATGGCAACTGGGCCACAAGAGTCTTCCTTCTCCAAGGGGAGAGACAAATGAGCCCCATTCCCAATGCTTATACTTTCATGCTCAGCACTAAAAGCTTTATCCAGACTACAATTATTCCATCATTGACTTACAGCACAGGCAGGTTTGGAGGATCATCAGAAGAAAAAAGAAATGTCTCTTCAGCAGCATCTCTCAACTGCTGTGCCTTAAAAATAAAATATAGATATATACAGATGTCAGAGTTTTCAGAAGATAACAGAAGGACTTCTGAGTATTCAAGATGACCGCAATTTAAAATCCTTCAGTTAAACTACAGATATTTTGCCAAAATTTCTTTTAAAAAGGGAAAGGCTCATTCCACCACAATGCAACTTGCTCCATCCTGTGTATTTCAAGAAGAAACAATAGTTGTTCTCAAAAAATATTTTAGAAATACTTTTATCAAAAAGACTAGGGGAGAGGGGCTAATCTTTTTAAATCACTATTTTCTCCTCTCCCAGCTCCTTTACCTTTCCCCTACCATTTTAGTATAGAAAAGGAGGAAACACCACTTAAACACAAAGTTCAGCTAATGCTTTTTAATTCCATCAAAATAGATTCAGGAAGTGAGTAAAACAGACTCAGAAAGTGAGGAAAAAAAGAGTCAAGTTTTTATAAAAAAAAATTTAAAAACACCTTCAATAAACTTCCCTTACTGAGTTTTAACCTGGTGCTCTCTCCAATTAGGGCTACACATTTAAAGTCCTTCAAACAGAGGCATAACAAACCAATATTAAGCTCGTTTATTGTTACTTGCTAGATCAAAAGATTCTGCTTTCCAGCTAAAACACCAACCTGCAGTCACAGCCTCCGAAAGAGCTACGTCCGAGGTCAGAATCCCTAATCCCAAAGCCTCCTTTAATTTTACAATCAACAAATCCATCCCTGGTGAATATTCCAGGGATTATTTTCCAAGCAGCAGAGTGAGATTGCCTGCCTAACTAGAGGACGAGCAGAAAAAAAGCTTGCACAGGATTTGCTGGTAACCTAAACGTCCTATTCTCCCCCTCCAAGCAGGGCACACACCTCCATCGCCCACCCTGCCCAGCACCTTCTGCTGCACAGCTGAGAGTGCTGCAGGAAGAGGGGCTTATGTCGTACAGGTGTCTTGGGCTGGGCTTGTTGTCACTGGGCGGGGCCTGTTGTTAAGGGGTGGGGCCTGTTAATAGAATCCTAGAATCCTAAAATCCTAGAATCCTGGAACCCTAGAATCCTAGAATCACAGACTCAAAGAGTCACAGAATGGTTTGGGTTGGAGGAGACCTTAAAGATCACCTAGTTCCAACCTCCTGCCATGGGCACAGATAGCTCCCACTGGACCATGTTGCTCCAAGCCCAGTCCAACCTGGCCTTGAACGCTGCCAGGAATGGGGAATTCATGGCTTGATTGGGCAACCTGTGCCAGGGTCTCACCACACTCACAACAAAGAATTTCGTCCCGATGTCTAATCTAAATCTCTTCTAGTTTAAAACCATTCCTGCTTGTCCTGTCACTACCTGCCTGTGTAAAAAGTCACTTGCCCTCCTTTTTATAAGCTCCCTTCAGCTACTGGAAGGCTGCAATGAGTTCTTCCTGAGGCCTTCTATTCTCCAGGCTCAACAACCCCATCTCTCTCGCCTCTCTCCGTAGGAGAGCTACTCCATCCCTCTGATCACCTTTGTGGCCTCCTTTGGACCCGCTCCAGCAGGTCCAAGACTTTCTTGTGTTGGGGGCCCCAGAGCTGGATGCAGGGCTCCAGGTGGGGTCTCACAAGGGCAGAGCAGAGGGGGAGAACCCCCTCCCTTGACCTTCTGGCCCCACTGCTTTGGATGCAGCCCAGGATTTGGTTGTTCTTCTGTGCTGTGTGCATGTCCAGCCTTTCATCCACTAGAACTCCCAAGTTCTTCTCTGCAGGGTTGCTCTCAGTGACATCTCCTCCCACTCCATACCGATGTCTGGGGTTGCCCTGACTCAGGTGCAGCCCCTGGCACTTGGACTTGTTGAACTTCATTAGTTTCCTCTGGGCTCGCTTCCCAAGTTTGTCCAAGTCCCCCTGGGTGATGTCCCATCCTTCAGGAGTGTCAGCTGCCCCACTCAGCTTGGTGTCACCTGCCAGCTTGCTGAGGGTGCCCTCGATCCCACAGTCTTTGGGAGATGGAGATTGACATCATTGATGGAGATATTAAAGAGTGCCAGTCCCATGACACAGCTCTGAGGGACAGCGCTCGTCACCGGCCTCCACCTGGACACAGAGCCATTGACTGCAACTCTCTGGCTGCACCAATCCAGCCAGTTCCTTATCCACCAAATAGTCCACCTTTCAAATCCGTGTCTCTCCAATTTGGAGATAAGGATGTCGTGTGTTAAATGCGACAACACAGGGCTAACGCACACACACACACGGTGGCCCCCAAGCTGTGATAGAGGACATCAGGGGCATTGCTTCCCTGGCTCCAGAGCAGTGCTGTTTTGCAGGGTTTGGGTTCTCTAAATGATCTTTAAGCACGTGGCCCAGAGTGATGGCACCTATAGGCTCTGTGGAAGGGCACAGCCAGGCTGAATGCAGCAGGATTCCTCAGTGCTCCACAGCAATGCTTGGCCCTACGTGCTGCCTCCAAGTTAGTGGGTGCCTGGGTTGATTCCTTAGCCAGAATATTTGTCTCAGAAGCTTTCAAGAAAAAGAGGACTCCAAGCCAACTCCTACAACAATTAAAGTCTCCAATATTATGCCCAGTAGAATCCACACTGAAACTTCTGCCAAGCCTCATCCAAGTGCTGGCCTAGGAAAGCAAGAGGGAAATTCCCTTATACAGTTTGCAAAAGCTCAGTTTTAGTTCCTTAGTGCTGCAGATTTATCAAAAGAGATAGGAAATGTCAAGCATACCTTGACTGGCTCTCCTCTCTGCGCTGAGCTCTGTCTCATGCTGAGTTTAAACCGGGTTGGCCACAAGCCTTTTGGATGTGAGCGTGGAAACCACTCCATGACAGCAGAAGCCCAGCCAGGACTTTGATAGGTTCTGTGTGGTATTTCTGGGACTTTCCACACAGAAGAAATCATTAAAACCTGCTTTCTGCATCTGTGCTAAAACTTGGGAAAATAGAGTACCTCCATGCTGTAATAGCTGGAGTAATAATTTCATGTTCCAAATAACAGGGTTCTTCCTTCTCTGTCCCCAGAAGTGATGATCAGATAGAGAGCTTGAAGGAGCAAGAGATCCCCTTCAGCTTCTTTTCGTTGAGGTTGTATTATATATCCCTGGGGGAACAGACCCTGAATTAAATCTTTTTAGTGTCCTAGCACGTGGCAACTCAGACACCAATAAGGTTTCCAAGCAACTGCTGCATTCTCTTGAGAAAGCAGCATCTCCAGCCTGCTTTGCCCCTAGAAATACTTCAGTCAAACTGTGCACGACTGGCAGAGATGTATCTGGATGTTCATAGATTAAATGGCACAAACTGGTGCCATAGCTTAAGGTGAAGTCTGGTTTCACTATGGTGAGGTGAAATGAAAAGCTTTATTTACCTGCAAAAGCAGGTATCTATTATCAAAATAGATATAGTTCCTTCCCCTCAGTGGTGGGAAAAGTCACTTTGCTCCACAACTCCCTGGTAAGCATTGTGTCCCTCCGAAAACTGTGCCCAGACTAAGTCAATTAGAGCCAAGTGTTTCCCTTCTATGCAAATCAGGCTCTAACGAAGCCAAGAACAGCTCAGTGTTTCCAAAGGCAGAGGAGACCAAGGGTGCCTGTTGGCACTTGCTCTCTGTGTGGTCTCAGAGCTGTGAGGATGCCACGGGAGCTGGGAGCCATGTGGAGTGGGACAGGAGGGTGCAGGCAGCAGGGAGATGGCATTAGGGCAGGCAGAGAACACCAGTGGGTGAGCACACAGCTCCGTCTCCAGCTGCCACTGCAGCACCTTTGCAAGAAGCTCTCTAATTCCTAAGCCAGCCCCATTTTTTGGGCACAAGGTCTTTGTGACGTTTCAGGCACCATCTGCTAAGGCACAGCAGGCATCCAAATAGGTTTTTTTACAACCAGATGCAGATATACCAAACCCCACAACACACAGACACAGATTTCCTGGAGGGTGGTGGGGACAGGATTCCTGCTCCCCTCCATATTTCCATTGCTTGATGTGGTACCTGTGTGCCACCACTGCATCCCCACATCCCTCACCAACTCACCCAGCCCTGGCTGCACACTCGTGATGGCTCAGCTGGGTTCTGATGGCTTTGCAGGAGGAGGTCAGAGGGTTCATTCGAGGATATCCAAACTATTTCAAACACACTGCTCCATTCCTTATGCTCCAGTGGCGTAGGAAATGCTGCCCCTTTCCCATCAGCACAGCAGATGCAGAGTCAGGAGCTTGAACACAGCTTTAAGCCATTGCTGTAGATGCATCAGCTTTCCTGGCTTCCCTCGGGTCTCTACCTCGTCGTGTCTCACACAGCCCCCAACCAAAGCAGAGGGAAGGATAAACATCTCAGACAGTCTGGAAAGGCTGGGTATTCCTCCCCTTTCTGCATGACTGCCATGGACTTGTCTTCCAGGGTTTCACAGCTCTCCCTGGGCTCGACTGTTCATTTCATTGCTCCATGCTTGGCCTCAACTCTGTCCTCCCCACGACTCCTCACAGTCGGGGGTCACTGAAGCTCGAGCTGTCGAGCCTCCCCAAGACCCCATCCCTCATTCCCAACCCATGAGTCACTTCCTCTCCTCAAACCTCACCTTTCAACTTCCATTTTTCATTTGCTTATGATTTTTTCTCTATCTCCATAGGGGTTTTTGCTCTACAGCGTTCAGTTGCAGCCCTGTTGGTGCAGGCAGGAGTGCTACCAGTGGCTTCAGCAGCAAATGGAGAGGGGTGAAGACATCACATAAACATGCAGGGCTAAACCTTCCCTCCATGCAACACGGTGCTGGCCCCTGTGGGGATGACCTGACTTGCATCAGCTGAAAATCTAAGCCGTGTTGCTGTGACCACTCAAAGTTTCTCTTCTCTCAAGAAAACAAATACATCTGAAAAAGAAAAAAGTCCACCTTTTTTTTCACATGATTTAAAACTGGCACCTTTTTAATGATTTTTCATCAACATTTTGTGTTGCAATTATTGTTATTTTTGGAAGCCATCAGAAATACAGCTTTTGGCAGGCAAATATAGTGTCTGGCCAATAAAAGAGTTATTATCAAGATTTCAAGCAACATACTGAAAAATCACCTCTAATTTAATAAAAAAGCATGAAAATAAAATTAGTGATAACTTATTTCATAAATTTTCATTTTAAAAGATTGCTTTTAAAAATCCCCTTTTGTCCATGAAGCATCCTAAACTTTTAGCTCATCATAAAGCCATGCAGGCTGAAGTTTGGGGGTTTTGCCATCCTCAGCCCATGGCAAGCAGTAGCAAAGGGACTTCTGAACAGCAGGGTCTGTCTGGGACTTCTGGCTCAATGGTCTCTGATGGACACAACCTTTACGGTGCTGTCTCATGTGAAGCATTGACTCTTACGGGGTTAAGTAATTCTTCTTTTTTTCTGTGTCAGCTGTGAATAGGAGAGTCCTCTGTGGAAGAAGTGGATGTTTAACTAAAATGGCCAGGCCTGGGATTTTAGCATGTACAATAAGCTGTACCTAAGGTCAGAGCAAAGAAAATTCAATAGCCACTATGGCCCCTTTAAAAGTGTCACTCCTACTTTCTGCATCCTCCTCCTGAGCTCTTCTCCCCTTGCACCCTCAGTGACAGTGAGTGCCATTTCCTCAAGGACTTGCCACCTGAGCACTCTCCCTCCTCGCTGAGGTGGTGTAATTGTCTGAAAACAGTTCTTCCTCCTGGAGTTATTTCTGAAGGTCCCCAGCCTCAGCCCAGACCTCTCCAGCCAACTTTTTCTTCCAAGAAGCCACTGGGCAGAGATACCTCTAGGAACTCATGAAACAGGGGTGGGAAGTCCACAACCACTCCAGGAGAGAAGAGCATCCTTCTTAATTTATGCCACCTTCTGTCAGCAAGCTCAGACCCTCCAAGCGCTCAGCTGTGAGCCTGTCCAAAGCCACCAGTCCTTGCCCTTGACCAAAAAACCCCAGGCTACGTTGGGGTCTGGGCTTGCTTCTCTGGTTTACTGCTGGCTCGTGTAAATCCCAGCTTTCTCCTCCTGATTATTGCACAGAGTTCCCCAAATGCACTTTCCCAGCATCTTCCCTAACACAAAGTCCAACACTTTGCCAGGGTTTGGTCACTCCAGCCATGCTTAAGCTCTCCCTTGTCACTGCTGGAATAGTGACAGATGCAAACTAGGGAGGGAAGAGTGAGCCCTGCCAGGGACAGGGGACTGCCCTCCAAGGATGGTCCCCTCAATTCCTGGTGGCCATCAGCCTGTGACAAGGGGGGAATGTGGGTGTGCTGGAAACAAGGGACAGACAGGGCTTGGGAGGGTGCTCTGGTGCCTGCACTCACCTCGGGGAAGCCTAGTGGTGCTGGAGGATCTTCCACATCCCCAGATCAGCAAGCCAGAGATGAATTACTGGGGACAGCTGAGGCAGGAGGCAAATGGCATCACACTGAAGCCGAACAAGGCCTGTGACTGTGCGCTGTGGGATCCTAAATATTTGGAGAGCAAAGGTCAGGAGAACAGGACACTTCTCAGAGATGATTTTCTTCCCACCCCAGGCAGGGACATGGAACTGCTATGCCTGGAATGACCCTGGGCGTTAGCCAGAGCCAGCGCCCTTATGGGTCACCCCGAGGTTCAGTGGTACCCGCAGGCAGGTCTGTGTTCTCCGGGTTTTGGCTGCCACCAGGGCCAAGCATGATGCCCTCCCTGTGCCTGGTCAGTATCTATGACAGACCTGACGTGGTGCAGGCCGAAGGCAGGAGAAAAGTGCCCTCTGGCCAAGCCACATCCTCAGTGGAGCATGGTAGGAGCTGCCACCGGGTGGCCGATCCTCCTAGCCATGAAGGAGGATCATGTCCCCCGTGCCTGCTGGCCAGGCCCCCGGCTGTTTCCAAAATAAACACTTGGGCATGACAACGCTGACATTTGCTTTCCACAAACAGGCGCTGGGAGAAGGAGGAGGCCACGTTCCTTTTCGCAGGCTGGTCACGAGGCAGGAGACAACCTGCTCAGTGCAGGGAGTTTGGGATCATGTGCCACACACCATCTATCCCTCCCCCAGAAAGAGCATCCCTCCACCAAGGGGTCACAGCTCTTCCTGGTGTCCCACGCTTGGCTGGTGGCTATCGCTGGGGTGTAGGCAGGGGTGGTGAGCTGGGATTTCACCTGCTGGCTCTTTTCATGCTGGAAGAGTTTGAAAAGGCATCTGGAGGGAGGTTAGAAGGGTGGAGAAGTTGAGGCAAGGATCCTGCCGTAGAGGATCCCAAGGGTCACCACAGCCCAGCCCACCCACAGGAACAAGCATCTGTCAGACCCCTGATGGAGAAGGGTCCATCGGGATACTCACAGGGGACAGGAAGAGGTTTCAATAAGGACACCCACCCCAGGCTGCCTTCTGACACTTCAGCCTTTCTCACCTGTTTCAATTCCTATTCCCATTTGGGAATCAGGTGAGAGCTGCTGACAGTGATGGCATCCCTGGGATTTCCCCGGGAGGGAGGGCTGGGGACAGAGGGCATTCCCTGGGAATGTGGTGCCAGTCAATTTTATTCTGGGAGAGATGCCAAAGCTGAGCACAGCTGCCGAAACAGGGGCTTTCCTCACGAGCAGGCTGCTCTCCCGCCGCCCGTGCCCTTGGCTGAACGCTGTGGGGAAAGCGGGAAGAGATTGTACATCCCTCTCCTGCACCCCAGACACCCCCTGCAGGGGGGAGAGGCATCAACATCTCCCCCAGCCATGATCCCAAACTCTCACACTGGAGCTGTGTGAGCACCACTGTCACGCTCACTAATTACCCGGTTAATTCAGCTCAGTGAGAAATTAAGGGATTTGTTTTTCTGGTTATTGCTCCAGCCAGGTTAAGGCATCTGGAAACAACTCCCACATCTTCAGGCTGAAGTGAATATTGAAGGGCAAGTTGCAGCAACAAAAGGTCAGGCTGTTAAACCTCATGTTTCAATTTACACTCCCAGCACATTACAAAAATGGTCAGGAATCACAAGGCTGACCGGGGAAACTGAGGCACAGAGCAGCAAAGCAGCATTCCCCAGGAGCAGATCATAGTTCTGCCTCATCCCCAGCACCATCCTGATCTCCCCCTTGGTGGAAAGGCTGGGCAGAATCCTTGCTGAGCCAAAACCAGGTCCTGTCCCTTGGGGAGCAGCAGGCACAGCAGTTTCGGAGGGTATCGAGGGCACCCAGCCCTCAGGGCCTGTGCTGACGGTGTGGGTGAATTCCTTCAAGCCGCTGGATGCTTCTCGCAGCTGCAGCACAAATTCAATAACAATACTCTGAGCAATGCCTTTTTAATAGGCACGAGGTGAAAAGAACCCGACGAGTCAATATTTGCGGATGAAAACAAAATAAGCCGAGCTGTTAGCACAGAGGAATGCGAGGGAGGCCGGAGGCGGCTGGGGTAATTATTATTTCATCTGCCAGACAGCCGTGGTCCTGCCCGCTGCCTCCTTCCCCCACTGCCCACGCTGGCTGTGCCGGAGGGAGGGCAGGGGGAGGTGGGGATGGGGCAGAAAAAAGCAAATTTGGCTGCGGCAGCACCGGCTTGTGGCTGGGGCTGGCTCAGCGCTGCGTCCGCCGGAGGCTGAGCGCTGCCCTGGCCCAAGTATTTAATGTCAGCGCCTGGAATGTGCTTAACACAACATTTTACAAGGGAACATTAGTCAAGCATCTGCACTGACAGAGCGGGTCAGCGATAAGGAGCCAGTGCATGGGAGCTGCAGGGAGACAGCTCTTGTTTCAGGCTAAGGAGGGCAAGTCTTGCAGAGGTGGTGCCAGGGCAGGCTGAGGGGGGTTAAAATGAGCCAGGCAACCCTGCTGTTGGTCTAGTTGTCCTGACAAGCATCACACAGGAGTGAAAGTGCCACAGTGACAAGCGGGGTCCTGCTTCCCATGCTCCCCCACCTATTGCCTCTCAGGTCTCTGAGATCCCTCCTCCAAACCTCCTGCAAGGTGGGATTTGAGGAAACCTGCCCAAAAGCCATTGCCTGTCACATGCCCTTGTTTGCAGGAGTGCTGGTGTTTGGCTGTCCGTGGGTGGGAGCTTTCTCATGACACATCTCAGGCTTTGCTCCCCTGCCACAGGGTCTCTTGAGAGAGCAGCTTGCCCCTGAGCCAGCACAGTATGGCCATGGCAAGAAGCATCCACCCCTAATCAGCAGGAGCAAGATGTGCCTGGAAATCACCCAGAAATCAGGTCAGTGAAACATTAGTCAGCTTTGCCTGTGACCTGAAAACAGCACTTCCCTCCATCTATTCCTGGAGCTATCCCTGTTCATTAGCCTTCTTGGCCCCCAGGCTTAAAAAAATCACCCAGTGTCATGACTCCTTAATAAGATGTCATCTTCAGCCATGACAAACACGAGCACTCAGTAAATAATAGCCCTGCCATGTAATGTCATGCCTCTGCCATCTGTTGTAGCAATGACTGTGCCTCGCTCACCTGCCACCCTCTCCCGGCTGCTCCGTGTGAGCAGCAAGAGAGCCAGGCCAGGGCTTGGCCATCCAGTCCCTCTGACAGCTGCCAGGCTTGGCTCTGGGGTGGGCAGGGCAGCCATCACTTCTGTGGGGCAGGGAACATGCTGGGACACAGGTGGAGATGTGTGATCCAGGGCAGGAGAGAGGGAGCATGGCCCACAGCAGCTGTCTGCTTTGGGGAATGCAAAGGGGCTTCCTCTCTTTCCTCCCTCTTTCCTCCTTATTCTCACCTTTTTTCTCACATCATTATTCTCTTTTTTCTTAATATCTTTCTCTTTCTGTCCATTTTCCTTTCCTTTCCTTTCCTTTCCTTTCCTTTCCTTTCCTTTCCTTTCCTTTCCTTTCCTTTCCTTTCCTTTCCTTTCCTTTCCTTTCCTTTCCTTTCCTTTCCTTTCCTTTCCCTTCCCTTCCCTTCCCTTTTCCTTCTTCTATTTCCTTTCATTTCTGCCACAGTCCTGCATCTCTGTGCTGGCTTCCTGCTAGCCTGTTTGAGCACGGTCTCTGTGCTCTTGCTGAAAACCCACTTCCACAAAGCTCTCCAAGCACTGCTTAGGGGACAGACCAAAGCTGAATGCATTTGAAAACTCACCTCAGGAGTTTTGGAACAGAGTTCCCCTTGTCCTGCCCATCCTCTACCACTACCAAGCATTAACCCCTCTGTGCCTCAGTTTACCCATCTTCAGATATGGGATTAATGACCCAGAGCAAACCTGTTGCCATGGGGTGGGTTTTTCACATGGGTTGGCTGTGGACACTTAACTCTGCTCCCCACTAAAACACCTCCTCTCTGAGCCGTGGAGACTGCACTACAGAGCAGCTGTTGCTCCTCACAGCTCAAGCAGCTCCTGTTTCCCTTCTCCACATCCCATGCCCATTCCTGCCCCTTGGTACAGCCCCTGCCCAGGGCTGGAGGGACACAGGCATCAGGTGGGAGCTGCAGAGCCAGGCGGTAGTTGTTGGTAGCAATTAAAAAAAAAATTAGAACAATTTAAAAAATGGTATGGCTTAATGAAAGCTGTTTCAGGGGGGATTCAAGTGTGCAATGCCCTTGGTCTGCAGTGAAGGAGAAGGACACTGCCTTTCAAGATGCCTTTCTTGCCCCCTCCCTTTCCTGTGAAACTTGGGTTACACCAAGTGCGTAAAGGATCGCAGGACGTGGCAGTGCTGTTTGCCATGAAAACTAATAGGGCCATGCCTGCTTTCATCAGGAGTGTAACCAGAGCCACGGATAATGTTTTAAAAGGCACAGCAGCTTCAAGTGCAAGCAGGGATTTATTAATGAAATCAAAACCACACTCAAGGCTTTGCGAGTCTTATTTTAAGAGTCTGAAGGAGAAAGGAGCGGGCTGCCTGGCTGGGTGGGCAGGGAGGCAAGGTGGCCAGAGCTCTGACACTGAGCAGCAGTGACAAGCAGCAGTGACAAGAGCTCACAACACCGCTGGGCTGCCATTCTTGCTCTGCCACAAGTTATCTGCACAACCCTGCTCGTGTCACTTAGCCTCACTGTGCTTCAGCTCTCAGCCTGAACAGGGGGACACAAATCTCTCCCCTACAACACCTTTAGAGAGCGATTATACTTCTGTATAAATAAGGATCATGCTCCAAGGATGCTTCCAGTCTCTGCTGTTTTTTCGGACCCCTAAAGGACCTAAGGCAGTAGTCAAGGGTTCCCACAGGATCCTACAGGTTCAGAGAGCAGCTCTGGGACCTTTTGCCACTCTGGCACTGCTGTGTGACAGGACAGCCAAGCATGTGGGGACAGCATGAGACAGGTTAAAAATGTCCCAGGAGGAGATTAGATCAAGCAAATAGATGCCCACACTCCAAGGGTCTCTGGTTCTGCTACAGACACAAAGTCCATTCATGTTTAAGGTCCCTGGTTTCTGATGCTTTGAAACAGAGGCCACTGCTGGAAGGTTGAATTCCCAGTTTTGGCCAGCTCTCAGTGCTCCTGATGCTACTCCACAGACTCAAATAACTCCTGTGTGCTGATGGATGTGTTACCAGTCCTCAATTAGGCTGCAGGAGGCAGCAAACACAGTCTGCTCCTTCTGATTCAGGGGAGAGCTGAATATGACTTACAAGTGCTTTTGAAAGCTGAATGTGGTGCTAGGGGAAAAGGAGACTGCTCCTGAGAGCATGTCTTGGTTTAACCCCAGCAGACAGCTAAGTACCATGAAGATTCTTGCTCAGTCCCCCTTGCCCCAGTGGGGTAGGGACAAGAATTAGAAAAAAAAGTAAAACCCATGGGCTGAGAACAGTTTAATAATTGAAACTAGTTACAATATAATATTAATTCATTAATAATAGTAAGGGAGATTACAAAGAGAGAGAGAGGACTAAAACCCAAGGAAAACAAGGCATGCACAATACAAATGCTCACCATCCCATTCCCAAGCAGTGATAAGTGGCTCCTGGCCAGCTCCCCCCAGTTTATATACTGAGCATGATGATCTGTGGTATGGATTATCCATTCAGCCACTTCGGGTCAGCTGTCCTGGCCGTGCTCCCTCACAGGTTCTCGTGCACCTCCACACTGGCAGAGCATGGGAAACTGAAAAGTCCTTGACTTAGGGTAAGCACTACTTAGCAACAGCTAAAACAGCAGTGTGTTATGAACATTATTCTCATACAAAACCCAAAACACAGCACTGTACCAGCTACTAGAACAAAATTAACTCCATCTCAGCTGTAACCAGGACAGAGCACAATATGGGTTTGGGGTCTGTTTCTCCATCCCAAGGACAGTGTGGCTGGTTGGCCAGTGTGAATTGTGCAGGATAGATACTCCTGCATCTATTTACCTCTTTAAAAGAGGGCAAACCCTGTAAGGTAAGCATTTCTGTTTGGGAAAAGCCTGTTGGAAAGGCTTTCTCAGCCTCACATGCCCTTGCCATCTGCACACATAAGAAACCCTTCATACGGTTCTCATTTCCTCGTTACCTTTTTTATATAGCCCATAATAAGATCCCTAATTTTAATAGACTGTATGGATCTCACTAGCAGGGAATGGCTCTAACAGAAAGGCTTTAAGCCTCTGTTTCAACAGGATCAGAAATGGAGATTTTGGTTTCTTGCTGGACTCCACTGCAGGCATTGGTAGGATTTCTGCAGCCGCCTCCACCAAACCCTCCCTCCCTGCTGGGAGATGCTCAGATGGGCATGACCCACGTAGTGTTTGTGGGAACTTGCCCCTCTCCCTCAAATGCTTATGAAGCTGTACAAGGAAAATTAGCAGTACTTTGCCAAGCTGGAAGATGTGGAGAGAGATGGGTTTGTTCAGTCAGAGAAGGAGACAGCGGAGCCACCATCCTCTTGGAAAGGCATGGGAGGCAATGGACACAAGGCACAGCAAGGGAAATTCTACCTAAATATTCAGAAAATAATTCCTAGTGAGAATAGTGACGAGAGAGTTAGAAAAGCATATGAAAAGGTGACTTCTCTGGGCTGGTCCTCTAGGGAAAAAAAAAAGACCCTAAAGATACAACCCCAGGGGAGTGCAAATGTTCACAGCAGGGCACCACACCTGACCTGGGTCTGTGTTAAAACCCTCTTGATGGCTTGCATGAGATGCAGGGCAGAGTATAACCCAGCCCAAAAGATGTTTTGGTATCCCTTGCTCAGGGCACAGCTCCGCTTGTGTGCCAGCAGCCTGGCTGGGGTCCCGTCTGGGAAAAGCAGCGCATGGGAGCTGATGGAGTTGTTACAGCAGATGGGTGAAGGCAGCGCCAGGCAGAAGGAGTCCCAGAGCACGTGTCAGCAGATCTGGGCTGGTTCCTGGGTTTCTGACAGCTCCTTTCTCCCAGAGCTCCTGGACAGGAGACAAAACGTGATTTCTTGCTCCTTCCACTCTACGACGGCTGTGAAAGTCTGATTTATGCTGAACACTCTGGAAAAGAAGAAAGCTTGGCTGTGGAACCAGGTTCAGCTCCCAGCCAGGAGAACCTTGTATGGGATCAGCAAGTTTTAACCATGCAAATCAAATTTGAGGCCAAACAGAGCCCTGTTTCATGACTTCTGCCTCTCTGTTTCTCACTGCGCAGGGTCAGTGCAGTGCACCTTTTCCCTGAACAAGCCCTCATATCCATTCCCAGGATCAGGGACAGGCTGGGATGTTGTAGACAACTTTTTTCCTTTTTCTCTTTTCTCTTTTTTAATTTTTTTTTCTTCCCTCCTGCAAGGCACAGCCAAACACGTCACAGCTCTGTCTTTCACTGAGATGATTCCCAGCTGCCAAAATGTACTGGAAGAGGTCCACCTGCTTGTGAGCCTGTCACCAAAAGCTGTGTCTGAGCATGGCCTCATGCTGTGTGACCCCAGGCAGTCTGGAGGAGTGCTCGGGGCACTGGGGAGAAGGAATTTCTTGGCTCAGTTGTCAGCAATGAAGATGAACAGGTGACCTTTATTATCCATGCCTTTGTTTCCCCAGGTGGATGCTGCAGGCCAAAGGCCACCGTAAGTCCTTTTTCTCCAGACCCACCACCTCCTGGATGATCCTGAATTTGGGTTGTGGGAGTGATGTTTGGAAGCTGCTCGGGATGTCTCCAGTCACAGTAACAGCAAATCCTCACGCCGTTACACAGATGAGAGCGATTCAAAGGCAGCACTGATGCACCATGGAGAGCTGAGACCCATCCAGGCCTGCTCCCACTGGGACAATCCAAGGTGTTCAGGAGGCCCAGAACCCTCTGGGATGGGACCATCTCTGAAACTCGTGCCCAACAATCTGGTTTACAAGGGACGTACAGCTGGCCCTGAATGGGTCCTGGTGAACCTGGACATCTCCCCAGTGTACACACAGACATGGAAGGAGAGGCGATGAATACAAGTTGCAGAAGGGAAAGCTTGGATTAGATATTGGGGAAATATTTACCCTGAAGATGGTTAAACACAGAGGACCATAGGTGAGGGGGAATCTCCATCCTTGGGGACATTCAAAACTTCACTGGACAAAGCCCTGGGCAATCTGATCTAAGATGACTTTCCTTTGGGGCTGTTGGACCAGAGATCTTCAGAGGTTCCCAATAACTTGAATTATCCTGTGACCTACATCCAAAGTACTACCCAAGATTTTCTTGCGTCATCTAGAGTTCAATGAGCCCATCTGGTTTTCTGCTTCTAAATCAGCAGGATCCTAATTCTCCCTCATGGTTTAATCCCTTAATTCATTTGCCGTTATCCTGCAGTATGTGGCTGGAGGAAAAGGAAACAGCGCAGCAAAGAAAAGAGAGAAACGCAACAAGTGCCCCTGAGATTAGTATATTACTCCTCTTCTTTCCTGTTTGCCTTCCTGCTGTTCTGCTTCCATGAAAATTTGTGGGATTTCATCCAAACCTCCAGAATGTCCTCTCCAGCAGTGTCTGGGGATGGATGCTTAGAAAGAAAATAAAAGAAACAGTGAGCACAGAATGATTGTCTCCCTGCTACTCTCTGACAACCTCTTGCAACTGAAGCCTGAAGGACACCTGAAGCTAAAGGCCACATCCAGCCTTGAGTGCTTGGTAGTTACCATCTGAGAACCTGCCAGCAGAGCGAGGGCTGTGACAGAGTGAGTTTTACAGGACAACCCAGGGAAAAGTATTTCCTCTTCTTCATGTGAAACAGGCTGTCCAATTCTCTCACTGGACACCTCCCTGTGCCCCCTCACCCCATCAGTGCTGCCTTGGCAGAGTTCATCTGAAACGTGGCTATCTGGGGAGCTGGATGGTGTGTCCAAATACCCCGTGTTTCTTCAGAGGTGTGAGTGAGCTGAAGCACAGCTTTATGGACGAAAATAATCACACATAAACACACATACTCACTGCTTTTGTCCACTAACGAAGCACACGGTGGTGGTAGGAATTCCCCCTCCACAGCATTTTGGGGTACTCAAAGTTCATACAGCTGCAAGAGGAGAGAGAAGGGATGCCTTGCCTTCCCCCATGCTGACAGGCAGGGCTGGCTTTGAAAAGATGTCAGTGGAGTTTGGAAAAGAAGCAGAAATATGTATTTCCCTAATAAGCTGAAAACTTCAATAAATGTTTTCCCTCAGTAGGATGTAGCTGAGGAATCTGGGGACCATTGCTGGAGCCAGCCTTTCTGAGAGGAGAAAGTGAAAAGCCAGTCCAAGTGCAACAAATGCCTGGACAATAAAGGGATCTGAAGGGGTTCAAGGGTAGGAGGGATTTTTTTGTCTCTTTGTTGTTGTTTCTTGATTAATATTTACATGTCAGAACCAGCAAAGCACACCTCCAGATCACACACGGGATCTTTTTCTCCTTACTTGGGCAACAGAATATATAGGCAGGACAATTGTGCAAACAAAGATGTGTGCCAAGCCCACCGCACCGAAGAGAAGAAATAAAAATACCAGTTATTTAAAACACGTGTATTAACAGAGGGGTTGACCTCTCCCCTGCCTTCGTGCTCTGCTGACATCGAGGAGGGAGATGAAAAACCTTGCTGGAGCATCAGACTGGCCCCAGCCCTAGAGGATGGAGGGGCTTTGCTGCCCTGGCCCGTGGGCTCCCTGGATCACCCATTGGCACCTGCTCCATCTCACCCATGATGTCACACGCACCTCTCTGCCCCAGCAAGGTCCTGGGAAGCAGAACACAGCTGCAGGAGTAGCTGGTTGAAATTCCCAGCCCTTCCCTAGCAGGGAGAAGTACAGCTCTGGTTCAAACGGATGGGCAAGGCAAGAGGCTGCAGGGTTGTGACACCTGTGGGATGCTTCCCGCATGGATGAGCCTCATCTGTGGTGGTTTGCAGCATCTCCTGGGTACAGTGACAGAGGACAGCCACAAAGGGACAGGATTCACACAAATCAACTTCATGCCATCCTTCTCATGTCCTTCTCTGCACCCTTCTTCCCTGCCTCCCTCTTCAAATGCATCCAAAACATTCCAGCCCAAATGTTCCAAATTTAGGGCTGAACAGTGTTCCCAGCATTTTTGCTTCGGAAGGGGGGTGGAGGGAGACAGAATAGCAAGGGGCTGGTGTCACCCAGCCCCTTCCCACTGCCCGGCTTTGCACCAGGTTTCCAAGCCCTGAAGAGAAGTGCCAGGTCCTGCCTGTGTGTCCTTCACTCCCGAGCAATTACAGCAATCTGATCTAGGTGCTCCAGCACCATGGTCAGGAGGGTGATGCAGGGCCCTCAGTGAGATAATGGGAGTCGGAAGGCCCGAATGTCTTACCAACTTTCTTCGAAAGCAGAGTCAAGCCCTTCAAATGAAAGCACTTGAGGGAGAGAAGATGATCTTCCCTCAAGTGTCAGGCACATTTCAGCAGTTTATAAATACCACTGTCCTCCCTGCACCACACTCAGCCTCGCAGCACCGGCCACGACGTCAGCCCTGGACCTGGTCCTGACAGAGATGAGCACCTGTGCTTGGCTCAGACAGGGGGAGCCAGGATCAGGCCTCAGGTGTGTGTTTCCAGAGGCACTTTCAGCTGCCGTTTCTTGGTTCAGCCTTCCCAGGTTTGAGCTACGTGTTTTTCCTTCTGCAGACCAAAGAAGGGGTTAAACCGAGCTTACCTTTTCAGGATCAGGACAAGACAGTCACTTGTCTGAAAGGGGAGAAAGATCCAGCTCCTTTCTCTCCCACTTCCACCCCATTCCTCTTGCCACCCTGTTTCTCTCCTGCACATACCAGTGCAAAGCTGCTGTGGGCTCTCAATGATGAGCTGTGAGCCCTAATGACAGGAGAGGGGACAACATCCTGTTGTCCTGCTCGTCCCTCCCAGATCCTGACACCTGCCAAGGGCAGGAAGGTGATGAGGGAAGGAACTGAACACAGCTGATTTCTCCCCGCCCCACTGCAAGGCACCCAGGGCTGATGCCAGTGGCTTTCAGCGAGATTCCAGGTCTGTGTTTCCCCTGTATCCACCTCCTGTTTAAAGTCGAGGGGGAATTGCCCCAAGAGGTGTGTGAAGTTACTGGTTTTGTTCTTCCAGTCCTGAGAACAAAAGGAACATCCTGAGACGGAGCCTCGAGTCTGCTACGGCAGTAAAATCCCAAATGGTGATCATGTTTTATCCACGGGATGAGTTTTGGGATGGGCTCAGCAGAGACACCCAAAGCTGCACAAGGGCCGGTGTTGTGGCTGGGCTCCCGGGAAAGCGGCTGGAAGGGGTGAGCCGGGAGAATGGATTTGCCAGCTCTGCCTTCTCTCAGGACTCCGGCCAGCCCGCCCCGCGCCGGTTCCTGCCTCTGCCCCCGGGTTCTTCCTAACGAGGTTTCCAGCTCAGCTGAAGCCCCGCGTTGCTTTCAGGACCGCAGCCGTCCAGGGCTGAACGGCACTGCGGAGGGAGGTGGGGATCGCCGCTCCCATCCCCCGATTTCTCTGCTCCACAATATTATGGAGGGTTCGGGTTACACCAAACAAACGCGAAAGAGGGGCAAAACTGAGGAGGGGGTGCAGAAAATATCGTCACTGACGCACGGAAAGACGGGCGAGGGGGTTATAAACCTTGTGCCGATGATACCTTTGAAAGGGGCGGCTTGGGGTTGCTTTCGGCGGTGGTCCCCGCGCCCTGTGCAGGAGTTTGTGATGGAAAGTCTGCAAAAGCCATTAGGACTTTTGTGCTGGGGCACTAGAAAAGCAACGCAGACACCACTCACTTTTCTAAATAAACATTAGTCTTAAAAAGTTTGCACTGCTGACCCCCGCAGCTCTGATTACTTGTAATTCTCTGAACCATATTTTAAGGCTTCTAACTATTTTTTTTTTTTCGGGAGGGGGCGGCGGGTTTCGTTCGTTCCTCCCTGCAGCCGTGCCACAGATGTGCCGCCGCACCGTGTGCTCCGGGGCCGGGGGGTCTCTGCCCACCCCCCGAGGCAAGTCCTTATTCCACAGCCCCGCAGCCACAGTATATTCAACTCTCTCCACGAAGCAGCTTTTTCTTCTTCTTCTTTTTTTTCTTTTTTTCTTATGTTGGTTGGGACCACATTCACGATCTCATGAAAGAGATGCTGTTCCCCTCCCAGGGCAGCGGCGGTGCGGGCTGCGGCCCCATGCCCACCGGGCTGTGCCCTGAAACAGCCCCGGGAGCCCTCCCCAACCCCCCCAAAGAGCCACACCTTCCCGGCACGGCGAGGGCAGCTGCACCGAGGTATCATCAGCGTAATTGGAAGGGTCACATGTTAAACCCTCGCTGTTGTTCGCGGTAATGTAGCTGTGTCCCCCGGCTGCACATTTACCGATTTCTCGCAAACCAACCATTGTCACAAGGTTCATTCCAGGAGGAGTGATCCAATGGGTTGCCACGGCAACTATAATGACATTAAAATAGAGGCGGCAGCCGCAGCCCCCCGCCCCCCCACCCCCCTCCCCTCTTCTCCCTCCTTTAAAAACCGGCAGCAACACGGCAAAATTCCGCACCTTCCCGTCGGGTCAGCCCGGGAAATAACGCGGGGAGCCAGCTGAAAACAAAGTGTGTTGGGCGGGAGGTTGTTTCATATTAAACCTTCCCAGGGAAATCGAGCCAGGGAAGCCCCGAAAGGCGGCGGAGTCCCCGCACCCGCGGGAGGCGAAAATGACCAAAGTGCGCTAATTCCCGGCGGGAGCCGCGCGCGGAGCCCGGGTCTGGGAAGCGGGACCGAGCCGGGATCCATCCCTGCCCGAGCACTCGGCAGGAGCGGGGAAAAGGGTACAAACCTAAGGGTTCTAAACCCCCGCAGAGGCACCTGCGGGTTGGGCGGTGAGAATCTCTCCCTCGGCCCGGCCCCGCGCTGGAAATCCGCTTCGCACCACTTGGTTTTCCGGGAAACGTTCGTTTCCGATTAATTTGCCTTTATTATTTTGTCATCGGTGCTGCTACGATGCTTTCACTCGTTTTTATTTTTCCCTACGAATTTTGGGGCCAGAAGGGACGTTTAGAAAAAGGACCCCTGTTTCCGATTATCACAAGATGCCTTTCCCTCTCGATTAATATTTCTCTTCTGTCTGTCCCAGGCACATAAATGAGACCAAGGAACACTGTGCAAAGCAGAAGGAAAATACTGGGAATATTGACTATAATATTCACTGGATCTGGCGGGAGGCTCCAGTATGTTTATTTTTCATATAGGAGCGTGTACTGCCCGTCTTTTGTCGTCGACAGCTGATAGCAGCGCCTGAAATCGAGCTCTGCAGGATTTCAGTGACGCTTTCTAGAATATTTTTCCCGATCTCTCAGTGAGGCCGGGAAACGAATAGATTCCATCAATTTCTCGCCATTTTTTTACCCATGCGAGCCCGTGGGCGAGAGTTTGCCGAGCGAGGGCAGAGTGGAAAGACCTGACAGATAACACTCAGAGCCGTGGTTTCATTACCGCCACCAAAATGTGCCCAACGCCTGCCTGCGGCTGGGGTAAACCCCCATTCCGGGAGGAAAGGGGAACGTGCCCACCGCTGGCAGCGCCGAAAACATAAAAAAAGAAAAAAAGGAGGTGTGTGGGGGGGAGAATTCTGCGCAACCCGAAGCGGCGCCGCCCGCCTCCGGTTCGCACGCGGCTTGCGGCGGTGGAGCGGCTTCCTCCGGCCGGCCCCGACGGCGGAGCTGCGGCACCGACACTCGCACCACGCCGAATATCCGCCCGGAGACAAGGCCACAGTGGCGGATGCTCCGAACTCCCCCCTTCGGAGCGCCCGTGGCGGGTGGGGAAGGGGCCGAGGCGCCCGGGGCAGCAGGGTCTGAGGGCACGGCTTGGTCCCGGCCTCCTGAGGGCTGCCCGACCCTCCGGAGCCGCCTCCCTCCCTGCACACAACCTCCGCAGCTGCCGAGCTACCCCCGGGAGCGGGGGCGTCCTATTCCTACTGCCACCCACATCCCAGCAGAGATGGCGAGGATGGGATGCGGCGACCACCCCGCAGCTTGGCCAGAGGTTTCCCACCTCTGGCTGCTGTTGGAAAACCCGCTCGGGCCGGGGTTTGGGTCACCCAGGGTAGGGCGGTTGTGCCAGTCGCCATTCCCGGGGGTCCCGAGGGTGCGGTCTCCCCACAGGAGCTGGGGTGGGGAAAAGCAGCCAAGATGGTGAGAATGGACCGGCCGGAGCCGCGGGAGAGACGGAGAGGCGGCCGCGGGTGGGTGTCCCCTACCGCAGGGCCAAGAGGGGGTCTCTGTCACCAGACAGATATCCAGCTCCTTGGGTGTGGGACCCTCCGCCGTGCGGCGGGAGGGGAGCCCCGGGAGAGCATAGGTTGCCAGGGGCACAGCCGGGGCTCAGCTCGCTCCAGCTCCAGGGAGGCCAGAAATGTTCTTTTTGACGATCTCCTGAGCTCAAGAGCCGTCAAAAACCTCCCTCTGAAGTGACCCTCTTGGCAGGGACTTGTTGAAAGACATACAGAGTAGGAGCATGCCCGAGGGGAGATGGGAGCCTCGTGGGACAGGGGAAGAAAACGAAATTAAAACCGAGTTAAAAAGGAGAAAAGAGAGAGAAAGGTCGGAAACTGAAATTATCCTCCTTGTGAAACGTGTCGGGCTTCTCCGGAGCAACTGCAGAAGGGAGGCCTTTCCACTAGGGTGGATAAATTTACTCGTGTCCCACATGACCGAGGGTGGGGGACCCGGGGCGGGGGGGGGGGGGGGGGAAGAGAAAGGTCATGGGACTGGGATTTGGGTTGTAAGTCACAGAGGAGACGTGGATTTCAGTGCCGCGTTAGGTGGCAGCGGCCTCTGGTTTTGCAAGAGAAGTAATTAAATAGGAGAGAAGAAAAAAAAGAGAAAAATAAAAAAATCGGGGGGGGGGGGGTGGGAAGAGAAAAGAGCATTTTAGAAATAACACGGGTAAAATCTCAGGGGTTTAGGGGTGGGAAGGTGGGCTGGGGGGAGAGCCCCTGGGAGACCCTGCTCGCCTAGGGAAGGGATTGTCCCTCACATGTCCCAGGGCCCGCGGTGGGTGCTCGGCTCTGCATCCTGCCCGGCCCCGGCTCTCTCTGCCGAGCCCTGTGCGCTCCTTTTGTTGCCTTTATTTTGTGGCCACGTTTCTCTCCTGGAAAGAGAAGATCGCAGGGGCACTGCAGGCCAAAGCGGGGAGGGGGTCACCAGCTGATTCCCATCTCGCTCCCCCCACCTCTGCACGCCCCACCGAGACCTGCCGCGGAAGGGGAGCCGGGGTCCGGGGCGAGGGGGGCACGTCTGGCTGGACCCTGAAATTTTTCGGCCCCGTGCCCAGAGGGGGGAGGTTTTACCTTCTCTATTTAGTTTGTTACAATTTAAAGGGTAAGCGGCGGCACCTCCATCCCCGGCCCGCCGGGGTCCGGCCCCCGGCACGGCTCCGCTCCCATCTGGCTGTGGAGTTCCCTCACACCCGAGGTCTTGTCCTCTGTCCCCCCTTCTCCCTCCGGCGAGGGCTGATGAGTGGACATTATGGGGGGCCCCCCAGCTAATCTCGTCCTGGTGGGGGGAAAAATTCCCACGGACTTTGCAGGGAGTGCAGCTGGAATGAAAGGCGATCGTGTGCCCCGCAGAAGGCTCTCACTGCTGAAGAGTGATTTGCGAGGGCGGGGGGTGAGCGGGGGCTCATCCGCGGGCTTTCCGAGCACTCTCCGCTCGCCTCCGTGGTGGGGAGAAGTGAAGTATCTGGGAATTTTTGTGAGAGTGAAAGGAATCGCCGGTGTTGTTTCAAGCCGTTTCAAACTCGCGGTACTGACGAAAGAGGAATCTAATTTCACTTAAAAGGCGAGTTAAAGCAGGAAAAACGAAATATGAATGAAATGGATAAAGACGCCCCCGAAAAGCGCTTCTCTGCCACCCTGTGTCATAGAGTCCGAGCTTCGGTAACCAGAAAGCATCGAGGGTGGGAGAAACATCACTAAACCAGTCATTAGACAGATCCCAAGGCACCTACTCGAAGTCTCCCATGGAGAAAGTGACGGACAAACTCATTACACCCCTTGGGTCTCCCTCCCGCCCTCTCTTCAGAGAGATTGTATCCCTTGCAGGTTTTCATCCTGCTATGGCAGGGGCGGATGAGTATGGTTCACGCCATACCCGTACACCAATTCACCCGGATCCTAGGGCAAGGGATGCGGGCAGCCAGGGCGGTTGGGAAGCGAGGAATCCCGCCTGCCCGCGGCCGGGAAAGGCCGCCGGGTTCCAGGCTGCTCGGTACCGGCTGCCCAGTGGGGCTGTGCCCCTTCCCGGGCCGCGGGCGGGCGCAGCCGGGTTCTGTTCACCCGAGGATATCATTGGCATCCGAATGATGAGGAAGGATTGGAAACGCGCGGACAAAACGCTGCCGCGAGTAGGTTTGGTCCTGTCCTGGATCTCAGCGTCACCTGTTGCTGCCACGGGCTTGGGGTGCCAACGTGCATCTCATTTAAGAAAAGAAGAAAGTGCGAATTGGTCCCGCAAGGGCCCCCCGAGCCCGGGGGCCCGGGCACCGCCGCAGGCTCAGCCCTGCAACCCCGCATGGGCCGCCTAGTTCCGCAGCAACCTCCCCGATAAATGCACCGGCGGGCCGGTGGAAAGAGGGTGTAGAGTGTGTGCTCCGGGGTCCCTGGCTCCAACAGCTCACCCTGAGCTGCTCCGCAGCCCACCGGGCACAGGCAGGGGGAAGCGCTGAGCCCGGAGGAGCGCCCGCCGAAATCGCTCCTGGTTAAAACGCGGGGAGATCCCCTCCTCGCTGCGGCCAAGCGACAGATTCCCGGGGTTGGACATAGCTGGAAATGTCCTGGACAGAGTGGGAAAGTGGCCCTCGATGAACCCCAGATGAAGCGGGTGAGACAGGAGAGACAAACAGCGAGAGAAAGAAGGAGGAAGAAAAAAAAAAGGAGAAAGACGAAGAAGAAAGAGAGTAGAAGAAAAAGAAATAGAAAAATAAAAAGGAAAATTGTTAGAGTAAGAGCAAAAGAGAGGAAAAGAAAAGGAGAAAAGGGAGAAAGACGAAAAAGAAGAGAGAGAGAGAAAGAGAGAAAAACAAACCAAAATAAATTAAAATAGTTGAAGAGGGGGAAAGAGGGAAAAACCAAAAGACAAAGAAATTTAACAGGGTGGGGAGATATAAAAAGAGAAGAAGAAATGGGAAAGAAAGAGAGGGAGAGAGAAATAGAGAAAAATAGAGAAGAAAAATAGAGAAGGAAGAAAGGAAGAAAGAAAGGAAAGAAAGGAAGGAAGAAAGGAAGAAAGAAAGGAAAGAAAGGAAAGAAAGGAAGGAAGAAAGAAAGAAAGAAAGAAAGATTAGAAGAGTATAAGAGGGAAAATGTGAAAGAAAGATAATGAAAGAAAGAGAAAAATTAATTATAGAAAGAAGGGAAGAAGGGAAGAAAGAAAGAAGAGGGGAAATGACAAAGGAGAAATCAAAAGTGAAAAAAGAGCGGATGAGAAATAAAAGGCGACTCAGAGGAGGAAGGACAGATGAGCCGGAGACCGGGAGGTGAGGGGAGAGCGCGGAGCCCCTGCCCCTCTCCTCGCCTGACAGACAGACACAGGGGCGAGCAGAGGTCCCTGACCTAGCGCGAACATCTCGAGGAGATTTCAAAAGCACCAACTAATTTCCAAAACAATTTTCCCGCGGCTGAGCCGGCTCCGACAGCTCTTCCTGCCCTCTCCAGATCGGAAAACGGGATTTATTTAAAAAAAAAAAAAAAAATCTCATTTCTCTACGTTCTGCTCGGGGAAGGAAAGAAACGAAAGAGAGATGGGGAGGGAAAGAAGATGCTGGAGGGCAATGTTTTCAGGTCGGGCACTGGGGCACAGGGAGATTGGACGTTATTATTAAATCCTAAATTCACCGTGAAAACAGGACTTTCTGCGCAGTCACTAGGAAAGGCCAGGGCAGTGCTGGAGGAAGGATCAAACTATTGGAAAAGATGTTCTTGATGTCTAAAGGTGGTTTTTATAATCCAGGATGATTTATTTTTTTTCGGGACTGCGAGAAACTAGAAAGAGAAAACAAAAAAACTACCGGAGAGAGGAATAAGATCTTGACCTTTCCTAATTCTCCAAATCAGCAGTAATGGAAAGCAGAAGGTGCCAGGGGAAGAGGAGGGAGGTGAGGGCCGAGCGGGCGGAGCAGCGGGCCCGGCCGGACCGGGGTCCCGCACCCGCAGCGGGTTCCCTCCTCGGGATCCTCACCACTTAACACGGGCTTAGTTAAGCGAAAGCAGAGAGAGAAATCACACACACGCAGCCCTCCCGCTGTGGTCCCGACGGGGACATTCCGGGGCAGGATCGTTTTATCCCGCCCCGACAAACCCGAGGAGAATCTCCCGTTTTCCGCCTCTCCCGGGCTGCGCGCACACGGAAATCCTCCGCGGAGTAACTACGCAGAGAGCGTCGCGGTTTTGCTCCAAGCCTTTCATCTGACATATAGAAAGCAGAGGAGTGGGGGCACATTAAAAAAAAAAAAAAAAAAAAAGGAAAAACAGAACCAAAAACATCTCCACGAATGCGTGATCAAAGCCAAAGCAAGACAGGGGAATCCGCATCTTCACGCTCCTACTCGGAAACAGCCGCCGACCAGAAAGGGAGAAGGGAAAAAAAAAAAAAAGCCCAAACCTGCAGAAAAGGATCGGGCTCCTGGAGGGCTTTGCCCGGGGTTTAGCACTGACAAAACCAACCCCCGAAAGCAGCTCCGAGAACCTGGGCTACGGAGCCTACGCACGGGAGGGGAGGGAAAGGGAAATGCCAAGTCGCCTTTTTGGCCAGGGACTCCCAAGCAGCGACTGCAACAGCTAATTATTTTCCTTTCAGTGCTCGGTTATTGCTGGTGTCCTCCTCGCCTCCCCTCCAATAAATAAATAAAACCCTCTTTTAGGCAGCGAGGCGTGAAAAATGATCCTCGCTGAACGCTTAAAAATAATGTCCCGTGAAGATCGGGGCCGCGGAGCCAGCCAGCCCCGTAATTAGGGGCCATTATCCGTCCTGCCTCGCCGAGGCAAAATTTCTCGTGAAACCCCCGAACCGAGCCCGACCGGGGCATTCCAGACCCAGGGGAGACCCCCGAGTCCTCCCCCGCCGCCCCCCACTCCGGCGGACGGGGGAGAGCCGGTTCCCGGGGGGGGCTCCCCGAGCCACACAGGCACTCGCAGGCGGCGTGAATCTGATCGGGGCACGGAACGAGCTGCGGTGCTTCAGGGAAATTCAGGGAATGGGGAAAATTCTAATTTTAGAGACGCTTGGGGTTCTTCCCCCCAAATCAAAATCCCGACGGCGCTTGCACTCGCAGCCCCCGCAGGTCCGTGGGAGCCGAGCCCAACCCTTCCTGCGTGGGTACCACGACTCCCGGTTAAGGGGGGGAATCCCCCCGCCCTCAAGTCAGTTCAGCTTCAATCCTGTCCGGCGACCGCGGCTTAAAAACCCACAATGACTCCGCAAGGCAAAAGGAGATGAAGGGAGCAGGGGAAAGGTGTCCCAGTCCCAGACGCCCCCCCCACAAGCCCCCTCTCCTGAGCGTGTGGGGGCAGGGGGCTCTCCAGGGAAACACTGCTTCCCTGCAGAGGACCCCCCTCCATCCCTTCAAACCCTGAGACCACCAACTTGGAGAACCCATTGCACCAGCGGGACTGTAGGGGCCACACGCCTCCTTCATCCCTACGGCCATCGACTGCCATTTCTTATCCGCTCCTGGCACCCTTGGCTCCTTTTCCTCCTGCACTTCACAAACAAACAAGCCAAAAATTATTAAAAATCGCTACTTTATATTAAAATAACCAGCCCCCCTTCAGCCAGGCGCACAACCACCACCCAGCCTCGCTACACATCGCTTTCTTCCCTCGGATCCAGTCTCCTCAAAGCAGGCTTGGTTATTAAAAGAGGCTGAACAAAGATAGCCCCAAGAGCAGCTATCAGCGCATTTTAACTTCATCAAAGACTTCGGGGGAGAGGGAGAGGAGGGGTCTGGCACCTTCTAGTAATGAGCTTGTCAGGAACACCCCTGCCAGAGCAATTGAACAATTTGCACACAAGCAAAAGAAAAGGAGAGGGGAGGGAGGGAGGAAGGGGAAATGCTACAAAAGCCCCTTCAATTTCCAACCATGTGCTTGGCAATCTGGAAAATAGATTCATTGGCCTCCTCTTTTCTCCCATGTCGAGTCTTGTAGCCCCTTTTGTAGGAGCTGGACATGAAAGGGAGACAACCAAGTGCCGGACACGAAGATCGCTTTTCAAAAGCAAATGTGTGTGAAGGCGAGATGTGAGACCGCTCGCTGCGGGGAGGCGGCACGTTCAGGAACAACATCAACAAACTGCGCGGAGGTTCGAGGTGGCACAGACAGGGGCAGAGGAGGGGGATAAAAAAGGGATGGGTGGGGGGAGAGAAAAGAAAAGCCGGTCCCCCCCTGCTCCCCGGCGCGCACCGCCCGGCTCCTGCTCCTGCCTGAGCCCCGGAGGGCCCCGCACAAAGCCCCGCTGCCCGGGGACCGGCTCCGTCCCCTGCTCCCTGCCTCGTACGGCTCAGCTTTTTTTTTCCTTTTTCTCCTTCTCCTTCAGCTGGCTGCCCGGTCAGAAAGGCCTCGATTCTTTCGATCAGGGTCCCTGCCAACAAACAAACCAAAGAGCCACGTTTGGTCCCTGAAATAAATAAATTGGGGGTGAGGGGGTTGAGGGGGGAGAAGTTTGGAAGAGAAGGGAGCGCTTTAAGATGTTTATTTACTCTGTAAGTTGTTGCAAAATTTAAGCAGAGATCAAGTTTCATTCGGTCATTCAAATACTGCAGGCCCAAGGGGGACGTGTGTGCGGGGGGGAAGCCCTCCAACTTATTTTCTCATGTGTCAACTTTTCCAAACAAAATAAAAGGAGCTGGGGGGGGGAAGGGGGTGAAGCAGGGAGAACCTTTTTCCCGGCCCCCACCTCCTTCCCCCGAAAACACGCGGGGTATTTTTTGGTTTTGTTTTGTTGGTTGCTTTTTTGTTTTGTTTTGTTTTGTTTTTTCTGGGAGACACCAAAATCCAAGAAATAAAAAATAAAATTAACAGGAATAAAAAAAAATATATCCGGGGATCTTTTCGCTTTTGCCGGCCCGTGGACTCACAGCGGGGAACGCCACCGTCGCCCGAGCGGTGTGTGGCAGCCCGCAGCGCTGGGCAGGGGGGCGGCGCGGAGCAGCCCCGCGCAGGCTGCGCGCCCGGCCGCGGAGGGGCCGCTCAGCCCCTGCCGAACGCCCGAGAGTCGCCGGCCCGAGGTTGGGAGCTTCTCGCTTCTCCGAGGCCCGAGCGGGGCTCTCGGCTCTCAGCGTGACAAAGGACATCGCAAAGAACGATTTGGATGATTATTTTTTTTTAACCAGGTCACAAACATTTATTAATTTACACCAACGGTGGACAAAATTCTGTTGCCTTTTCCACATCAAATTATTCACAGATTCTCTCAATAAAATAGATATGACGGATGCACAACCAGTGAAGAGTTAACTGGACTCCGCTCATTAGCTCCCGAATAATCTATATACAAATAATTACCAATACACCAAAAAACCCACGCACGGAGAGGGTGGGAAAACGGGGATTTAAAAAAAAAAATAGTATGGGAATTCTCCAAACTTCCTGACGGATCCGATTTTCTTTTAAACGTGCATTTGAATGCTTAATTGGGGAAAAGAAAAAAAGAAAAAAAAAAAAAAAAAGAAAAAAAATAAACCGCAGTCCTGAGTTTCACCGACTTTTCTTCTTCTTAAAAACAAAGAAACCTTAAACAGTGCCTTTTAAAACCAAACCCGAAGCTTCAAAGAAACTAAAAATAAGATCGGACCATTAAAACATTTTCTTTGAGAGCAGGGGAGACATAGACACACATGGCAAAACCACCCGGCAGAGAGACTTGCAGGAACGAAAACGGGCTCGCTGCGACCGGGGGCGTCCGCAACTCCCCTGGCCGCTTTCCCAGGCGGTCTGGGGGACCCCCGCGGAAAACCCGCACCTCTCAAAGGTAACATTTCTGACCCTAAGACCGTTTCGTTCTTCACATGCCCCCCCTCCGCCCCTCACAAGACGTTGCCTGTTCAACCAGCCCAGGTCCCAGCTTATGTTACGGCCACTTTATAAATACGCTTTGGCGCTTGTAGGACCAAATCGTGTTATTCTTTCCCTCCTCCCGCCCTCCCGATTTATTGATTTTTTTTTTTTTTTCCGAGCAAAGAGAGACAAACAGATCTGGATGCCACTGAGCCTGGAAATAAAGTAAAAATTAAAAAAAAAAAAAAAAAAAAAAAAAGAAAATATTTCCTACCTTAAAACACAACAGGAGGAGATGGGGGGGACACGGGGAGAGGGAAGGGGAGCAGTTTCGGAGGAGCGGGGGAGAGCTGGAAAGGGGCCGTTTGCTTCGCGACTCTCCCCCCCATCCCCCTCCCCTTCCCCAGTCCCCAGCACACTTTAAAAATGACAGCTGCTGAGGGTTGTGATTTTACTGGAAAAGTTCTGGGCCGGCTGGAGGAGCGGCTCGTGTGCCAGGCTGACCTGGGGCTGTGCCGGGGCCAAGGCGGGGCTGAGCACGGCCAGGACCTGCGCCGGGGGGCCCGCCTGGCCGGCGGGGTAGGGCGCGGCGGGCGCGACGCTGGGGTTGGTGCTGGGCGGCGGGGGCACGGCCCCCCCGATGATGTTGTCTATGGAAAAAGAGGGCCGGGAGGGGTGGTTGGTGCCGCCGCTGCCGCCGCCGCCGCCGCCGGCGGGCGAGGGGTCCGGCTTGAGGGTCTGGAGGAGGGCGGCGGGCAGGGCGGTGGGGCTCAGCTGGGGGTGGTAGAAGGACTTCCTGCAGTTCAGCTCGCCGCCCAGGAAGGAGGGCAGCCCCGAGGCGGCGGAGAAGACGGAGGCGGCGGCGGGAGGCGGCGGAGCCGGTAACGGGCAGTGCGGCGCCGGGAAGGGGAAGGCGCCCGCGGCGCCGCCGCCTCCGCCACCGGGATGGTGGTGGTGGTGGTGGGGGTAACCCTGGAGCTGCAGGCCGTAGTTGTAGCCGTAGGGTCCGTAGGCGAAGCCGGGCAAGAAAGCGGCGGGGTCGGCGGCCCCGGCCCGCAGCAGTAGCTCGGGGTGCGGCGGGTGCAGCTGCTGCTGCCGCTTGAAGCGCTTCCTCCGGCGCAGGAAGCTCCCGTTGTCGAACATGTCGGCTGACTCGGGGTCCAGCGTCCAGTAGTTGCCTTTGCCCGGGTTGCCGGGCTCCCGGGGGATCTTGACGAAGCAGTCGTTGAGGGAGAGGTTGTGGCGGATGCTGTTCTGCCAGGCGGGGAACTTCTCCCGGTAGTACGGGAAGCGCCCGCTGATGAACTCGCAGATCTCGCTCAGCGTCAGCCGCTTCTTGGGGCTCTGCAGGATGGCCATGGTGATGAGGGCGATGTAGGAGTAGGGCGGCTTCACCAGCGGGTTCTTCCCCCCCGCGCCGCCGCCGCCGCCCGCGGGCGCCTTCTCCCCGGGCGCGGCGCCGCGGGCGCAGGCGGGCTCCGAGCCGCCGGCGGGGGACAGCCGCTCCGGGGACCCCCCCATGCGCGCCTTGGCGGCCCCGCTCCGCGGCAGCGCCAGCCCCAGCGGATCGCCGCCGTCCTCCTCGTCCTCCTCCTCCTCGTCCTCCTCCTCCTCCTCCTCGCTGTACTTGCCCCCATCCTGGGGCGGGCCCACCACGTCGATATCCGCGTCCTCCACCTCGGAGAGCGGCTCTTCCTCCGGGGAGCGCTCGGACATGATCCCGCAGCCGCCGCCGCCGCTGCTGCCCAAAGTCATTGTTGTGCGGCCGGGGCGGCCGGGGCCGGGCTCCCCCCCCCACCTAGCGGCGGCTCCCGGGATGGGCCCGGGGCCGTGCCGGAGGGCTGCGGCCGCCGCTGGGACTCCGCGCCCCGGCGCCGCCGCTCCGCTCCGCGCCCCGCTCGCCGCGCCGCTGCTGGCGGGGCCGCGGTGGTGGCTGCGGGGTGGTGGCTGCGGAGGGAGGGGCGGCGGAGGGGGCGCGGGGCGGGGGCGGGGGGACGGGGCGCCCGTGGGCTGGGCAGGGAGCTCGGGAGTAGCGATAATAAATAGTGGTGATAATTATAATAAAAGGAGAGAAACAGGGAAAAAAAAAAAAAAAAGAGAGGAAAAAAAAAATAAAGGTTAAAAAAAAAAAAGGAAAAGTGGGGTTTGCGACGGCTCCTTTTCTGGTTGGGGGGAGGGAGGGGGAGGGGGAAGGGAGGGGCAGGGGAAGAGGGAGGGGGGAGGGCAGAAGTGGGGAAGGCGGCTCCCCCCTCCCCACCCCTCCCGAGCTGGGACCCGGTGGAAACGCTCCCACACTGCGTCTGCTGCCAGCGCTCCCCAGGCCTTTATACGGCCGCCCCGGCATCACGTGGCGCCCGCCGCAGCCCCCACGGGGCACGGCGAGGGACTGCCCGGCCCGGCCCGGTCCCCGGGGAGCGTGTCCCCCGCCCGGGATGCTTTCGAGGAAAGGCGCTGCCCGCTCCCCTGGCTCTCGGATGCCCTCGGCTTCGTCTGGAGCCGGCTGCTGCAGGAGGGGGGCGATCGACGCTGGATAAAGCCCCTCCCTGCCCCAAGTGCCCCGCGGTGCTGGAGGCTCTCAGACCCCATTCCTGCGCGATGCCACGGTCGCCTTCCTCGGTGCGGGTTTCCGCGGAGGGTCCCTTCTCCCCCCGAGGGCTGCCCATCCCCGAAGCTGGGGGATGAGCTGCAGACCTCCCGCAGTCTCGCTCCGCCAGGACCGAACCTCCGGCCCCCTTGAGGGGTCGTGTGAATTTGGGGATCCCAGCTCCCCTTCTCCACGCGCTTACGTCACCGACACGTCACCGAGGCCGGAGCACCCTGCCTGGAAATCCGCCTCCTCCGAGGGCTCCCACGGAAGGGATGCTGCGCCCGGCAGGTGCGGCCCGGAGGGCGAAGAGCAACTCTCTGCCGAGCCTCTCCTCCCGCGAGAAATAGCCAAAGCAAAGGCTGTGCTTGTCCGCGGGGTGCTGGGACCGCACCCGAGTCCTGCATCTCCGCCCGACGCGGCTGGCCCGGCCGGGTACCACTTTCCAAGGCGGCCCACCCACAGCCCGCCCAGGCCCCAGGAACCCTTCGGGAAGGGGAATATCCTGCGGCCTCGGGACCTTCTGTCTGCCGCTCTCCTGCCTCCGCTGAGGCTGGCAGGAGGAGGTGGTGGGCAGCAGACACCCACCTTGTCGCGGGCTGCAGGCGAAGCGGGCGAATTTTCTTCTAAACAGAGGCACACAAGGTCCCCGGGAGCCACCGCAGTGTCCCCGCGGGTGGCAGAGCCCCGCTGCCCCGCTTGCAGCTGCCCTGGCGCAGTCCGGGGAACGCGTCCTCGGCGGAAGCTGCCCAGCCCATGTCCCGTAGGTGGCTGTGACAGCAGGTAGTCTCTGTCTCTACCGCGGACACTTCGAACCACGCTCGCACTGTTAGGTTTTGGGTTGGTTTGGTTTTTCCCCTTGGAGGCTCTGCAAACACGTATCTCCTTTCCCGTGGGAGGATGCTTGGGGAGGGAGGAAGGGATGGGTTCCTCCAAGGGGGTACCACGAGGAGATGTCCCCCCGCCAGGGCCACGTTCAGCAGTGTGAGAATCCGCGGTGATGAATTGCCAGTCTCTGCCGTTAACAGGTGCGAGCATTTGGTGATAAAATCTCCAGCACTAATACCGGGGAGCCGGGCCAAACAGCTGCGCGGCCCCGCTTCCAAATGCCGGTCACAATTACTCAAGCCCTAACGACTCGGTGCACAGGCTCGGCGAATTCGGGGGGACCTCGAGGAGAGGGCAGAAGCGGACGGCCCCGTCCGCACATCTCCAGTGGAAGAAGCGATTACCGAGCCGGAGCCTCTGCGCGGAGTCGGTCGCATCCTCCTCCCTCGCCCCTAGCAAGGACATCGGGGAGAATTTCTCGATCGGAGGGGAAAAATAGAGAGGAAAACTGTGCTGAGAGTTTCTCAGGAAGGTGGGAAGTCTGTCCCGCGGGCGCGTGACAGCTCTGGGGGAGCTTTCCTGAGCTTTCACTTTTATACGTCTTCGATGCTCCTAACCTGTGTTCATAACACATACGCATATATCTCCCTCTCATATGTTTGCGTGTATATATATACTCAACTGCACCTATATTTATATTCTTTCCTTTCCTGATATATATTTTTTCATGTATACATGTATATATAACTGTCTAACACGGAGAAATGCCTCGGAGATGCCACATCTTTCCTACCGACATTGTTTAAACTCTCCGTTCATCAGCCCGGTGGAAAGGCGGTGGGAAGAACAAATGGAAGAGAACGGAGAGGGAAAAGACCCGAGCCGCTTTCCATTTTTATTAAGTAAAATAATAGTTATGCCTCCCCTACATAAACGAAAGTGTCATAAAAAATTCCGAAGCAGCTGCCAGAGATTTCGACCACACACACAACGGGGCGATTGAATTTCCACTTGGTGCATTTCATGGCAGCGAGGAACCGCCGGGAGCTGCGCCTTGTGCCTCTGCAGGGCGGCGAAGGGGAGGGCGGGGGGGAAGCAGCAAAATGACGCGCTCCGGGCGGACGGGGGCAGAGGACATCGCCCGGGGGATGCTCCGGGGGAGAAGATGCTCGGCCGGCCCCCCGCGGCGCCCGGTCGCAGGGAGGCTGCCTCCCGGTCGCTCCGTCTGGAGGCTGGTCCCGCACGGCTCGAAGTGAAACAGATGTGGCTGGCTGCTGCCTGCCCACCCCTGCCCCGGCTGCCGGCTCTCCCCATGTCTGGAGAGGTGGGCAGACCTCGCGGGGAGCCCCCGGGAACGGGGAACCCGGGTGGAGCCGCTTGCTGCTGTAGTCGGGGTCATGGGGACCCCGATGAGGCCGAAAATGTACGGGGGAGGCGAGAAGGGCTGATCCGAGGCGCCGTTGATGGGATACGGCCGGTGCCTTGTCCTGCTCTCGCCTGGACCTGGCTCTCCCCCTCCGCATCACGCACCCAGAGCGCTGCAGCTCGAGAAACAGCGTGTCCCGATCACCCACCACCGACACGATTTCTGCCTGTTTCGAGGCACAATATTGTCCCCGTTTGAGTCGGGAATGACCCACAATGAAACGACAGTGAATGAATCCCGCTCCCTTCGTCTCCGAACGGCTTCTGTTCGCTGAGTCGGTCTCAGCCTCAGCTTTGCCACACAAGATCGGCTGCAGAAACAAATCAAAACGAGAAAAAGTACCTAAACTACACCCGTCCCGAGATGATTTAGCAATGGGAAACCCTGGATTGAAACAAACCAGATGGTCGGATCCCAGACACGGTGCGCACACACACACACGCGCTCACAGGCACACTCCCGGCCGTGCATCCACACGCAGAGCGACGGGCGCGTTTTAATGTACGCTGGGGTAAGAAATGATGTGGTCTCCCGATAGAAAAACCCTATTGATCTGCCCGAAAAGATTGCCTTCTCATCGCCCCGCCGAGCCTTGGCGTGCTGGGCTGGGAGGGAAGCATTTTTCCTTGGGCAGATTTTTAATTTTTCTGCTCTCCTCTCTGCACTATTTCCTTACAGACAGCCTCGCTTCCCGCTTGGACCCAACTCTGTTTTACATTTCACGTTAAACTGCGGAATCAAACATGCGTAGGGATGAGTGCTGGTGGAGTGGAGGGAGTCTCCAAAAAGTCTCAAAAGTAGGGAAAAAAAATAATAAAGGCCATCAGCCGATCATTATGATTTTTTTTTTCTCCTTTAAATTGATTTTCACTCTCTTTCCCGCCTGTCTTAATGAGGCGTTTGATCCAGGCGTGTGGGGTCTGTGTTTGATGCCCTGCTGACGGCTTCAGCAGGTGGATCCCCACGGCCGAGGTTTTGCCCCCGGGTCTCCCGGTGCCTCCACCCTCGTCGGAGCTCCTGAAAGCTGCAGAACTGGCCACAACGACCAGGCACCTTTTAATTTTTTTTTTCTTTTTTTTTTTTTTCCCCTCACAGGGAAAAACTCCTTCCCAGACCATTATTTGGTGGGGGGGGGGGGTAGTCGGAGGGCAGAACACGAACCCCAGAGCACTGCAGGGTGCGATCTCTGCTCCTGCCCTAGCACTGGTCATACCCACGCCTAAGGGATGCCCGGAGCATCTCCCGGCGCGGGGGTTTAGCGGGGGGGGGGGGGGGGGGGGGGGGCAACCCCCGGGAAGTGAATCACCTTGGGAAATGTGGAAAGTTCAGCTCCAGCCCAGCCGACGTTGCTCCCAGACCCTTCCCGATGATCTGCTGGGTCTGTGACCCATAATCGTTCTTGTTGCTTCTGCTGAGCAGCATCTAAACTCGTTTATTGTGATGAGAACCGCATCTACCAATCCCCCAAGGCTCAGTGATGGATTTTTCTTTATTACCTCGTTATCAAGCTTGGCTGACCTCTAACTTCTCTGAAAACATGAACAAGACAGACCTGCTGCTGCCTGGGCTGCCCCAGGGGGCTCTTTTTCCACTTATGCGATTTCCTTTGATATTATTTCTCTTCTTTCCATATCCAAGGCTCAGACCTTCAGTGCTCCCTGCAGTTCAACCCTTTTTCCAGCCCTGCACTGCCAGTTCCCAGCTTGCAAAGATCAGTTTGCAGCCTGCACACCATGAGCTCCCAGCACAGGGAGGTCAGTGGGAATGGTGGTGACAGATAGTGAGAGATACATGAAATTCCCAGACTGGAAACCACCGGAGCCAAGTGCCAATATCCATCCCTGCAGCGTTCAGATGTTGGACAGCTCGGGTTTGTTGACTTGACTTTTCAAATGCAGGTGTCTCAAAATACACACCAAAAAAGGCCTGGATTCCAACGAAGTCTTTTCCCAGGAACCCCATGTGCAGGGCTGAGTCTCCATGAAACTTCAGAGCACAATTATCCCTGTCTTTTCTGCTCCTCAGAGGAGTGGGAAACATCTTAAAAACACGTTTATTTAAGTGCTATGATCTGACTTTAGGACCTTAGTTTTGGGCTTGTGGTTCCAAAACTTTGCCTCCTGCTCTCTCTTCATGACTGATCCCATCCCATGTGGGTTTGAAGCCCACTAGGCAAGCTCATACACAGCTTAACACTCAACTGATTAACTCTGACTTGCTCTAAGCCCTTTTTTCATACCATTCTTCAGCAATCTGACATGAAAAGAGATACATGCACTTCCATGACTCAGAGGAAAGCAGCATTTTCAAGCCATAAACCACCAGGTGTACTTTTGAGACTCACCAAAGCCAGCTCTCCTGGTTGCCATAAAAAACACATTAGCCAAAGGTTGATGCATGTGGAAGGCAATTATGCTCTGGCACATGGCAATGTGTATAGAACAGCCTGGTAACAGTGCCTACCACACAAGGGAAAATATCCCTGTGAAAACAAGCCTGCTAAATCACTTCATTCTTTCCAAAATCCCCTGAAAATAGAAGGAAGGATTTTTAGGGGTTTTTTGGGAGGTGAGAGATATATGTGGGAGGGAATCAGATTTTCCAAATGTGGGTGCACCAGTGCAAGAACCCAAATAAATGGCCAGATCCACAAGGATTTAGAAACTCACAATGAGGTTTTTGAGTCCAGGTTTTCTGTGTTAGCATCTGATCATGCCAAACTTGTCCAGGAAATCCCTGATGCTGAGTTTTCTGCATTCAGCAGTTCAGCTCATGCCCACCTCACCCACTGAAATCACAAAAGTCCACTTGTGCCAGAAGTGCCAGTTGAGGACCTTCAACTTGGGTGCCAGAAGCAATACAGGGAGGGCCTTCAAAGGAGGAAATTACAGAGAAGGTGGAAAATTACTGGAATAAAGCTTGATCAGTATAAAAATTGTTTTTAAATTGCTTTTTTTTTTTCATGTAGAAAAAGGCTGGGGATAGGAGTCGTTATGGAAATATCCAGCCATCTCCATCCAGGGATCAAATCTGGGTCCATCTGCTGTATTCTTCTGAAAAACCAGCCCCGCGTGTACATGCTGATATCTATGGAGCTGCCTCTCAAAGAGCTTCATACACATATTTTGCCTCTTGGCCTTACATAATATTGCACAGAAATATAGCACAGGGCTCCTTTTCCCTGTTCCCATCTTGGGAAGAAGTTGAAAAAACAGAGAGAAAAATGTGCAACCTAAAGTATGGGGAGGGAGGTGAGGCATCTCACATGCGTAGAGAAGCAGGGGCAGAATCAAACCCCTTGACCCTCTCCCCTTACGTAGTGAAGGACTGTCAGGTGGAAAAATTCTTAAACTAGGCACCACTTGTGGCTGAATCTGCACAGGAGGATGAATCTCAGCTCCAGACTGGTGTGACCTTCTACTCCTTTCTTAAAACCACCAGAAGAAATTGCTACCCTGAGCTGCACAGGGGCAAGAGAGGGGAAACCTGTCAACACAGATTAAAACTAATCCAGCCACTCTGGGGGTGTTGAGGCTTCACATACACACACATCCCCACTTCTTGCACTTACTGCAGGTAACCTCTGCTTATTCTTGCTGGGAAGAGGAAACTGGATCACTCACATGGAAGAAACGACACTGAGGGCTGATAAAGGGAAGGCTGATGCTTCACATATGGCTCTATGTTACTTGGAAAGACCAGATTTCTTCAAGATGGATACTCAGCATCACCCAGCTAACTGGATCTCAGCAGTGCTCACTATGAAATTCCTTTTCCTTATTACCATTTCCCAGGCTTTTGTACAGTCTAGATATTGAGCATTTAAATTGTGATATAAGAGGACATAAATTATCTGTTCCCTGAAAATATATGGCTGGGGTCCTGCGGGGGATGCAGGCTGGTGGGCTTGCCTCCCAGTGCAGAGATAAGCGTGCCATCTAGAGGAAATCCCTTTTATTGCCAGCGCTGGCAGCTGAAAATTATCCAATAAAGCATAATTAACCTCTGGCTTCAGAGAAAATCCTCCACCCGTGCCCCGCTGCTCTGAGCTGCTGCACAGGCACGCTGTGGCAGGCTGGCAATGCACTGAGGCATCGGGGTGGTTTGGGAAGGTCCCGAGCGCTTGAGGGACATCCCAGCCCACACTGGCACCAGCTGGCCTGACCCTTCCCCAGAGGTGATGTCAGCTCCCCACCCCGTACGGGCGGAAAGGAGGAAAAGGCAATGTGGGTGTTTCCATAGCACGTGTCCCTGCCTGGGAAAGGCAGGGAGGCTGCACACATGGCCCCATAGGAAGGCTGTATGGATCACATAATGCCCTCCAGTGGCTGCCAGCAGCAGTCCTGGACCCATGGGCGCCGATGCCCAAGCCACAGCTGAGGTCCCAGGTGCACTAACGGAGGCAGTGGTGGGGCCACCTCCTCCACCAGCAGCTCCCACCCTGTGGAGCACATCCCTGTAGGGGGGCTGATAGGGGTGTGCCGAGTACAGCCAAGAGTGGGGAGGGGGGCCTGACCTCCTATGGGGCAGATCCACATGTCCACTCATTTTTCCTAAGGCAAAACCTCCTCCACAGCTAACTCCCCAAGCTGAACTGCTCTCACACGCCGCTGCTGGCATGGGCACCCCCATCCAAACCTTCAGGCACAGTTGTAGGTCTGGGACATGGGACATCCATGGGATGGCAGGTACCACAGCCCCTGTGGTCAGCCAGCCCACTGAAGCTCACAGCACCCCTATCTCACACCTTCCACTTTTTCTACCACCACCACCACCACTTTAGCACATCTGCAGTCACCAGCACAAGGCTGCTGTCCCACTAACAAAACCAAATCCTTCCAGCCCCAAAGACAATTGAAAAACAGTGACCTAAGTTCAAGCAGAGGGACAAGTGCTACTGCCCAGCAGGTAGCTGTCGTGTAAAAATGGGAAGATTTGCAAAAAGCAAAACCTTCAGAGATGGAGAAAGAGCAGGGAAGATGTCACACGAGAGAAACCCTATTGTGCAGAAAAAGCAGGTGCATGCCTAAGCAGGGATTATTTGGAGAGGAGCTGCTATTGCACTCATCTGCTCATATTTTCTGGGAATTTTCACCACTTTTTTTGAAAAACTATTCTCATTTTCCACACCACCTCAGAAGCTCTCCAAGGCATTGCTTTTTGGTGCTCTCAAGCAAGGCTGAACTCCAGCTACACCCACAGCACTTTTTAGGTTTTAATGGTGATCTTTTTTCCATTT
This sequence comes from Aphelocoma coerulescens, assembly GCF_041296385.1. NCBI lineage: Eukaryota > Metazoa > Chordata > Aves > Passeriformes > Corvidae > Aphelocoma > Aphelocoma coerulescens. Next base: position 24,862,559 of record NC_091022.1, on the reverse strand, counting down.
TGCAATCTCCTCACCTTCTCACCCACACCTGTGGACTCTGAGGCTCCACTCCTGACTTGGAGATGCTGCTCTCACCACTGCACAGTTGTTGTTCTCCCCCCCAGCTCCAAGGCAGGGAGGGAAGGTGTGGATGTTGCCGTGGCTCACAGCAGGTTCTTGTCACTCACATGGAGCAAAGGCCTTCATGGCACTGCCTGGGGAGCTTGTGCACTTTATACATCACTTATTTCCTGTCATTACTGAGAAGAGCCTAGTTGCAATAAAAATCTGGGCTCCAATCCTACAAACACTTATGCCTGAGCTTAACTCTAAGCACGTGAGCCGTCAAAGGGGACTATTCATGTGCTTAAAATTTAAGCATGTTCTTAAGCGCCTGTAGGCCTGGAGTCTGTCAGTGGAGGGATTTGTGCCTTAAGCCCATATTCTGGGTCATTATCCTTTTCATGTCTTCTCTGCCATCTCAGAAGATGCTTCAACGGGGAATTTTCAAGTTCTTCAATAAACTTTGTCTTCCAGAGCAGGCTGGATTCTTGCCTATTCTATGGGGCAATTCTCCTCTGTTGCCTCCCCTCCCCCTGTGAGCGATAATCCTGTGCTATTTCATGCTTGGCCAGACAATTAAGCCCTCTTGCTGCTTGGCTCTGTCTTTGTTATGTATAATTGTTCCAAATAATTAGCCACTATTGCACGCTATTCTGAAACTACTTTGTATTGCAATTATACTTAGAGGGTGAGCATCAGCTCGGGGAGAATCCAAGCAGCAGACAGCCTGGAAAGAAAGGGCTTCAAGCCGGGGGAGGATGGATACGTGCTTAAACCAACACTGTGGAAAACCTAACAATAAGTAACCAGGGAGAGGAAAATGCTGCTTGGAGAGGGTCTGCGGCTGGTGGGGTCCGGGCAGGAGAGCTGAGGATGGGTCACAGGGCCTGGCCAGGGTGTCACCTGGCTGCCACCTCGTGGGTGCTGCCTACAGTGCAGGAGGCAAAACCATACCCCACTTCCATCACTTCCATGGTGACCCAAAGCGAGCGTCTTGACCAAGTGGCCACTTTTGCCATCTCCAGGGAACACAAAGTTCTGCTGGGATGCATTTGGGGTCTGGCAAGAAAATGTTCCCTAACTGTGTCTTTGGGATAGCAAAACTTGTGATTTCTTGAGGGTGAAGGCTCCAAAAGATGAGATTGGTTTGGCAGCCTCCTGTTTTCCCATGGGTAAACGCATCTCTGTTACAGAGGAGTGCTGGATGGGATGTTCTCGGGAGGGAGTTACAGCTCCATATAAGCATCTTTCTGAAACTGAAAATACTGAGGCACAGCAGAGTCCCCTCAGCTTTACTCAGTCTCCTGTCTTTCAAGCAGAGAACATCTGAAAAGGGTAGAACCAAGACCTGGGTTGGTCTGACCTGCACAGGAGGGGTAATTCCTCTGCTGGAACCCATGGCCAGCTCTGAGCGAAGAGCCAGGGTGGCCGGTGAGCTTGGACAATTTTGTGCTTTTTGAGGTCCATTTGCTCCAGCCAGATTAGGTCACTTGAAACCCCCTGAAAATGGGTCTACAGATTTGACTTGGTTTCCAACACCTGATTAGCAGGGAAGTTTTAAAACCAAGCTGAGATGACTCTGGTGCAGATAGAAAGCACCCAAAACATCTGAGACCATTGGGCCCATTCTCTGCAGGGGTCATACCCCGCTGCCTTTGGCTCAGCAGCGCTGATGCAAATGGAAAATGGAAAATGAACTTTTCCCAGGCACACGTGTAAGTGGCTCAGGTGCACACCTTTTCTCCATGCAGCACCCTGAGCTGCCACAAGCCAGAGCTGCCTGCTGGTGTTGGGATGGCACAGTTCATTCGTTACATTCATAAACCCAATGGCTGCAGAGTAACCCCCTCAGCAAGCACGGTACAAAGGCTGTGAAACGACTGCAGCCCGGATCTCTCCCAAGAGCTCGTAGGTGTTGTGCTGCCAACACTCAGGCTCTGCTGCTTTGCCTGGCACTTTGGGCGCTGGTAAGAGCCAGACCAGCCCCCAGCTCTGTAGCACATTTCAAACACAAAGTCAGGCTGCCAATGAGACTGGCTGCTGCAGAGGAGTGATCTGTCATCACCGGCCCCTCCCCTTCCATCAAGGGCGCAGATTCTCACTGTGCTTCCACTCGTTTCCCTACTTTCACTCTAGGGAGAAGAGCTGCAGGGGACAGCCAACACAGCCCAGCCCTGTATCCTGTGCCCAGCAATGGCTTAGGAAAAGGGTAAAAGAAGGTAAAGCCAGAGAAAGCCTTCTCCTCTGGAACCTCGCCAGAGTGAGTAACTGGTGTTTTAAGCCCGGAGGTTGTATCCAGCCCGCTGTGTTTCATAAAGACCCTCCCTGAACAAACTTCACTGTGTCTCATCCTGACCGTACCCCAAAACTCCGCGATGTCCTGATCCCCCGCAGCTGCCAACAGGACCCCAAAGACCGGGATGCTGCCGGTACATGCTGAGCACCCCCCCGGGAGCCGGGAGCGGCTTCCCAGGGCTTTCCACTGGAGGTCAGTGTTGGCCTGAGCACGCCGCCTGTCACTCTGGGCCACCTCGCCCCTGCCGCCCCCTCGCCGCGGCGTTACACCCCTGGAGTAAAGCGTCGGAAGGCATCGCAGCGTTGCTCTGGCCCTGTACAAACACAGCAGCTGCACCACCATACCCGTCCTTATAGGAACTTTCGAACATAAAGGATTTAAACATAACATAGCAGAAGTGGTGATGGATCTCCCATAACCCGAGATGTAGCTCAGAGCTTGGGCAGTGCTGACTGCCAGGTGCTAATTTGTTAAAAACTCATTATTACCTGGCAAAGCCGATCTCAGCCAGCCCCACGGCACCCACTGCCCATCTCCCCATCACTGTCTGACTTTACTGACTCCATCTTGGCCTCCAAGAAACACCACTGAATGTGTATTTGCAAAGGGCAAAGCACTGCATAGAATAACCATGAGTTATGGTGTAACATTGCCAGCATTGAGACTGTCAGTGAACAGCTGGCAGCATCCAGACAAAACCTAACACTACCAGAGGAACTGGTAAGTTCTTCAGGAAATGTGTTTCAATTAAAATTTCAGCTAGCGCCGTGTTTGTTTGTAACAGGATGGAAAACACTATTTATAGCCCGGGAATATAACCTGGAAAAGTTATTTCTTACTGCTTGTTTGAACCTGTTGGAAGCAGCAGGAAGGTGGTACAAGCACCAAAGGTGCAGAATGCTGTTGTACGCAGGCAGACACTGCAACTCAGTCGGTCCTCTGCGGGTAGCCAGTGTTTCCCAGTGGAAAACAAACACCTTTTCAAAGTGGCAGCTCGTTTTGGCTGTGTGTTTCTGAACGTGCAGCCTGAGTTACTTGAAATCAGCCTTTTGTGCAAAGAGTTGCTCCCTGAGGAGTCAGAGAAGATAGCCCAGACCACCACTAAATCTCTTTGGTGCTCGGAATCAATTCCACCTCCCCCGGCGGCACCTCACGGGCTCGGGACAGGGCTCTCTCCCCACCACGGGAAGTCCGGAGTACCTCTCGCCATCACCCTGAGGTATGACATTCCTTCCACAATCTCAGCACAGAAAGTTTTGCCTCTGTCTTTTGTATGAGCTCGAGATTGTTACAACTGTCATTACATAATATCCCTAAACTCCCTAAATAAAGAGGGGAGGATTTCAAAGGAGACTTGGTTTCACAGCTGCAATCCGAGTGATAATTACTCCCGTTTCGTTCAAATCCCTCTTATTCACCAAAGAGGGACATCGAAAAGACACCAGAACAGATGAAGGGCTCAGGTATAAACTTTACAAAGCTTAAAACTACTCTGTCCCAGCAAGGCTCATGCTTTACATGACACCTTAATCCTACTCATTTGCTAGATTCACCCCAACTGTAAACAAAGCTTTGAAATGGAAGCTTAAAAGCCTCGTTGGGATACATTAACTTAACCAAGAAGACACTCTTAAGGCATTACTTTAATGACAATCACAATACAAGTTGCCAGAGTTTCTTGCATGTGAGGATTAATATCTACAGGAAAAAGAAGAAAAGGGGTTTGTTCCCCCTGTTTTCCAGCTGTTTGGCAGTGTAAGGCCCGCGGTGAGGGTGGTTTATTGATGCTTGCAGGGGGCTCTGGGCTCCAGACAGGGGATATATAGGGTCCTGGGAAGTCCTGGGAAGATGTGCAACCCAGTGCTGCACATTAGGGACTGTCCCAACACACCAGGATAGGGTTATCTGCTCTCCCCAAGCGAGGTTTTCAGGGATTCAGTCCGCTGTGGTGACTCCTGCTTCACACCAGAGCGACCTTAGCTGAAGAGATCTCCTCTTGCACAGGCACAGGGGTGGGATGGGTCTCTTGCAGACACATTCCTACATCTGGAGCTGGATGCCACTCTCCAGAGAGCCCCATAGCAGGAGGGTGCAGGCGGCCGGCGAACAGCAGCAAGTCACAGCCCAGACCCCCTTCAGCCCAGCCCCCATGGCTCCACCAGCACCTGAGTTAACACACAGAGACACCAGGAACTTGGCAAACCCTTTCCAACACCAGCTCCCTGCTGCTGCAGGTCTCCAAGGTGACTGGGGACAAGCCAGCTCAGCTTGATCTGAGTTGTCATGGTTTGGCCAACCCTTCCCGGTGCATCCCACCCAGGCAGAACCACAGCATCTCCTGCCCACTCCCTCCACCCAACATTGTTTTTATTTCAAGTCAGTACCTGGCTCTTCCCACCTCAGCAGCCCTCCTGCTCAGGGTGCAAACCCAGAGGGGTCACAGCCCCATCAGCTGGCAGACCCAGTGCTTCCGGCACATGTCTGGCTCTGACACCCTGGGTACTTAGGCAAGATTTCAAAAGTTCTTTTGTTAGCAAAACATTGCAGGATCGGGCCCTGGGAATGAATGTGAGCTATGACAAATGTCCTTTCTGCTGACTGTTCTTGCAAGTGATTATTTCAGCACCCCCCCAAGCAATCTCTGCAGGCCGTATGTCACAGGCAGGCGTGGCACGTTGCAAATTTCCATTAGACAGAAAATGTCTGCCTATAGATATTGGAGAGAGCCAAAGTATTTCGAGGGATAATTTCTTTCACGATGCCTGTTCTGAGCAGGGTTATTGCCAGGGGAAAAGCACAGAAGCTGCTGCTGAGGCCAGTGTGATAGCTGAAAGGGTGAAGCTGGGAGGACCAGAGAGGAGACTTGGCACCCAGTAACTCAGCTGAAGGCAGCAGACCACAGCTAGGCCAGTCTTTAGAGACAGATGGAGGACAAATTTTAAGGAAGCCAAGAAGAAAAAAGCATTTTCTTCCCTCCACTCTCATATTAACCCCACTCTCCATTTCTGTGAAGCACATAGAATGAAAGAATGTAAAGCCACAAGGTCCCAATATGTGGACAAAAGCTGACTCTGTGGGTACCTGCCTGTATATCAACTTTTGGTCGTGTCCAGCAGCTGAGGACTGAGATGCTGTTTTACACCAAAGCTCAGATGACTTCTAACTCCTTAGAGAGAAAAATTAAACAGGGACTAGAGAAAACTGCTCTGCTTCAGAAGATACCCTTGAAAAACAGGAGAGAAATCCTAGCTTGGCACTTTTACCCAAAGGATGTTTAAATTTTAAAAAATCTAAATCTGGGGATAGGGAATTCTCCCTTCAAACCTTGTCAGGTGGTCTGGCTGGGAGTCCTGTAAATAAATAGCAGCAGTCCAGCCAGTGAACAGGTTAGAACTTTAATTGATTTTGTTGCTAGGAAGAAAAACTACGATCTCCTAATTTGATGTGCTAAATCAGAATTTCACCTGTGAGGGATTCTTTGGAGGGAAGACGCATTCTCTCTATGCAAATGGAAACTTAATTCCAGTAAGGGCTGCATGGGCAAGCTTTGCAGGAATTACCATTTGGTTTTAAGAAAATCATAATAAAATAGAGAGCTTTAGGAAGTGTCACTAAAAATCTAAGATGTGGTGGTGTCACAACAGCAGCCCGAATCCGTCTCCCACCAGTTACAAGACTATAATTTCCTCTTGCCAAGATCCATCTGGAGCCAGAGGAACAGCAGCATTGGTCTTGTTGGAAGAAAAAGCTTTATTTTAAAAATGTCCTTTCTAACAATAAAAGTAAATTTTAAAAATAGTAAAAAGAAGAAGTCAAGTTGGGGTTTCTTTTCCTACAGGGAGAGGAAATGATAAATCTTAAATATTCATTTAAAATCCAGTGAACTTGTTTAGTGGTTCAGGGGTTTTTTTTGATAACTTTCATTCCAGTTACACGGGAGGCACTCAGGGAAAAGAGGAGAAAGCCCGTTTGAGAGAGAGTTCCTGCATGTTACACCATGCACCCACCTCCCGAGTGTGCTCCTCCTCGCCCTGGGAGTGCCCCGGGGTGCACTGCTGCAGGTGGCATCCCCGGGGCCAGGCTGGGCACAAGGGCGAGTGTAGGAAGCCCTGCCTGGCAGATGCAGCCAGGGCTTTTCCAGGAAGGAATGGAGCAGATAAACAGATCACCTTGCTTCCACTTCAAAATAAGCTGAGAAAGAGAGGAATTGAGTCCTCCCGCACGTGTGTGTCCGCACAGAGACAGGGGCCGGGGACCCCTGACTCCACCCCCGCTGACCCCCACAGGAGGGAGAAGTCCGCTTGTCCAGAGCCGCTCGGGGGAGCCTGGGGATGTCCAGCCAAGCCCCCTCAGCCCCATCACATGTACCGCTCCAGGCCGGCGGGGAAGTTGGGCTGCCTCATGTAGGTGTTGCTGGAGCCGAACTGGCCGAGGGGGGAGGCGGAGAGCCCCAGGAGCTGCTCGCCGTGCTCGGCACAGGCCGGAGGCCGCATGGCCGGCAGGGCCAGTCTGTTGGGAGCCCCGTAGAGCTGCGGGCTGCTGGGCGAGTAGCTGCCCTGAGCCACGGGCAGGTGCGGGGGCGAGGCGGCATAGGGGTACGCCAGGGAGTTGGGGCCGGCCCGGCCCAACAAGCCAGGGCTGACGGGCTGTGCCTGGAAGCAGGGAGGCTCGGAGCTGCCGGCAGAGCAGGCAGGAGCCAGCTCGGCTCCGGGCAAGCCCAGCGATGGGTGGCCCAGCTCGGAGGGCGGTGAGGGTTGCAGGGCCTGCTGCCCGCTGATGAGGCTGTCGATGCTGAACATCCTGGGATGCTGTGCCGGCGGTGCTGCCCCGGCTGCATAGGGGTGGAAGACGGTGCTGGAGAGCTGGGGGCCGTAGCCAGGCGAGCAGAGGGCATTGGGGTAAGGCGCTGTGGGTGCCGCGGGGCGGCCGGCGGGCGGGGGCGTGAAGGCGCTGGAGTTCTGCATGTAGCCGGGGTAGGTGGTGATGTCGGTGCGCTTGAAGCGCTTCCTCCGGCGCAGGAAGCTCCCGTTGTCAAACATGTCCTCTGCAGCCGGATCCAGTGTCCAGTAGTTGCCCTTGCCGGGATGTCCAGGCTCCCGGGGGATCTTGACGAAGCAGTCGTTGAGGGTGAGGTTGTGGCGGATGCTGTTCTGCCACTTCTTTGGGTTCTCCCGGTAGAAGGGGAAGCGCTCGGTGATGAACTTGTAGATGCCCCCCAAGGTGAGCTTCCTCTCGGCGGCGTTGGCGATGGCCATGGCGATGAGGGCGATGTAGGAGTACGGGGGCTTGCCCCGCTGCACCGGCCGCTTCCTCCGGCGGCCCCCGGCGGGGGGCGGCGGCTCCTCGGGGGGCGGCGGCGGCGGGGCCGGGCTGCTCCCAGCGCCCCGCGGCTCCGGCTTCACCGGCGGTGCTTGCGGAGACCCCCGCGGCGGCCCGGGGGAGCCGGGGCTGGCCGCGGCCGCGGGGCTGGGCGCCGGCAGCGTGCACATGCCTCGCAGGCAGGGGAAGCCGGCCGCGTTCATATACGGCCCTCGCCTGCCTCCTCCTCGGAGGATGGGGGGGAGCGGCGGGAGAAAAAGCCCCCCCGAGGGGAGGGGAAGGGGAGAGGGAGGGGAAGGGGAAAGGGGCAGGCTCGGCGGCAGCTCCCTGCGATGGGGAGGTCGGTCCCGAGCCGCTTGGCAATATATAGGGCGGTCGCCCCCCCGGAGGGGCGTGCGGTGCCGGCCCGCCCGGCCCCTCTCCCCCGGCGGGAGGAGGAGGCCCCCGGGGAGGGGTCCCGACTCTCACGACTCAATCCCCTGGCCTCTCCTGGGGTTCCTTCCATAGCCATGCCCCCGAGCGGTCCCTCCCCCGGGGGTCCCGGGGCCAGCGCAGCGGCCGGCTCTCCTCCCGGCCGTTCTCCGCCGCGCTTCGCTTTGCTCGGAACTGGTGCTTCCTCCCAGGAGAAAAAACAAACAAAACGAGTCCCGACGGCCAGCCCGGGGCGAGTTTGGTGCCGCCGCCAGCCCGCAGCCGTAGAGCAGGTAACCTCTCGCCGGGACGACTTCTGCGCTTGGATTTCGTTGTCTTTTTCCCCGTGAAAAGAGCTCAGAGATGGCCCCAACTCAGCACCGGCAAGAGCCGGGGGCTCTCCCCGAAATCAAGCCCGTCGGTTTAGTTACTTTGCAGCTTGGTAAGACCTCCTAGGTAAGGAAACCCTGGGAAAAGGTTTTTTTCTTTTTCCCAGGAGAAAGGGAAATGGTCCGAAGAGCTCAGGGCTGCCCGGAGGTAGCTCCCGCAGTGTGGGCCAGGGATGGGGGACAGGGCTGGCACTTTGGAGACGGATTGAGAAAATGAAGGTCTCTTTATCACTGCAGAGAGCATGAAGCTGAAGGAAGACACCAGTCTCAGAATTCCCTACTGGGTTTCAGGAAAACCTCTTCAGTTCTCCAGAGCGAGGTGGCTGGGCAGAACTGCAGCCTCCCAGCCCCAGCACACACCAAGACTGGAGCTGATGGGGGCTACTGGCTGCTTTAGCAGCACCAAAAAATCTTGGAGCTTTCACGCTGTCCTTACCCATTGCTCCTGAAAATCACCTCTAAGCCAAATGCCTGCCCAAGGAGACCCCAGCCCGGAGCAGGGAAGGGAGCCTCTGCTTAAGGGTGGGCTGGGCAAGCCAGGAGGAACTTTTATAACCAGACCACAGCTTTAGGCATAGCTATACATCTCGGTCCTGGAGAGACAGATGGAAAAGTCTACCATGAATGCGGTGGCAGATCCTTTCATATGTCCCTCTGGAGTAAAACTTGAAGCCTTCAAGTTTGTAACTTGTTGGAAAGTATTTCCAATAGCAAAGCACAATGAAAGACTTTTTCCACTGAGGCAAGCAGATAAGCTTGACCGGGTCCTATCATCCTCCTCCCTTCTTTTTTAAACTAAAAAGCCACCCAGTTTTTTGGAAAAGAGGCTTCAGCCCTTTCCTTTAAGCATTTGTTAGTGGTTTTAAATTCACCATCCAGGTTATCTCCCACCAACGCTCATTCCTCTTCTTGTGCCTGCATGTGGTATTGTTCATGCTTTATTTTTCCTGCAGATATTTGTGACTCTTCTTCCACTCTCCAGGGCTCAGGCAATCCTGGGTCTAGTCCTGGTCTGACACAGACCAGTGCTGTTGCAGTTAACTGCCTCGGTTTCCATTCTGCCAAATGAGGATAACAGGAATATAGGTGCTGGCTGGAGGACAGAGAACAGGAGAAAAAGGGTGAAACACAGCCTTGGAGAAAGGTGCCTTTCTCCGGACACAGATCTTCAGGGAGGAAAACAAAGGAAAGGCACGGCTGGGACCATTCATTCACCTTGTAAAAGCCAAGGGAAAAAGAACAGAAAATTCATATTTCTCATGAAGCACATGTTTAAATCAAGCAAGTATCTGAATGGAGGTGGTTAATTTCAGCCAGAGGATCTGACTTTTCCACTCACTGGAGAGGGTGGCAGGACAAGTAGGGAGTCACTAAAGATCACTCCAGACCGCACAAAGCAAGTTACCCACCTGGGGGAGATGGAAACCTTCAGCTTTGCAAACATTAGCTGGTGAGATTTTCATGTCGATGCAAGGATTTTAATGTATTCTGGTCTGGCAAGAATGGGTTTGGAAGGGAAAAGGGTTATGGAGTGCAAAAGAGGAACAGCTTTTCTCAATCATAGCAAACAGCCCTTACTTATCACTCACTTTCTCCTTTTTTTTTTTGTTTTTTTTTTAAGTGGCCTTAACAATTGAAAATGAGCTGAAAAAGAAAACCCAGCAGTATGGCTGAATCTGGAGCTGCCTGCACCTGAGGTCAGATCTAGCAAGGGAAGAGACATCTCATCTGGACAATGGGCTGTGAAGACCCAACTGCTTTACGTGTTTATAGTCCCAGGCCCTCCCAGATCTCATGCCATTTTACACACAGGGGGAGAAGCCCCGGCTCCCTCTGGGGCTGTGGGCTGGCTCCAACTCCAGCTGGTGAGTAGTCACTTTAAAGCTGATGGGACCATTCAAACTGCTCTCAACTTCAGTGGGTTAAGACCCAGATGCCAAAATAGCTCTGACAGACGGATAAAACAGCAAGACAGAGGTGGGCAGGAGCACAGACAGGAAACTGTACTTTACCATGGAATAAGGAAGGCCAGAACACACACTCTGATTCCCACATATGCTTTCTCACTCAGGGTGCTCTTTGGCCCAGATCTATTATTAAAAAGTAGAAGACAGTAATAAAGGTGGCTACCAAACAAATGTGATCCGGAACTCTCTTTAAAATGAGGTGATGATAAGGGAATAAATCACATTTACTAAGCAAGTGTAAGGTTTGCCAGCATCTGTTGCCTTCTGCATCAGTTCATCCTGAGTACACAGAGTGATTTCAGCCTCCAGCTCCTGAACTGTTTTGCACTGGAGCTGCAGCCTCCTCTAGAAAGGTTGTACACACAAATCACTTTACAGCATAGGTGAACTTGCTTCACTGCCGAGGAATGGGGCTGTACACCCTCAACCAGCTTGTGGTTTAAGCCCAGAACCAAACAATCTTCTGTTAAACTACATGCAGTATGAGGGTAACCAGGCAGGAGGTTCATGATCTGTAATGCAGCCATGCTGAGAGACCAGTCTTTGTCCTGCCATGAGTAAAACAGTAGCCTGGATGTCTGCACTGGGCACAGTTGCTTTTGGATCATCCCTGTTTCCAGAGCCCTCTGATCACCTATGAAGCAGTCATCTGTTCCTTGGTCCCCCTGGGATGTGCAAAGAAAAAAGAGAGGGTGGGAGCCCTGAGAGAAAAGGCTTCTCCTATTCCTCTCCCTAGAAATTCCACAGTGAGCAGTGCAAGGCACCCTCCAGCCTCAGAGCCAGCAGTGGCCCCTGGGGGATGCTTCAATGACACAAAACCTGCTGAGGGTGCTCTTAGGATGGCCCTGAATTACCCCATCACTTACCAACAACCAAATGTTCAGGTACTTCCTTGGCTGAAAGCTGTAAGTGCACCACTGCCCTGACATAACACTTGAGCCCATTCCCACCCTCTGTGTACCCATGTCTGAATCCATCCATGCTCCAAACTCCCAGATGGAGACCCTCAAAAGAGTCTTGAGAGAGCCTCCCACCACAGCTCTCCTGTGCAGTGGGGAAGGCTTGGCCACCAGAAAGTGAATCACATTGCCCACAGAACCATGGAATGGGTCAGGCCAGAAGGGACCACAGTGGTCATCTGGTCCCACCTCCCTGCCCAAGCAGAATCATTCCAAAGCACAGGACTGCATCCAGACAGTGCTCCAATATCTGCAGTGAGGGAGACTCCATCTCTGGGCAACCTGTCCCAGTGCCCAGTCGCCCACACAGTAGAGAAGTTCTTCCTCATGTTCAGGTGGAACTCCCTGTGCATCATTTTTTGCTCATTGCCTCTTGTCCTATTGCTTGGCAGCACCAAGGAGAGCCATGTAAGAGCTCAGCACATTTGAATGAGGTGACTACAGCTTGAGGGGGTATGAGAAAACCTTTCCTCCTGGGACATTTCCCTCACGGGGTGCCACTCTCAGGGGAGGAACTTCTGATGGAGAACAGCAATGAGAGCAAGCAGCAGACCTGGAGGGTCTGTGCACAGCCAGCACACATGCAGGAGTGGGGCCACCATGCTGCTCAGGACCAGCAGCCACACAAAAACCAGCCCAGGACACCAGGCAAACAGCTGGGGTCAAAGGAGCCAAGATTAAACAGCCTTCCTGAGCTATTTAATTTCTTCAAGATACAGGAAACTGATAACCAAAGCAAATAAATTGTTCCTGAGAACTATTCAAGTCACTTACGTATTTGTAGGCAACTGTGCAGTAAGGTCCAGACAAAATCACTTCTTCACAAAAAGTATAGGCAAAGTTATGTAGAAGAACTGTGGAACAGCAGGGAAAAAATTCTAGAGAAAGGAACTTTTGAACTATTCTTCACCTTTGTGGGCAAGTTTTGGGTTTTTCCCTACTACAACCAGTCCAGATTTTCTTCCCCATATTAATTTTGATATAATAGTTTTAAAGTTTCCTTTTATTCCTGTAGAAAAAAAATGGGATGGGAGGAAAAAAATATTTTTGTCTGATCATCAAAAATAATATTCCTAACAGAAGCATATTTTTGTTTAAATTTGAAAGAAAACAAAAGAGATTCCAAGGGACTTGAGCTGTTGAAAGCCATGGGGGGGGAAGTTTGGTATGGAGTTTGGAAGACTTAGCTTCTACAAACTTTGTTGGTTTTTTCTTTGCTCAAGACAAACCTCAATATTTGGGGTGAATAAATATTTCATTTTCCCTCTTTCTGGAACAAAATACTCCTCAAATGTCTGCCCCAGATCCATACCTCGTGGCCAGAACCCAAGCCTAAGAAAAGGCCAAGCACAAGGGCCAGGCTGAGCTGGTCCCTCTCACTGGTTTCTCAGCCATCCTGCCTGGTGGCTTCAACACACTGAGAAGAGCAAATTGTGGGTCATGCATGGGGTTAGTAAATAATATTTAATTATTTGGCTTCATAAAGCAATATAAACCCATGGTCTCCTGCTTTCCAGCTACCTCCAATTCTCCTAAAAATATGTCCTTTCCCAACAAAATGCTGATGCTCACTGACCAAGTTTCCCAGGTTTTGTTTAGAGGATGCCAGGTAGGTGGTTAAAGCTCTATGCCCTGCAGAGGTCATTCTAAAGGGCTGGTTCTGACCCTTTCCCAGAAATTTTCACTATAGAAATAGGCAGCCAGGTCCACGGGAGAAGCTGGCACACTGGGCGTGCCTGAAGCGACTACAAATCCACCTGAGGATCACAAGAACGGACAGAAACTGGCAGGAAAACCTAGCCTGGACAGGGCCACTGCAACAGGGGTGTTTTGTGCATTGCCAGACTATTTCCCTCCCCCTGATCCCATACATTATTCCAAGCCTTTCCCCACACTGGGAAGTTCTGCCTCTTCCCAGTGCTTCCTAGCTGCCATGTGAAAGGCTTTCCTGCTGCCCAAACCCTGTCTCCAGCCAGCTCCCAAAGCCTGCTGGGGCTCAGGTTTGTCAATGAAATCAAGGAACTGATGCCCAGCTGCCCCAGATGCTGCACTCCAGGGTTCCCAGGCAAGGACTTCAGTGCAAAACTTTCCCTTTTCCTTGTGGATTTGCTACTCCCTTAAAACCACCAGAACAATTACCTGCAAGCCTGGGCAGATGGTTAAAATCCCACCTTGCTGCCTCACTCCCTGCTCTCTTTTTCCTCTGTTTAATGCTTCTGCCAGCAGTGATTTCATTGACTCCAACCATAACAGCCTTTTCCCTCCCTTCAGGCCAGGAGCACACCTCTGTCACGAAGATTTCCCTCCTCTCTTGTACCTTCAGCCTGATCTGCCTGCAGCCCGAGCTGCATGTTGCTTTTCTTCTCACCACTTAAAATGCTTTTGAAACAAAGACTCCCTAGAATCCCCCCAGCCCAGCCACACACCTCTGAGAAGGAACACTAACCTCAGCAGGAGGTACAGGGCACCCCATAAGCTGGTGGGACCAGGTGAATGGAGGCTCCATAGGCTGTAGGGTCTCATGAGGTGGTGGGGATGGAGTGGGACACAGAGGTGAAGCCATGAGATGGTGATCTGGGAGGAAGAAGAACCAAGGGCTAGCCACTGCCCTGCCATTTAGTCCCAAATGGAAAGAGCTCACCACATGTGTGTGTTGCTGGAGAAGCTAGCTGAGGTTGTGACAACCTCATCTGCCTTTGAGACCACTCCACAGAAGACCAAAATCTAAGATTCTGTGCAATGACTTCTAAGTGCATGTGGTGCAGGAAAAGGGTCTCCAGCCATGACAGGCTGGTGTTCAACACATCATTTCCTAGTGAGAAGGGGAGAGAGATGATTCAGACTCAAATCAGACTGGGCAAGTATGAATCACAGCATTTGCCACACATTCCTTCCAGCCAAAACCATCCCTGCCTGGTGCTACTTGGGCCTGGGAGAATCAATACAGAATCAATAAATTCCTTTAATTTGGGGGTCCACAGAGATTCAGTGAATTCATTTCCATCTGCCACTGCTGAAAAGCTGTGGGCACTGGAGTTCTCCAGATGAGACAGGAATCTCCATCTCACAGGCAGTATTTGATGCAGGAAGGCAGCAGCATCCAGGTGATGGTCGCAGGGTCCATTTGGAAGGTTAGCAACGAGGCCAACTCTATCTGCTAGTGCCACCTTGAGTATAAACAACGAGGGAGATGGATTTGGGTTTGAGACCTGGCTTGGGTCTTAGTTACCCAAGAGGATAGGTGCAAAACCAGATACTGACCTCCCTTATCAGCAGAGTAGCTCTGCCTTCACATCATCTCAGCCTCAAGAACGGCCCATGAGCAAGGATTGGAGATCTCACAGTATCAGAAACAGGAACACTTCTTTAAAAATGTCCCATGCAGTACACCCTCAGGGAAAGCTCAGAAATCATTTTGCCCATTTCTAAATGCAAGTAGAGCATGAAGGACTGACTCATCTGGAGCAAAGCAGCAAGGCAGTGACACCATCACAACCACCATCCAAATACTCTCTGATGGAACCAAAAATATTACATTTACTTTGCAGATACATCTAACTGGTGTCTCTGGAAGCTTTTTCCCCATGCATAGTGTTATATATTGCATACATTTCGTTTTTGTTTGTATGAAAAAGATTTTTGCGATTCTGTAGGATAGAGCTGGCAGCTTAACCGTCATAATTTAGCTTTTGAATAGGAATGGGTGAACAACAGCCTGTTGTTAAGTGTTCTGAATGAAAAACCTGTGGTAAATGAGCATTAGATCTCTATTTTTCCCCTACAGCCAGAACTTCAGCATTTGTCTCACCTTTTTCTCTGCCTGCTCCGTTTCATGGACTTAAGCAGAAGGGTCAGAATTGAGGATGTATGTGATGTATGACAGACCTGAGATGCTGGCATGTCAGGGGAAGGGAGGGATTTCTCTCCCAGGGATAACCTAGAGAACGTTTTGTCCTTGCAGAATAAGTGCTGAATTAAATCCTTGAGCAGAGCTTTGTGGTGAGGGCCAGGCTGGGAGGGAGGTGCCATCCCTCAGTGCTACGGGAAGAAATCCTCTTCAAAATAACATGAAATAATCAACTAGAAAACAACACTTGGAGGTCTCCACGACACAACAAGGCAGATAAAGATGCTGATACAGATTTATGCAGGCCCAGGACAAGTCAGGAGACAAAATTTAGCATCAACTGCTTCCTTTCCCTCTCTCAGTCAGTTTGCTGCACTACATACTCTTCTTTGGAAGATGATCAGAGGATTGAATATTATCTATTTTCTTTACACCAAACTTGGCATGTACAATCTTTGCACAAATTTTCTTGCCTTGTGTTTTTCTCAGCAGGTATGGCAAAACTTCGTTGACCTAAAAGATTAATAAGGGGCAGCTTGCCCCCCCACCACACAGGGAGGGAAACTGAGGCAGAGGGAGACACAGGAAACCTGGGCCAAATCTGGGACTGGGTCAAAAAAGGAAAAAGAAAAAAATAGGATCTGGTCATCATTTTCCCAGCCTAAAGGGTTTGGGAAAGGTTTGTGAAAGCAAGTTTGGAATCCAGCTTCCATTCAAACCAGAGGTACAACAGAGGCACATCAACACAGAGGTATTTGAGATATGTACTTATCCACAGGGATGGAGGAGTTATGGGGTGCCAGGGTGGGCAGCCAGCACCATGGCAGATCCCACCAGAGGATTCAGCAGCTGCCCCCACAGAAATAGCTGGTGTCAAACAGGTCCTAATGGCTTTGCCTTGTAGACCTGCAAAATCCAGAGGCTGCTGCCTACCATGGGCTTGTTCTTTCCACTATGGAAAAGGGACTCAGATGCAGCCTTCAGCCATCAACACAATCCCAGAGGATAAAAGATGGGTAGAGAACTGAAGGCTGCTCCAACAGTGGGGTGTCGGTGCTGTAAACGTCCTGTGGGACCAAGGCTGGCCTCCTTCCCAGGGCTGCCAACCCTTGTATTTTCATCACAGATTTCTGAGTGGGAAGGATTTGCTCCCATTTAATTGTTTTGGTTCCTCTACTCCTTACACAACTGGGGAATCCAGATTGCAAAGTACAACATGAGAACTGTGGTCTTTTGTGCACCCCCCAGAGGGCAAAGGAAGATCCTCTGTTGCTGATGATGGCAAGAGCTGGCAGATGGGGTAAAATGTTCTTTTACCTTTTAACCCAGTCTCCAGAATCTGGCTGGCCTAAGAGCTAAGCCTGAAGTGCCCTGGGTTGCCCATCATCAGCTGTGCCATCAACACATCCCAGTGTTGAGCAGACCCCACAGAAGGGATGTCAGCACTGGCTGGATCAAGGTCCTTGGCCTCTGGAGACAGGAAGTCACTTTTCCCTCACAGGCCATCAAGAAGCTCCCCAGGGAGCAAATCAGAGCACACACCCTCTGTCAGCAGGAGCCACTGCCAGCTACTGTCATGGGGCCACCAGCCAAGAGCTGGGCTTGGGCTTACTGCACCACTATCCATTAACCTAATTACTGCTTGTGTTCCTGGGTGGGTGGACAGGGACAGCAGCAAGAGCAAACATGCCACAACAGCAGGAGGTACCTCTGCACAGCCAGTGCCAGAACCCGCAAGGAGGCTCTGCCTCTTCTCTTTTTCCCCAGCACACACTCAAGTTACAAACCTGCCAACCCCCTGCTCAGCAAATGCCTCATTCTGCAAACAGAAACTCGATGCCCCAGAGGGTCTCACAGGCCTTGTTCAGGTTGATGTTTGTGAAGAAACTCCCCCATCCCTACACATTCCAGGGAACAACAGTGGCAACAACGTTTGCAGGTTAAGCCTGCTGTGGGATGCTCTGTGCAGGATCCAGACCTCAGCCCTGCACAGCATATATTCCAAGGGGGCAGGAACAGAGCAGCCTGGTGTCCTTGACCACCTTCAGAGCATCACTGCACAGGAGGATATGACAGGAATTTCTCCCTGATGGCCTTCACTGGATGTCCCCACAGCAGATACTGGGTTTGTCACAGCCAGGGTGAGCCCATAGGCTCAGTGAGAGAGAGCAGGCTACATCTCACCTCTCTTCTGATTCAGACCAAATGTCTTCCAGATACTCCAGAGAGCAACCAAAATCCCAAACAAAGGCAGGACATGCTAGAAGGACCAGAACACTCAGTTTACACATATGTGGCAGTGGTGTAACAGGCTAGTTTCAACTTTCTGGCTGAGGTAAGGCAGATTTGAGGTGGATTGAACATCCCTCAGCAGCACTTTGGTCTGTTGGCTTGAACAAGAGAAGAATCATACCAGTGCTGAGCATGTCCCACACCCTTCTTCCCAGAGTATGACCCAACATGGACACAAAGCCATCATTCCCCTTATGGATCTGGGGAGCTCCCCCCACCAGACCATTTAAGCAACAGGGCAGAAACGACTCTTGGGATGTAGGAAACCAACGGAGAGTCATTTCTCCTATGGGACATCTTTACATAATTGCACTTAAAAAACCACACTACCAGCAGATGGCTGCTGGCCATGGCTCAGCAGTTACCTTGAGATGAGGAGTCAGTAACACCAAAGGATGGATTTAGCCCTGTGGAACAATGTGTCTGCTCCCACCATCCCACTAGTGGTGAGTTTCCCCATACTGAAAACAGAGATAATGTCCATCACCTCAGAGGTGTGTACAAGGGTTATCTCATTAACCTGTCCATCTAAAACAGCACGTGAAGATGCCTGATGTCAGCACTTTTTACCGAATCACACCCAAACTCCTGGGCCAGGACTCTGGGAAGCAACAGGAAAACACAGCAAGGTACCACTGCCAGCCTATACCAACAGCAGCAGAGCAGGGAGCAGTGGTCACATCCCCACTGGCCCTGGGCTTCACGTGTCACTGATTGACTCAAGTTTTAATTATGCCCCAATATCTCCATGTCTCCCAAAACACAAAGCTTTCAGCCAGGCAGTTCCTGCCAGCCGAAATTTCATAAAGAGCAGAGAGTGACTAAGACAGCCCAACCTTCAAGTCAGATGCTAACAGCTTTGGACAAGTGTGGGATTTTTACACCCCTATCTGCAGGAAAATCTGATGTTTAGTGCCCTGACTGTGAGTAGGTCACTCTTAAACCCCTGAACATCCCAGGCAAAAAAAAAAAAAAAAAAAAAAAAGGCAGAAAAAGAAAAAAAAAGCGCCGGAGGGGAATTGTACTGGCTCTAATCCCTTCTGCCATTCTGCATATTCATGGAACATTGTCATAACACATCAGCAGGACAAAAGGTCTGTCGGCACCTCCTCCTCATTCCTTTGATAAACCACGAGACAAATGCTGAGTAAACACTTGGAATCCATTCACTGCACTATTCTCATCGGGATGAGAAAGGGCTCCTCTTTCTTGCAGGCCCAGAGCTGCTCAGCCTAATAAAGTACGGCCCACGGCCCGTGAAAAGAGAGGCCTATGGATGATGAAAACATGGATTATCTCATTTCACCCTCCTTGTATCAGACCCTGCTCACATTGAGTGCACTTGGTCTGACACGCAATTACACACATAAAAAATAATAATAAAATAAAATAAAAAATAAAGAGCTGAGTGAAGGGGGTGTTTAACAAGTGGGGGGGACTGTTCATGAAATTTCACAGATGACCTTTTCCTAGTGGGAAATAATTTGTTTCTGTCCCAACCATCACCAAGAGTTTTCTCATTGATATCATCCTCATTCCCCTGAATATTGCAGTTGGTGGGAGAAAATACTTAGGACAAGACTTTGCAGGTCACTATGGCCTGATACACACTGCCACTGACCACCCCAGGAATGGCTCCCTGGCCATGCTGCTGCCTCAGCTCTCTGCCTCGCAGTGGGAGCAGGCAAAGCCTCATTCTCCCCACACAACTGGAAATCAAGAGTCCTGAGGTCAGACAAGCACCTGGAGAAGGAGGAATGACTTCTGTGCCCAAGGATGGATAAAAGCACCTGGTGGTTCAGGATCTCCAAGGTGAAAACCACAATGCCAGCCAAGCAGGTTGGAGCATGAGATCTCCTGTGATGGAGGTCAATAAACTCCAGTCTGGAGTCCCTTCAGTCAGGCTTGGACCCCACCAGTCGAGAGCAGGCTGGGAGAAGCACAGCAACTTCAGCCTTTCTTCTCACCCCTCAGGTAGGCAGAGAGAGCAGAGACACATTGCCAGATACCTGATAATACCCTCCAAAACAGCAATAAAAGCCTCCTTACCTTTAGGCATTCAGTGACTTGATGCACTTACACAGGACATCGATGACCAAAGTTGACCTCAAATGCTTTCCAACACCTACAGCTGCCTCCTCTGTTGCCCAAGTTTCTGGAGGCTGAGCTAAAAAAGCCTGCAATAAAACAAACAAAATCATGTAATAACTCAAAACAGGGCAAGGAACTGGTTCTTTTGAAAGCAATCATCTGAAATAAATATTTTTTCATTTAAATATGGTCCTTTATTTAAGAATACAAGCAATTTTCATAGGGAAAATAGATTTCAGAGATGGTACATGGGGAGCAAGCACACTTAGTGCAATTGTGCCCATAATGAAAAACAAGACATAGTTATGACTTACTGCCAAATGATGAAGAAACAATAAATAGACTGCTGATTAGCTAGGGTCTCTTTGTTAAATAAATGGCTCATAATCCTGTCCACTAACTGCAGGATGAGTATGTAAATAGCGTATTCAACGCTTTTGTCTCCGGAAAATCCTTAAGTTCACCCTTTAAGTTTCAAACAGCTAACAAAAAGAATAAGCAGTTGTTCCTTGACTTGGCACATTAGCCGTGAACGTCGCTATTCAAATATTTGCGTTTTACAAGGTGTTTGTTACAAAACCTCCCGCAGGACTCGGCTCAGTCTCACGACAGCTCCAGGCGCTCTCTCCAGCCCCGGCCAGGCAAGCGATGCCGGCTGTTTGCTTTCCCTGAGAGGGTGACTCCTCTCCCCAAGCAACCAAGAAGCAAAAGCAAGTGTGAAAATTGCAGGGCTTCCAAGAGGCTGCTTGCTCTGCTGCCCGAAAGCAATTTCTGGGCTAAACTGCATTCGCACGTGTGACGGCCACATTTCTGTGCCCCGGGATGGGTGACGAGCAGGCTGCTCCCTGCCACCTACAAACACCTACACCTGACCTGCAGAGCAATACAGCACAGTGCTTCATTAAAACATTGGACTAATGCAGTGATTGCCTTCCTTAGATCATGATTTTATTTCCCCAGCTGCTACATTATATATATATATATAAAAAAAAAAAAAAGTAAAAAAAGAAATTTAGCAACGCTGTTAAACCCAGATCCTCTGAGATTACTTAGGCACATAACTCCCATTCACATCCAAATGATCGCAGGCGCCTTTGGGATATGAGCCTCAGAGAACTCATCACTTGGAATTTCTCAGACACGAGTCTCCATGCAGTTTCTCTGCCTGCCCAGCGGCGGCTCCAGCCTGCGGGGCTTTGGGGCTCTGGACTCAATCCCGTGGGATAAACATTGGTTCTGAGCACACAAAGATGCTGAGCAGTCTCCCTCTGCTCATGCAGCCACAGGTACCAGACACCCTCAGCTCTCTTCTCCACAAGTTGGGACAGAGCTGGGGGACAGGTCAGTTCTGAAGGGGAACAGAAACAACCCTCAGCCTGTTCTGGGCAGCTTTCCAAGGACTCTCTATGCTTTGCACCAGGTCCCATGGCTCCTGCACCATTTCCTAGGACTGGGATGCAGGCAGCTGTGCTGCAAACAAGGCTTATATTTAAGCCCATCCCAGTGATGCTCTGTACTTTGCAGAGTAGGAGGCTTCATACATCTTATTCCAACCCATTGTTTTTTGGGGCTGACTCTGATACCCCTGAGAACTGCTGGGCCCTTGGGAAGGGCCAGAATTGAGCCCCAAAGATTGACGGGGAGTTTTTCCATCTATTCCTGCAGAAACAGCTTTGATACCTATGGCATCCTGTCAGCAGCACTCAGGTTAGAGCATCCAGCCTTAAATCGACAACTTTCCTCTCCAAACCCAATAAGTAATTGTGGGATTCGCTAATAGGGCTTGTCAAAATCAATTGGGGTTAAACACCTTTAGCTACAATAACAGTCATCTGACCCCGGGCTCCAGAAACCGCCGGGCTCAGAGGAACCCCGAGGGGTTATTCCCGGCTTCCCATTGCTTTGAGACAGATAAAAGAGCAGACGATGCAGAGCTGGGTAATCCGTTCAGCCCATCCCAGCCATGCACTGAAGTGACAGCTCCCAGAGTTTCTGCAGAGCTGGCTCCTCCTGGGAATTGTGTGTGCAGGGACCAATTTGTTCAACAAAACCTGGGCAACCAGAGTTTTCTTAAATTCAATTGCCTGAAGGAGAAGGCAAATAGCATTTAAGCGGAGGAAAGTGCATTAAAACCACATCTTTGATACAATGGCTGATACACCCCATGCTGCCAACGCCTGAAATGATAATATTTTTTTTCTTAAATAAATAGCTCAGCAGCAGGATCCCAGCCTCCCCCAGCACAGGGAAGCTTCACGCTGCAGCAGCCACATTTCCAGCCCTCCAGGCCAAACTGCTGCAATGCTTCCCCTCCTTGCTGGACTCATTACTGAGGGTGAACTGGTTCAGGAGGGACCCACAGTAGTGCCCGTGCTGTGCTGAGGATCGACATATCCAGAGGGCACTTTCAGCTTATGTTTTCCCACCAGCTCCCAGGAGCAACGTGTAGGAACACCAGTTAGTATGGACATCCTTCCCAGGTTGGTACGAAGAGCTTTTCCTGCCCAGGTGAACTCTCTGCCTTTAGAGACCTGCCAGGCCTTGATGCAGAGGAAGGCAAAGCAGGGTGGGTCAGGAAGAGAAACAAATATTCAGGATTTGGGGCACTTGCATTACCCAGTTAGCTTCTTGCTCTTTCTCCAGTGTAGGATGCACCACCACATCCTACTCCTCCTTGGCATCCTTTCAACCGTGCCTTCCTCCCTTCTCCATCTGGGGACATTGGGGACCTCAGGAGAGGCTCCTTGGGGACCTGAGACCCTGGGCTGGACAGAAACAATGCAGAAGAAAGGGACACAGCTCTGGTGTGGTGCACAGACAGGAGGCTGCGTGGCTGGCTGCTGGCTGTCCCTTAGCAGAGCAGCAGCTAACTTTATACTTCAGCACATCATGTGATATTTGAATTAAGTCAAACCTATAATGAGGGATTTCAAATTCTCCTATCTGGTCTCAAAATTTCTGTGGAACTATGACAGTCAAAGAAAATCATCCCTTGCCTTCACAAACTGCAAGGAAATTGGCTTTAAAGCCTTCCTCCCTGAAGATTTCAGTTTCTGCTGCTTATGGGCAATCCTGACAAGGTTGTCTTCTCTCACACTAGACAGACATTTTAACTTCTCACCTTGGCTGGGAGCCAAAAATCCAGTGCCAAGGCGGAAATATGCAATCCAGTGAGCAAACGATTACCCCAACATTCCCAAACAGGCATATGGGAGGGGAGAGGGAGGGCTGAGGTGAAACCTGAGGAGAAGAAATGCAGGAGGTGATACCAGCAGGGAAAATGGGAGAGAAATAACTAAATAAAATCTTCCTTACAACACCAGGGAATAGTTCTATCTGCAAGGGATGTCACACCATGGACATCTGTGTTGTTACTAGATTTCCCCCAAGCCGCTCTCTGCTGTGAGCCCAACCCCATCCAGCAGAGACCAGACACCCACCTGAGGGATACCAGCACATGAAACCTTCACTCTTAAAAAGTTACTATGGTAGGAGGAAAAGAAACTTGTCAGAGGAATCTGAAAAGGAGGGATTGGTTGTGATTCATCATAAAAAGCGGGAGAGGAAAACCTGGAGAATCCCAGCAGTGAAGGTACCTGCCTGACCCCAGGGAACAGCAATGCTCTGTGCCCCTGAGGGGTGGGACACAGCCAGGACCACCCACACACTCATTCACACGTTAAGGGCTGTTAGTTGCCAGCAAACCCATAGAAATAACTTTAAAAAATTTAAATCCCAAGATCTCCCTGCATCAAGAGATGCTGCAGGAGGGCTGTGTCACTTGCCCAGAGCACGTATGTGCTGCTGGAAATCAAAGGCTGCAACCAATCACTCAGCAGATGGAATCATTCTGCTGGGATGGCTGAGTTGCCCAGCTGACATCAGCATGGGTCAGGCTTCAGGCAGCACCCCTTGGATGCTCTCAAATGTGTAGACAGGGGCAGACAGGGCAGAGCATGACCTACAGGGTGCCTCTCTTCTGCCCAGCCTCGGGTGCAGGAGGAGGGCAGCCCCAGGACTTGGTCCTCAGTTCTGAGTCCACATAAGCAAGGATGAAGAACTGCTGGTCCTTAGCTTTTTCCTGAGTCACTGCAGCAGGGAAAGTACATCCCCCTGCATGGGAAGGAAGGACCTGGTAGGTACCAGATAAAGGAGATACCAACCACAGCTGGGACAGGTATCAGCTCCCATGTGTCAGATTTTATAAAACAAAAGCGAGTCCACCTGGTCCAACACACTTCTGGTAGCAGCAGCAAGACTCCTTTGCAGGAAGATCAATCTGCCCCTTCACCTGAGCTCTATTTAAGCAAAACCCCGAAAATATTAAATGTGAAGGGAAATTCAGAGCAAGTTGAAGGGCTCTGCATTGCTCCACTCAAAGGAGACTCCACTTTCTAAAGTCTAAACCAACTGTCGTTGGCCAGGGGGCACAGCGTCCCTCAGAGCAGAGGCTGGTGCCACATAGGAGGTATTCAGTCTAAATTAACTCTCCCCCTAATACCTGAGCAAACATTTTCAGCTTGAGACTTAATATCCCTGGACATGTCTGCTGTCTCCCAGGTGAATCCCCAGATAAACAAGGTCAGCTCAGCCCTAATGCGACTGTAAAAAGCTGTCAGTCAGCCCAGGAGATCTGGTTGCAAGGTCAAACCAGTTCTGAAGGTTGCTGGGGCCAAACCTGGCCTGTCACTCATTTTAAGTGCAGAAAGGTTTGTTTTCAGGTATCCCAAATTTAGGATTAGCTGTCAGCCGCCACAACATTGTTCTTTCAAAAAGAAAAATAAAATAAACACATGCACGCACACATCCCTGGCCCCAAATAAATCTGTGTGCTGAGCCTGCCTGCAGCTGGGAGGTGAAAAGAAACCTGTCCTTCAGGAAAAGGGAAAGGGGACTTTCCCACACACTGTGTGACAGTTTCTGGCACAACAGAACACCCAAAGCACAGAGCAACATCCTTCAGTTAAAATACTCAGTTGAATTAAGGCATCTTCACTGCTGAAAAGCTTCTTTGTCCAGCAGATGAGGAGAAGGACAGGGCACCCTCCATTTTAAGGGGGAACATATGGAACCTGTCCCAGGCAGCTGCAAGCACAACAGTTTTGCATGGGATGAGTCCTTGGTGCCATGTATGAAATGAACACATCATTTCCCCAGATACTTCCAGCTATTTAAGAGTGGGGAACAGTTTGCATCTCTGCATCCTTTCTCCCAGCTATGCACCACTTGTGACCAGATGAAGCTCTGGGAACAAGATCCAAACCAAACAAGCTGCCAGAGTCCAATCCAACCTGGGCTTGTTCCTCCTACTGCCCTTGGGGTACCAGCAGCACAGCACAGGGACAACACTCACAGTCTGGGGGATGAAAGGGAACGTACAGACCTGGTAATGAGGAAAAAAAGCCTCCCTGGTGCTCCTCTACCCACAACATTGTTTAAGGGGGCAAGTAATCTGTGTGGGGTGGATACTATGGAAATAATTCCACAGGGAAAGATACATTAAAGAGGCTCTTAAGGCAACTTGTCCCTTTCAGAAAAAACTCACTTGAGTTTTTGCCTCCCACCAAATCCTACATTAATTAATAATTATTATTATAATAATATATATTTATTATTTATAATAATAAATAATAAATAATCCTTCAGCCCTTCACCTTCTGATGCTTAAAGGGTAAGTTGATCCATGGCCAGTTTATCCCTTGCTGGGGGAACCAAGAGGATTCCTGAACACCCCTCCTTTTCCCCCTTGGTGTTCAGCCACGGCATTGCTCCTGCTGGTGCTTAAAAAAGTTTTTTCTGCTGGTGCAGGGACTGTCCAGAACAGCCCAAGGCATGCACCAGGGACCCTGTCTGCAGCTGAAGAGGAGGGTAATTTTTCAGGCTGTGTCCCAGGAGAGGAGGGTGGGGAGCAGGGAGTTACTCCAGCCTCACAGAAAGAAAAAGCAAAGACAAATAAACTCCTCGGAGGAGGAATTACCAGACTGTGCACAAAGAGGCAAACCTGAAGAGACTTGTGCCAGGAATGCCTGGAGTGAGACAGGCTGATGACTGACAGCAGCAGCCTCCCTCTTGCAGCAGGCTGTGGCAAAGAGCAGGAGAGGTGGGTTCATCTCAGCCCCTGGTGCCTCCACACATCAGTGGAGGTTTGATGTCTCAGTTCTCAGCTTGTGTTTTCATGCTCCAGCCATGCATGAAGACTAAGGAACCAGGTGGACTTGGATGTGATACCACAAAGAGATATCAACCCTCACTCCCACACCAGTCAGATGCAGCAGAGGTGCCCCAAACCCCACTGAGAACCCAACCAGCATCCCCAGGGCAAGAGAGAGGGCAGGTAACCACTGCCTTTTTGGGGCACACATCTTTGCTCCCCAAGGCTGTCAAAAGACCCTCTTCACCTCTAGTTTTGCTAGGAAGTACCTATGTCAGCACATCCACGACTGAGGAAGCAATTGGCTATTGGGATGACTTATGGGGAGAGATCATCTGGATGATGGAATATTCACATACAACTCTGCACAGCCTTGGCTCCCAAAGCAGAGCCAGACTGAGTAGTTACCACCCCAAATGCCTGCAGCTCCAGGCTACAGTTCACTGTCACCTCCAAAAAGAGATCAGTTTTTAACCCAGACCATTTGGATATCCAGCTAAACACTCGGCCTCATAAAACACTTACAGCCACACAGAATAAGGGATGGGGAACTGGGGCATAGCTGGAAGAGCAACTGGGCCAGGAAAAGCTCATTTTCAGCCAAAGTGAGTGAATCATCTGTGACTTCAGCAAAATTGAGTTGACAACGTCTGCTGCCCATCCTGGAGCAAACTTCTAAAATGATATCTCACGGTGAAGGAAACCTCCAGAAAGCAAAGACAACAAAAGCCTGGGGAATGCCAAGGGTGATCATCCATCACCTGCAGGGCCATGGCATTTCCCCAAGAATATTCTCTTCCATGCTGCCCCTCACAGGGACATCCCAGAGCCAGTTAACAATATCCTAAATTGAAATTTTTATGTTCTTTCCATTTTCAAGGCACGTTAATTTCAAAACAAAGACACAAGACACTGTCCTTAAACATCCCCAATATTTCAAGTTCAACTTTGTTTCAACATCCCTAAAATTGCCTTTTTTCAACAATTAAACAATTCATCTTTTTCAGATCCACTCAGGACCTCATCTAAATACACATTAATTTTCCTGATCTCAAAGCCAAGGAGGAAAGAGGCATTTCTTTCCTCTGGTCCTACAAAACAATACTGCCACAGTATTTACCACCACTTCCAGCCCAGGTTATCAATGCATTCAGACATGAGGCGTTCCTCATGTTGCAACTCAACCTAAAATATCTGATTCTCAGTCTCATCCCATTACATCATGCTCTCAACATCCTAGGAAAAAAAAAAAAGAAAGAAAAAAACCCCAAACAAACCCAAACTCAGCCACCTAATCAAAAATCTACTTGTTGCTGAAGGCCTCAGAGAGGTTTCAGGAGCTGCTGTCTCTGCTGGAGATCAATGCATCCACTGAAGAAGGGGAATGATCCATTCATTCACCCATTCCTCAGCCTAACTCCTCACCATTTGACCTCACTCATTCCTACAGCATCTTGCATGTAGGTGCTGCTCCTTCCTCTTCTCACCTCTCCACTCTTCAGGGGTTGCATCTGAATCAAGATCCACTCTCCAGCAATTGCTGGAGCTGGTGCTGATATGCTGCAGTGGTAGAGAAGCTTTGGTCAAGTATCAGTTCTCTTCCCTTTCCCAAAAGATGTCACTCCCACCCTGGAGCAGAGCATGACGGATGTTTTCACTGCTATCAGCACACACAACACACGATACAACACAAATACTCTCACAGTTTACAAAACATGATCCTTCCCTCTCCTCCTGCCTTGCCTGCTTGAATTCAGAGATGGCCCACAACTATTAAACACATCAATGTAAATGTTAGTAGATTGCTTCTAATAGGAAACAAAAATGTTTTGAGCAAAGCTAATTGCTGAGAAATAAGGTCGTTCCAATATTTCAGCAGGGGGTTATAAATCTCTTGGTTCCTGCCTCCTTCCAACATTAAGGTTTTACAGATGTTGTTGTCAGAAGGAGAAGAATGATTTCAGATGCTTGTTTCCACTGTACATTAAAAAAAAAAAAAGGCATAAATGTGTGCAGCAAATTGCTGGGCGAGTTTTCTTTCTACAATAGAAAAACCACACAAATCTCAGACAACAAAACATAGAAAATCTGCATTGGAACTCCTAAAATCTTATAATGATACAAAATGCTCAACACACTGACAACTGGCAAAACTTTAACACGTAATTCAAGCCAGCCAGTTGCACTGACTGCCAAATTGCTTATTCCAGTCCTCTGCTGCTTTTTTACTCTTCTGCACCACCAAATATTCATTGTACATGGAGGGACCCTCTAGACCCACAAGAAGAACATGAAACACTCCAGTTTTTCCTGAGCTGGAAGAGGAGGTTGAGAAGGGCCTAAGCAGCCAATAGAGAGGAGAGTTGTTCTCTTGAAAAGCTAGACCTAGATCCAAATTCAAATGCTAAGAGGGCGTGGAGAAATAAGAAAGCTTACATTAAGTACACGATGATGATTAGAGAAGGGAATAAGACTTGGTGTCTGTCTCCAAGTTGTCTTGCCAGGGTAGTTCATCATTTGCATGGGAAATATCCATGAAAAGGGCTGGCTCAGCTCCTTTCCCCTGGCACAGAGTGGCTGATGAGCTCTTGGGAGCACCCAGACAACTCCAGGACTGGGGTGAAGTTCTCCACCCCAGCCTCATGCTACACCCCCATGGTACATGCTGTACATGGACACACAGTGTGCTCTCTTAGGAAACCATTCCCCAAGCAGCAAGACCTTGATAATTAAAAAGAAAGTGAAACCTACAAAAATAAAGCTCTCAGCTGCACAACCAATTTGCTTCCTGGAAAAACAGGGGAAACAAGAAGAGGACCAAAGGCAGACCACCACAGACCAGAGGTTAGTCCCTGCAGGAAGGTGCCCATCGAGTTCCTCATCATTGTTTTAATTGGGATAATGTAGGCATTACAGAGGACAATGCTCTAGCTCCTGCTTAGCACCACCACACGATCTGGGTCACCTCCCCAGTCAAGCAGGTGTCCACACTGCCAGCAGTGCCTGCACCCAGCACCCACACCAGGCACCAGCCAAGGGAGGACTTGATCGGGCTCTGGATGCCCACAAAAGCCAAGGTAGCTAAAATCCTGATGGGGACAAGTACACAAAAGCACACAGCTTTGCTCAGCTTTAACTCAATGAGCCAATTTAACTTTCACAGGTGTCATTGTCACACATTGCAGTGTGCTAAAGTGACCTTTTTTTCCAGCAAAGCACAATCCACTCATTCTCCTTCAGCTTCACTTCCTTTTACTCTTCAGCACCATCCAAAGGAGGGGAGGGCTCTGCATCCCTCATGCCCAGCATCCCCAGTGATTTCCTTGGGGCTCAGTGGCTTCCCCTTCAAGGCATCAGGTTTGCTCCAAACGCCTGACTTGAGCCAAGGGGCCAGGACCTCTCACAAGAGGCATTTGGGCTGCTTTATTTTTCCAATTCAGCAGAAACTGTGACTCTCCTGCTAAGAAGTCTGGAGCCCACTCTGAAGACTGTGAGCCTGTTCCAGATTTACACTGTTTTTCCTTAAGCTCAGAGATCACCACTGAGCTGTCTCTCATTCTGCTTTTGGCACTTCCTTTCATTTTAAACTGCAATCATACTCTCTCCCCAAAAATAAACCAACAAAACCAACATATCCAGACAAGGGACCATCCAGTTCAGCTCCTTTAACATTCCCAGGACAGCAGTACAACGTCTCCAGCCGGGGTTACACTTTGGATATTATTTCCATTAGACACAAGTGGCACCGCTTAAAAAAATAATCCAAGCCAGAAATAACCCACAGGGAAAGAAGAACAGAAGTCCAACATCTCTCTTACTCAAGTAGAGGGATTCATTCTTCTCTCAGCAACTGGACAACCATCACATATGAAGAAGCAGCTACGTGTCCATGTCAAATCTCAATGCTCACACACAGCTGGATCCCAGGGACCATATTCATGTTCTCATTTCCCATCTCATGGCTTCTCTGCAGGACCCATGGGTGGGGTTATATTTAGGCCAGCTGGACCTGGGACTGATACCTACAGCTGGAGAAAATAAAGATGCTGGGATGGCCCATTTCATCATCAGCCTGTTAAATCAGAGGTCAGTGCGGCATCTCCAGGCATCCCTGTGTGGCAGGTCAGCACCTCCCGAGCCGTGGGCTCAGGAAACCCAGTGAGAAGGAGACACCCCAGCACCTCCCCGCAGGACACGGCCCCAGCCCCGTGCAGGGGGGTGGCACAGCTGCCAGGTGTGCACTCCAGGGTGCCCATTTCGGGAAGGCTTCTCCGCCCTGGCTGTAAATACCAGCCCTGACCGCAGGATCCCAGCGGCTCCCCGCGTTCTTCCAGCAGATGTGCCAAGACAAGCCGATGTGAGGCTCTGTAATCGAAGGTTTGTTGGTCTCCTGGGACCAGTGAAAGCCCAGACTGGGGACTGAACCGCTGACTCAAGCGCACAAGCAACTGAGCTCTGTGAGGGCCACAAGCAACTGTGGAATGATTTAGGAGAGGAGACCTTGAATTTGCCAATTATTTATCTAGTTGATGACTCAGACAAGCAGTTTTACTGTCCAATCCTTAGGGGAAAACATGTGGAACTAATCAGGCTACACCAAAATAAAAAAGAAAAAGATCAAATTAACATAAAATAAATTGAACGACGCACACAATACCAAACCTGATTTTTCCTTCCAAATAGGCACTGCATCTGAGATGCTTGTTCTTGCTCATTTATTATTCTTTAGCTTTTAAAGGGCAATACATGGCAGCAGAAGCCATTTTTGCAAGCACAACAAAACATAATCTCTTCACAAAGAAAGGCAATAGCTGTTTATTCAGCAGGTCCCTCCTATTCATGATGTTACCATCTGAAAATAAGAATGTCATCGAAAATAATAATAAACCAAGACATTTTTGTGATTAACTTAGAAAAACAGCAATTTCAGTACTAAACCAGCCAATATGAACAAGGTTTTGTGCTAATAGGTACCATGAGTTTGTTGCCTGTCAATACAGACTAAGGAGGAGACAGGATGCTTTTGTGCTTTAATGTTGGCTTGGACATTTGGAAACTTTTACCTTTTGTGACCCAGAACTTTGGGAAAGTCACTTCAGCTCCATTTATCAGGAGCTAGATGCCTAGTTCCCACAGAGATCCACATTTTGGGATCTTGTGGGATTTGGGATCACCCTACTGCACATTGAAGTCCAGGGCCTCACCCTTGCCCAGCCAGGATGTGTAGTATGCTAATCTCTAGCTTCAAAGGTGTGCATGCAGATAAAAATTAAAACTTTTCTTTAAAATTACAGATTTTGATGAAATTTCATTTTGAGAGAGAGAGATTCAAGTTACCAACCACATTAAAAGAACATGCTTAGAAACAGAACTGAAAACTATTGCACCCAGCATCAGAAAGGACAGAGATAAAGTTGAGCCAGGTTAAAGCAGACTCATCCCAGCCAGCTCCGCCAAGGACTTGCATCCCTCCCCAGCACAGGCGACTCAAATCCTCTCTCCCACCAGCATCACCCCTCCCTGGGACCTCGAGGCTTGACTTTGAGCCAAAGGCTCCTGCTTGCCCACCCATCTCACTGCCTCCTCCTCAACACAGCCTCCCAGATAACATCAGCCCAAGGTGATTATGTCCTTCCCAGGCCAGCAAACCAGATTTTCTGAATGACCTGCCCAGATCACTTCTCATCAGCCTCATGCACTGGTCAGTGCCAGAGCTCTTCCTCTACACAAGTCACCAGGTATTGTCCTGGAGCCAGACAGTTTTTCCTCCTCATGTTCACTGAAAGACTGAGCATTTCATTGCTGGAGCCATTCATTTCACCCACGCTCCAATGATTTGTGTCCCCACCCCATCATCAGGGCACTCAAACTTGCCCTTCCACTGAGTTCTTCCTGTTTGCCTTCTCTTCTCCACTGCACTTTGATTGACACCATTAAAGATGCCCCTGTCAAGCAGGCTGTGGTCTGGGGCCAAAAAGGGAAAAGACCACAGTCAGCAGGGAAAGGTACCTGCTGTGAGAGCTTATTTCATCCCTGGCAGAGGGATTGTGTTTCACCTGAGCATCATGGTTTAACTCCAGGCAACAACTGGTTTTGATTGGTATTCAGTTATTTTTCTTCCTAGCAGCTGGTAGAGTTCTGGGGTTTGTATTTAGTAATTTAGAGAATAATGTTGATAACACACGGATGTTTAATTGTTGCTAAGTGGGGCTTACTCTGAGTCAAGGACTTTTCCATCTCTCATACTCTGCCAGTGAGGGGAGGCAAGGGAAACTGGGCAGGAGCATGGCCAGAACAGCTAACCCAGACTGGCCAAAGAGATATTTTGATATTTTGTATCACAGAACATCACGTTCATCTTCTCTTCCCCACCATCCTTCAACTGACTTGCTTAAAGATGTCCCTGTCAAGCAGGCTGTGGTCTGGGGCCAAAAAGGGAAAAGACCACAGTCAGCAGGGAAAGTACCTGCTGAGAGAGTTTATTTCATCCCTGGCAGAGGGGTTATGTTTCACCTGGGATATATCATCTCCCCACTGAATCAGCCCAGTGCTCTCAAGCCAGGGCTCAGCAGAGAGCATCCCAATGCTGGTCCATCCCCAAAAGCTTCCTGGCAGCTGCTGGTGGGCTTGTTACTTATGATGGGTATTTTGAGCAGTTTCATGGTTGTGTCTTCTATCAGGAAGCAGCAAGAGCCCAATTTCTGCCTGCCTCACTCTCATCTACCCCACAGCCATGCTCTCACCTATGAGGAAAGGGGTGACCCCCAGAGTTCCTCTCACCAACAGAGCATGAGGGACCTGCAGCCACCCTGGGTGCCTGTCCTTCCTCCCCTCACTACCAACAGCTGTCCACTCCAAGAAACTACAGTGGCCTCAACAACAGGACCTGCAGGCCCTGCCATCTGCCTCACTTTTACTAAAACAAACCTTTCATCAGGAATGCACCTTCACTGGAGTCACACAGCAGAGGAGACCAGGCAAATACCAAAGAGCAAGAGAGAGCACACCTTAAAGCAGAGCCATAGCCTCATGCAACATCCCAGACTCTTGCTTTTTAGTAAAGAGAGACAATCAGCATTCAGGCTGACTTAAAAGATTGAGCAGGATGATGACAGCTCCCATTTCGGGGAGAAAGGCAGAGGGAGAGGGGATTTGGTTACAGACTAAACCCTTGTGGCAGGCTCCTATCAACACACACCCCAAGGTCACACGTGGGAGGCAGCTTCTTTAAAATCATAGGAGAGCTTGGGCCTTTATTTACCTCCAGAAAGGCTTTTTAACTCTGCTGGTGTGATTTCAACCCCAGGAACCTCATGGGAAGCTGGTAATGTCAACCCTAAAGAAGCAGGGGACCAGTGTCTGTGCGTGTAGGGATGGGATGAGCAGAGCCCAGGCAAGGGCCCTATGTCCCCATGGATGGCCACCTGGCGAACCCATTCCACAGCCATGTTTTAATGGACACCCAGTTTTAGGCACACAAAGAGCCCACTTCTTCTGCTCACACCATCACAGATTTAACAGCACAAAGGATCAAGGCTGGGAGTTTGCTGGGGAGAAGAGGGTCTGTCACTGCAGCCAGGAACAGCAGCAGCCAGCAGGTCCACAGCAGGATCTCAGCACTGGGCAAACTGTTCTCATTTTGATGATGCCTCTCAGGTGTTTGAAACATCCTTTTGTAGCAGAAAAGGGAGAATAGAATCAGCTGTACATGAAACAGAGAACAGGGCTGGTGGGCCATGGTCGTTCTGTCTCACCTCTGTCAGCTGCAGAGGAGGGGTCAGGGTTTACTCATGCAGCTCACTTGCCCATTACTTAGAGCTAGCTCTGAATTAAAACCGAGCCAAGAATAGCCCAACTCCTCAGCATCACACAAACTGATGAGATGTGGGCAGGGCAGAGCCCTGGCAGGTGGCTCTTGCCACCAGTCTGATAAAACAGGGCAGCTCCTCCAGCAAGCAAGGTTCACTGACTTGCTACAGCTGTATGATAACTCATTTAACCTTCAGCATTTCTTTCACCTGTTGTCCTTTACCCATTTTCTTCATTTACATTTAAAGCCTGCAGCACAGAGCAGGGGAAGCTTTCCCACTGAATAGAGCTAGCAATGCCTCCTTAAAGCTTTCAATACCAGAGTCAGAGGGAGTCGGGTAGGATTTTTTTCCCCCCCTTTAAATAAAGCTCCAATAGATGATACAGAAATCTGAGTCCACTTAAAAAGAGAAAAAAAACCCCAAACCATCTTTCCTACTCCTTGTGGTTATTGGACAGAAATAAACCAAAAACAAGGAGACAAAGGAAGAAGAAAAGAAAGACAAAAAACAACCAAACCCAAGCTTCAGAGGATTTCTAACTGGATTTCATGCTCTCTGAGTGCCTGGCAGGCTTTCCAGTCACGAAGGTTTTGGGGGACCAAAGTCCCTCCCCATAAGTAACTCCTCAGTTATCAAACTCCTCAGCAACTTGGGAGTTTGGGGGCATTTACTGGCAGGGAAAAGGGACCAGGAGTACAGAAAAGACCCGAGCTTGATGGAGACCTCTACCTAAGGGATCCCAGCGTTTTGGGCTCCAGTCCCCATTCTGCCTCCAAGAATGCCCTATGAAATACAACGGAACTCCTCAGCCAAATGTCCTTGGGACTGGTCAAAAAAAAAAACCCTGGCACCTTCCCCTCATCCAGCTCAGCCCCTCTCAGACAGCCCAAAGGCTCCAGCAACTTCTCCCCTAAACAAACCAATACAGCAACAACCAAACCCAGAGCTCTCACCTCTGCTCCTTCCCTGGATCCCACACCGGGGCTGCAGGACCAGTACTTTCTTTGCTGGGTGTGATACCCTTTCAGCAATTCCACGCTGACTTCTGGGGACCAGTAGGAGCCCAGTTAGTAAATGCCTGTCCTCACCCATCTGGGCTGGGTTCCCTGCTGGAACCAATTAGAACAATTAGCAGCACATCAGTGTTTGTGCTAAGAACTCTCACATGAGGTATTTGCTAAAGACCTGACCAATTTCCTCGCCCTTCAGAATCTCCTCTGCTGTTTGTGGGCGTTCTCATCCCCCCACTTTTACCCTTTCCCCCCAGAGCTCATATTGTTAAGGGACTGTGCAGCTCCGGGAGGGAACGGCAGCGTAGATAAGGCAGGAGTTAATGAATTGTTCATGATGAAAGAACAACAACCAAGCTAATTAAGGGTCTTCATGTGCCTCCTCCAACCTTCATTAGCTGCTGTGGTGACCCTGTGCCTACTCAGGCAGCAGAAACCTACCTGCTCTCCCAAAGAGACTCAAACTCTCCCTTCTCCAGAGCAATCTCCATCACAGTGTCAGTTAATGGAGGCCTCATTTCCTCCCTAATTTTCAAAATTAAGGCTATGACTTTTAATTATTATTATTAATGATGTCACTTGTGCCTTATCATTTTCATTAACTGATGTTCTTCTTAACTTTTAAAAACACATTATCCAAAACATAATTAGCTACTCTTTTATTCTGCAGTGCAGATGGACTTTAGCAGGTTGGACATGACTGCTGAGAGATGTCACATCCTTCATGGGGGGCTGGACTTCCAGTCTTGTTTTGGTTCTCAGACTCTGTCCACATTTATCTTGTTCTTGAGGCACTTCTCTACCAGCATCCACAGGTGCCCTAAAAAATTTTATTGATGAATTTCCCTGAAAAAAAATCCCCTCTTCTCTCAGTCCTTTAGAAAATCATCAGAATTAACATCCTAACTTAAACACCTGGACTAACTCTGGGGACCAATGACTCCTGGTTCTTTGAAGAGATGCAGTGAATTCTCATAAACCCCAGTAAGCCTGCCCTTCCTAAGGAACCTTGTCCTACTAACTGCAGAGAGTTAGGAGCCAGTTTGGTCAAATTTGAGCAGCTGCTCTTTGCAAAAGGACATTTCTCCTTTTGCCAGACATGTAGGATGTATTTCTGCCAAATTTGAGAGTCCCTTTGTACATTGATCTCCCCATCTGTAATACAGGCTGATTAGTAAAGGGGAACATCTCTAAGCGGAGAGGAATAGATCTGCTGCAAAGGGGCTGCAAATTCATTAGTGCTGAGCCCCCAACAGTGCTGCTCTGCTGTCTCTCTGGGAAGTGTCACAAGACCCAGATGTCAGTGGAATAGCAGAGATGCTGAGCCTACCCAGGGGATGGCTGCCAGTACCAGTCCTGCTCATGCCCCATGGTCAGAATTACTGGCCATGCCCCAGCACAAAGTGTTGTCAAAACAAAGTCTAATCCTGCTGGCACCTCCACACTTCTCATCTCTGCCCTGCACCAGCCAAGATGCCAACCCCATTCTGTCTCTTCCCATTCCTCCCCCATGAGGTCCTTTTGGGAAAGCATGGGCTTGTTCTTGCTGAAGGATACTCAGGGAGCATCTGCACTGCCATGCCTGAAGGAGTAAACTGGTCCATGCTTTTCCATCAAAGTCATTTGGAAGGAATAATAGGATGGAAGGGCAACTAGAAGATTTTGACAAAAAACATCAATCAACAGACAAAGCAATTAAGGTTTTGACTGTGTTGCTACAAAATTTTCTCTCTAAAATTTTCCTGTGGAAGGGAATCAGATGCAATGCATCCATGAAAGGGAATCGGGTGCTTACCACTCAGGTCTTCCCAGCAGCTACACTTTTAGTGCTCCCTCTGCCAGTCCAGCCTAGACCTCACTTCTGAGGCACTCTGGGATGGAGAGACACCAGGAATACTCCTCTGCCATGGTACCACATATCAAAGTCACTCGTGGAGAGGTCTCACTCAAGATTATCTCAGAAAGTTACCTTTTGGTCCCTGTGGTCCATGCTGTCACGAATGTAGTTGAACAGATCAGCCACAATAATTAAGTGGGCCCCATCTAGTTGTTCTCATTAGATACAATTAAATAAACTGACTAAAAAAAAAAAAAAGGAAGAGGCATGACAATGACTGTTGTCAAGTAATCAACTTAGTAGATCGACCTCAGTGCAACAAAAAACTCATTAAAAATATTTCTTTCTGTGGATTTTTTTTTTTTTTTTTTTTTTTTTTTGTTAAGTTACACCGTTAAAAATAGTCAGGCTTTTAAACTAAAAATCGGGTCTTTCAATATACGGGCAGTACTGTACATCCCATGAATGCCACTTCCAAGCTGCATCCTGCTCTCCGCGAGCCTTGCACCCCTCCTTGTGGTGCATCGAAGCAACTGTCGTGTGAGCAAAATCCTCTCTGCTGGGCGTTGGCTCCCAAAAAAGAGCACAGAGACATCCATCATCTCTGGCACCAAGCACCACCTTCTCCATGTTGTGAACGTCTCCGAGCTAGAGACATAAACAACTTCTGCTTCTAGAAGTCAACTCTAAGCACACGTTTCAAACATCATTAAACTGGAGGCAGTAGACATGTGTGACACATTGAAACAGTTACACTCCTCAATCTTAATGTTTGTTTAAAGGTTACTTTTGGATGAAAGCTGGTTAGAGAATAAATAACAGATGCTGAAAGCATCCATTATGTATTTTTGCAATTAGCAGAAAATCTTGGTACTTCTCTTAAAGAACATACATAATTTTGTGGGATGTTTATTGCTGGAAGCAATCTGGGCTCCCACTGGCAAGAGCAGCGTCCAAGAGCTCAGGGAAGCTTCACAAGGAGTCACACATAGTAAGCCAAAAGCAATGCTTGCTTCAGGAACAGCACTTAAAACCCTGTGCTTGCTGTCACAAGGAAGTGGTCAAATGCACTTTCTTTCCACAGAAAATTTTAAATTAGAAAGAACACGGAGAAATCATCCCTGTTTCTTTTCCATGGGCATTTTGATTACCCAGCAAAAGAGTGGCTTCTGATTATACTTTTGTTTGAAAAATGCACCCAGGATGTTACAGGCTATTGTTGTCTTCTCTGCCCAAGGGCTTCTTCCATGGTCCAGCTACCACCTCCCCTCTTGGGGTATGGAGATACTGCTCTACCTTGGGAACTCTTGTGCATCCAGTATGCATGGCCTGGAAGGGAAAATGGAAGTAAGGAAGCCACTACAGCTCCCAGAAATATCTCCTCTCATAAAAGTCTGTGTGCAGAATACGAGGTGGAGCAGCAGTTTAACTGTGCCAGTCCTCTCCCTGATGATTTTCATCACATCCAAACAAAGGTGGAGGGAGTGTTCAGGCAGAACAGAGGTATTTGAGTTAGAACATAATACAGACCTCAGCATACTTGGTGACCATAGCTGGGAACTTCAGCTGGTTCTGGTTGAAGAAGACAACAGTAGTAATGCCCTGAATAGAAGCCTAAATAGCTGTCCTATGCTCAGTCAGGAGAGATGACCACCAGATATTATATCCTCCATATACCCTGATAGATCCTTAGAGTTCCTGAAGACCTCCATGATAGATTAAGCTTTACTCCTAAGACTTGATCTAATTCTACCCCCAATCTCTTTTTTATACCTCATGGCACTAAATGGAAATGCATGCTGAGAACAGAAGCTGTCCAAGATGCCATTTTCATGTACCATACCCAGCCCATCACACTTTGGTAGTCACACAGCAATCTTTGCCATTTCTTACCACACAGAAACAGCATTGTGCTAAAAAGCCCTCCAGAGTAAAGCAGATAATATCTTTTGGGATGGTGCCTGGTATTTTCCGAGAGTTGTCTCGCTGCAGCACTTATTACAAAAAACTAAACCAAACCCTCCTATTTGTAAATTGGATAGAAAAAGCACAACTCAAACTGGTATTTGGTTTAGGACTGAATGGTTCACACAGTGCTTAAGAAGCATTTTAGACAAAAGCAAGCTTTCTGCCAAACATTTGAGGGGTAAGAAAATTTCTGCTTTGCTGTCTGAATGCAGTTATAAGGCAGGATGACAAAAGAGCCTGGCACTGCTGCCCACACTGAAATACACTCTGCGTCTCATGCTTCACATGCAAGGCTCACATTGCCTTCACTCTGCCTAGTTTAGTTTCTACAGTGTTATGCTGAAGAAAAATTCCTCTCTCTACAACCGCTGGCATTAGAGGTGGTAGATTCAACGAGGGGAGACGAGGAACTTGTAGGCAGGGATTGCTTTTGTATTAATTTCTGTACAGCATAATCATGAAATAGCTGCACCTCACAAGCATCACTGCCCTGTGGAACAGGTATTTATCTAAAGCTGAAGTCTGAGGAGTGAAGCAGAATTGACTGAGCTTCTCTAAGGGTCTTCCCTCCTCAACCATCTCACTTGCTTCCATTCATAACTTGTCACTGCTGGTTTAACATCTAGTGACTGAGGAGGTTTTCTCATACAACTGCAGCTAAGCACTGTGTTGAAGCAAGGCAGACACAGATGATCTGACTCCCACAGGAGAAAAGAGCAGAGGTACTACACTGAGATTTCCTGTAGCTGGGGAAAAAAAAAAGCCACGTGCTTTATGTCGGTTTTGTAACAGCTTATGTACCAAGTTCATGTCAGAAACAGGTTCAGATCGCTCCAGAGGAAGGTTTAAAGGTTTTCTTTATTTAGCAAGGCACATAGAGAGTGGCAAGAGCACCCCCCCTCCCTATCCGAAAGAGCATCTGCAATTCAGAAGGGTAAGGAAAAGGCGTTAAAAGGCAGAAAGCAAAGAGGATAGAGCATACCTCAGCTGAGCAGATTAGAAGACTCAATAAAGATGCCTATTGTTACCAACAGAAATACTCTACAAATACACAGGCTGAAACCCACCATCTTAAACTAAGCAATCCATGAAAAATAGCAGACAGATGCAAG
Source organism: Aphelocoma coerulescens (assembly GCF_041296385.1). Lineage (NCBI taxonomy): Eukaryota > Metazoa > Chordata > Aves > Passeriformes > Corvidae > Aphelocoma > Aphelocoma coerulescens. The sequence goes on along the minus strand of NC_091022.1, from coordinate 24,823,057 downwards.
ATCAAATTCTTCCATGCTCCCCTATCTCTATGGAAGGCTTACAAAGATCGTGTGCACACTGCTGCTATATGAAACCACGTTTTAATATTTTTATATTATTTAACATTTACTGTCTCCTTTGTTACCTGATCAGGCAAATCCTCTTCACATTGTCTCGCAGTTTTCATTATCAGCCGTTAACCCTGGGATGTTTGGACTGTGGCAAGGGCACAGCCCCAGGTCTCCAATTCCTGCTGCACCACAGCTTGAAGAAATAACCTGATTGTGCCAAGGAGCCAACTGTTGCCCCCCAGAGCAAAGGCCAACAGAGCTGTCACAGATTATAGCCTTCAGAGACATCTGTGCCACAACAGGGAGCGAACTGGTACTGAACCTCACACCAGAGGAAGAAAGTAATCCCCTAAGCTGCAACTTTCCTAAATGCTGGCAGCCAGAAACTGCCAACCGGTAACGACAGCTGGCAGCTCCGCTCTGAACTGAGCATTTTTTCCATTTAACTCTCCCCTTCTCCCCAGTCCAGCCTGGGCAGCAGCACACAGATGTCCCCACTGTTGTAAGACACAGAATTTTCCACAAGACCTTGAAACTCCCTCATGAGCCAGCTCTTCTTATTGAGGACAAATTGTTGCTAGTGGGGGATATCTTACAATGAGGCAATCCTCAAGAGCATGCTTATGGTCATTTCTGCATGCCCCTACTCCCACAGTGGGAGACTTAACTCAAAATCTCTGTCCAAAAGGTGCAAATTTGATGGGCAGCTTTGCCCCTGTCAGTATGTCCCTGAGGAGACACTACAACTTCAGTGTGAGGTTTCAGCAAAAGTTTGGTCTCTGCAGTTTTACCAGTAGAAAGGTACTACCACTGCTGAAAAATCCCCTGCTTTCCCCACCCCTTTCAGACCAGCTCTGCAAATCTTTCCAGAGTAAAGTTTCAAGTTGGAAGCATTAAGATTCGCTGATCTTAGAGGTCTTTTCCAACCCAAATGATTCTATGATTCTAAGTTCAACACATTGTTTAATAGGAAGCTACATGTGACAAAACAACCTCTTTTGTAACAGACCTTTACATAAAATGGGTTATTTCAAAATGAGCCTGGCAGCCTCTCAGTTTCTTTTATAGAGAATATTATGTTGTGCCAATTTCCTTTAAGAACAGCCTGGAGTACAGCACGCAGCCATGTGCTGCAGAGCCAGCAGAACAGCAGTCAGGAGATCAGCTGCTGATTGAGCAGGGAATCATGAGAAATCCAGACAAAAAGTGTCTCCAACAGCAGGTGAACAATAGGTTTGTGTTTCCTAGACCACTCCAAGTCCCTTTTCTTTCACACGTGTCAAATGAATTATCACTTTACTATATGAATGGAGTCATTTGACAAACTGTATAACCAAAAAAAAGTAACAATTCCACAGGCAATGGCCTGATCTTATCCTGTGCCTAAAAGGATCTTCAGGACTTTACTTTTGATGGTGAAAACTGAACTTTCATACACATCCCTGTGCATGTGGCCACATGAAGCATCTAACTCTAATAAATACTCACTTTATATAGATGGATATATATGAAAAATATCCCTTGTGACAGAAACTGTAATCCAGGCACTCATTAAGCCACAGAACAAAGTTTATTGGATCTCCTCAAATTCTTTATACAGTTTTGCTGCTAAATGGACACAACACGTTGGCATATTGCCTTTAACCTTTATTTCAATCATAAGTCCATCTTGAAAGAAGTGGTAACACATTTAATGGCATCTTCAATAAATAAAATGACAAAAAATCTAGTCCTTGCACAGACACATTACAATCCACTCCAAATTCAATATTGCCAAAACATTGTTGGGTGTTTTCCTAAAACTTGCTCCAGAGGTTTTTTTTTGTTCCAGCACTTAAATACACAGAAAAGTATATGATGAGAGAAAATGGATACTCTATTCTGAACAGAACATGTAAAAACCAGTAACTTAGAAACAAGAGTGAATTAAATCTCTCTGAATTAAAGAATCCAGTTTGAAGTATTTTTTGAAAAACCCTGATTCTAACCTTCATACTAAAAGATGCAGTTTTGCTGGATCCTATCCATGTCAGCATACTTATACAGTAAGAATTAAATTCCAAGTTTTCTTTTTTTTTTTTCTTTTTTAAGGAGAAATTCATAAAGTGAGAGCATTGGCCTCCCACACTCCCAGAAGCAGTCATGGTCCATATATGCTGCAGTAGTAAACAGCTATTTGTGGCCAGTCCATTGCCTGAACTCTTATCAGACTGGAAAAGCTACTGCAGTTTACCCTTGTTTCTGTACTCATCTCTTCCCCAGTCCAGCAGCCTCAATAACCTCAGTGAGATGAGAACTCCTGAAAATACAAATCTGACTGTAGAATGAGGACCAACACATCTGATTCTAATTAAAAGCTAAGCTTAATTTAAACTTTTTCCTAAGCAGAGAAAGTCATGACTAAAGAAAAGCTGAGCATCAAGATTTCCAAACTGCAATTCTGTGTAATTAGCATGTCACAAACCAATTATAGCGTCAGTTAACGTGGGAACAACCACTCTATCACTAAAATCAGTTAAAACTCTCACCTTCAGGCCTTCAGTAGAAGCTTAGGGCATGCAAGGAATGCATGGTTGGGCCCCCCCCCAGACCTATGCATACTATACAGGGGACAGAAAAGCTTAAACAAAAGACAAAATTGTGCAAACCAGGTTGTTTCAACCAGTTCCCTGCTCACCCCAGCTCTTGCTGCTGACTGCACTTGTCTAATTCAAGAGAACATGGTGAAGCAGGACTCTGCTTCAGGGAATGAAACTTTTTCCTGCAGTTATCTTCCCCTCAGCTGACCATATCATAACAAAAGTGCAATAACTTACAAGCTTCTCAAACAAACAGCTATTAAAATTACACTTTTTTAGGGAAACAAATTCACTAGTTTAACCATAAAAATATTTTCCCAGGTAACAAACTTTAAAGCATTTGGTAACACAGTATTTCAATAATAATAAGGAAAAACCCTTCCACTTGTTACAAAAGTCAGAACTGTTAGAAGATTTTGCTTACTGTACACTATTTAAGAGCTTTGCCATCTTGTGAAGACCATGCTGTAGTTAAGAACATAACTATCATTTAAGATAAATGAGTATTGAAATACTAAACTGACTTTCTTAATCTTTTGCAGATGAAAACAAGGAAAAATCCAGGGCCATGTCATCCAAGAACTTGCAAGACAGTTTACATCCAGAGTCATAAGGAAGCACCACTTTTCATGAAGTACTTGGTATGTCTATTCCTGAAAAGCATATTTAATAGTTTTTTGAGAACTGCTAAAACAGATTCTCATACTAACTGTAGCTTAACCTAGAGAATTCAGGTTTGGGGATATAAGGGAATTTTGGATGAAATTATGCTTTGGGAAAAAACCAAAAAACAACTTGCTAAACTTGGTCCAAGCATCTAAAAAACAAGCAAGGGTACATGGGTCCTTCATTGCTTAATGCTGCTGTTCAGTTGATCCTTAAAAAAAAAGTAGGTGTATGGCAATAAGGGAGAAGAAGGACTGCCCATGACAGGCACAGAACTGTGACAGAATAAATGGTTTCTTCAGAAAGATGTATTAACTGTGATTCTGCCATGTGAGTAACTGAACTTGCACTAATGGAGAACCCTGAAACTTGTATACTATAGCCACAAGAAATTATTTCCTATTTAAAAAACAGATCCATTTCTAATCAACTGCTTTTCCAATCATCTTTAGATATGTGAAAAAAAATTTAAAAATCTTTTAAAATAATTACAAAGAGTGGACTGCAGTAGCAGCTATTCAAGCAAGATTCAAGCACAAGTTTAAGTGACATTTCAAGCTGGGAATTAGCCTTCTTTGTCGAAAATTTGTACAACTTTTTCAAAAACCTAAAAAGATAAAGAAGAATTTTATGAAGCATTCATCAAACAGTTACTTCAAGTTAAACCAACATAAACAGTACTTGAAAGTATTTTTAAAAATATATAGGGTTTTTTTAGAACATTCACAGTAATTCTTTAACAGTGAAATTGGTATCAATTTTGGGAAGCAGACAGAAGAGCAACACTACTTCAGAAGAGCAAAAACTCATGAAAATAAAAAAGGCAAGACCTTGTTAAACACAGAAACACTGGAGAAGTGTTTAGTCCAGCTCACACTCAAGCAGAATTAATCAATTTCCTCAAGTTATTCATGTGGATACAATATTGCTGCTAGCAAGAATTTTCTTGCTTCTTTCTAAGCCTGTGGGATACTTTTCTCTCTCACAAAGAGATTAGCAGAAGTTCTGTAAACTATGAACACCTGCGACCTTGTAGAACCAAGTTTATGGTACAGTAGAAAAATATTTTGACAATGGATTTTTAGGATTTCTAGCCAATCCACCCAGGGGGTGGCTGATCCTTTGTCCAATTAGACTATGAAGAAAAAAGTCTATAAAAGAGTTTGTAAAATAATTAAATAAATCAATCTTGCTGCACAATTCCTGCCTGTTGGACCTCTCCTCTCCTCCCTATGGCTGCAGGATACAGTAATATATTCACATCTTACTCGGTCCTTCAAGAGTCAAATCAAGAGTTCCACAACCTCCCTCAGTACTAATATCAGTGCTTAATTAGCAGACTAACCACACACACACACACATCTCAGGAGAATGCCAGAAGTCTGTACCCTGCCACTGTCATCCCCACGTTTTTTTGGCTTATATACTTACTTCATCAACAGATTTGGAGGCATCCACTTTTCTGACTTTTCCCATTCTCTCATACAAATCTATGATAGGCCTAGTAGACTGCAGATATGTATGAATTCTAAGAGAAAGCACAGGGAGAAAAAAAACCACATTACATAGTGAAATCTAAAGAGAAGGGGACTGAAAAGTTTTGAAGACAGTACCTCTTTTCCAGGCTCTCCCGATTATCATCACTCCTACCACTGCTCTTGCCTCTTTCAAGACAGCGGCCAATACATATCTACAAAGAAACATCAAAAGGATGACTACAACCAGGAACACAAGCTGCCATCATCCTAAGAGCAGAAACAAATAAAAATCCTGAAAATCTGAATTGGCCTGGTACACAAAATACAGTCCAGATGTGGTGGATGTAAGCAGAACTCACAAGAGAAGTTAGGTTCTTCCAGAGAAGAAGGATGATGGCTTACACTTCAGTTTATTAAAATGGGATTGGGGTCAGAGGAAGTAAAAGCAGCATCAAGCTCTGTGGTTTGACTGGATCTCTGACCTGAGACATTTAAAAAAGAAAATTACCTGATTTTCAAGGATGTGCTCAGGCTTTCTGAAAAGCAGCATGTGAAATGGGACTATTAATATATGTCTGCACTAAAGGAAAGTCACTGTATGTTCTCTCAAGAATTTTGTAAGGTACACTGACAATACTAAGTTATTGCCAGTTAAAATGTTCTTACTTGATATTGCTATAATGAAGACTTAAAAAATCTAAGTAAAAAATGAAGAACTAACCATAGCTAGAAGTGTCCCAATAAACTTTTTTAAACCTTTAGTTAAATAAGCAAAGCTACACTCCAGGAATACATTTATCCTACTCATGCAAGAGCAACAATGGTTAAAAATATACAAAGTACAATCATGGTAAGGATTATTTAGGCATTTTCTATTTTTAGATCTAGTACAAAAATCAGAATGCCAAAATAAAAGCCCCACCAAGTGAAAAAATTAATTTACTGTTATTCAAGGTTTTAACAGAAAAATAATAATCCCTCACATGCTCTTTAGGATTACAAAATAATTGCAAATAAGTAAAAAAGAAAAGTAACAAAATCTCAGGAAGTTGGGGAAAGGGGTAAAATGAAAAAAGTCAGCTTAAGGTGCTGGGATATTCATATCAGTTTTTATGCTCAAGGGCACTGACATTAAAAAGACAGCACATCATGGCAGTTGTTAAAGGAATGTAATGCATCACTGTCAAAATGCCCTTGTAATCTAATGACTTGCTGAATAAAATGTTGATTACTGACTATCCTATAGCACAGCTCATAACTATGAAACTAAAGATTGCTGCTGCACTTCAGAATTAAAGCAGACACTGTACCAAGTTCATTTTGGACTAAACAACCAATTACTAAGAGTAAACAGAGTAATATTTTCTGAAAAGTAACCAAATAATTTTGTAAAATGTATTTAAAATTTTGATAAATCTCCTTTAGGAATGCAATTGCCTGGAGTACTTCCTCAATATAATTTATTCACATATGATTATACCAAGTGTCATTAGCTGTCTATTTCAATAAACATGCAGCTTTTCATCTGCTAAAACAAGTTGCCAAAAAATCCTTCAAACTCACAAGCCAAGTTTTCCTTCAATTCTTGCATTAGCCCATTCTCCCTGACAGAGTTTAATTGTTCTTCTTGAATGATTCTCACAATAATGCAAGAAAGGAAGTTACAGAATTACACACTTCATTACCTCATTGTCACAATCAAAAAAGAGAACAAAGGAAACATCCGCCTTTCCATCCATAGTCTTATTCCAGCCTTGAAGATTATCTTCATTCCTGGGAAACCCATCAATCAAAAACTTGTTCTTCTGGGAATTGGCAGCCATTGTTTGATCCATAGCCTGATAAAAGATAATTCAGTTCACAATCTCCTGCCCATACACTGATTTATCTACTTATTAATTTACCCCCAAAATGCTGACATGGTAAGTTGAGAAGCATTTATTTTAGGATTATTGCAGATTTACAAAATGTGCTTTTGTTTCACTATCAATGCATGCTGGTTAATTCACTGTTGCACCAACACAGCTATTATTCAAACTGAATTCATTATTTCACAAAGCTCAAAATCTCATAACACAATCACAGCTTTAAATCTGATTCTCTACAAGATACTGGGAAGTGTATTTACACAATAAGACATCAAAACATTCCTGATCTAGAGTTAATTCTAAGGGAAAAGCTCCAGATACATTTAGTGCCACGAACAGCAGCCTTTTTTTGACTGAAAAGAGATACTCCCATTGTTTTCATGGACATCCAATAAAGATAAAGGCTGGAGCTTTTCCTTCCACAAGAACATCAGCAGGTGCTCTTCTCCTTCAACTGACTATCTATTTTGTGATTAAACTTACAAATCTTAGGTCCTTCAAGGGCTCTAACCTCCAATCAAATATGACTGAGTGAACCAAGAGGTTCAAAAGCTAGTGCAGGGAAATAAGAAATACAGTTTCATTGATTTTCCTAGAGCTACTAAAAAATAAATAAAAATAAAAATAATCCATTTTCACAGATCCCCAGGTAGGAGAGGCCCTCAGCACTCCAACAGTCAGGAGGAAACACAAGTGATTGCTGAGAGAAGCCCCTCCGTGTCTGCCCATTCACACCGCTCACACTGGAGGAAAGGCAGTTCTGCCAGAACACAGCCGCTGCTTTGCTGCTTAGTCTGCAAGAGTGACCCTGCAAGGAAACAGCCCTTTCCTTACCCTCTTCAGCAAGCTGATTGTTATTTCAACTGGCACGATTTCCCCCTCCTTAATGTAGTTCTCAATGAGTTCTCCATACTGGGAGCCCGGCCTTTTCCGCTCATCCCGGAGGAGGTCACCGGCAGAAAGGTGCGTGTAGCCGTATTTCTGCAACGGCAAAACAAACACAGGCTCCCTTCAGTCAGAGCACTTGTGCAAACCTAACATCAGTCAACAGTGTCAGCCCTATTTATCCTTGCATTGCAACAGAAAAACCCAGGGAATTGCATCTTGCTAGTGGCAGATCTGTTCCACCTTCAGTGTGCAATCTCAAGCACACTCTGCACAGAGCACGCACAGGAAGAATCAGAGAGTCATGAAAGATGGAAAAGACTTCCAAGATCACTGAGTCCAGCCTTTGGCCAAGCATCATTGTGACAATGAAACCAAAGCTTTAAGTGCCACGTGCAGTTGTTTCTTGAATCCTTCCATGAATGGTGACTCCACCACCTCCCTGGGTGGCCTGTTCCAGTGTCTGACAACCATTTCAGTGATGAAATTCTTCCAGATGTCCAACCTAAACCTCCCCTGGTGCAGCTTCAGGCCATTTCCTCTTGTCCTGTTCCTGGTTGCCAGGGAGAAGAGGCTGACTCTTATCTTAGTAAAACTCCTTTCAGGGAGTTGCGCATGAGGTTTCCCCCAAGCCTCTTTTTCTCCAGTTCCCTCAGCTGCTGCTCATAGGACTCACTCTCCAGACCCTTCCCCAGCTCCATTACCATTCTCTGGACACACCCCAGCACCTCAATGTCTTTTTGAAGTGAGGGGACCAGAACTGGACATCCTTGGATAAAATGCTCAACAGGGCTTTGGTCAGGTATTTGCATACAGTTTTCAAAGGCAATTTTGTTATGTTTGGAAACAAGACAAGAATTTTGTTTAACCACCCACTTAAAGAAAACGTATAAAGTGATTGCAGGTCCTTTGGAGCTGGAGGAATGTCCCAAGCACAGGGTAAGTCAGAAATCCCTATGTTCATGTGGTTCTGGCATCAACTTCCTCTCCTACCTTGGTGAAATCACCTTTAACACGGCAGCTGCACAGTCCTCCTGCCCCTGCTACCTCCTTCCCTGGGATGACCATGATAAACTCGGAGAGCAGCCCTTGGGGAAAACCAGTGACTTCTCCTAAGGATGACGTGGCACATGAAGGTAAATAACTACACTGGTGCCACCCTCTGTCACACCACCAAGAGTAAATAGAGAGAGCAGAGAGATCAGGTTCAGATCTATCAATCCGATAGCAGTGTGCAGGAAAACGGCACACACCATTGCTCTTTCACCTCAAACTGCAGCTAAAATAGTCACTAATAAAAAATACTGAGGGAAAGTATGTATTACACTTGAATTTCTCAGGCATTTATCATTGTAAATAGATCCTAGTGCAAGCATACACATACATTCCTACCTAACAGAAATGCATCGTTACAGAGGACATTTCACAGCACAAAATAATCATTTTCTCAGCTCATTTAACACTGCAAGAAAAGTAACAAAGTGCAATATTCTCCTCGACAAATATAGTCCATAATAACAGGCAATAAAGACATCTCCTTGGTGAGTGCCTAAGCTAGCTATACATCCAAAACAGAGCACACATATACATTCTCACCTGAAAGTTTTTACACAAAACAAAAGCAACAGCAAAAAACTTCAGGGTTTTCAGTTTGGCTGCAGCCACGTCCAAAGCAAATTTTAAACAAGGTGTCTGAGAGGCATAATAATGTGACTACACACTTGGTGAGGCTGTGAACTTAGGATTTAAAAACTTGGCTACCAAACTAAGTACAACAGAAATATTACACAACCCACTAAGTGACTTTAAAACATTTCAGTTGCTTTCCAATTTCACCCACAAAGCATGGAAAGTTAGTTCTGCCATAGTCATAATTTAAGAAGGGATATAATTACCTAAATCTCCAAAACTGTACACAGTTGGCAAAAAACAGAAGTAAGATTTTGCTGTAAGTAACTGTGAAGGAAAAGCTCCACAGACATCCTCTGTAAGCTCACTGTACTTTTGCTTAATGTACATTGCATTTGGATATACCTAACTAATTGCAAATCTATATATTTATAACCTACAGAAGCCATAAACCAGAATAAATCATTCCTTATAAGCAAGAACCATTCCTCTGCTGAATGCTAAATTAACACGTAGTTCTTCTTGCTAAAGTTATAGAATGATGATTTTTTTAACATCAGGTTTCTACAAAGGAGAAAACAGGAGGAAAATATAATCCCTTAGGTTTTAGAGGATTACCAAACCATTTAATTTTCCTTGGCATTTCCCTTTTCATGCATGAAAATGAAATTGAGTCAGACAATTGTTAGAATTCTCCATCTTTTGCAACAGCAAACTAAAGTAGTTTTTAACGGCTGAACTGGAAAGTAAAAGACAGAAGTGTTTTAAAGTGCTGCTGTACAAACAGACTTGTTTGAGATAATAATAAATTATATTCAAGACTAACCCTCAGAATGGCTTAACCAGGCAATAAGAAAAACAAACCTCTCCTTCAGGGGCAAAACATCTATTTGTTAACTGTACTGAGGCAAGAGCCAAAGAAAACACATCGGTTTAAACAATGCAAACAAGGGGGGAGAACGGCTTGGCTGCTGCTCCACACACAGAAGGCTTCAGAGATGTGGTGCTCACTCTACCCTTGCCAGTTTTAATCAAGGCATTCAGGACAAAAAGTTTTCTTTCATTTTAGGTGAGAGAAACCCTCAGCAAGCGTCCTGAACAGGAGCAAATCATCCCAGTGCCAAGGGCTTGCAGAAGAAACTGTGATGTAACTGCACTAAACATGGGTCAAAACACTCGTGTCTTGACAAGGTCTGCCTTGTGCCAGCAGGACTTTCCAGCAGTGCCAAGCACATCTTGATGCAATCCCCAGAATGGGACTCATTGCCCCTCCTGCCTAATCCTTCTCCTCTGCAGTCAAAAAGGGAGCAGGATTGTGGCTGCCAAACAACAAAAAAGAAGTTTCCTCAGCTCTTACTAGACACGTCAGATTGAATGGACTACTTGAAAAGAAATCAGGCAAAAAAAAAATATTTCCAAATACTTGGATGCCAAGCACCTAAAATCTGGAGAGATTCTGATATTACAGAGAAGGAAAAATATATTCTAACATGTATTTCAGGGAAAATGTTTTCTGCTATGCTGTCAGGCTGGTGTGATTTAGGAAAAGATCTAAGTTACTATTACACAAGTTCTCATTATTACACAAGTAGTGCAAGCCCTTCATGCTGCAATGATTTGTTCCAATTCAGGACACTTGCTGAGGGTTTCTCTCACCTAAAATAAAAGAAATTTTTGTGCCCTGAACACCTTGATTAAAACTGGTAAGAGTAGTACAAGCTCTACTTATTACACCAGTTCTCATTATCTTTAAAACTATTTTTCTGAATTACGGGTCTCCAAATATAATTTACAAAAACCAATTGTGAATGAAGAAGTGCTGTCTTCAGCACCACTCTAGACATCCTCCTCTTTTGCTTTAAAAAAATTAAAACATAAAAAACATTAAAAAAAAAATAAATCCAGTGAAATGGAAAGGCAAGCTCAAGTTTCCATCAATCCCACCACAGCAGCAGTGGATAGAGCAGATCAGAACACCACTTGCTGTTTGTCTCTCTCTGCCTGGTCAGTCAGCCCCCACGCAGCAGGACAAACTGGGACACACAAGCTGTGTGCTCCACACCTCCGAATTCCAACCCGCGACTGCAGCCTCCCCGGGATGCCCTTCCCTCCCCTGCCCTCCAGCCCTTCCAGCTTCCTTCTGTCAGCCGGGATTTGCAACTTTCCCTCTGCAGACAGAACACGCTTTGTTTTCCGTAAATACAATAAACAGATGAACAGAACTGGAAATCCATGAGTCACATCTGTGCCACGCTGGAACCAGGCGGAGTCTGCTCCAGCAGTCTCGGGCAGTCAGGAAGGATCGGTGGTGTCAGGAGGGATCGGTGGTGTCAGGAGGGATCGGTGGTGTGCGGCAGCTGCCGCTGGGACTCCTTCCACAGCCCCTTCCGAAGGGCACAGGCTTTATTTCTGATTCAGCCCTGTGTGGTCTTGCAACACATCTCCCCACTAAACACACAGCCTGAGACTTCCTTAAGGGAGCAGAAGCCAAGAAGCAAGAGAAACACAAATTACTGCTTTGACCTTGACTCCTATCTTGGCTTATCATTGTTAGTTTGAAAATGAAAGTCATAGGGCTTAAGATTTAAACAAATAAAATACAAACTTTTATTGCCCCAGTTCTGATCTGTCATCTCTTGGGCAACCTTAATAAACAACCAAAACTTGCTACATACACCATTCAAGAACTAGTTAAAATAAAAAATAGAACTGTGTAAAGCCTGCAGCATTCGGGTTTTTTTTAACCTAGAAAGTTTTTGTCTGACCTATTAGCACATGGAATTAAATCTTTGGGGTACAGACTATAATGCAGTAATAGACTTTGTCTGCTTATTCCAATTAAAAAAAATGGAAGAAATTTTCTCAGTTTGAAATGAGTTCTTGTCTCTGGGAAAGAAAAACAAACAAAAACCCCACATTAACAAACCAAAACACACAACACGGTGCCTCCAAGGGAGAAAGGGGCAAACAGAGCACCCCAGTGCTTCAGGAGCACTGACTCAATACAAGGCACCCCCGGTATGTTCAGGAAAGTCCAAAATTTAATGCCCAGTGTTCTGCAAAATGGAGATGTTCAGGGCTAAATCTTCAGGGGGTAGATTTAAACACTCACCATGCTTTAAAAAAAAAAAGCTGCAAAGTTCAGAAATAAAAATTCATATTCTAAAAATCAACTATGAGAACTTAAGGCTAAGTAGAATACTAATACTTGACACTCATTAAAGTGATTTCGGAAGGTGAGTTTAAAGCAAACAATTTAAACCCCATTTTTATTTCAAGGAAGTTAACACCATCTCTCAGCAGACTTCTAGAAGACAATTAACTCATGACAGCAAAACCTAAATCCTCTGCTACTTTCAGAGAGGCATTTCTGATACGATGAATTCTTCTTTGCATTGTTTCCTTCACCCTAGGAAATCTCCTTATCATATATCCCAAAGCAACTTAACAGCTTTTTCCATTTGGATATTAACTTATGCTCTTATAAAAACGAAAAGGCTCAGCATCCCACCTTGTGGAATTAATTTTAGATTTAACCACAAACATACAGGATAGGGCTGTGGCAGAGGGGAATTATATTTTAGGTACACTGAGAGTGATGTGTTGCATACCCCAAATCTCTACAGATCACCTTGCCAAAACAAACAGACAAAAAAGTACATCTCAAATCTTGCTTGGAATAAAGACAAGTGATTTAGTTATTATTCTTCCCACCAACCAAAGAGCTTTGCATCTCAGGCAGAGGTTATAAGGATTTAAAATTTAAGCATAAGAAAGCATATTTTGTGCAGATTTGCTGAATGCATTTTTTTTTCCTTGACTTTACTGTAATGATTTTATAAGCAAAGTTCAGAAGTCAGCAATAAAGCACATTTCATTATCTCACAGTCACAGAAGATACACTGTGGAAAGCATGAAGGTTATTGCAAGAACCTGCATTCAAATGACATCATTCAACTATAGCTCAAATATTCTGCCTCACATGACAGCTACGCAACAGCCCCCGATGATGGCAAGCTCCACCTAACAAAGCTGTGGAAGGTTTCAGGAGTTAATCTGCAGAGCTGGAAGGGAGAGGATAAGAACTTAAGAGGGAATTCTGCTTCATCCCTCTCTAAATAGGAGGAACTGCTCCAGAACAGCAGCAGTTCTGCTGCATTTGCATTTCTCTGACAATTCTGTGTGTCTGTGGAACATACAGGAGTTGAGTCTTCCCTCTGTATCGGAGAAAACCAGCCTGGTTCAGCTGTTTCATCCAACCTTATCTGTGGAGATAAAGAATCCTAATCACTTACCCACTGTTCCCTTTCTTACATTGTGTCAATATCCATTTCCACTTGTTATTAGGTCTTCTTCCTTCAAATAATTTCTCAGTTTGTGTCCAAATTTGGCACAAATACATGCCTTCTCCACATGCAGGGACTCCAGCACACACATATTGAACAGTTATGACTTAGGCTAGTACTTAACAAACACATATTTCACCTACAACATGGGATACCCATCTCCCTTTTCTGGGAAGGTAAAGCACAGTCAGCAAAAGAAATTACAACACTTCTTTGAGAAATCGTTCCCAGGTAGTAAGTACATAATAACCCCTTTACTCTAGACACCCTTAGTTTTTAATAAAAATGGTTTGATGCTAAAATCATGCAAGATCTCACCTCAGCCAAATGAGACTTCTTCCACATGTGATGTGCTCTGTCCCAAATCTCCAGTATGAATAGCAACCAAGACGTATTTATAGCTCATACTGACTTTTTGTTCAGCACAACCTTCAGCTCTACAGCAAGATACTGGGTCAGATTCATTCCAAATGTAAACTAATATTATGCAGTCCATTTACAACAAGGATGAATGAGGTTTATTATTACTCAGCTACAGCCCCCTTTTCTCTGTGGCAAACTGCCAACAGGGTTTAAAATACAAATAAAAATACACTTCCAACCTAAAGGCAGCATTGACTGCACACAGGCTGCTCACTCGCCTGCAGCAGGGCTCTCTGGGGGCTGCCAGGGGCCAGGTTGAGGATCTGTGCTTAGAAAATCTGCTGCTCTCCAGTACCTCTGCTGTGTTTCACCCACACTTCTCTGTTCATGTGCCCTTTTTCTAAAGTTTTCCAGCACACTTGCATTAGTCCAACTGTTTCTTAAACTACCTCAGACCCTTTGTGCCTCCCAGTTTAGCCAGTGACTCTCATGGAGGTGTCTGAGCCAGCAGGAAGGTTGTCCTTTGCATTCAACAGGTCTGAGTGCTTTCTACTGTCAGCCCACTGACTTCAATAAACTTCTTTCCATGTGGTGAACAGGATTAGCAGAATTAAAGCAAATTTGCATTTATTTGAATTTGGATTTCCCTTTCCAGGCTTAGAGAAGAAAATAAATACAGCACAAGCAAGGTTTTTCTTTTTTCCTTTCTAGCTGGAAATACAATTTGAGTAGCAATGGCTCATTTGAACTCCTGCTAATAAAGTGGTCTTTATCCAATTATATCAGCCTATCCAGCCACAGGCATTTATCCTCCTAAACACAGGCCAGCAGCCACACAAGGTACTTCAGCCCTGAGGCTACCCTAATGGTTTAGTGAAAGCCATTAATGACAGCCTGCAAGGTCCCCCTATAGTTTAAGCTCATTTGTTTGCTACATGCCAAGGGCTGAATTTGACCTTACCAAAAAGGCTTTATGAGCACTATGAACCTTCCAGCCCACAATTTAATTTAATGAATATGCTGGTTTGAATGCAAGTCTGTACTTTGTGGTTTAAATCCTTCAGAACTAAAGTCATAACGGCATTTTTAAGTCTGGACCAAATTCACTTAACTTAGTTATACAACACTGAGGTCTGGGATGTAACAGCAGCGTGGATAAACTGTAACAGTATTCCCGGGGCACCACCAGAACAGAGGACACACACAGTGTGCCTGTTCCAGGAGTTTTGAGGTTCTTTCCCACCAATAGTTTCAGGAACATGGGCATCACCACAGTTCTTAAACATTTCTTTTGGTGAGGGTATGGATAAGCTTTGATCCTATATAGCTTTTAATAAGAAAAGTACATACAACTGCTCAGTAAAAAAAAAAATGGAAAAAAAAAAGATAAAAGAGCTGTTTCAAATCCAGCATACACACATGTTTGGAAGCATTCAGCTCTAACTACTTCCGTAATTATCCACCTGGATACAGTGTAATTACCCCTGCGGTTTTTGGTGTTTAAAAGGACAGTACTACACCATGTATCATCCACCGTTCTTTCTTAGATATTTGTTGTCTCAATAGGCCGGAAAAAACGTATTCGGAAAACTGAAAATTTGATAATATAACTGAAAGTTTAGTCAACTTATACTGTCAGTCTTAGGCTTTTTAAAAAGAAAGAATAAGATGAACCACCTATGGGATCAGGATATCCTTTGACCTCTACCATATTGTGTCACAGAAAAAAAAAAAGAATTTTGTCCTATTTTTAACGTGTTACTTCCACAACTTATTGAAATGGCACTGGGTCAAAAAGCCAGCACCCTGCAATGTCTGCTGTACCAGCTGTAACATTTATGGGACAGGCCTCAGAAGACATGGACCTTGATCCATTTGAAGTGCACGTATTCCCAATCGCTATAAGACACCTCACGTCCTCTCCCAGACCACAGCCCCGGCTGCCTCAGCATCCGGGTGGTAGCCCCGCAGCCACCTACGTGGCCATGCAGACGTGTACGGAGCCACCCCCTCGGGATGGGCTGCAGGACTGGCCTGACAAGGCAGCACCGCCCGGCCGGCCGGGAACTTCTCCAGGGCCGCTGTCCTGCCCCTCCGCCAAGGCACAGAGGGCAATCGGTGCTCCCGGCCGAAACTGGGGCAGCCTCCAGACCCCAAGTGGGTGCAAAAACCCCAGTGGTGTCCCCAGCGTGGATGCCAGCGCAGGCAGACGCACGGGTGGGGTGGGATCCCGCGGGGCTGAGGGAAAAGGCAGGAGGGAAAAGGCCAGGCGGCCTGACAGGGCCTGGAAGGGAACGGAGGGGCTGCCCCACCACTTCACCCACTAAGGGGGAGATGTGGGTCAGTTATTATTATTTATCGCCTCGAAGGGAAGAGGAATGGATGGAGGCTCGACAAGAGACCAGACCGAAAGGCAGATGAGGGTCCCGCCACCGAGCAGAGAGGGACACGACCCCCAAGCAACCACCCCAGAGAGGGTCAGGGGTTCCACAGAGGGATCCTACAACTCCCAGGGCCCCCCGCGGCCGGGGGTCGCCAGGCCGCGCAGTCCCGCACCCCCTCCACCTCACCTCCACGATGCGAGCGCACTGCGTCCCCTTGCCCGCCCCGGGCCCGCCGAGGACGAAGACAACGACGGGCTTCATGAGGAGAAGGAGGCGGCGGCGTTGCAGCAGCAGGACAGCGGCGACGGGGCGGCGGCCGTGGGGCGGCCGAGGGGCGGAAGGGGAGCAGCGGGGCCGAAGCCGGGGCTGTGACCGGGGCTGTGACTGTGGCACCGCCGCCGCCGCCGCGCTGTCCCCGCGGAGGGAAAGTGCTTCCGGGTCCCGGGCGGGGCGGGGCGGGCACGTGGGCGCGGGGCTGGCGGCGGCGGCTCTGCCGGGATTCACGGCCCCGGACCCCGGCTGGAAGGCCAAGGCCGGCGCGGCTCTCCAGCGGGACCGGGCGTGTCCGCTCACTGTTCACCCCGCCACAGCCCTTCCCGGCATGGCCCGCCCCGGGCCAGCGGCGGCGCCCCGGCTGCCATGGCAACGCCGCCGCATCGCCGCACTGCGCCTGCGCGCTCCCCGCCCGCTGGCATTTTTAAACCCCCTGCGCGCGCGCTGGCGGTTGGTTTCCCCGAGCCGCGCTCTGATTGGCCGAGCGGGCCGTACCCCGCCGCGCGTCGATTGGGCCGCGGCGGGCGGAGGGGGCGGGTTCTGCGCTCTGATTGGCCGGCGCCGAGCGAGGGCCGGCCGGGGCCGCAGAAGGCGCCGGGGCGGGCGGGACGCGGCGGGAGCGGCGGAGCGGGGCTTTGAGCCTGTGGTGCCATCGGGGCCGCGCCGCTCTCCTCTCACGGCCGCTGCCCGGCTGAGCCGGGGGCTGCCCCGCGCCCGGGAGAGGGAGAAGAGGAGAGTGCAGAGCTGCGGCCCTGCCCGGACCCCGTTTGGCCCGGCCCAGATCTGAGGTACCCACTCGGCGCCGGGAGGGCCCGCATCGCCCCCAGCCCCGCCGGGCACGCTGCGCCCGGTGCCCCTCTGCGAGTGCGGCTCTGGGTGTAAAGAGCTAGAGAGGCGGGGGGTAGTGGGTTTCTGCTTCGTGCTTGTCAAATGGAAGCAGTGGGGCTTTAAAAAAATTTCCTGTTTTATAGGCTTAAGTTTGAGGATTATTTGGGCATTTGGCTATTAATGGGAATTAATTAACTGCCGCTGGAAACACGAGAGGGGCCTGAGTTCCTTAGAGGGCTGCCTTAAAAATAAAGGTCTTTCCTGGCAAGTGGAATTGCAGAGGAAACACCTTTGCTTGGCAAAGTTTCATGCTTGAGATAACTACAAAGAGACTTCTTGCTTATTTGTTAAAAGGTATTGAGGTGTTTGCCAAATAATATGGGCTGTTAATTGTTTTGCATGTTACTTTGTTTAGGCACCTCAAAAAAATCTAATCCTGCTCGTGTAAATAAGTTAATGTGATTACATGCTGATATCTGTAGGGCTCTTTGAAGTCTGTCTGCAAGTTTTGCACTGTATTATTTGAGTTAAGCCAGAGTTTTATTTCAGAAGTCTTCAAAGTTTAAGTGGTTTGAATGCTCACTTGAAATCCCAAGACTGAAACAGGGCTTTGGGAAGCTGATCTAGTGTTAAATTTGCTAAATCAGTTTTTGTGTGCCATGGGAGTTTCTAATTAGTGATAACTCTTTTTTTTCCCTAAACTATATCCAGAGCAGCTTTTCCTTAAGCTTTGTCTGCAGACTTGTATTTTGGCCTACACATCTTCCAAGGTTCCACAAAGAAACTGTCAAGTGGACAATAAAAGTTTTGTGTTGTTTTGTTTGTGTGACTTCGTAACTCTGACAACTTCATAGGACAAAGTTTCTGCTTTGTTGGCCTGGACTTGAAACAAAGAAAGTACCAACAGTTTATGTATCCTGAGCTTGGTTTTCTTACTGTGTCGTGCTTTTGTTCCTTCTTTTAAACACTGTAAGATAACTATGTACCCTAATCCATTTTTTTTTTTTATCTCTGTGATCTTCCCAGATTTTTCCCAAAAGGATGGTCCCTTTCAGTTTCCCTCTGTCCAAGTGTGCACTTTGGGACCCAGTCCCCATGGGTGATGTCATTGGCGCACACATCACCTATTACAGGTATCAGTAACTTTTTCGGGGAAGCTAAAGGTTAAAATAAATTATGGACTATGTGATGCAAAGCCTCATTTTATCCTTTAAATCTGCTGCATGACAAGGCCCAAAGGAAGAGGAAGCAGTGTGTTTGCTATAAGCATATAGGGATTTTCATTGGAAAGATTTGAGTTTCCTTTGCTTTGTGTAACACAGTCCAGTGGCTTGACGATGCATCAGTCTAAAGTAACTTAAAATTTCTTTCCATTTTCTTCCCATATGGATAAGTGATACTTTTTAAAAACAAGCATTAAAAAGATTTTATGACTTAAACTTGCTTTTTGTCTCTTTTTAGAAACCCCAAACTATCTGTGGTGGAGAAAACCTTGCGGCTTGCCTATCGCCATGCTAAGCAGAATGAAAAGAAATCATTTTCCTGTTTTTTGCTTGGAACCTTGGCAGTAGATGAAGGTAATTCTAAACATGAGGTAGACAGGCAATATTGTTTGGTTGGTTAAGCTGTCATTAAGGAGCCTGAGTTGTTGCCCTTGGACTCTAACTTTATTTATTTATTTTGAAGATGGGGAAGGCATAACGCTAACAATAGACCGCTTTGATCCTGGCCGAGAGGTTGCTGGTGGATCGGGCAAAATTCCAACTGCATCCCTTCCTGGAGACTTTTTGATTCCATGTACAGTTAATGCCTGGGGACCTTGTTCAGATAATATTATAGTGCACAGTGCTGAAGATATCAGCTTGGCTTTCAAGGTAGGCAGCTCTTAGGAACTTTTGGGTCTCTTAAACAGGGAACTGTCTGCTAGGCAGGATGCTGGACTATGTACAGGGCTTGATTTCCAACACAGCAAGGTTATGGCTGAAGCAAGACCATGTAATTGTGTGAAATGAGCTGCTTGAGTGTCATTGCAACGTGTATTGGAAACTGTTGAAATCAGTTAGACCTCACAGGTGTTTAAGGATCTCACAGTCTTTAATCTTGGATTAAAATCTTGCTGATTGGCCAAAGTTTTTCAGCTGGTCTAACCAGCAAAACAAAAGTGATAGCAGCAGAGTTACTTTTAAGAAGAGAAAACAGCTTTTTTTTCTTTTTTTCCTCAAAACTGTCATTCATGAGTTGCAGTATTTGGGCAGTTGTTACTGAAGTGTTGCTAGGCAAGTGACTCACCCAAAATGTGTAAAGCTCTGTGTAGCTTAGCAGCCATAGCTGAAATGTGTGCCTGTTGGTTCTGTGCTGTAGACAAGTAATCTAGTAAATACACTTTCTATTCATGTAAACTTTTCCCTGTAGGTGTTGTAGTGTGTAGTGTTTTATAATACAAATTAACCTTGCTTCACATATGAGCTTTCTCATGATGATACATCCAGATGTTAAATTACAAATTTCTTGAATGCAAGAAAGAAAACTTTGACAAATCAGTTTGAGCCTTTTAGTTGTCTGTTATTGTATTAATTTTTATATCATTTAAGTAACCTCAGGTTTTCTAATATATCATAAAACAGTGCTAAGGTGTGCATAGCTAATTTTCAAGTGTATTCTGCATCATTCATTATATTCAGTAGAGCAGTGAGCTTTGGAGACCTGGGTTAATGGCTTTTTGTATAGTACCTATTGCAATAGTAGCTGTGATGAATAATTTGAGTTCCTAGTGTAATACATCTTGAATCATGGTAATCATGTGAAAATAATTTAGTGTATTTAACTTTTTTTTTTTTTTTTTCTTCTAGGGTCTGCAGCAGAGTCTGTGCAGTAAAGAATCTCTGGATCTTTCTAAACTGCTCACTGTTAGAGCTCACATTGTTTTCACAGAAAACCTGGATAATCTGCATTTTAATTTTCGCTGGGCTTCTCTTACTGTGGCAAATGTTTTGAAATACACTCCTGTGAAGTCTGTCCCAATTATTCCAACAGCTCTAGCAAGAAATTTGAACAGTCCTATGAATATTGCACAAGTTCAAGGAACTTACAAATGTGGGTGAGTAACGGGTGATGCTAAAACTGTCAAAGTTGCCTGTCAGTTTGTTGCCTTTCCTAAAGGAGGTAGGTAGGAGAGATCTTAACTTTACTTTGCTTTTTAGTAAAATAACTGGCATAAAAATAACATGTTTTCGGGCCTTGGAACTACATTAGAAGTTATGAACAAGAAACAGGAAATGGGGTGGAGCAAAAGCATTAACTGGTTCAGTAGGAGTTCTTGCTTTTGGCTTCAGTGAAAGGATCTTCCTGCTGGGGCAGGGGAGCACACCTCTAGTCAACATAATAAATATAAACAGCTTCCAGCTTTTTAAGCAACATCAGTGCTTGCCCTACAATGAAAATCAGATGAATGCAAACCAAAGCTTTTTTTTGTTAATTGTGCTTCTGAGATGATATTGGGGAGTCATCATTCTGACTGGTAACTAATTTAGTAGGATGAACTAAGGATAGATCAGGGAAATAATCTGAAGCAACTGAATGTCATTTTATTTGGAGAGGGACTTTACGAATGCCTCTCTAAAGGTTACTCTTCAAGTTTAACATGACTTGTATTTCTGGATTTGTTATGAATACTGCTTCTAGTATTCACTAAAATACTACAAATAGTACTAAATAAATTTTGTCTTGATGACTCTTTGATACACAGGGAATTGATGAAAAGCTGGGGAGTTGCTGTAAGTGTGTGGAGTAAGAGTAGTTTTGATTTTTAATTTTTTTTTCTCAAACTTCTTTTCTTACCATATTTTTTAAACTTGTACTTATCTCTTCAGGATTTTTTTTCCCTGAAAAACTGCCTTCCAAAATACTAAAAAAACCCAACTTTTGCTTTCTTTCAGCTACCTTACTATGGACCAAACACGGAAATTGCTTTTGCTTCTTGAGTCTGATCCCAAGGCTTATGCTCTGCCATTAGTTGGAGTGTAAGTGTTTGTCCAGATTAATACACACATTGATTTGAGATGTATCTGAGGGATTACATAGCAAAAACTTGGCAACAGAGCTGTCTCTAATTAGATTTTTTTTCTTATTTCTAGTTGGCTGAGTGGAGTTACTCATATCTGTAGTCCTCAAGTCTGGGCCTGTTGCTTGCGATATTTGTTCAGTTCTTCAATTCAAGAAAGGCAAGTCACTTTTATGGGTAAAACATAGAAGCTATTGGCTGCCTAAAAAAGTATTCCACAGAAATGCATGACAGCATGGGCTCTGCTCAAAGATATTTGAGGGAATTCTGTGATTTATAGGTTGTGTAGAGGTAAGGCTGTCTGGCTTAAATGTTCTTTTTGGTTTTGGCTTCCGCACAAAAATTTTCTGTGACCAAAGTGTTGTAAAGCTGAGCTGATATCTCAAAGTCAGAAGAGGGTAAACATTAATATCATTAAGGTCACTGCATTTTAGTTTAAATAAGAAGCCACAAGCAGGAAACAGTAGTTTAAACAGTGGTGGGGGTTTGGTTTTGAACTTTTCTAGGGGTATTTTCTTTGAGATAAGTTTTCTTCCTGGTTGTGGGTGACCAACATATTGAAGCATATTGATTTGCAGCCTCTGCTGTCCTGTTATGACTTCCTGTTAAATGTTCAGTTTTTGTAAGTGTGTTTGCATTCTGGGGTATTTTTTCATTGTGATGTTAGTGAATAATCATTCCTCATTTTCTACATCTTTTCATTTGTAATATTTGCCAAGTTTTATCTGTATGGAAGCTGGGAGAGAGTTCAGGTATTTCTAGTTTGAAACTGCACCTCAGGTCAATGAGACTTTGAAATATGCTGTATGCATAAGCACTTCTGATTGACCACACTTGTTTTTAAATTATGAAATACAACCACATTTGGTGAACAGATGTGTCTGCAATTACAAAAATAGACTTCTTTTCCTTAACAACTGAAATATGTCCAAACACAGATAAGAGACCAATTAGATTATTAGATAGGCAAGTTAGATGCTTGACTCTCATTAACTTTCACTGATTCCATCATGGATTAGGCAGATTTGATGAACCATGCAAACAGCATTAACCTCTGCAGGCTAACTGCCTAATCTGTGCATCATACATTTTTAACTCTTTAAGCTGTAAGTATAATTTTGAAGTTGTATGAATGTGTTTTTCAAGCATCCTGTTTCTACTGCTTTTTCTATCACATATATTATTTAATGAAAAAGCAAACAAATAAAAAAATCCCACAAACAAGCATGTTACTAGGGCTATAAAAAGAAAAACTGTTCTGAAAGTAGTTCTACCTTTTCCTGGAAACACACGTTATTGTCATTATCCTTGAACTTGTTCTAAGTGCTGACTGTTGTTACTCACTATTCTCAACTTGTAGAAAAAGAACTTCAATATAATTTTCCTTTAAAAAAAATCTGCTTGCTAGTGAATGTTTTTTTGAATGTTTAGGGATAACTGAGTCACTAAGTGTCTTTATAATGCATCTTCAATTAAAAGCTAAAATGAAAATAAAACACAGTATCATTCTTACAGAAGTTTTCTTCTGTGTTGTGCTTAAAGTCTTCCAGGAATTCATTTAAAGTGCTAAGTGATTGTAAAGGTTTGAAATACAAAGGAGATGAATTATTCCCATTTCTCTACTTTTCTTTGGTTCTTGCATGTGGCTACGGTCATAAATCCATCTGCACTATCTATAGCTCAGCACCACTCAAAACGTGATCCACCAGTTTGCTAAACTGTGTGAAAATTTGCTCACTGTATTGAGAATTTAAGGGCCCTCCTTCCTGTTTAAGTTATTTAAAGATGTGGTTTTCTTCTGTTTCAGGGTTTTTTCAGAATCTGGAAGTTTTCTTATTGTGCTTTATTCATTGACACACAAGGAACCAGAGTTTTATGAGTGTGTTCCATGCAGTGGGCAGACTGAGCTGGGGTTTCAGATCCTAACTTGCCATGAAACAGTTCACCTCTTCAAAGTAAGTGTCTTGCTTTCCTACTGCATTGTGGTAAAATTTGCCTTAGTCATTATGATGTGACCCAAATGGATCTGCAGTGTTTGAAAATGATGTAGCTCTATAAAGCTGCTTTTTCCTGGTGATTATTGTAAATTCAGTTTGTCCCTCAAATTGAGAAATTGCTTCCAAAGTCAGCACTGCTCACTTTTCTAATAGCATTAAGGATCTGTCTTTTAAATGTACTGTGCTGTGTTGTACTTGGTTAGTGTTCCTTCCTGCTAGTGACCTTCTGGCCTTCTGAGCAGAGACTCAGACTTCCTGTAGCATTTGTTACTCTGCTGTGCTCTGTGCCCCTTGGCCACATCTGACAGCTGCTCTGGGTGATGCTTGCTGGAGAGCAAAGCTGAGTGTCGTGCTTTGCCTGAAGTTGAATGCGAAAAGGAATTCAGTGGTTGCTAATTTCATCAGATTTCATCTTTGTGCAAAGTAACTCTTTGAAAGAATTTGACACCATGTCTGGGAGATGGCTAATAAGGTTTGAGGAGGTTCTAGGAAATCTCAGTTCCTAGATGTGTCTTTCTAGGCTTGTGCAGAACCTGAAGCTGAGTTGTTAATTTGCTCAATAAATGCTGCTATGCCCTGTCAGACAAGCAGTGAGTGTAACATGTGTCCTGTGCTGTCTACACAGTTCTCTTCCCAATGGAATTTCCTTGTTTTCAGGGCTGCCTTCTACCTTCAGCCTAGGGACAGCTTAGCTTTCTGAAGATGACAGATCTCTCCACAGAAGCTCACTTCCGTTATCTCCAGGAGTTGCCCAGCTGTGGTGTGTGAAACAGTACAGGAACGTTTGTTGTTTCCTGTAGTGGTGACAGCCCTGGAGGAGTATCTGAGCAGTTACAGTGAGGAAGCATCTGCTCATGGCTATAATTAGCCCAACTACTTTACAGAGTAGCAGGGAAACAGTGTTGAACAGAAAGGGAAGTTGCCTGCCTCCTTGCAGTGGTGAAAAATTTGAAAGTAGGGGACAGGCAGCAAATAATCACATAAATGTCCTTAAAGCTGTTTCTTTGGAAGTAGTGCCTCAGTGATTGAAAGTTTGAAGGTTTCTTGCTTCACAAATATGGAACACTTCATTCCAGAATGTTGAACCATCAGACAAGAATCCTATCCAGTTTGAGTTGAGTGCAGAAAACCAAAATGCAGAAACTGAGTTCTTCAGCAGAATTTGCAAGAAACTACCAATCAAAAGGTAAATCTTTCAGATGCCATTTATATGCAAAAATGAAGTATTTATTGGATGAAGTTTTTGATCTGTTCTGTGCTATGTGTCAGTTTAGCTGTACATACATTTTCTTGCATTAAAATCTGTGTATGTGCTTTTTATTATTCCTAGAGTTAATAGTTTTCAAGTAAGATAACTGTATTCCAAGAAAAACTACTTGGTACTGGTGGTTGTAATTTATACAATGGATGTTTCTAAAAAGGCTTCCTCACTGATGAGGCTTAGTTCACTGTATTAAGCTTTAAGTGAGATCTGTCCTTTGAAGCAAATCTCTAATTGAAATCTACTTGAGTTGGTAATTCCTTTTTTCTTCCCACTTTTTGGAGCTCCAAGACTTGGATAGGTTGAACCTCTAGTGATTTTTAAGAACCTCAGTCAAATCCATCAAATTTTTATCTAGAAGATGGCCTTTATTTTCCTTCAAAGAATGTTACAATCTTCACTGTAGCACCTCCTATCTTTTAAATATAAATCAGTGCTTTGCTGTTAGAATGTCACTTTAAAGGTATGTTTGTGTGAGGCTGTGAGGAGAGAGGGTTTGTATCTCCTTGCCCAAAAGCAGTATTTGTATTTTCATCGTTTGATCTTAGAACTGTGTGCTGGGTGAACTCCTCAGCTACCCAGGGAGAAGATGGGTAGCAACTGCTTCTTGAAAAAATGATGCATTGTAGATGGCACATTGAAAAACATGAAGTTTCATGTTAGTGCTGCCAAATCTGACAAGCAAACATTTTTACTTTGATTTATTTTGGTTTTAGTCCTCCCCAAGGCTCTTCTCCCAGCAAGTTGTCAGCAAGTGATCACGACTCTGGTGTGGAAGATGAGGATTTATCTCCCAGACCAATTCCAAGTCCTCACCCAGTGAGTCAACAGGTATCTAAACAAGTAGTTGTTCTGGGTATCTCAAATGTGACAGAGCAGCAAAACTCATTGTAAGGGAACTGGACAGTGTAAAACTTCTCTCTCAAAGTGCTAGCAGGGGAAAACAGTGAAGAAATGAACCAAAAGTCCCAACTCCTGCTCTAGTTAACCTGCCATTTTTCCAGGATTCTAGATACTTTAATTCCTGTACCATGCTATGGTTTGGGAACAGAGAGAGTAGTTTCTACTTTAGGAATCTCACCATTGTTGAATGGAAGAGCTAGGGTGTCTGAGACAGAGACAGCAAGCTCTTGTGGTTTTTTATTGCATTTACTCAAAAGATCTGATGCTCTGTCCTTTCTTTGCTGAAGTGTGTACAAATACAATAAATACCAGCCCTTGTACAGCATAGGTGTAGAAGGATGTGATAGTTGTGTATAAAATATGTTCTGTTGCTGCTATCTCCTGGGTCTAAGAATAGTGAGAGGGAACTTACAGTCTATTTCTAGAAGGGGAATATCCATATTCTGAAATGTGCTCCTGAATTACATGGAGCATTCATTTGGCAGACGTGGCTGTTGCGCTGCATGAAAGCAGTTTTGTCCTTTAAGAATGATCCTAGAGATCTTGCTGCTTTTTCTGTTCCTGGATTCTCCAATCTTTTAGGAATGTGTTTAACATGTAGTTGGTTTGGGGCTGATAATCATCATATATTGATTTTAAATGAAAATGTTTTCTTTGAGGAAATCCTGCATTCAAAGAGCAGACAATGTTTTAAATTATCATACATGTGTGTAATTGTTCCTTCAGGTTACCAGAGTTTTTCCTTCAGTGCCAGAGCTGTCACTTATTTTGGATGGGAGTTTCATAGAATCAGGACAACCATCTAAGCCTGTGGGGACTTCAAATGCTAAAAGTCTACCCACAGGGCCAAATCAACCTATTAGAAAGAAGTGGTGCATGAGATCTACAAGTCACCCCAGCCAGCACTCTGAAGACAAGCAGAACTTTCCTGCTAATATGGGAGATCCCTCTTTGAGACGATTACCAAATCCTATAAGCCAGAAAATTCCAGCTTCAATGCCTTGTAGAGGAAATCAAGCTCCACTGCAGCAGCAGGTGCAGTGTAAGAAGGCTTGCCCTCAATCAAGAAAAAGTTCAGGATCATCTTCTTCAACCCCTTGTAGTGGGCCTTCCCCAGATACATCTGTGCACCACCCCAGAAAGCCATTGGAAAAACTTGTGTTAAATCCTGAAAGTGTCACACCACAGGGAGAGCCTCCAGTTAGGAGAACATCAATATCTGGTTCCAAGCAGCTTCCTGCTGTCACACAGCCAGCCCTCCACAACTCTGCTTTATCACCACAGAGCTGCAGGCAACCACCAGACCTGCAGGTGCCAATTCAAGTGCCACCTTGTTGTCCAGCATGCAGCTGTCAGTGTCCTGCTTCTCTCCAGTATAATCCCATAAACTCATGGCAAGGAACTGGTAAAATGAGCCCCAAATATGGAGTGGAAATCCAATCGGAGATGGCTCAGCAAAATCCTTGTGCAGTTTTCCATCAAAATATCATTTGCCCAAATGTTTGCTGCAACCCAGGATATGCCACAAGCAGCCCTATAAACATGAAATATCCTGGGAAAACAGGGAGCTGTTCTCTTGACAAAGGCTTATCACCTGGAATAAGGATCCCATCAAGTGCAAGCTCCTCGAGTCCACAGTGCTGTGCAGCCCACTCCCCGTGCCTGCACACGCCTGCTCCTGCAGCAGGATCAGATAATGGAATGATGGGATTATCTCCAGATGCATACAGGCTTCTTACCGAGCAAGACAGACAACTCAAATTACTTCAAGCTCAGGTTTGTGGAAATGTCAGCTTTCTCCTCTCCCCTCTTAGTGATTATGTTTTGATAGTTCCTCTGCCAAAGGGATTAAATTAACTGTTGTCTATCCATGTTGGAACAAGGGAGCCTGTCGTACCAGCTGCAGTCTGGGCATGGAGAGGGGACTCAATTAGCTCTACCAACTGGTGTCCCTTAAATAAAAATTACTTGACTCACATCTAATTAGATTTTGCATGTATTTTTATGGTATTTCCATAACATGAAGGTTTACTTTTAGTTGACTGTTTGTAGTGCAAACTGATACATTTTATATATAAATGCTTTTCTATATACACTCTTGTCTGTGTAAAAAAAAATTACTGCATAGGCTATAGGCTTTGGAATTATTGTAAACATACAGATGAAGCACAGAATGTTGTCATATGTTGCTTTATCCACCTTCAAGCCTGCAGCTCCCTGAGCTGTTGCTTTGAAAACTTCAGTTGTCTGCATCAATTCCTGATTCATCAGGTCTTTGTTGCTGTGCTAGAAAACTGGACTTTGGGAGTCTTGCTGAGTTCTGTTGCCTTACGAGGTTAAGTTTCTTCAAAATACCAACCCTTTGATTCACCTGCTGGCCCCATATTTTGCAGAGTATGATTTAGGGCTGAAGAGCCCGAGTCTAAATTTTGCTGCTGGTGATGAACAAGACAAACAGGGAAGTTTGCAGTACTAAAACTAGAAAATTACAGCTGGAATATGTTTTTGGTATAGTTCCTGCATGTAAAATCAAGCTCCCAAAGCATGGCTTGTGCGTGAGGGAAACCCCTCCTTACTGCAGCTTTCACTGTTACTATATTTCTCCCTGGAGCTGCAAACTAATTGGTGAACAGGGTGGATGAAAATCCTAGAGAGAAGATTGCCTGGCAACCTTAATTTTATCATTTAATTGCTTAGCTTTGTAATTAATACAAAGTTGGTGTAGGGACAGTTGGCATGTAAGTCAGTTAATAGGCTTTGTATGTGAATGAAAGGGGAGGAACACTTCCAGCAAGTGTGGTGCAAATAGGCTTTACCCAAGTTGTCTTGGTGCTGCCTCTGCCAACGTGCTTAAAGATCTTCTGTGCTGGCTCTGCCAATATCAAACTTGGTGTTTTGATTTATGCTGTGTGCACTGCTGAGAACTGGAAGGTGTTCAGACAGCTGTGGCAGTGCAGCTTGGATTTGAATCCAGATCTTAGCAGAAGCAAATGAATTCACTTTTGCCTGTTATAGCTTATATTTTGTTGTCCATATCCTAACTTTGTGCTGACTGTTACAGATCCAGCGCTTACTGGAAGCACAGGCTCGCCAGGCAGGTTCCTCGGAGCTGGGAGCCACCAGCCAGGCTGTGCAGCCAGAGAAGCCAGGGGACCTCGTTTCCATGGAAACACAGACCTCACCACAATCACACAAGAGGAAAAGTGTGAGCGTTGCTGTGAGCACAGGTAACGCTTCATTCTTTTAAAACAGACTGGCTGGCACCACTTTTTCTGAACATTTCTGTGGTTTGTTTGGACATGGAGGAAATGTTTTGCAGAAATGCTGAAGCTGGGCAAACATGCACCTAGATCCAAAAGACATCTAAGTTTGCAAGTTGCAAGTTTAGGCTGAAGTTACTTTTCTCTTTGATTGCCATCACTGAAAGAATTATTTTTCTGATAGCTTTAGAAAGGTGTTCTATTTAAAATCGTGTCTTATTGAAGTGTAACTACACATCTTTTTTGATTTAATATACTGTTCTGAAAAGTAATAGCTTCTATGCCAAATAGTGTTCCAATAAATATATTATTGATGGTGTTTGTAAATCATGCATGAAGAGGAGATTGTATTTGCTTTAAGTTAGGCAAGTTATGCAGCTGTATCTGTACAGCTGCATATTAACATATTGGTTCCTGTTAAATCCATGGAAGTGTTGTGGTTAGTCTGGAGGAAACTTTGAAACAGGCTCAAGGTCAATGCATTAAAATGATTTAATACAACCTTTCTTTTCATCAAGTATGCTTTGGAAGAAACTGGGACCTGAATGATGTTTTGGCAACTTCTAGCTGATTTAAACAGTAAATCACTTTTCAAATGGTGAAAGAAACATGAACGGGAGGAAATTATTCCTCTAGCTATACAAAGCCAAAGGGTCTCAGAAAAAAGTAATGACCTTTCCTAAATAGTTAAATCTCTAATTTTGTCCTAGGTGCTAGTTTATTTTGGAATACAGCCCCAGAAAAACAAGGCAACTCCATACCACAAGGGAAAAAAGAAGATGGAGAGATTTCCAAGGAGGACATAAGCATTTCAATTAATGCTGAACAAGATGCAAGTAATACAAGTATTGCTTCTTCCTTAAGGGTGGTTGACATGCCCAGCTTTGTAGAGAGTATTCACCTTGTGGAAGAAGGAACTAATCAGAACACTCCCCAGTAAGTAAACAGAAATACACTGTGCTCACATAATGGGCTGAACTGCCTTACATAAGTTACTACTTCTGTAATATTTTTTTCTTCAGGAGTTATAAATAGTCTGACTTCAGTTGTTGTGTTCTCTCCCTTCTTGATTTTTTAAATTATGCTTTGAATTGTACAGCTCACCAAAACACAGTTGCCCTTAGAGTCTGCATTTATCAGTGATGCAGATGTAGCTCCCCTGCCTATCAGCAGCAGCTGATGGCAAAAGCCTTTGACTTGCAAAAGCATGCACTGTGCTGGCAGCATTCCTTTTCTTACCTTGAATCCTGACTGGAAAAGGAGATGCTGCTATAGTCAGTTGTTTTCCTAGAGTGGCTTTTCCTTGTCAGCATTCAGAACCCTTCCAGTTCTGAGGGGCTTGGGATGAGGAGTTTGATTATCTGGCTGTTCTCTGAGTTTCTCTTTATTTTATGCCTAATTACTTTGTGTGTGGTGCATGCAAGTACTGACTTCACTACTGTTAATTTAATTATTTTTAAGCTCAGATTCTTTGTAGTGCAGTGAGTAATTTCAGACTAATTTGGGAAGTGATTTAAAAAATATTTTTAATTTTTTATATGGATGCTATTTCTACATAGGAATAGCTCAACAATTTAGCACTTCAGTGATCTAATACTGTCTAAGTAGAAAAAGCCAAAGGAGAGGGAATACCCTTCCACTTAAATTAGGTTTCTAAAATATTCATATTGAGAAAGATGATGGTAATTAAGCTATAACTTAACTATTCATAGTCCTTGATTAAAGTACTATCTGCAAACATATACTGCTACCACAAATATTATGGATTCAGATCAATCTTATGAACGTTGTATTTTAGGACAATGCCATCTTAAGATTCTCTTCAACTTGGATTCATAAACCTGTAAAGTAGCTGTAAAGTATCTTATAGTAAGAATGTAGAGCATCACACAGATTTCTTTGAGGAGGAGGAGGGGAACTTTTTTGGGAATGATGAATAATTGCTAGTGTAACAGTAGCTGATAACCTACACTGACTATCTGGTATGTCACGTGGTTTAAATCTTATCGCTTTCAACACAGGCAATTGATCAGTTGAGTTCTGAAATTCCCTTATCTTACACTTGTCTCCTCAGGAGGAACAGGAAGGGGGAGGAGGGTCGCTTAAGGATCTTCTTGGGATGATAGTAGTATTGATATGTCTGGTCTCCAGAGGCTTATGCCATGCACACACCAACTGGGGGGGGTGCAGAGCATTGTGTTGTAACTCGTTCAGAGTATTTACCCTTTTTACCCTTTATAGCTCTTCTTTCACATCTCTCACTGAAAAGTATTGCAACTAGGTGTTTGTTCTCAGTTTGTGATATTCAGTGTGCCTGTGTGTACTTGTAACTTTTAACTGTCTTTGAGAGGTTTTTAAACTGCCACAGGAATCCCATGATAAGTTGTGTAGCTTGGTAAAAGCTGCTTTTTGAATGTCATGTGTCAGAGCATACGGAAGGTATTCATTCCTAAAGGCTTGTAACTTTCCCTTCCTCTGGTTTAAGGTTAAGTCAGTGTGTGTCACTGAGTTTTGACTACTGCAGAGATGCCATTGTCACTTTGAAATCATCTTTTGAAAACCTAGTCAGGCTGTTGTAGTTGCACACTTGGAGGTGTGTTTCCTCAGTCCTCAAATGACTTTTGAAAGAAAGTGACTGCAGAAAGGAGCAAAGCCTCAAGCAGCAAGCAAACTAAAACCCATTAGGATCTGGTTGCAGTACTTGATTATTCTCCTGCTCTGATGTTCATGAAAAAATAAAGTACATGTAGTGGTAATGATGCTTTTGCTGTTTCAAGGAAGTATGCAGCTATCTTAGTGTTCTCTTCCAGAACTGGAAACTTTTCCCAAGCACTTGTTCGTGGTTCATCGTTGGAAGAAAATGTCAGTGTGTCTTTACAGAAAGAGCCATCGGAGGGAGCCAGGAGCCAGGTGGTGGTAACAAGTGAGCAGGGCTCTGAGCCACCCGCCTCGCTGCTGCCTCGGCAGCCCTCAGAGGAGCAGAAGCTTTACCAGGACTTACTGGTAATTCATGCACATTTTATATTCTGCACGGAGTGCAACAGTCAGAACAGCACCCTGCTGAAGTTATGATGTGGTATTGGCATGAATGAAAACTGCGTGTGGTTTTCAGATTCACATTGTGCTCTACAGAAGGCTCCAAGTTTGTGGTTCTTCAATTTTTTTTTTAATGTTTAAGTGGTTATTTTGTAGTTCTCTTTCATGCATACCTGGAGTACTGTCTGTTATCTAATAAATAATAATTCTTTAATTCAAAGATATCTGCTGATAACTTTCCAAATTAGTGGCCTTTAAAATAACACAGCATTTTACATTCAAGTCCCTTAAGGGGCAGATATTTTAATCTTGAAGAGTATCAGTATGTGATGTGTTTAAATTCAGAAGAGACTCTTATAGAAAGCTTGAAGTTTGACTACACTGCTGTGAGTTTAAGTGATTGCATCTGAACTGAATCTGAATTTTCATTCTTCAGCAGAATATGCTATTAATCCATCAAGTTGTATTTGAAGTTGTGTAAGAATAAGTCAGGATATTGGTATTTGACAGCTCCTGTATGTCATGATGTTTTTGCCATGTGGTCTTTTCCCTGCTCCCTTTTTCTGTAGGGCCAAGTAAACCACCTCTTGAAGTCCTCAGAAGAGCAAGATCACTTGCCTTTAAAATCAGGATTTGTTAATGGTGATGGTCCTAAGTGTCAGGATATTGATGGTACAGCAGAAGTGGCTTCAGAAACTGACACGGGAGGGCTGGATAAAGAGAGTGTCATTAGTGCCACACTCAAACAGCTGAGGAGTCTTGGAGTGACAGTGGACTCACCTGGCAATATGAAGGAAAATACACACAAAGTGGAGAATGCCAGGTAAAACACTGGTGGTTTCAAATAGTAATGTGTAGATCCAACTGAAAATTAAGATTTGGCTCAATGAGTCAAGAGAAGACTCTTTTCACTGCTGCTGGGATTTGGGTGCAACTTGATCTCCATTTCCTGCAAAATTGAAGCGCTGGCTCATGCAATTGGCATTTCAGATAGGTTTAAGGGCTCTGCTAGCAAAACTCAGATTATTTAAATATAACACAAGTAGTTCTAGCTGTTACAGCATCTGGCGATTCTTAAAGCATTGTGCATGCAGTAGCATGCAGGTCCCTAGAATAACAAGGAAGCTTTTTGGCATTTCTTTTGGTCTGTGTCAAAGTATTCTAGAGAAACTCTGGACTTGGGAGACTGAATGTTAAGCAGCTGTATGTTTTGTCATTGCTTCTTAACCTTTGTCTTGCACTTTACCAGAATATGTGAAATTGTTGTTGTGGCTTTGGTGTCTAATCAAAACTGGTTCTGTCCTAATTGCTTGTTACTGTGGGGGCTGTGCCTTGCACAGAGAAAGTGCTGGGGAGGGAAACTGCCTTGTTGAAACAGAGGAAGGAACAGAGCAGTAACTTCTGAAGGAGGGTTTTTAGGCACAGGAATTTACTTGTGTAGCTGTGTAGGCATAGGCTGACTGCCTGGTACAGCTTCACTTTCATCCTTATTGTCTTCTTGGTCCTAGGATGTAGCTATTATGTAAACAAAAAATCTAACCACCTCCTAATTAATCTTCAGCCATGTGTCAAAAGCTGTTTCCAGTCATACAGTTTATAACCTCTTTTTCTCTCCTTTTTGCTTGTATTTTATTGGGTGTTTTTCTGGAATTTCTGGACTACTTTCCTGGCTGGATAGTCTGTCAGTGTTCTTTTATTGTCAATACCATGCTAATATGTGAGCCCATAAGGCAAAACTGGAACTCTTGGGGTTTTTTTCTTCAAACTTGGGGAGTGGGGTGGAGTTCTTCCTTCTGCCACTTTCAAGACTGATAAACAATTCTGAGAAAAGGTCCACAGCTCAGCAGAGAAGGAAACAACAGTGTAGCTCCATAGCATAATAAGTAGTTGTTGTTCTGAGCCAGTTCATTCTCCCTGGGCAAACTTCAGAATTTGTGCTCAGTGAAATAGGAAGCCTCTTAATATGAGGAGCTTGGGTTTGTGAACTAGTATATGATGTGTGAACTAAATGCAGTGGTTTACAACTGTTACTGGTGTACCAGAGCTTGTTCATTCAAACATTTGATATATATATATATATTTTTACAAGAAATTTCTGTATCAGGCAACAGAACAAATGAACATTTCCTGTTTGAAGATTCTTCAAAAACGAGAACCCTGTAGGCTTCTGGAAACAGATGCTATGTCAGAGTTTCTGTAAAAATCCTGGAATTACCATGCATTGGGAAAGATGTTCTTGGTCTCAGTCATTGGGCTTGTATTTCTAGCTATAAAGTTTGGGTTGGATGGTAGAATTCAGAGTTGTAGGATCAGACACATAATGTCACGTTCACTGGTGAGAGAAGACCAAGAGCTCAAGTCTGCTTTAAAGGCAAAACCAGCTCTGTAGCCTGCTGGAGATGGGTGGCTCTTCATATGAGGGTGCTGTGTGTTGAAGGAGAAGGGAATATCATCCATCCTCTGACAGTGTTTGGATATTGTGGGGGTGAGTAGCTGCTTTTCAGTATGTGCAGATAATATGATCTCAGTCCTGATGGAGCTGTGGTGTTCAGAAGAAAGGAGAAATCAGTACACTGAGCAAAATGGTGAAATTCATGCTTTTCCTGCCATGCTAAGCTAACTTTTTGATGCTTTATTTCAGCATTTTGGCGTGTATAAGTCCAGAAGCAGTGGTGCCTGGATTAAATTCCATGTCACTTGCCAGTGTCAGCATGTGTCCCAATGTTGTTGATCTGAGCATGGAAGCAAATGCTATAGCACTCAAATATCTCAGTGAAAATCAGTTATCCCGACTGTCTCTCAGTCGCTCAGGCCAAAACCCTCCTGCAGATTTCTCCTTCCAAGACATCTTGCAAACAAATATGGACAAGAGCATGGTGGGTCTGAGTTTAATTTCACCCAACAATATGTCCTTTGCAACCAAGAAGTACATGAAGAGATATGGGCTGATACAGGGCAATGACAGCAGTGAAGATGAAGAGGAACTGCAGGCTCAAGATAGCAATTTTGGCACTGGCAAAAGCATGCCAGACAAAAACTGTACCCCTGTGTTGGACAGCTTTAGCCACCAGACTGAATTATCCAAAAGAATGGATGGAAGACCTCCCATTCACCTAAAAAGTCACAGCAGAGAGTTGACTACTAATGCTTCTCCACCAGAATTAAACAGCCCAGGTTTAAGAAATACTACAAATGAAACTTTTCCTCCCAGAACAGATCAAGCAGATGAAAACTCATTTCAGTTCCTAAAGGATTTAAAATCAAAAACCAGATTGTTACCTGGGAGGGTTGAATTCACTGAACAACCTGTCAGGAAAGATGAAGGAGATACTCAGGCCTTCTGTGGAAATCTACATACTCCAACTCTTGAAATGTTTAACCAGTCAAACAGCATAAATTCTGTTGGCACCATTCTTGATGTGAAACAACTCAGGCAATTACCAAAGCTGTTCTGAACATCCCCCGAGATGATTGCAACCACTGCTTCAAATCAGAGGGACCTCTCTGTAAAAGACTACAGGAAACCACAGATTGAGCTGTCTTTGAAGAGGTCACTCTGTTGTAGCAATGTAAAACTTGCAGAACTGAGTTTTCAGCCCAGCTCAGGGACAGCCACCTCAAAGTGCCTGGCTGAGGCAGCATTGACATGTGTGTGCACTTTTGTTTACAGTTAGGTGTGATTTTAAAGCATATTGAAGATGGATCAACCTGAGCCCAAGATGTACTTTTAATATAATTTTAACAGGGTCATTACTTAAGTGTTCTTCTGTTGACTTTTTAAAAACAGACTTTTCCATGTTTGTGCCAACTGTGAGCCACTGATAATGTGTGTGGCAGAGCAGGGGTAAAGGAGCTAA
The DNA here is from genome assembly GCF_041296385.1 of Aphelocoma coerulescens. NCBI lineage: Eukaryota > Metazoa > Chordata > Aves > Passeriformes > Corvidae > Aphelocoma > Aphelocoma coerulescens. The sequence continues at coordinate 24,787,333 of NC_091022.1, read as the reverse complement.
AGCACTAATTTCTAGAAGTTTGTTGAAGTGGTTGGATTACTGTGTGGGCATTGTGTCTGTGGGGAAGGGAAGTATAACTTTGGCTTTACTTTGCATAAAATTATTTTGAATTCAGCCAAAATGGCACATATGTAACTCTCTGTATCATGAAATCTTTGAAGGAAAGGGGGGAAAGCTGGCACTTTTAAAACTTTTGTGATTGTTTTTTTTCACCTCTGTGTTTTCTATTTATTTAAAATTACATACTGCTCATAAAGGTCAAAGGCTCCATTAAAAAAAAAAAAATCTTTACTTGTCTAATGCTGCCTTTATTTAAGATACATGTGGCTTCCCAGTCATTGTTAAAATGGTTAACCTGAATTTCACTGGTTCACCTGCTACTGAACTCCTCAAGGATCTGATACTGGGTGATGGGGTATGCAGAAATAATAGATTTACTTTGTTCTGAATTAACACAGAAATATTCTGTCACCAAGCACTACTGTCTATTAATGAAGCTGCTCTTTTCCATAACTTTGTGATGATAATATTGCACAAGGTGAAGAATTAGGCTGGAAGTGGTGATTCATTCCCATTCCTGGTGGGAGGACAGTGGAATGATGGTGGAGCCATGTGTTTTCTCACTGGCCTTTTAGTACATCAGCATTCTCTACCAGGCATTGGAACAAACTTTGTTTTAGTGATGGCATTGTCTCAACAGCAGTTCAGCCGGTGGTGCTGACCTTGCCTTTCCTGTTCTGAGTGTTAAACTAGAGATTAAAACACCCCCCCCCCTCAAATCCTGGGCCTTTCCCAGTCAAATCCTAAGGACTGCAGTGTTAGTTTGTGGTATGTTTGAGTGGGCACTAATTGCTAATTAATTTTTCACAGAATTAGTCTGTGATAAGCTGTGTGCCATTTTGAAGCCAGTAAAGAGAGAGGAAGGCAGCAGCTGCCTTTAAGCCATGTCAGAATTTCTCTTCTCACGCAGCCTCTTCCATCAACAAGGGTATTTGCTTCCTTTCAGGAAAGGTGCTACTTTGCTGTGCTGAAAAATAAAACCTTTCTCAGTCCCTGAATCTCCCCTGGATCAGGCATAAGCTTATTATCTGCCAGCACATTTTCTGCTGAATCAGTCAAAAAATAGTTAATGTTTTTGAACATTCCAGTGAGATGAATGAGGCAATTCATACCTCTGAGCTATTGTTGCAGGGTTTTGTTCTTTGTTTCCTATTGTAAAATGTCTGGAAACACAGGAAGATGACAGTTGTATTGGTTAATATTTTAAAGACTTTCTTCAAATGCTCAAGGGCTAGAAACAATTTGAAAACAAAAGCCAAACTACTTGCCCACAGCTCAGGACAAGGGTGTGGTGTTATAGTAAGTTACACAAATCATATAATTCTGGACAGCAACCTCTGAGCAAGCAAAACGTTAATATACTGGACCAAAATAACAAAAAACACCCTTCCCTTTAAGCGGAATTTTCCTTTCATAGTGTGGTGCTGAGTAATTTCAAGATGTCTGGATTGCTTTTTTTCCCTCAAACATCTACTGCAATTTCAGGCAAAAAACACGTGGAAAGTCAGGTCTGGCTTTGTTAACTGAGCACTGGGGCCCAAGCTCTAGAGCTAGATCATCAGGCAATGACATGGCTAATGGGGGAACATTAAGGCTTTATTAATTTGGTTTTTGTTTTTGTTTTTTTCTTCTATTGTTTCTAGCCATTTCTTATTGTAATTAAGGGAAGGTATTTATAGTGCTAGTTGAAAAGGTGCATCACTGACCGCTTTACTCTGGATCATTTTAGTGCTCCCCCTCCCAACTGAAGGGTTTGATCCCTCTTCACTTGAAGAGGTAAAAATGCGGGCCGGAGGTAGGTTGAGCACGGCCCCGGCTCCCACCGCAGCGGGCGCAGGCACGGCTGGGAATGGCCCCGCAGCGGCCCTCGGTGCTCAGAAGATGCTCGGCTTCCTAATCTCCCCCGCCCAGCCCCGGCTGTTCTATCTTTAACGCTTCCTGTTGGTGAGAGGAGCCGGCTCGAAAATGGTCGTGTTTCCTGGCGGGAGGCACGGCGGGCTCTCCGGCGCGTCGTGACCGTCCCTGCCCCGCCGCCCCACGCACGCTGCCGGCATCGTGCGGGCTCCTGCCGGCCGGGACACGGCCCCGGCCCCGGCCGTGCCGCGGGGGGAGCGCCCGGGGCTTGTGGAAACCTCTCCCACGGCCGCGTCCAGAGCGGGAGGCTGAGGGGAAGGAGTGAAAGGAAGAATAACAGCTCCGGCATTTCCCCCTGCGGGAGGGCGCGCAGGTGGCGGGGAGACAATAGCGACCCCCGCACCCCGGCCCCGCCGCCGCCCCCCTCACGTACGGCAGGTGCGGCCGGGCCTCGCCGCCGCTTGTCCTCCGAGCCCCCGACCCCGCGCAGGGCCGGGGTCGCCGCCTGGCCCAAGCCCCGTAGAGGGGACCGGGGGTGTCCCGGGAAGGGCTCAGCCCGGGTCCCTTCCTCCCCGCCCCGCGCCGGGGGTGATTTCGTTGATTTTCGGGTTCCCGCGCAGGCCGGCCCCCGAGCTGTCCAAAGCCGCTCCCCGCCGCTGCCTTCAGGGCCGCGCTACCCGTGGGTGCCCAGAGGAGCGGATCTGGGACCCTCCAGCCGCTCCTGCCTTCCCCCTTTCCATGCCGGGAGCCTCTGGCTTTTCGGGGACGTTTCCACCCGTCCCGTTGCTTTGCGAGCGCCGCGCCCGCCGCATCGCCCGCCTCCCGTCCCCACGAGCCGCTCCGGGGGCACGGCGGCTCTGCCCAGGCCCAGGGGTCCCTGTCCGCCCGGGCCGGAGCTCGCCTCGGCCTGGCTCAGCCCCTTCCCCGACGGGGCGCGCAGCCGGCCCCGTGCTCCGGCCCCCACGGGGTGCTCAGCCCCGCTGGCCGTCCCGCACCGCTAGGGCACGACCCAGGTCCCTTTTCTCCCTTCCCCAAGCTCCTGTCCTCCAGGGTCCGCCGCTCACATCCCAGATTTCTGGAGGGCGAGAGGTGCCGGCTCGGTACCTGCTCCGCTCACAGTCCCCAGCATCCCCCAGCTCGGCAAGGATGCTCGGCCTCCTCCCACCCCAGAACGGGAGACGAGACAGGGAGCTCGCCACAATTCAGCCCTTCAGCAAAAATACTCAGTGTGGGGGGAGGAAGGCTGGGGACGGGGCTGCTTTTCACCAAAACATCTCCTCTCGATGTGCTTTATTTACCTCCTCTTGTCCCAAAGCAGCCCACACCCCTTCCCCCTCTCTCAACATCTCCAACAATTTATTTTGGCTCATTAAATTTAATTAAGAGCGGAGTAGGTTTTCCATATTTAATAATTTTTTTTAAAAAAGGAAAAAAAAAAACAAAAACAGGGCCATAATAACCTCCAAGAGGACTAAAATAAAGAATCGCTATTCAGATGCGGGCAGCCACAGAGCAATTTTTTATTACTCCTTTTTTTTTTTTTCTTTTTTTTTTTTTTTTTTTTTTTTTTGCAGTGTCTTTTTAAGAGCATCTAAGCACACACACATAAAAAGCTAGAAGGCATGCATTCCGGAGTTATTCCTATGCATATCCCTGCAATAATTTTCCGCTTTCCTTCGATAAAATTGCCAAATAATAATGAATCATTTCATAAATAATGGGTTTAGAAGCTTATCAGGGCAGGCGGGCCACTGCTGGGGTTTTATCTCTCTCGGCCACATTGCAGTAGTGTTCCGCTCTCCATACTAAATAGGAAACTGGACGTGATGTGGAATTAGAGCCTACCCAGCTGAAGCCACCCAACACTTACTACAAATATAGCCGCGATGCGTAGGCCACAAAATGGCTCCACTCACTTTTCCCAATGAAAAGCAAATGGTGAGTAAAGAGGAATCGGCTCTGCAGAGGGCTGGGCACTGGGGGCGGCGGGATGCGGTTTTGGGGGGGCTCCGGAGGGCAGCGAGTGGGCTTTGGGGGGCTTCTGCCCAACGTGAGAGACAGGCGAGCAGGGAAAAAAAACACAAAATCTTTTCCGCGGTTGGGTTTAATCTTTTTTATTCTTTGATGCGGGGTGGGTGAGGAGGAGAATACGCTTTCCCCTTTGAAACCGTGGGGTGCGGCACCCCCACCAAGCCGGGACCCTCGGGTGCGGCTGCGAGGCGGTGGCTGGGACGGGCTGGGGGGCGCTGGGGGCGAAGCGCCCACGGGGCCCGGATCCCCCAGCCTCTCCCCAGGGACAAACTCCAGGACACGGCCCGGCCGACGGCCAGAACCTGAGCGCTTGTCCCCGAGAGGGGGTCCCCGATATCCTGCTCCCTCACGCCCCTTCTCTTTGGGGCGATATCCCTACAAAGAGCCGGCGGGAGAGGTGCGCTTTTGGGTTGGAAATTTCCTGCTGATCGGCTGCTGGAAAACAAAAGGATTTTGCGGAGCAGAAACCAGCGGGCGGGGATTTAATGCCCCCCCTCCATTTTTTTCTAAACGAAACCACCCTAATTTAAGGCAAAATACTGCTGCTATCTTTGCGGTTTTGTATATTTCGTTTTTTAACGAATGCGGGAACAGACGCCATCGGGATTATTTCTTTTTTCACGAAGGAGAAAACCTAATTTTTTGTAATTTCGTTGGCGGGGTGAACCGGCCTCGCCTTCCTGTCGCTGGGCGGCGGGGAGCAGGCTCACTCTGCCGCCGGCCCGGTGCCGGCTGTCGCCGTTCCTCGGCCGGGAGCGCGGCCGGTAACCGGCCCCTCGAGGAATTTAATTTGCCCCTTTAGGAATTAAATTTTCCAGCCGGACGTGGGAGAAACGCCGCCGCCGTCGCCGCTTCGTGCGAGCCCATCGGGAGAAAAACAACCCCGTGTCCGGCCCCGTCTGTGATTTCCTCCCGGGAAGACCGGGCTTGCAATGTGTCCAAAAAACCGCCCAATTCGCCCCAAATATAGGGCGCTTATTTTCACGCCTTTTTATCTCTGTTTATTTTTTTTTCCACGCCAGGCCATGGCCGTCGCTCGTTGTGGCCCCGTGTGCGAGGCGGCGGCTCCCGGCGGCGGCAGGGGGGGGGACCCGGGGGTGGCCGCTGTCCCCTATCACAGGGGCCTCCCCGGGGTGCTGTCCCCTCCTTCCCTCTCCCCTGCACCTTTTTCCCTCCACTGATCTCTGGCAATCCGGACCCACGAGATCCACCCTCTCCTTTTTTTTTTTTTTCTCCCCCCCTTCTCTTCCTCCCAGGATTTAGCAGTTTTATCCCGATGCGGGTGTCCTTCCTCTCTGTAAAGTCGTAAGTACCTTGAGGTGGGAGGAGTAAATTCAGCCTGACACTGAGAGCGCTTTTGTTGAAACAGGAGAGACTTGCGGTGTCCCTACTTAAATATGACACATGTGAGTAATCTCTTCCTATACAATATCGGAATAGGCAATTAGATTTTTCTTTCTAGAGGGCTGGCGGGAAGGGTGCTGGAGGGAAGGCCGAGAACTTGTGCTTTAGGTTGGGTGGTCGTATTTTTTTTATTTTGTTTTCCAGCGAGATAGTGAGATATGGCAAAAAAAAAAAAAATGGGGGGGGTTGTTCTCGCGACTCAGCCTATCAGAAACGAAATAAAAAATTTCTCGAGGCAAAGGAGTGAGAAGGATGGGTGGCAGCTCTTTGCTCCGTGAAGCTCCTTATTTATATGGAAAAGAATAACCAATCAATCAAACAAAAGTGATCTAAAAACGAACGAGGTGATATGTGGGAGATGAAGCATAGAAATAATCGCGATATCGCTGTTTGGCCTCGGCGCGAGGTGCCCTGTCGCGACAGCATTTGTTCTGTGGGAGAAGGGGGACAATGCTGCGTGCGGCCGCGGCCGGGCCCCTTCCTCCTTCCTGCGGTAGAGAATGCACGGGGGCACTGGCTCCGTTAGGGGCTGGTTTAACCCGCTCTCCTCCAAAAAGTGGTTTTTAGGTATATTTCGATCGTTTATAAATAATAAAAAATAATCATGGGAGCAGAAGGGGCCTCCCGGGAGGCTAAGGCCGCTGCAGGCAGGCCGGGCCGCGACTGGGCTGTCTCCGCAAGGCAGCAGACACCGCCGGGGACTCCAAAATGGGGAGAAATACCCCCCAAAAAGCGGAGGGGTGCGCTGAGCCTTCTCCGTAATTTGGCCGCATAATTTAACCCGCACCCTTGGCGGCGCTCCGGGCGCTGCCCGAGCCCCCCTCGCTGCTCCAGCCGCCCTGGTGGTGCCGATGTGAATCCCCGAGGGGCGCCGGGAGCGTGGCGGGGAGTCCGGCCCGTGCCCGGCGTGCGGGACCGGGGAGCTGCGAGACGTCAAAGCGCCGCTCCGCGAGGCCCCGTGACGTCACAGCAGGGTCGGGGCGGGCGGGGTGGACCCACAGACCCCCCCCATCCACCGCCCCCGGCCCGCCAGCAAACCCTGAATGATTTGGGGTGATCAGGAACTCCCCCGTTTCTCACCGACGAGGTCTAAGCCCCGAAGCGGCCCCCCCCACGTCGGGGCGGTGCCCGTGGAGGGGTGAAGCCCCCCTTGGTCCCCATCCGGGGCCGCCCCTGACCGCTGCCTCTCTCCGCAGGACGATGGACAGGCCGCCCGCCCCGCCGCCCCCCAGTGACCCCCGCGATGCCCGCCCCGCCCGGCGGCACGACTCGGAAGCGGAGACCACGAGCGAGCCGGAGAGCAGCCGCGGGGGCATGGAGGCGCCGGCGGACCCCCAGCTGCTGCTCAACGGGGCGGCCAAGGAGGCGGGCCGGCCCTCCCCCGGGCCCCCCGCCGCCCCTGTGCCCGTCATCGAGCTGGTGCGCCGGGGGGGCTCCCTGGACATAAAAAGCCGTGAGGCGGCGGGGGAGGCGATGCAGAGAGCGCCGGGAGCCGAGCCGTGCCGCGCCGCCGAGGCCGCCTGCGAGGCCCGCATGGTGCAGCTGAGCCCCCCCGCGCTCCCGCTGCAGCCCCACGGCAGGGCCATGCTCTACAACCTGGGCCAGCCGCTGGCCACCATCAACAGGTCCGTGTCTCCCCTATCCCATTCCATCCCGGAGCGGCTTCCCCGGGAGGGGGAAAGCGGCTCGGTGCGGGGCGGCGGGAGGCGCGGGGCGGAGATGCGGGGGTAGAAGCAGCAGCATCCCTTCCTTCGCGCGGGGCTCGTCGCTTAGGCTGCGTGGGTTTGCGCACAACTTTGCAAAGAAAGAAAGGGAGAAGGGGGAAAAAAAGCTAAAAAAAAAGAAACTAAAAACTCGTTCCTCGAAGGTAAAATATTTACGGTGGTGAAGTCCCGGGCAGAGCGAAAGGTCCGTCAGTAAACGGATGAGAACCGCTTTAGCTCTTCGGAGCTCCCAGGGCTCTCTCTGTTCTCCGACGAGTCCCGCAAATTAGAGAAAGGCACAGCAGACGCTCTGACAGGGGCTGAGCCAGCCCGGGGGTGTGCAGGGACGGACCCGCTGCGGTGCGGACCCGGCCCGAGTGGGCGTGCGTGCCCGCCTGCGGGAGAGCTCAAAGCCGCGGGAATGGGGTGGATTTTGCCCTAAGCCGCAAGTCTGGACGCCCCACGCCGCTCACATCCCCCTGCCCACGCCGGGCTGCCGTCCCTCGCTGCGTGCCCCTGGTTGGTGTCACGGCACGACCCCGGGCTCGGCTTCGTGAGCCGTGAGCTCGCTCCGAGGTCACGGAGCATCTCCGCTTTCCGCCGGCCCCGGACGCTTCCCCTACCGCGGGGCCGGGCCGGGGGGATGCCGGTGTGTCCTCACGGCCTCTCTGCCTTTCTTTGCAGCGGGTTTTTCGGCGAACCGGATTCTTTCTCCATGTACGGCAGCAACCGGGTGAAGCGGAGACCCTCTCCATACGAGATGGAGATCACCGACGGTGAGAGAATTTTGTCCCTGCGCCACCTCTTGGGGGGGGTTGGGGTGTCTCCATCTGCTGAGGGGGGCAAGTTCCTGCACTTTGCCACACTCTGGCACTAAACCCCCAAATAATAAAAGGATTAAACCCCCAAAGCCCCCAAGACGCAAGTAGGATGCCCAGGGAGTCAGGGTGGCTCTCCGGTAAGAGGAGCCCACAGCGGTCTCCAGCAGCGTGCCCGATGAGTTTGCCTTCACCCAGCACCCAGCGGAGCAGTTCAGCCTGTGGCTAATTATAACCCTATTCTGCAAATTGCTTAGAGATTAAACCCTAAAGAAGGCAATAAATATAAGTCCGTTGAAGTGCAGATCAGGGCCATTGCAGTGAGATGTTGCATCCGTAAACCCTTCCAGCCAGGAGACGCTCGCTCGCACTGCAGACCACAGCCTTGGGCAGAAAGGACAACCTGCCTTTAAAGCGCCTGGGAGCAAAGAGCTAACACCGTGCTGAGGTCTGCAGCGGCGCGGTGGGATCGTGGCCTTAATTCGGTATACACTTAATTCCACACACTGTTCCCGTCTGCCATGGAGAAATACCCCGTGGCAGAGTCTGGGAGGAGATGTGGAAGGTGACATTTTGGTGTTTCATTCTGGTGTTTCATTCTGGTGATCCCAGATGCAGGCATCCCTGTTGGAGCTGCAGGATCATTTCGGAGAATGGAAGGCAGGGAGAGGGCAGGGCAGGATCTGCTGCCTGCTCCTGGCAGCAGGTGTGGCATGCTGTGTGTAAGGGCGTGTTTGCCCACGGGATGCTACCCATGCAAAGGGACATTTGCAAGAATAATTTACACGTGGAAGGCCACCCTGTTTATCTCTGGAGTTATTAGCCCGTACACATGAGATTCACTGAAATGTGTTTTCTCTTTAGCAATTGTAAACACTGTATTTAAACTGCTGGACAATTAATTTTCCTCCTTTCCAGCTAGCTATCCTTTTCTTCTACCCAGCTAATCTAAGATCAAATCATAACCTGCATCAGTCTAAAATAATACAACCCGAAATTACAGGCTCAGGGTATTATCTGCATTCATCAGTCCTTCTGTCCCCACTCTCCTCCCTCTTGGTCCTTTCAGACTGCAGCCCCGTGGGACAGGGGATGTCACAGCCCCAGCACAAGAAGGGCTTTTTGTCTGGGTTTTGATTCCGAGGCTTAGCAGTTACGGGGAAAAGCCCATCAAATCTCGGTGTCTGACTAAAGCTTTGGACTTGCTACTAAATTAGGTATTGAGGATTACAGAAGTACTTAGTTGTAACCAAGTTTTTGAACGTGTGGTTTAATGCAGGTGTACAGATTTGGCCCAATCCTGCAGGTCCTGGTTCATGTGAATTTCCAAGACTGGACTCAACATTTTTTGGGTGAAAAAATAGGTATCAGGTTATGTTGTCTAAACAGGAGCAATTCGGAGGGATGTACATCCCATGCTGAGGCATCTGTGTGGTGTGAGAGGCTTTGCTTATTGCTCTGATTGTCACCTGCTGGGTGACATCCACAGCACACAGGAGCACCACTCTTGAGGGTCCTCAGCCCTTGGGATCTGCAGAAGGGCAGGGCAGTATTGCCAGACTTTGTGCTTGTGGGATTTATCCATAAGAAAATGAGTGGTGGGGATTTTGCAAGTGTTTCTTTATCTATTTTATGGAAATTTTGTTCTACTTAATATGTTCTTTAAAAATGGCCAGAAGTGAAGATAAAAATGCAAAGAAGTATCTCTAAAAAAGTATATCCTGGAACTCTGGAAGATCATCTTTTTATTAATTTTCCTCAGATTTCTCATTACAATTTAAAAAGCATCAGTCAATCCATTAAAACAAAATCCAGGCAAAAATTCTCATCTGATTGCTTGGATTAATTATGAGGCAAGTTCCTTTATGAGAAATAGATTTTCTATTATAACACAGCTATGGGGCATTTTAATTTTCTCCATTGCTTGACACATTTTGGCCAAAACCTGATCTCCTTCTAAAATATATGTTTAATTCAGTTGGTACAGGAATCAAGAATTTGAGTGGTGTCAGAATTTGTTTTATGTACTGAAGCTTGATTTGGGTGCCCTTGGATGAAAATGAACAGGTTTTTTTTTTTTTTTTTTCCTGATTTCTGACCTATTTATGAACAGATGTCTCTTAGTCATCAGCTTTCAGTGAACAGAGGCACATGTTTGAAGCCTGTGAAGAATGAAAGTCTCTTTAGCTCTTTTTTTTAATGAGCAGTATCCAAGATGGGGTTATTTCTCATGCTCTTATGGGAGTAAATAGTTTTTAAGCTGCATCTCTTTCTGGATTCAAGACCGCTTACTTTGTCTTGTCTGGAAAGAGCAGTAAAGTGTTAAAAATGTCATATTATTGTAGTAGGATGTAGCACATTCTTCGCTGCTTAATTAGTAGTGCTGCTGAGGTCCCTTTGGTCCCTGCCACCTTCCCCACAATCCTGTGGCATAGCAGGCTGTGCACATCAGGGACAAGAAACCTTCCCTTTGCATGAGCTCTTGCACATTGATTCATACAAAGGCATTAGGTGCTGTTTGGGGGTGAAGACTGCCTTTATTAAAGCATCACACTGGAATCTTAGAGGTCATAGGTGTGTCTGTCCTTTCTACAACCCAGTTTATCCCAGGGACTCTCTGTGATTTTGGGGGACTCCCAGCTCTGAGCACACTGTGAGGAGGAGTGAGTTGTGTGGCTGCTCACACACTCCATAAGCTGGCAGCTTTAATCTGGCTGCTTGGGAGTGTGTTGGGTATGCAGTGCAGGGTATTCTGTGTGATGTGCTGGATGTGATGAAGGAACTCAGTTTCCCCTGAATGGAGGAAGGTGTGATGGTATCTGATCATCTGGAACAAGGGATACCACTTCTCCTGTTGTGCCAGGTGGGACCTGGAGGTACAGCCTGACTAGGATACTTATAAAAAGTCACACCTCTTTGGCTCCTGTGCCACAGTCAAGGCAGCCAAGAGTTTTGCTAGAAAAGAATAAAGGTGTTTAAATGTGCCCCGGGGTGCTGGTTTCACTGGGTGATGTCAGAGCTGTGGCTTAAACTGCTCACCAAGGCCAGGGGCTTGCTCCCAACAGGAGGGAGAAGTTAGGCAGGTGTCTCAGAGTGGGAAAACGGGAGAGAGATGGTGGGAATGGGAATTCCACAGTCCTTTGGGGTAAGACTCACTGAAGTGTTACCTGCAAGTCTTTGCTTCCCACTCTGTGATGATTTCATTGTATGTGATGCTTCCTATCCCATGAGAGTTTCTGCTGTGGTCATCCTTCCAGATTTTCATGAGATTGATGTGACCTTCCATCGTTGATGTCTCCTGGAGGAGATGATGGAAAGGCTGTAATAATAAAAACATCTCATGATAGTGTTCTCTTACATGAGGTGGTTTCCATGGACCCAAGAACCTGCAATCCTGATTTACAGCACTGCTGCTCCTGCAGCGCTGTACTTTTCTGTAGATGTGCTTTTGGGTCCCTTCTAGCACAGAGATAAAGCTTTTCTCGTGCCACCAGGAGTTACCCTGATGTGCTGAAAGGAGAATTAGTGTGTTTTGTGCCTTCATCCTGTGTAGCATCCCCTGTCAGAAACATGGCTGTAAAATTTCAAGGATTTAATTGGAGGCTACGTGTAATTAGGCCAAATGGACACCTCCAGCAATTTGGGATCCCTTCTCCAACTAGTGTCAGAGGGAGTTTTTGCCCTATGGCAGAGATGTGTAGAGAGAGCAGGCAGTTCTCAGGTCAGCTGTGAAACTGTTCCATCCTCACCTGTGATCACCTTTCTGGCAGGACACTGCCTTCCCTCTGTGGGTCACATTGCTACCTGTCCTCATTCCTATGGGGCAAATCCCATTGCCCTGTTTCACTCAGAGGGCTGGTGGCAGCCCTGTGGTTGCTCTCAGCAGGGAAGACCTCTGGATCTCAGAGTTGTCAAAGCCTCTGCTCAAGCTAATTCCCTCCCATCCCAATGGTGTGTCCTTTAGACAATTTTTGGGATAGAAAATAAAGCCATCTAGCGATACAAACTTTTAATAGGACCATTGTTGCTGGGTTACCCTTGTTGATCAGTTGAGATACCCTAAAATTATAGCAGCCTTCTGCACACTTATCACGACACATGAGAGGTAAATTTAGGTATCTGAGGATCCAAAGAGATGCACCTCAATTTTTCCCTTCCAGTGGATCAAACAGAAGTTATGGCTTTCTCAACTCATGGGGTCAGCTTCCAGTTAGATGGAAACTCTTGTTTCACTGCCCTGATGATTAAACCTCACTAAAATTAGTCAGGTAGTTAATCTGCAAAACAGTGACCTTTTAGCAAAGTAATACCTGGCATGGTGAGCCCTGCTCCTAATTCTGCGTGCTTGGGATTGCAGGTCCTCACACGAAAGTGGTTCGTCGCATTTTCACCAACAGCCGGGAGAGATGGAGGCAGCAGAACGTCAACGGGGCCTTCGCAGAGCTGCGCAAGCTCATCCCCACCCACCCGCCTGACAAAAAACTGAGCAAGAACGAGATTTTGCGCCTGGCTATGAAATACATCAACTTCCTGGCCAAGCTGCTCAACGACCAGGAGGAAGAAGGAAACCAAAGGGGCAAAGTGAACAAAGACTCGGGGATAGTCCAGGAAGACCTCCTGCAGGACATGTTGTCTCCCAACTCTAGCTGTGGCAGTTCTCTGGACGGAGCGGCGAGCCCGGACAGCTTCACGGAAGAGCACGAGGCGCTGGATTCGAAGCACACGCGGAGCCTGCACCACGCCATCCTCCCCGTAGAAGGCAACGCGCAGCGGTGATTACCCTCACACTGCTCCCGAGGCGCCGCGGGGGAGAGGCCAGGCCTGGCTGTGCAGTGGCTGGAACTTGTGCTTGTGGGATTTGTGACTCTGCCTTTCCCTGGGAGCTCGGGCTGCCCACTCTCCCCAGCCTGGGGCAGAGAGGCCGGCACGTTGGCTGAGGACAAGACCAACCCAGACGGACGATCGGGGTTTAGGTACGTGACCGTACAAAGAAGAAAAGCATTGAATTCATCTTCGTTGTACAGAACTGCTCGGGAGGGGACTCCCCAGAGGGGAAGGAGACGTGGCTGGTGCATCTCCAGCATTTAGAGGGTTTTCAGGCCACTTGGTGACCGTCTCTTTTCAAGCAATCATGTGGAGGAGACATGGAACTCCTCTTTCACTGCCGACAGAGGCCATCGGCGCTTTCCAGCTCCACGTGGTGCTGGAAACCGCTGCATCACTCCAGCGCTGCAGCACTTCTCCAGCCTGTGGCACATCCAGCTGGTCTGAGCAGGAGCTTGGCCACGTGTTCCTGTTGTCCGAGAATTTTTGACTGTGTCTTTTTAAAGAAGTGAAAAAATACCCTCAGCAAAAGAACTATTAAAAGGATTTAGAGTATTTCTTTTTCTCTTCTTTTTTCTTTTCTTTTCTTTCCTTTTTTTTTCCCTTCCCTTACTTCCTTTCCCTTCTATCTGATTTTGGATTGTTTGAGCTTGTTGTATTTATGACATGGGATTACTTCTGTCTAACACTGTCATGCAGTATCCACTGAATGAAAAGGTACATAGGTGTTTTCTGCCACCCTCCCAGTCCCTGATCCTTCTGCTGGTAACACTCAGCAGGTGAGTTTCAAGCCTGCTGTGGTCTCCTAGAGTTTTTCCAGTGGTTTCTGTAGGGCCAGAACTTCTCTCAAGAAAGATGAATTTCAGAGTTGGGAAGGAAAGAAAATATTTGCTAGTGAAGTATCTCCTTGGACTGGGGGATTCTTAAATTCAAAAAAGCAAAAAAAAAAGGGCAAAAGGAGTCAATGATGTATCAACAGTGTGCGTGTACATAGGGTTATAAAAAGGTTTTTTAATGGTATGCTTTGAATTTTTTGGTTTTATTGTGTGAAAATGGTGGTTCAGCTGTGCCAATGCCCACAGTGTGGACAACAATGCTGGATTTATTTTGGCGTTAGGAGGGTCCTCACCTGTCGAGGCTGGTAGGAGTCCACAGCCTCTCTGAATCTTGTGGGGAAGCAGTAAAAGCAGTATGGGATTAGCCCCCATTCCTGAGTGCTCAAATTAGTGCAAAACTGAGCTCTGTGACTGAGCTGATCCTCTGATTGTGCTGCCCTCCAGGAGGATATTTGGGAAACAGGGGAGCAGGAGGCTGCTGCTGTGGTGGCTGGGAGCTGAGAACCACCCTGTCCCATCACCACTGCATCAGGCCCATCTCTCACCAACCCATCTCCTGATGGAGCGTTTGCCCCAAACCCATCCTCTCCCTCTGCAGATATGTCAAGGCACAGAAATCTCTACCATGATACAGTAGAAAAAAAACCCCAAACCCACACACAAACATCCTTTGGAAGGGAATAAATCTTTTTGAGTGGGGACATCTTCCACCGCACTCGTGCCTTCCCAAGGGTGCTGAGGTACAAGGGAACACAGAGAATTTGAGTGGGTGTCTGCAAGCCCGTCCAGGCTTAATTCAGAGCCGTGTCATTTCCATCCCTGCTTGGTTTTGATGCCTCTTTGTAAATAATAGGTAAAAGTCTGGCGTGTGGCTTGGCTTGTTAGGCGGAATTAGTTGCCTGGGAAGGGATCCTGGCCCATGCAAGGATTTCCAGCATAGTCCCCAAATTCTTGGAAAGCACCGATCTCCCCCATCTTAAATTGGGGAAAAGGAGGAAAACTCTTGGATTGTGCCATGGGGGTTTTTCCTAGGGGAGGTTACCTGCAGGGCTGGGCCAGGGAAGGTGCTGGTGGGTGAGGAAGTGACGCTGAGGAAGAGGTTTGGACTGGTACTGGTGCCAGGGGTAGGACAGGCAAGCAGCGGCTGGCTGCCAGGGAGCCCTCGGGGAAGGGAGGGGGGTGCTGTCACACAGGTAAAACTGTTCCTGGTTCCCAAAGAACCCTGGGTGGGGTATGTGGGGGTTTTACACCCTTGGTATTAAACTGTCGCAAGAAAAAAAAAATACTCAGAAATCCCTCATTCCACACCAATCCATCACTTCTTGTTTATATCTTCTCGGTAGCTGAGCAGTCGGGAAAATGGTACAACCTTGGCAGCACCCCCAAACGCCCCCGGGCACTCGCAGTCCTGCAGGGAGTGCCGTAGGTCTCCCGGGGTATGTACAGTTGTACTTTAATTGTGATTTGAATGGTACATTTCCTCTGCCCACCTCTCCTCCTGCCTGCTTCACCTCTCGCTGTGTGGACCATCACCCCCCATTCCTGTTGGAAACAGCGCTCTGGGGCAGTGTCGTACCGTGTGAGTGAATTCCCGCCTTACGAATTTTGGTTTTTTCAGCCCCGCCCCTTTCTCTGCCACCCTCCCCTTGGATTTCTGCATTTTTTCTGCAGAAATGAAGTAACCAGACCTGGTACCCTGAGTCTCAACCCACTGTGGATGTGCTATTTAGAAAACACATTTGTCGTAATGTGTGTGTATATATAAATATATATATATAATGAATATATCAAGAATATTTCTAAATAAAGTTTTACAAAGCAGCCTCCACTCGCTGTCTGCCTCTTTCCCACCTCGCCACTTGAATCCATCATTACTTTGGTGTTTCATCCCTGAGTGTTGCGGGGTGACGATGCCAAGGTGGCCCATTCCCAGACACCCAAAGGCATAAACAGGCAGCAGAAAACGTTGCAAAAGGATCTGCTAATTTTTTTTTTTTCTTGCTTGACTCACACCGTCCAGCCTGGGCTGGGCTTCTGCAGAGAGAGCAGGCGGGAGGAAGAGCGCGCGGGGCCGGCAGGAAGGAAGGCGGGCGATGAAGCAATGCCCCGCCGCAGGCGAGCGTTACCAGCCACCCCCACCTTACCCCCAGCGTGTGATTTGCAGGTCCCCCAAAGGTTCCAGTGCCCTTTTCCCTTCTTTTGGCGAGGCTGACTGTGCGAGGAAGGGGCTGCTGGGGGCCATGCTACTTCCCTTCGCACCATGGCAGGCGTTCGGCCATGATTTAATGGGCAGTGAGAGTAATTCCTCTTTTTTTTTTTTGGAGAGAAATTATCACAGCCACGTGCACAAGTGCTTTTAAAAATATACAGCATTAATTAGGGAGTGTTTACAGGCTAAGTAGTCCATTGAACATGTGTGTGTTTATATATATATATATATATCTCTCACATATATATATTTTTATATCCATACCTACAGCACCATGCTGCTGATGGTGGCTGACACCATACTGAGCACAGAGCAGATGAGCAGGAATGGTACCACAAATGTTTTCTTGTCTTTAATTTCCATGAATTACAGAGTTGCCTATTTAAACAAACCCTTTAGAGTATCCCTTGCATTTTTAAAGCCTGCCCCCAAAAGCTTAGCTGCTAACCCTTCCTCCCCAGCTGCCTGGTAGCTAACACTTGCTTTTAAGGTTTCTGAGTGAAATATCCCCCCAGATGGGAGAGAGGACCCTTTCTCAGGCTCCAGCCTGGGGGTGTAGGGAGCCCTGTCCAGGCACAGCCCCAGATGAGGGACATGGGGGTCCCCTCCACAGCCAGGCTGAGCAAAGCCCCCACAGCCAGGACTGGGCTGGTTCCACCCCAGGCACTGGGACAAGGCGTGGGGCAGGTGTGGGGCAGTGTGTGGCTCCTGGAGTTTATCTGGAGTTGGGAGATCATGGCTGTACATCTGTTTTAAGGCCTGTCGCCCATCCTCTGCCAGCCCAGCAAGAGCTGATAGCTCACCCACCGGTTATCTCTGCCTCCCACCTCCTGCCTCTCTCCCTCCCTCCTTCCATTGCCAGGACAATTCTCCTTTCACCTCCCCCTTCTGCTTTTTTGCTTTCTACAAACAAAATGTCCTTAATGGCCACAAGTCTTTTGCAGCCAGCAAAGGAAAAAACATCCTTGAGGGAGAAGCACCTGCAGGGTGAAGGCTTCAAACCACTCCGTGTATATTTAGAGGTTCTATAACCTATGGAAAGGGCTGAGAGGCTTCCAATGCCACCTGTTCCATGGTGGGAGGGTCAATGTGCTTCACTCCTGACTGATCTTGCTGGTGGGGAGATCCTGGGTGCTGATGTGCCAGGACAGACTCCAGGGTTGTGTCCCCAGGTAGGGGTTTCATGTTGGCCATGCTGGAAAGACCATCCTTCTTCCAGCATCTTCTTCTTCAGGGCATCTGGACCTTGATGCTCCTTGGCCACCAAGATGAAATGCCACAGAAGGTATCAGACATTCACCTGCCTTTGTGCTTCTTTTTAAAAAGTAATTTTCTAAAGCCCTTCCCATTCTTGTCTTCCAATGGAAAGTTTAATTAATTTCTTAGCAAAAGGTAATTTCTTTTTACAGTCATGTTGTGTTGCAAATGGTGATGTGCACTGCTCTGTGGATTCGAATAGATGGGGGAAAAAACGCCAACCCAAGCTGTTTTTTCTCTGTTTATGCAAAACAGAAAAGCAAGTTGGGAAAAGCACCCTAAGGTTTCCACAGCACAGAAGGGTTTGGTGCAGCAGGAGGGCGATGGCCTGGGTTTCGTGGGTGGCATTGCCCTCAGCAGGGACAGTGCTGGGCTTCATTTCTCACTGGTGGCACCACAATGTGATGGGTGTTCTGGTCTGTAGGGCAGGAAATTTTCTGGGAAGTAGTGGGTTCTTCACAAACTTGAAACAGGTGCATGTCAAGGTGTTTTGTTTATCCAGTTTTCTAATGTGTCCCAGGAACTCGGTGACATTCAGGCTTCCAGGGGCAGAAAATTTCCCTTACCAGTGCATGGATGACACTGGGGAGTGAGAACAGAGGGGACTTGACATTGAGATAAAATTGAGTGAAAAACCAGAGAGAAGGTGGGAGGAATGCATACGTCCAAGACAGCGAAACAAGAAACACAAAACCCCAAAATCACCCCAAAACTGGGCAGCTTCTATTTTCAAGCCTCATTATCTATTTTTAATTACAGCCTTTTTGGCCAAGCGATGTTGAGAGCAGCCTGCAGTGGCAGCCCTGCCTGGGAACACCACCGAAGCCAGGAGTAAGGACCTGCTTCATTAAGGGCATTCCCATGTAATTGAATGAAACATGATCACGGAAACGACAGGACCCAAACATTCCCACCCCGGCAGCCGATGAGAAAGCTTCTCCTCTTTGCTGTGACAGGCCAGTGACAGCAGCAGGAGTAATTTATGGCTCTCTGGGACTGCTCGAGCTGCTCTGCATCCCGGGGCTTATCCCTGACATTCCCACCGCCACACAAAGGCTGCAGCCGGCCAGTGGTGCCCAGGGGACACCGCGCTGTCACACGCAGCAAGGAGATGAGCACTGAGCAGGATCCTCTCCCCCCTCTCAGCCTTATTCTTTCTCTCTGGTCTTCCTGCCTCTCCTTTCACCTCATTTCTCACTCCCGCTTTTTTGTTTTGTTTTGTTTTTGTTTTTGTTTTTGTTTTTGTTTTTGTTTTTGTTTTGTTTTTTTTTGTTTCCATCCCAAAATTGGGATGGGAGATCAGGGCTAGGGGTGGATGGGAGAGGATGGGGATGCTTTGAGATCTCAGGGGCTCATGAGGGGGGACCTGCACCACTGATGGGGATGCAGGAAACCTCCGGGGGGTGCGTCCAACAGGCACTTCCAAACTTCTCCCCCCTGTAGACATTCCTTTTCCCCTGCTCTTGGAGCTATTCTCAGCCGCCCCAGTGACCTTTCCGGGGAACAATTTACTATTGTGTTTTGGTGAAGCCCAGCCTCTATTTTTACACTCTGTTTTGCTGATGCGGGCGCAGGGAGCGAGACGGGAATCTAGCAGGAAATGGGAGGGAGCGTCTGGAGCATGGTTAGAACTGCCCCGGCGCTTTGATGTGCCGTGGCCGAACCCGTCCGGCAGCACGTGGTGGGGCTGGGGGCTTCTCTCCCTGACCATGCCTCTGGTAAACCCCGCATGGCACCACCTTAATCTGGCCGTGCCAAGGTGGGAATGGGTCCTGCAGCAAAGGGCTGGCAAAGCCGCGGTGGTACCTTGCTCCTCAGTGCAGGCACCGCAAAATGAAAGGCAGCTTTCTGCTGGCATTGTGTAGTGCAAGGAATGCTGGAAAGAAGGGAAGGGGGTGACTTGCTGACTGGGCTAGGAGAAGTTTGGGGACATGCCCAAGGGTGTCCAGGAAAGGTATGGCAGAACATCCTGGCTTGCATCATGTGAAATGAGCAGGCTGGAAGTGGCAGGTCTTTCATGTGAGGTGCTGTCAAGTTGTGGTCCTTCCTGATGTGGGACCTGCAGCCAGGAGGGAATGGCTCCAAAAATGCCAAGCATCACAGCCTAGATTGACTGGGGAAGTGTGGCTGCCTGCACGCCCTGTTCACCCTGTGTTTGTGGCAGGGGACAAGAGTCCCGCTCCAGATGTATATCTGGGCAGATGGCCAAAGGCCAGGGAAAGGAAGGGAATGTGTCCAGTCCTGCAGCTGTTCTGCTTCCACCACTGTCACCACCTGCAGCACAGCCCCTGAGGTAGAAATAGGTCCCTGCTGCCCAGAGCTTGCCCAGAGCCCACAGAAACCAGAGGTAAGGTCATCCTGCATGTCTGAAGGGTCCAGCCATGGTCTCACCCACTGCCCATCCAAGGCTGCCTGGGGGCGATTGGGAGCAAGGGGATGCTTTACAGCAGCTGTCCCATCTCCAGAGGACTTTGCTTGCTGTGATATATCCCTTCACACGCTGCTGTAGCTGAAACAAAACACATCAACACCATCCCAGTTGTGTGTCTTGCAACCATCCAGCATCACAGAACCACAGCTCTGAGTACCCAGCCTGCTCCATCCCTAGGAATAGCATTGAAACAGGAGCTGGAGGCCGGTGGGGGTGTCCTGGGGGGTAAGTCAGCAGTGTGCCATTGTGGATGCTGTGGGTGGGAAGTGCCTGCTTGGCATGGGGAAGGCCCCGTGCTTGCCGGGTGTGCAGCTGGTGAACTGGTGCCCTGTCCCTGCTGGGCCAGGGAGCAGGCGAGGAACAAGCCTGGGTGGGACATCACTGGGGTGTATTAGCGGTGACACATTGGCACAGCCGCCTGTGTGACAAGGAGGCCCAAACACACACTCACAAATAGCTGTCCATGCACACGGCAGGTGAGTGTGCACTGACCTGCTCCCACATGCACAGCCCGTGGGCTCTTGCACTGCAGTGGTGCACAAGCACAAACACTCCTTTTGCACATCCCACTCCTGTGGGCACGTCCATGGATGCCCATTTGCAGACAGTCCTAAACACACACTTGGATATGCTTGAAGACACATACAGTCCTGCATGTGTCTTCAAGCCACACAAGCCCATGACACGCTCACACATGTGTCCCCTGCTCCTTGCATGCTGCCCTGCTGGCTGTCCCCACCAGACAAAACACCAGGGTGGTTTTGCTTTTGGCTGTCATCAGCAGAAATCACTCACAAGCTGCTCCCTGCCTCATCCTAGCAAACTCTGAGCTGCTTTTTCCCTTCTGGGTCAGGTGGCACCAAACCATCCCGAGCAGGTACTGGATGTTTTTCCCGGGGTGTTTCCAGGGCGGCAGGAAGGCTGAGCTGAGCCGTGGCAGCCGTTGCTCCTATCTCGGCTCTCTGCCCGTCCCTGGGACCACTCTCCGGCTGGTTCCATCCTGCTCCGAGCCGCTCCCCTCTACCGCTGCGTGCAGGTGCCGCGGGATGGGGATAAGGCCCTGCATCCATCCACACACCGCAAGGGACGGGTGGTGTGAGCGTGAGCGTGTCTGTCCCCTCCAGCGGGGACACTGTCCCCTCGCTGGCAATGCCACTGCCACCGCCCCGCCCGCTGCTCCGCTCTCCAGCAGGAGCTCGCAGTCGACGCCATCCCAGTGCCGTGTCCCGGGGGGTCGCAGCGGGGCTGTCCCACGCGGGGTCCCACCCGATCTCCTCACCGAGCCCGGGCGGGCGCTGCTCTCCCCGGGCCGCCGCCTCCGGGCGGGCGCCTCCTTTGAACAGGTCTGGGGGAAGCCCCGCTCGCCGATAAACAGCACATCAAACCCACCGCAGCACCAGCGCTTCCTGCCCGCGGGCCGGGGCCCAGCCGGGGCGGAACCGGAGCAGAGCCGGAGCGGAACCGGAGCAGAGCCGGAGCGGAGCAGAGCCGGAGCGGAACCGGGGCAGAGCCGGAGCGGAACCGGAGCAGAGCCGGAGCAGTTCGGAAGCGGAGCCGGAGCGGAACCAGAGCAGAGCCGGAGCGGAGCAGAGCCGGAGCAGTTCGGAACCGGAGCAGAGCCGGAGCGGAGCAGAGCCGGAGCCGGAGCCGGAGCGGAGCAGAGCCGGAGCCGGAGCCGGAGCCGGAGCCGGAGCCGGAGCCGGAGCCGGAGCCGGAGCGGAGCAGAGCCGGAGCAGTTCGGAACCGGAGCAGAGCCGGAGCCGGAGCCGGAGCGGACCCACCCCGGCCGCGGCCGCCAGAGGGCGCCGCCCCCCGCCCCGAGCGGCCCCGCGGGAGCGCAGCGCCCGCCCGGGTTTGACAGCGGCGGGGTTTCGTGTTCCCTCGGTGTTTTCCAAATAAAGTGTGCTAAAGTCTGTCCTTTCCCCTCTTCCTTTTCCCTTTTCCTTCTCCTTTCTTCTCTACTCTCTCCCATTCCCATTCTCCCTTTCTCTCCTTCTCCCCTTCTCCATTCCCCCCTCTCCTTTTCCCCTCTTCCACCCTCTACAGGTTTTCCTGGGGTTACCGCTGACAGACAATCGCTATGTTAAACCCACTCTATTTGAACACCGCGGCTGTTTTCCTGCAGAATTTTGTATTCTGGAGTAGAAAGGTAGAGAGACAGTTTGGGGCAGCTGGTGTTCCCCCCAGCTCAGCCAGGCTCTGGAGGTCTCAGTGCTGCCTGCAGGTCCCCACTCCCCGGAACGTGAGGGCAGTGGGTTCTGTGCCTGTGGTCACCAGCTCCCTGTTGGCTCTGCCAGAGAAGCGCAGGCAGCCGAGTCTCCTGGGATTTCAGCAGAGGTGGGGTGACCCTGTGAAGACTCACACTTCCCAGTGGAGCGCCGGTGGCTGTGCCAATGCCCTGCTATTTACTGAGTTCTAATTAATGTCCCGCCCAGTCCTGGAAACAGCCTCTGCTCCTCGGTCCCAGGCAAAGGCATCTCTCAGGGGTCTTCACCTTTTGTCCTCAAAACCTGTTCAGGGCTGGATCCAAGAGCAGCCTGTTCTGAGCTGCTGTGGCACAACGGCACACTTTGGCATTGTTCAGCCCTTTCCTATCAATCCTATCAAGTCCCTCCTGCAGGTGCCCTGGATCCCTGTCCCCATCTCACGGTGTTTAGCTTGTCTGCAGCAGCATGCTGGGGGGCCCGGCAGCCTCCAAAGCTTCAGGAATGGGTTAAGCTTCCCAAAAAGCTCTCCTAACTTCAATATACCCTGAGAAACGCCTTTTTCAGATCTTGGACTCACATGAAATCCCTCTGGCTTTTCCATGTCCCTCCCACTCCCTTCCCCAGGAACAGAAGCCACTGTTCTGAGGAGATGACGACGTGGTTTTGCCCATCTCCCCCCGTTACCTGCATCTGTTTGCTTGGGTGGCAGCCAGAACAGTGACTTCATGCATTCAATCTTTTTTTCCCTGCCCTTTATTTTTCATTTTATTTTTCTACCACCCCGAGGCTCCCGCCTGTTGTAGAGTCGAGGGGGAAGCATCCCGGCCAAATCCTGCCCCTGTGTTATGGTAATCGCGGCTGCCACCCAGCAGATGCAGCTCGCTGAAATAAAAAAGCTGTTTAACAGGCACGGAGAAGGAGAGGGGAGCTTTTGTTTGGCACTCGCCAGGGCTGGAGTACACTTGTAAAGCAACAACTGGAGCTCGTTGAAAAGAAGTGGAGGTTATTAGATTCATTTCACTTGCTGCCGATGGCCCTGTTATTTTTTTTCCCTTCATATTCCAGAAAAACCCCTGGTGCTGAGAAGCAGGAGGAGAGAGATGCCACCTGAAAACCTGCTGCCTCTGCTGCTGACCATGGACGTAGACAGGGCTGGTGCCTGCTGGCAGGGTTCTGGTTGATTGGAGCCCAGAGTTCAAGGGTGCTCAGGCTGGTCTCCTGTACTGGGGATGTGCCTCACTCTGCCCAGGGCCCTTCCTTTGCCCCAGTAAGGCTGCAGGGCTGGAGGAAGTAAATCACCTTCCTCAGATGGTGCTGAGCAGGGGTGCCCTACTGAATACAGGCTCTTCTCTACCCATTGGGGACCTAGGCAGTCATGCAGGGGTATCCTCCTGGCAGGACATGGCCTTTCATGATGCTCCTCTACCTTCCAGGGTGCTCAGTCCTGCCTGTTGTGAGACAGCAAAGTTAAGAAGACTCAAGGGCGCACTTAATTGTGCTTGGAGCTATCAAAACACAGGGCTTGTCACCAGCAAAGGAAGTGCAGAATCTGCCAGGGCTTGGACAGCAATGGGTTGCTGATGGTGATGCCTTAAGGCATTAATGGGGAGGAAAGAAATTCAAGTGACTACAGAAGCTGGGATGACATAAACCTGCATGGTTTTGGGTTATAGTCTCATTTTGAGGTGTTGCAGTTTTGGATGGGAGAATGACAGAAAATAGAGCCACAGGGATTTTAATTCCCCCAGGTAAGTGGGGACAAAAAAATGGTTAGATGGCTTGGAATTCTGTCCCTGGTTCCCTCTACCTACCTTTCTATCCCTCTGTCTCGATGCATCCCTCACCAGCCCTCTTTGCTCTGAGAAACAGCAGCAATCCCCTTCAGCAGCCAGGAATAAAATCAATACATTCCCTCTCCAATTCAGGTAGTTGTCCATAAATCTTCCCAGCTTCAGACTGGTCTCCTGGGACTCCCAGATCAGTTGGGAACATATTTAATCAGCTGAGATGATCAGTGCTGTTTGTTGCCCAAAGGCCCTTTGAACTCTTTGTCTCCTCGCTGAATGATGCTCGAATCCCGTGAGGGTTTAGCCAGACTGGCCCATTCTGTGTGACAAGTCTCAGGTGAATAATGCCAGGAGCTGGCAGTGCCCAGCGAAGTCCGGCTGTGAGCCCAGGGTGCTGAGAAGAGTCACAGCCCCTCTGCCAAGGCTTTATCACCACATCTTCCCATGGCCCCTCGCTCGGCTCTCTGCAAAGCTCCATAAACCCACACTGGCATGAAGAGCACCCAGCCTGGTGCCAGGGGAAGAGAATTATAGCTATTTTTGGGAAGGTCTGGCCATGGCTGGAGGGGGTGTACGAAATCACAGCCTGCCCCTCCTGGGGCTGAAGGCTTGATTTTCTGTATATTTTAGTGCATTTTGGGTTTTAGCTGGTTGGGAATCAGTCCCATGCAGTGGCTTTGCTGAGAGACTTCTGGGAGAGGTTTTCCATACTGTTCCAGCCCTTGGAAACACAGAACTCAGCATCTCTCAGGATCTCACCTCCATGAAACAAATCTGCCCCAACTCAGCAGGACTCTTGGATCCGTTTTCCACCAGGGAAACACTGAAGTGGTGCTTTCCAGAGCTGAGATTCTCTTCTAGGCTGTGTTGAAGCTGTGCTAGAGGTGGATTCCCCCACCTCCCCAACAGCCTCCAAG
Source organism: Aphelocoma coerulescens (assembly GCF_041296385.1). Taxonomy (NCBI): domain Eukaryota; kingdom Metazoa; phylum Chordata; class Aves; order Passeriformes; family Corvidae; genus Aphelocoma; species Aphelocoma coerulescens. The sequence goes on along the minus strand of NC_091022.1, from coordinate 24,762,995 downwards.
CAACCCAGCCTGGTGAGATCCAGCCTGGTCCTCGCCCCAACTCCATCCAGCTCTGGCCCAAGGGGTCAGTGTTTCCAAAGGCTTCTGCACTCCATAAATCACAACTTAGCCTGGACCACCATCAAGACAGGCAAAGTAACCTAATCTGCCCACACATTAAGGTGTTGGAAAACAATAATCCAAGAAGGAAACACATTATCCAGCCTTGTTACTTTACAAAGTAATTTAAATTAATTTTTCCCTAGAGTGGTTCAGGAGCACTGCAACTTGCCCTTGTCTATTCTCTCCGGCTAATGAAGCTTTACCAGAGACTGCTCGTGAATTCCTATTAAGACCTCATCTTAGAGGTTACAGGGCAAGGCAATTCCTGCTCCTGGGAAAAATGCCTATGAATTTGTAATCATAAGTCCATGTTTGATAGGGATTAGCATCTGAAAGGGGTAGAGTGGCGGGTAGCAGAGAAAACATTATTTCAATTAGCTGAAGAAAAGCAACTTAACATCTGATTATAGTTTACACTTTTAATTTTCTCCTGTTCTGGCATCCGAGATAATTATTTCCTGAAACTTTCCACCCTGACCAGGCCAGCCACCTTTCCCTTCTCCTCCCTATTTTGTCCATTGTGGTTGAGATTCACATGTAAATGGTTGGTGACTTGGGTTTTTCCCTTTCCCTTCTCTCCAGATTCACTGAATTTGGGGCTGGTGTAGAGGACGCTGTATCAAATCACACTGAAATGGGACATGATATTCTCTTCCCGCCAAGGAGGTGAAAGATGCGGAGGAGGAGGCTTTGCTCCACATCCAGGCTCATGGTCAGGCTTGTGCCCAGCAGCTTGACACAGTGCCAGTGCCTGACTCTCCCAGGCAGAGCCCCTATGCCTAAAGATTCTCTCTGTGCTTAGAAATTACTTCCAATTCTCTCTTTTCCTCCCACCCCTTGGCCTTAGCCTTGAGCTCAGCTGTGCTTCATTTATTTTTTCCCGGCTTCTTGGTCTCCTATTTCCTAATGACGATGCAATCAGTTTTCGGGTGGGAGATTCCTCGTGAGAAGGCTTGTTGTTATTTAAGGAAGATCATGAAATCCATCCTTAATGAAAGGGCAGGAGAAAACCCTTCCACCAAGTTACACTGAAGCCTGAGATTATCATTTTTATGGGCTTCCAATCTTTCCTGCCTCATGTCTTATCAGCAAATGCAGCTGGAGGCTTCAAAAACCCTCCCAGCTTGCTGCTGATTTTATGGGATGAAGATTAGAGATGATCGGATAGCAAATTATTCATTCCATTCGATATCCCTGGGCAGGAGGGAATATCCAGAGCAAAGTCAGCTCCTTTCTTCCTTTCTGAGCATCACACATTGGGATCCTTCCTATCTGCCACTCCAGCAATGCAGCAGTGCTTTCCCCCACACTCAGAGGTGATTAGGGGTGCAATATTCCCTCTGAACAGGTGGAAAGCCAGGGGGAATCCCAGATACAGGCTCATCCCCCAACAATAAGGCAGAGCAGAGGCACGTGGGGTTTCTTCTTGTTCCAGGGATTTTTAGTTTGATTCCTCCCAGCCCAGGGCAAGGCAGGGCAGAGCAGGTAGGTGTTTTCTCAGCCTTTATTTTCCAAGGCTGTGGGCCCTGAGGCTGATGTGAACGTGCTGGCAGCTCTTGATGTTAGGGACAGAGGAGCAGGGAGCTCAGAGGGGACAATGGATGGAGGAGAGAGCCCAGTGCTGCCCTGAGATGTAGGGAGCAGCAGCATCAGGCCCCAGCACAGACAGTGGAGGGCGTGAACGCTGCCCAGAGATCTGTCCCAAAATCAACTGGTGTAAAAAATATCATCCAGAACGTCCCATGAAACACTCATGGGCCACAGTGGTGCTGCTGAGCAGATCTTGAGGGCAAATGAAGGCCATACTAGGCTGAGGCCAGTCTGGGATGATGCCCTTTTGCCACACCATTGACACTGGGGTTTTCAATAGTACATAAATAAGAAAATACATTGCAGTTTAAAGGCATTTTTAAAGAGGAGAAGTGGGGCACAGCACTGTGATAGATGGAAACCCCGAGCAGGAGCTGCCTTTTTCTGCTGCCTTTTGCCCACACTGGCACGCTGAGCCAAGAAAATGCCCTTTTCACTGTGGTTGTAGCTCCTGGTTCTCTCCTGGCAGCATCCGTAGCAGGCAGGATTTGAAAGACAAGTGTCAATGGGAAATGAGAGAACTCATGCAGAAGCAAGAAATATTTGGTTTGGATGGTAAATGTCAAAAGAAACAAGAAATTATAAATTGCATTTGTGGGGGAGGGTTTTTTGGTGGTTTTTTTTGTTTGTTTGTTTGTTTGGGTTTTTTGTGGGTTTTTTATGTTTTTATGTTGCAGGCTAATGAAATGTACTAAGTTTATAATTACTTTTCTAGGAAAAATACAATCTCTTCTTTAGGAAATGTTCAGGTCTGCTCTCATAGAGTATTTATTTTTATGCCTCTCTCTGGGAGACAGGGAGGAAATGGAGAGGATGAAAGAGGGAAGGAAGGAGGGAGGAAGGAAGGAAGTGAAGGAGAAAGAAAGCAATTTCCATTAAAACACAGAGTCCCACAATGTTTTTCAAAGAGGAACTGGCATCTGTGCTTTGAGATGTATCATCCAGGAATGTTCCTTTGAGCAAAAATTAATTTTTCCTAAAAGTTATGTATTTTTTAGAGGAAATAATCACCACGAATTGGAAGATATCATTGTAAAGCCTGAAATTCCAATCCCTGCTTTGTGCAAGGTCTGTTGTACAGGCAACTGCTCACATGGGTCCTTGAAAGAGCATTGAGCTGGCTCTGGCTCCACTTGGCTTTGACTAAATGCTGCCAGGGTGATCTGTCCTGCTGTGCCTCAATTTCCCTCAGCTCTAAAATGGGCCTGTAGGGCTTTGACTCACTATGGCTGGGTGATGCTGAAGGCTTAAATCAGAGAAACAACAAGATTTCCAGCACACTGCAGCAGAAACACAGAGTTATTTGTCATTGCAGGTCCCAAGCGACGGCCAGGATGACCAAAGCAAAACCTTGCTGGCAAATAATTTGTTGAAATTTCACTTTTCCCCTGCAGTGAGGCCGCTACAGTGGCTTGCAGCTTCTCCTCCCCCCAGGCCAGACCCAGGGACGTGCAACCAGGGAGGTGCCACGGGAGCTTTGTCACAAAGGCACGTACCTTCCGAATAGCTGCAGGGGGCTAAACATGCTTTGGAGCACAGGGGAGCTTTGAGATAAGCACTGAGCGATTCCCTGGCCTCATCAGGGAGCCCAAAACGATTAAACCATTGAATTGTCTTAAATTTCATATAAATGTGAGAATACGCACTTGGTAAAGCGTTATTTGCTCCTCAGGATGGAGCTGACAGCAAGGCCACTGTCTGGAAGGCGCAGAGCCCTGCCCTCATCCCAGGGTCTGGTGTGTCATGTCCTATCACCCCCACACACCATGGCATGTGAGTGGATCCTTGAGACATCCCTGTCTTCGGAAAATCAGTCCAGAGTCCCTGGAGCTGTGCTGGGCAGAGCCCTGGGGTGATAACACAACCTAGAGTACAGTGGAGGACAAGGAACCTCAGAACCCAGCCCCAGGCATGACAGGGGAGTGGACAGCAGTAGCAGAATGTCTCAGACCTTGAATTTCCCAGGGGCAGCAGCAGGACCGGCTTCTCCAGGACTTCTGATCTGCTGATAAAGCCTTCTGCTCCAAACACCAGGCTGCTTTTTTGCCTGGCTTTTGCAAAGAGACAATGGCCAGCTCTGCACTCTTTCCCAGATAATGTGGAAGCAAGTCATGGTGAACCCAAAGTTCACTCTCACTTTTATTTATTAGCAAGTCATTGTGAACCCAAAGTTCACTCTCACTTTTATTTATTTACAAGCCATTTTTTTTCCTCTGTAATATGATTAGATTATTTTACAGGGCCTAATTACGGGCCAGCCCCTGTTGCGACACTTCCTTGCTGGGTGCAGCAGGAAAGTCCCTGTCCCACAGAGTTTGCAAGCAAAAATTAGTGGGGTTGGAAATGGAGTTATCCCACATTGCAGCTGGGGACCTGGCCATGGAAAGGAATTTGGGAAAGAGCTGGGAACTGGCCTTCAATCTTGCACAGCTCAAGTCAGATCTGGCTTGTCTTCAGGATAAATGATATTATTGTAAATGCAGGGTAAAGAGTTGAGATGAAGGAGGGCAGTCCTCCAGTGTGTGTGTATTCCTGAGGGTGCTGCACGTTCCTGAACATGGGTCCCATGTGGATAAAGTGTTATTTGTTCCTCAGGACAGAGAACCATGCAGGGTCCCTGGAGGGGGAATTACTAGACCCAAAGGCTGGGGGCTCAGATGCTGCTGAGGGCTTACAGAGATTCTGTGACCCACCACAAGAAGAGTGACAATGAAAACTGGGCCTCACAATTTTATAATTTCCTTCAGGAGCAGCTGAGGTTTCTCAGCTGTGAAGCCAAGTAACTTTTATTCTTCCTGTGGGGGGTGGTTTGCCAGTCATCCAAACCTGACATGGGCTGGAAAACGACTTAACTCGGGGCTTGCAACATTCTCTGTCCTGCAGCATCTGTGCAGCTTCTGTGAAGGGCAAGCCTTGCTGCCTGCTGCAGCTCTTTGGCTGTTTCTACGTCTTCTGGTATTGAAGAAATTTTGGAGAGAGTCCTGAAGACTCAGTAAAATGAGGGCTGGGTTTGCTCTGTTTAATAGTGTCACCATTAAACAAGGTGTGGGAGGTGAGAGGCAGCACCCAGCACCGAGTCTCGTTCATTAATTGGATGTTTTCAAGTCGCAGACGCGTTTTGCTGGGTTGTTAGTGGCACTTGCTGAAAAGAAAAGGGCAAGGAAGTGGGTGGGGGTCCCAGAGGGTGGGAAGGGATGTCAGAGCTGGGGCATTGCTGGACTCCCCCTGTGGGGAGGGGACTTGGGGGACACCACGCTCCCCAAGCACCACAGGTTCACTGGGGAAGAGTTTTACCCATCTGGGTGTCATTTTTTTCCTCCTGGGCCGATGCAAATATTTTGTGCCTGAGCTCCCTTCCGCGCCCTGCCTAAGGGGACTGTCAGGTTCAAGTCACCGTGCCCCAAATTCCCCGAAAGCTTCCACGGAAGAAGGCAGAGAGGCACCTCCCGCCCCTTCGCAGCAAGATTTGAATAACCAGGTGAGAGCCTCCCTCGTTAAGGTGTTTGATAATTGACCAGGCGCTCATTCCTGCAGGAGGGCGTCGTGCCCAAGTGCAGCGTGCGGCTCTTCCTCCGTGCCCCGGGAGTCCCAGCCCTGCTGCCACCATGCCTGCCCGCTGCCTGCTCCTCCTGGGACTGCTCCTCCAGCTGGAACCTGCCTTCTGCCAGGAAGGTAAGTGCTGGCAGCTGCCTGACATCCCAGGGAGATCGAGGCAGGAAGGTGCGCCGAGCCCCGGGCAGGTAGGAGCTGCTGGTGGGGGACAAGGGACAACTGTGGAAAAGCCTCTTGGGAAAGGAAAATACATCCCAGCTCCTGCCTAAGCTTTAGCTCTGGCTTCACATCAGGATGAGTGGGTGTCCTGTGGGTTGAGAGGTTTGGCCAGAGCCAGGACATAGAAACTTTCTACCTGTTTTGCTGAAGGCTGAAACTGCCACCTGAGGTTTATCTGAGCCGCTTGCACAGAGATAAACTGCTCTGATTTACCTCTGTGCACTCAGATGAGTAATCTGTTTTCTTAAGGCTTTTTTTTTCTTTCTTTTTTGTCATTCTTATCCTTGAGCAAGTGTTGTTCTGGGTTGCTCTCTGAGCTCTCGGATCCTCCTGTTAATCTATAATTTTGACCATTGCTGAGGAGAGGAAGCAAATATTTTCCTCAGCAAATTGCCCTCCTCTTCCCAAAGACTTAACAGAGAAACTTCCTATGGCTAGGGTATTATTTTTAGGAAATTCACTGAAGGGCTTCTCTAATGCTAGAAATAACGAGGAGTAATTAAAACTAATCTGGTGCTGCCAAAGTCCCGGAAAATTCCCTCCCCCTTTCTCCTCCTGATGCCCCAGCCCTGACCGTTCTTCCTGTGTTTGTTTACCAACTTGCTGAGGATTTAACAGTCTGGGGTGTCCATTGCCAGCAAGGTTAAAAGTTTTGCTGTTGCTTGGAAAGAGTAAAAAAAAAGAAATCCTTTAATGAGGATTCAAAGCCTGGCACAACTTCCTTAGAAGGTGGAAAAGACAGGCCAGCCAAAGCTGTCCAAACACTCAGGGAAGAGGTATTAAAAAGCAGGTCTGTGTCTTCAAATCAGCTGTTGAGTATGGAAATGGAATTGCAACAAGTGCACAGGCTTATTTTGGCACCGGCACTTCCCTTGGTCTGGTTGGTAGCTGCAGATGTGTGGAGACACATCTGCCAGGGCTGCAGATTCCACATGGCAAGGAGATCTTGTTTGTGAGGGAAAGCCCCATCATTACCGTGGGACGAAACAGAGAGGAGGTGGCAGAGCCTGAGGCACAGGCTGACCCAGGAGGGGCATCCCCAGTAAAGCATTTTTCCAGGAACACAGTCCTGTTTCCACAGGTGAGGCTCATCCTGTCAGCCATCCATCCTGGCAGAGCAGCAAGGTGGGCTTGGTGGGACTCCAGCCAGGCAGTGCCCCTGGGGGCTGGGACCCAAATATTTACTCCCTGGATAGATCCTATCAAGCTCTTGCTTCTGCCTGATCCCCACTCCTCCTTTCTTTGCCCATGCAAGTTTCCCAGTGGGTGTTTCAGCCCAATGCAGAGGCATTTGCCATTCCCTTAGCACTCTTATCTGCCCTTGCAGCCAGGCTCTACATGGTGTCTCAAAGCCAGAACCTCTTGATTTTGGTTTGGTGTTTTCCCTTTTGGCTTTGGATGCTCTGGAATCTGGTGGAAAAAAGCCACAAGAGTGAGAATTCACTTGCAAAAACATCCAGTGCCTCCTGAGCATGGTTGCTCCAAGGAGGTTTCCTACCACTTTTCTCCCCCCCCTCCCCGCCCCCCCCTCCTTTCCTGGAAGATCACGAGATGCGAATCTGGCAGTTTAAGTCATTGCTGACTTCATTCCCCCCTCGGCCTTGAACTCCCTTAACCCCAGCAGAAACCTCAAGAAGGTCTGGACTTGACCACCCCCCTCTAGGCTTAGGCTGGAAACCCTGGGTCTGGCAGGAAAAATAAACTACAACTAATAAATAAATAAATGTGGCCAGCAGCCAAGGGCAAAGCAAGGGAGGATGCAAAGCGAGCCAAAATTCAGCCAGGAGGCAATAGGTGTGTTTGGGGCTGCACTCACAGGGGTGGTGGGCAGCAGGGCACGAGCATCCTTGCCCACCAGTAGGGCAGGAGGGGACCAACACCTGCTCTTCCCCACTGTCACCACCCCGGGTCCATCACTGCCTGCTACCACGGCCAGCAGCCTGCTGATACGGTGGTATTTCAGTCGAAACAGGCTGATACAAGAGGGAATTTCCATCTGAATTCCTCCTACTTGAGTTTCTGCCCCGGGACCTTGCAGTAAACACGGCAAATGCCTCTGTGGGGGAGAGAGGGCTGAGAGATGCTACTCAGGGCCGTTCTCACAGCCCCTTGCCCGGGAGTACTACTGCTTTCTAGACTGGCACTGCTGGTGGGTCAGCTGGCCAAGCTGATTTCCCTTCCAAGAGGAAAAAAGAGCTCTGTTTTGGGGTTTGAGCTTTTGTTGTTGTTGTTTTATTATTTTTTAAATAAAAGTCTCTTATAGTAAAGACTCAAGGAACTGGGAGTGTTACCACAGGACAGTCCCCCTCCCCAAAATCAGAGGGAGGAGGGGAGAGCTGTCAGCAGCAGAGCCAGCGTGAAGCTGGCAGTGGGTTAGGAGTTTGCACGTGTGGAGCACGCAGCCTACTCTTACTACTGCTAGTAAAGATAATTTTCTGTTTACAGCAGAGGTTTGTCTCCTGTGAGACAGAGGAAGTGTTGAGTGTAAAGCTGCTGAGGGAGACTGAAGTAGCAACTGCTCGTCCTGGGGCAGCTCAGCCCTGCAGGTGTCCCTGGCTGGGTCTGGGTCACCTGAGGCTGATGCTGGGGCTGGCAGGAGTCACCCTCCACCTGCTCCACCTGCACATGCAGAGGGACCACCTTGTGGGCAAGGGTTGGTGTTTTCATCAGCAGATGAGGAAAAGCTGAGTCTGAGTAAACAGTAATTAAATCTCAAAGGGCTGTGGCTGTATGGACAAGGTGTCCTTTGGTGCTGATGTGGCAGCACGTAAGGATGCGTTTGACTATGTCTGAATGCTCCATCGTCCAAAATCCAGTGGGAGGCAAGGAGCAGCCATCCCAGCAAGGGCTGGGACAAGGTTTCCTCTTGTCACCGCCCTGCCCTTGCATTCTTTCCACATCCAGGAATGTGTCTCACAGCCTTCCCACCCATGGCCAGATTCCTGCTTAGGTCTGGATAGGGAAAGACGAACTTGTGAGTCCATTCCATCCCTGGGGGAAATGGGGATATCCCAGTCAGCTCCCAGTGCCCCATCACCATCCCAGTGCTGCTTGGGCACCCTGCCAGCCATGCCTGGCCTTTGTGCTGAGGTTATCCCTCTGAATGCACCAAGGTTATTGCTCTGAATGCATCAGCCTTCAGCTTCTCTCATAAATCATTAGCTGTCCTGGAAACTTGGTGAATGCTGCATTTTACCAAAACCCACAATGACAACTTTTTGCTGTGAGTGTGGCAACCAAATTTTACACTCTCCCTGTTATGGAGTCCTTATTTCACCAGTCAGTATTTGGAAAATATCCTGGGAATGCTGTCTGTGGCATCTGGGGATGGAGAATAAGCAGTTTGCTGAAACCCCTCTGCCTTCTTTCCTTTGGCAAACATCTCCTTCCCTCCCTACCTCCATGTCCCCCAGCCCTTTTTTTTTTTCCCCACAACAGAGTTACCAGCCCCTCAAGGTGCATGTAGATGTATTTGTATGTATATGTCAGGGTACATGGGGCCCCAAAGCTGAAAGGCACAGCATTCCACATGCAAACACCAGCAAAACCACTGTTATTTGCACTTGATTTCACTGCTATGAAAACCTGCCTGGACTGACAGCAACACATTCTGCTCAGCTCTGCAGGACCAAGCTCTCATCTGGAGCTTACTGGAGGTGGATGGGAGAAACTTGGCAGACAAAGCCTGAGGATGAATTTCTAATGTGTGTTCTTCTTTCCCTGCAGCCCGGGGCAGCCTCCAGCCGTGGTCACAGGGTGTCATCGCAGTGGTTGTATTTCTAGTCCTGGTGGCCATTGCTTTTGTGGTCAACAGGTTCTGGTGTAAGGATAAAGTGTAAGTGTGGGAGGTCGCTTTGGGTGGGGCTTAACTGCCTTGGCACATGTCACTTCCAGCAGCCTCTGTGCTCGTGCCAGGGCTGGGAACACTGTGCTTGCTGTGCCGGGTGGTGGGCGGGGAGAGCAAAGACTCCCTGTCCTCTTCTCCCTGTCCTCTTCTCCCTGTCCTCTTCTCCCTGTCCTGGTCTCTGATCCCTGTTACTGATTGCCAGGTGTGAGCTTGCACCATACAAATGCTGCCATGAGAAAGAGCTGTGCTAGGAATGGGAAAGCCACAGCATTGTGGCTGGATTACATGGGCACTTGTTCAGGGGGCTGGCCCAGCCTGGTTTTCTATGGCTTTGGGGGTGCAGTTCCCATGAGCCATATATCCATGGGATAATAAGCCCAAACCAGCTTTGCTTGCAAAGCAAATGGAGCCAAGTCATGAGAACACACTGAGAGGAGCTGGGAGAAGAGGGAGGTAGCCAAGCCGTGGCAGTGCTCTCCACCTGGAGCCCACGGCACAGGCAGATGTGGTGTCTTTATTCATCCAAAAAAGGCTCTGTGAGATGGGTCTCCTCTTGCCTGATGCCAGCCAAGCAGAGTCACAGGCTGCTGCTCCTGCTCAGCCAAGCAAGGCCAACTGGCTAAGTTGCAGTAACCTGATAATGAATCTGAGCCCAAAGGCAGCAGGGGACAAAGACCAAAAGCATCCCATACCTGTTTGCCAGTTCCTCTGCACTTGTGTGGTCACTTTGGGCTTTGCACCCTAAGGTGCTGGAGTCTTCTTGTATCTGTGCATTCCTGCAGCCTCTCCAGGCTGAGGAATTGGGGAGTTCAGGTGTACTCTGATGCTCAGCAGGTCGGCTTTAGCCCCAAATGTATTTAGAACAGGTCCCTTTGGGATGCATTCCAGGCCAGTGCATAATACAATGTGCATATATATATATATATTTATATGGTCTCATTTGCCACTGTAGTCTTTGTTTCCCAAAGAGGAACCTTTGTCTTCAAACTGAAGGAACCCCCAGCCCACAGAGTGGAAGGCAGGGATGGTGTTTCCCACTGCTGCCTGTGCCTGCTTGCCTTTTCCCAGCATGGAGGCAGAGGATGCTGAGGAGGGCTTGAGGAGGGATGGTGCCTTGTTTTAATTAATCTGGCCTTCCTTCAGAAGAGCGGGAGCGAGGCCCAGCAGCCTGGAGCCCTGCCAGCTCTGCACTGTCACTGTGACAGCAGCCATCAGCTTGAGCCTGTTTATGCCAGGCTGTTCCTTGCAGAAGCCTCTGAAATTGCCCTTGGGCAAGTGCTGGAGGAGGCAGGGACATGCATGCAGGGTGGACCTGCACCCACCCTCTGCAGCTCAATGGCCCTGGTGCTGCTCAGGCCACAGGCTTGCTCCAGAGCTGAGCTTTTGGAGCCTGGCTGAGGTTGAACACCCCATCCCTTCCCGGTGGTTCCTTCTGCAAGCAATCCAGACTCACTTTTGAGAGAGAGCAGCTCGGCTGTGCTCCCATGGACGTGCACAAGGACAGCCCTCCTGCGCCAGGGCTGCAGCACCAGCAGAGCCTTGACTGCTCTCTCTGTGTCCATCGGGATCCGCAGGGGACTATTTTGCAACAGATTACATAGAAATAGACTGGAAAAACCAGTTAGTGGGAGAAAACAATCCCATGTATTGACAATGAGTCCTGCTGACTGCCAGCACGGTGCTGGGAGTCACAGCTATGGAGACAGGGGCTGGCACTTGGCACAGCCTCTGCTAACCTGCAGTGAGGGTGTTTCTCCTTGTCCTGCCGGGAAGGGGGCTGGGCAGGGTGTCCGAGGACAGAATCACATTCAGGTCCCTTATTGTGTCTCTAGTGTCATCACCACTAAGAGGCCGCTCCCCTGCACGGCTCCTTTGTTGCTCTGTCTCAGCTCCTCTCTTCTCTCCCTCCAGGGAAAATGTCGAGAACGTGGTGAGTGTGGAGGACAAGCCAGATGCTGTCACATCCAATGGCTGTGAAGGGAGACATGTATCAGCTGCAGCTGACTTCAGGTGAAGGACCTGCTCAGACCTCTTCCCCATGGCTCCCAGGCTCTGTTCTGGCCCTCTTGGGGACAGCTCAGACATGCAGAGCTCTTGCCCACTCAGGGTCTTACACGTCCCATGCACCTGCTTTTGGGGCTTTTAACCTTTCCAGGAGCTAAGCAGAAGGCAGTGAGGGAGTATCCCCTTCTCCCTCATCTCTCCCCGTCCCTGCAGCTGAGCCCCACAATCCATCCACCACCTCACAACCTGCTATGCCACATTTTTCTTATGCTATATCACACCTTTCTCAACAGAGGAAATCACCAAAAGTGACCTTGGGTCACCACGTAGATGGTGACAGTCAAAACAGCCCTCAGTAAAAATTAGAGCAATTCCCACCCCACACTTGGCTTCCCTCCTGTCAGGGTGACCCCTGTGGTCCCCACCTCACCCCTCACTCAGTGCACAGCTGGCACCAGCAAGGTCAGGACCTCAGTGGTGGCTTTGGGCATGCTGGTCTTGCTGGGACTGAGCTCAGCACTGAGCTTGTCCCTCTTGATGCAGGTCCAAAGAGAACCAGCATGCCTACGAGAACACGGTGGAGCCCGAGGAGAAGGTGATCACCACGGCCATGTAGCAGCACCCACCAGCCGCCCTCCTCTTCCTCTCGATTCGCTCCCCACTATTGCAGTGGGCAGTTTCACAGAGACCCTCTGCACTGGCACCTCCCGTGAGTGATGGGGCCCTGACCTCTCCACAGCACCACCACTTCCTCATCTTTTCCTTTCCCACCCATGGGACATGCTCTTCTGCCCCGGGGCTGGTGTCCACATGGGCATCGACCCCCAGGAGAGGTCTGGAAGTGCCGCTGCTCCTGCCTGGTGGTCACCCCACCTGGTTGGTGAAGTTGATGTCCGAAGTCCCAGGAGGGTGTTGACCTGTTCAAGACACAGAGGGGATCCTGCTGGGTACCTGGGACCTCCCCACGCCCCCAGCTGCCCTCCAGGGAGCTGGTGATGGAAAACCTGCTCTTTTCTCCCCAGTTCACCCTCCTTTTTATGACCTACACCATGCATTTTAATGTCAGAACAAACCTCCCCCTCTGTACATATCTTCCCGGTGAGCAATAAAGAGAATTGTTGCCTATGACAGCAAAGAGGGTCATTCTGCTAATCAGCCAAAGGACTTTCTGGCATCTCACAGCTCTCCCAGCCTTCAGGCAGTTGGGAGAATGAAGGATATCAGGGAATGCTCAGCATTTGGACCGACCCAGAGCCTCAAAGGTATGTATAGGGAGGTGAGAGCATCATTCCCCTCCATGTGCCAGGTGGGGTTACTGAGCCACAGAAACAATCCAGCACTTCCCAGTGCTGCTTAATGGGTGAAAGGCAGCACTCCCTGAATCCCACTGACCACAACATGCAGCCCTACAGCCAACTGGGGGCCATTTCCAGGGCAGTCACTTATCAATGCTGCCCGGAAGGGGCCGGGGGCTGCTCCGGGCAGTGCTGGCTGTCCTGGGACAGCTGGCCATAGTGCAACCTGCTCCTGCCAGGCTGTTCATTAACCAAGGTCTATCTTTTGCTGTGGTGGGGACAGCGCCAGGGTCACCACGGGATCAATGAGCGTTCCTAAGCTGCGGCATCTGCAGATTGAAGTGAGAGACCTCCGATGCTTTGACCATTCCTGGAACATGAGTTACTTCTGTGGCACGCAGGGTCCTCTTCCTGACCAGTGAGGAAAGGATTAAGGGACTCTGCAGTCAAGGGCAGCCCACCTGGAGCAGTGCTGGGATGGGAGGTTTATAAGAGGGGCATTTTTGGCAGTCCCTGGTTTTAAGGGGAGCAGGGTGTTTTTAGGGTTCTGCTGTGCACTTCCCACGGGTGAAGCTGCTGCTGTCCCTAGCAGGTGGTGACCCAAAAAGTCAGGCAGGAGCCTTCCAGTAATAGACCCGCCTTGAATGGCATTTTCCCTAGAGCCTGAGGTCGGATAGTATTTCAAAAATGCCCTCAAAGCCTTGGCATTGAGAAATCACAGCTGCCGTTGAGAAATTGCATGGGAGTAGAAGAAAACAGGCAGAAGGGTTAGAGGGGTCAAGCCCTCTGCTGTGGAGGCAGGATGGCTGCATCCCCAGCATCACATCAGAGCTGTTTCCATCTACCACCCTCCCTTGGGCAGCTGGAGGCTGAGCCAGCCCCAGGCTGGGTCCCGGACCACGGCACCCATGCTCCTGATGGAGGCTGCTCCCCGACTTCCCTCTGGCAGGTGCCAAACGTCACATGGATTTGGAAAAACAAGCTCCCCTAGGTTCAGTGGTGCTGCTGCACTCAGCAAGGTTTAAGTGTTAGTCATTGCCTGTTCCTGCTGCATCAGCACCTGGGCTGGGGGTGTGGCAAGAAGAAGGGAACCCATTAATTTTTTACCTCTCAGTTGCAAAAGAAGTTAGCAAAGACACCCTTATAATGAATAACAACAGGAGTTTATTCCCTGCCCTGTGCGCAGGGTGAATGTGTGACAGATGTCCGAGCTGTTCACCCTGCAGTGCTTTCATGTGGGTTTGGAGTGGAGCAGTGCTGAGGGCTCAGTGGGTCTCAGTGTCCCTTTCCCCATGGAGCCCTGCCATGGCTGTGAGTCTGAGCAAGGACAAGGATGAGCCTTTACTGCTGGGCTTGCCCAGGAGCTTCCGTGCTTGGTCTTATCACCACCAGTGCCCCTTTGGAGTTCACTTCCCTGGGGAAAACACCTTATGGAGGAGCCAGTGCTATGTCCCAGCAGAATCTCACCTCTGCACTGTCCAAGGTGCTGTCCTGCCTCAGTTTCCCTTGCCTGTGAAGCACAAGCCGAGGCTGACTGATGCTGCCTTCCCGCGAGCTGCGCAGCTGCTCGCAGACTCTTCTCGGTGTGATCCTAAAAAGAACAAAAGGGAGCGAGTATAAATGAAATTTATTGTTGGAAAATCTTAATTAGATTTTAAGCCCCAAAGGGAGAAAAGTGAGGTATTATCTGACACAGCTAATGAGTGTTAAGGGTCCATTGTTATATTTCTTGTTTACCTTTCTGTACTGGCTGATACGGCCCAGATCCTCGCCTGTACTGCCATAATTAGGATATCTCATCTCTTGCTGATAGGGTCGGGATGCTCTTTAAAGCACAATGCTTTAATGTCTCATCCCTCCCTGGCAGGATGAGCGTGATTGGGAAGACAACTTCTGGCGTGCCAGTGCTCGTGCCTTCCACACCGCCCCTGCGAGCTGGGGAATGTCCTCCAGAGTCAGGGCTCTACCTGAGAGCCTCCAGGTGAGGGGCACCTCCCACAGCCTTGTTGACCTCTCTGAAGGGCCCTAAGCCACCTTGCCTGGGGGCCAAATCGTCCCCAACGCCTCTCTCCACACAGCACAGGGGGACGAAGCTGTCCTTCACAAGCCTCCCCATGCCCACCAGTGAAGGGGAAGGACACCATGGGGGCTCCATCCTACCTCCCCACTCCATAATGCCATTATCTCTGAGGCTTTGGGCTTCAGGAAGATGTCCAAGGTTGGGTTCTGCTGCGGAAAGGATAGTTTTCTTTTGAGCAGAAGATATTCAGGGTGGGGTTTTTTGCATTCCCACCTTGTTACAAGGTGTATCACAGCTTTTCTTTGTGACCTAGGAACCCCATATAATGGAGTATCTTGTTGAAAGTCACCTTTACTCTGATGTTCCCCCGATCTCTCCTGAGGCTCTTTAGCTCTGGGGGTTTGGGGTGTTTCTGTTCTAGCTGTAACTACAATCCTGGAGCAGTTTGGGCAGGTGGACACTTAGCATATAAATTATCCAAGGTAGTTTAATTAAAGACTTGCTGTATTCAGGTAAACTGCTGCTGGAAGCAGCACCAACTCTATTCCTGCACCTGAGCAGCATAGCCTGGGGTTTGTATCCTGGCATTGGGCACCTTGACACCCAAGAGGTGTGATTTGGACCTCCAGAGGAAAAAAGGGAGCCTGTCCCACCATTGTGGTCCTTTGGGTGGGGAAGAAGCCCAGCCACCCAGGTAGAAGCCAGGAGCACAGCTTGGAGGGGTGGCTGTGTGTGGGCAAGGGGGCTGCAAAGTTTTTGGTCTCAATTCAAGCCACTGAAAGCCAGGAGTAAAATACCATCCATTGTTGGTTTATACACCCGTAGTAGCCAAACAAACATCCCCGGAGCCTGTCCTTATCACTTTATTACACCTGCTAGAGTGAATAGATTAAAGAGGATGGGGGAGGAGGGAGAAAGCTGAAGAATCCAGCAGAAAAACTGGGTTTTGGGATTGTTAATTATTCTCTGGGGTCTCTAATCTTTAACTGGCAAACAGCATCACTAACTGTCTTAAAGCCCCTCCTGGAACATCCTGATAATAAGCCATCTGCATGAAGGCACCCCGTTATCTGCCCTCCTCCAGCCGCCTGTGACATGGCTGGAGTGGGAGATAATGAATGTGTGGTGTGTAATAACGACACGTCATTCATGATTATCGGCCTGATACCCAACCTTTTAGCTCCATTGTTTGTGCTTCAAAAAGGAAAAAAAAAAAAAAAAAAGGAAAAAAAGAGAAAATAAAAAGGAGTGGGGAAAGAAGAAAAAGGGGAATTTTTGGTGCTGTGGATTGTCCCGGGGTCCCCAAAGTGTCTCCCTGCCAAAGGGGCTGGCTCTCGTAGCATCTCCCAGAGGGTTTGTTGGTACTCGGGAAGGACTCGCCCGTGGATTGGCGGCTGCTGTAGCCATGGTGATGGAGGAGCGAGCTGAGACAGCACAGAAATGTCACTGCCTGGCAGGGAGACATTTGGGGCAAATGTGTGGGCGATTAGATCTGTGTCACTGGCTGCTGCCCGGCTCCTCGTGCAGCTCCTTTGCTGCTCTCCCAGCCGTTTGGTGGTGGCTTGGCAGAGGAGGTTATCTTGTACAGGCTGCTGTCCAGAAACTGCCACCGTTTGAAGGTGGGGGGATGTTTGTGCTGCTCAGTTTGACCTGGCTGAGCTGAAAACTGGAAGAATTTTCTCCTGGTTGCTGCTGCATTAGGGCTCCACAGTGCATCAGTGCCGTGAGATCTTTCCTCAAAAGCTTTGGCCCTTCAAACTGCAAACCTGGTTTAAGCGTGATTCTTAACAGGAAGAGATTTAAGTGTTTGGCTCAGGGTACCTCAATTACTGTCAGAGCTGCCTGGAATAACAACCCATTTTTTGCATCAGAAATGGCAGCAGCTTCTCCTCTCTTTCCCAAGCAGATTTCCAAGAGCAGTTTCCCTGGAGAAAGTCTCCACTGGAAGTGGTTGAGGTTTGGCCATTCATAACAATCTAGCAATCAGAAGGGCTCTTGGAAACCAAATGGGCAGCACTGGTCATGGCAGTGAATAGGGTGATGGCCCCAAAACACAGGGCACCATACAGGCCATGGGGTGGGCGGCAGCTGGGGGTCCTATCCCCCCCATTCCCAAACCAGAAGATGCTGTGGTCACACCTTTAAGTGGCACCTGGTTTCCTTCGCAGCCCACCACCAAGGAGATGGGGATGGGTCTTTGTGGCCAAGCGCACCTGAAGCTCATTTCTTGGACCACCTGCTGGAGAGTAGATGAGCAGAGCTTCAAGGTGGTTTGTCTGTTCCCACGAATGGCTGAAGTGTCTGACAAATAGGATTTTTCAGTAATGAAAAGGTGTTACCAAACTACTGCCCTCTGAAGGCCTCACTGTGCTGGAGCTGGGGAGGAGGACAGCAGGAGTCTGACCTTTCAGACCTGAGCCCAACAGCAGTGCCAGGGTGGTGGCACTGGCATCTACATGACCTGCATCCAGTCTCCTTCTGTGGGTGGGAAGGGGAGGGTTGGGAGAAGAGGAACTTGGTCTCCAGCTGCCTTGCAGAATAAACACAAGCTTCACCTTGCTGGTTAATCTCAGCTCAGTTAATCCCTGTCCCTTTTGGTACCCAGACAGCCAAAACAAAGGTCTGGATCCAGCCTGAGGAGAGTTTGGTTTCTCCAACTGAGGATACAGCAGGCAGCAGAGATGGGGAGCAGGAGGGCTGCAGGGGTTCAGTCAGATGGGGAGATGGTCAGATTGGCTGTCCTGATCTGGCCATCAGCAGAGAGCTGCCCAGAGAGACAGACAGACAGACAGACAGACATGGTTTGGATATGTTGGTGCCTGCAGTGATTCTGGTGATGCCATTGCTGTGGGTGAAAGCTGCACAGTCTGTCACCGTGGCATGGCACATATGCAGGCCTTCACGCCTTAGTTTCCCCTGATGCCCGCTGGGTGCCCAGGCCCTCGCGGTGGCAAACTTCCCCCGGGCTGTGGGTAATGCCATCGACACGCCAAGGACTGTGACAGAGCAGTGGCTGCTCTGCCGAGGGTGGGCACAGGGATGTCCCCAGGGATAGGGCACATCAGCTGCCTTGCTGGGCCGGGCCGTGCTGCCTGCCAAGCCCAGGGGCTTTTACCAGGGACCAGGAGGACTTTTTCTGGGTCTCCCACTGCCACCTAGTGATCCATTTCACACTCCGGACTTGCAGTTCATCCAGATGGTCCACCTTGACTGGTGCCAGGGAAGGGCTCCCTGTGCCCCCACAATAAGACCAATCCCAGGGCCAGTGCTCACCTGCACCCCTTGGGCAGGCCATTCATGAACTGAGCTGTCAGCTCTCAGCCTCTGCAGGACAGGGTTGGAGGCAGACTCAAGTTTCCTCTTGTTTTATTTTGCAAGCTGATGTTCTTACCACCAGCACTCTTGTGTGTGCAGTGTGTATTTCTGTTTTGCTTTGTTTGATCACACATCGTTTCAGTTGTTTCCTTACCATGGGAACTCCTGGAGTCAAAGGTGAGGTGATGGATGGTGTGGGATGTGTGGAAACAGGCTCCTCAGGCTCAACAGGGTGTGTGCAAACAGTGCTTGTGGCTTGACAAAACACTGACAGGGCTGCACCCTCGGGCACAGCCTTGCCTCTGGCCTGCTGTGCCCCCAAATGCAAATGAAGCCAAAGCCATGCTTGGAGATCATCCCCACAAGGCTTTATTCTCATTTCAGAGAGGAGAACAAGGCTGATCACATGCTGTTTCCAGTGTGCCAAGTGCTTCCTCCAGGTTAGCTGGTGACAGGTTTCTCTGCTGGCTCCTGACTACCCTCAGCCCAAGGAAGTTCAGAGCTGGGGCAGAAAACAACCACAGACATTCATCTCCATAATGGTGGGCACAGTGCCAGCCCCAGAGCAGGAATCTTTTGGAGGGTGGTGCGTGGGGATGCAGTGGGGCTGCCGGGAGGAGCCCTCCCGTCCTAGCACACCCAGGCTGGAGGCAGGGCAGGGACTCTGTGCTGGGACAGCGCACAGGCTTTAGGCATCCGTGCAAACTGTGCCGGGCGTTGTTCACTGCCAAGCCCAAGCGGGGAACTGACAATGGGACAAATCCACAGACGGGTGACAGAGGGTGACAGAAGTCCTGCCAGGGAACGTATGAGGGCAGGTTGGAGGTGAGGAGATGAGCAGGACATGGAGGATGCCCGTGGAGGTGAAGGATGAGCCACAGCCATGCTGTGGAACACCCTTAGCAGTGCTGCTCCCCCTGCAAGGAGGGGACCTGCACCTGCTGGGTTTGGTGTTTGCAAAGAGCCCCTCTGGACAGCAGCAGGACAAGGGTTAATATGGCAGAGGCCCAATGTGGCCACTGTGGGTCTGTTTGGTATTCCCCTCTTAAACCTCTGGGTGGAGGGTCTCCCCTGGGAGAGCTCTTGCCCCCCTGCCATGGTACTCCACGGGATCAGAAAATCTTCTTCAAATGCAGGTGTATCCCGTTGCTGGACCTGAGGACGATCTGTGGTACCATTATGGGAAGCTTGGATGGGTCTGGGCGGAGCTCGAAGTGGAGCAGGGTCAAGGCCAGTGCCACCTTCATCTCATTCATGGCAAACTGCTGCCCGATGCAGTTCCTGGGGAGGGGGTGACAAATGCCCTGATTGCTGCCTTCGTCCCTGACCACCCCCAAGCTGGGCTCACCCCATGTGTGAGCTGGGGGACTTCCAGCTGCTGCAAGGATGACACCACAGCTTATCTAGTAAGCCCCTGATGAACTCAGTTCTGTGGTGGGGTATTGCTATTTTTCTCATTAACAGGCATTGGAAAAAGATACGAGATTGAGAGAACAGGGGCTTACTTCAATAAGAAGTGCAGCCAGGATCCAGACACCTCTAAAAGGTTATTTCTGGCTCTTTGTGGTGATCCTCTTGCAAGTTACTGAGACCTCAGTATCCTGCATCTGTCTATCGATACAGCATTGGAACCACAGAGAGGTGGGCCCAGCTTGGCTTGGAGGTGCACTCGGATTCACCCCTAAACAAGGGAGCTGTGTTCCCACTGCAGGCAAGAGAAAATGTAAACATCTCCACAAAGCCACACGAAAAATGTGTGAAATCCTACTGTGACCACAGAGCTTGGGGTGTGGGAAGTGCTCTGGAGCTGACAGAGCATGGGAATCCCATTACAGGAGATGCTGTAATAGGAAATCCTGTTACAGAAAGCCTGCTTGAGTTGGCCAGGCCAACTTGGCTTGTGGAGACTGAGGGACGATTAGCTCCAGGGGCTTGACTCTGAGCTAGGTCTCACATGCAAGGCAGCCTGATGGGAAGGAGAGGGCTGAAGGATCTCCCACCTGGATCCAGCAGAGAAAGGCAGGAAAGCATGGGAGTGCCTCTGTGTTGAGTTCTCTGGAGAAAACCTCAGGGGGTCATAAACCTGTGGGGGAAACAAAGACCATTTGTTTGGTGTTTGGTCTGATCTGAGCAGCACCAAGGTCTTCCCTGGTCCCCAAGTTAGGGCTGGACATGGCCTCTGCTCTTCCTGGGAGAGCTGCAGATGACAGTCCTCTCTCTACAAAGCCACCGAGTGGATCTTCCCCTTGGAGATATCCAGGTCACCCACCACAATGCCCAAGATGCCTGCAGGTGTTTCCTCATCCATGGCACTAATGACCAAGTCAGGATCCCTCTGTTCCAGAGATGCCTGATCCTTGTTCTCCAGACAGCCACTGGAGAGAGACAGCTATGCACCCTGCCTCAAACTTTCCAGTTATTTCTTCAAGCCTCTAGAATACCATCTTCAAATCACACCCTGCCTGAAGGGCTTGGGGACTTCTCAAACTATTCTAAGCGGGCAGCTGAAAGCAGTCTGGATATCTCTGTGTCACCATGCACAAAGAGACTATTGAGCACCCTTTCCCAGCACTTTGTCATATTCAAAGCCTTTGGGGTGTTTGGTAACTCAATTGAACTTTGCATTTAGATGTGGACTGTTGGAATGACAAGGGGAAAAAAAACATAGCAGGGAGGCACAGGCTGCCTGGTCCAAGGGGAATGGATGTCTGGGCTCAGAGATCATCTTCCCTTTCCTGTTATAAAGGTGAAATACCTCGGGGTCCTCCCAGACATCCCGGTTCCTGTGAATAGCAAATATATTCAGTCCAATCTGGCAGCCTGTGAAAGAAAAGGGAGAAAAAGCTGATGACACCTCAGAGTGAAGATGCAGGAGAGGTGTTTTTGGGATTCTCTCCCTCCCTGAGCTCTGCAATGGCTGTTGCAGGAGATCTGGCAGGGATCTCCTGGAAACCTCACATAGAAAAAAGAATGGCCTTAGAGCTAGGCCCCTTTCTCTCATCAGTGTATCACTTTGACTCGGCCTGGAACAACACTCCACAAGTCCCCTCTGAGCTCTGTGAACACCCCACCACCCTGGAGCATGTCACTGGACTCTGTCTGGCCACCTTTTACGGGCTCGCTGTGGTGACAAAGCTGTGGTAGCTCCATACAGCCCTTGGGAGAAAGAAGGGAGTCTGGAAGACCCTTCAGCCTCTCCACACACAGCAAGGAGGCCCTGCTTGTCATGGACAGCCGCAAGAAGGATGAACAAACTCAACAGACCTGCTGGCAAGCTGCGTCCATCAGGAAATGTGATGGGTTTGGAGAGCTGTCGGGACACACCAGGAACTGGTGGGAACAGGCGCAAGCTCTCCTTGATGCACATCGTGGTGTAGGTCATCTTCCCAAGGTCCTCCCTGAAAGCAGACTTGCTGAGGGTGCACTCAATCCCTTTGTCTATGTCACTGATGAAGATAATAAACAGTACTGGCCCCAGTATGGACCCCTGAGGGATACCACTTGTCACTGATCTGGACATTGAGACATTGACCACCGCCTGCTGGATGCCACCTTCCAAACAATTCCTCAACCTCTGAACAGTCCACCCATATCTCTCCAATTTAGAGAGAAGGATGATGTAGGAGACCATGTCAAAAGCCTTAAAGGGTAAGAAAAAGAGTTCAAGATAAGGAATAAGCACTCCTAGCTCACCACTCAATGGTATCTCGATCTCCCAGGATTCCCTGGATCTCCTCCCTGCACCGCTGCTGGTGCTCAGGGTGTAATGACATGCAGTAGAAGAGCCAGGAGATCCCACTGGCTGTGGTATCATGACCCTCAAACATGAAGGTGTCCACCTCAGCACGCAGGTCCTCATCAGACAGTCCAACTCCATTTGCATCCTAATGAAGAGGAGAGCATATAATGCCTAAGCACACAGGTCTTTTATTTTTATACCCAAAGGGCTTGAAGGATTTGGTGTCTCTTGTGCTTCCTTTCTTGTGCTGATGCACCCTCGGTGCCGCACAGTTCTGTTCTTTGGCATTTGGCACAATAATTTAAAACATTCACCTTGCTACAAAGCAGAATGTCCAGAAAATCCAGGTGTCTCTTCTTCTGGATCTTTTCAAGTTCCTTCTCATTGGAGAGCAACATCTTTCTTTCTTGTATTACCTGATCTGCATAGAAGAGAGATCAGTTCAGTGCATCCTGTCCCTTCAGAGTACCCTCACGTACTTGACCGCTCGGTCGTCAGCTTGGGCTCTTGTTTAATGTGTAACCCTCTGGCCAACCCATGCTGCAACCCTGCTCTGAGCCACTCCAGAGACAAGTGGGGGAGAGGTTCAGCTGGGGGACAGGACTGGGGAGAAAGGGGCAGGAATACCTGTGTGGGTATGGGCCAGCTTGCAGGCATCCTGAAACTCACGGCCTTTGCGAGTCAGGTTGTAGAAGACATCCTTGAAAGAAAAAGTCTGGATTCTTTTGTTCAGGAGGCAGCTCAGGTCATAAACAGCTCTAATATAATAGTGGGAGTTGCTGTAAGGAGGCCGAGGTTAAAGCTGGTGTTAGCAAAATGAGTGGTGAAACAGGAGCACTTGCTTTGCCAGGGTTTGGAAATTCAGGCACTGACCTCTGAGTCTGACAGTTGGAATTAAAGCTGAAGGCACATTTCATGATGCTGTCTAGTGTCATCAAGCTGACATCTTGAAAGAGCTCCACTGACTTCCTCTCCTTGATACGCTTGTCCCATTTATCCTAGAGGGAGAGACAAGGGTAAGGAGAGACAGACTACCATCTGTGGTCAGGTCATGTTTTCCTGTCCCTCTTCCCAGATCCACAGTGCTAATTGCTTTCTTTTCTGGAAGCAGAGGCTGTAGTTCATGATATATTCCATTAATCTAATCTAACTCTTCTGTGCATTTCTTTTTCCAGGTGTATCACATCAAGGTATGAAAGGATATTCTTGCAGTGGTTGATTTTATTGGCAAAAAAAAGAAAGAGTAAGTGG
This sequence comes from Aphelocoma coerulescens, assembly GCF_041296385.1. Taxonomy (NCBI): domain Eukaryota; kingdom Metazoa; phylum Chordata; class Aves; order Passeriformes; family Corvidae; genus Aphelocoma; species Aphelocoma coerulescens. The sequence goes on along the minus strand of NC_091022.1, from coordinate 24,740,061 downwards.
AGAGTCCAAAGGGACACTGAAGGTGAAGGGAGAAATTTCAGAACTTCCAAACTACTCCAAAAGTTCCGTGAAACTCCAGAAATTATCTAAGTGCAGTCTCTTTCTCTCATTCACAGATCTGATTATTTTCACTGTTTCACAGCTGAAAGGTAAAAGTAGCAGGAGTGGGGATTCCTACCAGCATCACTTTGACCGAGTCTGACATCAGGGTCACATAAGATTTCAGAACATCATAATGAAAAGCTGGGGTGAGCATCTTCCTGTGCTGGAACCATTTGCTTCCTTCCAAGATCAGCAGCCCCTTCCCTGAAGGCACAAACAGCAAAGGCACAATCAGCTCCTGCAGGCTCTGATCATAGCTCTGACATCCTTACTCTTCTTCTGACTTACCGATCCAGGGAATTAGGAGTCTGTAGGGTACACTAGCCTTGGGATCTGTAAAACAGAGCAGGTATCAGAAATGTATGAATAATGAATTCAACACAACAAAAGAGGAAATTCAGGATAAACTTGCAACAGATTTCACCCCCTAAATCACAAGATGGAATTAATCTCATTTCAAGACATAAAATACTGTACCACCACAGGTAGAGTTTAAAAGTGGTCATCAACAATTATGATGGCAGTGGACTTGAAAAAACAGAGAAAGAACAAAACAATGTGTGTGAAAAAGAAACAGCCACGGCAAATTTTAAAACTGACAACAATGGATGGGAGTTACTGGGGATGGCCCCGTATTTAACACTCACATGCTCCACAGAAGGAAGCAGAGGAGAAGACTTAAGATGCTTTCTGAGAGCCATTGCCATGCCAGCTCACCCTTTTTACTGGGTTTACTGGGAAGCACAAATATTGCAGTGGTAGAATCCATAGAAGACAATAAGACAAATGACCCTCAAACTGGGAACTGACAGGAAACTGGAAGGAACAGTGCCCAGGAACCTGGTCACTGTTTTGCACAAGAATACAAACTGCTTCATAAAACCTGGGGCAGGCTGGGAGTTCATGAAGAGGAGCAAAAGAATTGCAATAGCTGTGAAGGAAGCTGGCAGAGGGGATGATTCCAGGTAAGTTTCGCAGTATTTTCTTGGTAGGAAAGCATCAAAGACTTCTCAAAACCAAATGTAGAGACTCACCTGTTCGGCCAAGTATGCTTTTGGCATATTCAGGATGGTGGACCACTAGAGAAGGCAAGACTGGTCCAAACCATCTGGGAAAGGCATAGGGATATTCTTCTCCCCATGACACTATCTGATGTAAAAATTTTTCAGAATATACCTGCAATGAGAATTAATCAGGGATTAATAAAGGCAAAAAAAGAGGGACATGGAAGGGAGAGCAGAGGTTAAACTTGCACTCTCATGGAAAGCACGTGCAAGACATTCTCTCTTGGGAAATGAAGGAAGAGTGGGCGGACTCGCCACACAGGGGCTTTTGTGCTGCAGGTGGAGGGCAGGATGAGCATTGCAAGGGGACTGTGCACAAGAGGAAAAGCTGCCTGAGCCACCAAATCCCTGCAGCACAAAACAGCTCCACGGAGCGTCCCTTGCTGGGCTGGCTGCAGCTGAGCCACCTTAGGATGGCCCAGGCTCGGAGCAGCTCCGTGTTGCACTTGGGAGTCTACAGCTGGCATGGGCAATGCCAGGATGCCTGGTGGACAGGCCAGGCAGACCAAGGCTGCCACACCCCTGTTCCTAATTTCAGCAGTGCAAGGTGGGCATGCAGGGTGAAAGCAAAACATCTTCACCATAGAATGATGGAAACGGCTGCATTAAAATGCCCTGCTTTTGTGGCCGTGTCTTCTTCAGTGGCTATAGGGCAAGACACTCCTACTGGTAGAAGGTTTCATGTAACAAAGAGATGTTTTATGGTTGTTCATACTCAAAGAACTTCACAGAAGTCCCATAACTCTATGTTTGAGGACATGATTGAAAAGAGCATGACTCTTTTTTGCCAAATGATGTACACCTCATATCCAGCACCCTTTCCTCCTGCCCTGCAGAAGTCTTGGCACTCCCTCTGCAGAGGTCCTCTCCTGAAGGAAGATACAGGAGCAGGGGACACACACACCCCATGCAGTCCTTCTCATCCTGACTGATATCTTGCACAGTTGGGACAAACCCACCCTGGCTGAGCCCGCTCACTCCTTACCAGGTGATTGTGGCCATAGAGCCAGTGTTTTGGGGGGCCAGGGAATGCCTCCAGAGCTTTGGTGAGTTTCTTCCTCTCCCGGTAGAACTGGAGCACCTTCAGCAGCACAAAGATTACACCAAGCAGCACAGACAGCTGCAGGACGACAGCAGAAGGTCTGGCTATGTTGTCCAGCAGAGATGCCATGCTAGTCCAGGACGCTGCCTTCTCCTGCCTGTTTCTCACCTGCTCCTCTCACACCTGAGCCAGGTGGGGAGCTCAGTGCAGGTAAAAATCCTCTCCCTCCTCCTCTGCAGGAGCGGAGTCTGGCGAAATGGAGCTGACAGCAATTTATAGCTGCTGGAACATCATGGCAAACACTGCGTCAGCTCAGCCAGCAGCCTGTGCTCCCACTCACCCTTTGACCTGCTTTCTGCAACCTGCCCCTGCAACCTGGATAACAGACAGCCTCTGAATATTTCCTGCTTTCTCTGAAGTCCCAGCAGCGCTGTCACACACACTCACAGTCCTCCATGCCCAGGTGGACAAAGACAGAGGAGGAAGGAAGTGAGATGTAGGCAGGCTGGGGCTCTAGTTGAGCTCTGTGCTGTCCTCAGACAGTTCAGGTATAGAAGCCATCCATCTGCCCACATGAGGTGAGGAACGCAAAGGCCACCTCTTCCCAATGAGTGAGCTGCATGGATTCAGCCACCTTCATCTGTAAAAGCAGCGCTCTGGGTGACTGCAGCATCACCCAGCGCTGCTGGGCTGTAATCGAGGGAATGGACATAACTCCAGCAGCACACAAGGGATGTGGCCCTGCTCCCCAAGGGCTCCTACCACAGCCAAGGCAGGAGACAAAACTGCAGTCCAGAGGAATTACCATGGCCAGTAGATGAGACAAGGAGAGGAAATGCTGCAGAGCAGTGAAGTGAGCGGCATCAAGGTGGAGAGCACATGATGGGGAGGTGTGATGGAAGGTCATGCTCCCTCTACAGTGCTGGTGAGCCCTCCTTCCTCTGTCCACATGGCATCTCTGTAGCACTGCAGTTACCTCTCTATTGCAGTGATTGGTTAGGGCCCAGGTAGGACCCTCCTAGGAATCCCTGTGCAGATCCTGCTGGTTACCTGGACTCACATCCCATAAGCCCAGAAACCTGGAATGGCAATGTGGAGCTGGTGGAGAACTGGGACTGGAAGCATATGTGTGTGGGTGACTTCCAGGCATACTGTAAAAAGGAGGATCCCCAGATGGGCTGAAGTAATGTCCCATTTGTGTCTTGGGATATTATGAGGATAAATGGGTTATCATTTGTGGAGGCTGATAGTCTGATAGGATACAACATAGGAGCTGCTGAACTTCGTGAGTGCTTCTCTTCAATGTAACACATCTCTGAGACACAGGACTTCTGATGTTTGGGCACTTTCCTTTAGTTTTTAGTCTAAAATATGCCATGTCCCACTTTTTCTGCCTGTAGAGTCATTTTGTTGATAAAATGTAATGTTTATCTGATGTTCAATGTCACTGCCTTGGAGAACATCCCTGGTAGGCACTACACTGAGCAGCATTACCTTTTCACACACTTGGCCATCTTCATGAAATTTAGTGTTTCTTGTTATACTGAGCCAGCTGGATCTGCGTGAAAGTTCAGGGGAGAGTTAAAGGTTGATCTTTAAGAGGCAGAAAGCTGCAATCTGTTGGGTTAGGCATTTCTTAGGGAGGGCTTTGGTGGTAGCCAGAGCATGCAGGACCCAGTTTGCCATGACAAACTCTCACGTGAAGACCTGCAGCAAATTCTTAAATCTAGTGATGATGTGTAGTTGGGTCTCTCGCAAGGTCTGCACAAGGAAAACAGGGAGGTCTGATGTTTGAGCCTTTGTTCATTGCCAATGGAGTTGTCTGGAATTTCCTGTGGCACCTATCCCATTGCCAGACTGACCAACCTGGATTTGGCTGCCACCTTTCAGTAATGATGTAAAATATAAGTCATAAATACCCCCAAACCCACAAGTGGAGGGGACAGGCCAGTGGATGGAGTTTCTGGTGCAGCCACAGATGAAACTTTTATAACAACCCAGAAATTCTCAGTGGTGACAAAGTCCCTGGACAGTTGGTTTGACCATGAACAAGGTCAATTTTTACCAAACTGGCTCCCTTCTAGTTATAAAATAACCAATAACAACTGTTGAGCACGAAGCCAAAGCATATGGGTTGTCGTGAAGGTCAAGTGAGATGCCAAGTGCTGAGCTGATATGGAGGGAACATAAGGGACAGAGTGGCTAAACCCACATTTATGGGGATTTGGAGCAAGAATCTGAGCTTGGGTGATAGCAAAACTGGGTGCTTAACCCAGCCTCCAGCCTCTGCATTCTATATTTCATTGGTGGAGGGGAGAGGAAAGCCTTTCTCCTGTATTTCAGAGGTTTCACAGCAAGAGGGGCCATGAACACTCACAGCCTGGGGAAGATAACTCAGGGGGTTTTGCAGGGACAGAAATCATGAAAGTTCCAAAGGAAAAGTGAAGTTGCTGCAGAGCTGCAAGCGGAGAAAAGTGAAAAGGGACAGTACTGATTTGATCACTGTAAGGGCCTGGGACAAGGCCAGAACAATCTGTTAGCAACAGAAGAATCTACAGCTCTGGAGGAATCCAGAAGAAGATCTCAGCATGAAAAAGCAGGTACAAGGGTCTTCTGATAGCCACAGCAGTCTGGGGGGGCTGGGCAGGGGGAGCAGAAGCTTGGCTTGACCTTCTGGACATTTGAGACTGGTGAAACTGCAGTTGGGTGTTAAAGGACACTTGGAAGGTTGTCAAACGTTTGCAGAGAGCCTCTGGAGGCTTGGCTCGATGCTGCAGATGTTCACGTGATGGCAGTGGGGCCACGACAGGTCAGGCCACCAACATAAAACAACCCACCTACGCTGAAAAAATTCCATCCCATACCCCAACCATGGACACAGCAGGCTGTGAAATTTGGGAATTTTTTTTCTTTCTGGGTCTTGTGAATTTCTCCACTTACTTTAGACACCTAAGCAGAAGAAGGAGAGGCTCTTCCTCACTGATTTAACTCACACTGTTGGAATTCATTGCAGAGGAACTGGTTTACTGAGCAGGTGAAATTTAGGTGGCAATTGGGTACTTTGCCCCAGAGCGTGATCTTGCAGCAGCTGCTTTCCCTGGTTGTGCCTGTGTTTATTCAGATAGGAGGAAGAGTCCAGGCCCATCTGTCCCTGTGTGTTCCTGCAGCACTCAGTGATGACAGATGAAATGTAACAGTAATGCCAAAAAAAATAATAACATTTCAAGCCTCCAAACACATGATAGATGAGAAAATCATGGCAAGAGCCCAGCAAGTGCTGCAGAGTAATGCAAGCTGCCTGGATCCCATCTGACCACACATGTCTCGAGGATGAATGTATATCTGGAAGCATTTAATACAGCTGTCTTACAAATATGTTGCAATACTTACTTAATTTACAGGCTGCTTCCAGTGTAAAATCCCAGCAGAGTTTAGATGGAAATTGCTGGTTCCATCTGACAGTGAATTTTCCTGGAGAACGGCGTGGGTCCTGTGCAGGGACAGCATTCCCGGTGCTGCGAGCCAGCTGCTCTCCCTGCTGGTCCTGCTGCTTCCAACATGCCTGGAAGCATCTGAAAAAGTGCCACCACCGAACTGGGATGGACAGACACCCTTCACGTGACAGGGATGTGTATGCACAGTGCTGGTGACAGTCTGTGGGGAAAGCAATAACTGTGCTGGAGTAGGTGGCATCTTTGCCTTGCTGCTGTTGAAAAACCAAGCTGCAATGAGAGGAATCCAGTCTGGTTTTAACTGAAACAATGACTTAACCCTTGCTGCACCTCACACAGCTCCTCCTGTGAGTTCTTGTTAAAATAGTTATCTGAAGGTCTGAATCCTTCAGACAGTCCAAGGTCAGCCCATCATCTTTGCAATTACTCTTTCTGCAGAAAGTAGGGAAGGATTAAAAAATGAGGTAAGCTCTCTGCAGCTGGTCCTTGACTGTCCTTAATGCTGTGAGCAGTACATCCCACGTGACCAGGTCTTTTTATTATTACCTTGTCTCTAATACCCAGGAGGGGAAAGGCAACTGGGGGGAATTGCTCCCAGGAATCACATTCTGGAAAGACCTGGCTCACTCTGGCCCTGGGGCACAGTAGCTCCTGTTGCAGCCTCAGGCCCACTCTCCAGTTCAGAAGCAGAGCAGACATGGAAGATCTGTGATGTGAGATGATGCAGGATGTGGGATGATGCAGGATGCAGGATATCGGATGTGGGATGCGAGATGCAAGATGTGGGATGATGCAGGATGCAGGATATGGGATGTGGGATGCAGGATGTGGGATGCAGGCTGGCTGGCCTGGCATGGAGAGCTGGCCTGAGGTGCTGGCCCATGTATCTCAGGGAAGTTGGGAGCTGGGCTGCCATGTGTGGGGTTATTTGGAAGAGTGTCTCCGGTTCCTGGTCTCGGGGGGTGACAGCACCAAGGAGAGATTTGTGAACTGGTCTTGTGCTGGGTTTGGGTGTCTACAAGGGGAACCAGGCTCTGCTTCCTTCTCATGCAAAGAAGCCACAAGCACAACCCAGAGAGGATGGTGAGAATGCTGCAGAGCATCTTCCCTTTTCCTCTTCACATTTGAAGAGGCAGATTTTTAGTGAATCCTAAAAGTCACAAGGGGGACAATGGCTGAACAGGATGAAGACAGGAGCAGTCAGGCTTTTCCATCCCAGGGCCCAGAACATTTATGTGTTTCCAGTTGGGAAAGCAGCAGTGCAGCTTTTCCTGTACCCCCAATTCAGTCCACTCACAAAAACCAAACCAGAGGTAACCTGCCCCAGCCTTACACCACATCCATTACCTCCTTTGGGCTTCTGGAGTACTCAGTAAAACCAGTCACCAACTTTTAAAACCTCGGCAGATTCCCCAAATAACTTATGTCAGGGCTTTAGAAATCTTAGGGAGTGCTTGATGTTATGTAATCTGTATCTACCCAAATGCAATTTAGCAGCTGCCATTTATTTAGATGAGGACTGTTATGTCAAGCTCCCCTAGTTTTATCCCCTTTAACCTACTCTCTTTCAGTGGGTACATCATGATTTCAGCCTTTGCTCTTTCTCATTAGGTGCTCGTGCTTTAATCTTTCACACTGGAATGCCAAGGTCCATCCACTCCTCTTTTGATGGCATTTTTTTCAAATCTTGTCTTTAAAAGAAAATTGCATCCAATACAGAGATGTATGTAATTTATTCTGGTAACTTCAGTTATTTTGATTAAAAAATTTCTCATTTTGCACTTTAGAGTATGTAAGCTTGGAGTAGATGCTGTTGCTTTTATACTTAAATCTCCAAACAGGGTTGAAGGACACTGCCTCATTTCATTTGCTGAAAGAGAAGCAAGTGAAAAATTTTTGAGAAATATTTGTGTTTATGCATCCAAGTATGATGTTTGCTGTGATTGCAACAGCAGGATATTATTATTATTATTACCTTTTCTGTCTCTCTGTGTACAGAATACCCACTGGAGATTGCTGCCTGTCAGTCATTTCCTCTCTTGTCTTTGTGCAATGTCTGTGCCTGCTCTTGCATTTCAGACTTGCATCCCATTCACTGCCACAGTTTTTCAATTTATCAAGATAATTTTGCATCCTGATATGGCCCTCCAAAGAGCTTGTGGTGTCTCATAGCTTTGTAACTTTTTACATTTTGTTAAGCATACTCTGTCTCTCTCCATTGCATAGTTGTGATTCCAGCTCGAGAGCTGCACCTTGTGTCTCAAGAGGGGACAGGAGCTGTGGAAAGTGGATTTTCTCCTGGGCTGCCCCAGCATATCCTTGCAAACCAGCCTCTGCAGGGGGGAGCTGTATGAAGTCAGCTGCTGTCTTACTGCACAGCAGCCTTCTCACAATCCTGGAACCACAGCTGACATCACTGTGATGATAATTGCAACAGCAGCCTTTGGGATTCCATGTTTGATGTGTGATATTCTATCCCAATAATGATCCCTGCAGTGGCAGAGGACAGCTCACTAGTGTCCTCCAGTGTACCAACTCTCATAACTTTATCAGCTTAAGAAAATAAAATAATACTAAAAAAAACAGGGAAATGCCCCCCCCCCCCCCCCCCACCTTCTAACTATCAGAACTTTGACTGAAGATTGCTTATTGGACCCCTGTTAAAGAGTTGCCCATGGAAGGAGGTGCTGTGTTGGCTGTGCCTGGAGACCCACAGGCAGTTTCCTGGCCTGTCCAAGGTCATCTCTTGCTGCTCATGGGCTTCCTCTCCATCTTCCATTTCTAAATGGCTTTTACACTGCATTTGTGATGAAGCAGACAAGCACCAGCAATATAAACAACACAGTTGCTGTTGCAGGAAAAATTATTGGTTTATTAAGACAAAAATTACAGAATATTTTGCAGTTTGGGCACAATTTCAGAGCCCAAACTGGAATCAGTGCTTTCAACAAAACAGAGACCCACTGAGTGTGAGAAGTGAGATAGAGGCCTGCCACAGGCTGTCCCCACTGCAGGAGAGGAGGGCTGACCTCTAGGCACTGAGGAAGGTGCTGACGACAGAGCAGGGCTGGAAATGGTCACAGATTTGGCCAGGACATGAGCATGAAGGCAGGATTTGGTAAGAAGGAAGCTGGTGGGACCTGCAGATGTTCCCAGGCTAGACCAGCCCTTATGGCAGTGCAAGGGGACAGACAGCATGGCCATGCCTGGCTGCTCTGAGATCAGTGCCCTGGAGCAGACGGCAGTGGTCTGTGCAATGTCATCCCAGCTACCTGGGCCTAGCCTGAAAAGGGCTTTCAGCTAGTAGACAAAGCACAGAAATCAGGAATCCTCATCCCCAAATCCTGCCCCGCACTTCTGCCCCAGAGAAAGAAAGATTGTCCGTCATCTGCTTGGTCCCTTCCTCTGGTAAAGGCAGGAAGGTTTCCAGCATCAGCGGATTTTCTTTAAGTACAGGTGAATCCCATTCTTGGAGCGAAGGATGAGCCGAGTTATTTTGCGGGGAGGCTTGGCAGGGTCAGGCAAGAGCTCGAAGCGCAGCAGGGTCAGAGCCAGTGCCACCTTCATCTCATTCATGGCAAATTGCTGCCCGATGCAGTTCCTGTGGAGAAACAGAGCAGCTCAGCCAACTCCACCGCAGTGCTGGGCACAGCAAACACCCACAGCCTGTCCCAGCCCTCCCACAGCAGCACACATCCTCTCCTCTGCAGCTCAGGGGCTCCAGGCAGTGCTTTGGGCAGCGAAACCAGAGGCATGGGCTGAGCAGGAGGAATTTAGAGGAATACTGGGAGCTCATAAATGTGTGTTCAATGAGCACGGAGAAGGAGGGAGATGGGGAAGCCAAAGGAGAGGCCAGCAGGGATGAGGTGGTGGGTCTCCAAGCAGGGAAGGTCTGCAAGGTGTTTGCCTTGGAGGAGTGAGCACAGGGCAAAGGGAAGGATTGAGGGGAGGGGAGAAGGGGGAATCAAAGAGCAGGAGGGTGGGATGGGATCTTTGCATCAAGGAGAGGATAGCAGGTGAGCTTAGAATGCTGCAGGCTCCCTGCAGGATGCCAACACAATGTTCCACAGCTTTGGGACCCAGTTCCCTGTCCCCAGAAGGGGCTTGGCAATGCTGCCTTCCCATTTTGCCTGCTGGTATCAGAACCCCTCTGTTACACAAACACTTATATCCTCATTTAACTATTCAGTGCTGCAGGGCCAGGACTGCAGGTGGTTGTTTCTGCCCACTACACTTTCAGTGTTCAATTCCCCTTACCTCATTCCAGCAGAAAAAGGCAGAAAGGCATGAGAGTGCCTGCCAGAGAGATTCTCTGGGGAAAAACGCAAAGGGTCAAACACCTGGAAATGAAGAATATGCAGCAAGGAGAAGTGATTATTTAAAGAACACAGTACTGACTGGTATCTTGAGAAATGTGACACCCCTTAATTTATGAAGAACCCCACAGGAGAGAGAGAATTTTTCTCTCCTGCTAACGGGTGAAGGGCACATGGGAAGAAGCACATCATAAAGGGAAAAAATTATTAGGAGATCAAAAGAAAACTCACCAAAGGATCTTTCCATACTTTACGGTTTCTGTGAATGAGGTAAATGCTTATTGCAGTGATGCTGCCTGGAAAACAATTGAGGAGGAGAAGAGGGCTCACTGACAAAGAAACAAGCGAACATCTGCACAGCCCAGCCTGAACATCTGTGCCAGCGAGGATGCAGCTGGTGCCTGAGAGCAGAGTTTTGTGCAGCAGGAATGGGATTTACAGACCTTCTGGCAAAGTGCGTCCGTCAGGGAAGGTGATGGGCTTGCTGAGCTGCCGGGACACTCCAGGCACTGGGGGGTACAGACGGAGGCTCTCCTTGATGCACATGGTGCTGTAAGTCATCTTGCCCAGGTCCTCCCTGTAGGGACAGGCAGGCTGAGCCCCACACACCCCCACTGCCTGTGCTGGGAGGTCCCTTCACCCACAGACATCCACCCCCTGAGCAGATCCCCCTGCAACAGAACAGAGGGACCCACAATGTCCAGTCACAGGCTGGGGATGCCAGGACACCTCTGAACAACCTGGACAACCACTGAACAATCTCAAGTGCAGAGTGACAGCGAAAGGTGAAAAGCACATCTATGATGTCCTGTGGTGAGAAAACAGGAGAGAGCAAAGAGCAATGCTGGTGGCCCAGGACTTGTATGGCATGCAGAATGTCCCTTCCAGGGTGGCAGACTTAGCTGAAGGATCTGCTCCATCCTGTGAAGTCCCTGGGCATGCAGCAACCTTTAGCACCCCAGCTTTTGAGCCTTGAAGACATTGCTCACTTAGAAACGGCAGTGATAGGAAAAGAGTTACCAGCAGGGGAAATGGTGCAGCCTTACCACTGGATTGTGTCCCGGTTCCCCAGGATGCTCTGGATCTCCTCCCTGCACCGTTGCTGGTGCTCAGGGTGTATTGCCAGGCAGTACAAGAGCCAGGAGATGCCGCTGGCTGTCGTGTCGTGGCCCTCAAACATGAATGTGTCCACCTCGGCACGCAGGTCCTCATCAGACAGTGCAGCTCCATTCTCATCCTAAAAGTCCAGAGACACTCTCAGTGGCCCATATATGTCAAATTTATATACATATATTACAGTAACACACACATATATAAATATATAAATATCCCAGTAGGGGCCATTATATTCTTTCAGCTATTGCAAAAGGGGCATGATGCTGCCTGTGGGATACATATAAACAAAATCAATGTCTGTTTACACTGAATTCAGGGCCCCTTTCCCTTCACTTTTAAATCTCTTTATCCCCCCATATTAAACCACCAGGACTATGAAATCCCTCTGCAGGTTGTACACCCAAAAAGACACTGCCAACATTTCAACAATGGAAAATTGGATCACCTTGGCCTCTCTTCAACTGGGTGGGACTGGGCTAAGTTTTTTTTTCTTTATGGATTGAATTTTTTTTAATGGACCCTGAGGGTCTCTGGGGGTTTGTGGCACCCCTGCAAAAACTGACTGGCATGTGCCCTGCCACACACACACTCCTCACCACTCACTTTGGCACATAGCAGAATGTCCAAGAAGTCCAAATGTCTCTTCTTCTGGATCTTTTCAAATTCCTGTTCATTTTTAAGGGATTCCTTTCGCTCATGGATCACTTTGTCTGGGGGAGAAAGGGTTAAAGGTTCAGCAGGACCAGGAGATGCCAAGCTACAAAACTGTCCTGCCTTTGAATGCAAAGCTCACCCAAGGGGGTGAGCACTGCTCAGTCCATGATGCATTTGATCTGTGCTTCTGCACCCCAGGCACTTCAGCTCTTCAGCAGCATGGCAACAAATGCCATGGATATTGCCATCCTTTTCTGCAAACTTCTTAGTCCACCACAGACTTTTCAGCCTGTTTTACACACTCCTCATGCATTAAAATCACACCTGGCTTGGAAAATAAAAGCATTCCTTGCATTGGTGTTGCCTGCTGTGCCCATCCCCTGTCTCACCAGTCTCTGGCCATTTTACAGGAGCATTTCCAGAGGGCAATTCCTCCATTAGTCCAGTTTAATAACCAGGTAGCTGCGGGACCCCTTTGCTTCATGCCTAGATCAGACCACTACTGCAAGCTGATGCTCTGCTTGGATCTCAGCTCTGAGCCTCTGGGCAGGATCACTGCACAGGCAAGGAGGGACCGACTGCCTCCTTCCAATGTTTTGGGAGAGGATGACAGCAGGGAATACCTGTGTGGTCATGAGCAATCCTGCAGGCCTTCCTGAACTGAAATCCATGGGGGCTGAGCCAGTAAATGATGTCATTGTGGTAGGGGAAGATGCGGAGGCGCTGGTGCACCATGTGGCAGAGGTCGTAGACAGCCTGGATGTAGGTGTTTTTCCTGGAGAGTGGGAAATAGGAAGCTTGTAAATTTGGGAGCACGGTGACAAGCAATTTGCCCATTTCCCTTCTGAGCTGCAAACTTCCTGCCGGGGTTTGGGGCAGCCAGTACTGACCTGTTGGTCTGGCAGTTGCTGTGACAACTGAAGGCACATTTCATGATGCTATCGAGAGTCATCAAGCTGACGTGCTCAAAGAGCTCCACTGGCTTCCCGTCTGCTGTCAGCTTTTCCCACTTATCCTAGGGCACAAAGGAGACAGAAATGAGAAGGCAAAGGTCAGTTCTGCATGGATTTGCAGTCATACCCTAGTTAAATGAGTGCTCAGATAGGGATACATCCCTGAGAAGTGGAAAAAAAAAAGGGGATCTCTTAGACACCATCAAAATCCCAGAGAAGAGAAGCCAAGAATGGGATGGTTAATACAAGATTTGCCTCAGGCAGCTGCTACTCTTGGATCCTGGTGGTGGCGAGCCCTGCTACACCTTATCCTGAGGCAAGAGCACCCTGGAGAAGCCCAGGATAGGTGCATTTCTGGGTGATGGGGAGTTATCTAAGTCTTCCTTAGGATTCAGTGTGTTCTCTGTATAGGAGCAGCATATGCTAGCATTGGGCTTCACTGGGTCTGTTGGTGAGCACATATGAACTTGGTGCTCAGGATGCAAACTTCAGAGTAAGGTTTTTTCCTCTGTCACACGATCTCTGTGCCAGTGCATTTTCCCAGCATGTAATACAGGAGCTCTTGCTCCACTCTGGTCCCTAGAGAAACTAGAAATCCTGTCTCTCTTCCCCAGCAGACATGAAGTGATGATGAATCCTCTGTCCCCTCACAGTGGTAAGGAATGAGTTGACTTAAAAGCTGGGAAAGGGAGGAGAGGGAGGAGCACGGCCACATCTGAGCTCCCACAGCACCAAACCAGGCTTGAAGGGACAGATGCACGTCCGTAGCACATACAACGATTGCCACCTGGTGGCACGGGCTCACACAATTGGCGCTGGCGCTGTGCACACGGAATTCCAAACTCCCAAGGCACTTGTGAGCCTTACAAAAGTCTTCCTGGCTCTCCAGCCCTCGGCTCCTGGCTGCTCCCTGGGCCTGCAGGAGGAATCCAGCCAGGATCCATTTGAAGCTGCTGGGGAGGTTGGAGTGAGGGTGGTGAAGGAGAAGGAATAGATCCAGCACCCAGACTCCTCCAGTTCATATGCACAAAGCCTGGTGCCCTTTGCCTGTAATTCCTACTGGTTTCCATCTTGCCCAGCACCAGTGGATTGAAGAACAATGCATTTTCACTGTTTATGAGGCATGGCAGGGATTGCAGTCCAGTCACGGGTGTGCCAACAGCAAATGATACCCTTTAGGTTACAGTGTAGCTCTGCTACAGCCTTTATTTTTGGGGGATTTATTATGAACCTTTATTTACTTCAATTCTTAATTTAGACAAACACCTTGCAAGAAGTTGCTGTTGGAACTGAGATCATGCAGGGATTGGGGATGGCAGTAACATTCATCCTGAAATCTCAGCCACAGATCCCAAGGCAGTACCAGAGATATCATCACTGCAGACAGGCTCAACCTGCTCATCCTTTCCAGCTCAAGGGCAGGGATTTGGGGTGACTCAGAAAGACTGACCACCAGGACACAGTGTGTCCTTACAATTACCAGGTAAAGAAAACCCTGCTCCAGCATTTACCTCCGACCCAGACAGGATGGGGAAAAGAAAACAGGGCAGAGAGAGGAGCATTGTGAGTCCTACCAGCATCACATTCGTAGACTCTGCCATCAGGCCCACGTACGGTTTCAAGACATCGTAATGAAACCCTGGAGTCAGGAGTTTTCGGTGTTGGTGCCACTTGGGCCCATGTAAGATCAGCAACCCATTCCCTGGGGAAACACAGGCAAGGCACGTTTTGCTGGGAACAAGCAGCAAGCTGCTCTCACCTGCCTGCAGACACAGTGTCAGCAAGGAGCATGATTAAATCTCCTGTCTGAACTGCTGTGAGAGAGTCTTTCCAAATGTTGCCATCAGCCACAGGGCTCCCAGAGCTGAGGAAAGACTTGCCCATCAAAATGGCACAACAGTGTCTCTGAAAAGAAACACCAACACTGCTGGAATAGAGAAGTTCAGAAAGTTCAGAACAGCAGATATATTTTTCACCAGTCCTCCACTGAATCTAAGCTTCTCCCACCACCAGCCTTTGCTATCTGTGGACATGTAAGAATTTGTACATATGTTATGTCTGAACTTTCCTTCCTTGAAAATAAATAGAACTACTTAGCACCTTTATCAATAAATGTAATAATTGCAGGAAGCTTTTAGCTATAACTCCACCAAGGAACAAGTACAATGCTGTTTATTTATAACATGCTTTTGTCTAACTTCAGAATCATTGCTGGCAGGCAAAGCCTTGGGAATACATACCAATCCATGGGACAAGGTGTTTATAGCTGATATTATCCTTGGGATCTGTGGAAAAAAAAAAAAAGAAACAACATAAAAAACAGAAAATAAAATGGTATTTTCAATATTTTCAATAGCATGAACCCACTGGTTTGCAGCTGAAAGCTCCCTCTGGGCTCTCACTTTTGGTTGGGTATGAAGCAAAATCAGTAGCATCCCCGCAGAACTCCCAGTATTTCACAATAAAACAACTTTGGCAATAAGCACATATAAAAACAGATGCCCACACTGGAAAAAACAAGAATATTGGTAGTCCAAAGTCTGTGCAGTGTGATAAATGGTTAACCCTCTCAGACATCACTGTTCAGCACCTTTTCTTCTCGATGCACTAAAGATTTTCCTCTGCAGTAGGAGCCAGATCTCTGAGCCTAGAAAAAAGCGCCCAGGTGTCTTCTCCTTGCTGGGATCAGGCACTGAGTAGTTAATTTTCAAGGAGCATTTGAGGAAATCTGATTTTCCAGCAATGCACTTGGAGTCAGGTCAGCCCTGCAGCCCTGTGCCTGAAGCACCCAGGGCACAGCATGAAGGAGGGGTATCTCTCCACGCCTTGAGATGATTTCTGCAAGAACACCTCTCTGTGAAACCCTGCCCTGCTGTAAATTTTGAGGCTGGCATGGGAAATCTGCAGGCTGGGGTTGCTGCTCCACCGCTGAAGCCATAATCTCTCACCTCCTCTGGCCAACAGAACCTTGGCATAGTCGGGATCAGCAACAACCAGGAATGCTGAGAAACTCCCAAACCAGATAGGGTGAACATATGAGTACTTCTGTGCCCAGATCTCTGACTTGTCCAGCATATCTTCCTCCTTGAGAAACTAGTTGTGGAAAAGAAAAAAGAGAAAGAACACATAGATTCGGAGAAAAAAAAATTAAATAATCTCTCAATACTCTGTCTTAAAAGTTCAAGGTCTTTCTGATCACAAAACCAGATAAGAGCAAACAAGGTGTTGTTCCTCTGTGTTTGCAGAGCATGGGTAGTAGAGATGTTTGCTACTTTTAAAGCTCATATTAAATAATTCTTCCTTATCACTTGACCTTGAGATAGAGAACATCCTTAGGCACCGAGGTGGTGCCTATCAGCTCATATGTTACCTGCTCTTTTTCCATGGCCACTCCATAGAAGACTCAGATTTGTCCCAGACAGCATCTGCACTTTGTGGCAAGCAAATACATTCTCACTTGCACATGGCTGAGCAATTAGCACCCTGCAGCTGGGAAAAAATACAGCAGCACTTTTACAGCAGTCAACAGCATCACTGCTGGGTCTGCCCCAGTGTAGCAATGCCTCCTGACTGGAAAATCGCAGCTTCCTCCAGACATTTAGGTGGAGAAGGCCAGTGTCCAGGCAAAATTCAACAGAATGAGTCCAAAGTCACCAATGGAGTGAAGAGAACACTGGTTAATATCATTACAATAAGAATTCATTTATTTCTGTGAATTGAATTTCATAGGCAATGAAGAGCTGGCGCTCCTAGAAAGATTTACCTCCTGTCCTTGGAGGCTGCAATCTGAGGAGCAGCATGAGCACCAGCGTTCGTATCAGCAGCAGTGGCAGGTTCACTCCAAAGTGATCACTGTTTTATTGCTTTTATAGCCTGTGTTGTTATGTACAGGCAATAGACAAAGAACAAGTGGAAAGACACGTGGAAAGCTCCACAGTCACAGGCAAAGGAAAAAAATCACAGTGACAAAACCTTGTATGATTCTTTTTTCTTTGAACAGAAACTACTCTGGGCCAATATGCAAAGGGAAGGATTTTGGTAAGCTAGGTCTGACAGAGCTGCTGCTGCTGCTGCTTTGACTTGAAGTTTGAAGATTAATTAAATCAGCGTACTGGTGCAGAAATCAGCCACAAAGTCACCCTATTGACTGTATCAAGTGAATATTTGCTTAGGTGCTTTCTTGCTGAGTTAGCTCAGCTCAGTCTAGTCTGGCTGGTGTTTCTCAACCCAGGGCATGGCTCGTACTCAAATAATCACGCACATCAAATTATCAGCCACGTGCGGCTTATCTCGGACAGGATACCCAGGAGTCAAAGGGCATCTGCCAGGGGCTGCACAGGCTGTGGGGGGGCATGTCCAGGTTCAGCTCCAAGGCTGAGCACCCGCTCCCTCACGAGCTGGGGGAGTCCCTGCAGCACATCCCGTGTGTCTCCCACACACAGCAGAATTGTGAACTACATCCCTTCATTACTTATTACAGAAAGCTCAGCTTCAACTGCACTTACTCAGGTTCAAGATTGTGAACTTAATAAACAGAACCATCAATTTCTCTGATTTCAGGGATCAAGTTTTGGGGCAAAAGGAGGAAGCCCTCCTCAGTGCCCACCTGTTCAGCAATGCCAGCAGAAGCAGGGCTTGGCACAGTGCCTTTAGCTAAGTGACACTTGAACATGTCATACAGCTGCTTGTGCTTCTCCTGTCATGAATCACAGAAAGCATAATGGAAGTAACTGGGAGATGCTGAGCAAGTCTCACTGGCAGAAGTGCTAATCCTAGAAACTTTTGCATCCAGCCTGGTTTTGGAGCACCAGCCTTGGTTTGTGCTGTCAAGAACCATTCCTGTGCTGGCCAGAGGGTTGAATGGGTTTATTTGAGAGGAGAGGTTACCCTCAATGTGAGTAACCTGCTGCACCGAGCACTCCTGGAGCAGAGAGTGTAAAGTTCTGTGAGCTGCAGAGGAATAGAAAGCTCCCACTCCTTAATCAGGGCTCCAGCTACCCAGCTCTGCATGAAAGACCATTACTTCTACTTCTTTCTCCCTTGGGGCCTTGAAAAGAAAAGCATAAACCCCACTTGAGTCTAAGAAAGAAAGGTAATTGCCTGATCTCATGCTGAAATGCAAGTTTTGAAATGGATCCAACACTAAAAGCATCTAAGGAAGAGGCTTGAGGGCACTTTTAATGACTACACACTGATAGCAAATGAAAGACAAAACACAGGAGCTGAAATCTGAGCATGAGGCTGTCCTTCGTGCAGCCAGAGCCGGGCTGGCTCCTCCCCACACCGGGCAGAAGTGGGCAAAGGGCTGCTGAGGAACTGACACCTTGTGCCAGTGGGGCAGTGACCCTGCTGTCCTTTGCTTCCCACCAACCCCGGCCATGGGGAGCCACTTTGGTCAGCTCAGGGCTGGCACTCTGGGTTTTAACTAAGTTGTGCTGCTGCAGTGAGACTGAACAGCTCCACACAACCTCTTCCCGGTATTTTAACGCCATTTCTACTGAGAGATTTGGATAAGGAGGGGCTAATACCCAGAGAATGCCTTAAAACAAAGTGATGTATTCCCAGGAGATCCACACAGAGCATGACAAATACACTTGAGATTCTAAACTGGCCTGGATCCAAACTGGCAAATAATCAGTTAAACCAACAGAACAGGAAATGTCAGTGCTCTCCCTGAATACAGCTCCAAGGTCCTCCTCGAGGTGTGTGCAAACTTTGTATTCAGCATGTGCCCAGAGCATTGCCGGTTTCTTTGCTGGCTCGACAAACTGTTAGGCTTTGGGAATTCAGCAGCATTAATCAGCAAATTATTAAATCTTCAAAAAGGAATTCTCAAACAAACATTGTCTGAGGTAAAAGTTGAGCCACGAACAACCTAGCCATGATGAGAGCAAGTGATTGGCACAAATTCCCGTCCAGGACAAATAGTCACAACTAACAAACAGGAGAACATACTTTATTTAATTGCAGTTTTAAAGTCTAACTGGCAGTGTAACAAAGCCCTGAACTGGCCCATCTTCATGCTTACATTGCCAAAAGACTGCTTGTCCCATCCAGCACAGCAAAACTGGTGCTGCCACAGCACAGAGACAAGCTCTGGAAGGTCTCCTGATTTCCCAGACACTTTTCAGGGTGCCAGTTATTTAATGTGCCACAGATTTGGCCACGACAAGACAAGAGCAGAGCCCAGCAGAGGGCAAGGTGATTTTAAGCAGCCTTTAGTACGTACAGAAAAGCCTTTTGCATCAAGCAAGCTCAGTTATGCCTAGTGAGGCTGCTGATGAGTTGTGAAAATCTGCTTGCCAAGGCAGCCGCGGTGATCAGTGTGGACAAGTGCATACCTCGGGGAAGAGTCATCCCTGCCACCAGTGATCAGAACAAGGCTCACCTATGTACGTGGGTTTAGTTGCTCACGGCTTTAATGCAACTGTAAGAAGATCCACAGTCCCTGTGCTAGATGGAATGCCCGTGATGTGTTTTGTGGCTTAAACGTGGCTCAGAATGATCAATTGTCTGGTTCACCTAGCCGTGAGGCCAATGCAAGCTGGCAGGGGAGAGAATGTGCTCCTGGAGGCAGGAGCAGCGAGCATCTGGTCAGCATCTCATCAGCTCAGCGCCGCAGGAGCTTCTGCGGCCCTGCCCTGGCTGTCAGAGGAGCAGAGAGGTGACAGTGGAGCCTGCCCCGGACAGAGCAGCGCGGCTCTGCTGCCTCCAGCACCGATGCCGGCTCACGTCCCGAGATGACCTTGCCTATGCCACACTGTATTACCGCTCCCTTTACGTGCGAGAGAGCCACCACCCTTTTCCACCGTGCAGTCTGCAGCAGCCTGCGGGAGCTCTGCGTGAGCCATGCTCCCTCTAAGCCTCACGGGCAGCGAAAGCACACTGCTCTGGCTGAGGAAAGGGATGCCCACCTCTCACCTACCCCGCGGACTGGGAGCGGCAGTTCTCCCGGACCACGGGAACAAGTCTCACTAGCATAATTCCCACCCGCCTCTCGGGAAAGCTGCTCCCCGCACTCCCCCTCGCTCCCGGTAGCGCAGACCCGGCTCTCCCTCACCTCGTGGACGTGGCCAAAGAGCCAGTGGGTCGGGTGCCCGGGGAATTCGGCCAGCGCCCGGAGCAGCTCACGCCGCCGGTGGAACAGCTGGATGGCTTTCAGCAGCACGCAGGTCAGGCAGAACACGGCGGCCAGGTGCAGCACCCTGGAGACATCCACGCCCAGCCACAGGAGCTTCATCGTCCCGCTGAGAGCCGCCGGCAGCTGCCCCGGTGTCCCCCAGTGCCCCGGCGGCACCGGCCGAGGCAGCCAATGCGGGGCGGAGAGGCAGGTCCAGAGTCCGAGCGGCTGCCAAATCACGGCAGCGCTTGTTGGGAGGGGCGGGAAAGGAAAGGAAGGGAAGGGGAGCATCCCGCGGGAACGCTCCGCTCGCTGCCGCACCGGCTGGGAGCTACTGCCGGCCCCGAGTCCCCCGCCGCCGGCACCGGCTGGCTCCGCACCGGGACCGCAGGCCAAAGAGAGAGGGAAGGACCGTACCCTGGGATTCCTCCTCCCGAGGTCTTCACCACATGTTCCTGCCTCACGACGTTTCACCCTCATTTCCACCCCTCCCCATCCCGCATCCCGGCTGACGGCTCCCGCCCTCCTTCCCTGTCTCCCTCCCTGCTGCCGGCACTGTGAGCCGCATCCCGCATCCCAGCGCCGACCGGGACAGCATCCTCCCAGCAGGAGCGCGGGGAATCCCGCACCGCGCCGGGCTGGCGATGCCGGGTGTCAGCCGAGGGCCGGGTACCGGGGCAGCTTTAGCACGGCTTTGGCACGGCTTGGTGGCAGGTAGAGGGCAGGCAGCTGCCGGGCCACACCGCTTCCTTGTCACCGCTATGTCTGCCAGCAGCAGCCCCCTCCGAGGTGGGCGAGCGGACAGAGCGGACCCGCGGCGGGCGGCACCAGCCGGGCCCTGCCCCGCCGCGCCTCGCCGCCCCTTTCCCCGCCCGTCCCACCCGCCGGGGGCGGGACTCGAACCCGCGGCCCTGCCCGCTCTCGGCGGCCCGCGCGGGGCGGTCCCGCGGCGGCCAGTGGGAGCGCGGTTTGCTGGCAGGCGGGCGCGGCGCGGCCGGAGCGGCCATGGCGCGGGCGGGGCGGGCGGCGGCCGTGGGGCCGGGGGAGCCGCCGCGGGGCCGGCGGGGGAGCAGCAGCCGCGGCCCCGCGGAGCGCCTGTAGCCGCCGCCGGGCCGCAGGCTGGCGAGCCGGGGCGCGCTGGCGGCGGCGGCGGCCGAGGAGAAGGAGGAGGAGGCAGGCGGGAGCCAGCCGCCGGCCGCGCCGCCGCCCCACAAGAGGATGAAGAAGCGGAAGGAGCTGAACGCCCTCATCGGCCTGGCCGCCGACGGCCGCAGGAAGAAGCCCGCCAAGAAGGGCTCGGGCCACCGGCTGCTGCGCACCGAGCCGCCCGCCTCCGACTCCGAGTCCAGCTCTGACGAGGACGAGTTCGCAGGGGCGCGGGGCCGCTGCGGAAAGTGAGTCCCAGGCACTGCGCGGGGCCCCTGCTCGGACAGGTCCTGCCCCGGCCCCACGGCGGGGCTGCGCTGCCTTCAGCGGGTCGGGTTCGCGGCTGGGGGGTTAAAGGGGGTGTGTGAGGCTGGGGACTGCCAGGGGACACTCGGAGCTGCACTGAGCGTGTCCGACCCCGTAGGTTGCCTGTCTGGGGATAGAAGTATCATCGAGTCACAGAATAGCTTGGGTTGGAAGGGACCGTAAAGATCATTAGTTCCAACCCCCAGCCATGGCCAGGGACGGCTCCTACTGGACCATCCCCTGGCTTTTGTCTTCTTTTTCTCTTGTTTTGTGTTCAGCGCAAGTCCTTGTGGACTAAACTCGGGGGCAAGCTCCTGGGGATGCTGAGCGCAGTTACCAGTGTGCGTGCTCAGCGTGGCACACTCCTGCGAGCTGGCGCAGTGCTGGCTTTCTCGGGGACGTGGTGTGCTTTTGCCAGTAAATAAGCTTTTCAGTTAAGTAACAGCATTAATAATGGGCCTCTGTGCATACCTGAAAGGAGGCATGTCTCAGGGAAACTTGGGCTTTCACAATTTAGAACGCTCTGGAAGTACTTGTTGTAACATTATGGTAATACCTTGTCTTGAAGTGTGTTTTGCAAGCTATCAAGCAGATATGCCTGACATAAGTTTATGTCAGCAGAGCAGGATATTTTAGTAACAGAAACCTGACAGCTGCTTTTAAATATGCTAGCTGTGCCTCCTGAGGATAAACCGAATAGAGAGTAACATCCCTGACCTGACTTCATAGCCTTATTTATTCCTGAAAACACTCTTTGTTAGTCCTGTCAGCCAAAATGTGTGCTGTTACAACGCTGTCCCATACTTTGCTAGAACAGCATTTAAAATAAAACTTTTCTAGGCACTGCTGTCTATTCACAAGCTGTTACTTTGTTTTCTGCAGGGGAGACTACCTGCGATGCTGCAGGTTCTGTTACCCTTTATGTGCGTTTGTCATTCTTGCTGCTTGCGTGGTCGCGTGTGTTGGCTTAGTCTGGATGCAGGTGGCTCTCAAGGAGGATTTGGATGCAATAAAGGAGAAGTTTCGAACTAGTAAGTATGAATGTAGCTACTATTTCATATTTTCTTTGGGCAGTATGAGGAGCTTTAGTTGCTTGCCTGCTCAGTCAAAGTCTGAAAGTACTGAGTAGACATATCACTTCTGAATTGAGGAGTGCTCTGAGCCAAGAACACTGAGAGTTGGTGAATCTAAGGTGAATGTTATATATTCTTGCTGCTCTCTATCTTCTGAGGAGCAGGCACACTGGACTGGGTGGGCCTGTAGTTGCTTACATATACATTTCTAAAATTCCTGACTTTGGTCTTTAAAGTGCTCTCTTCCAAAGAAAAACCCTATTAAAAAGTTTCTGATCAGCCCTGTCAAAGCAGTCTAGGGAATTCTGAAAAAAAAAGAAAAATTATGTTCTTGTCTTGAACTCTTTTAAAAACCTCTGTAACTTGCTATGGAATTACTGCAATTGGAATGTTGCTTCAGTACTATATTTTCTCTCTGTATCCTCTGAATGTTCATTTTGCTTGCATTGACCTGTTCTTGTTCAACTTTTACGTCAAGTTACGAGTAGTGTAGAGTTAATATGTTTAATACTTCGAGGTGTGGAGTTAAGTTGAAGTGTTTTGCTTGTAGGGCTCAGGTTTTGCTCTCCATGTCAAGACTGCCATGCCAAGATTTCAATATAATAACTTCTGTAGAGCTGGGAATGCTGATATGTGCATGTATGGTATGCTCTTGGTTCTCTGTACCTCACCTCTGGGCACAAGATATGTTTTGGGGCTTTATGTTAGTAGTGTTTAAAATCCTTTGTATATTGAAAAAGGTCAGCAAAGGTGTTGCTTTGCTTGTGGTAAAAGAGGCATTGAGGAAGTGCGTGTAGAAATTCGTTGCTGTTGGTGTTCAGGTGTTCCTGTTCAGGCGTGGGAGGTGGGGAGTTGTCTGCCAAGGTGGAACAGGCTGGCTGAGTGTGAGAGAATTGCTGACAGATGTGCTTTTTTATTAACTAATACTGGACTCTAAAAGTTGGCTGTAGTTGCTGTCCACCAGTTCTGGAGGATACCTTCAGTTCCAGGTGCTGCTTTGTGGCTGTGAGTGTTCCCAGCAGCTCTGCAGTGGCTGTTTCTGTGTTCTGGGTCAGCAACT
Organism: Aphelocoma coerulescens; assembly: GCF_041296385.1. NCBI lineage: Eukaryota > Metazoa > Chordata > Aves > Passeriformes > Corvidae > Aphelocoma > Aphelocoma coerulescens. Next base: position 24,716,657 of record NC_091022.1, on the reverse strand, counting down.
GCTGCTCTTCGTGGACTGCTGCCCTTTAAGGGTGTGCTGGTGGTAAAAGTTTTGCACGAGGACAACATTTGTTGGCTTTGGTGTAGTTAAGTTTCACCATTCCTGTTGAACACAGACCTCTTTGTTAAAGCAGCTGTTCTCCCTGAGCGCGTTCTCCCTGTCTGGCAATTACAGATGGGCTTGTTTTCTTCTTAATAGCTCTGACAGAAAAGCTGTGCATTTAATGCTTTGTCTGGTAATAAACGTGTCAGATTTCCTTGCCAACATAATAGCATGCCTAGGAGTTGGATGGCAGCCTCATAATGAGGCACAGCATTTAAATACTACAAGAAAAAAAGCTGGCAGCAAGAACAACCTGGTTCCAAAAGGTAACATTTTGCCTTGGTGAAATGTGTGGGTGAACAGAGAAACAAAGGCAGGTGACCCATCTGTCATACAACAAGTTTGGAAAAGGAACCTTTCTCTGAATCTTCATCCAGACTTTTTTCCTCCCATAAGAACAGATGTTTGTGGCAGTATTTGTTATGTTCTGCCATCCTTTGCACGAAGTGAGTATGGTATGAGTGCTTTTTATAAACAAGACATCTTTGCATCAAGTGTGTTTGGAATAGGAGGAAGTCATGTAGTGTTTTCCCTTCAGCTGTCAGTAATGATGCTAAGAACACGTGTGGCATTTAACCTTCCTAGTGCTGCAAAAACCTCTTCAAGCAGAGTCTCACTGTACACAGTGAGAGTGGCAAAACAGAAAATAATTTGTCTGTGAGAGCCTATGAAAATATGAGATTTAGTGTGAACTGCTTGTGTGAAATGCACTATTAGCTCTCAGTCTGTTTTGGCTAAAACACACCTTTCAAGGTCTTGCCCCAAAGTGTTGTTTGTACCTTGAGTGAAGCAGTGCAGATTACTTTGCACCTAAAAAGTAATTTTAGCACTTGCTTCAAGAGAAGTGAGGTGGGTTTTTGAAAATGCACAGCTTTCCAGATTTGTGTGCTTAGGCATCCACTCCACAGGCTTCTCCTTTTGACTGGAAGGGTCACACGTGGAAATTTGTTCTGCTAGCTACAATACACAGAGGTCCCACTGCTCTTGGCAGTCTTGTCTGAACGATGGCTGTTTGCTGTGGAGCTTTCCAGTGATGCCTTACAGGTTGGAGGTGCAGATTTTGGAGAACTCTGTCATCTCCATCTCAAAATCTTTGCTTATTTGTTTCTCAGACCTAGGGATTTAGGATTGCCTCACAGCACAGCTAAACAGCTTAGTCACTGTGGATCTGGAAGAGCTGCATTTCTGAGGCTCACTGGAATTGCTTTGAGCTGCACGTTTCCCCCTTCTTCTAGTATTAATGGTAGTAATAACTGACTTTATTTCCAAGGACCTTGTTTACTGATTTGTTTACCAACAGGCATTAATGTATAAGCTTATACATTATTTTTTCAGTTGTCTTTCTGTCACGCAGAGCAACTAATTACATTAATCTCCTTGGAAGTCTCTTCATTGTCAGCAGCCCTTCTGCAGGCTTGAAAAGGGCACTGAGGTTCATTTCACCTGCCTCCTTTGCCCTGGGACTGTTGGCAATTCTTATTCACAGACCCATTACTATTTCATGTTCCCCTGTGGAGGTAATGCAAAATAACTGCACTAAATAAAGACCTACTGAGGGTGCCAGAATGACAGGACTATGCAAAGTGTTAAATTTAGTACAGTCTCTCTGGGTTCTCTCTGCAGATATTGGTACTCTTAAAACAAAAAAGAGCTGTCATTCTGAGCAAACAGTGAATCCAGAATTGGCAATAAACCTGTATGAAGAAACTGTTATTGCCTTCTTTCACTGCTGTAGATGTTGCTGTTTGCAGTTTGTTTTCTGCCTTTCACTGTTGTTTACCTGAATTTTTGTTTTGGTTTGGCTTTTAAACATATTTAATTATTTTTTCATTCTTTTAGTGGAATCTAATCAAAAAACATCATTCCAAGAAATTCCTAAGCTGAATGAAGATTTGGTGCAGAACCAAAAGCAGCTAGAACAAATTGAGACTGGAGAACTGGGGCTGAGTAAAATTTGGATAAATATCACAGAGATCAATAAACAGGTGAGAGGGGATCAATCCTTGGTTTTGAAAAGTAATGAAATAGTCCATTCAATTTTTTTTAATGGAAATTAATTTTATCAAAAGACTTCTGTGACCATATATGTAGCTTTTATTTTTTAAGTTAGAATAGAATATAAACCTCACTTGAAACAAGCAAAAACCAGCTTGAGCATCCAGCTGGGCTGGAGATTGATCACAAGAGGAGAAATTGCATAACTGGTGGAAAGAGTTCAGGCAGAATTTAAAAGAACCCGAGGACTGTGCAGTTCTTAATTTTCCCGCCAAATAGTTGTGCTGTTTATGATGAGAGATTTGACATTTCAGATTTCTGAGAGTGTTTTGTAAGTGTGGAAAAGAATTACCTGACTCAGAGCAAGCTCCTGTTGCTGCAAACAAAGGCCGGATGTCCTGTGAATATAAAACCTGCTAACACACCCTCGGCCTCTGAGCTGGTGTGAATTTTGGCACTGCTGATGGGGCCAGAACTAAACCACTTACCAGAGAGCTCTTTGCTCAGCTGCTCTATTAAAACACACTTCAAGTGAAGCATCCAGCAAGGTTTTTACTGAAATTTCTGCCTGGAGGGTAAAAGTTCAGAGCTGCTCACAGTGAATGGTATTGAGAGGTGTGTGGGGGGAACTCTGCTTGACACAGGTGCTCTGGTTTAATTTGTTAGAGTACTGAGGTGCCTGCTCAGATTGATTTTTCTTCAGTCCCATGTGGTGGTTAAGTGCTTACTGGGGCACATCTGAGAGTTTGATTTGCTTTCTTTAGCATCTCACTGTTTTAGCCACAGTTATTTAGGCTCTTCATGAGACTTTTTAAATGCTCTTATCTGCACCTGGGTGTTAAAGATACTTGCACATGGTTCTTGCAGGCCCTCAAGTTACCTCAGGATCTGGTTACAGTCTGAGCCAGATCTTCTGGGGATCAAAATTTTCTGGTTTTTTATCCATGAATTGTTGGGATGTGCTGCTGGGAATAATCCCAGCCAGTGTTCACAGCTGTGGAGCTAGGGAGTCTGCATGCCAGCTGGTCAGCATTGACCTAATGTAAAATGAGGATCTTTTCCTCAACTTGCGAAACAACTTTGTTTTTTAACCAGAAGAAAGTGAATTTTAGTCTCTGTTCCAGTTGTGTAGTAGAGGGTTTGGGTGGTAGGTGCAACTTCTTTCCCCATCACTCAGCTGGAGAGGTTGCATGGCTTTGCTGGGTTTTGCCAGGTGGGTTTCATTGCTAAATACAAAAGTGGGTGATGGTCTCCTCCATGTGAGGATTTCTTGCACAATTTTTTAAGTCTTTCTTGGGCAACAGCCTCTCTCTGAGGATGAATGTGAAACTGGCAGAGGGTACCTTATTGAAAAGAAGGGTCTTCTATGGCTTTCATTTAAAAAGAATAAATAAAAACCTGCTCTTTTGCAAGAGGCAGAATATTTTTAATGCAGCCTACGCAGGACTTCTTACCTAGTGACAGGGGTGTTCTCTGTGTGTACATGTATAATTTTGTATTGCCTTATGTTTTAATATTACACATCAGTATTGGGGAAGGTCACAATCAGGATTATGTCACCTAATTCTAAGTGTTCTTTTTTGGTTTTAGATATCACTATTGACCTCAACAGTAAATCATCTCAAAAACAATATAAAATCTGCTGCTGACCTGATTTCTCTTCCCCTCACAGTAGAGAAACTTCAGAAGGTGAGTACTGTAAATGTGGCTATCACTAAATGTGTTCTGTTTGTTAAGCTGCAGCTGGGCTCTTGCAGACAGCAGTGACAATGGGAGCTGCCTGAGTTGCAAGGAATTTTTGCTTCTCTTGTCTTTAAAATTTGACTTTATTTATTGTATGGTCCTGTGATAATGTGTGGCAGGTAAAAAGTTTAAAGGCCTTTGTTTATCCCTTTTGGAGATGTATTTGTTTGTATTATACTGTCCCATGTATACCTTGGAGCTGATCTTTCTGGTTACTTCCTTCAAATTGCTAATCTTAATATCATGTAAGACACTTGGAAAAAGTCTGTCTGCAGTTTTATAACTGCATGCAAATAGGTGGTTTGTTTAGCTTTTTTAATTGGAAAAGGAGATGCATTGCTTTCTGTGAATACAATATCTTACTGTGTGCCTTAGCTGACCATCCTTTACCAAAGAACTGTCCCATTTATTTTGGTAAAAAGAATGGCTTGTTGAGACTTGCAGAGCTCTTCCACGGCAGTTCTGTTTATTTAGCAATAAACATTTATATTGGGCTAACACCTAATGTTAGTCCAGTCTTTGTGGCATTATGGGTTTCCACATCTCATTTCCTATCCCTACAAAATTAATGTGTAATCAACAAGCTAGTGATATGCAAAGCAATGAGTGGTTTGGCTGGTGGGGCTGCCAGGATTTGTTTTTCTGGGAGGAGTACAAAGCTGTTTCCTAAGCTCCTTATTTGCTGCTGCAAGCAGGCTGGATTTTCACAGTGTCCTGTCAGAGGCAGTCTTAAGGCATGTTGTTATCAGGAGTAGTGTGGCAGCAGGACCAGGGCAGTGACTGTCCCCCTGTACTGGGCACTGGTGAGGCCACACCTCAAATCCTGTGTCTGGTTCTGGGCCCCTCAATTCAGGAAGGACACTGAGGTGCTGGAGCATGTCCAGAGATGGGCAGTGGAGCTGGGGAAGGGTCTGGAGCACAAGTCTGATGAGGAGCAGCTGGGAGTGTTTAGATTGGAGAAAAGGAGGTTCAGGGGGGACCTGATCACTCTCTACAACTCCCTGAAAGGAGGTTGGATCCAGGTGGGGGGTCAGGCTGTTCTCTCAAGTGGCAAGTGATAGGACAACAGGAAATGACCTAAAGCTGTGCCAGTGGAGGTTTAGATGGGGTAATAGGAAAAATTTCTTCACTGAAGGGGTTGTCAGTGGAGCAAGCTGTACAGGGAGGTGCTGGAGCTGCTGTCACTGGAGGTATTTAAAGGACGTGGATAGGAGCTTGGGGACATGGATTAAGGGTAGACTTGGCAGTGCTGAGTTAACAGCTGGACTCAGTCTTAGAGGTCCTTGCCAACCTAAGTGATCCTATGACAAGGCTGCATTTCTTATGTGGGATTTGGTTTTCTTGAGCCTTTTTCCTTGTAGGTACCATTCCTGAAAATACATATGCCTGCTGGTGTTAAGAGTCCTGAAGGATTACTGAGGGAGTTCCTCTCAGACTGGTTCATACTGGTGAAGGGTGCTGAAGGTGTCCTGAGGTCCTCCAGGGCAGAGGTTGCTTTGGGTATAATTTGCAGTTTTGAGTGCAAAGAAAGTTCCAAATTGTTCAAACTCCTGTGCATATTTTTGTGGCAGCCTGCCTGCAGTTTCACTAACAAAGCATTGTGTTCAGCTGATTGGTACTTTGGGATAGTGCAGTTGGAGGAAGGCTGAGATTTCTGTCATCTTTTTTATTGCAGACTGTAGCCAACATAGGTAGCACCCTTACCAGTGTGGCTCATGATGTTGAAAATATACAGACAGCTATTGAGGAATACAAGAAATCCATAGAAATACTCCAGAATGATGTGGTAAGAAAAATGCTTTAACACTGCCTAATATAAAGCAAGTTAAAGAAATGCTTGGAGTTCTGCCTTTTGCCTTTGAAATACTTTTGAGGTTTCTGTAGGTTGATACATTAATTAGTTAATCTTCTAATCCCTGTGTGACATCTCCTATATGATACCAAGTTTGTATTTCTCCGGAGCCAGAATTGTTCCTTTCTACTTTTCTTATCCTGCATATTTTTGCTTCCTGCTCCACAGATACGGGTGCTTGAGAAATGCTTCTGTGTGATGCAGGGTACTGCTTATGGTAGCTGTTTGAACTGTTTTAGGTTTGGGGATGTGAGAAAATTGAGATAGTTTGTTGGTTGAAGTAAGAATCCATATCAGGATGAAATTACTGACTGTCTTTACCAGACACTACTCACTGTATTTATCCTGACTTCTCACTTGGGGCTGACAAACTGAGCTGGTAATTACAGTTTTTCAGATAAACTGCAATTCAAGAATTCTTGCAGATAAAATCTAAATTAGACACATAATAAGGCTTGATTCAGTCAGTGGGTGCTCTGAAAACATTGCAGATATGGCAGTGTGTGTGGTAGCAGTGAAATGTGTATCATAACACTTCATTAAATGGAGAATAGTTAATTAGGAGGGTTTAATGAAAGTAAATTTGGACCTTACGTGTTTGAAAGAGAAAACTATTAGCCTAGTTAAAATACTGCAATGCACAGCAGCCCTGAGTGACTGTAGCAAAACATCCTTAGCTCCAGTCTGCCACTTATTAAGCACTTATTCACAGGGATTTTGTAACACAATTTTCTACTTCTTTCCTTAGAAGGAATTAAAACAGCTGCCTTCACTTCCCTCCACTGTTGTGCCAAGGACTGAGGGAAATCAGACAGAATACTGCAAAAAGGTATTTTTCTTCCTTGCATAAGGGATTTTGGTACAAGTGTTGTGGATATGTAGCTTACCCATGTGTTTTGCAGTACTGCAGTGTGCAAAAAGTATGATTTTTATCAATGCAATGCAGATAGCACGCTTTAAGGCAAATCATAAGGGTATTCTGCTGTAGTTTGTTCCTGTGTATGTGCAAACAGGAAAATGCCCTGTTCTGAGAGTGGATTTTTTTTGTGTTCTGACTGGGTGAGGAGTAAAAAGAGTGAAACCAATATCTGACAAATTATAGGTGTGCTTTGCTAAAGTAAATGAAAATAAATTAAAAGGTTTTAATGGAGTGGATTTTATAGCAGGTACGTGCTAATCTGAGCACACTTGGGAGTGGCCTGTACTGAGTCACCCTCAATGTAATGAGGTGTGGAAAGCAGTAATTCAGCAACAACAAAAAAAAGGTTAATGTGTAGGTGTTTAGCTGAATGGGTTGGAACAGAACGACTGCACTTAACTTGCATCTAATACAGTCAATATCTTCCTCAAAAATGAATCCTGTATATAAATATGCCCAGTACATGCTTTATTGGGGAAAATCATTGTTGTGCTTACAAAGCTTGACCTGAAAATGAGATGAATAGGCTTTCTGTGTTCACTGGCACAGCTGAAGTGATTACATTAGCAACAAAGAGGTTAGCCCTGGGGAAGAATCTCAGTTTCAAACTTTTAGAAACTTGGAATAACTTTCTGGAACCTTCCAGTTGGATGTTTTCAGTGGTGTCAGTGGAGAGCCAGTCTGAAGTCTGCCCAGTTAAACTGGGTCAGTTATGTTGTTAATAGCAGGAGTTGCTGCACAGGTTGGGTAAACTGACACCTGCTGTGTCCATATTTCAGGAAAGCCAGGCACTGCATGCAGCTTTGGAGCAGCTAAATAATACTGTAGTGGTGTACCAAAAGTTGAATGACATCAAACTTCTAAATGTGGATTCAGCTCTTGGCAACCTCAGCCGGAAAGTGACGCTGTTGGAAAACTCTCCCCTTGTTGTGAAAAATCTGGACAAAAGAGAGAACTCGTCTACCATCGTGGTAAGGGGTGGCTCAGGGTGTCTACTCAGCCTGCTACTTCCCTTGCACTACAGATACAGCTTTTCAGACCTAACTAAAGAAAATATCAGAGTGAAACTTGAGATACTTAGGAGTTCATTATAAAAGGCTGGAATTTGTTTCTGAACAGATAACCAGCATTAAGAGTGTCTCAGAAGCAGAATTTTATTTATTTTCTGCAGTATCTACAGGAAAATGTCCAAAACACTGTGACATTGAAGAGTTGGGTGGTTGCTTTATGAGGCAGGATCACAAACTGAGTTATGTTTTAGGAATCACTCTGGCATAGATCTGTTATGCCACCCTGAGGAGCTAAGTGGGGCTCTGCATTTGTTCAACAGTGCTTAAATTCTAAAAGAAAAACAATAATAAAAAAAACTCCTAAATAAGTTCATAAGTTCTTCCAGTGTTTTCTGTTTGCCACACTGGGGCCAGTCTGTGAGAACGTGTTCTGTATGTTTAGCAATAAAGGAATATGATGGCCTTGCTGTGGTAAATTATATAACCCATTTTTATGACTTCATGTTTATTCAGTGTATCTGCCCTGGTCTGTCTCTGCTTCATGTCTGCCAAATTTGAAGGAAAGAAACTCTGTTGTAGAAAATAAAAAGCACGTGAATAAACTCTACTCTGTTTTTTCTGAAGGGGAATGATGCAACTACCTCTCTAAAAGTGGAAAATGAAGATCAACTAGATGGTGAAACTGAGTCAAATAAAGAACTGAAGGTAAAGTAAAGAAATACAAATAACACTGGATTAGTAGAGCATGTAACTGTCTTTATAAAGATGTTTTAAATGGACCTTAATTGAGCAAAGTTCTGCAAAGAGCCACTAGTGGAGTCAAGGATGTGCTGGAAGCCACTCTCAGTGATGGTCTATCACTGGCTGGGAGTGAGTTTAACTGAATGGCCAAATTGTGGGCTGGGGATAGGAGGGGATGCTGCTGAGTTTAGTTTCCATCTGCTGGAAAGAAGGTGGGTGAGTGAGCAGGCTGCACTGTCAGTTCTGGGCTTGCATTGATGTGAACTCAACCTGTCATCTGAAATGTACCAATGAAAAGAGTAAGGGAGCTGCAGATTAAAAATGTGGGCGTTTTACTTGAACAGAGGTACAGTGGCTCCTACATGAAAGTTGCCACTACTTGCAGACAAACCTTTGAAACAGCTAAGCAGTTTAATTAATGTATAAGTGCTCACTCCAAGTGGGGTTGACTGTTTATATTACAGTTTTTCAGTGTCTTGCTCTTTCTGTAGGAAATACAGAAAGTAAAAATCAGATTATTTTGAAATGGGTGTATGCAAAATAATTGCCTGGTTTTCAGGTTGAGGTACTGATTCTGTTGTTTTCCTACAGACCGTGTGAATTTATTCATTACATCATCCCACAGATTCTTGTATTTGTTGTTTTTCAATCTTGTTTATAATTTTAAACTTGATCAGCCTGGATACCTCTAAGTCAGTCAAAACTGCTTACACATTTTAAATTACTACTTTTGCTGATCTTCTACATTTACTGAAGGGGTGCATTTTAAGATATTTTTTTCTGTACACATGCAGGAAACAGAAACTAGAGATTCTCAGGTATCAAAACTAAAAGAGACTCTTCAACGGATCAGTGCTCTCACAGGCAAGCCAGAAAATGACAGACCCATTGAGGCATCAAAGAATGGTAAGAATGTCCTTTAACAGTAACCTGTAAACCTGGATGTTCCCTGTGTAATTCAAAGAATAACTAATTAAAGTGGATAATTCAGACTCTTCCTTAAGATTTTGATGAAGGCTTTTTAGTTAAAGCAGTAAGAAACAGGTGTTTCTAAAACAGAAAGCTGTATATGACTCCAAAAGTTGGAAGGTGACTTAAAATGTGTATGGCAGGATTCCTGTGGATCAGTAGCTGGTGTTTGGCATGCAGTGATTAACTGTAGAACTTTATACCCAGGAACATCTGGCTTTGCTTTTTCAAAATGTAAATGTATCATAGAGGAAAGGTCTCTGCCTCTGCTGACTTCAATTCTGCACTTCTGCTGAGCATCAGATTTTTAAATACTTCATTACAATAGAACTGTGCTGCTTGTTCATTCCAAGCAGGAGTTTGGAAGTTTAGACCTTGCTGTTAGGGAATGTTGATATTGATGAGGTGGAAGCAACCCAGGTGGGCAGATGTAATTTGCTCAATGAAGCTTCTTCAGCACCCTCAGAAGGGGGAGCAGAGGACACTGCCAAGTCATTCTTTGTATGGGAGTTTACAAATACACACCTCCTAGTCCAGAATGGAAGATGAAAGCTGTGTGACTGTCCTTTCAATTATTGGTAAAAGGGGACAACTCCCTTCTGAAATACTGCAGCACTCTTATCTCATACAGCTATTGTGATAAAAAAAATTAAAAATTAATCAGTTTTATTGGATTTTTGTTTGGTTTTGCTAGCTGTAATTCTGTGGAATTAGTCAGACTAATTAGAATTTGTTTTGTAACAGTTGAAAGTAGTCAGAGCACTACAGCAAAGCCCACAGAGCTATCAAGGGTGGCTTCAAGGTCACCTGGTGACAACACAGAGAGGAACGGGCAGCTGAGCCATCTGTCCTTACCAGGAATTTCCAGCATTGAAGGTATGTCCTTTTCAGGCTGACCTTTTCTTCTGAGTATTTCATGTAAATGTTTAGGAGAGGATAAGTATAAACATTCTGGGAGATACGAGGTCAATTTTAACAGCTTGAGGACTATGGGCTTTAAAAAAAAACCCCAGCAATTAAGAAAAAAACTGAAAAGAAAGAAGAGCATGTAAAAGAAAAGAAACTGAGATTTATGCAGGAGTGTGCATTGTTAGTGAATTATAATTGTTTTGAGTACCCAAAGTATTACATCGAGTGCCCCAGAGAGTGGGAGAGAAGTCAAGGGCAGAATTAACATGCTGAATGAAAAAGAAGTAGCTATGAATGTGTATGTTCTGGGGCTTTTTTCTTTCCTGTATTTTTTTTTTTTTTTTGCAAGAGAACACTGCCTGGTCAGATGAATGGTTTCTGGATCTTGCTGTTCAGTCTCTTCAGTTCCTGAAAGGGCAACTCTTTGCATCAGGAAGTGAATAGACACTTTTCCCTTTATATCATCTGTCCTGTTGGTATAGCAACTGTCATTCAGAGCTTGCTTTTGTGGGGGACAACTGCATCTGCATGCAGTTAGTGGCTGTAAAATGGGCTGTTAGCTGTGGCCAGAAATAGGGATTACTTTCTTCAGATTTAGTGTAATTTAATCCAGAAATGTTCATGCTTTTTTCTCCTAAACTGTTATCAGCAGCTTGTGACAACACAGGAGGCAAACTCCTCACTCAGGAATGCCATATGTAATTACTGGGTAGTAAGAGACAGGGCTGTAAAACTGGGAAAGCAGCTTATAGAACATTCCTGTGTACTTAAAGGAGCTGTTTCTCAATCCTTGTTCTCTTTGCAGATCTTCAGAAACTGTTTAAAAAAGCACCTGCCGACGCTGATGGAAAACTCTCATACCAAGATCTTCAAAAGCTGCTTGGCTCCACAGCCCAAGAATCCCAGAGCTTTAAGGAGTTTGACACAGATGGAGATGAGAAATACACTCTAACAGAACTGAGATTAGCACTAGGTGTATAGGGTATATGTTTAGAAATGTGATATTGGTGGATGTTACTGTAGCTAAAGGAAGCTACAGGACATGAAAAGCTATGGCTGCACTTTCCCAGTGTTTTACTGATCTTTGGAGCTAAATTACTGTACACATAGTCACCTCTTTTTTTCAGTTGCATTTATTGAAAAGAAATTTACAAACTTATATGTCCATAGGACATAATATTGGGACTTTGTTAAAATCCAGGAAATTCCCAAACTTGGAAACATTTTCCTCTCATTATTTCCTTTTCAGGGGAGTTATTGGTTATAACTTAAAATGTGTACATACTAAAATAAAACTATGGTTTTATATTTCACTGAAATTTGCCTTAAATTAGAGAGCTGCACTTTATGTAGAGCAGAAGGAAAATCTGTCTTGTGAAGATGGGCTGCTTCTGCTTGTAAATATTTGAGATAGAGTAAATTATGCATATTTAAGGAGAAGTTGTGTCAGGGGCTGTGTTGGTAGTAAGCTGTTTATAATGAGAGACTGAACCTGGAATGCAGGGTTAAGAGCTTCAGCTAAATTTCTGATTTTGACTAAGTATATCCATGAATAAATTTGGCCTCAGTCAGAGGAAAGCTGGAGGGGTAAGTCATGCCCATCTACAGCAGGATGTATTTTTAAAGGGAAAAGTTGAAAATGTTTTTATATCATGAGCCTACAGGAGCAATTAACTTGCCAAGTGCTTGGGTTTTCACTTCAGCGTTCTTTAGGCTTCGCTGTGTTGCATTCAGATTATATTTTGTGAGATGAGCCTGTCTATTTATTTTTTTTAAATGAACATATTGAATAGCTTTAATAGATGCTTAAGAGGTAAAAGGCTACAGTTCAGCCTGCTGAGCAGCACCTGAGTGGTTCGTGCCTCAGCAGTGCTCTGATACACTCCGGGAGTGTGAGTGGGTGGGAAGGCCCAGAGGAGACTTGTGAGCTCTTTCCTGACTATTGTGACCGTGATCCCTTCTTGGTACCTTTATTTTTTGTCTTCTTTCCAACAGAAGGATGTGAAAAGCTGTGTAGGCATGTGCAACAGCATCATCATTCTGTACTGCCACATGGTTTGTAAGTGAGGTTTCCTTACTACAGAGGAACTTAAAGATCTGTTTATAGTAGTGGATCTAAACACAGTGTATTTATTATGTTCTGGAACATAGAAAAATGACTTTTGCAGAGGGGATTCTCTCTTGCAGGCTAGATCAGGGCCAAGTTGGGTGATTTTGCTCACAAATATCACTGATCTTGTTAAGAGTTTTTTGCATGATTAGTGAGTTGAAGTTGCCCAGCTCGCTGAAACATCAGTTTATGAGGAAGTCAGTTCATAATTGTTGACTGGATGTTTTATCAGTAATTGTATTTTGGAAGTATGAATCAGCAAAGGAATGTACAAAATTGAGCCCTGTTACCCATTTCCTAGGCTTCTTCCACTGTTGCTCTTCTATCCTGTTTGGGTAATGCAGATGCCACCCAGTACCAAAATGCTTTTAATGTGACGTTTGAAAACGCCGTATTTAAAAACAAAACAAAACCAACCAACCTTGGCTTTAGAGAGGACAAGAAGCCAACACTTGCTTCTTGCCATTTCCCATACCCTTTTATACACTACTGTATGATTCCTTAACCAAATAAAGAAAAAAAGCAATAAAATGTATCCATTCTGATATTTTATTTGTACATACTGTATCATAGCCATATGCCAGAGTTTGCAAAATATTTTTGGAAGTTTATTTGTATGAAATTTAACTTTACCTTAAAATTTAAAAGATTATGGTACTGCCTTGTGAATCTTTTAGTGTTTTGTTTTGTTGCAGTCTGCTTTACTTTTAGAAGGCTCTTCAGCAGCAGTAGTGAAAATGCCAGCTAGACCTGATGTGTGCTGTTCCACTGCCCGTGTCCTCTGCCTGTGCCCAGGGAGCTCAGCTGGTCAGTGCTGGGACACGGTTGCCCAGGGCTGCTTCTTGCATGTCGAGGGCACAGTCGATGGCTAATTGCTGTGGTCACTTGTAGGATGGGCTTGTGCTGTCAATTAGACAAAAATCCAAGTGGTACAGTGGTCTCTTCTGTGCTGCAGGCTGGGAGCACCGGTCCCATCCCTGCGAGGTTTCTGCTGCGCCAGTGCTCTCTATCCCGCATGCTTCTCGAAGCCCTGACGCCAGGTGTGGGCAGGGTTACTCTCCCGTGTTTGATGAAAAGCCGTGAGTGTAATAAATCGACTCATCCAAATCAGTTCCCTCCCCTAACTCGTGCAGCTGCTGGTGGGGTACCAGAGGGGCGGCTGGATGCTCTGGCTAGCGAGTCCTTCAGAAAAAAGCTGTTTATGTGAAATCAAAAGCAATGAAGTGCTGAGAGCGAGCTGTAGCAGGAGCAGAGCTATGCCCCGCCGAGCCTTGCTGTTGTGCCGTGATTCCTGGTACAGCTTTCGGGCTGTACCTGGGGCTTTGGGTGACCCCTGTGTACCTCCCCCTGCGGCTGCCGACCTGCGCGGGGAGCGGGGCCGTGCCCACCGCGCCTGTTCGCTCCGCGGCGCTCCATCCTGTAGTGCGACTTTTACGTGTCTCAATAAAAGCTCCTTTCCAGCGTGCGGCTCCGGCTGGTTCCTGGCAGGGGAGGTGGAACGGGGCGGGCTGAGCGCGGGGCCGGCTGAGGGCAGCGGGCTGAGCGCGGGGCGGGCTGAGGGGAGCGGGCGGAGCGCGGGGCGGGCGGAGGGCAGCGGGCGGAGCGCGGGGCGGGCTGAGGGGAGCGGGCCGAGGGCAGCGGGCGGAGCGCGGGGCGGGCCGAGGGCAGCGGGCGCCATGGCGGGGCCGCTGTGCCAGGGCTGGGGCCTGGGGGCGGCCCTGCGGAGCCGCGCCGCGCTCCGGCCGCTCGGGCTGCTGGCACCGCCAGCACGGGGGGTGCTGGGGCCGGCAGCGGGAACGGGAGCGGGATCGGGAGAGGCGGCGCTGGAGGAGAACCCCTTCTACGGGAAGTACCGGCACAAGATCCAGGAGCTGCGGAGGTGGGCCCTGAGGGAGGCGGCGCAGGAAGGGGGTGGGCGGGCTGTGTTTTGGGAAAAGGGAGTGCTGGGGAAGCTCTTCGAGGAGAGGTGTCGTTGTATTTTAGCTTTCGCCCTCATGAGAAACTCGATTAGTTTAGGCCAGTTGCCCTGAAATTCACATGTGGTCGGCACCAGCTCAGTGAGGGTCGTCCCCCAACGTGGTGAGCTTGATAAGAAATAGTTTTGCGAAGATGAAATTAAAATTTTAAGTTAAGAGCATGAATCAGTATCATAGTAAACATTTTAAAAGGCCAAATGATGTTAATCACCCAGCACTGCTCTCCACCTTTGGAAACCACTGGAGCAGGCAAAGAGTATTCCAACTTCTAGTCTTTTGTTGTATTATAAAGGAGGATTTGAATAGAAAAGGAGTAGGCAGAAGTTGGTCTTATTTTAGGTGTGAGTCCATCTGCTGGCAAGGCCACAATCGGAACAGCCCAGAGAGGAATCATGGGTTTGAATTATCCTGAAAAAGGTGGGTCACCTTACTTAGCAATAGAAATAAATGAAGCAAAAGACTTTATAGGCACTCACAGAGCCATGGAATGCCTTGGGTTGGAAAACACCTTAGAGATCAACTGGTTCCAACCCTCCTGCTATAGGCAGGGACGGACAATTTCCATTGTGACAGGTTACTCAGAGCCCCATCCAATCTGGTCTTGTTGGAACCCAGTGCCAAAAACAAATCCAAAGCCTTGGGTCGTAGGAGATATTGTGAAACAGCTTTCACAGTTTCTTAACTCTGCATTGATTTTTCCTGTTTATTGTCATAATTAAAAAACTTAAGATTATTTAAAAGCAAACTGGAATGTTTTAGTTATATGAATTTTTGTCCAGCTGGACAAGGAGCAGGGAGTTGGACTTGGATGATCCTTATGGGTCCTTCCAACTCGAGCTGTTCTATTGTTCTGTTGTACTGTTAATAGTCCCTTTTCCAATTCAGGTCCAATCCAGATGTGTTTGAATCCCGTATGGAAAAAAGAAGTGAAGTGAAGAAGCAGCCTGTGGGACATTCCAAACAAGGAGAGTTTATCAGATGCATGGAGGAAAAGGCAAGGCCAGTTTTCTTTGTAAATCACATACATTAAAGCTATAATGTTATTTATATGGGATCAGCATAATGTTACAAACTTGAGCATCCGTATCAGTAGGAGTCCTGGAATTTCACTGTCTGATGGCTAAAAGCATTGTTCTGTATTCCTCTGTATTATTTTTTAGACTGTAAATTCCCTGCTTGAAACGTTGTTCAAGTTTAATTAGTTCCAGATTAGTTTGGCCAGAGGAGTGACACAATCCTGCATTCATCATTTTTTAGTGAACGCAAGAAAATTGTTCAATTATATTGTATCCAAAATGCATAATAGTTTCCTTTTGACTAATCCTTTCTGGCCTTGAAATTCATAATTCACACTAATCTTATTTACTTCACCTAATCAATCACTTATTTTATTAAAAATACACTGCAGTGATCTTCAAGTATGTTGAGCTCTCACTCAGGAGTTTTTGGCAGCAGGCAGGTTAGATGTGGCAGGGAAGGCAAATAAATGGTATTAAAGCATTAGCTGTAAAACTGAAGAAGGATGTTTTCTTGCAGGCAGAAGGCTTGGGCAGCAAGACATCAAAGGGAGGATTCACAAGGGATAAGGTAAGGGAAATGAACCTAAGTGTTAGGAGGGGGCATTGTGGCAAGGCAAGGGTGTGGATTGACTGTATTGCCACAGTCAGTGCTTCAGTCAAGAACACTTTGATATAATCCTGGTGTTCCTTATGCTGCATCTCAGTGTAAGATTTTAGTTTACTGTTGGGATCATGTTCAACCCCAAAACTCCTGGCATTCTGGGTTTTTATTATCCTGTCCTTTCTCTGTGACACCCTGGAAGTTCCTTCCAGTTGGGGGATCTGTTCTGAACAATAAATGGAAAGGGTTAAGCTGCTTTTACAGCATGGAAATACATTTGCAGTGATCAGCCAGCCCAGGGACAGGGGAATTCTCTTTCACATTCTTTTATTTTGGTAAATTCTCAATGTAAATCTGCCAAAGAGCATGTGTTTGAGGTGGCTGAAGGCAAAAGGCTGCAGCTCCTCTTGCAGCTTCAGAAGGGATCTGCACAACTGGAGCAAAGCATGTGCTGTGTCCTGAAAGAATCTACTCTGCCTCTGTGTGAATTCACATCTCAGTGTGTTGCTGCTGTATTTTACTTGGCAATTAAAGGGACTAAGTAACACTATAAATTGAATTAAGTTCCTTTAGGTTGATTTTGTTCTCTGTAATTGCATCCATTCATTCTGGATTCCTACATGACCACAGAACTGCCGTCATGCCAGATTCTTTATGCTTTCTCTTGCAGACACTTGATTCAATTCTTAATGTTGAGATGGTGAAAGAAAAATCAGCAGGGGAGATAACACAGGTGATGGATTTAAATTGAATAAACTTTGCTTCACATCTGTGCTTAACAGTAATCTATGTGTAAGGATGGAAATTTTACTTAGACTGAAAAATAAAACGCAACTGTGGATGTATATTTATAAAAAGCACGTTCACATGGATACCCATTGGAGAAGATAAAGTTTTCTCCATCTAGGTGAGTCCTTCTAGCACGTACAGGTACACTAGGGTATTGCCATCCTGCTGTGGTGAAGAAAAAGACTGTCAACACAGAGGAGCATTATGCAAAGACTTGTCTTCTGTTGAAAATGTTTTGTATGTTCTTTATTAAAAAAACCATCACCACCACCACCACAAAAACCCAACCAAAAGCCATTAGTGTGATGTAAGAAGCACTTCTGATGGTTAATAAATACTGAGCCACCTCTGAGCCCACTGCAGATTTCTGTTACCTGGTTGGAATCTGTCATTTGGCACAAGTACTCTGGAACCTTAGGAGAAGTGTGTTGCAGTAGCAGGAAAGTCAGGCTTGATTGAAAAATGACTTCTCAAAGTGCTTACAAAGGTTAGTTGACATTTCAAAGCATTTAACACTACTGCTAAATACTGAACTTTAACTGTATCTCATCTTTGTTTTCTACAGATTTGGAATCAGTATTTTTCTGCAAAAGACACGGTTTATGCTGTTATTCCTGTAAGTAGTCCCCCTGTAGTTCTGCACTTGAAAAGCCAGCATGCAAAGCTTTTCAATGGTGATTCTGCTGCTTTTAAAATCAGTCATTAAAGGAAAATGAGGTTTCAAGAAAAAAATTATTTTCTGGGTTGAGTGACTTTACTGCCCCAAACAAAGGCTGTTGTTTCCAGAAATGCATATCCCTTTTTTTCTCACTCAGAGGAGTTTCAATAAATCAAGGGCCTTTTTCTGCACACCTGGCTGGAATTGCCAGGTTTATTTTAATACAAGCATCCAATACTCTTTGCATGGCCCTAGTGTTTATAAGCAGCATTTGTATTTTTATTTACTTTTTCTCAGAGTTGCTTGTTTCTTTGCCCTCTTCCCTGCAGCACAGGCAGCTGCCTCAAGGTTAATGTGGCAGTCCTAGAGCACTTGGCTGGTAACTTGCATGTGGCTAATCACTTATGACTTACTTTCATGTATTTACAATTATTGGCAGCACTGTCTTTTGTTGAGATTGCAGGGTGTTTCCTGAGATAAGATCATATTTCTTACTCCTGATAACTTTTCCAGATGTTAATGGTTTTTAGTTTGCATTAGGCTGAAGGAGGCTTTTTTCACTTTGTGGATTTCTCTTTATTCTTTTCTTCAGGGTCATTCTGTGATTGCAATCTCTTAAATCTGTCTTTTCACAACTGTGTGTTTCTTGAGTTCTTGAAACCTCATTTAGATCTGGGGTCTGATTTGTAATTGTATTTGGCCCTTTGAGCTGCAACTGAATTCAGTGGGAGGCAGTATTCTAAATGTGTGATGTGCTGTATGCTCTGAAAGTGGAAGTGTGGGATTTGAAGTCAAGCAGCTTCTTGTTTCAGTTTTCCCAACATGTGGATGTTGTGAAAATAGTTTGACTTGCACATTTACTGTAGCAGAGGGCCAGAGCCAGGGACTCCAGTTAAAAAGATGTAGGTCTTTCATTAATGGGGCTGGCACTGTGCTTTGGTGCACTGTTTTAGGAGGAGTGTTGGAAGCTTTTTAAGACTTCAATGCAAACCAGATCCCAGGCACATTGGGAAGCAGTTCATGGTGTCATCGAGGGGAAAAAAATGCTTTGTCTTTTGCCAGAAGCTTTCTGTTGGCTGGAAGAAAGGCCTTGCATAATTCTCCAGTGCTCAAAAGTACACACAAAGGAATTTCTTGTTGATGAATGGCATATGTTTTCTTTCCTGAACACCTGAGAATAGATATTAATATAGTGCTGGGAAGCAAAAAAAATTAGGCAAAAGATTTGGGGAAACATGGAGAACATATGAACGAGATTTCCAGGTTTCATCAGGGCTGACCAAATAGGGTTGTGGTTTTAATTTAAACATAAGCAGTAAGTGTGTTACTGTGTGTATATATGGGCTGCACTTTTATACTGAAGAACAGATGACAATGATGTAAATCCACAATTTGGAGCCAGGGTTGTGTTGTCTCGCTCAGCTGTTGACACTACATGATGCAGTGGAGCAATTACTGAAAGAGGATGTAATGTAAGCCTCAGGCTTGGGGCCCCCACATCCAAGGAATAAACCTCTGGATCCAGGGAGTTTGCTGTTGCATCTTAGGGACAGCCTTGTTAAATTGGGATACTGATGATTTTCAGGTAAATAAGAACAAAATTCGGCTTTCCACGCACTCATTGCCATCTGTCCCCCAGCGGAACCTTCTCCAGATGGAAGTTGTACCCTCTAAAGGTTAATGAGGTGATTGTGAACAACTCTGCATCCACGTTTGTGTTATGAAAATTGAACTTCTCTTTCTCCTTCCCCAAAGGCAGACAAGTTTGATTTGATCTGGAAGAGAGCCCAGAAATGTCCATCGGTATGTACGGCAGCGCGTGGTTGTAGAGCTGTAATGCCTCTCCTCTTCAAACCTAACCCATAAACTTTTGATCCTCCTGTGTTCATACCCATTGTATCAGCCTGATTAGTAAAATCCAGGTGTTCAAACACTTGTCCTAGTGCTCAGATGAAGCAATGGCTATTCATATGTGTTGAACAGTTTGATCTAGATAGAAGAGATGGAGGGTTGAGAGAACAGCAGCACAGAATCTCCCAGGGAATGGAGACTTCACTGGGTTGATGGATTAGTCCTACCTACTTCACTTGCCAAGAGCAAGATCAAATGTATCTGGCTTCCTGAGCTACTTGGAGATGGGGAAGTTATTTATAGCCTGAAGTGCATTTCTGCACAGTGCACTGGCATTCAGTCAGGTATCCTGCACGATTTTCTGCTCCCATGTTGTCCTTCCCTTGGTGTGGGAGAACAAGCAAGTCTGTAGCCTGTGGAGCTGGATAGGCTGTAAATCTCTAGAGAGAAGATGCTTGCTGCCTGTTCTGGAGCAGCTGATAAAATGACAGGATTAAATGCTCCTGAATGCTCCTTACCTTATATTTGACCATTTCTGCTGTTAGTTTTCAGGGTGAGAATAAAAAAGTCAGGGTCTGAATGTTCTCCACTTTCCTTTTTATGTCTCAAAATACTGATAAAAGTATTTGCCAACATATTTGGTAATGAAATAATAGTGATAGGCTAATTCTGCTTTATTGTGTGCTTTGAAGTCTGGTTCTTGCTATTCTCTCACTCCTGGTGGGGCGAAGAAACCCTTTTTTCTGTTGTAGTTCTGTTACTAAAGCAGTAATGCTGGAGGCCAGTGTGACACAGGCCTCATTTTGTTCTATGGAAGGGAAAATTGGTTTGGTTTTTTTATCATGTCTCTGCAGTTTCTGTATGCTTTGCCAAGGAAAGAAGGCTATGAGTTCTTCGTGGGGCAGTGGTCTGGAACAGAATTACACTTCACTTCCCTGATAAACGTTCAGGTGAGTGTTTGAGATAAAAAGTTCAAAATTGGCTTAGGATCCAGAAATAGATAATATCAGCATATTGCAATATGTGGTATTTGCTAAATAGTTTAACCAACACGTTGTCTAGCTTAACTTGAAAAGAGTTATCATTACAAAAGCTATAATTAATTATGGTGTAATTGTACATTAGTTACAGGTAAAATAGTAAAATTATGGGTGTTAAGTGTCTCTCTAGTGTAGAAGAGAATGAGGTAGAAATTCAGTAGTCACAAAACAGGAGCAAGAGCCAAGCTTTTTAGAATGGTTTGTGCAATCTACTTAAAATAGCAGTAGATGTTGTGAGATGAAATGTCTTTCTAAAAATTGTGGGTTCTTTTAAATGCAAAATGGTCTTTAGTCAAGGAAAAAAACCAACCTAACTCTACAAATCCCTTGTTTTCTATAAATACCAAGAATAATGAATTTCTAATTCGAACTGACCCTTAAGCCCTGGGAAGTAACTGCCTCTGTGGTAGTTAATGTTCAAATTTTGTAATCAAGCACCCAAATCAGCAGTGGAGGGAAGTTTTTTATGGGATGCTGACAGGTTTCTTTCTCTCTTTCAGACCCAAGGTGAAACTGCCCCAAGCCAGTTGGTCTTGTACCATTATCCTGATCTGCAGAAGGAGAAAGGAATAGTACTAATGACAGCAGAAATGGACTCCAAGTTCTTGGTAAGAGAAGTCTGCTCATTGGCTTCCTTCATTTTATGCTGCAACTCCTCATACAGTTTTGCACTAAAACCAAATTACAGTGAAGCCTTTCAAAGACCCTTTGCCAAAGGATGGTCTTACTGTCTTTCTTTAACCTAATGTACTTAAGGCTAGGGAAAGCTAGAAAGGAATCATCAGTCTTTGGTGATTTCAGTTCATGCATTCTTTTTTTTTAATTTGGGTATAATAGTTGATTGTTGTAAAAGAACAAAGCTTCTGGTTTTCTTACTAACAGAAGTAAATTCAAATGAAAGCTGTTGGTACCTGCAAACAAGTTAAAATAGTGTTTTGAAGCTTAACCCTATTTGCCAAAGCAGGAGGCTCCAGAGTTGTGTGTTCAGTTTGTGCACACCTGTGCTCTTTCCCTCTGTGTGGGCACAGCATTATTGGCACATCTGTACCAGTGCCTGGACTGGTAGCACTGGGCACTGTAGTGGTGGAACAAAATGATTAAGATATCCCTCCTCTAACTGACCTCCTGACACCCCTTCTGAAACAATAACTGGAGTAATTGGTAATGCTTTTCTTTTGCCCTGTTGGATCTCAGAGCAAACAATCAAACTTTGCAAGTAGGTCAGCTGTAAGAAGGGAAAAACGAGGACTTGGTGTATCTTAGAGTGGGCAGTGATCACAAAAGACACACTTGACCTCTGAGGCAGATGCACAGCAGGAGAGTTGCTAAAACACGTGGTGCTGAAGTGTTTAAGTAGGTCAGGAACAAGAGAGAGGTGGTTTGTGAAGAGATTTGCTAAACTAACGTGGCTTGGAGTTGAGCCATGTGGTGAGCAGGCCCGTGGCCTTTCTTTTGCAGGGGGACACTGGCACAGTCCCACCCTGATGGTAACAGCTCTGTTCTCACTCCCAGGTGGTCCATGATGCCCAGTGCTTGGCCAACCAGGTGCAGCTGTTCTATGCCACGGATCGCTCTGAGACCTACGGATTAGTGGAGACCTTCAACCACAGATCCAGTGAATTTAAATACATGTCAGTTATAGCAGAGCTGGAGCAAAGTGGGCTTGGAAGAGAACTGAGACCTGGGCAGGTTTCTGACAAGTCATAGAGCCTGGCCTGTGGTGAAAGGAGCCAGCAGCAGGCAGGGGGTCCTAGGAGGGGTGGTCCTGTGTCTTCTGTTTTACAGCTTGGATTTGGCCACAGAAAGTCTGCAGACATCCTGGGAGTGACAGTCAAGCCTGTCTGGCACTGATGCAAGATGAGGATGTGGGCCATTTGAACAACAGTAACTAATTGCCAAGAAATGGAGCCCAGTACTTCAGTGTAACTTCATCAGAAAGAGCCATTTTCCCTGTCCTGTGACTTCCTGCTGCCTGCTGGATTGTGGAAATCGGAAATAAAGTGACAGAAGGGGAACTATGTAACAGGCTGTACTGACATCAGGACAGAGATGACAACCAGTGTTTCTTCTCAGTAAATGCATTTTTAATGCCCTCCACCATTATAATTGCATGGTTCAGTGCTTTTTAATCTGTGTGGAATTCATACAGGCTTGTCCGTCAAGAGGAAAGAATAGGAGCAATGCTCTAAGACAGACACTTCTTTGTTCCTTTGTGAGGTGTCTTACACAGATATGTATTGTGGTCTGAGTTTTTCTCAGGATTAAAAATACAGAGTCACTAGATTTGTTCTGGGAATTTTCTGCTTCTTAATTGATATATTAATTGTATCCTGTTGCTGTGCTTCTATCTTTGAGATGTTATTTTTGAGCAGTATGAACATGATTTTTTTAGTATATTTTTAATACTGTAGAGGAATCATTGCCTGTTTTACAGGATTATTTTTTCTCAGACTGGCATCTAGTCAGCCAGCTCACAAATGGTATTTGAAGGGACAAAAAATAACTCTTGTTCCCACTTCAGGAAAGGCACTATCCATAATAAAGGAAAGATGGACTGGCTCAGTGACAGAGAGAGTCACCAGCTAGCTTCTTGTTTGTCAAGTGACAGCTCATGAAAAAAAAAGTGTTGCTATGAACATGCAGAGCTGCTTTAATACAGCAGTGTTGGTAAGAGCCTGGCATTACTGACTGCAGCAGGTTGGGGGTTTTAAACCTGCCCCCAGCTAAAGAATCCCAAAAGATTCACACTTTGAGCTTCTCTTGTGTTCATTCCCAGCAGAGGCAGGCAGCACGTCCACGGACAAGGACACACTGCAGCAGTGATGTGCAGCCTGTGGGGGTTACCAGCACTGCCACCACTGCACAGGGGGACAAGTAAACACAGGACAGCCAGGAGCTTCCAGGAGCAACACTGAAATACTTCCCATGTCTGCATCAAACCCCCAGCACTAAGTAGCTCTGGGCCACATTGCACCCTGACAGCCTGCTGGAGCTGGCAAGCATTCCCTCCTTTGCCAAAAAATGGGGGCAAGAAGTTTGTCTCTGTTGGAGGGCATGGCTGATACCAATTCTCTTCATTAACCACAAGCTGATATGGAGCTGTGATGAGTTGTGAAGGTTTCTTGCACCATCTGTTTGCTGTGTAGAGGCAGGACCCCGTTGCTGTAATGCCCACTGTCACTGTACTTTCTCAGCCCATTCTTTGCACTACGTGGCCTTGGAAAGGTCCCTTCCAACCCAGCCCATTCTCTGATTTTATGAACACTTCAGCTGAGCACTACGGCTACACAGTGCAGTTTTATGTAAGGGTCTATTTTATCATCAGCTCCTAGATGTTGGGTGTGAACTCCTGTCCCTCCAGGAAATTGCAGGATGTTTCTAGGCACATCTTTTGGGGCTTTGCTGAAAGATGGTCTGGCTCTCTGGTAATGCCTTTTGGTTTCTGTTCATTAAGTGTGTTCAGAGCAGTCTGCATAGCAGGGGAATAATCAATCAGAGCAGGTGTGGATAGGGCTGTGATATTCTGAACAGCAAATCATCTTTATTAAAAAGCATTTCTACTTCTGGTTTAGTGTTCATGCTCCATTTATCATTTTTCCTTAGCTGATAGAAGAGCTGTTTTGATTAATTATTCACTCTCTGCTTTGAAGAAGTCGAAGTTGCTGCATTCATTTTTAATGTAGCTATAATGTAACATCCCTGGGAGTGAAATCCAGGGCTTCCAAATCTACACCTCAGCCTCTTTCTGAGCTTAAAATACCAAATTCTCATGTATAAGGCTCTAGTGATCACTAGCTGCCATTTTGAGTGGTGTTTTTTTCAACTCATCATGTGATTTTTCCTAAAATAAGAACTTCTCCGGGGCTTTTAAAAAGACAGAAATGGCCAATGGTGAGCCTGAAACTGGGATGAAGACCCATAATAAAAAGGTCCAACAGAATCTCTAGGTCTGATCCTCTGCCCCAGTGAATGACTGCTGCAAGGGGGAGAAACCCAGCTGAAGAACTGGCCCTACAAACCCCCCATGCTGCAGAAACCAGCGGCGATCGTGGCTGTGTGGCTTCTCCAGTGCCTGGAATGCACTTGTGCGTGAACTGTGCTGCCTGGCACAGCCTCAGCATGGGCTGACCACGGGCAGGGATGGGCATTACAAGCTGCAGAGTGGACACAGACCCCCGGGACTGTCTGGCTTTGTGCAAATCAGAGCTGCGCCAGTTTTAAGCCGCTAAAAATTCACATAGAATTTGTAAGATTTGATGCCCTTAGGATCTGCCCTGAGCCTAAGGGCTGGTGAAAAAGAGCGCTGTTAGGCTTGGCATGGGGAGAGATGTAACAGAGAGAAAAGGTGGCTGTGGGACTCATGTGCCATCCAGCCACTAGAGGGAAGGTTTGTCTCCTGATTCTGAGCTCTGGGCACACGCAGCTTGCCTGAGCCTGTCTGCTCAGCTCTGTGAACTTCGTGAGTTGCGTGCTGAGAACCCTTTAAATGCCCAGGCTGCTCCTGTATGGTCCATAAAGAGCTGGGCTGCGCTGAGTTCAGCCCACAGTTCTGCCAGCCCCCTGTCCTAGACCCCACCTGAGCTGCTTCGGGGAGGGCAAACATCCTGCAGTAGTTTCCCAGCATGTTTTGCTGATTGCCAGTCATTTTTGGGCCAGGATATTCCCAAGATGGACGTGTCTGGTTTTAGCCCTCAAATGGGAACGTTCAGAGAGAAGAAGCCCAAGACTCCCAGTGGCCCCATGTAACCTTCAGCCCCTGCAGCATCCTGCAGCAAGGACTTGCTGGCAGAAGCACGTACTGTAGGAGCCCCCTCAGTGCTGGCTGTGCTCTGCCTCCAGCTGGAGGAGAGCTCAGGGCCGGGATGTGGCAGGAATTCCCGCTAGGAGTGCTGGAGCAAGCTTTGCAGGCAGAGGCCCATTGTTACCAGCATCTCAAACCTCTGGCTTGCCCACCCGCCCCTGACACCCTGGGGAGATAAACCCAGAGCCCGTCCTGCTCCCCAGGGAGGAAGGTGGCAATCAAGGAAGCGCAGATTGACAGGCGACGTTCTTACCCTCACTTAAAATGATGACTCCAGTGCTTTTTCATCGGCACCTGGCTTTTTTCCCCCTGTGCCGTAGAAAATGGCAAGAATCCAGTGCCCTCTGATCCACGGCTGAAGAAATTCTCCCTCCCTGACTCGTGAGTTTGTGCGGGACATGGTGGAGCAGAGCAGGGGAACTGACTGTTCCTGACGCTGCATTAGCTGAGGCCAACTTTTCTGGGCACGTCCTTGTTCCCTCTGGGAACAACCAGAGCAAACCCACTGCTCCCTTTGCAGCGTCTTCTGGTGTGCACAGGCATTCAGAGCCTTCACGCCCTGCCTGGGAACAAGCATCTCCCCGGCTGCTGCAGGGGCTGTGCCGGTGCCGTGCCGTGCAGGGCATTGTGTGAGAGCCCAGCGTAGTGCTGGGGGCTGGCAGGGGGTTCCCCCACGCTCCCCCAGTGCAGCCGTGTCCTGACAAGCCTTGCGAAGCCGCTTCGCTGCCCTGGGCCTCTTCCCGTGACTGCCCGTGAGTTCCGATGGAGCCGCCCAGTGCTCCGGGCTGGCTTCCGTCCCTGCTTCCTTCCCCTCGATAAATTCAGCCATGCACCTGCCTTCGGGAGCGAGGCCAGCATTCCCCTCTTCCTTCCTCCAGGGCAGACAAATGCCCTCTTCACAATAACACATCCCTCCTTCCCCAAACCTGTCCTTTTCCTTCGGACCTTTTCCTCTCTCCCAATAGATTCCTGCTTCCCTCCCCACAGCTGGGGCACCGGGTAGCTCCGGGACCGTGGGCTCTTTGCTCTGTGACGTTTCCAAAACATCATGCAAGGGGGTAACTCCTGAGCAGGAGGTGCTGCTCACCCCTGTGGACTTGTGGGGCTGCAGCTGATGTAACCCCAGCCCTTATGCTGTTCTCCTGGCCCCTCTCCCTTGGCTCCAGACTGCTGAGGGTGGGAGGACCCCATCTCTCCTCCAAGTATTTTGGCTCCATCTCGCCTGGATGTAAATCCTGGCTATGAGTTGCCTTTGGGATCTTTGCTATTTGGCCAAGCCTCTTCACTTTTGGATTTCTGCCCATTTTTTGCTGAGATTTCAGTTGAAAGTTTCCTCCTAGCTTGGCATTTGCTGTTGGGAGTTACATCTGCTCCACAGGGCTCCACCTCCAGCTCACAAGATCTGAGGACATTCTGTTGTTTGTTGCATCCCTTGGAGAGGAGCATGGGCACGGGTCCCCAGGATGGAGGACAGCAGAGTTGCTCAGCCCTTGCTGGGACTTGGGGTGGCTGTAATGTGCAAGCAGGGAGCATCCAGCCTTTGGGATGAAGAAAGGCTTCGCCTGAACCTGCTGGAGCTAGGAATGGGGCTGATTTGACAATGACCAGGAAGAGTCTGCTGGATTACTTGAGCTTGATCCTGAGTTTAGGGTTGTTACTTTGGCCTGAGAATACCTGCAATGACTGTGAGAGATTCACTCATGAGCAGGGCAAGGCTGACGTGGAAAAGGCTCAGCCTTTTCAGCAGGTCCTGGGGAGGATGCACACATAGAGTCGAGCTCTGAGGTTATGGCTGTGGTACTGGGTTAGCTGCTGATGGTGGTGGTGGGAAGCAGCTGGGCAGATGAATTAAACAGCTTGTGCTTCCCTCCTGCCTCAGGAGCTGTGCAGGGCGCTTCACCTCAAGGTTTTACCTTTTCTGAAGGTGTGAGACACCTCAGCCATCTCATGCTGTAGTGGATGCAGAGCACAGGTGAATCCTGCATGTCCTTGGTGTGTCCTTCTCCCATCACCTGCTTCAGGACCTGCCCTTCAGCCATGTCCCAGATGGGGATAGGCAGAAAAGCAAGGGGCGTGTGGGGTGTGCAAGCTCTGATTCCCTTCAGCTCCAGTCAAAAGTGATCCACCAGTGGCTGCTGCCCAATGAAATGGACCCTAATTTTCTTCTTCACTTCTAATAAGATGCTGCTGCAGGTGCCAAAGAGTTTCTATTGCACCTGCACCAAACAAACTTCAAAGAGAGAGGGAGGAAAGGAGAGCAAATGCCTTGCAGGGCTGGGCTGAGCTCCCTCGTGGCTGTTTGGTCTGGGATGCTGCTGGATGAACTTATTTTTAAAGACTGCCTCTGAACATTGTGCTTCGAGATCAAACCCTGGCATCACCTGCAGCTGGGAAGCCGTGTTATGGGGGAAGGAATCTGGATCCTGCAGAGACACATTCTGCTGGATGCACAGGCTGCATGGGGTCACGAGATAAATCCCCAGCTGCAGCAGTAGGGGATGCCAGGCAGGGTTCAGAGAACCAAACCCTCATGCTAAACCCTCCAGCTTTATGCAAACGTGCCCAGCACCCACATCTTTCTGCCATCTCAGGCTGCTGGGCTTGTGGTTTCCTTTCTCACACTGCTGCTGCTCCTTACCCCACCTTGCCCTGTGCCCCACTTCCCAGCTCACCCCATCACCTGCAAACGCTTGGCTTGACCTGAGTTTAACACACATGTAAGAAAGCCCAGAAACATTTCCCTCACTAGAACTGTCCCGGTGCCAAACAATTTGCAGACGTTTCAGTAAGGCCAGAGCATCACATCTCATCCCCTGGGAGCGACACGTCACCGTGCCAGGAAGGGAACGGTGAGTGCCAGGGCCATGCTCTGCCTCCCCCTGCTGCGACACCCACCAGCATCACCCGCGGGGTGCACACCGGTGTTACACCCCCACCCAGGAGGCTGACCCCAAAGCAGAGCCCGGCTCCTGCCAAGCCATCCCACGCTGGCTGGCCGCTCCTGCCGGCGCCGAGCGTGCTGGCTCAGGCTTGCCTTTGCTGAGCAGGATTTAAATACCGCAACGCGCTTCAGAACTCACCCCACCTCCGACAGAGACGGAAAGTAAGTGCTCTGTGCAGAGAAAGTTTTCTCTTTCTTTCTCTTCCCCTCTCTCCGGCTTTTCTGTTTTGGATGGCATCCAGCTTGGCCTGGCATGGAAACCCCCGGCTGTTTTTTGTGTGCGTGCAGAGCGGGGAAGGATGAAGGGAGAGGGACTGTGAAAAGATGGGGGGAGGAGGGGAAAACACTCCGGGATTTCATCTCCTTTCCCCAGCTCCCTGCTGTCCTGTGAAAGCCGGAGCCAGCCAGCGGCACGGGACTGCACGCCAAGAAGGATCTCAGCATCCAGGAATGGTGCGGGGGTGTGGGTGTGTGTGAGTGCCCACCCATGAGCCTGCGAGCCCACGGCGGCGGGTGGTGGGGGCTGGCGGGCCCGCTTCCAAGCGGGTTTTCCAGGGACAGCTGGAGCTGCCGGCAGGGTCAGGATGTGACATCACTGACCGGAGAAAAACCCTCGGCCCCCGGTTTCTCTAACGAAACCCCCGTGAGCGCTGGAGCGAGGCAGTTCTCCCTGCTGCTGCTGCTGCTGCGATCCCCGAACTGCCAGCAGTCCCGAAAGAGAGCCTGGCTTGGACTTTCATCTTTTTAATTTTTTTTTTTCCTTTTTCCCGAATAAGAGCAGAAAGTGCAGCGGAGGGATTTGAGACTGGAATCCGCCGTGCCGGGGGATGAGGTGAGTCCTGGGGATGTAAAAAACCAGCGCCGCACCCCTGAGGATGCTCCTGGGGTGCTTTTAAGCACGAGATGGGCAAGACCTGGGTTGGCATTAGCCGGGGAAAGAGCAATTTTTCACCCAGGCGGGCCATGGACGCCTGCAGAAGGCTCTTCCCCTTCCTCTGGGGTGTCGCAGCTCAGCTGCCAGTGTGTAAATACCAGGGAGCCTGTTTGGGGATGCTGGGCAGGGATCCATGCAAATGGCCGGCAGAGAAAGGGGGACAGGCAGGGGAAGGGGGACAGGCAGGGGAAGGCAGCACACGCGCTTCCCGAACGGGACAGCACCGGCAGCAGCTTTGCCGGTGTCGGGGGGAGGGTGGAAAGTTGTGGGTGGAGAAACTGGGTGAGAGCAAGCGGTGGAGATGGGTTTTCAGCAGCTGGCTTATCTCCTCTCTTCTTCCCTGAGCTTGCAGGCCTGGAGCTCCCGGTGTTTGGGATTACGGCTCTGACAGCAGAGTAATCACCCTTGGGACTGAATCGGAGCTGTTGGACACCACTGAGGCCATTGGACACTTCCTTGCAGGGCTTGCAGCAAGTTACTGGTAGTGGCAGCGAGATCTCAGCCCCCAGGAATGAGGTACCCCAAAAAGCCCCCAGCCCCAGTGGGTATCACGCCTAAAATGAGCGGGACATGCTGCCTCTAACCTGGAGAGATGGTGCTTTGCTTTTCTGCTTGGAGGTGTCTTGTGTGACTCGGGAAGGACTTTTTTGGTGCCTTTGGGCCAGAGAGCTGCTGTTCTGCCGGTGCTGTGGCAGGGAGGCAGGGCAAGGAGCAGAACAGAGCAGAGGGACAGTGGGGACAGCTGTGGGGTGGGTGTCAGCAGTCCCGTTCCTGGAAGCCATTCAGGTCCGCTTTTCACGAGCTGGGGATTTCCAAGCACCATGTGAGTTAGGGGAAGCACCAGCACAGCTTCCCGCTGGCAGCTGTCCCCAGCTGGAGTGTGGGGGTCTGAGTCTGCTCTGCTCCAGGGATTTGTGCTCATGGATGCTCTCATGGGTCTCTGCGGCACCAGGGGAGTTTGCACAAGGAGGGTTTGGCAGCAGGGAGATGCTGCTGAGAGCCCAGGGCTTCTCTGAAGCTCCCCCAGCCCGTGTGCTGGGCCTTGATCCCCCTCCTTGCATCTTGTCTTGGCTCATTTCCTGGAATTTTCTATCGTTTGGGTTATATTTGGGATCAGTAGCCAATAACCCCGTTTCTCACGGACAGCCCAGCTGGGCCTTGGCTCCAGCGGGAAGCACAGAGAGAGTGGAGCCAATGCCCCAGCACTCTGCTCCCCAGCACCCTCCTTCTGCAGCCCTCTCTTCCTTAGACGATTACAAGGCTGGAAAGGCTGGAAGAGAGGGAATGAGCTCCCTTCCCTGGAAGCACCATTTGCCCACAGTCCCTCCCTAGGTCAGGGCTGCAGTGGCTGCAGTTCAAGGGTTGCTTGGGAGAAGCAGCCTCGGTCTTTGGGGCATGAGTCCCAAGAAGTAGCTCTGGTTGCAGAGATGCTCTAGGACAAGCTGAAGACCAAACTGCATCTGGACTTCTTTGGGGCTTGAAGGGAAGCTCAGAGGGCTGCTGGCTGCTGACTCCTCAGCCAGTCAGTGGGGCTTCCTAGAGCAGTGAAAAGCCAGCTGGGGCCAGCAGGTTTCTGGGCAGACTGTCCATCTGGAGGCTGTCTGTCTGTCTGTCTGTCTGTCTGTCTCAGGGCTCTGGCACATGGTGGCTGAGCTGACGCTGTCCTGCTCCTCCATCTGCGATGGGGCTGGGAAGGGAATCCCGTAAAGCAGAGAAGCAGTAGATATGTGGATGCCCCAAAGGCAAGGTCCCCCAGGGAAGCCCGAGGGGATGTGCAGAGCCACTGGTAATTAACTTACACTTTGCTCTAAGGCACCTGGAGCTGGACAGGGCTGTGCTCTGCCTCCTTGGCCTCTTCCCAAGGCGTGGGAGCTGGAGTCTCCCTGCAGGCTGCCCACAGTGCTGGACCCCTCGTTGTGCTCCCCAGTGGTCGCACTGCCCACAAGGGTTGGAGTGTGCTGCTAATGCTGCAGCTTCCAGGCAGATGCTCCTGCAAGTATGTCACTGTCTCAGGATGGGTCCAGGGAGGATGCACTTGGCACTGGAGCCATGGGAGTTACTGGTGTTGGAGCTTTCCTCTCTCCTTACCCTTCACGGTCATTAGTGCTTCCCAGGGACACTTGCAAAGCACTTTTCCCCCTGAAGCCTTTGCTTTTGCAGCCCTGAATACAAAGGGAGCCTGGGGAGGGAGAGAAGTTTTTAAACTGGGGACACCGAGGCAGGGAGCCAGGGATCATCACTGTGACCATCACCCAGCAGTCTGGCAGTGCATCTGTCTGATTCTTCCTGCTGGGTTTCTGACCAAAGCTTATTTGGGGTCAAAACCAGAGGTTTTCTTCGGTGACCTTGCCCCCACGCCTGCAGCACTGGGGGGAGGAACCCCTCTCCCATGGCTCTGCCTGCTCTCCCCTTTTGTTTTGTCGTTTCTAAAGAGACCTTTCAGAGTTGTTTTTAATTTGCAACAAAGCCATCGCCTTGATGTGTTCCTCTGTGGTTTTCAAATGATAAGAAAGAAAGAAAGAAAGCTAGTTTAGATAAAAAACAAAACCAACCCTCAAATCTGAAATTAGCAGCTAAGTCTGACCCTGAACTTGCATCCCGCTCATCCAGTTAATTTCCTTTCGTCTCTGGACTTGCCAGCAATCTAGGACATCAGTTTTTCACATGTCTGTGCCTGCTACCTCCCCAGCAGTGGCTCTGCCTTGTCCTTGCACAGCTTAACCCTGTGCTCGTTTGGTTCTTGCTAAACCCCACTGAGTTTTGATTCTGCTGCTGCTTTTAAAACCAGCAGGACTGCAGCCAGCAGCAAAAACTGGGGCAGGACTGAAGCCCAGCAGCCTTCATGGGCAGGGATGGGATTTTGTGGCCACTCAACTGGGTTTGTAGCCACGCTCCTCAAAGCCAAGGCTATTTTGGGAGTGTGGATGGGGGTAAGCACTAAGGATGTCATGGTGTGGATGTCCCATGGGAAATGGCAGTCTCTTTCCTTCCAGAAGCTTCGTTCATCCTCTTCCAGCCTTCCTCTGTGGGGACACAGGGTGACAGCAGGGAAAGTCTCCAGCTCCACCTACTTCACCCCTTGTCCACTCCCAAGCACAGGATGAGGTTTGATTTGGGGGTTTGCAGATACTTCAGAAAGGGATTTGTGGACCCCTGGAGTGCCAGCACCACCCTGTGATGGGAACTGTGGCGTGGGGAAGGGGATTTGCAACCATTGCCAAGGTTCCTCTTGGAAAAGCTTTGATTTTGGATGTGGGAACTGAAGGCAGAGACCTGCAGGCTGCTGCTGTGGCACTGGCCCAGGCCCTGCCCACGCTGGCTGGGGCGGGATCTGTACAGTCATGTTGTAGGAAGCTGCTGTCTAAGCTTGTTGGATGGCAGCTCACCCTTAGGATTTCCCAAAACAGGCAGTGTGAGTAGCAATTAGGACTTGGATGGGTCTCCTGCCCCACCCCAAGCCCCAGTGGACCACAGCATGATTTCCAGGAACACAACAGCTCTGAACATCAGACTCAGGTGATGTTGGAAGATCTCCCATTTTCCGTCTCTTTACATGGATCTGCCCCAAATACTTGGTCTGTGATGGAAGAGCACCGGTCGGGTCGGATGCATAAAGGTGGAAACTGGAAAAATCTGATTTTGCATGGGCTGAGGCCCTTTTCCACCAGTTAGACTCAGGATGTGTCCAGGTCCATTCACAGAGGATTTTGCTTTTCTTCCCAGAAAACAGGTGGGTGCTGAGTCTCTGCCTGAGGGGAATTTGAGGCATTGGTGACTTTGCAAAGCCTGTTTGCTCCGAGCTGGTGCATCCCATCTCAGTGCCCCAGCTCCAAGGGCCAGAGCTGGGATTTCATGTCCTGGTCCTGGCCACCACTGCTCCCATCCTTCCCTCTACATCAATCTCTCTGGGCACTGAAAGCTCTGGAGCAAGGCAGAATACAAATCTGTTCTTTGGCTCAGTGCCTCTCTCTGCTTCTTCAGGTCATAAATCCCAGGATGTATTTTTGGCTTTGTATTAAATGTAATTTCTGGAGAACATTTTTCTCCAGTAAAGATTAACAAGGTCTTTTAATGACTTGGTGATTTGGTAGTGGTGATGACGAGGATCCTGAAAGGAAAACCGCTGCCTGGGGAGCAGAGAGGC
Source organism: Aphelocoma coerulescens (assembly GCF_041296385.1). Classification (NCBI taxonomy): domain Eukaryota; kingdom Metazoa; phylum Chordata; class Aves; order Passeriformes; family Corvidae; genus Aphelocoma; species Aphelocoma coerulescens. The sequence goes on along the minus strand of NC_091022.1, from coordinate 24,683,553 downwards.
TGTTGTGCCATGCTGGCATCCTGCAGGCTCAGGGACAGGTCAGCTCCCAGCACTTGGGCAGCAATGGGTTTTAGTCCCCATTCCCACTCTATGCATGGTAGGAAAACATCTGGCAGGCGTATAGCAGGTTTGTTGCTCTTTTTTTTTATTCTGATGGTGCTGAACCACGAAGCACATTCCCACCTGCCTGATGAGTGAGAGCAGCTTGCAGGGTAACACCGAGATCCAGCTGTGGATAATGCAGAGATGCAGTTGTAGATGAGTTACAGGTCTGGCTTCAGCAGATGAGGTGTTTATTTCCCAGTCGATGTCTCAATATTTGCAGAGGACTTGCAGTGTGAGGCATTAAAAGAGAACTGATTTCACTGCTGTCAGCCCCTGCAAGTGACATGTTTGATGGGGTATCATCTGCCAGGGTGGCTGCTCATCACCATGGAACAGCCCACTCTCTGCATGGAAGAGTCTGCAAACAGCAACAGCTCCTGAAGCAGAGCAGATGGAGCCGAGGCCAGCAGGAATGGTGACACAGAGAAATGTCTGTTGGCATGACTTCCCTTGTTGAAATTCCAGGGAAACCTGGCTCCAGGGCCAGGCACTGCTCAGCCCCATCACTTCTACTTTGCACTACAGGCAAAGCCTGCTGAGTGCCTCATCCCGAGGGTATCCCAGCACTTCCTACATTACTAGATTAGGATCCCTGTTGCAGTAGTTATATATCAATATATATGTATGCATACATATTTTTGAAAGTGTTATGTGTTAGCAAACTCCCCAGAAGGCTTTTTTTAGAGGTGTTATCAACAGGATGTGCTTAAATATGTGGAATCCAGGAAGTCCTGGATAAGGGCTTTTCTTTACAGCCTCACTGTGCCCAGAGACCCCTGGCCTCCCGTGGGATCCATAAGGACTGCTGTAGCACAGGCCATTCCCTAGGGACAGATAGGAGTCATGACATCATGCTGGCTTCATTGGCTGGCATTTTGGAGAGATTGTGCTCTTTTTTTGAAGCTCTTTGCCATGGGTGGAGCGAGTTGCTTGGAGCAGGGCAAGAGAAAAGCATCCAAGAAAAATCCCCCTGAGGCAATACGTGAGGGTGACAGGGATGTGGCCATTAAAATCGAACCCAGCCACATGAGATGGGGAAGGTCTGCCAATACCCTGGTTTTGAAGCCATACTGCATAACACTGTGTGATGGCTGTGACCCTCTCCGTGGGGCAGAAAGCACCTAAAAACACACATTTTCGGGACTGAGTTTAGAAAACAGAGTTTAAATAAAAGATTTTGGCTAAAGTTGTCTTTTAATGATGAATGTTCATCCAAGGTTTGCAATATTCCCTCCTGCTGTGACTTTGGGTCATCACTTCCCTTTTCCATAAGTATTTTCCTTCCTTTTTCTTAACTGCTTCTCCATCTCCTCCCATCAGGGGGAGGCTGTTGGAGGACTTTCTCTTCCCTAAGCCTCAGCAAAGCGTTTAGCACAAGGAGGCCTTGGTCTCACATTAACATCACTGGCAATTAGTGCAGGTAACGAAATGCGCAATTCCAGCCTGTCCAGGACAGCCTGGGGCGGATGGGATTTCCACTGGATTTGAGAGAGGAAAAGGAAAATACTTCAGCCCTCATCTGTGCTGCTAATCTTGGGCAGGAAGGGGTGAGCTCAGCACTTTGCTGAGCCCTGGAGTCACCCAGAGCATCAGCTCCACCACCCCAAGGGCTGCCGTGTGCATTGTGTGCATGCCTGGAGAGCTGGCGGCATCCTGGCAATGTTGTTCTGCTGTGCTGGGCTGTGTTTCCCTTCTTCGGATGTGGGTTTTGTTCTTTTGGACAAACACACCGGGCAGAACAACAAAAATAATCCCCCCCTTTCCCACTGATCCTGGCTCTGGGGCTGTGTGAACCAGCAGCCAGCTGCAGTCGCAGCGTGGTCCCCAGGGCGTCGCCTGCCAGCCACTGCTGCAGGGTCAGGGGTTATTTGTACTGAGAAGTCCCTGGGAAAAAGATGCTTCCCCTTTGCCAGGAGAGGAGAAGGCCACCAGGGTGGGACTGCCTGGGCTGGTGAACTCTGCTGATATCACAGCTCTCACTTTATTGCAGTAGCTTTTACCTCCAGGTAAAAGCCTGGAGGGAAGAGGATGGCTGGAGCCTGGTGAGATCCTGAGGTGCTCAGGAGGGAGCAAGGGCTCTGTCTGCCATCAAGCCTTGTGTGGGGCACATGTGGCAGGGCTCACCCTCTCCAGTGCCAGGAGCTGCTCTGTGAGGTGGCAGCAGCTGCTCCAGCTCACCTTGGTGGGTGTGGAGGGGCCAGAAGCTCACTCCAAATCTCTGTCCCCATGTCCTGTCAGAGCAATGGGATCAGTCAGCATTCTGGTGTGAAACCCTGCACATGCAGCTGTCTTCATGTGTGACTGAAATGTGTCTCTTTCTCCTCCCAGAAGCCTCCACCCCTGAAGACCCCAGCCTTGGGTTTCATGTCGCTCTGAGCCTCTGCCCTCACCCTGTCTGGCCCTGCCCGCAATGGCCCTGTGTCTCAAGCAAGTCTTCAACAAAGACAAAACGTTCCGTCCCCGAAAGAAGTTTGAGCCGGGCACGCAGCGCTTTGAGCTGTACAAGAAAGCCCAGGCCTCGCTCAAGTCCGGGCTGGACCTGAAGGCAGTGGTGCAGCTCCCTCCTGGCGAGAGCATCAACGACTGGATCGCCGTGCACGTGGTGGACTTCTTCAACCGCATCAACCTCATCTACGGCACCATGTCGGAATACTGCACGGAGAGGAGCTGCCCCATCATGTCCGGGGGGCTCAAGTACGAGTACAGGTGGCAGGACGACAGCAAGTACAAGAAGCCGACCAAGCTGTCGGCTCCCCAGTACATGTGCATGCTGATGGACTGGATCGAGATGCTCATTAACAACGAGGACATCTTCCCCACCAGGATAGGTGAGTGTGCTCTGGCTCCCTGCAGGAAGGCTGGGTTGTAACTGGTGCAGGTTCCCAAACTGCTGGTGCACCTCAGTGCTGGTATTTGATGAACTTTGCAATTCCAAGTATTGTGGCCTTTCCTGTTCCAGGTGTTCCTCGGTGTCTGTCCCACACCCTTTTGCTGCAAACTGAATTTGGGATTTCTCATCCTGCTACTAGGGGATGTGGAACACAATGTTCTCCTTTTCTGTGCTTGAACTTATTCTGTGTTTGTGAGAAATGAAGGCTGGTAGGTCATTAGCTTCCTTGCCTTTCCTCAAGAAGTTGAACTGCAGAGCTGGTTAGAGGTGGTCATCACATGCCTGCTCTTCTCTCAGCTAATCAACTCAATTTCTTTCTGGTTTTCCATGTAGGTTCATGGTCCCAAGGTCCAACCCTTGTCCAGTCTTGCTGCTTCACTCCTCAGACGCTTTCCATCTCACCCCTGATAATACATCACATCTTGCTATGTAGCTGAGGCACCACTTGAGCAGAGATGTCCATCCCCAGGATGTGGCCTTTCCACTGCCAAGGCCCAGGGTGTGTAATACACCTCTTCAAAAAGTTTGGCCTTAGTAGCTTGCAGCTACTGCCAAAGGCAACAGAGCTTGCAAACTAACCCCTCTGCTGCTGACCTGCAATGCTCAGCAGCTGCCAAGGCTGATATTAGCTGCTACTTGGCTGCTTCCTTGTAATTTGGGGAGATGAGTTCAAGGGTTGGAGCTGATGTGGCTTCCAGAATCTCAGGTCGTGCCTCGGAGTGGTTGTTTTTCAGATGGAACATGAAGCTACTTGAAAGTGAAAAAAGATTTAAGGGGTTTGGGGGGAAAAAGGCATAGCTTTGCAAGTCTGCTTGACCTTTTTTGTTTGCCAGGGAGACAGAGCTGTATGAAATCAGTGCAGCTTATGATCAAGATTTTCATTAATATGCTGGGAAACACTGAAGGAAATGTTCTGTGTGGGATTGCTGGCATTACTCACTGTTGTAGCCGTGTGTCTTTTAAAGGAAAGTCTCTGGCCCTTGGAGTCTGAGAGGGGTCGTGGGTCTCTGGAAGCAAGAGAGGAGGCAGTGCCTGCAGCCTGGTTGTGCCAAACTATTTTGGCTTTGGGATGGAGTGACCCCCCCAGACCACTGATCTCATCTGGCTGCTCTGGCTTTGCCTGGAGTTAGGGTGGGACAGCTCCCTGAAACCAAGACCTGCAGGCACTCCATGCCTTCTTCCCCTCACTGGTAGTCTGGGGCAGGCAGGGAGGGTAGCACAGTGCCTGATCCTCATGCTGGAGGACAGGCAGGATGCCTTTGGGGAGTGTGTGATGTGGCTTGTCCCCAAGGAGAAGATCTGCATGCCATTAAAAGCAGAGGCACAGCTGTGGATTTACTGTTTTCCCTCCAGACAGAAAGGAGAGTGTCCTGATCCAATTCCATGCTTTCAGGTGGGATTTAGCATGTGATGCTGCTTGACACTGCTCTGGGGAGTGAAGGTGTACAGGGAGTCTTAACACTGCAGAAAGCAGGCAGCCATGGGAGGGACACTGCAGCACCCTCTGCTCTCCCACATCTCTCTCTGAGGTACAAAAGCCTAATACAGTCATGGCCCTGGTGGTTTTCAACTCATTTCTGGCACTTCCCCCTCTGAATTGGAGCACATCCTGATGTGGGTAGGGATGGCTCTGGTTTCCACTTCTCCTTTCATTTCAGTGTGGGGGCAGTTCTGGGTGAGATCCAGGCTGACTGTAGGTGAACATGGGTCAAATCCATTTTTTTTCTCTTCCAAGGCTGTTCCTGGGGTTCCTTTTCCAAGCCCCTTTGTTGTGGGGACCCTTGAATGACTTCAGTCCCCATGTCAGCATGTCTTGGTGGTTTTGGCCTCACACATGTGAAAGGGAGCTCAGGCTGAGGTTGCACTCTAAAACACATGAAAGGCTGCTGGGGGAGCCAGGGGGAGGAGGGAGCTGGTGGCACTTTGTCATCAGTGTGTCCCCAATTATCTGCCTTTCACTGGCCTGTCTTGTTCCGTGGGTAATTGCTTGGCAGCTCTGGCATTTCAGAAGATGGAGTGTTTGGCTGAAGGGAAATGCACTGGATGACAGAGGAGGCTGGGCAGGATGTGGGGCTCAGGGACAGTGGCCAGGGTGACCAAATGGAGGTGCTTAGCCACTCTCCTAAAGGGCAAGCCCTTGGGAAAAGACCCAGGGCAAATGGAATAAGGCACTGAGAGGACACAGAGGAGATGTGAGCTGTTTTAAGGAAGAGAAAGGAGCTTGATGAGGTGATGAGGGGAAATTACAAATGTCATGCTTTGGAGTTGTGGTGAGACTCTTGGATGTTAGCAGCAGAGATGGGATTTAGCATGAAGGTTTGTTTCACTCCTGCTTGTGCTGGAGAGGTCCTTAGGCACAGCTGCCCACCACCTCAGCGGGTGTTTCGTGAGCTTTGTGCATCTCAGCTTTCCCTCCTGGCCCCTTTTTGCCATGTGCAGTAAAGCTGCCCCAGCACAAAGGTTTCCCTGGCTAAGGCCACCTGACCGCAGACAAAACAGACTTTTCTCTTTTCTAAATTTGTTTTTCTTAGACACAGAAAGTGTTCCCCAAACTCACAAACGTTGCCTGAGGCTAACCTCAGCATCCTCCTCCATCCAAGAGCTACACAGCCTGAAGCAGCACATGATTCAGCAGGGCTTGCTCGTAGGCTCCTGACAGTTGAGAGGCATCTCATGGGTCAGAGGGGGGAAATGGTTCACCCCAGGGTGAGAGGCTCAGCTGGAAATGAGCAGAGATGGTGCACTGGCTTGTGGGCTCACAGGGTCCTTAGGCATCACAGGGGAGGCCTTGGCTGGGGTAAATGGTCACAGCTCCAGTGCCCAGAGCAGAGCTGGGCTGATTTGTACATTAAAGCATCTGCTCCTTCAGTACATGTCAGAGGTGGGAGGGGAACAGACTGACAAACACCTTCGGTTTAGCCAATCTTTGTGATGCAGAGCTCTTGCCAGCTCTGCAGTGAGGCCAGAGGGACAGCTGGCATCTGACACGGCAGGAAGGGAGCCCGACACCAGCAGACAGTTTGTGACCTGGCAGAGTTAACCAGCAGGACCACAGCCCTTGGATGGCACCAGTGGAAAATCCCGATGGTGATTATTAACAGGTCTGGGGGGGCTGCCAAGCCCCTGCATATCACAGCAAGGGTTGGGGGAGATACTGTGTCTTCCCCATGCCCAGGGAAATCCACCTCCAGGGCTCCATCCCACTGTCTAATCCTTTCTCTGGAGTGGGGACCTGTTTGTCAGCCAGTTAAGATGACACAAATCCCTCCATGGGGTGAGCTATGCCAACCTGATGGCTATAAATCTACAGAAGCAGCAGCTTTCCCAGACAACCCATATCATTTTGTGTGTGCTAGTGCTTTGTTTCCACTCTTCCAACCAATGTAGCTGTCCTGAAAAATACATTTAAATGGAGAGTAAGCATTTTTCCCATGCAGGGAGACCAATAAATGATTCTACAGGTGTACTTTCACCAGCTGGTAAAACTATATCAGTAGATTTATTCAGTGAGTGGCCACATGAACAAATTATCACCTGGAAAATATCATCTCCTCCCAGTAATCGTTCTACCCTGTGGTGCCTGGTCTTAGAGAGATGCTGCTGGGCAGTGCTGTGCTGAGGAGAAGGTTGGCTGGGTGGGGTTTCCAGGGCCCATAGCTGTGTCTGCACTGGTCAGCCCAGCATCAGGCTGCTGGTTGCACAGGGCCAGGTGTCCTCTCTCAGCACCATCGTGGCTGGTGAAACCTCCCCGTTGTTAAACGAGTGCAGACACAGGGTTTGGAGCAGCCCCAGCGCTGGAAGCACCCCGCACTCTCTGCCAGATTTGCCTGTGGCTCGACAGAGAGCACCGGCCACAGGAGGTTTTGTAACAGTTCTTGGAAAGCTTTTCAAAACTCAAGCCTGTCATTCAAGCACAGTCCCAAAACAATTATAAAAACCAGAGAAAACCTGGTGCAAAATTATCCGATACTTTCTCGCCATAACAATAGGAGAAGAATGTTCAGAATTCAGCTAATTATTGGTGTTCTCTCAGCTGGCTCTTTTTTACATAATTCGGGGGTTTTTTTTCTTCCAAAATTAATACCACACCAGCTTGCAGCTGCCATCATGCCATTAGTTTTAAACAGGGCTTTAAAGACTTATTTTTAGGAAAAATGAATCACCGAACACCACGGTGGCCAAAATGAAATTGAGAAATAACAACAACAATTCATCACGAAGTTCACTGAATTACTGCATTTGAAGAGGAAAAAAATTACAATTGCCAAGAAGCAAAATAGCTTCCCAGCACTGATTCACCATGAAAAATTTAAATTGGCTGGTGCATGAGTGTTAGGCAGAGGAGATGGCAGGAAGGATCCAGGACCCATTGGCAGTCCCTTACTGTAACTTTGTTACTTCTTATTTTCATTTCCTTTCTACACATGGTTTCCTTATGTTTTGAAGCAATCAGCACAGAGTGGGGAAAACAGATTCCTTGGAGCTTTAAATCATATCTTGGGATTTTCAAGCAAAACGTCCAAGACAAACTAAAGGTGCCAATTCATTTCAGGGCTGTGAGTCACTCTGCTTGGAGTGAAATTGTACCTGCTGTACTTACAGCTTTTGTCTTGGCTTGGAGCAGGGGTAAAGTTCTCCCTTTTCCTCTGCTGTGGATGGTTGCTCTGCTCCCACTCCTGCTGGGACTGGCTGTCTCTGCTCTGGGACAGGTGATGCTCCCCGATGCAGGCTGGTCTGTGTGCAGCCTGTGATCACAGATGGAAGAGAAGAGCTGACCTTGTGTATAAATCTTTTTCCAGGCATTTGAGCAAGCTCACATTGCATCCTGTGGTCCCCTGCTCATCACTCACAGAACCACAGAATCATTAAGTTTGGAAAAGACCTCTAAGATCATTGAGTCCAGCACTAAAACATATCCACAAGTCCCATATCCACATGACTTTGGAACACTCCCAGGGATGGTGATTCTGCCACTTCCCTGGGCAGTCTCTTCCAATGCCTGACCACCCTTTCAGTGAAGAGATTTTTCCTAATGTCTAAACTAAACTTCATGCAAGAAGGGTCAGAGGGTGGCTACTGCCTGCCAGACTGTGGGGTTGCTGTTGCTTTCTCCAAGGTTGCTGGATGGTGAGCAACAGGGAATTAAATGTAGAGGTAATTTCAATGCTTTTAAATCAGCCCAGGTGGGTTTGGTGGTGTTCTGCTGTCCCCATGGGGCAGTTAGAATGGGATGAACTAGGATGGTGTTTATTGGTCCCTGCAGGTGTGTAGGACCAAGCAAACCCAAGCAGCATCACCCTGTTGAGGTGGTTTGTCAAAGCTTGGGGCTCCATCCTGGCTTTCCCCTGGCCTGTTGTATTTCTGCTAAGAGGACATCTCAGCCGTGCAGGGTCTGTCCACCAGCCTCATCCCTCCGTCTCATCCATCTGCTACTGTCCCTGGTTTGTGCCATGATGTGCCACCTTTGAGATGGAGCAAGTCCCCTAAGCAAGGGCCACCACTGCCTCACTCTCAAATGCCATTTATTGGTGCATTGGCCACTGAAGGGGTCTCTCTGTGCTGGCCGTAAGGCTGATCTGCCTGGCCCAGCCCAGCAGGGAGGTGGGAGCCCTGAGGGGAGCAGCTGCCTCCCTCCATGCGTGGGGAATGCTCCCCATCGCTCCACACTCGCTGTGGCAGTGACCCCTCCCAGCAGCCAGAACAGCTCTGGTGGGAATGGCAGCGAGCTGGGCTGGCTCGGCGTAGAGCTGAACACCTGCAAGGGCAGGACAGGCCAGAGATCCCTGTCCCACGGCCTTCCCCTGGCTGGGACGTGCTGGCTGCAGTGTGTGCCTGGCTGCAGGGAGGAGGCACAGCCTGCCCCGGCTGGGTCCCCTCACGTGCTGGAGAGGATGTCACATGTGTTGTCTGCTGGACATCCGCTGCACCAGCAGCACTGACCCAGGGCAAGCCGGATTTATGCCGGATCCTTCTGCTGCTCTCAGATGCAGCCTTTACTGCAGAGCCCTTTTCTTTCAGCTCTGGGCAAGGAGATGGGGAATGCTCCCCACCAGCGTGGCCAGTGCCTGCTGGGGCTGCTGTGGGTTGCTTTCCAAGTCACTGGAGATCAGCAGCGAGGCACCACTGCTGGCAGAGGCAATCTGCATATCAGATATCCGCCCTGCTTCCTTCCCGAGGGGAAGTGCTTTGATCAGCTGGCACAGAGCCCTGTGCCAGATGCAGGGTCCGGTCAAGCATCTCTAGCCTGCATCGAGGGTGCTGGCACAGAAGACAGGCACGGCTGCAGCACAGGGGGAGGAAGCAGGACCCTGCTGTGCCTCCCTGGGCAGGTGTGCAAGTGAGAGTGTTGCAGGGAGAAAGAGTCAGAGCCGGATCCGAGTGATCCCTGGTCCCCAAGGACCGTAGTGAGGGGTGTATCCTGACATGGGACCTGTAGAAATCCATTAGTGACAGGCAGCCACCACTATAGCCTGGCCATGTCTGGAGGGGACGGCCACACACTGACACCTGGTGATGGACACAAAGACGGGCAGCTCAGCTTCAGCTCCCCGCGGCTTCCGATGTTCCCGGTTCACGTTAAACACAGAGGTCGAGTAGTCCAGAATTGTGCTTGGAGGTTCTGGCAGCCTGATGGTATCTTTCCACACGTCATTAAGCATAGGAGTCCAGGAGTCCCGTGGTTGCTGATGACCATGAGATTTTAATTAGATAACCTTTCAAGATTCTTTGTAACTCAAACTATTCTTTGATTCTGTGGTTTATGCTAAACCTCTCTTCCCTGATGCCAAAGCTACTTTTGGGAACTCAGACTGTAGCTGGAGGTGTGTCCCCTCTAAGTCTCTCAGCTGCCAGCATGTCCATGAGGACTTGCTGGTGACAGATGTATAAGAAAAGAGAATTCCTGGCTAACCTCAGGACAAAAGCCGTGGAAAGCCACTTGTCACCATCTGCCATGACTGGAGGTGGCTCATCTGACAGCAGGATCTGCACCATAGATGCTGTCAGCCCTGGGAGACTGAATCTGTTTGATCTGCTGTTCACTCTCTGATCTTATTTCCTTCTCAGCTCAGGACTGGGTTGAGGATTGCTGCTTTCCTTCACTATCACTCTTTGCAGTTTTGCAATAAATTCCTGGTGATTATCAGGTCTGATTTCTCCCTCACTGCCTGCTTTGACCAGGAAGACAGTTGGTGACTGGGACGTGTGACAAACTGGAGGCAGCAAATACATTTGTGCCTGCTCCTGGGCACTTGCTCAGATCCCAGCTGCTCTCCTCTGGTCCCAGGGAGATGTCAGGCTGTCCAGAACAGTAGATATTCCCCAGCCACAGCCCAGAAATATGCATTCAGCAGAAGTTATTTGCTGTGATGAGCTTCATTAAAAAAATTGTTTCTTGACCAGTTCTTCAAAGCTGGTCTGCAGGGGCCACCCTAATGGCATGTCTGAGTCCCCGGCTGGGTGATTCCAGCTTTGATTTGCTCAGCGAATCCTCAATCAGCACAGAAGGCTCAAATGAAGCCATTGTAAAGCACCTGACTGCAGGGGAACCCGGAGATCTCTCTGATCCCTGTCAGACTAGGAGGCAAGGAGAGCTCTGTAGCCAAGGGTGCTGGGCAGAAGCAGATTTCCAGTCACATCTCTAAGGTGTTGGCATAGGGACGGCCTGGTTGTACTTTGCCAGGTGTGAACACCTTTTCTGGAAAGTTCTAATGGGATCTGTCAGAGCTGGCAGTGAAACAGGTCATGCTGAGGTCCCTGCTGCAGAACAGCCCTGGGGCTGCGGTGTGCTCGTGGTTATGCAGAGCAGTAGCCACGAATCAGTCTCAAAACCACCTCTCTGTGTGACGCTGAGCCAAGATTTCTGTCTTTCTCTAAGTGGTGGCTGGGACATCCAGATGTGGCATGAGCACAGATGCTTCAGCCCTGCCCACTGCTCCAACACTGTGCATGCAGGAAAGGGAGACTGGGCTGTGCTCAGGGTGACTCTGCTTTACACCAAAATAATTTTCTTTTATGAGTTCCAAACCCAAAACCTGCCCAGCCCTGGCGGTTGAAAACAGACTCCACACGTGATGTCGGAAGGATGGAACATTTGCGTTTGCCACCCACAGAGGAGAGGGGCTCGGCACTGCTGCTGTGAAACAAAACTGCCAAGAGCCTTTGGGAAAAAACAGTTTTAATTGCCTAGCAAGGCTGATGAGAAAGATTAAAAGATAGAATTACCATTTAAAATTTTTTAGCTGAGAGATTTGCTGATGCTTTCCCGGGTGCAAAATGTGTGAGCTGGCCATGGTTGAGCAGAGTTTGTTTGGAAGGATTTTCAGGAGGTTATGTGCTGCATTAATAAGAAGCTCAGGGAGGAGGCTGGTACAACCGTGGGAAGGGAGGTTTTTATTTTCTTCTTTGTGTATTTGCATTGAATTGCTCTGGGGAGAGGAAGAAGCTTCAGGAAAACAAGTATCAGTTGTTTCATTCTCCTCCTCACTAAAAAGAAGCAACAACCAAAAAGTTTAGTGTTTCAAAGCCATGTTTCCTTTAGAGATTTACCCCAAGGTTGCTGGCACTGATGGTATCACGCCCTGAGATTTTCACTGTGATAGCGGCATATTTTAACAAGGATGGAAATATCCCACTCTGTGTCCTTGTGTGGAACAAAGCTGGAAGTATAGAGCCAGGTGTGGTGGGTCCCATCCTGTGAGGACATCTCAGGCTCATACAGGCACAATGAAATTACAACCCAAAGATCATTAAGATGGGAGGCTTTCTTCCTGATTTAATGAGACATTGTATTGAAATAAGGATCAGGAAAAAGGGAGAAACCCCATCCATTTCTGTTGATGCATCAGGAGTGATGTTTGAGGGTGTGATGAGAAAGGAAAACAGTACGAGCTGTGCTTTTGGGTTCAGAGGAAGGTATCTTTTCTGCTGGGAGATGGTTTGGCTTTGTTCATGGACCTGGGTAAATACAATTCAACTTCTGCTGTGCCTGCACAGGCTTGTAGGGGAAAGGCAGGCAGAGAGAGCAGAAGGATCTTCTGCCAGATTGCTCTGGATTGAGCTAGATGTGGAGAGTTGTGGCCTCCTCAAATGGCTGAGAAATTTTGTCTTCTAGGGCAACGCTCCAAATCCTAAGCCCATGCCTGTGTGTCATGGTTTAGCATAGCTCCAGAAGTGATTCTCTTGCAAAGAGGTGCTTACAGCTTCCTCTATGACCTGACAGAACCGATCAACTGGCTAGTTTGAATATTGACAACTTTTTAAGCCACTTAAAGAGCTTGACACGCCTCTGTGGTCCACATGTAAGAATGAACAAACTCTGGGAAAGCTCTCTCTTGCTTCTGGCCTTGGGACAGGTAACTGGGGGTGGGGCCATGCAGCCCAGAGGGGCCGGGCTGGGACACAGCCATCCTGGAGCCGTGCAGCCCTGTTCCACCCGCGGCCCCTGCCAGCCCTGCTCTGTGCAGGTGGCCCCCACAGCCCTGCTCCGTCTGAGACCGCTGCCCCAATGTCCAGCAAAGATCATGCGACCAACAGCGATAAGCAAACTCCAGCTGCAAGGCCTGGGTGAGACTAACCCTTTTTTAGTGCTGTAAGTTTCCTCCAGAAGAGATGAAGCCTGCAGACATTAATCCTCTTCCGAGTCTGAGGAAGAGGGAAGGTGAAGAAAACAGCTTAGAGACACCAAAGTCAGTAAAGAAGGAAGAGCTGAAACCCTGAGGGAGGAGAAAGAGGAGATGCTTAGAAGCTGAAATTCTGTTGTAAAGCTATGGTGGTGATAGACTATGATACATCAGAGTACCTGTTGTAATTTCATGAAAGCATGGGGGGGTGGAGCATTCAAATTGCAATTGTGAGCAAAAGTATCTGTGCTGAAACAAGCAAATGACTGTAATTGTGAGCAAAAGTACCTGTGCTGAAATAAGCAAAGGCTGAAGCAGCTGTAATTTGATGAGAAGTTTGAACAGGGAGAGATGGAAGTGATGAGGACTCTTGCTCCAAATCGGAAGGAGAAGACCTCTGTTCCTAGAGATGAAGATGCTCCCAGAGATGGGTGAAGAGAACCTTTGTTTCTGAACAGCTCATCCTTAAAATGGCACCCCAGTAGCTCAAGATTGGACCCTCGAAAGCAGTTGTGAGGAAAGCTGTAAGTCGGGGCAAGGGACTCTCAGGTGCGAGCAGAGAACCAACCCGGGCAGCTGGCTTGCTGTGATATTGAAGCCATGAGAGAACTTCTTGTGGAGATGTCTCCATAGCATGAGCAAGAGAGACTCCTCTCCCTAAGTGAACTGAACAAGGTTATTATAGAAGTGGTAAACTGACTGAACGTCTCAAGGGTTGTTTTTTTACATTGTCAGTGGGAGAAGGGAGAAAGGTAAGGGGAGGAGAAGTGTTCTGAAGGTGTGGTCTGATTTTTTTTTCCTTCCTTTTAGGTCTGTTAATAAACTTCTTTATATTCTTTTAAGTTTTGTGACTGCTTTGCTTTCTCCTAATTCTTATCTCACAGAAGGTAAATAAGTAAGTGATGAGTATTTTGGACCAAACCACTACACTGTGTGAAATTGCTAGTTGGGCAATGAGGGAATATGTGGGAAGAGCTCGATGACACACTGCTCCAGTGTCACTCTTGGCTAGCCAAGGGTGTCCTTCCATGTCATCTGTGACTGCCTGTCAAGAATAACAGAGGCATTTAAATGCTAACTGGGTTTTTTTTGGAAACATTCAAATGGCTTCCAATTTGCTTCTGCTTTGCAGGTGTTCCCTTCCCCAAGCAGTTCCAGCAAGTTTGCACCAAGATCCTCACCCGCCTCTTCCGTGTCTTTGTCCATGTCTACATCCACCACTTTGACAGCATCATCAACATGGGTGCTGAGGCTCATGTCAACACCTGCTACAAGCACTTTTACTACTTCATCAGGGAGTTCAGCCTCATTGACCACCGGGAGCTGGAGCCTTTGGTAAGGATGGCCACGGGTTTGGAGGTGGAGGGTGAGAGTGGCATGGTCCAGCACTCAGGTTGGGGCTGGACTCTAAGCAGTGCTGACCCTCTCTGGACTCTTTTGGCCACCCTACCTCAGACACACAGTCATGTCTTCTGTCCTGGGACTGTCAGCCTTTGTGGTCTAAGAAAGAAATCCCCAGCAGCACCAAGGAAACCATTGACCCTTTCTTAACCTCTGCCTCTGCTGTCATGTCTGTGAATCCCTCTTCAGTACCCTCGAGGCCTCCACAGGGTGGTGTCCCCTTACTGACTTGGTAGCTCTAATGCAATTTGCACATCAAAGTGTTTCCAGCCAGTTCTGCCCACATGGCTTTCAGGAGTCAGATTTGAGCCAAAGTCTCTTCTCCACAGTTTTTCTTTTAGCATTCTCTGCTTGAGATCCTAGTGTGAATTACACTGAGGCTGCAGGAAAAGCAAGCCCTGATAGGACACACAGCTTCAGACAACAGCTGTCAAGGCCACGCTGGAGAGGTCTCACTGGAGCTCCCAGTTTCCCTACAGCCTTCCTTAGGAAGCAATTAGCCAGGCAGAAGGTGACAGTCCTTGAGAACAGCAGGATTGGTGGGAAGCAGAGGCCAGACAGCCCAGGACACATAAACTAGAAAATACACAGTAAGTTTTGTAAGAGAAGCAGGTTTGTCACAGACAAGGTTGAGTGTCGTCTGACCTACGGAGGACATGTTGCAGTGGGAAGAAGAATTAATAGGAAACCCAGTAGTCTGCATGCTGTGTTAAGGGCTGGGTTGAAGAAAAGGCCATATCCAGCAGCAGAGAGTCAGAGAAGACCAAGAGGATATCCAAGAAAGAGCTGAGAAGAGTCCCAGCTGCTTGCTTAGGATCTGGAGGTGGAGGAGATGCCCTTGCGCTTAAGTGCTAAGCACTTTACTCCTCTGCTTTCATTTGTCTTAGTTTGCTGCCTGTCTGCCCTAATCATGATTTTGGGGGATGGAGAGATGATGATCTAATCAGGGGAGACTTGAATGACAGCAGTATCGACTTTAATTATTTTGTAGAATTCAATTGTGACATATATTACCACAATGGCCCTCAGCTCCTGAAAATGGCAGCTCAGCATCAGTGTGTCCTCCATCAGTGTTCCTCATGACAAACTTCTTCAGCATGGCTATACAGTCCATGAAAGTGTCATCCCCTTGGACTGCTGCTTGCTAATGTCAATAATTAAACCTGGTAGCCAAAGCAGAGACTGACATTGCTAAATGGGCTTTCAGTGCCAGTGACTCACATGCGGCATGAGATGATTGATGGGTCTGCATAAATCTAAGGTGAACAGATTCTTTCCATGTGATGCAACCACTGTTAAACTACAAGGAAATGAGACACATTTGCCCTTGGTCTATCTGTGTCTCATTGCCTGCCCTCCAAGCCTCAAGCAGACCCAACTACAGGGTTGAGAGGAAGGACCAGGGAGGAGGAAGGGTCTCCTTCCCTCAGGCAGTGACTTGCTTTAGGTGTATATGAGAGTGTCCTGCAACCAGGCTGCCTCATGAGCCCAGACCACTGTCCTACCTTTGCATTTAGTTAGTCCCCATGAATCCCACGACAGACTTCTAAGCTTTCCTCTGGCTGAAGCTCCCTTTGCTGCTTCAATTTCCCTTTTGTCAAGCTTCTGTGGGATGTGATTTCTTAGCAGCAGATCTTGGGAGCTGAGAATGAGATCCTTTGTGCGGCAGAACTAGCAAAAGGCAGTGATTCACTCTCTCAGTAAATCAAGGAACATGGGGGCAGAGAGAAGCCATGCACTTGCTTCCTTGATGAGGGCAGCTCGTGGTGCTGGGCTGCAGCACTGGCAGGGGTCCAGCTGCTTATGCACTAAGGCAGAGCTGTGGGGATTTCCTGAATGTGAGGAATGCCTTGGACATTTGGGGCCGGTCTGAGGAGCTCACTGGTGACTTACCAGCCCACTAGTCACTGCAATCCCTCCTGTTCATGGCTGCTTTTGTGCCTGGTGTTGTGCTAGTGAGGTGGGCTCAATGCTGTTGCAAGAGGATGTTCACAGTCCTCTCACCGTTTTCCTTCCAAGATGTTGCAAACATTTCCTGTTTGCAATGTGATTTTGTGGCAAAGCACCAACTTGTCATTTGATGGCCAGGTTCTGCACTTGAGTGATTTTGCATGTTACTCCTACAGGAAAACCTTCTCTTTGCCACTGTCCCTGATGGATTTAAAAACAAAGTTCTCAGCACTGAAGATCAGAGATTGCTGCTTCTGTCTCCCTTGCTTTTATAACTAGAGGGACTTTTATAGGGTTATTAAAGGGTCATCCTCTTTTCTAGTTCTTTTTTTCAGAGTAGCATTTTTCCTTCTCCATGGACCAGTTCTACTTCCAGTCTATTTTAGGAGTAGATTTTAATGTGCAAACCTTCCTCTGGGGCGCATAAGGGGAGCTGTGGGCACACACAGATTCACAAGCCACAAACCTTATGAGCCAGAATCACACTTTCCTCACTGCAGGATTTACAAGATATTAGTTGAGCTTTCTAAGACAAGGACAAATCCTATCTTCCACCAGCTGAAAGCTGGACACCTTCCTAATGTAGCTGGCATGAGGCCATTCTGGCTGAAGAAAAGTCTGTTATCCCAAACAGAGCTTGGTCTCACTGGAGGTTTCCTGCAGCCTCTGTTATTAGCACTCATTTGCATTGCAGTGTGACTGTGGGATCCCTTGCTGAAACCACAGGTCCTCTGTGTGAGCTGTGGTCAGCTCCTGAAGCGAGAACTGGGAGCAGCTCCATGTCCCATCTCCCAAGGCAGCTGCAAAGAGAGGCTCTGAGAGTGGCATCACCTTGTCTGGCTGCTCTGCAGCTGAGCCAGGAGCGGGACCTTCATCTTTCAACACCTCAGCCAAAGCTCTTTCCTTGGACTGCTCTCAAGGCTAGGGCACAGCCAGAATAACCTTGTGCCACAGAGACTGGGGAGAGTGCCAGCATGGAGCTGCTGAGGCAGCTGAGTTCCCAGGAGGGCTGCCATGGGAAATAGAAAAAGGCTTCCTGAGACTCCCACAATTGCTTCCCTGGGTTGGTTTTGGACACCTCCCAAACTGCCTGACACGCCATGCTACTCAAACCTGTCTTTTGCACTTACTGTTCCTTTCTTTTCTCTCCCCCTTCAATGCAGAAAGAAATGACAGAACGAATTTGCCACTGAAGTCTTCTGGCTGGCGAACTCAGCTGGCTCACTCAGAGTCTGGTGGGACAAGACACCCTGTGGTGGAAGACCTCTTCCCAAGGACTTGCTCTGGGCATTCCAACTCACTGATCTATGAACACTGCAGAAGAGCCTCTTCAGGCCAGGGCTGAATCCTAAGTTTTCCAAGAACCTCTGGACAGATTTTTCTTCCTTTAATCGTTCCCAATCTCTGTTGTATGGTTCCTGTTTTAGAAAGCCACTGACTTACTGGAGAATGAGGCAAGGCTGGTTTACTATTGCACGTTCTGATTTCTAAGACTCGATCCCGTGTTTGACATCAAATTTTCAGAGACCTTCCCTCTTGTTTTGTCCTCAGCTGTAGTGTTCTCCAAATATTTTATTAGCAATTCCTGCCCTTGAGCAGGTCTGACCTTGGCTACCAAGTAGTGCCTGTTACCTTTCCCACCCATGCAGTGGGTTTGTGATAACACCTGAGATCAACTCTGCAAAGCTGGTGGCATTTCATCCCACTGCCTTCACGTGCCTAGTTGTTGATGTGCTGTTTTTAACCATGAGCTATGAATGTCTCCTTCTGCCCTAATTCATGCTTTACCAAAGGGACCGTTTTTCCCTTCAAGGGATTTTTCACATTTGGAAGAGGGGACTTGATGATGTTTTAAGATGCATCCAACACTGCTTGGACTAATGGCAAGGTGGCCCCATGACCGAGGAGGTGAACGAGGTCACTATTCAGTGTGATCAGCACAGTCTACCTGAGAAAGTCTCAGAAGATAGTGAAAAGAAATGGTTGCCAGAAAACAACATTTTCAACATGTCAGCATTTCCTGATGTGTTGTCTTGGCTCAAGATGGGCAGATGCTGGCTGTAGAAATCGTTGGTTTTCCATCACCCAACCTTACAGCAGGTGAAGAAGGACTCATAAGAGACATTTCCTCTACTCTGTTCTTGAGCTCCACTTCCAACCCGGTATTATTCTGTGATTCTTAAACCTTTTTGACCATCTGCAAGCATACTCTTGCTACCTGGTCTGTGCCATTACTCTCCTGAAAGGTATAATGTCTCAAAATTTCCTCCCCTTCTGCTTGCAGTGCCTGATAAGTAGTGTTGTGTTCCCTGTGCCATTTTAATTTGGACAAAAATATTTTTATTTTTCCTTTTTTACTCTTTTGAGGGAGTGAAAATCAATTTGTCTGAGCCACAGAATTGTTATGTTTGTGTTTCCTGCTCTTTTTCTAGGAAAGTTTTCTGTATCTGACACAGATACTATTTATAGTCTGGGGTTTGCCCACTTTTGGGGTAGGGAGGGGATGTGGCTAGAAAATGTAAATGTTTAGGCCAACATTAAAGTGCACAAGTGAATTTTTAGTGCTCAAAGCACTTGTTTTGTTGTGAAAATCTATTTTTTTTTTAAATCTTGTATACCAGATGTATATTTTTACATGGAAATAAAACAGAGCAAAATGGACATAAAACCACCTGATACATCATTCCAATATTCTCTGTGTAAAATAATCAAAGTCCAGACATATTTGCTCTGTTACTAATTAAAGAAACATTAATAAGCTTGGTGTACTTCATTCTTCCCTGATTCATCTGTATTAAGACAGGCCCAATGAACAAGGATGGGAGAGTGGTTTTCCCCTGCGAGCTGCAGAACTGATGGATCCCAATGCCATGCTGAGACCTCAGCTTGCATCTCAGAGAGCGGCTTACAGAGGCCAGCGTTGCTGGTCCGCATCCTCCCCCTGCAGGCTTCCCACCGGAATTCCCCCTGAAGGCATTTTCCCAGCAATTGATGGTGGTGAGCTTTACTCAACTATTTTTTGCAAAGGCGTGTAGGTCCTGGGATCTGTGTTCCTGCCTCTTCTCATAAATCAGAACCACAGGCACAAATTGTTTGTGGAGCAGAGGAAGGAGTTGACAACAGCTCTGTCAAGAAACTTCTTTCCAGCTACTTTTGAGGAGTGAAGCCTGGCTGAACCCAGTGCACAGCACCCTCTGGGAGCTGGGAAGATTGGGAATTATGGGGAAGCTGCCCCAACAGGGGGGTCTAAGGATTTCAACCCTGCTGCTTTGGGAGTGCTTCCTGTTTATCTCCTCCACACCATGGAGCTCCTATAGATTCCTGTGGAACAGAAAACACAATTTTTTAAAGATCAACTCACAGGCTTACCTCAAGCACCAATTTACAAAGAATTTCAAACGTCTTGGGGTTTGGTTTTTTTTCATTTCTCTCCCTTTTTAATCTAGTTTACCCAAGGAAATAAAGCTCATGACTGTGCTGTGGCAACTCTCTTTATTAATTCTTGAAGCAGTTTAGAAAGGAGACAGGGAGATCAGTCACTGGCAGAAAGGTCTTTCTGTTTCTCTCCAAGACACTGAGCTATTCCCCAGGTCCTCATCCGAGTGCCTCCCAGCCTGAAGACTTTCATGCCTGAGATACTTATGAAGCAGAAAGTGCTGAAATAAGTTTCTGAGTCAGACTTCTCCTTTTAGGAGGCTCAAGTGTGTCTGTGAGGCTCCAACGTCCCCAGAGCTTCAACAAACATCCCCGAGCAATTTGAACGCAGACAGGAATCCTGGGATACATTAAATATGCGCATATCAATTGGTAGCCCGAGCTCCTCCAGTGACTCATCTGCTCAGCTGCCTGCCAGGTGCTTGGGACTCATTTGTCCCTATGCAGAATTCCTTGGTTCTTCTGATAAAGGGCAGATGTGCTACTGCCAGGATTTTGTTTTTCGTCTCTACAGCCAGCATTTCCTTTGGGACTGAACAAAAGGCTGTGGCGCTGGTCACCAGGTCAGATAGAGGCTGGCATGGGACTGACTGTGCTAGGCAATATCTGCAGACACTGAGGAATTTACGAATACATTTGGATGGGAGAAAAAGGGCTTTGTGGAATGGCTGCTGTCCCAGTGCCACAGGGATGTGACATGGAGAGGGCTCAGTGAAGTGCTTGGGCTCAGTGAAGCAAAGTGCCTTTGGCCAGGCATAGGCAGGGATCAAGGCTGACCTACCCTGGCAGAAGCCCCGCTGGCAGCCCAGTGGGGTTAGGACATGGAGGTGGGTGGGTTTGCTGTTCTGAGTGGCAGCTCCTGGGTTTAAACCTGCCCAAGCTAAGGCTGGACAGCTGTGGATAAATGCTCACAAAAACCATGACACAATCTGGGCTGAGATATTCTTCCTCTCCTGGTAAAAGTTTGTAAAATGTAAGAGAAGGCTTGGGAAGAGCAAAAAAGGAGACAATTAGAATATGTTGTTTCCAAGGGTTCAAAATCTCTCCATGCTGGAAGATGACCATGAATCCACTCAGGATCAGAAAGGGATGAGATGGGTTAGTAACACTAGGTAAGGTTAATACCACTTATAACACTGACAATTCTTTGTTCACTCTTTTGGAACTGAGCTAACATGACTCAAAAGACTTTCACAACTAGCAACAAGAGTGTTTCTCTTGAACGTGTGCAACTTTTACTTTCTGAGGAATGATGGCTTTGTTAACACAGCCTGGTCAGCCAGGTTCCCTCATGCAGGTCAGAGAAGGACAAATGACTCACAAATGTCAAGAAAACCCCAAAGCAAGAGTGGAGCATTCAGGTCCCTGTTGTAAAGAGACCCTGAAATGCCATGTCTGCATGGAGAACAGAGCACCATGAGGTCTTTCACACAACAGAATTTCTTGCCGTAGAGGTGGCTTCGAGGGAAACAAAAGCATGGTCTGCCTGCAAATTTCTTGAAGATTTCAGTGGAACACAATCCATTCATCTCCAATGAGGCACCTTACATTTATGCACTGGGGATTCCAGGTGATGCCATCTGCTGCTGACGCCCACAGGGCAGGACTCACTGCCTGTGTAGTCACTCAGTGCTGGCCACACTTTGACTGCCCCATCGTGTCTGGTCTCTCCCAATGCCTGAGCTCACCCAACCTTTCACCCATCCAGGCTGGCTCACCAATGGGGCCAGCCATGGGTTCCTCAGCAGCAACAAGGGTAACAAGGATAGCACTGTTCAGGCAATACCCATTGGACACTAAGTGAGTACAGCAGCTCCACAACTGCTGCTTTTAAATGTATTTGGAACTTGTTGTCCCAAATCATGTATTTTGTGGAAAACTTGAAGGAATTCTGGGACTTTGTAGGAATCCCGGATTGTAGGGCTTTTCTAACAGAGCAGCTGAGTCTAGGTACTGTCTGTTGGACACAGGTTACTCCATATTTAGCAAGTGGTGGAATGCATTTAACAATCTGCTGCCAGGAACAATAATCATGAGGAAAGAGGATGCAAATTTTCAGGATTCTTCAACGTTTACAACTCTTCAGCCTGTGTTAGAAGGTGAAGCTTCACTGCCATTTGGGTAATCCTGCAGCAGCAATCTGCTGGGTATTACTGCTTTCTGATGCAAAAACAAATACCTAAATAGATCAGGAATATGAGATGAAACTGGGATTTTGCATTTGAAAATGTCACCACTCAGAGAGAAAATCATCTTCCCACTTCTGTTTCCAGCAGTGACAACAATCTTCTCCCCAAGACACCCTTTTTGTGCTATGACTTACAAATTCATTAAAGCTCACAGACACTTTTATATTACACTGTCTTGTAACAAGCCCATAGCAATAGGAGGATTAAAGAAGCTCCTTCTCCTGCAAAACCTCGAAAAAGAAGACTCTGAGAGCCTCCCTCTTTGGTGCCAATCACTTGTACAGCAGCAGGGCTCATGTCTGAGGAACCCCTTGGCTAGGATGAAGTTATCAACCCTCACTTATCAAATGGACTTTCTGGACTGTTGGTCATCCCTGGCCCCAAGACTTTTATCTATGTACAAATACTGCCTAAACCTCTGGGCATCTCAGAGAGATGTGGCATGTACAGTGTCATGGGATAAAACTGCAGCCTCCAAAAAATTGGCCAAAGAGGTTTTTACTCATCTGGGTAATATCCCAGGGAACCCAAGGGAATGAGACAGCTTAGCCCTGTTCGTTCTAATAGGAACATACCATCAAAACACCATGTGTAACATCACCAGATCTCAGCCCTTTTGTCCAGTGAGGAACTGTTGAGGATGAAATCCAGTCTGGACTAGCAGAAGTCACTGCTGCAGCTGAGAAGCTGCTGGGGGTAGATGGGGCAGTTCACAGCTGCACAGTAACAGCCTCCAATGACCAGCTTGAACAGCAGACACAAGCATTTTGCTGCTTGTTTCCAGAAGGTTTGGTCTGAAGGCCACATTTTCCAGGTCCCACATTACTCTCCGTTAAACAGAGTCAGTTCAGGATCTCTGTCCCAGAGGGGTGGCACTGTGTGAAGCTGTGGGTACTCCTCATCCATTTGGCTCCTTGGAAAAGCAAGTTTCAGCCTGGCATTCACATCCACACAGATATTTTAATGCCCATTTTGAGAATTTTTCCCAGTCCCCTGATGGGAACAGCTTTGCCAGATGGAACACTGAAACATGGTCTCTAGGGGTAGAGCTATCCCATGCTACTGATAACACTACATGGGAATTGTAAGGTTTCCTGCAAGAAACAGTGCTTTCTCTCTTTTTTCTGGTGTGTTTTAGGGGGCAGGGTGGGGGTGGAGAAGGGACATTCACAACAAAGGAATGACACAGAAGCTTGATCCTGGCAAATGTGATTGCATAAGCCCCTCTCTGGGTTTAACTGCCTAAATTTTCAGAGAAGCTGAGCCTGTAGAGATTCCTTGAACAGCAGAGGGAACAGTACATGCTGTGTGTCCTGAAAATCAGAATAGATTGCAGGTGCTTAAATATAGATTCAGGTGCTTGGCTGTGGGCAGATAAGAGCAGAGTAATTCTAGTCAAGGCTTGAAATAATTTCAGCAGTAAAACATAGGCCAAAGTACTGTGATCCATTTGCAACACTGCTAAATCAAAACTAGCTTTGGTAATTACTTCTTATTTTGCCTAACAGCCAACACAGATGGCTCCTTCTCTTCTCTGCTGCATGCTGCATGGGTAAAAAGCATCAATGCACTTGAAAAGCTATTAAAAATAAAAGGAGAAGTAATGTGGAAGAACAATTTATTGTAGCTAAAAAGCTAATTATACTGTTTGAGGAGGTGCTTTCTTCTTCACTTTACATGGGACTTACCCCTGAAATATTAGCATAAACATTTCCCAGAAATACCATGCCTATTCTATTAAAAACAACAAAATGAAAATCAAAATACAGGTTTTTAAAATTAGTTTTATTTTCCCCTCCTGCTTCATAACAGACTAGATTGAAACAAGATTTGCCCTCTGGTTAAGTGTGTTGTGCAGCTGGGTTATCTTGCATGGAACAAAAGGGGCAGAAGAACAACAACTCAAGTATATACACCTTGCTTTGAGACCAGACATCTGCTCCCACAGTAAGAAGATGCTGTTTTGAGTAAGAGCCCTTTAACCCAGCAGAAAAAGGTGGAAGAAAAAGCAATGGATGGGAATTAAAAGCCACAATGAATTCAATTTGAAAACACTCTACCGAAGTTTGACATGACCTCCCCTGAATCTATACTGTTCAAGAATGCTGAGAGTCTGAATGTGGTTGTGTGGATTTGAGCTACTCACAGTCTACCCTTTACTTCTGTTCAAGTGGAGATTTACATGGGAAGTTGTACAGACTTGAGTCCCAAACCGTTCAAGGATAAAAGGTTTTGATGTGTTGTGGAAATAGGTGGGCAGCTAGTGGAGAGCAAAGACTACTAATACCTCCCCTGAGGGGAGAGAGGGAAACAGGAGCATCCTCAGCCTGGATGGGCTACCAGAGATTCCTGTGGGGAACGGCTGCTGGGACAGGCTTTGCTGTGGAGAAATATTCCTGGGCTTGCACCTTGTTAGAGATCAGATGCTGCACCAACTTGCACGAGTGTATCCCTCAGAAAACAGGCTTCAATGCTTCTGCTGTTTATACTGCCAGCTTGGGGGCAAGAACAAAGCATGCTTTAATCCTGGGAGAGGATACCACAGAGAAACCACTGATGTTCAGTCACCCCATCCCATCCCAGGACCTGGGGGCTTTGGCTGTCTCGGGCATTGCTCTGCTTCTGAGCTGTGTCCTTTGAACCCAGGTGAGGAAGTGGCAGCTCTCTCTAACTGTGGTGCATCTTCCTGGCCCCTGGGCAGAGAAGGCACCAAGAGTAGGTAAAATACATCTTGACTTGCCTTGGATTTGCTGAGCTTGTGGCATTGAGAGTTGTGGATATCATGCTGCGTGTCCAAACCAAAACTGTACAGTGCTGGGATGCTCATGGGTTAAAGCTGTAATTCCTTAACTAAGCTGAATTTTGTGTTTCAACCTGAGCCATTTCAACAACAGCAAACACTGCTGGAATTGAACGGCTTTGGGTGAAAAATACTGTTACCAACAAGTTACTGACCCTATATGTGGCAGCAGAGTTGAAAGGTTTGGGCCAGTATAGCTAAAAGAGGTTGTTCTCACCTCATGGCAGCTTGAAGATGGTTTCTGGTGCTCTGTAGGTGGAAAGGGCTTTTGCCATGCATTGTCCTAAAGGCTTTTTGCCATTTGGCAGTTTCCATCTCCCAGGTGAAATGGGGTAACACTGTTTGAAAATTCCCAGATCTTCACAAATGCAAACTAAAATGAACTAGAACATTTCTACGTGATTTCTGAAGTCCTGATAGCTTGCTAACTGGCAATTGACTTCGATTTTTTCCCAGGCGTGATCAGGTTCTGCTTCAAAGTCTCCCATTATTGTTCGGATACCTGCAGCCACACAGTGCAATGCTTGCAGTCTCTAGGCATCAACATCTCTCACTTCCCAGCAAAGCCAGCATCTCCATGGATGTTTGAAATCCTTACAGAAAAGATACTATATCACAAATGAGGCAGGGAGTAGTATCTCACAGGAGTTCATCCATTCTTTTTGTCTTAATACAAACTCTTAATTTACCAAGTTGATATATTTTCATTTATTCTACTAAAATGAGAGAGCTGAAATGTCACCCAAACTGAGAATAACCCCATAAAATGCCAATCTGACTTAATATGGGAAAGAGCTCTTTCTTGCCACCCTCTCCACAAATGAATCCACCTTCTTGCTCAGCCTTACAGTGGGAAATAGCACTGGCAGCTGTCTCTTCCTGAGCCTTTTTAACACCTGTGAAGTAGATCAGAACTTTTCTTTGTAAAACTGAAAGAAGGGACTCATCTGCAAACTCCAAAGCAAGATTTCTGCTATTATTTTATCTCTTGGAGATCTTGTACAAAGCAGGTGCCTTGGGTCTCTGCTGAGAAGAAAAACTGATTGTTTTTCCAATCAAATATATTTTCAGGCAATATAACCAACCTGAAAAGGGATAAAACTGACAAAAGCCTAATTCAATCATAATTGTTAAAAAAAAGTTTTAATAGTACTTGAGTGGCATGTTTGTCTTTTCCCCACTTCTCTAACAGTGCTGCCTCTCTTCTGTAGCTGTATTGGCCACAAAGGGGACATAAGTTTTCCTGCTAATATAAAAAGAGAGGTCGGTTCCAGGGAGGTAAGGAATTAGCTGGAGGAAAATAGGCCGCATCTAAATTATTCAAGGAAGAGTAGAAAAAATACAGAAGGCCTGTGATTATCCCAAAGGGGCTACGAGCACGTGAGGCTGGGATACGGAGTTGCTGCTGAGGAGGTTTTCAGCACCACCCTCCAGAGTCCTGTGCACACTTTGTCCAACAGCAGGCTTTCCATGCTCTGCCTCCCGACGTTTATCCAAGCTCTTGCTTGTTGTTATTTTTCCTTTCCGTTCTTAGTCTGTCCTGCCTGAACGCACACCTGGCTTACTGAATGTGAGGTGCTTAAGGAAAGACTGGACGTGGCACTCCGTTGACACAGCGGTGTTTGGTCATAGACCGGACTCGATCTTCGATTCTCCAACCGAAGTGATTCTGTGATATCGCTCACGGGGGAAGGACAAGGTTGCAAGCAGCCAGCCCAGCCCGGGGAGCAGGGCCCGCTCCCCGCTGTCCCCCACCGATGCTCCCCGTCCCGTCCCGTCCCGTCCCGTCCCGTCCCCTCACAGGAGCCGCGGCCCCGCCTCGCGCGCACGCGCCCAGCGGGCCGCGCGGGCGGCCGGGCGCGCTCCCGGCAGGGGGGTGCGGAGGGGGCGGTGCCGCGCGCACGCGCGCTCCCGCCGCTCCTCAGGCGCACACAGGGTGGGTGGGGGCGGGCGGTGCCGCCCCGCCGAGGAGGGACCCGCGGCCGCCATGGAGGTGAGGGCGGGGGGGCTGTGGTCACGGCGCTCCCCGGCTCGGTCAGCTGAGGGGAGGCGAGGGAGGGGAGCCCTCAGGGGCGCGATCCGTGCCCGCAGGAAACGCCAGGCTCCCGCGGCTCGTCCGGGAGTGTGGCGGGCAGAGCGCTCGGACGCCGGGAGCGGCGGCAGCCCCGGCTGCTGGGGGACGGCTGGAAGGTGCCTCAGCCCTCCGGCCGGCAGCTTTGGGTGTGGGGGCCCTCCAAAAGGAGTGCGGGAGATTCCTCGTGTCTGGAGCTGGAAATTTTATTCGCCGAAGCTTTAAAGTGCTGTGTTTCGTACATAGTGGGTTTTTCAGTAAAGGGTGGTAAGTGTCTACACTCCTACGGCAGCTGCTTTCTATTGAGGACATTGCTGGAGTGGGAGAAGAGCGGGCAAAGGCGAATGAACCGGTTCCTAGGAGTGATCACGAGAAGTCTTTTAGTTCTTGTGTTTTTCAGCTGGCATCAGTCGGGGAGAGTTGTGAACCCCGAGGAACACTGAAAAACTGCCTAATGTGTGCTCTGTGGCATTAGTTTAAGCAGGATGACCTTCTGAGGCAGGAGAAGCAGCGGGACAGCCCTGGGTGACAGCTCGGCTGCTGGCATCAGCAGGACTTGTGATAGCCAAAAATCAGCCCATTCCCTGACACCACTGGCACTTGTCTGTGAAGTGTCAGGTTTGTTTAGAAATAAGCCACTGGTTTTTTTTGTTGTTTTTTTTTTTTTTTTAAATCATTTACAGGCTGGTGGCTTCTAAAAGCCTCTTTATCATACAATGTTATGCCTCACAATTGGTTTGGGAAGATTGGTGTATATTCTGATAACTTCAAAGAACTGTAGTTTGCCTTTTTTTTTAAACTAAACAGAGTTCCTCTTCGTGCCTCCCAGGTGCTGGATGGAAGCAAGGCAAAACACTCCCGCAGAGCTGAACCTCTTTCACTGCAGTTCTAAAGGTGTTTGGGTTTGGCAGCCTTCCAGGTAAAGTGGGGTGCCTTGTACATTTGAACCTTCCTTGGTTCTTTAAAGGTGTTTTTCAGCCAAAATGCTTATATGACATTATTTCATGGTATGATTGCTATACCAGTACTCTGTACTTCAAAAAAAGTATTTATTGCTATGAGGAATTTCCTCTCTCCTTCTAGTACCTTCCTGGTAACAAATGTTAAAACACTGGTACAAATCTTAGGTGACATCAAATGTGACAATGCAGTGGAGGTTAATGACTTAATTTTACAGTTGGAAGCACAGAGGAGGGGAAAATAAAGAAAAATCAGTCTTCCTTCAAAGTTTAAAAAACCATTAAGTTAGATTAGCTTCTCCTAACAAGGCTGCTTTCTGCTAACGGTGTGTGTTCTGTAGCTATTTTTTTTTTCCAGTGACAGATGTCATTGATCAGATCTCATTGACCGTTGGTGGGGTGTGGAGCAAGAAAAGGAAACGTTTATCTTTTATCTGTAGGAAATGAAAAGTTGTCTTCTGAGAAGTTTTTCTCTTTGTTTTACACTAGCAAGGGAGCTGAGGGGAATTACAGGAGCTAATTGGTGATGCAGACACAGTCTTCTGAGAGTTGTTGATGCCATCAGATGTAGAAGAGAGTAAACAGCTTGCTGTTTAGTAATTGGCCCTCAGAACCTACTTACATTGTACATCTCCTTAATTTAAAAGTGCTCTAGGGGTTGGAGAAGTTGAAGTAGTTGAGCCAATGTGCTATTGCTAGGAGTTTTCTCATTTAGAATATGTGTGATGGAGTTTAAAATAACTTTGTTGCTAAGTTCTCACTGCCCTGTGATGGTAAGTCTTAAATATGAACTGTCTGCCAGTGGTCAGTAGCACTAAAATCCTGTTTGACTGTTCTGCGGGGTGTGGAAGGAGAGAAGATGTTCTTTAGTGCAATAACCAGTGTGTGTGCCATGGTGTTCCCGACAGGGCTCACTGTTCACAACTATTTGTTAGCCCTGTGAAGTACATACACCCTGTTACATCCTCCCATCCATGTGGCTGCCTTGGAGACACATTGTCCTTGAATAAGAAATAAAAAAGATTACAGTGTGTTCTTAAGCCACCTTCAGGCTAATTTGTAGTACTTACTTGTTAACTCCTGGCTGGGCCAGGATACTTCTGTTGTTTGCCTTTGGCTTTGCAGTGGGGATGATAATAGTTCTTTTGCTGTCATTCTGAATGATAACTAGTGCTTTTAAAGAAATGCATGTGTGCCTGATTTCGGGAGATCTCATGTCTGCAGCATGTGTGTCAAAATGTGCTGTTTTCTCCAACACGAGAGGGAAGGGAATGCTGTGTGCTCTCCTCTCCATTAAGGTTCTCCCTGCTTCCCCAGCAGTAACCCTGGTGAAGTAAGAAACTGGGGTGGGAGGAATCTATTTGGAATAACTTGATGTGCTATCCTGAAAAGTGAGATCCAATTACTGCTGGAGGGTTTCACTTGGAACTTCAGAAAACCCCCTCTTAGTTTGCGAGGGAAGTGTTAGCTGGGAGTACCGAAAAGTTACTCTGCAAATTGCACAAGCCGGGGATGATGCGACACTGATCTCCTGAAAGTGTGGCAGAGGGAATGGCAGAGGGAAGTATGGAGCTAAAGAGAAAGGTTGCTGTAACCTTTTCCCCAGCACGAAGGGTTTCAGACGGGTGGTGGCAGCTGTGACACTGTGAGTTGTCACAGTAATGCTGTGATAAGGCTGGATCAATAATTTTGTCAGATTTGCTCTTTCCTGAAATTGGATTGCTTGGGCTTCCTCTGAACTTTCAGGTGTTCGTTTGAAAATGTTAATGCTCCTGTATATTGAGAAGATGTTGGAATGTTTTTAAGTTCCTCTTCCTTCATGGATAACTCAAATTAAATGAAACTAAAGGTTTTATTGTAAGTGGAATGAGAAGGTAACTTTTGACAGCTAAGAACGAATTGTGGCAAACCACTGCAAAAATCAAGTATGAGTATTCACTTCTTAGAATTTGAAATTAGTATACTTAATACAGAATGAGCATAAAATAATGTCTCTGATTTGACACAGGACTGTCATACAACACTGCACATTCATCCTCTTCAAATTGTATCTCCCTTGATGTGTAACATTGCAAACACAATCACTATGTAGTTGCTTTATAAGGGTAGCTTGGGTTGTTCTGAGCTTCCTGCAACCACATGGTTTTTGTAGAATCAGCACCTGCTGAGTGCATCCAGTTTCATTATGAGCCACATCTACAGGAATCAGAGTTGATGGAGAAGGGAGGGTCCAGGAACAATGTGAGACACTGAGCTGGGAGGAAAACTGGACTGAAGGCTGTTTTCATTTTGTTCCATTGAAATTGTAGGGGTGTGCTTTTGCTGTGTGTTCATGTGAAGCCCACCACTACAGGTCCTTGCAATGCCTTTAGGCTCTGGGCATGCTGAATATGTGTAGCAGTGTTTTCATGATTTCTGACTGGTAATGTGGTGGTGTTTCTTTTCAGCTCCAGAACAACTTGACTCAAGCAAGAGTCAGTTTTGAAGCAGTGGTAGTACCTGGACTCAGCTTTCTTCCACTGAGTTCAAACACACAAACAAGGTATTTTCTTCTTGATAGAAAAAGACATCTCTACTGTGTTCTCCAAGTGCTTCCTGTTACACACATGTGCTTGTTTTCCAAATATACCCTTCCTTCCTTTGGGAAGCAGATTAGAATGAGAGGGGAGTTAGGTCTGGGTAGTGGATTTTGCTATGTTCATATATGGAATGTTAGGAAGTGAGACAAAAGACAACTTAAGGTCTGAATGAAGTGAAACTTGTGGTAACTGTTCCCTTTCTTCTTCTCTTGGCTTTGTTCACAAGTTTTCTTTACAGCAAAAGGGAAAGGCTGTAACTACTGTCCCACACAGGCTCTGAATAATGTGTGTGTTAAATATTGCCTCAATGCAGAGTTATGATGATGATGATAATAAAATTCAGGGGCTTCAACAAAACCACAGCTAAGACAGAAACTTGCTCTCATTTTACTTACCATGTGGATTCTACTGGTTCCATTACCCTGTGAGTAATAATCCTAACCTGACTGGAGAAGGACAGATCAGAATTTGAAGACATTAATCTTGGCCCTGATGTGTCCATGGGCCATTTCCCTCCAGAGCAGTCTGTCCTGTCCCTGAGCTCTGTGTCTGGCAGGGTGAGCTGCCTCAGAGCCCACAGTGTCCATGTCACCAGAAGCACTTCTGCAGTATGCAGAACACCTCAGCAGTGCTTGAATGGTTGAGGCACACTGTCCTTCAGTGTCACCAGAAACTCTTTGGTTACACAGTTGCAGAAAAAAAAGCATTTCTTTGAAAGCTTGAAAAGTCTCTTTGGCTGGACTAAAGGTATTTGCTTGTAGTACCAGCTGTTACTTAAGTGTTGTTCATTATAACAAAGTGAGTAATGAGAGTGAAGCTGGGATACCTTTAAAGGATAAGCTGTGTTGACAGAAACGAGCTACACAATGATGTGAAATAGCAGACCAGAGCAGTAATAAGAATCTTAATACAGCAAACGTTTCATGCTTTAGTCTGATGGCAAATTTAGTCAAGGTTACAGGTTAAAAATACCAACTTTTCAGCCATTTGGTTTCTGTATACATGACTAGTGAACTTCCTGTTTTCAGGGAAACAATTCTTTGTAATTTAGGAATTGAGTCAGACTAAAGGGAATTTAAATAATGTAGTGAGTTATTAAACAGCCGACTGTAAATATCAGAGTCAGCTGGTAGAGTGTGGGAGCTGGTTGTGAAGAAATACATCAGCTGTGCTAAGATAGGGGGTTCACATCCTGGGGTTTTTGCTGATTTTTAGTCTGTTACAAGCTCTGAAACTGTGATATTTGAAATGGAATAGAACCTGTCTAACTGTGACTTGTAGGAGGTCAGGGCATTAAAGTTACTCGTTCAACACCTTGTGGAAATCAAGGACCTCTTTCAAGCAGAGCAGCCCTCTCTCTGAGCAGTTTCATGTGTGTCATTTCAGTCCCAGTTCTGAATAATTGCTGATGCAGGTGGAATTGGAAAAGAGGAGAGCTGGAATTAGCTATCAAAGGCTCACCTTCTCTTTATGTTAAAATTTGAAGCTGTATGTCTGTCAGTTTGAGTTCAAAAGAAGCTGTTTCTTCAGAAGTTGGTAAAATGTGCTTTATATTACTGTATTTAAGAAGGCACATATGTCATCCATCATGATGATTTCTGAACACATTCTGCCTAAGACTTGAAAATGAGGATTTACTCTTGTCTTGAAGCTTTCGGTGATACATTTTTAAGTGTTTTACTAAGTTGTTAAGGAGAAAGGACTTTCAAAATAGCACGTGTCCTAAATTTTCAGACATGTGGGTTCTAAGTGACACTTACAGTAGCTATAACTGACAGATAGGAACAAGAAAAATGTCATGGAGCAAAGAAAAAGTATTTCATGTATTGGTGGATTGTTGTGGAATGTTTTCTGCCTTGGAGCTTCTCCCATGTTTTGAGTACTTTAGAAACAGTGAAAGGCAGAAAAACTGCTGTTCACAATCTCTGTTAAAAGAGAATTGATGGAATTTTTGGGACTTGCTCTTTCATTATCAGTGTTGTCATAATTACACTTTTTCTGTGGATTTAGCTATTTCTCTAGTACAAGATCTTTAAAAGTGAATTTTATCAGAATTCCTCCTGGCTGTAAAATGTCTTAGCTGTACTTTGCTGCTGCCCTGAAGACTTTGAGCTGAGATTTAAACTGTTAAGGCAAACTTGACTGGATGTGACTTGGTGTGAAGTGCTCCCTCCTAAAACCTTAGTGTGGAATCATTTTACCTTTTTGGAGATAGGTTAGCTGTACAAATATGGCAGTCTTTTTATTTAGGCCTTCAGTAACAATATGCAGGTGTTTTTTTCTGCCATATTATTATCTGGCATCAGTGAATTGTTATCTCTGACTCAGCTCTTGTAGTATCTACAGCTAGTAGTGTAGGAAAAAATCTAAATGCCATAAATACTTCTTGCTTTGGAGCATAAATTACCCACTGATCTGTGGTTTAGAAAGGTACATTATGGTTCTGTGAGAAATGGTTTTCTTTCTGGCCTTATGGCAGAATAAACTGACCTAGATTGCTCCTCTGCTCTCTTAACTCCTGTGGTTGCTTTGTTTCACTGAGTGGTTTGAAACTTCCCCACACCTTCCTGCTGTTTTGGAGGCTCATTTTCTTGAGCTGATTTGAAAAAAATCTATTTGCAAGACAGTAGAACAGCTCAGAGAAGGGTGCCCTTGTGAGGGCTGTAAGTGCTGTCTGGTATCAGGGCAGGTGTTCTGTTGTGGGTTATTTCTGTGCTTTGGCTGTGAGGTAAGGATTCAGTATGGATGCATTATTGTTTCCTCCTGTTTTTACGTTTGTTTATCAAGTCTCCCCATAACTATTAATTGGCACCCAAGAATTGCCTTTTTGGGTTTCCTCTGATATTTGGAAAAGAGGTGGCAGCCTGTGATGAAGAAAAGCAGAGAAACTTTTGGCTGGATGAGAAACTAAACACACAAGAGCATGTGCATTTCCTCCTAAAGTAATTGATTGTTAAAGTCACCTCTATGTTCTGCCACACAGAGATGGTCAGCAGTCAGCCTGTCCCCATAGCAGACAGGGGGAAAAGGAAAAAGAAAAAAAGAACCAGAGCCACAGATCAGGTCCCTGGGAAGTTTGAAGGTTGGTGACAATTTAAAAGCTTTTAATTGTTACAGTCTGCTTTGCTTCTGCTGTTTTTCTCAGTTTTCTTAGCTAAACATTGCTTTTTTTTGGTAGGAACAGTGCTGATGTCAAAATGTTTTGACTGAACAGATATGAGCATAAACACTGTGAAGCTTTGTAAGTGAAATATAGTTCAGTGAGAAAACTGAGCAGTACAAAACTTCTTAGTGGGCAAGTGCAAATAAAGGTGGTAGTAGCCTTGTAGGTTTAAATGCTCAAGTTTGTTACGCTTAAAACACTATCTCTGCAAGTAGATTATGTGTGGTCGGCATTTTCTGAGCAAGGAGTGAATTGTTTTCCACCTGAAAAAATTGTTCCTGAGTTTTACACGAAGACAGGGAAGGTGGCTGAAGGTCCTAGATATTGCTGAGATACAAAACATTTCTAGTGTGAACAAATGTGTCATTTTGATGCTGTAATGAAGTTTAATTTTTCTGGTACTTGAAAGAGGGAGGTGAAAAATGAAGCATAGTTAAGACTGGCATGTCTGCTTTAATACTGCATAAATCTGAGGGATGCTTATCAGATGAAGAGCTTGTCTTGATGTTATTCACTAAAATAACTTTCAGAATTCACTTTGATGGATGTGTCCTTTCTTCTGGATTTCTTTGGCAGACTTGTACAAGCTGACTGCTGAGCTGCTTGGTGAGGGAGCATATGCTAAAGTTCAGGGTGCTGTCAGTCTCCAAACTGGGAAAGAATATGCAGTGAAAGTAAGTATAGAGTAAAAGCATCACTTCTGTCTGTGATGTGTCTTCTCCCTCTGAGTATCTCAGTGAAAACCTGCAATAGAGTGGGTAATAGCAAAACCTTCTAGGAGATTTTTGGTGCTTGAAATTAGCCTGTTTTATAACTGTTGAGAAAACCTGTCACCTGAAGTGTCATGTCTCCAGAGTGAACTGGTGTATCAGCTGCAGGTAAAGTCACAGACTAACTCACTGGGATGGTTGGATCTCAGGGCAAGCTTTCCTCTCATGCCCTGGTTTGGTTGTAGTCCTACCTTTGTCTCTTCTTATGAAAGAAGAGGCTGAGTCATTGTACAGCATGGCCTACCAAACAGTGCAAACTTTTGGGTGCTGATCCGAGTTCAGAGAGCATCAGGTACTGCCAGTGGTTCATGGAAAGCTGTCTCTTTATTTTTAGATAGAGGCCAATCTTCTGTAATATCATTGTAAAGTGTTAGGGCTCATTTACAGATTTGTTGGTATCCTAAGTCCCCTTTTAATTACAAACACAAATAATAGCAATAGGGAAGCTTTATGAATGGTTCTAGTCAAAAATAGGCACAAAATTTTAAGCCCCTTGAAAAATGCACCTCCATAGATGCTAGAATTTTGTCTGTACTTCGTAAAATTGTTGAAGTTGAAAGGTTGAAATAAACAAAGCTCTGCATTAGGAATTCAATGTGATCAGATGCTGAGTGCTGTAGTACTGGTGAATGGTTGCCTGTTCTGCACCAGAGAACTCAGGCTGCAGAAATAAGAAAGCTGTCTACATCTGTCCTGGATACAGATGGTGGTGATATTTGTGGTAATTTCAGTTTATGTAGCAGTCATTCAGGCTCAGCCTCTGTGGAAAGCTCTTGTTCTTGTCCTTTTTCAGCCAGAGGACTGTGTGAAGGAAGGTGACTTCTGATGGCCCTGAGATTGAATGTATGTTTTCTTTAGGTTCTATTATTGGGTCTCCATGAAGTTTACACGATGAACTAAACTCTCATTTTGTGGTGAATTTGGTATTTTTTGCTTAAATGCCTATAATGACAAATCTCTTCTTTTTGGCTGTTCAGTGTCTGATGTGACTCAAATCTATTTGTAGTAGAACTCAAGAGGATATCCTGTTCTGCACATTGCAAAGTTAAAATGATGCAAGAAAGAGCTTGTGGTAACTGGTCACTGGCTGTGTAAGGTGTGGATTTAGTTCCTTTCTTCTCTTCCTGCCCTAATTTCTCTTGTCCTGTGAATGCCTTCCAGAGTTCTGCTGACACTGCTCTGCTCTGTAAACAAATGCCAGAAGAGAAATTAAACAAACAAACCAAGGTGTTCTTCTCTAGTGGGCATTCCCTAGATTCAAACCTTGGAACAGCTACCTAATTCCAGAGCTACATGCATAGTTCTCACAGTAATTTTTCAAAACTCTTTTTCACAGATCATTGAAAAAAATGCTGGGCATAGTCGGAGTCGGGTTTTTCGTGAAATAGAAACTCTGTACCAGTGTCAGGGTAACAAGTAAGTATAATCTTGTCTTTGTTTATTTAAAGTGTTTTGATTATTTATTCTCAAATTTTTATGTGTGACAAGGTTAGAAGCTTTGCAGTAGTCTCCTTAAAACCAGTTGAAATTCAGACTTGACCTATTCAGAATAAGAATTTCCCCGCCTCTTACCTGTGAAATTTAGGGGAACTATTTACAGATTGAAAGTTACATCACTCAATTAGCAGCCAGGTCAGTGTAGCTTGATTGTGCTTCAGTGCCTCAAGATGCAAAATTAACATTTTGACACTCTCCCCTGTGATTTCACCATCAGCAAAAGCTGACCTGATACCAGCTGCTCTGTGGAAAGGAAGTCTTACCATTCCTTTCCCTGACATGTGGTTTGTCCTCCTCCTTGTGTCAGCCTTTCTGCTTTTGCACTGGAGCTCTTAGATCAGCAAAAAGCTAATTTAGTTCTCATTTGGATGTGTGCTGACTTCATGTAGCCACAGGATGAAGCAATTGTAAAGCTGCTGCTGATGCCTGAAGAGGAAGAAAAGCTGTGCAGACACTGGCAGCATGCTCTGGGAGCTCTGTGATGGGTTTGAGCCCATTCTGAAGTTACTTCTAGATGTCTGTGTTAATCTAGACTGTATGTACAACAGCTGTTCTTTATATTGACCCTTTTCAAACAAATACCTAATAAAAGATACAGAAATAATTTTAAAACCAACTTGTTTACCAAACCCATGGGCTTATGTTGTGCTGTAGAGGAGCAGACCATGTCTTTCTTTTGTGAGATTAAGAGCATATGGTCATCCAGTACACAACTGATGAAAAACTCAAGCTCACACGTCCACATTCAGAATTTGGGGGTTTGAATGTACTGTTAAATGTAAAAAGTTCTGACTTACACATTTGACATTCTCAAAGCAACCTGGGGCATTTGTGCTGCAAAGAATTTACATGAGCTAAACAGGAGTTAGTCTAAAAATGGCAACTAAGGAGCTGGATGTAATATCCTGCTGACAAGTGCCTGTCTTCTTTGAGCGAGCCCTGTGTGTTTTGCTTTGTTTCCAGAGAGAATTTGATTTCCAGAGAGAAAGAATGCCAATTTAATGATTTTTTTCTTTATTTCTGCCTTCAGCACAAATGCAGTGTTTTCAATTATTAAATATAACCCACTATCAGTTATCTTCCTGTCAGCTGAGCAGTAGCAGAGTTCTCACAGTCCTGTCTGAATTTGGTGTTTGGTCTATTTTGCGTGCTTAAATTTCAGTGTGAGTTGGAAATATGGTTTTAATGCCACAGACAACCAAAGCAACTTGTTTAACTAGAACTTGTATTTTTGGTTGCTTCTGGCACTTCCTAGTTATCCATGCTGAAACTCTTCATGGCTGTGTGTACACTCCATGCTTGTTCCTTTTATTTCCCTTCTTTTTTGTGTCTTTTTTTAAAGGAACATTTTGGAGCTAATAGAATTTTTTGAAGATGACACAAGATACTACCTGGTCTTTGAAAAACTGCGAGGAGGTACTGTGCAGAAACTGTGCCTTTGCTCATTCAATCATTTTGGTTCCTGTTTGTGTCAGTGTTTTAAAGTAGTAATTGAAGAACTTACTTTAAATGCTTGAGAATTTCAAGACAAGAAGTAGAGGAAGTATTATACACAGCTTGAAATATGGTTATTCTTGAGTATTGGTGGGTTTGGTCATGCATTTGCAGTCCCTTTCTGAAGCTGAGTGATGGAAATATCAGCTCTCTTAAAGTGGAAGGTTTGAAATACAGTCAGTAGGTCACAGTACCTTCAGGCAGGGGGAGACACACAGGATGTCAGGTGTTATGCATGATCCTAGTGCAGCATCTGTATACTCTGGCAGAGCTTTCCCTTGGTGTAGGATTGACTTCATTTCCTGAAACTCATGGAATTCTTTTAGGGAAATCATCTTCCCTGTGCCTGGGGTTGCTGTAATTGAGAACCAGTTGTGCTTGTGGGTGTTTGAGAGCCCATCAAGTGAGCTTGAGTGGTCATTGGGCTCCAGCACTTCCCACTCACCTGGGGAATGAGAAAGCTGCAGCAAGCAAGCACTTTGTACATTTTCTCATTTCTTATACTGAGTATAATTACAGTACCCACTAATTGCATGGCTGTGCAAAACCATGAGTTAATATGGCCAACCCTTCAAAGGAAAACTGAGCTTCTGGAGTATCCTGCTGCCTAGAGAACATCATCTATTTTCTCTGGTCAGGAAGGTTTCCAGGAGCAAACTGTACAAATCCTTTCTGCATAGATGCAGAACTATTTTTAAAAGAGATGGATTTATATTTGTCTTGAGTAAAAGCTTTTGTTTAGCTTTGCTCAAAATTGCTGCATCTTTTCACTGTGTTTTCCCATAACACTTTGTCCTGATGCTCAGACTTTTCTGACAAATTAGCTGTAATAGGACTTGATTGAGAAGAATCTGCATTTGTCTTTTTTCTAATTTCCCATTCTTCCATTAGTTAACCCTCTTCTTTGTGAGTCTGTGGTTGTCAGTGGACCTGCATGGCTGCTGAGAGGATGATAATGCTACTCCTTCCCTTTTAGCTACTGTTTCTACAGCGTCAGCTAGGGCTGAGGCTGGTTTTCTCTTAAAAAAAAATCAGTATTTGAAGTGTTAGGTGTGTGGGGTTCAAGAAGGAATTAATGGGAGTTAGGGGTCAGATCTGATGCACTGCAGATTCTGATGTGAGTGGCATGGCTGACAAGAATGAGAGCATTAATCTTCAATGCAAGCCTTACTTCAGTAACTCCAGTCTCCGAGGCTGCTGGTACTTACAGTGTTGGAGTATAATTTGGGCTTTCTATTTTCAACTTTGCCTTCCAATAGCTGTGGTAACTGAAGGAGCTCTGCTCCTGTTTTATCTGTGTTCAGTTTGCTGTGATGTGCAGAATCCCTTTAACAACCTCGTCTGACAGCATTTTATAATTGAAAGATTTAAGATCCAGCTGATTATATTGAATTTGCATGACTTAAGAATCTTTTCCTCTTTTTTTTTCCCATCTGAAATGTATTTTGAGAGGTGCCATATGATGCTTTCTCTCTGATGAGTACTGGAGAGGTAGGAACAACTGGCAGGAGTGTCCTGCTATTCTTTCTTTACGAGAGTTCTCTTTGTGGGCTGAATATAAAGTCAGTAGAGTATGTTTTAATTGATATCAATACAATTCTTATCTGAGAGAGTTTGAACATCGGCTCTATTGAGAAACATAATTTCAAATAAACCTGCTGAGTGAAATGAGCACTTCAGGTGGTTCAGTATTGTTTCCTGCAAAGTGTGGGGTCTTTTCCACAGGGATGGAAACATTGAAGAGCTGTTACTACTTTCTAAAGGTGCAAAGAAAACTATACCAGGAAACCCCTTTGAACTTTGTGCACTCAGGAAATCTGTAGCAAACTAGAAGGTGTTTGTTTTGGCAAGGGAAAATGTCTGTCTTTGATACCTGATAACCTGGTCCAAAGTGGCCTTCCTCTACTCACCTGACACAGCATGGCTATGCATATCTGAGCAGTCTTTTGTCCATCTCTTCTTTTTGGATGTTCTTCCTCATCCCTGAATGCCCACTGGGGAGGAGTGGCAATAGCATTGATGGTGTAAGAATAGGAATTACCCAGTAGGAGATTTCCTTCCACATCTAGAACTGAAAAGAAGTGAAATCACCTGAGATAGAAAGTGTTGAGTGTACTGGGGCTAATAACAAATGGCAGTTACTTCTTGAATTTCTTTGCCTGGTTGCTTTTACAAGTACACCTCTCTGAATAAGAAAATAAAAGGCAATAGTAAGGCTACTTAGGGGGCTTGGATCTCTGTGGACTACATGGAATTGGTTTTTTGAAGACATTTTTAATCTTTTGAGAGGTTTGATTGAATTCACTCTAAGAAGATGAGGAATCAAACCTCCCTTTATTCTTTGTTAAAGGGATACCAGTGACGCTCTGCCTGCAAGCTACCAGCCCTTCAGTATGTTTTAATGTAGAGGTCTTTTGTCAGATTTTATATCCCTGGGCAAATTTTGCATTGAGTCAGTGTAGGAGCCTTGCCCTGATGCCTGTGGGAAATCTGATGTGTATTTAAAGGTCAGATCTCTTCTTACTTTGATGGTGTTGAGGCACAAAACGTGTATTCTTGACTTTCAGTGCAGGGTTTCAGTGGTGACATTATGGAAAATGAGGAGAGTTTGAGCATGACCACCCATGACCTGGGGTAGGTTGGGTTTTGCTGAAGTGTTTATGTATCTCCTTAGCTATGTTTGAGTTTTACTGGTACTATTGGCAAATCTTTACTGTCACAGTGTGTGGAAAACTGACCAGTCATGTCCTGGGGCAGTAAAAAGTGATTGCCTCTCATGCTGTGCTTAAACTAGAGAGCTGCACTGTTTGAAAATTATGTTCTAGCACACTTAAGTGTTGAAGCTGCTCAGTTGTGCCTTTTTCTTCTTAGTCATTCCCCTTTGCTCCACAGAAGTTGCCTGCTGCGACAGGCTGTTACAGAATGTGAAAATAAGGTTATGGATTCATGATACTTGGAACTAGTTCAGCATTCATACTGAGGTTTTCCTCTTTCCCCTGTTACCCTGACAGGTTCAATCCTGGCCCATATACAAAAGAGGAAGCACTTCAATGAACGAGAAGCAAGCAAGGTGGTGAGAGATATTGCCTCTGCTCTGGATTTTCTTCACACAAAAGGTGAGGGAAGGCTGCCTCCATCTTTACTAGTTGACACACTCAGGTTATGAAGCACATTTATCTTTAAGTAGCTAGCTTTTGCTAGTGTTTCTATTTACAGCAATGCCAGATGACTTGAGCTGCTTTCCTCTATGATATTATTTTCATGTTGTCGTATTTTAAGTAATTGGGTGTGTTAAGATGGTACAGGCTTTTCAAGAAGAAAACTTAAATCAGCATCCAGGGAGAGTTAACATTAGGGTTGAGTCTGTTTGTTCCTGTTACAGAAGCCACCATATAAAGTTTACTCAAAAGGGATCTAATATAATATTAATTTCCTCTTCTTTCAGGTCAACAGAGTTACTTTTTTGTAATTCCTCAGATTTTCTCCTGGTTACAAGACCTGATAGTTTTTAGTAGCTTTTGGCCCCCACATTTTGACTCTCACTGTTAAATTGAGTGAGCCATAGCATTTATTTGAAAGTGTTCTCAATTCTTTTGGAATTTGCTTAGATTTAAAAGCAGTTATGTTTGTAGAGACTTTTTTTTTTTTTTAATCTTAAAGTGTTTTTCTCCTCCTTTTTTGACTTGGGAATACTTTGGTTTAAATTCCAAAAGTGATGTGCAATGTGGTCATCCCAGAGTATATTTTTGGGCTGAATGTGATGGAGACTTTTGAAGTCTTTCCTATGTCGTGATTATCTGGCCTTGCAGCTTCAGTTGCTGTTACAGTGACTACCTCTGAGTAGAATGGCATGTAATTGGAGACTGTTTATTGGTCATGTATTTTGATACATTTTTTCTCTTCCTTTTTGCCATTGTGATTAGCCTGGTAGATCTCAGCAGAGTTGCATTTGCTGCCGAAGTTGCTTAGTACTGGCCCTGGTTCAATAAATGTTCAGTTGTAATCTGTGCTTTTAAGTCACAGGACTGTGTTTATGCTGAGTTGGAATCACAGCACTGGTACCTCAACAGGTTGAACCCATTAAAAAG
This sequence comes from Aphelocoma coerulescens, assembly GCF_041296385.1. NCBI lineage: Eukaryota > Metazoa > Chordata > Aves > Passeriformes > Corvidae > Aphelocoma > Aphelocoma coerulescens. The sequence continues at coordinate 24,642,542 of NC_091022.1, read as the reverse complement.
AAAATTGTAGCAATGGATAGGGATGAAAGTGGTAAACCTGAGGAATATGGATCTTGTCCCATATTGTGACTGTTACAAGAAATGAATTTGAATGTGAAACCAAACTGAGTTTGGATTAAGGGCTTTTGTAATCTTCACAGCCTGCCTATGTGGTAACTCAGCTTTAAATCTTCAGAGAAGGTACTTCTTGAATACCTGTGTTTAGAAGATTTTAACTCTGAGATACGGAATATATAAGAAACAGGAAACTTCGGCTGCATATGTAGAAAAATTATTTTTTGATGTGCAGGGCTGTGGTGGGTTTCTTAACAGCTGAAAGTCCAGGTACCCCATTCAAGAGGTTTAACATCAACTCAGCTAATACCTTCCTGTAGTTCTTTCTCAGCTTTTAGTTTTAATTTCCCTTTCCCCAAACGAGAGGAGGGTGATTGATTAAAATGGCTGTAGAGCAACAATCTGCTTTCTTGTTGTTTGCTGTGAACTGGGACAGTGGGGACATGGTTTGCAGAATCAGCTACAGCAACATCCATCCCCTCTTCATTTTATTGTTCTCTTTATGGTTCTTCCGTGTGACATTAAAATAATTAGTGAGTAGGATACAGAACACTCAAGTAAACAGGAAATTAAAGCAGTTTTATTGCACAGCTTAATGGTGAAGTGCTGTAGCTAAATGGTTTTAAAAAAATTTGAATGAGGACAACTAATTCTTTTGCCGGGAGTAGTTTAAAACTCAGCTGGATGATAATCCTGCCTTACACCCACTTGGGATGTGTGTGCTTTATTGCTAATAACCTACTGGAGGGGTGTATAAAGGCAGTTGTTTTCTCAGTGCTCTGTGCAACTGCAAAATCAAATGTTACATAATCAGACATTTGAATTCAAACAATAATACAAAAAAGACACTGCTGGCTTTCCCATTGCAAGCCAAGCCAGCTGGTGGGAGTTTGGGCAGCCTTGTTGTAAAGGTCAGCACAGGCCGCCTCCATGGGTTCATCGTGCCATCCTTTGTGCCAAAGCCGTGTGCACGGTGTCAGTGTGAGCACTCTGATTCCTTTCCATTGGGGCTCTGCTGTTATGTTCTATTTTAAGCCACGTCTTTGGAGTGTGCTGAAGAAAAGATATTAAAACTCCCTTGCTTAGAGTTTGGTGGGATTTTCCTTTCTGTATTCTGAAGTAGTATCAGGTGTCCTTGGAGTGTAAGTTTCTAAATCAAGGCTAGCTTCCAGTTAAATTACAGCTAAGTTGCTCATTTGATTTGATTTTTTTTTGCCTCTCATTTTCTACCTTCCAATTGAGCTTGATCATATTAAATGCAGGACTTCCAGAAGTTGTGTACTTAGGCTTTTGAAGAACTTCTTTGACAACCAGAACCACCTTGCATGTGGATTGCACAGATAACTTTGTGCTTCCCTGTTAGGTTTGCCTATTCTGATAGGAGTCGAAGGAAGAAGCCCTTTGGTTGTTTTCCTTTAGCTTTTCTTCTGTATCTCTAACTGAACCTCTAATTCTTCATTTGCTTCAGCAATGAGTACATACCCCAAAGGGATATTTTCATCTGGAAACTCGGGGGATTTTTGGCAGGGGAGAGTGCCTCAAGTACTGTCTGTGCTGGTAGGAGTTCAGCAAGCCAGTTGATCCATCTGGAAAGAAGAACTTTACTGTAAAAGGCACAAAAATCATTTCATTGAACTGTGTAAAGAATTAAACTTTCCTGAAGGTCAGTCATCTCAGTAAGCTGTTTTTAAGGAACATAATTAATTTGGGCTAACAAAAAGGTCTGGTGTTAGAAGGTTCTTATTTGCTTGACAGACTCTCCTGTACAGTTAAGGAGGATAAAGGTATAGCAGGATACAACAGTGACTTTTAACAGTTACACTTTACAATTAAATTATTATATTTAAGAGAGGCAGGTGTGTGTAACATGCTCAAACCTAGAATATCTCCCAGGCAACCTTCTAATAAAGAGAGGTTATGAGAAATTAAACAGAGGAGTATCCTTTCTAATGAACATTTGTACTTTCTGTTCAGGTATTGCTCACAGGGACCTGAAGCCTGAAAACATCCTGTGTGAATCTCCAGAAAAGGTGCTCCTCTGAACTGTATTATTTTAATTTGGTTCCCAAAAAAATGTCCTTGTGTTTTTTTCTCTCTTTGAAAATTTTTGAACCCATTAGTGAACTTCAACTAAATTTAACAGAACTGAAGCTTAAAAGAGACTAAATTCTTCTTTGAGCTGTGAAAATGTGAACATCTGGCTAAGAGATAAAAAGCCAACTGGCCTTAGAGAGGGCACAGCAATGACACCCTAGTGCCTCATCTGTTCTGAGCCAGCACCCAGATGGACAAGCAGCATTTAGAAGCCAGCTGGTCACATTATATGACTTGTTTCCAAAGTGCTCTGATGTGTACTGGCACTTGCCTAACCAAAGAAAAAAACAATGTTGCAGGATCAGATGCTGGTGGTGTGGGTGCAGCTGAGTGCAAGGAGTGGAATGTGGCTGTAAGAGACTGGGTCTCACTAGGGACTCTTCTGTCCTGGGGTTTTCTACTTCACATATGTACATATTCATAGATTTTGCATTAATCCCAGTCTTCCTGACCTCTTTTTTCTTTTTTTTTTTTTTTAAGATATCACCAGTAAAAATATGTGACTTTGATCTTGGCAGTGGGGTGAAGCTGAACAGTGCATGTACTCCCATAACAACTCCTGAATTAACAACACCGGTGAGAGAACCTATTGTGACTTTGTGCTTTTTTTTTTTGTTCTACTACAGACCAACTTTTCTTATCACCAGAGGAGACTTTCCAAAGAGCTTACTGCCACTACACTCAGTGCCGGATAGTTCATTTCAAGCAAGTGTGTATTTGTGATAACTACTGTCTTGCTTTCCCAGTCACAGGACAAATACACTAAAAGCACAGAAGCTCACAGTGTTAATTCTCACTCACAGCAAGTGACACATAGGTCCTGCTTATCTCTTACACAATCAAATGGGGAAACTTTTTTGTGCATATTTTTTGTGTGCTTATGGGCAGACTTTGAACCTTAGTTTTGTGTTCTTTTCCCCATTTTTTGGTTCTGTAGCTAAGCCAATGAGCTAAGGAGAATGCAAGCTCTCTAATCAGTGTGTGGCTTTATAATACACATTAGTTTGAAAAACTACAGTCCTATGCTTTTGCCATTTACTGTGAAAGAAAAATCTTGACAGTGTTGCAGAAGTCTTACAGAAATATATTCCCCTGATACACTTGTCTGATAACTATTGCATTAGATTTAAAAACCTGAAAGATGTAAATTAATATTTTGACCTTGGATCAAAGGTTCACAGTCACGTGGAACAGCTTATGGTGCTGCTAAAGAACTACAGGAACTTCAGTAGTCACTGATGCCTGATTTCTGCTTTTGCACCAAGCTGCCTGGTATAAAGAGTGGAAAATGATAAACCTGAGACTTGTTTTGATGTGACCCTCCCTTTGAAAACTTGCTTGAATTTGCTTTCATAGTGTGGCTCTGCAGAATACATGGCACCCGAAGTGGTGGAAGTCTTCATGGAGGAGGCCACGTTCTATGACAAGAGGTGTGATCTGTGGAGCCTGGGAGTGATTCTTTACATCATGCTCAGTGGGTACCCCCCTTTTGTGGGCAACTGTGGCACGGACTGTGGCTGGGACAGAGGAGAAGTCTGCAGAGTTTGTCAGGCGAGTGTGCATGTCCTGGGCATGGGGGGAGTGCAGAGCTCTCCCGTGAGCTTTGGGTGTAGGACTTGCTGTCATGTCAGCAGTGGAGAGCTGTGCCTGACCCTGGCAGGTAGATGGGAGGATGATCTGTCACTGAGAAGTGAGGGTGGCAGTATAGAAGTTGAGTGATGTCAGGTTCTAAAGTAAGGTTGGGCAACTGCCTCTCCTTCCTCCTGATGTGAGATCTCAGAGCTTCTCCTCATCCTCTTCCCCACCCTGCCGTTCTGCCTTGTTCTGTAATCCTTGATCTGGTTTATGGTAGTCACTGCAATTCCTCAGATAAAATTTGAGCCCTGGGAGGACTGCCATGGGAGGGCCTGAATTTATTCTTTCTAAAAACTGAGTGTTTTAGCTGCCCTCTTAGGGGTGGGGGGAAGTGTTCTCAGCAGACTGTGTATTGTGTCCATCTTAGCATGCACTGAACCACTCTGTGGAGCTGCCTGTCACTCTCCATTGACTCCATAAGGAGACTGGATGGTTTCAGTTGTTGCCCTCCACATTAGGTGGATGAAAGAGAGTGTCACCTGAGAAACCTTCTGGTTGCAGTGTATTTAAATTGAGTAATTTTTCCCTTTACTAGAACAAGCTTTTTGAGAGCATTCAGGAAGGCAAATATGAATTTCCAGACAAGGACTGGTCACATATTTCCTCTGAGGCCAAAGATCTCATCTCAAAGCTGCTGGTTTGTGATGCCAAAGAACGACTCAGTGCTGCTCAAGTTTTGCAACATTCATGGGTTCAAGGAGTATGTATCCCCCTTAGTATAATTTTAAGGGTTATTCTTCTTCCAAAGGGTCAAACAAGCTGTTCCCTGTCACTGAACTTCTTATTAGAGTCCTTGCATGTCTTGGTGCTTATATCTTGATTAATTAAATGATACACAGTGGCTTTATTTATTTTGCATGGCAAATATTTGGATGAATATGTCATCCTTTAAGTGTTTGTTTTGTTTAATTATTGCTTTGTGCATTTTAAATGGCTTTCTTGTGAATAGCAAGCACGGCAGTACACAAATTATTGTGTTAATACAGTAATGCAGAATACTGGTAAATACGGTTATGAAAGAACAGCAGTGTCCTTTTTTGCTTCAGTTCCCAGTTCAGGAAAGAAGGAATAGACCCTCTGGAGAGCTTCCAAAGCTGTAGTCTTATACCTGCAAGCTGTGAAATCTTCTTGTGAGGGGAGACAGATTATGAAATATGCTTTGCAAACAGTGATTTGTAAGCTCACAGTGAATGAATTTATATGCAATATCTGTTAGTTGTAAAGATTTGGGGGAGCTACTTGGTTTTTGTCACTCTTGGGAAACCTTGGTTGCCAGCTGCTAATATGTAACTAACTTCTCTTCACTGCTTCTTCTAGCAGGCTCCTGAAAGGGGATTGCCCACCCCTCAAGTTCTTCAAAGGTAGGGTTTGTTTTCTAAACATCTGTAAACTTGGCCAAGAATAATTACTGAAAGAATGTGTGAGAGAGAGGAGTTGACAAATTAGGAGGTGACATCCCTAGCTGAGAATGGAACTTCGTAAATGTACAGCACTAATTTTGTTAAGAACATCAGAAATATTAAAGCTCTGAATTTTCTTTATGATCTCATCTTGCTTGTTTGTTGGAAAAGCATTAGAGGGAATTCCTGCAGTGCAGTGTTAATCTTAGACAGAAAATAATGATGGTTTTGTCAGCTTGCTGCCCAGGAGGGGGAGAAAAAGGCATAAAGGCATGTATTACCCAGAGAGCCTGCTTTCTGATGGGTGAATAATGACCATAAACACAGACTTGGATCTGACTTTCGTTGCAGTTGGTGGTACTCACAGTATCCATTTACTGTGAGCAGGGCAAGCCTCATTGGAGGTGATTTGATGGGAGATTCTGTATGCCAGAGAGCCTGAGTCACACATCTGTTTCTATCTACATGTTTGCTGCTGGCAGTTGCAGGTGGTTCTTCCCATCAGAAAGGTATTTCCTTAAAGCCAGAGGTGCACTTATAGTGGGACTGCAGTTCTCTGGAGAAGGACGGCAGTATGGCCCCATGTGCCCATCCTTTGAGAACAGGTAGAAATTAGGGATGACATCTCAGGTGGCTTCCTGGGTTTACATCAGAAGTCCTTGCCAGAAGGAGGAGTAGTACTGTGCCTGTTTCCAAAATCCCAGAGTGTTTTTGTCATGTACTGCTGATCCTCTGAGAGAGGACAGATGCACATATTAACTGGTCATTTTGCCTGCTGTATCAATGATTTGGTAGAAGAAATAAACATGCCTGGAAACAGATACTCTGCTGTGAGGGCAAGTGGGTGAAGTGCCTGGATTGACACTGCCTCCTCCTTTTCTTTCCCTGGCCAGGAACAGCAGCACAAAGGACCTGACCCTGTTTGCTGCCGAGGCCATCGCCCTGAACCGGCAGCTGTCCCAGCACGAGAGCGAGCTGAGCGCCGAGCAGGAGAGCGCTGCCCACGCCGTGTGCTCCATGAAACTGTCCCCTCCCTCCAAATCCCGCCTGGCCAAGCGCAGGGCCATGGCACACGCCACCAAAACCAGCGACTTCCAGCCAGTTCCCCATAAAGCCTTCTAAAGCTCTTTCCTGCTGTGGGGGGCAGGATCAGTCTGTGTTCTTACTTGGGTTTTTAACGCTGATAAAAGCTGCTCTGCTTCTGACACTTTGATTAGGAGCTTGCTCTTGTGATGTGAGTTGTAACTTTTAAGGGGACAGCTTTTTATGGGAATGTTTTTTGCCTGTCAGATTTAGTGCATTAAGATAATTCAACTGATTTTTTTTAAACTGCAGATGATGAGTTTGCTGCTGTATTATCTGAGGTGATAAATCACTAAGTTTTCCTCATTTTCTTCCTAGAAGAGCACAGTTTAAAATGCAAACTTGAAAACATCAGGAAAAACCCACACTTTGCCTAGCAGAGCATCAAGCCTCTCCCTGCCAATGGCTGCTCTCCTTGATGGCACATTTTGAAGGTGCTGCTGTTACTGTCAGCAGTGGGGACTGTTCCAACCAGCGCTGTTCCTCGCTTTCTGTAGACTCAGGAATGAAGATGATGACTGGGTGGATCTCTGTCTCCATTACATTCATTGGGCTTAAGTGGAATGAGGATGGTACTGTAATGGTGCAAGGATTGCTCATACATCTAGAGATGGAGAGAGCTGTGTAGTTTTTTTATGTTGCTGATGATTTGTGTGTCAGCGTGTGGGGTGAAAACTGGGAGGGGTGGGGTTTTCATCTGACATATCTTTGCCCTTAACTATAATGTACTCCATACCATCTCTTCTTTAATTTTCTAGAGTTTAATGTCCATTATATCCCATTGGAACAGTTACATTCTTAAATCTGGTAACCACAGATGTAACAGACTGTTTATGTAACAGTTTATATTTACTATTAAGTAGGGTTTTTATTATTAATTTGGGGTTTTATTGTATTAATGCTATCTTCAGCTAAACCTTCCTTTCTATAAAATGGAATTTCTCCATGACCTTTTGTGTGTCCTACCTGGAGTTCCTAATGCAAGCGGACAGACTTAGTGAATTTTGGTGTTTGAATAATTTAGAAATGCCAAAAGCAGAGGTACGACTGTACAAAAATGGTGCTGCAGCCTTTGAATTCAGCCTCCTGCAGTAATCTCAGGCTGGGTGTCCAGATTTTGCTTCCAGTTTCAATACTATGGTGCAACAGAGCCAAGAATAATTTGGAAGGGTTTTGGCTGAAAAGCTGAAGATTTTAAGTGACCAAAGGGAGGACACAGATGTTGAGCACTTTCTGAAACATAAGCTGTGAAAATTGGGCGCTCAGATGCCCATGATGCACCTTATCTTGTCAGCCCTTTCTGAAACCTTTTGCTGAGGCTTTGTGTGCAGGGGGGGGAGGAGGAGGCCCCCGGGTTGCCAGCACAAAACCCTCCCAAGCAGAGTGAGAAGGAATAAAGTAGCAGATGCAACAAGCACTTGGAAATTGAAAGGTCAAAGCTGAATGTCTTTGCATGGCCTATTCAGGGTGGTTTTACATTATCAGTAATATCAGTGCATACAGCTATTTTTATAAAACATGCTGTATTTTGTGACTAATATTAAAGTTGTTATTGAAATGTTTTTATACGTTGTGCCAGCTGATAAATGATGAAATGTATTTTGCTTTTTTAAATTAAAATGCCCTAAGTTATGTATTTAACACAATTGGCAGTTCTTTGTGGTTTTTTCCTCTTTATTTTTGGTGACACAGAAAAGAGAATTACTTCTTTGTGTGACATTGGATCTAGGACAGTTGAAGTCTCTGAGGACTAGGCATACCTCCCTCTTCTATTGATTTATTTTATTTATCAGTCTCTGATCTCACATTTCTTTCTGGGAACTGAGAAAAGCGCCCCAAGCAGGGAAGAGGTGTTAACTTAAGCTCTCGTGTGTAGTCTACTTCTGAGTGCCTCTTGCAGAGTTATTTTTTAGTTTCTTTGGAGGTCTGTGGCTCTTGAGTGGGGAAGGTTGTTTTCCTGGAGGGGTGGGATGCAGCACTCCCCAGTGCTCTGTGCAGCTCCTGCCTCGAGTGAAGCCTGAACAGAGGAGGAATCCCAAACCAGGTGCCAGGCCCTTTATTTGCACTCACCTTTCTTTCAGAGGAAATCTGCCATGTTCACATCAAATGCTTTTAGTTCAGCTGTGCTTTAAGATGATCTGCTTCTCCTTCCCTTTTCCTCCTGGGCAAGAGAGGTACCAGAGAGCACAGGTGACCTTGTGGTAGGGGTACAGGAGTGATGTTTCAGTGGGGCCAAAGGTCTTGGATCTTCCTTTGCCTCAAAATGAGAAGTCAGATTCAGCTGATGATCCAACAGGTGCCTCTTTTCCTCTGGTCTTTACCTTTCACTGAGAGTTCAGCTTTCTTCAGGTGTGTTATCCCCAGAGGGTTTAATTTGGAAGGCTTTCACTATGCTTTTTTTCATGTTAGTGAGGAAGAGGCTCTTGCTTCTAGGTGGGAAGTCACTAAACCAGGGACTCTGATCTGTGCTTTTGAGGTGGTGCTGGCTTTGCTTGTGTCCCCTGCAAGTCTTGTTTGGCAGCCTGTGGGACATGACTGCTTCATCACTGAATCTCAGTGCCTCCCCTCTGGGAAGGGCTGAATCTGTGCCATGTTTTTTCAGTTAATGTGATAAACCACACCAGGCAGCTTATGTGAGCTCCCTGGCTTCTGAAAAAATGATGGGAAAGTGTCTTCTTGGTGAGGAAATGGGGTTGGCAAGGCACAAGGTGGCTTTCAAGAATTCCAAAAGATATTCTGACCAGCAAGGAGAGCATCAAAGCACGTAAACTGATCTTTAATGTTTTTAGAAATTTCTGCTTTCCCTCCCCGAGGTTTCCCTGGGAGGTGAGTGAGCAAACCGGGGGAGAGCCATCAGCATGATTTATGGGGAACTAATTTCAAACAAATGGCAACCAAGCAGCTCTAGTCTCAAAGCTCCCCTGTTCAGTCCCCTCGGGAGCCAGTGACACAGGATGTTCTGTAGGATTTTGCTGACCTTTATGTGCAATATTTCACGAAGTGCACTCAGCCTTGTGCTTACCAGCGTGGTTTCTGTATTGTTGGTTGCATAAAAGGAAGCTCCTATTTTTCATTGTGTGGTATTTTTTCTGCTCTCTCTTCTTTCCCCACATGTTTATTAAATCCTTTATCAGGGATGCAAAGATGCCTTTGTTATTTGGAGGGCTGTGGGTGGGTTGGCTTTCAAGGTAGTGAGTAGCTTTGTTAATTTTCAAAACTAATAATTTTCTTCGGGCCACTCCAGTGGCAGCAACAGGCTTTAAATTTGGCTTCCATGGAAACATACTACCATGGTAACTGAAAGGCCTGACAACCAACCTTCCTTCCTTCCTTCCTTCCTTCCTTCCTTCCTTCCTTCCTTCCTTCCTTCCTTCCTTCCTTCCTTCCTCCCTTCCTTCCTCCCTTCCTTCCTCCCTTCCTTCCTCCCTTCCTCCCTCCCTTCCTCCCTCCCTTCCTCCCTCCCTTCCTCCCTTCCTCCCTCCCTCCCTTCCTTCCTCCCTCCCTTCCTTCCTCCCTCCCTTCCTCCCTTCCTCCCTCCCTTCCTCCCTTCCTCCCTTCCTCCCTTCCTCCCTTCCCTCCCTCTCTCTCTCCCTCCTTCCCCCCTTCCCTCCCTCCCTTCCCTCCCTCTCTCTCTCCCTCCTTCCCCCCTTCCCTCCCTCCCTGCTTCCCCCTGCCAGATTCCATCAGCACATTTAAAATTCTCCAACCATAGAAATTAATTTCTATGGGAAGAACAAAAAAGGTTGTAAAACCAATGGTGCCATTTCACTGCCATTGTTTGGAAAAAAAAAAGCTCTTTCAAGTCTGGAGGGAGATGTCACTGAGACACAAATTCTCCTCCAATGTGGAAAAAAACCCCAACTCTAAAAGAAATGCTTCATCTTTAGATTGTTCTGTGGGGACTTGCTGTCATGGGAAATTGGACTCTGCACCCAGCCCAACATCTGTAATACTGAGGAGGGTGAGAATTGACTCATCCAGTGGTTGTGAGCCACAGTACCAGTGTTGTGCTGGGTCCCTTCCAGCTAATTAATTTGACACCAGATTTTCTGTTGCTGCCTGTCACAGCTGCTTTCACACTAAGATTGGTTAGCAAAGTTTGGCAGGCTGACAAGCAGCCCCAGTTCAGCAACTTTGCTCTGATTCAGCCTGGAGTGGGAGGGAAGGGGGAATTGGGCCTCCTGAAATGTTTTGCTCAGCAAGAAGCAGGGCGAGGGTAAAGACTCTGCAGGGCACGGGGTACAGAGGAGCTTGGAGTCAGATGCTTTGTTTTTGCTTTCTCTTCAATCCAGAACAAAGCTCACGACCTAACTGGCACCACATCTGGTAAGAGTCCTATGGCCAGTTCTGAGGCAACACTGTGTGTGTGTATGGGTGGGAATCTTGCTTCCCTCATCGTTCCCTTGCCCCAAATCATCACCCTCAGCACTTGAGAGCTTTCTTGTCAGCTGCCTTAAGAATTGTAGCGCCTGCACCCAGTTCCAGGCTGCTTGTGGGGAAAGCAGAGCTGCCTCATCTATTTCCTGCTCCTTTTCTCCTTCTCTTGTTTCACCCTATTTTTCGCCCTGATGTTCTTGCAGCAGCTCTAGATCCACTTGCTTAGCCAGGGGATGCTCCTGCAGCCTGCAGTGGGATGAAGTGGAGAAACAGTTCCTGGAGCTACATAGCTGTTCACTGGAGACCTGTGCAGCTGGTCCTGCTTGTCACTGAGCTGTGCTAAGGGATTTTGCTGGTGACAGTAATAATCCAGGGACTCCTGGTGGTGGTGGTGGATGAAGCAGACTGGCTTTTCTTCTCTAGCAGAGGAGTTGAGACAAGTGGTGCTGGAGAGGGGTGAGCAGAACTGGCTGCACTCAGCACTGCTGGGATGATCCGGGAGTGGACTCCATTCGATAACTCACAAGTGAGTGTTGTGTGCTGTGTGACATTATCCATGGGGACATGCTGCCTTCAGAGAAAAACGTGTATCCCTGCCATGGAAAACTTCTGTGGAGAAAATGCTTTCTGTGCTCATCCTAAGCACCAAGCTGTGGTACAAATCTTCCAACTGACTTCAGCAAGTGTTGTTCCCACACTGGCTGATTTTCTCTTATGTTGAGCTGTGTCATATCTTTGCTGCTCTACAGAGAACTCTTAACCTATTTTGGGTCTTTTCAAGCTGAGTTTACAGCAATCTGCTAATTCTCTCCAAGCTAAGTGGAGTATGACATCCAGAACTTCTTGTGTTCTGTGAAAAGATCATGCCACCCCTGGCTTGGGAAGGTCCTGTTTATCCCCAACATGTTCTTCCAGCAGCATCAGGATGCAGCTTTTCCTCATGACTGGCCTTAAACTGCCTCACAGTGCCATGATGCCCTACAAAGCCATTTTTGGGGTGCTACATCAGCACAGAGTGTGTTCTCTCCCGTCCCTACACATGCTCTCAGATCCATTGCAATGCAGGAAAGGATGGCTGTAAAACTGCGTTGTTCTGAGCAATTTACTTGAAGATCTACTTGAAACCTGGAGCAGGCTCCCACTCCTGCAGGAAATACCATGAGGGTCCTAGAGGTTTGACTATCCCACTTCTTTTCATTTTAGGCCCGAACAGCTTGGGCAGCTTTGAAGGCCCTCGTCCAACTATTTTTCACCAAACGTGGTGCTGGAGCAGCTGATTTCCCCATGCAATTGCATTGCAGGAAGCCAGCAGTTATATCTGTGCTGGTGGCATGAACACAGTCCTAAGGCTTGGGCTGGAAATGCCAGAACAGTCTGTCTGATCCTAACTGGAAACCTTGCTGGCATATCAATGAGCTCTGCTGCAGTCACAGGCTGCGATTGTGAATTTATAGGGGAAGTGATCAGATTAATTGAGCAGCAGTGGGAGTGTTCAATTACACTGGCTTCTGATTAATCACCCTTAGTTGAACTATGTCAGCACACTTCCTACTGCCAAAAGCATTGCCCAAGGTGTGTGGAGCAGCAAGGCCTTTAATCAATGGCAAAGCCAAACATTCCTCAGCACCCGCAGTTCCTCTCCTGCCTTGTTGATTCTGTGTAGGAATTTATAAAAGTCTCAGCCAAGTATGTGAAGCCATTTTGCTTTTGATTCTAAAAAGACTGGGATAATGAGGGAGATCTTTAGGAAATCAGTTGGCAGCTTGGACTCATCTCTTTGATATGGAGATATCAGCTATCATCAGTGTAACATTGCAAACGCTGTCCCTTGAAAGTGATCCTACTAGTATTGGTGTGCTTTCCTTCCACACACATTATCCCAAGGGATGGTGATTGTAGGGCATCTCTGGGGAAGACACTAAGCTGGCACTGGAGCTACTCTGAGAAGAGTTGCTCCATCTTTTCAACCTGTCTCTCCTGGCATCCCTTCCCTTCTTTACAGGGCTAGAAGTGATATAAGCCCTCAATCTATGTGTTGGGAGTCGGGGCTACTTGTCTTTCCCTCCTTCAAAGTCATGTCCAAATGCCATGAAAGGTTTGGGCTGTTGTGAAAGTTCCATGAAATTTTTGGGCAGTTGTAAAGGTTGGAGGAGAGCCTGAAGGGAACATCTGAGCATAACTTTAGCCATTCTCTACCCCTTAGTCCATGCAATAACCTCATCTCCCAATGTAAGTATCTCTACTTTTCTGAATGTTACTCCTTGTAATCCATTCCTTCTGAGCCTTTGCGTGTCCAGGTAAGTGCCCAGAGCCCTTTGGGTGGGAACTCCCCCATTCTGGTTCCAGCTGTGTGCACCAAGGCAGGTCACTGCCTGACACACTGCCCTGATGCCTCCCTGCTCCACAGAAATCTCTCTAATTTCTCACCTGACTCTGATAAATTTTCTCTGGTATCTTGGTATCTGCAGCCACTAGCTTGTTTCTGCTTTCCTCCACTCTGGGAACATTAGACCAGAGGTCAAGTTTTCACAGCAAAAATTCTAATTGCTCCCTAAGAGCAGGGCTGTCTGCTGTTGACTTTCAGCCCTGTTACATTACCGAGGTGCTCTGTAGTATCATGCTTGTGATACTCACGTCTTCTTCTAAATGAGGGCTCGGTGTCATCACCAGATCTCACTGCCTGACTTCTCTTTCTGTCTGGGTCATCAGCTAAAGGGATTTAATTGCTTGATGAATTCCATTGTTCCTACTTTCTCCTCATTTGTTAGATCCTGTCCTGTCAGCACGAGCATGGCATAAAATTCTGGCTTCTGTGCAGATTCCTCTCAGGGGCTCACATCACCGAAGTTACTTTCACACAAAATGTATGTATGACCAATCTCCTCACGAAAGTATACAGAAATATATTTGTGCTGTGTTTCTGGGTGAAAGGAAGAACCTCCCTGGGAATGAGTGTGTGGGTGGCAGCCTGCTGCATAAGCAGTGCTGCTCTTTTGGGCTCTGCAGTAGCTAAAGGATGTGCTTTCTTGTCCTCCAGATTCACGTTTTACCTTCCTAATATGCCAGTTAAAATAAGCAGATCCCTACAGCTTATGAAGATTTATAAAACTCAGTGCCTTTTGCTTTATCACAGGGAATTATATACAGCTGTAAGAAAAGTTAGAGATCTCCTGTGTTTTTCCTGTTTTCTTCCCAATATTTGAGTATTTCTGCTTTAACAAGTCCAAATTCCTCCTCCTTTTGCTAACTAGTCGATATCTAAATCACACAGTCCCCGTTTATGCTTTGACTCACACCCTTCTCCCTGTCCATGTTGCTTCTGGAGTATGGACAGTTGTCCATGCTCTTCTATGCCATCCAGTCTGCATACTGACTTCTCCAGGGGAGGACTTGGTCCATAATCTGGAGGCATCTCCAGGTTCCTAGCTCTGTTTTACCTCTCAGGTGGAGGAAATCTCTCCCCAGAGGCTGTGTCCATAGTCATCTCCCTCAGGAATTAAGATCAAGACCCCAGCTTTGCCCACTTTCATGCCGTTCCCTGGCAATATGAGGATCCTCAGGGTCTTGACCACCCTGCTTAATTCTGTGCCTGAATCAAGCACTTTATAGGTTACATGAGAACAGGTGCTGGGCAATCTTGACTTTCCCATCAGAGTTTTTGGTCCAGTTCACAGCTTTGTTGTGGCACAAGCTGCCACATGTCAGCTCCTCTTGCCTTTGGCACATGCGAGGCAACCCTCTCCTCCTCCACGGGTGGTTAAGCTCCCCTGAATTACAGAGTATTTATTGCACAATAAGAACACACACAGACTGTTACTGTGACTGCTCATGGTGAGTTGTTTCAATGCTTAAAGCCTGTGGCTGCATATGGAAGGTTTCCAACACCACCAGTTACTCACAAACTGCACACAGACAGATCCCTTACATTATGGTCTTGGAAATATTCCCCCCTTGGGCTTCTTCATTATCAGTTCAAGATGGCAACAATACAGTCCTATATCTGAATTATGAATGCCAACCTCTGTCTGCTGCCGTGCAGCCATTCAGCCTTGCCGGAGCTCCTTAGATGAGTTTAATCCCAAAATGAGTTTTGAGGAATGCTGCCAGACTTTTACAACAGCACCAAAGTTGATGAACTGCCCTTCCCTCCCTACTCTTGTAGCTTTTTATTATTTTTATTTGTCGTGTGTTTTTTCTTCTGTTGAATAATTCAGCTAATAGGCTGGCACTGGAGCGCTTGAGAGCTGTTCCCTAATGAGGGAAGCAGCTTGCCAGCTTTTTATCTTTCCAGTCGTTTGACTGCAAACCCAACATTATTAACAAATCACCATGGAAGAGCCGTGGCAACACAGAACAAAGTGTTATTGTCTTAACTTAAGTGGGCAAGGAAGGAAAAATAAACAGAATAAAAGAAACCCAAGCCCTGCCCGGGAAAACAAAGTGTGAAAGTGAAGCGTGAGTGGAAGGAAGTGATGGTAATAGAAATCTCTTTGCAACCTCATTCTGTCTCAATATCTGCAAGCAGAGAGAAGCTGTATGGGAGAAAGGATGTTAACTTGCTGAAGAGACCTAATTCAGAGATGAGTGTAGGTGTAGCTGTTGGCAGCTCTGTTTCTTGCCATGTTTTAATGAATAAAAGTTTGTATAGAAAGCTTTTTTTTTCTTGGCCAACTTTACTATTTTTTTAAAAGCTGGATGATTTATGGTCCATGTGACAAAGATTGGATTAAAAAAAAATCCAGTGTGATGCCTTTTTGCACATTGCTGAATCCCCTTTAAAATGGCATTGACATCACTTTTTCTTGAGTTTGTTCAGATAAAGATCCACACTGACATATTTCAGATGAGCAGTTTAGTCCGTGGTCCTCCCTGCTTTTGTCCTTTCCTGGATGCCCAGGGTTCAGCAGCTCTGGGTGCCTGAGGAGTCCCACTAGGGAGGACATTTGCAAGGTCCCTTGTCTCCTTTGCAGGACAATAAGTGGGGAGCAGGCAGAAAGGCTGATGTGGTTCAAACGAGCCCTCCCTCAAGCCAGCAGCTTGTCTGACACCAGAACTCTCATCTCAAATTCCTGCCCAGTGAAATTCTGCAGCTGAACTAAAATTATGCTGAGTGCTACATCCGAGTTTGACATTGTTAACACTGTGATGTTTTCTGCAGTGCAGGGAAGATACTCATCTTAGGTCTTGGGGTCAAATTCTCACCCGTGGATGCAGGATGAGATGCTTAATTTGATAAGAGGATTTTATCTCAAATACTGACCTAAAATTGAACATCTAAAAACCTCACACATGGCAAGTCCCAGTTATACTAGGTACTGAACAAACACGGGTCCAAGAGAGTCTAATCTCAGGAAGTGTTTTCTCATTTCTTTCCTGTTACGTTGCCAGCATTTGCACAAAATGCAGAACTCTGAGCTGAATGGCACAGCTGGGCAAAATTTGGCACTTCTGAATTGAGCTAACCTGGCTTGATTAGAAAATAAAATCCCACTCATCTGGTCTGTAATTGCTATTAAAGTGTCCTTTGAAGATACAAGGCTGAGTTAAATCAACCTTGCTATATGGACATTCGGGGAATTGCATCAAATTAGAGAGGTTAAAGATCTGACTTGTTATGTTTGTTTGCACTCAAAGCCTGGAGAAGGAAAATTGAGATGAGCAAAAATGGTGATGGTAAGGAAAAACGCGGGGGGAAACAGACAAAAAGAGTGATTGAGAGCTCATGGAGCATTGTTCAAAACAGGCCCTCAGGGAATGCAAACTCACAATTGTTGCTTCTGGAAGACAGATCCCCTTTTGTTTGCATGTATGTACTGCTGAGCAGGCTCCCTCTGCTTCATGCTCGGTTATAATCGGTCTCCCATTTCACATCAGTCTTGCTCCTGTCTTAGTCCATCCTTCAGCTACTGGCGGCAGGAGATGAAATACCCTTTGCTTTGCCTGGCAGGGGTGTGTGTGATGTGAAGCCAGATGGCTGCCAAGACGAGCATTTGAGAGTGTCTCCACATTATTAAATTGCAGCTGCTGGTTTTGCAATCAGAGGTGATGGGAGGGTTCCCAGCAGCAACCAGGAGCAGATGGATGAAGAGGGACATGTCTTGGTGGGGCGTGATTAAAATCTGCTGGGACGGGATGTGCTCAGTCCCGCTCTGGGCTTAGGCTTTCTGTGGGACAGTGGGATCATAGGAATGGGTTTTTTCTGCCTGTCCATAAAGGTGGGGACCAGGAGCTTGCTTTGATGCACCAGTGTGATCCCACTGTAGCTGGTTGAAGTCAAACTGTTTCTGTTGTTTCTTGCTCTTTTTTCTTTCTTTTCCCTCTTACTGCTGCATTACCTTACTAAAAATACCTAAAATCGTATCATTTACTGAGCTGCTTCCTCTGCTTGTTCTTGTTCCAGGCACAAACATCCATCTCTCTCTAAACACCTCTCTCCTCTGCCCAAATTAAGTCATTGCTTCAAAGCAGAACTTCATCTTTAGGGAACCTGTTATTCCATAGTCCTGACTTGCCTCCTCCTGTGCTAACAGGAGATTTGGCCCTCAAGATAGGGGTCTGGCTGAAGGGAAGGTTGATAATACCATCATCCTCTAAACTGGATGTTGGAACATCCTGGCTTCTTGCTGAGAATTAGAAGGGCTGTTTCGGGTCAAGCTGAATCCTGTGTGACTCTGGATCCTTTTTCAGCCAGAGGCCAGGAGGACATGCTGAAAGAAGACATGTAATTACTGTACTTTCCCTGCTGGTAACCCCCAGCCTTTGGCAATCAGCAGCTTAAGGACTTCATGTGTGCTGTACAGTCAAGAAAAGACAGAGATCTCAGTTGCCTTCAAGGAATTTAAAGAAGAACCTCCTATTCCATGTTTCCCTCCTGTCTGATTCACACACAGCATAACCCTCCTGCAGTCTCGTGGCTAAGAAAACAGGCTGAATTTTAGCTGATGTTGTTCTTGAATCAGGATGTTTCAGGGTGGGTCCTGTTGGTGATGAGTTTTTCTGTGTGATGTCTCCTTAAGTTGTAAGTTGGCAAGCTGCCCTCTAGATCTGGATTGATAGCAGAGGTGGCAGTGGTGTTCTAGCTGGGAGCTTTTCATGGAAAATCCTGCTCTCTAGGTAAAAGGAAATGACAACAAAACAAAAGCCAGCTCAAGAATCATTGTAAAAGGGCCCCTTGATGAAACAAAGTTCATGTAAAACAACTGAGCTTTGTTGATGATGCCATGAAAACTATCTCAGGTCAGAGCAGGAGATGATCTGGCCTGTCATTTTGGAAGCCTGTGGTGGTGACAGTGGCCTAAGGTGGTGCCTGACTGGTGACCACTGTCACGGTTAAACCCAGCGGGAAACTCAGGCCCACACAGCTGCTCACTTCCCCCGTGTGGGATGGGAGAGAGAATTGGAAGAGTAGAAGTGAGGAAACTCACGGGTTGAGATAAAAACAGTTTAATAGGCAAACGAAAAAAGCCATGAACGCAAGCAAAGCAAAACGAGTAATTCCTTCACCACATCCCACAGGCAGGCAGGTGTTCAGCCATCCCAGGAAGGCAGGGCTCCCTCATGAGTGAAGGTAACTGGGAGAGGCAAACGCCATCACCTCAAACATCTCCCCTTCCTTCTTCTTCCCCCAGCGTTATATGCTGAGCATGACTCATGAGCATGGTGTGAAACGGCCCTCTGGTCACCTGGGGTCAGCTGTCCTGACTCTCCCCTCCCAGCTTCTCATGTACCCCCAGCCTCCTCACTGGTGGAGTGGTAGGGAAAGCAGAAAATGCCTTGCCTTAGTGTAAGCAGTGCCTGGCAACAACTAAAGCATCAGTTAGCAACATTTTTCTGGTATTAAATCCAAACCACAGCACTACACCAGCGACTTGGAAGAAAATTAACTCTATCCCAGCTAGAGGATAGAGTGTCCTGAAACCAGGACACCACCAAGATACTTGGATCCCTGGGAATATGCTTAAGGGAGCTTTTGCATTAGGACACAACTGAATTTTCCCTTTGTTTCTTCTACAAAAGAAGCCTTGTTTCTGGGATGGGATGGACAATGAGCTGACAGGCGGTTTTGGATGGTGTAAGGTATTTTGTCAAAAGGAAGGTATGGAATTTGTACACTGTCCTTTCCCTAGGATGACAAGGCTCAGTTACACTGCACACGACAGCTGTGCATGGAGCTATCTCTGTTCTGTGTGTCTCTGAGATTGAGTCAAATTTGGTTCTATTTCCTCAAAAAGTGTGTCCCCCATTTTAGAAGATTTTTTTTTTTACATTAAGTTACAGCCACGTATGCAATTGCATGTTTTCCATGCATGTGTTTGCACACACAGTCACTCTAATTCTGAGCATAGCTATTCCCTATCTGCTGTGATCTGACTACAGCAAAATTAAAATAAAGATTAGATTAGTTTCCGTGGTAACAGCTACCCCCACTTCATATGACGCACAGATTCTGTGAAGCAAAGGAGCACATATCAATTTGTGCTCTTAATTTTTGGGACACTCAGGGCTCAGCTCTTCCCACGAGGTCCTCTGATGACAGCAAGCGATATCTTCCCATTCCCAGCAGGCTTATCCTCTTTGACATTTAGTTCATAAAAGCTTCAGAGATGCTGACACCATCTCTTGGTAGAAACAATCTCATTTTAGTTTCAATTTATTTCTTAAAACAACAACAACAACAAAAAGAGCAGGAGGATGAGGAAAAAAGTCTGATCTAGGGGATAGTGAGGTTGTGAGAGGTGTATTTGCCCCCTTGGGAAAGGGAACAGCCAGCATCTCAGAGGGCATCAGTGAGGAGGCTGAGTGAGTTCTGTGGCTGATAAGTAATTGCTAATGAGGGAGAGAATTGTCAAATAACATCAGCGGGCATGAATTAGCAAAGTGTGCAAAAGAGGGGAACTGTCAGATGTGCTGGGCACTCGGTTCACTTGTTCTCATGACTGCACATCAAGGTCTTAAATGTTTCTGCTTTGTATTGAAGAAAAATAAACAGCCTTGAGTGGATGTAGTCAGACTAATGATGTCTGGTGGTGCGAGATGTCACTTGTTGCATCTGCCAGCTACGGGATGTTTGAAGGTGTAGGATGAGACGAATTGTTGGGTCTGCAGGAGAAGAGCACATGAAGAGATAATACACTTGGCTGCAGTTAATGATTGCTGCTGTGTGTCTGTGTGCTCCACAGGGATAATGGGTCTTCTTGGTTCTTGCCCATGGGGCACATATCCATGTTGTCTTTCAATCTGCATCCTTGGTCCTCGCTCAGGATTTATTCCAGAGCTGTCAGAGTTCCCCAAGTTGCATCTTGCAGTGCACAGCTGTGACCCTGCTGGTAATGAAAAGATGAGAAGGGAAGGTCTGGGGGCTGCCTCTGCCTGCACTCTTCCCATGTTTCCTATCCATTGTTCCCTGCCATTTTTGTCTCTGTTACCCAAACAAATGTATTTTAAACCCCCACTTCCAGAAAAAACTGCTACCCTTAGGGACATTAGGTATCTAGTTTAGTCACAGATTGAACAGCCCACCAACCTAAAATCCCACGGTCCTTGGCAGGTTGTTTTGAAAAGGGGAAGTGGAAAATAAGTTTGCTAACACCTCAGCTCTCTGTATCTGGCTTGCTCATAAAAATCAATCCCTGTTGATCTGTCTAGCAATGTGTGAACCTGCCTGATGGCACACCTCAGCCCTCTCAGCTGGAAGCCCAGCTCAGGGTTTCTCGCAGCCTTTTCCAGGGGTGCAGACTGTGGCACCTGCTTGCCCACTTCAGGGAATGGGTAACAGCTTGGGGCTTCTCAGCAGTGTGGTCAGAACAGGATCTAACAAGGCCGTTTCTAAGGTTGGGATGGGGAAGCTCCTGTGAAACGGCAGATCTTCCATTGTCCTGATTTTCCCTTGAAAAACCCATTAGGAAGAACTTCCTTTGGGGCAGTGGCATAACACGCTGGAAAAGGACAAAACGTCCCGGCTCACACCAGAGAGGCAGCAGTACAGATCGAAGTGTCTGTACTGTCACAGCTGTAAGAACAGAATATATTATGAGTGCTAATTATATTAATTAAAGTTGTGCTGCTGTTTGTGGGAACATTTCCAGAGAGGAATGCAGATTTTCCCCATTGTTTTATTTCCAGACAGAAGCTGGAGGCCTGACAGGGGCCGAGTCTGTACAGCACAAGAACATACGTGCTGCGATTTCTGAAACGTAATAAAATACCCAAAGTATTTTAAAAATGCAGTCACCGAAAGCAGTATTCCTTTCCTTTGGATTGATTCCCTAGAGATTTTGAGGCATAAAGCATATTTGCTTTCCCTGGCACCCCTAACCTGAGCTGTGCACAGAGGCCTGTCCTGGGAACTGCTTTGTGCCTCCAGTGCCAAGAAAGGAAATGGGATAATTAATCTTCTTCTGTCTCCTTCTTTCATTCGGGACATCTCCTCTTCAGGACCTTATCCTGTGTCTTTACACAGCCTAACACTACGGGACTGTCATTTTTCACTCTGACAAAGCAATGTCAGCACTAAAGCAGTGCTCCTCTGTATGGTCTGGGAGCAGTCTTGGGCTGTGGGGAGCCCCTCTGGCTCCAGGGATGAGCTGTGCTCCTTATTGACCTTGCAGTTTCTCCTCCTTTCAGCCCCTCCAGCTCAGCTCAAACCCCCAGGGCATTTCATGGGGAGCACTGCTGTTTCACAGTGAGGTTTCACAGCGGTTTCACAGAGCTCTCGCTGCTGTTCGTTCCTTTTTCCTCCTTCCCGGTCACCAGGGCCCCGCTGCTGAAGCTAAAACCAGGCACCATCTCCAAGGGGCAAGGTCCTTTATTGCGCAGTGCTCCCGCCTCGGGGAGGAGGGGGCAGCTCTAAGCGGGAGGAATGGGCTGTCTCTCGACACAAGTGCTCTATTTATGGGCTGTTAAGGACTCTGGCAGCGATGCAGAGCCCTGGGTGTCTCCTGACGGGGGCCGCAGAACGCATTGTCTCTTCAACGTGACCTGCCGTGGGGCGGGGGCTGGAGGCATTGCGGGGCACCGGAGCCGGCTCCTGTCTCCTACTGATGCAATCGCCTCGGCTGTCTTAGCACCGAGCGTATGCAGAGCAGCCTCAGGCTGACCTGGCCAAGACCGTCTCGTTTTCTATCCGAATTCCCTTACAAGCAGCCAACTCTCGCCTTTTCTTCAGCAAGCGCATTTCTCCCTCTCTGCTTAGCAGCCTATTTTCTTAAAAACTTGTAAGAACAGAGCCTCTCTCCCAGACTGGCTGGGAGGGCCTTATGAGCTATCGGAGAACCTCGTCCTTTTCTGCTCTGAGTATCTGGACAGTTCATGCAAAAGGTGAAACAAACGGAGGGGCCAGATCTAGTAAAACCTGGGGAAAAAAAAAATCTCTTTAGTTAAATGTCATTTGTAAAACTGGCAAAAGCTGATGCAGGAAGGAAGATGTGTGTGCTGTGTGCAGGTCAGCAATGCTTGTGCTTGCCTGCTGTCTTCAGCACCTGGCCTTGTACTGGCCTTCCCTCTTTGTCTCACCAGAATGAGAAAACCTGTTCAGCTCCCTCCCAGCTTCTGACTTAAGGAAGAAGAGTAGAAATAGATTTTGGGACTGGAAAAAGGGCTTTGTGAAGACTTTCCTGCTGTCCCAAGGTAAGCTTGGTGCATTATTAGGCTCAGCACATGTACTTTTCTACATTACTAGATGCAATAATGGTTATGTGTCCTTACAAGCTGCAGATTCAGATCGATCAGTTGGTATATGGTTTGCTACAGAGACAGAAAATGAGGACAAAGACCTTATCAGTATGATATGGGTGAGGGAGAATGGTTGGAAAAAGAGCAGTTTTAGTCCTCACTCCTACTACAGCTTAGTGACGAGATCCAACACAAGCTATTTCATCTCAGCATGTAGAACAGGGCCAGGAGGATTGCTTCCATGGCACATCCGAGCTGCCTGTCAGCAGCTCAGGGACTTGTAGGGACTGGATCCTGTCCTGAGGAGCAGATACAGCTGCACTGACCACAGTGGCCGTGCCCACCCCAGTAACCTTTGCAAGGCCCAAATGTAGGACACAGAGCTGGCCTTGCTCATCAGAAGCAAGGCGGCAGTGGCAAGGTGTTTATGTTATCCTACACGACATCCCTCACTGCTGCTGCAGCCCCTTGCTTCCACTCCCCCAGCAGCTCTGGTTTAGCAGTGTCTAAAAGATTTAGTGCAGCCACATTTGCTATTGCTCTGCCTAATCTTCCCCATTTCCAGGGACATCCAGCTTGCTCTTTGTCTTCCAGCTGTTTGGTGTACCAAAAGATTGAGCCTTTCCATCTTTCAGCTTGATACCTTTCTGAGCAAATGTAATCTAATGCTTACAGAAGTTTTTCTGAGGCACAATGTGTTGTGGTACAAGCTGTCTCTGTTGGCTCAAAACAGCAACAACGATTATCTTTAATAATCTTTCTTGTTTGGCTTGTGTAAGGGAGCTTAACTACAGAAGATGAACTTGAGAATTTTCCTAGCCCACGTCTGATACGATCCCAGGCTGGCTTCTATTTCCTAACCCTTTGTAATAATTAGTTGGTGGTGAAACCTGAGTGGAAGTTGTCTGGGCTCAGAGAGTTGTGTTTGCTTCCTATGACATATGAAAACAGGAGGAGAGTGGTGAAAAACACCGGGTCACTGTCTTCACAAGACTTACAGAGACAAACAGAAGCTCATCTTCATCCTGAGATAATCACTTGCAAAGTTAGAGCTTTACAGGTGGGACGTGTCAGCTGCAGTCTTACAGTTCCTGCCTTCTGAATCAGTGCCCAAACGGGTCAGCTCAGCATGTGATGAATATCTGTTTCCATCTTCTGCTTTCCAGTGGCAGACCTTCACCTAAACCAGTCACAAAGTCTTCCTCTCCCTCGTGGCCCCTCTCCCCAGGCAGCCTTGCTCTGCTCTCCCAGCCCAGAGGCCCAGGATGGTGGTGCCTGTGTGTGAAGCAGAGGAGGGAGACCAGTGTGGGGTTCATGGAGGCTGCGGGTGGGGAAGAGAGGAGGGAATCATGCTGGTACAAAATGTGATGAGCCCCTGAGAGCTCAGGTCTGGCAGGACAGGGTGGGATGTGGTTCTGGGGTGAATGGTCTTGTTAATGCCAGAGCTGTCTCCCCCATTCCCACACCTACAGCTCTGGCTGGAGCTGATGGGAACTGCTGGCCACAAAACTGTCTTGTGTCACTGGAAATCAGGGAGAAAGAGGAGGCAAACGGCATTTCTCACACATCTGCAGAGTACAGTGGGGATTGCACCTGGTCTATGGGAACATCACAGGATCCTGATTTATAAAGAGCTCGCAGGCTGACCACAGGTTGCCTTTACTCCTCTGCTTTCTGTGGGTTCACCTGTGGGTGAGCTGAGCTGTGTGTTGTTTGACAGAAATTGCTGCTGACACTGTTTATGTCTTCAGCTGGACCTTGGAGACCTGAGTGAATGCCCACACAGCAGGACTGGGGACACAAAAGCAGTGGGGGTGGGAGCCTGCAGTGCTGGAGACATGGGACTGCACTCCAAAAAGCATGAAAAACATCTAAAAATAATGTCTTTAGAAGGGTCTAAAATACAGTGGTGCTGCCCAGCCAGGGGAATTTTACAGAAAGCAAAAGGAAAAAAAGGTAAAGTGTGAGCTTGGGCTCATTTTGCAAACTGGTCTGAAGTCAATCTGTGTCCTTCACATCCCAATGAATCGCCCTCAGGCACTGGGTGCCTAACCTGGAACACTCACTGGGTATCCAGGGGCACTTGGCAGGGAAAATAAGGCTTCAGCAGGTGTCAGGAGCTGATACCTTATTGTGGATTCCTTTTCCAAATGAACTGATGGCTGTTCTGGTCTCAGCCATGCCACTTTCCTCCCATCACGAAACATCTAAGCAGCCAAATAGATCTTGTTATTTATGTTTGGGGATTGCAGCTCTCCTTGAGAGGCTAAAGTGAGCTTAAAAATCCAATTTTTCTTCAGGATAGAAGACTTCAGTTTGGAGTCATGTTTTTGTGTGAACTTGATGCTCTCAGGCCTGGTATCTGCTTGGGATGTCTGTGGGTTTTATACTGACTGGTTTCCTTTAGTAGCTGCTGGAGGCTTTTAGGGGTTGATGCCTCTGTGGGATCTCTGTGGCCAGGCTCCAAGGTCTCTGCTGGAAATCTGGGATCTCTGCCCTGTTTAATCCACATGCCAGCAGGCTGTGGGACCTGGTGCCAGTCCTTGGGCAGTCTAGGAGGAAAGCAGGCATCCAGTCTTTGCAAAAAAAATCAGCAGAGATTCATGGGATCTAAGATAGTTCGAGTGAAACTTTGCATGGTTTTCTTGGTGCAACAAGGGTGAAAGGCTTCTGATCAGCTCTGCCTGGTTCTGCTACTCACATCTCCACTCAAGGAACCGTGATACCAAGTGCTGCACTGCAAATGCAGAGCAGAGAGACAGCTTCCTGCCTTGAAAAATTGGAACTCTGGTGTGGGTTGGGCCTTCTGCATTCCAAGTGGGTCCTCTGTGTGATCTGAGTCCCTGCACTGCTCCTGTCATGTGTTATCTTTGGTCTGTGTACTGTCCTGGCCTCATTGTGACTTCTAATGCTGCTGTTAGCAGCAGGAAGCAGGACACAGGTCATGTTCAGTATTTTCTCAGTGAAATCAGCAGATCTCCTGGCTGTGCCCCAGCCTGGGTGTTGATATGCTTCTCTCTGCTCCAGGCTAGCAGCAGCACCTGCATAGCAGTCAGCTCTGAGGTGATACCTACTGGGCAGCCCGCTTGGCAAATTACAGGTTGAGCAAATTAAAAGCAAATAGAAAAGGAATGGTAACAAGCAGAAGGGGTGGTTGCTGGCACTTTCTCAGGGTATTTAATTCTTGGCTGATTCCTGCTATTTTTCTCCATCTTTTACACTGCTGACTTCCTTCACTTTGCTGCAGAGGGATCTCTGGATGCCTGGTGGGGCTGGATGCAGCTGTGGTGTGCTGGGCAGCCCCTGCTCACTGCACAGCGAGGTGGAGGCTCAGAGCATCACCTCTCCCTTGTGCCATCCCTGCCACACCTGGCTGCCCATTGCCACAGACCTGTGGCTGGTCTGAAATGAGAGCTCTGAAATGCCTGGGCAGAGGTACATGCCTGTTGCTGAGTCCATCTGGCAAGGGTATGAGTAGGTCTTAATTATTTTTTTGGCCAGTTTCCCTCAGAACTGAGTCTCGCATGGTGCTGTTCATGTGTGTGTCTTTGTGTGTCTCCCTGCTTTGCTTTTGTTTCTCTCTCTGTTCATCCCTGCTCTGTGCTGAGGGTGCCCTGCTCTTGCCTTTCCTTGTCCTGCCTCCTGCTCTCACAAGGACTGGGGGCATGGTTGGGAGGGATCAAGTAAAACACTCATTTGATTTCTGCTCTGGCAGATGAAAAAGCCACATCAAAACCTGAATCAATGTGTGGGGCAATTCTGTCTGCCTTGGAGGGACCAGCAATCAATTCAAACGCTCTGGTACCTCACTGGAATAATGCTAAATACAACAAAGATTCCCGCCACCCCAAAATATGCTTCTCTCCCTCTATTTTTCTCCTCCTGCCTGGAGAGCAGAAAGAGCTTCCAGGCCACCCAAGAGTCTCTCTTCTGGAAATGAGCCCCAGTACTGAGAGTACAAAACTTTGCAGCAAAACCATAAATTCCCATGTAGTGTTTCTTATGAATTCTCCTGGATTATACTGCATGTTTTATTGATGCTTTCTAGCAAACCTGCCACTCGTGATGCAACAATCCACTCAAGCACTATCTGGGGGAAGTGTGGTGCATTAATTTAAAAAAAAAATTTATTTCTCCTGCAGTCAGTCCTTCTGCTCCTCCCTCCCCACACAGACACTTCTGCCACTAAAGGGTATCAGAATCACCTTTATGTCGTCTATAAAACCAGGTCATTGTCAGTTCAGTCCCTCTGCAGCTGTTTCTATTCCTCTGGTCATTCCAGTGGCAGGAGCAAGATGCAGAGCAGGAGAGCTTATGGCTGGACAGATGAGCCAGGGAGACTGAGAGGCTCAGAATATAATTAGCCATGTGCTGCAGAAGGGGTGAGCAAGGTGCAGAGAGATCCTGTCATTCCAAAGGTGCCGTGTGGGATTCAGAGCAGAGGTAGGAAGAAAAGGCATTCCTGAAGTCACAACAATCTTTTCTCAGTCCCTGCCTGGTGCAGGAATCCCTGTTCTGTGCTGTGGGTGGTGTGGTAATCAACAGGAGCTGAGTAAAATCCCTGATCAGGAAAAACAACCAAAACTCTGTTGTGTGATGAAGACAGGGAGGGTTTGAGTTTGGGAGTGCCTGTTGATCCCTCTGCTGCTCCAGAGCCCCTTGAGAGTTTGCCTGCTGGGAGCTGAGGTCCTCAGGGGCTCTGGTCCTTGGCTCCTGGTCAAGAGTGGGCTGAGGCTGTACCGGAGGAGCTCTGGAGGAAGCACGGGGGTGGGTTAGATGAGAAAAGCATCTCTGTGTGTACTGCACTTGTACATCCCCTGGATGACCTGCTGGATGATCCCTGGAGGGAGCAAACGAGTGAACTGGACCCAAAATGCCAGAAAATGGCATTCTGGCTGAGCCAAGGGCTGAACTGTTTCCTTAGCAGCGAGGAGTTTGCCGTGTTATGGGGGATAAATAGTTACACCTGAAATAGTGCTCATAGATTTCCAGGCATTGATCCAGCTTGGCTTGCAGGTCTTGTGCCTGGGAAATAGCATTGAATGGTTATAAAAGGTATAAATTACTTTAAATTAATCATTGATTTAACCTGTCTCTCCAGAAAGTGGGATCACCGTGCTGTTGAATCAGGAATAAGCTGCAGTTGCATAAAGAACTATTTGAAAAATGCACATACTCAGTACTCTGGCTTTCTGCTCTTTCTGTGAAACACACACCATTTCCCACTGAGATGAGTAGGTGTTGTACAAGCCCCAGCAGTGAGCAGAAAAATCTCACAGGGAAGTGCCAGTGCACTTTCAATCCACCCAGCACCAAATTGCACCCGTTTGAACAGCAGAGGAGCCAGCAGAAGATTCCTTCCTGCTGAGTTAGGGATAGGGAGAGCATTTGCCTCCAATTTTATAAAATGGGGTTAATTGTGACAAACACCCAGGCAAGCCTGTGATCCTTCTGTGCCTGGGGATGCCCTGAATTTCCTCATGGTTGAGTTGGTGGTAAAAGCGTGGAGAGAGAGAAGATGTTGGTAAGTGGAAGCTTGTCAGGAGGATGGAGGCCTTGGAGAAGATGCTGGGGACTGTGTGATGAGCTTCTTCCCTGCCAAAGCAGTGCTGAGTTCTCTTGTGGGCAGCCTGGGAGCTGGGGGAGCAGAGGGGGAAGGCTGGGGGCACACACAGGAAGTCCCCCTGAATAATTTTATTGGAGGAAAGATGATGGCAAGGTGATGGCTAGGCTAGAAAACTTGCTAAGGGAGCAGAAAGAAGCAATAAGGGAAATGCTTAATTATTTACAGAACTTTGTAAAGATGTGTCAAGTCACTGAGCTGCTGCACTTAATGAGGTAGCAGCCATGAGCAGGCTCCTTTCAGCACTCCCTGAGAATGCTCCAGGCCTTTGTCTTGGGTGCAAAGAAAAACACACATCAGCTGAAAGCTCTCCCCGAGGTACCTAATGAGGTGCCCCTTGCTAGCTGAGTCTCCAGAGCTGCCTCTGTGTGTGCTCCCAGCCTGTGCCATGCACAGTAAAACTGATGCATGGTGCTGCCAGCACAGGTCAGTCCCTAACTGGAAAGGGATGGGAGCGTGCAGAGTCAGACCCCGAGAAGGGATGAGGGAAGCAAGTCTGCATGGAAAGCAACAGCAGTCATTAAGAAGGGGGTTTCTTTGGTGGAGAAACACTCTGTGCTGGCTGGGCAGGGGCTGCAGGTCAGAACTGCAAAGGAGCACTCAGCAGAAGCTCAGATCCCCATCCCTGTCTCTGAGGAGGCAGGGAATGTTCAGTCCTCATCTTACCAGCAAGACAGGGGAATGCTTCCATACCCCCTTTCCTCTTTCAGAGCAATTAATGATCAATTAAAGAGCACATATGAAAGATGAGGGGGGATCTTGTCTTCAGAGGAGACTATTTCACTCCTTTTACATTATCACAGAAACAGTCTTCCAGTGTCTTTCAGTCAGTTGGGTTTATTAATTTTTCTTTCTCTTCCTTTAATCATGTTTGCAGCATCTCAGGCTTTTCAGAAAACAGCTGGCGAGTTCATCCGGTGTCCAAACATGTTGCAGTATTTTTAGGGCAATCTCTCACTTGCTGGGTGTGAGAAATAGTTGCAATCCCACCCTGGCTTCATTAGGTCCTGCAAATCTTTCCCCAGCAGCTTGCTTTAGCACTAAGCATGTCCCTCAGCCAAGCCAGTGCCAGCCAGGCTTTCTCTCCCAGATCCAGTTTCTTACTCTCAGCCTGAGCTGCTGGTTTTCTTATTGCACAGTTTGGTCTTCAAGATGTTGGATGCATGGACTACTTTTTTTTTCCAGTTTGATTAAAATGGTGGTGAATAATTCTAGGCACCACTTCTACTGTCCAAGAAATAGATAAACAGCGACTCCTCACACAGACAGGTTAAGTGTCCTTACTCTCTTTTTCCACATGATTTAGTGTGAAAAGTGTGAAACCCTTTATCTTCTGCAGACCTTAGAGAGTGCTCAGCTGGTGGCTGCCAGTCCCCTGGGCAGTGGGATGGGGTGGGATGTTCACAGTATCTTTGCAGTTGTGCTGTGTCTCTGGATGCTGCACAAACTCTGGCAAGCCTCCGCACCTCAGTTTCCTCCTGTGCCAAATGTGTGTATCACCATTCCCCTGTGCTCTTTGAGACAGAAATCCCTTACATCTGTGTGTATATGCAGCACCTGGCACATAAACACACATTGGGTCCCTGAGCTCTGTGGAAGGGCTGAAATGTTAGTGTTACAAAAAGCAGACTGAAAGGTGATGAGGGAAGGGATGTGTGGCTGTGACCACATCTGTGCTGCTGGAAAAGTGCTCCTGGTAAATCAACATCTGCTTTCAGTAGCACTTTATGGTTTCTCAGCTCCACACATCTTGCTAAAGAGTATGTCAGATTTAATCAGAAATTCACATTATCGTGGTAGTGATGATAGCCGAGCGCTCTTTATTTAATTCTGGTCTGAATCAGTCTGCTGGGTGAGGACTTAGCAGGGTCTCACTGATGCTCAAGGCAGCTCTTCCCTGCCTGCACTGTCTGCATGTGGGATGGGAGAGGGAAATAGTGCAATTTCAGCAACTTACAAAATGAAAAAGCACTAAACAGTGTCGCCAGAAAGGTGTCTCTGTCTGGCTCCTGTCCTGCCCCATCAGTTATTCACTCAGCTGTAGCAGGCAAGCAGCACTTTCCCATATCTGCTGGCAGAGTTACAGGTTGGTGGTACTCATCCAGATCCCTCTTGCTCCAAACCCACAGGCACAACACCTCCTGGCATGTCTTTGGAATGGTGTCACAGGAGAGAGGTACATTTGCTAGCTCACTGCTTTATGGATCCCATCACTCTGTAAAGGTGTGGTGAAACAGGAGCCTCTGCTGTTTGCCTGTTGCTTAAAAGAAAAGGTGACTGCTCTTTGCAGGAGCTGGAACTTGTCTGACTTGGGGTACCTCACCTCTCTCTTCAGCTACTGTAGATAAACCTCTGCAAGAGTTATAGGATCACAGTGCTGCTTTCTGCTGAGGATCCGATTCCAAAGCCTGCTGGGTTAATCATGTATGAGCTGCCATAGTTTTCATAGCACACAATTATCCTGGGATTTCTTTTCCTGCTCTGGATCCTGCTCTTGCAGGATCCATTAGTGGCATGTCTACCACATGCAGCGGACCTCAAACCTGTGGGAAGCAGTTGCTCTCTACAGACCAGTGGGTGGTTATGGGGACTTGAGGGGGCTGTGACTCTCTGCATCCACCACAGGCAAACACAGGGCTTCTGGTCTGTGGTGTCTGAGGGCTGAGTCCCTCCTGCCAGCAGGTACTTGGAGGGAGAGGAGAAGCTGCTCACTGTGTCCGCTGATGACGCTGGGAGGGCGGTGTAGGAATGGAGAGGCAGAAAGATTAAGTGTATTAGGAGAGAGGCTTTGTGGCAGAGCTAATGAGTCGGAGTCAAGTGTTTTAAACAGATGCTTCCCCAGGCTCTGTGTAAAATAAAACTTGTGCAGGCACAAAGGTGCCAGGCAGGGTTTGACGTGATGACCTTATAACCACTTCACTGAAGGATGTGATTAATGACCTGTGCTCTGTCATGGCGTAACTTGATATCCCACACTGAGGTGGCAGACAGCTGCTCTCCACCAGAGGGTAAATATTCACAGGGCAGCGTCCTGCAGACCTTGTTCACAGCCTGCTGAAGTCACTGCAACCACTTCCATGAAGATCTGTGGGATCTGGATAAGCCACAGAAGAATCCAAACAGTTCTTTATGCTCTCCGCAGTCGAGGAGATAAGATAGTCATCGAAAAGCTTTTCAGACCTTCACATAATCGACCTTCCAATTCTGATCTTTAACTCTCACTTAATTCTTGCTTATTTTGCTGCTCTGAAGAGCTAAGGACTCACCTTAAGAAGTATTCTGTTATACTGTAGATCAAGCCATGGGAGACCTGAAAGTTTTTGCGAGCCACAAAAACTTTTAACAGATCACACCTGTGTCCGAGTTGTTAGATATTTTGAAGGGACATGGACTCTATCACCCTGACATTGCTTTTCTGCCTGTATTTCCAGGTCCTAATCATCCTTGTAGACTGTGTGCTGCCTTGTAAAGCCTCAGCCCCTGGGTGAAGATGGTTGGATGAGAACCAAAAGCGTCAGCACCCTAAGCACTGACAGACTGATCAAGGGCATGTCTCCTCTTCAGACAGAAACACCATCTGTTCATGATATTGAGTCTGACATCCCTCAAAGCTAGATTTTCCAGGAATCCAAACTGGCGACAGTAACGTGATTTGTGGTGCTGGAAATTAGTATCTCTTGTGGTCTGGCATGCTACAAATTGACCATCAGGTGGATGTAACAGGCACAAATTAAGTTTCTTTCTGTTGGCTCACAAAGCAGCATTAGATCTGTTCCAAAGGGGGTTTGGTCTCCACGTCCAGGGACAGGTTGAATGTGGAAAGCTATAATCCCTCATTTTACCCATAGTATCTTTGCCTGCTTCCACTGGGAAATAGATTCTGTTGGTCTAAATCACCATGTGGCTGCTTTTCCCCATGGGGATGAGAGAAATTAACATATTTGCACCTGAGGCACCTGAGAGCATGTTTGCAGTCAGGCTCTGATGTTGTCCATGGCTCAACAGGGCAGCAGAACCTTGCTCAAAGGGGTACTGGAGTGCCTGGATGGACAGGAAAACACTGTGGGCGGGACAATGGATCCCTGGGTGGATTTGGTTCCCAAGACTGAACTCATGTGGTCCATCATCCGCAGTCAGAGGGTGGCACAGCTGGCTGGCCTCTCCCTGTGTGTGGGGCTCAGCCCCAAGAATGGTTATTGTTTCCTCTCAAGTTCCATCATCTTTGTTTTCCTTCATCATCAAAATTCCACTGCTGGTTTGTGAGTCCCATCCTCAGGAATGTCCTCAAATTCACCTAAGGCATATTCCCAATAACAGAGCATAAATCCTCTTGGAAGGACAGTTCCTTTTTCACGTGATGCCTCCTGTTTGGGGCCTGACTCTGTTCCTGTGTACATCAGTGGTTCTTGTGGTGACACCCAAAAGCAGATCAGATGGGTTGGTGTATTCTTCCTGCAGTAGAAGGGGAAAATAAGAAAAACTATTATAACATGTAACATGTAACATCCAATGTATCATCTCTAACATATGAAGCACATTCTGATTTCAGTTTATGAGGAGCAAACAGTCCTTCAACTAAAATCTCTACCAGCACTTCTTTTAGAGAAGATGTAACACTGAAGTGTGTGATGAACGGCATTTGAAATGATGAAGTGGAGCTTGGGCACACGGTGTGGTTTTGTCTCTTCCAGATCAACTGCACTTTGGTGTGATCTGGCTGGCAGAGAGAATGATGATGTGACAGAGGAGGATGAAGTGGGTGTTTGCCTCCTGGGTAAATAAAACCACATAACTCCAGGCCTTCTCTTCCAATGATGCTGCTTGCTAATTAGACTGTCAGTGGGAACCTTTGAAAATTACACGGAGTAGACATAATCCCCCCTGCAAAGTAATTTAAAATATTTGCCCCTGGCTGATAATTGACCCACTGATTTCCTCCTGTTTGAGAAAGCTTTATAAAAAATTACTGAGCTGTTTGTGTAACAGGACAGCCACTTGCACAGATGTTTCCTATCCACTAACCTTTCAGTGTTGTGAGAAGATGTCATAGGAAGGAGAAACTTGTTTGAAATTCCAGAAGCCTGTTTAGTTAGTTAGTTAATTAGTTAGTTAGTTAGTTAGTTAGTTAGTTTGGTTTTTTGTGTGATGGGGAAAAAGTTATCTCCAGATTATTTAAAAACCCATAACAAACCACAAAAGCGTTCCGGTAGACCAGCAGATCAGAGGCTAGAGGCAAAGCTTTAGTGATGCTGGATGTCAGGCTGGTGGTACCAGCTGAGATCCCCACCTGTCCAGGGCCCAAATCCCAAGCAGTGTGGCATGAAGACAACTCTTTACACCTTTCTTAGGCTGTCTTCCAGCACTGTTACTTCCAGCCCTGCTCTGAGGGGTTTGATGTACAGCATGAGACACTGTGGGCATGGGAGAATAGGTTGATGGAACCAGAGACAGCTGGCCTGGATGCTTTAGGTCACAAAGACAGTGCTGCTCATGGTGAGAAAGCTCCCAGGAGGAAAAAAGTAGGAATCATCCCTGCTGAGATGCACCGAGTACATTGGAGGTTGCGCTTGTCCTGAGGGAGACTGGGCACGAAGTGTGGCTGCCAGGTCTCTCTGATCAGAAAAGCCAGTTTGGGTCCCTATTCACAAAAGACAAAAGTTTCATCCCTGAAATGAGAAAAGCCATATGGGACTATGTTAAAAAATCTACCTTACCTATTATTCTGCCTGAACAGCTGTCAGTATCACAGATTAGGAGGACAGTGGCAAACCTAGAGCAAGCTCTCCTCCTCAGGTCATTCCCAGTGCTAACATTGTGTGCCTGGAGCTGCAGCTGGTCTTGTGTTTGATGGGTCCAGCTGTGTCTGCATTTTGGGCCTGAGCACATTAATACTGGTGTTGTCCACAGAAGAGTCTTGTGATTTTAATTACACAATGTACAGGGAGGTGTGTCCTTCATGGGTTTAAATCTTCTGCATAGTAATTTCACAGCTGCCTCTAGGAATGACAAATACTAATTTTTTTTGCCTCCTTTTTGATGTTATAGGCACATAAACATTGCAGAAATTGGCATTTGCCTCTTCTGAATTTCCAGAGACAGCACAGAACACAGAACCATGAGCCGGTGAGGATCCTGCTGTAGTGCAAACTTTCACACAGACATGGTGGCATTTAGAGTTGGTTTGGAGCAACAGCAGGTTCAACCTGGCATTTCCTTCCCATAAGAAGCAATTAAACTGTAAACTCACAGAGAGGTGCCAGATCTGGAGACCTCAGGGAAATCTGCAGGGGGATGTTTCTGCCGTGACCTTTGTCTAATGATCTTATTAAGGGACACAAACTCCCCGCCACTCTGTGTCTCTGATGGGCATGGTCCAGCAGGCAGCAGCATGGGCTGTGCAGTGTGGTCCTGTTGTGCTGAGGGATTGAGGCTGCTGGCCTGCTGCTGCTCTCATGAATGCTGCTTATGTGCTTTCCCTCAAGTATTAGTCCCAACCAAAATCCTTTGAAACTTCTACGGAACATTCTCACTCTTCCCACCCTTTTTTAGTCATTCTTGCATGGAGAAAGACCTCACATAACCAGTGTGTCTCTGTGTCTCTGATGGGCATGGTCCAGCAGGCAGCAGCATGGGCTGTGCAGTGTGGTCCTGTTGTGCTGAGGGATTGAGGCTGCTGGCCTGCTGCTGCTCTCATGAATGCTGCTTATGTGCTTTCCCTCAAGTATTAGTCCCAACCAAAATCCTTTGAAACTTCTACGGAACATTCTCACTCTTCCCACCCTTTTTTAGTCATTCTTGCATGGAGAAAGACCTCACATAACCAGTGTGATATCTAAGGGCTTCATATTGTGGCAGTCACCATGCTGACCTGCTTCAGGGCAGGAGGAGGTGGCACTGAGGCCCAGCCTTGGTGGGTGCAAGAGTGCCTGAGATAGATTCTTAGGGCTGAAATCAGAGTCAGGAACTGACAGTGGGAAAAGACAAGCAGGCAATGTTGCCTCACATTCAGAAATTTCTGACTTCAGCTAATTTCTGAATTCAGCAGAAGCTGGGAACAAACAGTTTCTCCCAGAGGAATATTATTTCTAGTTAGCACAGGGTTGGGATCTTTCCTCTAAAGAAGGCAGGGCTTCCCAGTTCCTGGCAAGTTTGAAGCTAGAAACCATCAGTCTGGCAGAACCCCCTTGGCAAATCATGAATGCTCATGAGCTATCAAAGCTCTGCAAGGAAATGAATCTGCTCTGATTTATACCAGTGGGAAATCTAGCCTTTAATTTTAGTTCTTGAATTAGCAGTTGTTTTAATCACATGAATGCAGTCTGCCAGTTGTCAGGGCCACATATGTGAAACACAGAATTACTGCTTCAGTGGAGCCCGAAATATGTAACATTTCAGTAAAGCCTTTTTTGGGGGTTTATGGACCATTAAGGAGAAAGTGTAATGGAGAGTCATGCAACAGCCAAAGGGAAGCAGGAGCAGCCTTCTTCATCTTTTTTTGTGCAATTAGGGAACAACTGACAGGTCATTCAGTATTAATTGGCCCCCTTGGATGCTATTACACAATGTGAGAGCAATGGGCTCGAATCAATGACCCTGACAGTCTCTCCCTCTCTGACAGCCACTGTTCCTACATAAACATACCTTATTGAACTGCTCCCGCTGGACTCTGGGGAGGTAAACCAAGAGTGAGTTCAGCCACTCTGGTTTTCTACCCAGCAACAGTCAGCAAACACGAAACACCAATTCTGCCACATGTGGAACTGTCTCTCTCAGAGGTGCCAGGGGGAGATTTCCTCTACCAAATCTTCCATTGTGCACTCTCTCATCACTTTTCTGGTAGGGTTGAGTACACGGAGCCATTTTGAACTTCATGTTACAGGTCCAGGGAATCCCTAGAGGAGACGCTGCATCTCTGGAAAGGTCTAAAATGAGATTTCAATTATTTCTTTCTAGAAGCCCAGGCAGTCAACACATCTGATCAGTGCTGCTGTTCTGATACCCTCCTACCCTCTTGCTCAAGCCATGCAGTGTGCTGTTGGCATTGCTGAAGCTAAGGAGAAAACAGAATTGTCTTCCTCAACAGAGACTGAACCCCTTTCTGCAAAGTTTGTTTTTGCCTGAATTTCTAGGATGACCTCAGAGGTGAAATGCGATATGGCGCAGTAGAGGATGCTGCTGTATTAAGAATCCTCAGGCTGAAGTGGTGCCTGGAGAATAGAGAGGAGTGTTCATTCCTCCTCAGTGATTTCTCTCCTTGACCTTTGTTTTTCACCGCCTCTGTTACCTTTCTCCTCTCTCTCTCTCTATCATGAAAGCAACAATCTGAAAGAGAGGGGAGCATGATTGATGTTCAGTCAGCTCCAGCCTGGTTCATACAGGATTCTTCGGCAATAAATTGGAGAAGAGCCTCTGCTCAGCTGTCAGTGGCAGCAGCCAGGCTGGTTACAGCAGTGTGGGCATGGAGAGCAGACGAGGACATTTGAGTGTCAGCACCTCTCAAGCTCTGGAAGAATTATCTATACTTCATCCAGTGCACAGCTCGCAGTTTGCCATGTTCCCTGTGGTCACCAACTCTGCAAACAGACAGAGATTGGCCTCTTAATATGGGAGTTAAGATTTGGCTGTGCTTGCAACAGGGTCTAGCACGAGGCGTGGTTTTAGACCAGGCACCTCTAAGTGTACCATAGATCTGATTGCTGGTTTGAAATATTAGTTTTACATCTGGGGACGGGGTTTTTTTGTTTTTTCCAGCACCTCCCCACACCCTGGACGTTGCAGCTCTGGAGGTCCTGTCTCAGTACCTCTCACGGCAAAGACTCTCTGCACGCATCCCTCCGGCATCCCCCCACGATCCAAAGGCACCACACACCGGTAGTATATATATATATATATATATATATATATATATATATATATATTTTTTTTTTTTTTTTTTTTTTTTTTTTTTTTTTTTAAATTCGTTACGTGCGTTTCAAACCTTTGAGAGATCCGTGCCTCGCAGCAGCATCGGCGAGCCTGCATCCTATTGCCTGGCATTTGGCCGTGTCTCCCTCTCTCCCCGCGGCCGCCGCGCTCCGTTCTCCGCGCCGGGGCCGCCGGAGCGCGGCTGGGGCTGACCCTCGGCGGAGATGCGCTCCCGGCTTTTTCCACTCCCTGGGGGAAAAAGGGGCTGTTCTGCTCCGGGCACCTCTGTCAGCTGAAGGGGGCGGGAGCTGTAGCCTTGAAGTAGAAAAGGAAGAAGGCAAAGCAGCGGGGAGAGGGTGAGCGGTGCCGGACAGCGGTGGGCGGTGGGCTGAGCCTCCTGGGCACCGCGGGCTCGGGGAGGAGGAGGAAGGAGAGGATGCTGCGGGGCAGGGATGTTGCGGCTGAGCACTCATCTGCCTAAGGAGAAAAACATCGTCCTCCGAGGGGAAGGAAGAAAGTCGGGGGAAAGCGGCCGAGCTCGCACAGAGCCCGCTGAGCTCTCCCCGGGACTGCCCGCCTGACACCCCAGCAAAGTTTTCTGAGCTCGGTGACGAGAGGGGAGGAGAGATGTGAGATCCTTCTCCCCCCAGCGCACAGCTGGGCTTCCAGCCCCGGTTCTGCTGGGACTAGCCATGGCTTTGTCATCCCCGACTGAAGAGTGAAGGGGAGACCCGGGGCACCCACTCCCTCCATCACCTTCCCTGTCTCCACGCTCCAGCCCAGGTAAGTGTCCTCCCCTTCCAGACACCGAGGCTCTCTCTGGCCCTGCCAGAGAGTTTCCCAGCACTCTGCCCAGGAAAAAAAAAAGTCTTGTTCTTCTCCTGATAGCTAAACGTTGTGTGCCTGTGCGTTTGTGAGCCTGCCTGTGTGTGGGGTGGTTGTAGCTGTCTGACTGCAATTTCTGTTTGCTGATCACTGTCATTATTGTTCTGTGCCATCACACTCCTGGAAAGGAGACTCATCTGGGGTCTGTCAAATATTTTGGTTGTGCTGCTGCAGTGAGATGGTGTGGAAGGATGACAGCTCAATTTCTCTCCACTACAACTAAGAGGGGAGCGTGCTTAGCTGTACGTGCTGCTGCTGCTGCTGCTGCTGCTGCTGCTGCTGCTGCTGCTGCTGCTGCTATGGCTTTAAATGATGCTCCTAAAATGCTGGCTGAATATGTCAGTATGCCCTTCGAGCTCTAGGAACTCTCACAGATATGGATGAAAGTCTCTCTTGGTCCCCCTGAGAGTATAGGGAGGGGTGGATATTCCCCTGGAAGGAATCATTAGAGCCTCTGGATTTCCATCACACCAGCTTGAG
Source organism: Aphelocoma coerulescens (assembly GCF_041296385.1). Classification (NCBI taxonomy): domain Eukaryota; kingdom Metazoa; phylum Chordata; class Aves; order Passeriformes; family Corvidae; genus Aphelocoma; species Aphelocoma coerulescens. The sequence goes on along the minus strand of NC_091022.1, from coordinate 24,604,337 downwards.
TGTGCAGCTTTTCTTTTTGCATAGCAGTGCTCACAGTAGTGCATTTCAAGCTGAAATATTGTTTGCAGAAGAAACCTACACTCTAACTAATAAGAAAAGAATCTGTTTCAGACAAAGAGCCCAAAGAGAACTTTTTCCACTCCTGATGGAACAGAAGTAACTCATTTTACATAGACTAATTTGTCTGAAAAGTTGGTCATTTTTTAAGCCATTGATTTTGCTGTAGCGAAAGGTAAAAGCTGCCAGATATCCTCAGGGAGGTCAGCAGTGGGAGCTGAACTCATATCAGCCTGTTCTTGTGGCTGAGAAGGGGATGGAGAAGCATCAGCCTGTGCTTTAGGAGATGACAGAAGAGCAAAGATGCTTCTGTTGTACATGGCAATCAGAATAAACATGGACTTTATGTTGTTGTGGGGCCTTATTAGGTAGAGGACAGCATAAGGCATTCTGTGGCTTTGGTTTGTTTTTTGCTTTATCCTCCACTGCTCTGTTGGCTTTCTCATCCCTATGTCATCTGGTTTTCTAAAAGGAATCCCTTGTGTGTAATCCCTGATGTTTTATAGGGAGACCAAGACAAAAGCAACCAGTGATCTACTTTCTAAATGTTCCCGGTCCAAACGCACTGTCCTCTGCATGCTGCTGGTCACCCTCTGGTGTGTGTGCAGATCACGTCCTAGCCCTGCAATCATGCTTGACTTCCAAGATCTTCTGCCCCCAAGCTGATGGGAGAGGTTCCAGGCAGGAATCTCCAGTGAGTCCGTCACTTTCTGCTGGGGAGGGTCCATTACCACATGTAGGTGCTCCAAGCAAAGAGGAGGGGAAAGAAGTTTTGCCTTGGACATAGCATGGCCAGAACACTTATGGTGCAGCTATAGAGAGGGTGTGACAAGCCCCAGAACTGCTCCCACAGTTTAGATGAGATCTCAGCCCTGACTCCTTTCTTCCCTTGACACTTGCCAGGAGAAGGCAGGGGCTGTTTCCTGAGCTTGGGCACAAGCTGTCAGGTGTCTTAGGGGGGCCCAAGGAATAGCCAGTGCCTCCTCCAGTCAAGCTGCAGTGTGAGAGGTCTCAGCCTTTATGTGCCACATCCCTATTTCTCTACTGTAGATCTGGTTTCCCTCCTTCTGGGAAGGCACCAGGAACGCCTGGGAAGCTGGTGGTGATTGTACCCAGTGTGAGCCCAGCTGGATTATTCTCCTGTGTCACTTATCCTTCTAGAGTGGAGCTGTGGTTCTCTTTTACCTGCTGGGTGAGCTGTCCTTGGATGAGCCGCCCTGATTTATCATTGCAAATGGTGCCTGAACAAGCCCTCTTGTCCCACTCCTCCCCTCACAGCCTGGGGAGGTCCAGTGAGGATTTTGCCCAAGCTTCAACCCCTGTGCTCAGGGATCTGTAATGATGAACAAAAATTACCAGGCAGAGAAAACAAGCTACAAAGGACCATGCTGGGTGCTATTGCTGCAGCCTTGAAAGCAGCCAGCAACCAGCAGGGTCTCTTTGGAGTGGCTACAGGTGCCCCCTGACAGATGGGATGGGCAACAGGTTGAAGTTGCTCTTGAAAGTCTCAGTAGCAGCTTGACCTCTGGTGATGCCTTGCCCAAGAGCAGAAGCAGCTGGCTTATTTTGTGTCCTGCTGGAGCCCAGCTGCCTGGCTCTTCCAGGAGGGAGAATTCGTTCAGACTGGAAGCAGGTGAGTGCTGAGAAGCCAGGAGGAACAAAGCTGATGGAGTGAATCTGTGATGTTTTTTAACCACAAGAAGCCACACAGTGCCCTGTGAGCACTTTGCAGTGGGAGAATGTGGGGCAAACCAAGGGAAAGAGCCACACTGGGGTGTCTGCAGCCTCTGTGTGCCTGAGGTTCAGACTGGCATCTGCAGGATCTGGTCTGCAGTTTGTGCATCTGTATCTTTAACCAGAAGCTATCTTGCTGCTGGTCCAGGGCTGGTGAAGGAGACAGAATCAGGGCTCCAGCTCACACCAGCATGCCAGGGTTCCCAGGCAGAACAAAAGGACACTGCTAGGGAAACATGCACATGTGTTAGCCTGGCTAATGGAGAAAATGCCCTTTCTCTCTCACACACTCTCAGTATCCTGAAAAATCTTTGCCTGCTGAGAGACCCCTCCCCAGTCAGGCATCCTCAGACGAGGAAGCATTTAATCCTTTGAAGCACCTGTCCCTGTCAGCTCCAGCTGATATCTCACTGAATAGGAACTCCATTGAAAGTTGACTTCTGCATGCATTCAGGTCTAAACAAAAGCCCAAGCCAAGGAAATGAGATATGACACCCGATAGAGCAGCAGAGAGCTTTGCCTCAGCTGGAGGTGCCAGAAAATTTTATAACCTGGGAAACAAGTTGAAAATGCCCGGCTGATCCCACTGGCATGTTTCAGTGTGATGGGTGATGGCTTATTATTTGTTGGTTTGTGGAGGTTTTTTTTATTTAGTAGCTACAGAGTGTTGATAGCACAACAGAGATTCTTGGCTCTTGCCATAGAAACTGAGCGGTATCAGTTTTTCACTGACAACACTTTTAAAAGGGATTTGACAGGAGAGGAGAGAAGAAGCTAGGGAGCTAGGCGGGGAGCAAGGAAGAGCAGACTGCTGTTGTTTGCAATCAGGCTGGGAAGAGAAATGCTCTCCTGCCTGTAAAATCAAAGACATCACCAGCAAACTGCTGACAAATTGGCTGCTGGCAATTTGACTTCCCAGCAAGTACAGCAAACACAAAGCCAGCTCCCATCACATCCAATAATCTCCTCCATGGAGAAGCTGCTACTGTCAGTCAGGGCTAAGTGTTACTGCCTTGGGTCCTAGACAGGTCCCCACAATCCTCTTTTTCAACTTCAGCACCTCAGTTTCCATGGGCCCTCCATCCTGGAGCTGATACTGCTTGTAGAGGTTTGAACCTTGTAGAAGTTTGGGGTTGTGGTTGCTGAGGCAAACAAGGTTCCCAGTCGCCTTTCTGTGGGGTCTCCTGTGATCACACTGAAGATGGTGAGATGCATGGTAGAAAATGTGGTCTAGCTGACAAAACACTCACATTTGCTCTGTTTTATTAGAGACTTGTGTGACTGACAGGGTGTCATTCTGCATCTGTTGATGGCATTTGTGTCACCGAACATCCACATGTTATCTGCTCGAGTCATCTCCAAGATTGCCTCTCTAGTCAGCTCAGCCCTCTAGTATGGACATCTATTGGGGATGTTCTGGGTCATCTTCTGCGACCTCTTATTCTCCACTGGCTGGAAAGGCAACCTGGATGACTTGTTTCAATTGCTGGACAACTGAGACATGGAACAAAGAGTCCCCCTTTCTGTCACAATTGTGGACCATTACCCATTCAAATATATATCGACCTCATATTGCAGTGAGGGATGTTCAGGGCTGTGCTGGATTCTGTTGTCATTTTGGGCAGGTGTTGTGTGGGTGGTGACAAACACTGTGAGACCAGCTGCAGCACAGGCTCTGGCCATCGGCATGCTTGGATTCATTTGGGCATCATCCACATGGATAACAAAGGACATGGAGCACACCGGGCTCTGTGCTCCAGCCTGAGGGTGACCACATGTGACCACTACAGTCAAGGAGAGCTCAGCCTTGAAAGCAGGCTTGGATTGGTGCTTAGTTGCTGGCACCAGCAAACCTGGAGAAGAGGCTGGTCACCAGGAATGGTGGGGAAAAGGTGCTTTGGTTCAGTGCTCTAACAACTGATTCTTCATTCTTCTCCAGGACCTCAAGGTAACAGGAGACTGGAACTGACCTTCTCAACACAGCATTCACCCTGTGAGGACTGAAGTGACCTCCAAGACTCTTCCCAGCATGTTCAGTGAAAAGAGCAGTGGCTCTTTGTCCCAAAAACCCACCCAGAAAAAGACCCGACCCCAGGGCCTCCCCTCCCCTGCTCTCTGCTGCGCCTGTGGACTCTGCATCATGCTAGCAGGGATCAACATCACTTTAGTGGGAGCATTTGCCTTTGGGACCTTCCTCCCTGTGAACAACCCTCCCATCATCATCGGACCCATCTTGTTGGTGGTGGCCTTCACGTTCTTCGGTGCCTGCTGCATCTGCAGCCGGAGGCCCCCAGCCCACGGGGCCCGGAAATCCAAGCCGGGTTCTAACATCGGCCTCATCAAACCTGGCAACACAGCCTTTGAAATTGAAACCAGCGAGCACACGGTGCAGGACACCACTGCTGTCCAGCTGAGCCCCACCAATTCCCCCATCTCCTCCAAAAAGTCCACACCGGTTCATGAGAACACCAAGGCCTGCAAACTCTTCACCATGGAAGGCAACGGGCCAGTGGCCAAATACACCACAGGAGGAGAGGCCATACAGCTCAACCTGCCCAGGGACCTGGCCACATCCTAAACCTGGGCAAAGCTTTTGTCGACAGCCAGCCAAACCCTGCAATGGGTGAGCTGGAAATGTACCATCAGTCAGAGGTGTGGGGAAGGTGCTTGTGAAAAGCCAGCAGACAGTCAGGTCTCTCTGAGGTACTTTAAGGGAGATGGATGCAACAGCAGAAAAAAAAAAGAAAAAAATCCAGATTTTTGCTGAAACATGCTCATTATACAGTTTTAAAAAGAAAACTGATAATGATGCTGCTGTGAAAAGATGACTCTCAGTTCCTGGAAATACGCTGCCATTTCTGGGGAGCAGATAGAAAGAGGGGAATGAATTAATTTGTCTGATACAATGTGGAAATGTGACAGTTGGAAGGAGAGGCTACATGGGACTGACAAATGACAGCTCTTTCTTCTCAGAAGTGAAGCAATTCTTGGACATAAAAGAAGCAGGAATGCAGTAAATTACAGCTTGCTGCCACTCAGTCACAAGAAGATTTCAGCATTTTTAGTGCCAGACCTTTTGGCAGTAGGGACAAAGCAATGTGTTTGCTACTGAAAAGGCAGTATGAAACCATCTCCCCTCTGTTGAAAATTCTTGTCTCATCTTTCCCTCATTTGGGTGATTTTACTGCCCATTCTAAGAGAAGGAACCGCAAGGATCACAATTAGCACTGGTATTTTCCTCTCATGGTAATGAGTTTGAGCAGCAGCTGTGCTACTCCTTACAGTATATTTCTTGGAAGATCAGTCAGGCTGAATCCTTGGGGATAAGCTCCTGGGGTAACCAGAGACTAACGGGAGCCTGCAAATTAAATTTTTGGGCCATGATTATGTATTGAGTACCAGGCAACTTCCTTCCCATGTTTTTGTGGAAGGTTGATGTGGGACACACCTCAGGGCAGGGCACAGATAACTGCATGGGCCTCAGAATAGCTGTGCTGGAAGGTGGTGACTGTACCTCCTTGCCTGAAGGGACTGTGAGATCCATCACCCAGGAGTGGATCCTTGCTGCAGGAAATGGGCTGCTCAGTGTGCTCATGGGCTTGCAAAGCAGTGGGATGAGTTTGCAGAAGAGAATTTATCAAGAGCTGTTCCAAGCAAAGACACCCCCTCTGCCCCAGAAAGACCCTAATCTGATGGAATAGTGCTGCAAAGGATTTGTGCTCTTCTCTGGGTTACTCTGGCTGGGAACACAGTGCTGTGCTGATGGGCTTTGCCTCTGACTCCTGTTCACATGTGGGACGTGGGACCAGTGTGGGGAAGGACAGCACTGCTAGGCAGGACCTGTGTGTGAGGAGGCAGCAGCAGGAGAGTGGATATCAAGTAGGAATGGCTGCACAGGTCCTCTGTTCATGGAAACTCTATATTTGAAACTAAGTTTTGGGGACTTTGAATGACAAGGAAGTCGTCTGGACCATACTCCACTGACTCCACTACAATGGCCCAGCTAGCCCAGAATCCAGTTTCTGACAAGGCTGAGAGCGAGGTCTGGAGTAGAACATAAAGACAGGGGAAAACCAGGATGTTGCTTGCCCAAAGTGCTTTCCCAGCTTCCAATGTGCTATTGCTTAGGAGCTTCCTGAGCTGGAAGTGGTGCCTGTATGTAGTAGCCCTGAATGGATTTCTCCTCCATGAAATAATCCATTTGCACCTTGACTGTCTGTCAATCCTCATCATTTGTGATCCTGCAGCAGAGAGCTGCACACTTTGGCTTATTTTCATCCTGCATTCTACTACCTCCCTTTGATGCCCCAAATTTCCCAGGTTAGAAGGGTCAGCAAAAAGTCCATGCCCTCACCACCACTCAGGTTTCCTGAGATGTGTTTTCCATGCCACGTTCCCTTCAGTCATCTCCCTCTTACAGTACTTTACATCTCTTGTAGCCACAGGGAGGTATTCAGCCCAGCATCAGCTGCTTGCTTGGCTGAGGACGACACAGCCCTGAGGCTTTAGCCATCAGAAATGTGTGTGGAGAGAGGTGGGAGGTCTGAAGGGGAAATGCTGAGGGAGAGAGAGGGGTTGTGGCATGGCCAAGGCTCCCCTGTGCCACCAGCTACCTCTGTGAGGCCAGGCTGTGAGAGCCACATGGATGCTGTGCCATGGACCACATGTGGTCATGAGGGAGCTGGAGAGAAAAGCCATGGTGCTGTACAGGTCATGCAGGAGGTGTCCTGGTTGCTCTGGGGAGCCACTGGGCAGCTGATGGTCCCTGCATGAGCCCAGGTAGGATGACAGGTAGTCAGCCTGACTTGAAATAATTCCTTGACAAAAGGTTAACCAAACAGTCTTAACATGAGTCCCTGAGTGCTCCAGCTGTTTGCTGCCTTCAACAGCTCCTTCTCCACCAAGGAATTACATCTGTGGTTTTAGCAGGGGTGGTCTGTACTGATTAGGAGGAGAAGGAGAAGAAGCAGGTTTGGGAGAAGGATGTTTGTGTGGGCTTGGGTAGATGTGGGCTCAAGTTCCCATGTGAATGTGGTTACTGCAGGACTTCTCTTGGAGCACTTGGAGCCAAAAAATTAATAAAATCAAGTTATAACCATACAACTCCTTTCTTTGTTTGCTGAAGCCTTGAAAGCCAACTCTGGAGAGCATCCTGGAATCACTCCTTACCACAGCTGCCCTGTGAAGTGCTACCACAGATGGATAACACAGTGGCTGACCAAGAGATGACAACCAGCAGAGCTGGTACCTGGGCAGGCAGAGGGGTAGGACCAGTGAGATGCTGATCCCCTGGTGTGGTGGGCCTGCCCACCAAGCTGTGACCCCAGCTGCCTGCCTGCCCAGCAAGGTGGCCATGAGGACATCTGCTGCCTTCCTGCTCTTGCCTTTTTCTGTCTTTTGTAATTTCCATGTCTGTCTGTTCACCCCCATGATCAGCTGTGACTGATGTTGTGAATCTCGTGCCTCCTTGTGTAGTGGGAGATAGAGAGAGTCCCTTGTTCTCCAAGTCAGCATTTCTGGTGTGAGTATTTTTAAAAAAAAATTGCTATTCTTGTGTGTGCAATGTGGAATTTGGAAAAGACAGACACATTAAAATAATTGCACTCAGAAAGCATTTGGCCTGCCTGCTTTTTCACTCTAACAACTGCCTTCTCCCTTATCCCCAGACTGGGTGTGCCCCAATCCTGTCTGTGTTCATTTTGCTTTGTGCTCCTCACTCTCCTGCTTGACTTCTCAGACAGTGCAAGGAGCTGCAAGGAAAAAGTGTCCCTAAGAATTCACGTTGCCTCTTGAGTGCCACTTTTCCTTGAAGTCCTGGTTGCCTAAACGCTACTCCCACAGCAGACTCTCACTATCGTTGCTTTGACTAACACAGGAATAACCAAATTCTGCCCTTTTTTTGTCTGCATATGTGTGTTTAACCCCCAGCTGGGTACCTGCACAGGCCAGATGTGAACTGTGGGCCTCTGGGTTCTCAGGGACACAGGAGGAGCAGGGCTGTGGGTTGGGGTGGGTGAGGACTTGTGGGCTGTTCTGATTCAGTGTCTCTGGTGATGGAGGACTGGACTGGATTATTTCAGCTGATCCTCCCCAGCCCTGGGTAGAGATGATATTTAGTTTGTGGGGCAGGGAAGGGCTGGGAGCTGTATCTGTGTGTGCCTGTGCATGTCCAGGATCGGTGCTGTCACCTTTCCCTGCTCGTTCTGGGCTTAGCCCAACATGGTCTCTTGGAGATGAGTCAAGGAGGGATAGCACAGTGAGAATAAAGAGGATTTGAGAGCCTTGCAAATTCACCTCGTCAAAGGGCTTCTCTCCCATGTGCAGCCAAGTGATTTGAGATGAGAGGAAATCTCTCCATTCCAGGCAGCCTGGCTGGTTAAAGACCTGAGAAATGAGCTGGCTAAGAATGCTCCACTGACAATGTGTGTAAAATGAAAACCTTTTCCCTTCAGAAAGGATTTTTTTTGGCCATTAGGAAAAAGCCCCTGGAAAGGTTTTTCTTTTTTAAAAGAGGGACCAGAGAGAAAAGCACAGAGGAGGGTTTGCTGAGCATCCACTGCCGTCCTCCTGGACCTGCAGCCTGTAGCATTCCTGCCACAGCAGCTGCTCTACACTAACCTGAGCTTCTCTTTCCATCTGGAAGAATAAACCAGAAACATTATATGAAATGTAATTAGCTTTTTCTAATTTCCAGCCCAAATTTATCTGTGACTGGTTTATTTCCTTTTATCCTTGTACCAACAATGGCTTTTAACCAAGATACCTTTTTACCTCCTGGAAATTTTTATCCCTGAAACATTTTAGGTTTGCTGAAGATCTCCTAGAGCTTTCCTTTCATTAGGCTGAGCTGGCTGACTCCTTCCATCCTTCCCTCCTGTGAAGTGTTCACCTTTGCCCACGAGCCCTTACTTCTCTCTGGCTTATTCCTCAGATTTTGGCTCAGGAGCTCCATGAATGCTCCTGAACAGCCATTCTTTTGCAGAAGTCACAAGTCCACAGCAATGTACAAACCTTCCAGGTCTGTCTTGTGTGAGAAATTGGGCATTTTTCCTTGGATAAGTCCTGGAAGAGAAAAAAAATCCATGAAAAAGCAAAAATATCCATGAAAATGTGAAATTTCCATTTGCAGAGTCTCTCTGTTAAAAAAAAAAATAAAATGAGCTTTTATGTCATTAGTCTCCATTGAGCCCGTGGCAAATGTGCTCAATTTAAAGGCTGAAAGGCTGGTTTGCTCCAACTGTCAGATGCTGTCAGCTCAGCTGAGCTTTCAGCAGCCTTGGGAGGGACCCTCAGACACTGCCAGCACCCCCACCACGTGCTCTAGGAGAGGTTTGAGCATTTCTTTAAAGCTCCTGGATTTCAGACTGATGAGCCCAAGGAGCTCCTTGTTTGGGGTGGCCTCAGAGTGACACCCTGCCACATGTCCCCAGAGTGATGTGAAGCCACAGCAGATGTCCATCCTGTCCAGCAGCACAGACCTCTGAATGCATCAGGGATGTGGAGCATCTCCCCGGGGTTGTCTTACACAGTTTGCTCTCACACACTTCCTAAGGAAGGTGGGAGCTTGATTCCTTTAATTTTAAAATTAATTTAAGGTCTTGGAGACTGTCTCCATGCAGTGGCGGCCAGTCTAGAGGCTTCTGCTGTCCCAGCTGCCCCCATTGCTGACCCAGGGAGCTCCAGCAAGGAGGGGACCACAGCTCACCCAGGGAACCCCCAGGCTGTAGAAGGCAGCTGGGCTATCAGGGCTGGTCAGCAACGATTGCTCCACACAGGCTCCTTCCCACAGCTCTGTTCCATCTCATTTACAAAGCCTGTGCAGAGGAGATGTCGCTGTTTCCATCAGCAGATCTCCTGCTACTCATCATCGCTCTCAGCCTGTCTCTGCCACCACACCTGCACATGCTGACATGGCTTTGAATTCTCAGAGCACGGGCAGTGTCCGGCCTGGGAGGACAGATGAGGTTTTTCAAGGCATCCATGCTCACAGAGTCCCCAGGAGTATTTCCAGGGAGCCCAAAGTCATCTGGAAATTTTGATTTCTTGAAATTGGCCTGTCCTGAGAATACACTGGTTCTCATGATGCTTTTGCCAGGAAATGAACTTCCCAGGTTCCAGATGAAATTTCCGATCCAAACACTTGAGAGTTGCTCCATTACTCAATCCTCCAGGCACCCCTAAAAAAAGATCTTGCTGAACTTTCTCTCCACATCAGGACCAAACTTCCAAGGCAGTTTTGGGACTACAGTTCCTTATCATACCCCCTGTTTGCAATCAAATCCAAAAAGCCAAATTTCTCTGCAACAGTGCTTTTAATGAGCCATGCCTCTGAGGATGTGTGTACCCTCCCCAAACCATCACAGTAGGTCTCTCCTGCTGAAATCTTCGCCGGAGTTTCTCACATCCATCTGCTGTGACAGCAAATACAGCTTCATACACAGTTCCCTGGCCTAATGCCAGATGGATATTTGATGAAGTTACAAAGCCAGACAGAAAAATGATTTCTTCTGCTGGCACGTAGGCAGAAAAGATGCTTCTTTTGGAGACAAATCCCTCTCTGTTGTTATCTCGGCATGAGAAATCAGTATGATCTATGGTTCATCTTTTTATCTCCAGCTGAGCCAGGCAAACATGATGCTGTCACTAAGAGCTGATCCTCCTTCTCCCATGGCAAGCAGCTGATGCTTTATCCCGTTTGCTGTCTCCAGGTCTCTGCACCCTCCATTTGGAGGCAGATTTTACATGTGGGAAGGACGTGCTGCGGGCAAACCCAGGGGATCTGGCTCCTGCAGCTCACTTAGGGGTGGGCACATCGCTGCTGCCTGCACCCCAAGGCTGCTTGTGCACATCAGTAGCCAGATTTGCCTTCTGGGAACCTTTCACAGGGCCATGGAGTTCACTGGAGAAAAACAACTTTTATCTGGCAACTACACCTGCACCTGGGAGTGGCAGAGCTGTTTGCTCCAGAGAGGTAAACCCAGGCAGCAGAGCATGGAAAGCTCCCCGAGGCTTTCAAATGGCTTTTCTTTCTTATCCTTTGTCTGAAACACCAACCTGCCCCAAAACTTCTGCTGTATCCTTGCTGGATAAATGGATTTTCATGGCCGTAAATCTCTGGGAATTTCTCTGAATGTGGTCTGACAGCACAGAGATGACCTGCAGTCCCCTCCATGCCCCTGCTGTTTTGCTCTGTGGTTGCAAGTCCCTGCTCTGGGTAAAGGGAAAGACAACAGGCAAGAAAGGAAAACGAGACACAGAGCTGAAAAGGGGGGACTCAGCTTTTCCCAGGGAAAGAATAAAACCACAACTCTCAACATCTGTAACATCCCAGGGCAAGGACTTCTGTGCCTTAATCCTGTGTTGTGTGGAGATCCACCTGCTCGTGCTGGCTTTCTTTGAAGGAGAGGGAGGAAACAGCATCTCTGTTTTTGATTAAACCTGAAAATGCACCTTGTGGCTGGGCCAGATTCAGACACTCAATAAATGCATGTAGATTCCCTTGTTCAGGGCAGCAGTCTCTGAGGGTGAGAAACAGAGATGGGTTTTCTCTGCAGGGAACTGAGGGATGAACTGGCTGAACAATCCTGTTGGATGTTGTTTTCCTGACTTGATGCATTTGTCTGGCACAACGCTGACTTTCCCAGCAGCTCTGGGCTACATATATTTTCATAGAGCCTCATTAAATACATAGCTTCAGTTCTGAAAATCACATTTGTTATAAATAAGAGCTGTCTGCTGGGAGAATTAATTCCTCTGACTTAAGTCACCTCCCTGGAAGTGATGCTGTTGTCTTCGATTTCATGGCTTGGATGATTACACTTTTCCAACACCCAAGAATAACGAGATTAGGGAATTTGTGGCAATGAAGGCAAAGAGGAGGAACTGGCTAAGAAGAAAGGAAAAGAAATTGAATTTTCCTGTTAAAAGAAAAGGAAATGCCCATTTCACAGAAACAGTTTTGCTTTTGGGAATAACAGTTGGAGAAGCTCCTTTTAAACCAAAATCTCTTATTGAATCTATCAGGTTTGTTGCCACATTCAGAAAGCTTTGTGATCATGGCAGTTACCATCCACCCATCGGTGAGGCTGTGGGCAACCCTCTGTCCCTGTGAAACAGGGAGGAAAATCCAGGAGAGTGCTCTCCCTGAGGATTTAGCAAGCTAACCGTGAGCCTGTGGGCTTCTGGCAGGGCGTGGTTGGTGGAGGGGCATAACAGCATGTAAGGGTGGTGGGGAGCTGCTGGACCACACTTAAACTGAAGATATAAAAGTTTGCTGATTGGGAACAAAGGTATTTGTTAGAGTGACTTTTTACGCAAGCAGAGAGTGATAGGATGGGTAGAGGTGGTTTTAAAACCTCTTTTAAAACTAAAAGAGGAGAGATTTATATATTAGGAAGAAATTCCTTACTAAGAAGGTGGTGAGGGACTGGAACAGGTTGCTCAGAGAAGCTGTGGATGCCCCATCCCTGCAAGTGCTTGAGGCAAATTTGGATGGGGCCCTGAGCAATCTGGTCTAGTGGGTGGCATCCCTGCCTAGGGCAGCGGGGTTGGATCTGGATGATGTTTAATGTCCCTTCCAGCCCAATAGATCCTATGGTTCTATTCTGAAATGGGGATGATCACTGCCTGAGCACACATGGCACACATGGGCACCCCACACTCCCCCTGCCAAAACTCAAAGGAGCAGCCAGCTGACGTCCTTCTGTGACGCCAGGGATGGGAAGAAAACACCCCCCTGGGAGGGACAACTGCTAAAGGGAAAGGCTCTTCTTTGGTGACACTGGGAACACTTTATCAGGACTAACACTGGCAACATCATTAGGTTTAATGTTTCTGTTATTTTGCTGTCAATTCTCCTAATGGCGCTCCAGCAGCATGGAGTTGAGTGAGTCATAGAAGTAATTATTAACTAGGCTATGGCACTGAAAAGGCATTCAAAGTTCAATTCAGCACCAGCCCCAGTCGATGTGCAGGGTGCACGTTCATTAATGAGCAGGTGCTAAGTGCATTTGTTGAAGAGAGAAAAGGAGAGAGCCCATTCCATATGAAATATTTTGCCTCATTATTCTCCACAGGGAAAAAGGTAGCAGCAGGTGGAGGCAGTGAATAGGAGCAAGGGTGTACATCTTGATCCTCACGTTTTTAAGGGCATTTGAAAGACAGGCACTCTGGGTTTTAGTGCATTAGTGCTCAGAGTGATGTAGGGAGCCAGAGGTGTCGGGATTTGTAGGTACAAAGCACAGCAGGAAGCTGTGCCACCAAAACCTGGGAGTCTGAATGGAAATAAACAGGCAAAGGGGATGCTTTGGAGGTAGGGAACTGGATGTACCAGGAGATTAAGTGATGTGACTAAGGTCACATAAGGATTTGGTGGCAGAGGAGAAAACACTGCTTAGAGTCAGTGCATCTTGTGACTCACCCACCAGACTTCCCTTTTCCCTAGATGTGATTTGTGCAGGAGCACACAGCCACCCTTCCAGACAGAATGTAGCTGGGGTCACAGAAGTACATCAACTCTCTCCCAGTCATTTGCACTTCCTCTGCCTAAGGCTCAGTACCTGCAGGCAAATGGCAGAGCAAAAAGTTCACATCAACAGTGCCACAGTCCAGCTGGGGGGGTGGGGGTGGGTTTGTGTGAGACTTTTTTATTCTGTTGTTTTCCAAGTTATGGGGAAAAGGTTTTGTTTCAGTTTGGGGAGCAGGAGTGATGAAACACATTTCTGAAGGCAGGAAGGTGATATCTGCTGAGATGAGCAGCACCCGCCTGGAACAGCAATTACAGACCCTGCAGATGTGTCATGGGTCTGGGCAGGGGGGAGGATGCAAGGTACATGCATTTCATGAGCATGGATCTGTGTGAATAAAACTGAAGAGTCACTCAGAGGAGGTGATGGGCTGTCTAGAGTGAGAACAGCAGTGATCTGTCTTCTTTCATGATGTGTGAAGCAGGGCGATGGTGATGGGAAAGGAACTTATTTGTATCAAGCCACAAGCAAATGCCTGATGGCCTTGAGTCCATCCCCATGACCACAGGGGTGAGGTGCCCAGCTCGTGTGTCTCATGGGAACAGAGCTGCAGCAGACAGCGCATGGCTAGGGCTGGACAGCCTTCCCCAGGACCCTGGGAATGCTGTGCATTCCACCATGGGGCTCTTGCACATCCCCTGGCACCCAGGGAGGACCTAAGAACCTTCCTGCTCCTCCCAGCCCAGGACTGATGTCTGTCTGCCCCGGCATGGCAGCAGTTCAGCCTGTGACTTTGCGTTTGAGGTGTCACCAACACAGGTGGGGGTTCATGGTGATTCCAGTTCACGTTCACAGATGTCTGATGCTGTCTCTGGTGCTGCCATGGGCCGAGGCAGCCTTGGGGGAAGGGGATTCACCAAAAGGAAGGATTGAAGGGTTGAACTGGCTTTTCTGTTTTTCATATGAGTGAGCCAAAAAAATACCTCAAGTTCATTTGACTCTCACAGTTTCTTCATTATCTTCTAACCTTGTCTTTCCCCTCTGTGTCCAATATCCTAGAACAATGATACTCTTGCAGAAAAAATGTAGTGAAAACCAAGGACTCTCGCCAAATATATGTGTCAAGGAGTCAACATATTCTAATGCAACCTGCTTTGGTGATGATTTCTACACAAGCTCTGAGCAAGATTTCACATTTCAGCTTCACGGTTTATTGGAACTGCTGTGATAACTCTGCTTCTAAATGAAGGCAAGCCTGTGTGGGTTCCTCAGATTGTTTCCATTCAGACTGATGCCTCCAGCTGCCCCCAAAAGCCGAGTTCCACTGCAGCAAAAAGAGCTTTATAGCCTTGGCTCTAATTAACTCCCTACAGCAAGAGACACTTTGGCTGTAACACACCAGTGGCTTTCAGATATGCCATTTATCAGCTCCCTAAATGCAATCAGAGCCCGTTTGATCCAATTAGGCAGCAGCAGTACAGGATAGCACCATCCAGCCTGTGTGCAGCAGCACTCAGGACAAGGAAATGCAATGCTGGAAGACTGCAACCTCCCCATCTGGGCCACAGTGTCATCATCCTTCCATGTGATCCCATCAATCCCACTCTGTGATTAGGGTGAAAATCCTCAAAACACACTTCAGTATCTGCTAAAGGCTGAGCCTGTAACTCTTGCATGTCATGTAGACAAGCCTGTTTGTCTCTTCCAACCTGCAATGAGGTTTATGGTGCCAAGAAACTCAAGGATCACCCAAATTCAACCTCTTGCCATGGGAAGGGAAGCCTTCCACCACACCAGGTCACTCAAAGCCCAATCCAGCCTGATCCTGAGCATATTCAGGGATGGGGCAGCCACAACTTCTCTGGGCAACCAGTGCCTGTACAACCAGTGTCAAGCACCCTTTTCCCCATCACTATCTGCCCATGTAAAAGGTCTTTCTTCCTCTGGTTTATAAGCTCTCTTCAAATACTGGAAGCCTGCAATGAGGTCTCCCCAGAGCCCTCCCTTCTCCAGGCTGAACCATTCCAACCCTCAGTCTGTCTTCACAACAGAGGTGCTCCAGCCCTCTGAGTATCTTCGTGGCCTCCTCTGGATTCACTCCAGCAGGTCCCCATACCTGCCCTTTCTAACCTTGAGGACTTACCTGGGGGACAGTTGGTGAGCTGGGGAGGGTCTTCTCCTCATCAGCCTAGACTGCAGTGGGCACACAAGGGGTGTTGGAAGGTCTTGTTGGTGCATGGATTCTCCCTGTTGTGCTTTTTTGATGCTCTGCTGCTAATGGTGCTCATGGAGGGACCAGTGAAGCAGCTGTTCCCCCCATTTTCTGTGTGGTTTTGTCTGCACAGCTCTTTGCTGGTCTCAGTCTGGATCCTGCCCTTTTCCCAGAGCCCAGTCCCTACCATTTTAGGCCAAACCTGTTGGGCCAAATTGCACCCAGAAACACCCAGCATCACCTCAAATGATGGTGTCATCCCTGAGCATCTGTGGTCACCAAAACTGTCAACCCAAAATTTCCTGCAGCTATTAAAATAGAAGCGTTACACTACCTTAGGTAATGTTGTGCAATTTCCCCTCTTCTTACTAAAAAGAAATCACCCACCACAGGTCTTGCCTCTCTCTTTGGTTTTGGCCCTGGGGAGCTGACTCCACCCTACATTATTCTGTTGGACCACTTGCAAGCCCATCCTTCCCCAGAGCCACCTGTTTAATGCTGAATTAATTTACATTTCTTTTAAGTGCTTGTGTTTGCTCCAGCAGACAGGCTATGAGTTATTGCTTGATCTGCTTTTCTGTTCAGGAGGTTACAAGGGGCTTGTTAAACAGAGCAGAATATGCAAAATGAAAGGTGACCTAGCTGTTGAGCAATACTGAGGTTTAGAAACACCAGACAGCAAGAAAAGAGCTCTTACATCACTGCCTGCAAAGCTTTTTGCCCTGAGTTCGGTGTTTACATAAAATTATCATCAAGCCATGAATTTAACTGAAAACTGACAGTCTGAATGACTAACTCCCCAGCAGTCAGCACATGAAATAGATCCCATTCAGGTGAGCACCAGCTGTATGGAAAGTGGGTTTTATCCAGACTGATCGATGAGGCAGTACCAACATCAGGAGGCGTCTGCTTGAAGGATGAGGCACCTTAAAGCGGTGGCTTGGCTTTGATGGATGCCAGAGATCAGATCCTGAGGAGCAGAGCAGATCAGGTGGGATCTGAGCAAGGAGACACTCAATGCTGCTGGAGATGCACTGCAAGAAGAGCTGAGAGCCAGCAGCTCTCAGTTCTGAGGAGCTGGAATTGGGATTGGGGTTGAGGCTGGGGATTAGACCAGAAGTGTTTTCTGCTGCCTTTGATACATCAGGTGGGGAGTGTACCCAAGAGGACCATTTAGAATGGGTTCTGCCAAGCTTTGCCCTGAGTAGCTTCACCAGAGTTTAAAATCAGATGCACAGAGCATCAGGGGAACCAGAGTAATTTTGGCATTGGATGCAGTGGTTCTTGCAGCAGCAAGTGCAGCTACCAGTGCCTGAGAGATGCTGTGAAGGCACTGGGGCAGTGAAGGCAAGCCAGCGTTGTGCTGGTGTTTGGCAGGAAGAGACAACGTCGATTATGAGTCTCTTTTCCCACTGAGTCGCTGCTTTCCACCAGATAAAACCAGATTTAGCATCCTTGGAATCCCTGGGCTATTGGGCTGCTGTCCTGTCAGATGGCCAAGACTGTGCCAGGTCTGCCCCTTCTCTGATGCCCACAACAAGTCCCCACGTGTCACTTCCTTGCCCTCTGTACCTGCTTTGTCCCCCTCGGCCCACACCTCTGGGGACCTGCAATGAGCTTGTGAACCAGGGAGCCGCTCTCTCCCTCTTTTTTTTTCCTTTCTCTTTTATATTTCTCTTTTAGCTTTATCAGGCAGTCTAATAAAATATATTGTCTCTCCCTATAAACCTTGCCTCTAGAGACTTAACCACACTGAGGTTGCTATAACAACAACCGAGCTCTTTGCCAGCAAGAAATGAAGGAAAAAGGTACTGGGAAAGCCAAGGGAGAGCTCAGCAGAGAGACCTCCCTGCACTGTGTCCCATTATCCCTGTGAGGGGCAGGATGAGGCACAAGAACACGAAGGAGAAGCAGCATCCATGGGGGAAGGAGGCATTCAAGTCCCAAATCTGCTCGGGATGTGCTGCAGGAGCCTCCCCACGGAGCACACAGAGCAGATCTCCCGAGGGAACGTTTGCCCTGCTCAGGTGGAAAACCATGCACAGAAACATGCTGGCTTTGGCACTGCTGGTCCCCAGCGTTTCACAGAGGAAAATTCCCATTCCAGCCAGGGAGGAGGTAGGTGTCAAGGACTCTGATGGGCAAACCAGGCACTTTCGGAGGATAAATGGATGCCACATCCTCCTGTGACTGCAGCTGGCCAGGAAAGGTTTGCCCAGTCCCTGAGCACAGATGTTTAAGCAGCAGGAGAGGGGCTGCTGTGGTTCCTTGGGCTGAAAAGAGCCCGGGAGGGCTCAGGTGAGGGAGAGGAGGTGGAAACTGCTGGCAAGGGCATGAAAAAGCTCGTAGAGGATGTTTGTCCTAGGAAGTAGCTTAAACTCAGGAAAATATGGTAGGAGAGCTTATCTGGAGTAGCTATGGATACCTACAGGCAAGGACACTCTTCTCCATCCTTTTCTGTTCTTTTTAGCTGATTGCAAATGCCACAGAGAAGCTCTTCTAACTCCCATCAGCCAGGGTTTTTTTCCAACCAAATCTTAATTTTTCCCTCCCAAGCTATGGATTAGGGGCTCTAAATTGTTAAACATCTGAAAATTGCCAAGAATAGAGATTTTGTTAGGCACCCTGAGAGCTGGGCATTAAAGAAAGTTAAATTATTGTTCTCGGATCCACTGCAGGGATGAATATTTATGGCTCAATCTAATTTTCCAGAGTCTCATCATTTCTTATGTCAACTGTATTTTATAGAAATGTCCACAGGGAAGGAATTGACTTTTGTCCTGGGCCCAAACCAAACAAGCTCAAGCAGTGATTATTTGGGTTTTGAAACAGTGGGGTAATTTAATCTCAAGATCTATTGATCTCCTTCTGCACAGGAATCCTATGGTTAAACATCTGCAAGGCAGTTAATGGCCTAGAGTACAAATTCATTACGGAGTTATCAATAGGTACCGAGTTTTAGACTGAGAAAAAAAAAAAGGTTTATAATCTGCTTACCCTGGAGTAAAAAAAAAGAGATTCAACTTCACACAGCTAGAGATACATCTAAGGCCATGAGGGAACAGCTCCCTGTTGTTGGCAAGGTTTGAAAGGCAGATCCATTTCAAGCCACATGGTTCCCAGTTTGGGACAGACGTAGGTGAATCTTTCAGGAAAATAGCTGGCATTTCCCCCAAAAATCAGATTTTGAAATAATAATTTTTAAAAAATAGTTAAAACTTGGGGAAAACAGTGGCAAAGTCTGGTGTTGCTGACCCTGACCCCTTCCCTGACCTTCAGCTGGGGATGAGTTTTGTGGGTCCTTCCCTGGCTGTGCTCCCTCCTGGAAGCAGCTGCCTTGGGTGGTGAGCAAAGTGATTCCCCTAACAGTTAATTAATTGGTGCAATCTGTTAATGAGGTTTATAACGTACTTTGTGGGCCATCTGGACAAGAGATGATTTCGAGGATGGCTGCAACGTCCCTGCCTTTTATTAACTGTAATAGTTAAATATGGGCTAATGAGGGGGGACACACAAACCAGTTAGAAAGAGCTGGGGCTCTCACTGGTGGATTTATCATTGATGAGTGGGAACTGCAGCTAACAGGGAAATCTATGCCTTTCCGAGCAGGATGGGGGTAATTAATCCATGCTGAGCAGCGTGGCAGGCCAGACTCTGCAGTGGACCAAAGGCAAAGCTTCAGGCACAGCAAATGCTTCACAATCCACACCCTCAGCAGCTTCTCAGGATTCCCCTGCCAAAATCTGATCCATACTTCACTGTTGTGGTTGGAAACCTAAAGGCAGAGGGCTGTCAGTTGTTTTGAGCATTGCAATGGAGTAATACAATAATCACCAGGTGCCTGGGATGTTATTTAAATGTACAGAACAAATATTACAGAGCGGGGGTGTAAAAAACAAACAAACCAAGAAGAGATAGACCCAGGCAAACCCAGGGAAATGTCTTCTCTCTGGCTCCTGCCCTTGTCTCAGCCCCCAAATAAAGCGATGTTCATCTCACCCCCGTTTGTCAGAGCTCATTTCCCTTGCAAGGAAATAAAAAGTGCTCAGCTCTAACTTATGCAGCAGGGAGATTCGTGAGCGTCTGGAAGGGAATCAGCTCAGTCAATCATGTGCAATGTAAACCCTTTGTGAAAACACCCTGGATCCACTTTGCAAAATTACTCCAACAAATGACAAAACAATATGCATGCACTCTTAAGGAAGTAAGAGATTAAACAAAGACCTAGAGCTTATAATCATTGCTGCTTTGGGGCAGGAATAATTTACAGTAAAAGACACCTGCCTGATGTTTTGCAGTTTTGAAAGTTTTCCCATTTCCCTTTCCTAACCAGTGCTTCAAATTTGTTTGTAACCAGAACAATTTGAAAAAAAACTGGGCCCTTTTTGCATACATCCTCTTCCACTTACCAGTGCACAGATCTGCATCCATAGCCCCTTAGAGCAGAAATGGCTGCAGAATGATGACCACCTGAATTAACAACTATTTATGATAATTGTTATCCAAAAACCTCTGAGCTGAGCAACCCGGCATCCACCAGAAGACACCCCTGCTTAGGATTTAGATTTAAAAGTTGTTTGGTTTGGATTTTTAATGTCAATGTGCTCCCCTGCAGAGGAAAAGACTTGGCAGCCTGTTGCCAGATTGGGTGTGGGAACTGGTATTTGTCAGCAATAGGAACATTGACCAACCTGACCCATGATCCTGAAGCCTTTGGATCTGTGAGATTCCTGCCTCTGGGGGCTCATTCCCTCCAGGAACATCAGCTGTGTGATAAACCAGCATCTGCAAGGACTGCAGCCAACACAAGTGTCTCTGCATCCCTCAGGCTCTGCCTCTGCCGCTCCTCACTCACCCGTTGTTCCCAGTCTCCACCACACGGACTTTTGTTCAGCCCATGAATGGCGAGCTGCAAATACAAGTGGCTTTACACTACACCTCTAATGCCTGTTTTGATACCTCTAATTCTCACCAGGCTTCCTTTTAAAGCAATAAGGATGCTTAACAGGGGGCTTGATAATTCTTGGAGGGGCCGAGCGATTAGAAATGAGCACCCCTCCCCGTGAAAGCAGCACTTCCAGCTCACCACTGCCCCTTCCCACTGTGCTGAGGACGAACGGTGTTTTATTTACAGGCAAGGCACAAAGCTGAAGGCCCAGGATGAGAGCTGCCAGCTCCAGAGACAGAAATAATATCTGTGATTGACCTAAATGTCCAAGGCAACCGCTGACAGCCTAAACACAGCACAGGAGCGGAGCCTTTAACGAATAAATGGAAGGAAATTTATACCCAAGGCTGCAAGAGGAGTCCTTGGGAAATAAATCCCCCAGCCTTTCAGGAGCAATTGCTGGAGGTAGACGACCAGATCTCATCCTGCTGTTACACTGACCTCCCCGAGCATGGCAGAGCTTCTAGACCAAAGTCTCTGCCCTGACAATTTGCAAACACCAGAAGAGATCCTGAACTGGCATTTTAGTTCTTAAATTTTGCATGGGCCAGCGTGTGCTCAGAAATATCCTGGGACACAGCACTGGGAGGCTGTGACCCTGCAGGGCGGCCCCAGTAGCTGGGCACAGCACAGTGCAGAGCTGCCATCAGCCAGGGGAGTCCTAAGCTCAGCAAACAGCCTCTGGTGAGTGACAGGTGATGCCTGAGCATTTGATGCCTCAAAAACCTCATGCATCAAGGTGAGAGCCAAACACTGCTGGAAGAGTCTTCCTGGAGGCAATTTAGCCCACAGCCATGCAGATCTGGTGATGCTGGGGACTTTCTAGACTCCCAGAACAACCCTGGAGGTCATTTATTTCCCATATCTCATCCTCATCCCTAGAATCCTTCCCCATGCTTGACAAAAAGCAGCACACCCCCTGACACCCCCAAGCAGAGCAGCCAGAGAGCTTTGCTACCGTTGTGAGGTGGAAAAGACCCTGGGGCTGAACAGGGATCCTCAGACTAAAGTATAACCTTGGCTAAGACCTGATGCAGCATCCTGGGCACGGAGAGCTGCAGGAAACATAAACCCTCCTCAGAGCACATGGAAACGTGGCAGTTCTCATTGTCTGTGCTACCAGATGGAGCTGGTAGGTGTCACTAGCAATAGGTACAACTGGAAAAAGAAGAGCAGGAACGTTCAGTTCAGATTTTCCTATCAAGCCTTCACTGCTGGGTCGGGGTGTGCATTTTTGGCACAGCACAGTACTGGGGGAAACACAGATTTTGCACCAGCCAGGCTGGGCTCATGATTCAGTGATGGCCAGAGCGCTGTGGTGTCTTTTGTCCCCTGGGGAAGTTACTGTCCACAAAAGATGTTTGCTTGTTGTTGAGAGCACAGTTAAAAGTAAAGGACAGTGGGAATGGGTTCTGGTCACCAGCACTAGCCCAGTATAAGAAGATGTAACAGTTGTCTTGCAAATTTTGCAGCAAAATGGGAGCATCTGCTGACAGAGTAGCTGAGACAGACACTCTCTAATCCAGCCCGACCTGAGCTCAGAAGAGTTGGCCTGACAGTCACTTCCAGCTGATCTTAATCCACGCCACTTGGTCATGAAGAAGGTCCTGCCTCCACCGTCATAGCTGACCCCTTCTTTCTATAAATACCAGAAATCTGATCTGGCTGAAAAGTCTCATCTGATCTCCTTTTCTCCTCCAAAAATGATAATTTCCTCCTGGATCCGTTAATAGTATCCCAGAATCACAGATTACTCTGAGTCGGAAGGGACCCAGAAGGATAATTGAGTTCAATGCTTAAATGAAGGCAGCTCCCTGCCCTGTCCCATATTTGCTACTGCCAGTGATGAGGAGGGGCAGGAACAGGGGTGCAGCCATGCGAATCCTTCCCACATCAGCACAGGCTTCTTCCCACCTCAGTGCAGGCCTCACTCCTGGCAGGAGCATTGTCTTTCTCAGCACCCTGCTAAAAACTGATGGGATAACGCAGTTCCTGGCTGTGCAGAGGGGTTCTAGAGCTGGGGCAAGGGTGCATGGGTGGCTTTCCTGCTGTCCCTTGCCATGGACATCTACTGAGGAAAACCCCAGCCCTGGGCACCACAGCATCTATCCGGTATTTTTAATTCCCATTTTTTTTTCCCCTATGCCATCTCACAAGTTTGGACTACTGGAGCCTGTGCTCTGAGCCGTGGTTATTGCACACAACTTCCCCCTCGACAGCTCTGACAAGTAACAGAATTATCCTCCTTCCCCAGCTCATCGGCCGGGAGCTCTCCAGCTTTAATACAGCGATAAATTTTTGCTCCATGGAAGGAGAAGGGCAAGAAAGGGGGAGACGGAGCAGTGTAGCCACAAACAGGGAGCTGATAAACGCTAATGAATTTATAGGGATTACAGCAATCCTTCAGCCAAAGCCAGGGACCCACATAGCTACACAGACCCATGTGATCTGCCTGCAAGAAATCACTCAGAAGACAGGCAATTCACCCTTTTGCTCTAATTAATTATGGCTGGGAGCAACAACAAGAAGGCAGGGTAAATACTTCACTTGGCTGCAGGGGGAAAGACATGCTCTGACCCCAACGTGCTGCGACCCCAATATGCTGTGACCCCAATATGCTCTGACCCCAACATGCTGCGACCCCAGTGTGCTGTGACCACTCACCAGCTTGAAACCTGGGGAGTGTTTTGCCCGGGCCAGGCTGAGCCCTGTACCCCCAGCTCCCCAGGGACGATGCTGGTGGGCAGCAGGGGCTGGGAGAGGAGCTGCTGGTGGCAGTGGGCTTCTAGTTATGATGGTCAGACCTAGGAATTAAGCTTATGGGATGCAGCGGGTCCTGCTCCGCAGACAACAGGATTTTGCTTTCGAGAGGATGCGGGCAAGAGGCTGCGGCTCTGCGCGCTGCTCGCATGGATTTGGGCAGCAGATGGAGCTCGCTCCGCTGGTATGAGCAATTCCTCGCATTTCCTTACCTGGAGCTGGGATTTGCCTGCTCTGAGGTTGTGGGTGCCCTGCACCCTGACGAGCTGAGGGCTGCCAGCTCACCCGCAGCTGTGCCAGGTAAGCAACACTTGCTGCATCTTCTCAATTTGGGTAAATCCCGACCACCTCCATTTTTTCCATGTTTCCTGCGATGTGGTTGTGCTGCCTACTAAGACCAGAGAATCCCTGCCCCGCTAAGCAAGACCTCAAGCAGATTTGGCTACCAAAATACCTGGCCCAAATGGCAAGCTTGAGTTCAGCAGGTTGAAAGGCAAGCTCCAAACGGTCCCACTGAAGTGTCCCACCTGACAGAGGCACTCTGGTGCTCTGGCCACCTCTCGAGGACAGGAAAGCTGTGGCCATCAGTGACAGATGTGGCAGTGCTGGAGGAGCCCTGGCCTTCTCCTTTGGCCATGATCTCACTTTACCAGCACTGAGGTTTTGAATCTAATAACCGTTTTGTTTGTCAGGTCATCAAAACATGCCTTGAGGTTAAAGGGCAAGTTAATCTGTTATTTTGTCTTTCAGTGCATCTAAAGGCTTTTTTTAAATTTTCTTTTTATTTTCACATATTTGCATTAACTTCAAGGCTCAAGAAGCACAAACATTTTTTTCTTCTCTTCAGCTGTGCTGGTTTTGTCTGGGATAGAATTAATTTTCTTCCAAGTAGTTTGGATGGTGCTCTGTTGTGGATTTGTGACCAGAACTGTGGTGATCAGGGGATGCTGTAGCTATTGCTGAGCAGGGCTTACACAGAGACAAGGGCTTTCCTGATTCTCCCACCTCCTTGTGAGGAGGCTGGGGGTGCACGAGGGGTTGGGAGGCACCACAGCCAGGACAGCTGACCACAGTGACCACAGGGGTAACCCAGACCATGTGATGTTGTGCTCAGCAATAAAAGCTGTGTGAAGAAGGAGGAAAGAGGGATGTTTGGAGTGATGGTGCTTGTCTTCCCAAGCCACCTTTACACACGACAGAGCCCAGCTGACTTGGGGATGTCTCAGCTCCCGCCTGCCCACGGGAAGTAGCAAATTAATTCCTTATTTTGCTTTACCTGCAAGTGCACACAGCTTTTGCTGTTAAACTGTCTTTACCTCTACCCATGAGTTTCCTCACTTTTACCCTCCCAATTCTCTCTCCCCTATCCCACTGAGCGGTAGTGAGCAAGTGGCTGTGTGGGGCTGAGCTGCCCACTGGGGTTAACCCACAACATTACCTCACATCCTTTGGAAAAAACAAACGTCCATTCACATTATTTTCAGTATTCCTGAGCACATAGTTGAGTTTCTCCCATCCCTACCCACCCACAAAGACCTGCATCCAGAACTCCAGGGGAGCTGCTCCTGAGAGCTGCGCTCCTCCGAGCTCAGGCACGGTTTCGTGGCAGTCCCTGGAAGACGCGGTAGATGGCACTCCGGATATGGTATTCCGGGCTTAAAACTTCACTCCTGAAGTTAAACTAAAATTAAAAACCTGGAAAAGTTCAGGAGAGCTTTAAGCCTCTTAATTTAAATACAGATGCTGAACGTCTGGAAGAAATTCCTGACACTGGAAGCTGCTTTTCCCACCTTGTTCAATAAGAAAGGTGCCATCCCCGAGTTATCAGTACAGGCTGAGTGTGGGATCCCTGAAGCAGCAGGTAACCAAACAGAGAGATTTGGGGGAGGCAGGTGGAGAAAAGGGCATGGCTGATTTCATTATCACTAATAATAATGAATCCTTCTCTCAAAAAATTCTCATCGTGGACAGGACCTGATATAAAGCTGGGTGGAGAAATGGCATTGGATGTGGGTGCTTTTCTGTGGGTTTCAGTGGTGGCTTGGCTTTGGAGACAGGCCACATCCTTGACCCCTTTTCTGGGCTGGATGCAGCAGTCTTCTGAGCACCTCAACCCCACATGGCCACTGAGGCTCTGCTCTGTCCCACCGTGGAAATGCAGTAGGAGGCACTGCTGGTGATGGAGGTTTGACAAAAAGTAGGCAAATTATGTCTAATTGGTTCTTAACTGCTGCTGAGCAGCTGGGTGGATCATACAAGTGTACAGAGTCATCTCAGGTATTGAAACAGCAGGACAGAGACTCACTTGAGTCAGGGTGTAGCTGTTGACTCCAGCAAGAAATTGTTCCCTTTGCAAGTGCTTCTCCAAGTATCCTAACTTTTACTTAAATTTCACTTTTGTTCTCAGGAAGTGCAGCAATCTTTGTGTGTAGATCAAACGACTCTGTCCTGTATTTCTGGGATACAAGAGTTAAAACTACTTATAGATACTCCTTAAAATGTGACACTTGAGGATTTTTAAAAGCAAATAATATGTTTTTAAATGAAACAAAAGGCAACTATATTTTTTAGCCTGTTACTAAACTCTTTCATCTCAGGGGGAAAAAAATGAGAAAAATACTACTATCCTCGTATCATATCAACTTCTTTCTCTACATTTATTTAGCTTTTCTCTTGTTTGGTGTAACTATAAAATGATAAATACATCAGGCAAAAGGCATAAAATCATCTGATACTAAACTAAGGTCCCCTGAAGGTGAATTTTTCCCAGGTAAAGTCCTCCAGGGAAAAGTCTCCTTTACTGTGAAGTCTCTCACTTGTTCCTCACTCAGGCAGTATTTGGGGAACATTTTCAACAATGTCTGATCTGAGATAGCTTTGAGATTAGAAGCACCCAAAAGCCATGAGAAAAAACCATGGGAATAGTTTCTTTGTGGATAAGCAATATCCTGTTTGGGGCAGCTTTCCTTGGGATCCAGCAGAAGAGGAAAGATGATGAGAAACCACAGGACTTGCATGCTGACACTTTTCCTAGCGCTGGTGTCTTCAATGCCTCAGCCAGCTGAGACCTTCGTGCACATGGTTTTCACAGAGTCATCCAGCAGAACATCCACTGATGCCTTTTTGTGGGATACACCAAGAAAAAAACCCCACATTTCTGCATCTCCATCCGAAACATGAGCATCTAAGTCACAGGGAGAACATGGCAACCTGCATGCTGCAAAGGTTGTGTGCAATCTTCAGGTCTGTGCGTGCCTTAGTAGGTCTGAGGGGGGCCAGGCTATAAATGTCTGCTCCTCACAACACCTCTCTGTGCCTGTCAGCAGCAAAGGCAAGAACAGGACATTTTATATTCTGCAGGTTACGTCCTACTTCAGCGAGCCAGGTGTGAGAAACCTGATATTAAGTAAGCTGGGGAACTTGTGTTTCTTTCCTAATGGGATTCCGGCTGTCATTAATCCTTTACTGAGATGTGTGTTTCCAGAAGAAGGCATGTGCAATCAGCAAGACTGATGTGCTGGTTTTTGGATGAGCTATGTTCAGTTGCCATGGTGTGGAAGGCCCTGCTGGGTTAATTCACTCTGCAGAGCCAGAGCAAGGAGCCATCCCCGGCTCAGAGGTTGTGTGGGGAAGGCAGTATTCCCTCATCCTTTGTCTGGGGGATGGAGGCACAGGCAGATAATGTGACTGGCCAAAAATGCTGTGCTGCAGTGGGCTCTTCAGTGGCACTATGTGGAGATGTCCCACTGTCTGATTCATTTCTGATAGGTCGGTTTTAGAAAATGGAGATCCCCAGAAGGAAGAAGTGAATATGGTTGGGTATTTTTCCCCTACTGGGCAAAACTCACAGTGAAATTCTTCCTGTGGATGGTCAGGACAAGAAGAGCCAGGAAACGTGTGATGAGAGATGGGACTGTGGCTTATTGCTGACCTCATGCTGTATCCCACTGTCCCACAAGGACCCAGGCAGGATTTGGCACCCATGCATGGCCTGGCACAAACCCCCCAGGTCCCTTTGTGTACCTGCACAGCACCCTGCACCTTTGTCCCTCTCCTGCCACATGACTCAGCCTCATCTCTGGAGAGCAGTTCAGCTCTTCAAGCTGGAGTGAAGGATGCTGATGGAAACCCAGAGGGAAGAGCAGTGTCCTGCCTCTCCCAGCAGTCACTCAGGTGGCCCCCTCCAGGTTGCATCCATGTAGGATCCCAAATCTCACATTTGGCCCTGGCAGTGAATGTGTTGCCATAGGCAAGGTCAGAGGGGAGGGAGGTAGCTTTTGACCTTCCCTCCTATTTTCTTTCTGAGCCTTGATTTACTGACAAAATGCTGTGGTTGTTTTTGGAGGAAAAAGGGTCATTTTGCTGAAGACAAATCTGTCCACAGGATGCAAGCTCTCTAAGACCAGCCTAGCTGGAAAAGAGGGCTCCCACCTGAGCAGGAGGAGGGGAATAAGTGGGTTGGGATCTGCCTGGGAGCACAGGGCACTTTGTCAGGTGACAGCAAGAGCTGGAGATGGTCCTGGGTGGTGCTCAGTGGGTGTCTCTGCTTTCTTCCCCTGTATAAAACTGTGGAGTCTTGGGGAACGCAGGTATCTTTTAAAGCACAGAAAGATTTGCAGTGGCAGAAATCTGCTTCACATCCCTTTTATACACATCAGCCTTCTCACAGGGGTTGTTAAGACCTCCCAAAAGCTTCTGTACAGCAGAGTAGCTGCTGAAAAAGCGCTGATATCCAGGAGGGTGACATTTGCACTGAGATATGCTTACCTCTTCATAGTGTACCAGAGCAGAGAATATCTAAATCAAACCCACAGCAAAATTCCCAGTCCCAGGTACACCCTGATCAAGGGGAATTCAGGGGCTTGCTGCACTTCAAATAAGACAACAAACCTGCATGTCCCACGTAAAGGTCCTGAATACAAACACAATAATTTGCTGAAATTCTCCTCCAGCATTCTCATGTTTCAGCCACTGCATGAGCAAATATTTAACAAGTCTGGGGTTTGGGGGTTGGGGGTTGGGGGGGGGGAAGACAAGAAAAATTAATAGGATTTAAAAAAACATCTTTTAAGTACTTAAAGAGCAGCTTACAATCAAAGACCTCATAAACACGAGAACATAAACAAAATCAAAAATATTCTGCATATTATAAAATGATTTGCCATAGAGTGGCTTGCGTGAAGAGATTAGATGTGCTTTGCAGCATAAAACATTATTCTGTAAAGGCATTATGTTTCAGCAAATGCACCACGCTAATTGTATTAGAGGAAGTCCAGGTGAAGCATAATTCCTGGATTAGAAAATTGAAGACACAGGTTAAAAAAATATGTGTTGGTCAGGCTGCTTGAAATTTGCTGGTAGGTCTGAAACGGGATTTTTTTTTTACATTGATTGAATTACTGATATTTTTTTGGTAGTCTCTAAGACTTGTTTTTTAAGGGTACTAAAATTTTGAGCCAATAAAATGGAACATGTTATGTATATGAAAGCAGAAAAAATGTATTTTGTTCTTATTTCAGCTATTTAAACAATCCTACTAATTACAGAGTTGGAAACAATTCCTAACATTGCTGTTATTCTAAAAACATTTTCCTGCTGGCGAACTCTTTTCATCTCCTAAATTATTTCTCAGATCTGAAAATAATTAACACTTTCTACAGCGGACTTTTGTGGAATACAAGCACTACAACCATCCAGAACACGTTTGGCCAACAATGGATGTGATCCCCAGCTCAATGCTGGGGCTGGGTCATGCAGCGTCGGTGTCAGTGAATTTTTCAAGCAGTGGTGTGTGGAATTTCACACGTGTGCAGAGCAGGTGTTTGCATGTGCTGGCACTCACCCTTAGTGCTTTTAGATGAGTCAGCCTTAGCAAACTACTTTTAAAATAAAACCTCATCTTCATCTGCCCACCTATGGCCAAACTTGGTCTCAAACTTTCTCAGATGGAAAAGGAATAAAAATCTACAGGCTGAAATAATTTCTTTTTGTTAAGTTATGAGCACTGACTGCAGGAGCTGTGGGATGCAAAGAAGAAATTCATTAGGGCACCCTCACCCCTATTTTTTGACAGGGAGCACAAGCACAAAGATGAATCCTCCCTGCAAAAAATTCCCAGACTTTGTCTTGCCAAAACTATCCTTAGTTGGTTTTGTATGACAGGAACCCACGATAAATAAAAAAAAAAAAAAATCAAACACAAGAAAGAGAAGAAAAATGGCAGTCACCCTGGGAGGAAGCTTCCTAGTGTATGATAAATTGGAAAATGGACATACAGAACACGCTGACATACATTTTTAATGGCCCAATTGCTCAATTAATTCTTTCCCTTTTCCCTTTTTAATGTGAAAATCGTCATAATTCCTCCCAGATTAGTATAGATACAGGCCGACAGTCTCTCCTGCTCAAGGTATTTGCAGGACATAATTCATTCATAAAGCCGTAATGCACTCATCTATCATCCGAAATATTTCCTTTTTTTTCCTTTCTTTTTTTTTTTTCCTTTTCCTTTCCCTCTCTCCCATTTGTGCTTGGGGCTCTCGCTGAGTCTCTGGGCACTGATGTATTAGCTGGCATATGCAAGCTATGAATTATCAACTGAAAGGAGTCAATTATCCACTCTAAAAATGAGTGTCTGGGCACCAATAGCCTGAGGGGCCTTTTTTGTATTTACGAAATGATTTCATGGCAAGTAGAGGTGTGTGTGGAAGGGGGATTGAGGGGGGGAGAAAGGAAAGGCTTTTTTTTCTTTCCTTTTTTTTTGCTTGTGTCCACCCCGAGAAAAAAAAATTAAGATGAAATAAAAAGAACATTTTGAACTTTTAATGCAGTAATCCATTTTTATATATGGTGACTTTTAGGAGCAATTTCAGCTGGCTGGAAAGGAGCCTCTCCTGGTGGCCATGTTGCCTGGGCTTCTCCTCCTCTATCTGGTCTCAGCTAAGCCTTCAATCAAACCCGGAGCCCTGGCTGACTTCAGCTGCTAATAGACTGGATAGGAAATGGGATATTGGATAGTTTCTTGGTCCCCAGTCTCTGGCTGTGTGCCTTGTCATCTCCGTAGACATTGATTTCTCCCTCTCTACCCTCCCGCCCCCTGCTCTGCTCAGGGGCTGCAGCCCACCAAGAGGTAACTGCGCATCAGCAAACCTGGGGCTGAGTTATGCTTAGGGAAATGAGGTCATTAGATGGAATTACAGCGGGTTTTGATAGCTCGGTAATAGGTTTTAATGATGGAATTTAACATAGGACCCCCACCAGGGACAAGGCTGATATACATCCAGACAGGTCACTTAATAAACCTCCACTCAGCACTTGAGTTGAGGAATTTAGGAGGCTCTGAAAACACAGCCCTTCTTAACCAAGCCAATACATCACTGGCAAGTAGTCTCTTTGGAATGGTTTTTATTATTATTTTTGAGGGGTTTGATTGACTTAAAACATGATGTTCCTTTAAATATGCACATTTATTTGGCCAGATGCATTTTTGAGGAGCATTCTTTTAGGCAGCAGATGTTTTCCTTAGATGTGAACAGGCTGTTGTGCTAAAGAGCCCATCTGATGGTGCAGTAAATTGTTTGGAAGTTTGAAGAGCTTAGCTGGCCTTTTATGTATTTGTTACTGACAGGTAAATTGCAGGTTAAGTGCAAAAGCAGCATTAGCTGAGGAGTCCTGGCTTCCACAAATCTACCTTGGCCTCTAATCTGAATACAAAAGGAAGGAAGGAATTAAATTTGACCCCTTGAATATGCTGTTTGCTCAATCCTAGACTTACTTAGTAAGCTCCTTTAAGGTGCTTTCTGTTTGTTCTGGCCTCATCTCAAGCAGGTACAAGAATGCCCACAAAAGAGGACACTTTACAGGTAGCAGAGTGGATCAAAGGCAGAGCCACTGCTTTGTGTATTCCAACAATGCCAAAGAGGCAGGCTTGAGGCTCTCCTGGAGGACAGTTCATTCAATTTGCTCTCCAAAGGCTGTAATGCCACGGTGGCTGCTGCAGGTCTGCGTGCTCCCCGAGCACGGGAGTCCTGTGACAGCCACCAAACCTCATGGAATCACAGAATGGTTTGTGTTGGAAGGGACATTAAACATCACCTTGTTCCAAGCCCCCTTCCATGGGCAGGGACACCTTCCACTAATCCAAGCTGCTCAAAGCCCAGTCCAACCTGGCCTTGAACACTTCCAGGGGTGGGGCATCCACAACTTCTTCAGGCAACCTGTTCCAGTGCCTCATCACCCCAAGATTTTCTTCCTAATCAAAAGGAGAAGAGGGTGCAGCTGTTGAGCCATGGTGATGACAGACTTATGGATTAGTCTTTCCTTGCTTATTTTTGAGCTTGAGCTGCAAACTCCTGGTCAGCATCAAAGTTCTCCGTACCCTGCAAAGGGGGGTGGTCTCTAAATAGGAGAGCTGAGAAGAAAGGGTTTGGTAACCAGGGACAGTCTGCTGAGACAACAAAGATGGAGGTTTTATTGACTGCTCCACAGGCACCTTTGTCTATTACAGATTGCTCTCCTGAGGAATACCTTTGGAAAGCAACAAGGTGATCTCCCTATATGGTCTTCATATTTTATGGAAAATGAGAGAGGCTATTCCAGAAGGTACCTCAGAGCCAAAGTAAGTATCTATGCATCAATGTCAATGAGAAATGTGTCCTTCATAGTGTTTGATGTCCAATTTAAACTAATTCCAAGGCTTCCTTGACAACCAAGGGGGAGGGTTTGATGAAAACTGTGGTGAACCGATCCAAACTCACCTTGAAGAGTGTCCACACTTCACTAGTGGAAAACTGGTTTATGGTTAGCTGCCAATGGGTCCCACCACCCAGAACCATACTCTCCTTGATTACTTGCCTAGCAGAGTCTTACTTAATGTCTATGTTACAAGCAGGTCAAACACAAATATTTTCTGGGGGCACCAGCCTGGAGAGCCCAGGCCAAGAAGCTGTGGTGCTTCCCCTCAGCATGTTGGGGCTTGGTGTAGTGGAGGTGCAGATCACTAAACAATTCCTCAGAAGAGAGGTTGCCAAGCTCTCCTCATGGGCAGTCAAGGATCCAGGAGCAAGAGACCAGGACCATCCTCACTGCTCTTCTTCGGCCTTCAGTAATCCCAACCACAAGAGGATGAGGAGTGATTTCACAGGTATTTTGAATTAACCAAATTTGGCTTTGTCTCCCTTGTTGCTAGAAACCCTCTCCCCAGCCACAGAGACTCTGGTCTTCCCTGCAGTTTAACCTTTTTCTTCTTATTTTTTCCCGCTTTTCTCGAACAAAGGTGCCATAAGTGATTTGCCAGCTCAGATGATATTTGCTCCAAGTGTGAACTATGTGGGCTGTGGAAAGCTGTCTGTTTAATTTTGAAATCCCTGATGAAACTAAGAAACAAGGCCTGGAACAAAGAAGAAACTTCCACTTTTTGGCAAGAGTGTGCTGATTTACAAAGGGCATCCTTCAATTATTTAAGGAGCAGTCAGCAGTGCCATAACTTTAAGTATGAATCAAGTGGCATGACTGAAAAATTTGTCACAGTGTGTTAGATCAATGGTAATTACCTTACTGACATGAGTACTGTTATTATTTTACAGGGCTGCAAACAGGATCATGGACGTGAGGAAACACAAACTGCACTGTGATCAATACTCTCTGAAATATGACTCTCCGCGGCCCAAAATGGAGTTTTCGAGCCAGGCAAACCATTATAACCTGATTCTCTCTCCCTGCCTTTAGATGGATACCCTGAAGTAAAACACAGCAGCAATTGGTCAACTTGTTTCTGGCTTTGAACAGGCAAATAGTCACTTATTATTTTTAAGGACAACTGTGTGCAAATAAAAAGTCTGTGCAGCCAAACTCTGGGTGAGAAGAGAGCTATGGAGGGGGCGTGGGGAAGGAGGGCTCTGGCTCATGCTGTGTTGTTTAAAACCTAGGACTAATCTCTCTGCTGCAGCACACATTTGGCATCAAAGGTTTTCAGGTTCTCCCCCACCTGTGATTTCAAAGGGTCATGAGACTCCTGATCACTTGGCATCCCAGTTGAGACTTAAGGGGATGTGAAAGCTTTTCTGTGTTTCCTCTCTGACAGCAACACATGACAAGAGTGACACACGTGTGCTGTGCCCATTGGTGCAGTGCCATGCTCTGCTGCAGTGTCTGGTGGAATGTCCATGGCCAAGCTGGGCACCAAGTGGGACATGGACAGGCTGGCTGGCTGAAAAGCAGCAGAGAGTGGAGGCAGGATCTGAAGCTGTTGCCTCTCCTCAACAACTCAGGGCTGCATTTCCCCTGATTGAGGACACTGTGCCTGGAATATCTATGGACGTGTACATGGCACAGCCACCTACCACATGAAGTGTGTACAGGACTGTCATGTACAGGAACATGCTTGGACTCTGGGGGTTTTTGGGGATTTTTTCTCCAGGCAAATTCTAGTAGTAGGGATGGACCAGCCATGACTGTGTGAGAACTTGCCTAGCAGATGTGAAGGACATGAAGAGGGATCAACTAGAGATAAAATGGACATGCATCAAGGCAAGGGGATGGCTGGGCAAAGCAACCTCCTCTCCTGGGAGGAGAAGGGGTTAAATGAAAGGAAGGAAGAGATTTGCTTGACCTCTGAAGAATGAGTCATTGTCTGTAACTGAGAAAGGAGTTTGCTGAGAGCTCAGCTCTGGAGGTAAGATGGGGAATACAACTTTGGCCATAGCTGGAAAACATCCCAAATGCTGTGATGAGGCACTCCCAGAGAGAGGAGAGAACAACCAAGACCAATGGCAGATCAGAGCTGAACAGGTGATCTGGAAATCAAACAGCTGGAGATGGCCAAGTGTCTTTGAAGCACTCTTTGTGAAGAGCTGGAGGAAGGGAAGGCCAGTGGTGAAGGTCACCAACAGAACAGGGGAATGTTGCATCTAATCCAGGGCTTTGAAGAGCAATCCTTATGCTAAAACATGAGCACATGGGAGTCTGATGAAAAATAAAGATGCAATACTCCCAGCTTCAGTGCTTTTTACAAATCAAAGAGTGAACCGATGAAGGACACAAGGAGAGATTTGCTCCCATGCTGCCCAACACCTCAAAGGCCATTTATAAGATAACAAAAAAGGAGAAAATGGACAGGATTACTTGTGACTATCTAAATTTCCGGCATTCTTACTGTTCTTTGGATGCTGCTAGGAAATCTTGGTCTTTATAGCAGGGAGACTAGAGCATGTCCTTGGGTTATTTAGTGTTGCTTTGTCATCTTATTTTCTTGTTAAATTCTGGAGTTCCACAAGGAATGAACTGGGTACAGGAAAGTTTCATGCCTTTAATGTTTTAGCCACATTCCTCTATGTGTGCTGAGAGGATGAAAGAGTTGAATGGCACATGATGCTAGGACACTGTCTGATGAGAAACAAAAATGCAGTAGGAAGCAGCAAAAATGAGCAGTGCCTCTTGTGAGGTGAATAGTTCAGAAGTGGCTATGTATTATTTTGGAAAGGGTCACAAATTAAGGTGTAAATTCATGTACACCTTAAGTTGTGACCTCATAAAAATGATCAATGGTTAATGGTGCAGATAACAGGATTCATAAGGGAAATTTATTGGCCACTTCTGTGAAATAAATATATTTATACCATACCAGTGGGAAATAAAAACACATCAATAAATCATATAATATCTACAACTATACTAATAGCATGAGTAGCTGTTATAACCAACATTTTTAGACCTGCAGACACCCCCTCTGGCATGGTACAAATACAATACATGTTAGCAGCAAAATGTGGTTCAGTAAGAGACAGACATGTATATCCCACTTGTGAGTTATCTAGGCAGGCACCCCTCATGAATTATGATCCTTCCTCAAAATATGAGCCATAGAACAGCAAAATAGATACTCCACAACCTTATAAAATGGGTCCAAAAGCACAGTGGAAGAACAGGCTTGTAATCACAGAATCATTGAATATCTCGAGTTGGAAGACACCCGTAAGGATCGAGTCCAACTCCCGTCAAGTCCAACAGTTGTACTTATCTGTTCAAAGTAAGGTGAACTCTCTCCCTGCTTGCTCTAAGCAGGAGCAGATGTGGGCAACAATACCCATTTCACTGCTGGATTTGTATTCTCCTGGTTTTTACAGCTGACTACCAACTAGGATAAAATTTAAGGCAGAATCTTGCATGCTGTCCTACAAAAACATGCCCTGCCTGTGTAGGACTCCCCTGTGGTGTCAGGGAATAGAAGTTCATATTCCCTGGGAATCCTCAAAACAATTTTCCCATGTTCCAAGGAGCTACAAAGTTTGCCTGATCTTGCCTTTAGCTTTGGCAGGGTCTCCCAAAAGAGATGTCCCCATTACAGGAGCAAACCTGAGCTTGCCCTGCTGGCTGCACCCACAAGCCCCATTAGTGCTGAAGACCAGCAAGGGCAGGTTGCACAGTCAAGCCTCCAACATAAAACCCATTCTCTGGTTTCAGGCTGCAACTTCAGTTCCTATATGGCTTGTCTACAGAGCCTTCACGAGGTTCCCACCTCACCTTAAAGCTCCTGAACCTCAACTCAGCCTTGTTTCGTTGTAGTTTGCTGGCATGGAGCTCTCAGCTGAGAGGTAAAAATGTGCAATACCACGTGGCTCCCACAAGGCCCCTCCTAAGCAAAACTCCACTGAAATCCATGCAAACAGAAAAAAAATATCTTGGCTTCAGCAGACTTTGGAACAGACACATCTGGAGGGCTCAGGTGTCCGATGCCACATTGTTGTATCTCTCCCCAGCACCAATTTGCTTGGAATCAGATCAAATCAAACACTTCTTAGGGCTATCTGTGTTTTCCAGTGAGCATCAGCTTTTGCCACCGTGGCAATAAATTCATGCTGTAATGTGATGTGTAGCAATATGCTGCACTGGCAGGGTGGAGGCAGGCAGAATTAAAAAAAAAAAAAAAAAGCAACAACCTCAAATATAGCCAAAACTGTTGGTTTGTGTGAATTTGGGAGGCAATTATTCAAACACCAGCATGGTTGAGTTTATGAAGGGGGAAAAAAAAGTCTGTTTTCCACTAGCAGAGAATAATAAATTGTCCTTGTGGCTTTTTGTGTATTTTTAGCTAAGCTGCCTCCGTTAAAAAAAAGTAGTTATGAATTTGCTTTCCAAATGTATTTTTCATTGTGTATTTTATCATCTCTAGTCCAATAAAATTTTCTTGAGAAACAACACATTATTGTGTCAGAAGGGGAGGAGGATAAGAATACACCAGGGAACCTTTCAAAAATGTTTAAGTATTAATTTATTTCATGATGAATTTTCCACTGTCATTTTCTTAATAGCATGCACATGAAATAATCATGTCTTAAAATGCTCCGTAATTGAAGGACATTTTCATTTCCTGATTACTGAGGGAATCCTCCTTTGAACCTTTATGACTAAATGATGTAAGCACCAGGCTTTCTTTCTTTTTTATTTTTTTTTCCCCATCTTTTAATTTATGTATTTCTTCCCTCTGCCAGTCTGTTGAGACAGTTTCATTCAGTGGTAATTTTCACACGCATGGACCTCTCCTTTCAGATGAGAACGAATCCTGGTACATCCCTCACTGGTATGGAGCAAGGACACGGTGGGAGCTGCCTCTCTTACTGATTGTATTTTGGTTTACAGGGGATTTTCAGGTCATTTATAGGTAGGTTGGTAACAGGGACAGATTCAACCACTGGATTTTGGCTGACGTAGGCAAAAAGTCTGTAGGCAAAAAGATGGGATCTTCATGGTCATTGTGGGAACCTCCATGGAGTTGTGTACATCAGGGTC
This sequence comes from Aphelocoma coerulescens, assembly GCF_041296385.1. Classification (NCBI taxonomy): domain Eukaryota; kingdom Metazoa; phylum Chordata; class Aves; order Passeriformes; family Corvidae; genus Aphelocoma; species Aphelocoma coerulescens. The sequence continues at coordinate 24,567,376 of NC_091022.1, read as the reverse complement.
TGGCTCAGGAGTCAGAGCCAGGTCAGAGCCACTTTTCCCAGATTATTTCATTTCTCTGTTGCCCCAGACACTGGCCCAGGGGGCTCTCAGCTAGCCCCAGTACACTCATGAAGCCAAAGACAGGGACCACTGTGAAGCTCTGAGCTGAAAATGCTGAACACAACCCCCGAACCATGTCCCCACTCCTTCCCCAGAGGCCAAGGGCTGAACCCCGAATCCTGGGAACACCTTTGTACCCACAGTTCACGCAGGCTTTGGGAAGTGGATGACCATCGTAACATCAGGGAGGTGAAACTGAGTCCCCACTCAGCCCGGGGCAGAACTGGAGGTGGCTGGGCTGGTGGGAGGCTTTGCAAGCCCCTAGTTCAGAGGTTTTCCCCAGCCAGATCCCTGCCCATCTCAAGGCTTGGCTCCCATCCCCATCAAGCTCCCCGCACCCTGAATCCACCTCTCCCCCCTCTCCCCTTGCACCAGCGCGAGAGGAGGAAAGACGGGGGGCTGGGGAGGCAGAGGAAGCACCACTTGCCATGAAGAAAAGGAAGATTTATTAGTGTTTATCCAGAAATACCAGCTAGCCTGCTGCTGATCCAACTGAGCCCAGCAGGCTGCAGATTGGGGATTTGCACCGAGCCCGTTCCGTGCCAGGCCATCCATCACGGCCGGGCGGAGCGGAGCCGGGCGGAGCGCGGGGTGGGCGCCCCGGGGGCTGGCAGGGGTGGCGGGGGAGGGGCTGCCCCCGGCCGCGGTCCCCAGGGCTTGTGCCCCGCGAGCATCCTCAGCCGCCGCCTCTCGCCCCCCTTCCCCTCGCTCCCCATCTCCAGCTGGCTCCGGCCCGCACCACACAATCATTTTTCTCTCTTGGACTCGCTGAAGCAAGCGAGACATGTCAGTGCCTGATGAAACCCCATTTTCACTGATTAGCTCCCTTAAAAATATTTCATTTATCAGTGCCAAGATTTAAGTACTTCCCACTTGCAGGCAGCCAAGTGTGTCTTGTTGACTATGTAGCGCGGCCATTTACATAGGCAGTGACAACGTTACAGCAGCGCTAATGTCCCCTCTCCCCCCGCTCCCCCTCCGCCTCCCCCCGCAGCATCTCCGGGCCGGCACAGCTTAGACCTGTTTTATTGCAGACCTGTCCTCCTCATCTGTGGGAAGAAGAGAAAACAAGGCAGGAGGAGAGGAGGAGGAGGGGGGGGGGGGGGGAATAAAAAGATATCTCTTATGTGTGTCTCTCTTTGCTACAGGAGTCATTTGCAAAGTCATAAATTTCAATTTCCTCCCCTGTTCTATTATTACCTGGGTCTCAAACAAGTTTTACATTCATTTATTCCCAAATAGAAATGTAATTTCCCCAGCAAATGATACCTAGCTACAACTCCATTTGTGTTTCACCAAGAAGACTTATTTTCTTCTCCTTTATATTTTTCCCTTTCTTTTTTTTTTTTTTTTTTTTTTTTTTTCTTTAACACCTTGTCATAGGTTAGCATTTGCATGTCACCCTTTGGGATGGTCCTTCCCAATCCCATCCCCTCCCTTGACGGCACATAAAGGAGACAAGGCATTTCCCTCTCTGTCCCAGCATCTCACCTAAGGTTTCCAGTGTTCAGGAGCTGAAAAATTGGATTTGGGATGTACATTTTGGTATGTGAATGATAAAATAGGGTGGAATTTGGGAGAAATAAATAGAACGAAGGACAACTGCGTGTCTCAGGGTTGCTAGCAGAGCATGTGAAATATTTTTTGAAGCCTCATCTTGGGTGGGAGGCAGCACTTATATCAGGACATCACCTAAATGTTTGTACCTAGCCTCCAAATACAGCAAGAACAATAAAATGGAAAAAATATTTCACGCTGTGGAAATGACAAAATCCAGTGTGTTGGGAAAATTCAGCGAGAAGGGGACGAGGTGGATGATTGTACAAAAATTCCACAGTTTCTGGGAACTGATCCCCCCACTGGAATAGAATGAGTTTCTCATTGGTTTTTGATCCAGCTACAGTTGTTTAAGTACAGGTCAACAAAAATGCAAAATGAAATTTAAAAAGAAAAAAAGCAATACCATGGTTGTGAAGGGAGAAAAGGCCTGATAGATAAGGATCCTTCTTTTGTTTTCTTTGGGCCATGTTCTCATAGCAACAATCATCGCCCAGAGCAGAAGTCACAGAGCACTGGGAACTGGTGGTTGAAATGTTTAAAGAAAGTATTAACTGTGGGACTGATTAGCTGGACATGAATGGTAGAGAAGGTGGAGAGGTGGAGAACCTGCTGGGAACACTGTACGTGGGTCTCTGCTGTGAATGTCAAGCTTCTTGACAGGAACTTCTGCTGAACTGTCTCTGCCTGTCTTGTCGGAGGAAGGAAGATTGCTGTCTCCAGAATATAATCCCCATGACTCCTTTGAGACCTTGGTGTTCTGGAGGGATTATTCAAGATCTTGTTAAAGTCCACATCCCAATCTTGAGCTCTCTTTTGTCCCCCTTTAATAGACCAGTAAGCTCAGCAGTGTGCCCTGGACAGCCACACCACCTGTATGAGGGCTCTTACGGGGTGCAGCACCCAGCTCAGGTGATGTTCCAGACCTTCATGAAACAAGGCACCCAGTGTGGCAGTTCCTAACTTCACCCTGAGGAAAAAGGTTCCTGGGCTTGATTGAGATGCCACTTTCATTACTTTGAAGTTGGAGTCACTCCACTGATGTCAGGAAATTACCCTGGAGTTATTTCAGCACAAACAAGGGCCATATCTGGCTTATTCAGAATATTCCCTGTGGATGAGTGACTTGCTGAGGAAGTCTGATTTTCCTGCTAGTGCCAAGGTAGTGGTTTGGCCATGAATTTGCCTTTGGCTCTGTCTCTGTTTCCTGCTACCCACCAGCTCAGCAAACTTACACAAGAGCAAAACTTGTTTACTGAAGACTTTCTGAAGCATTATTTTCCCTATTCATCCCACATTTCACACACTGCTGAAACTAAGTACAAGAAATATCCAAGTTGAGATCCCACCACACTGACATTTTGACTGCTTGTGCAAGACCTAAGTTGCACTCAGTGCCACTGCCCGTAAAAACACCACATACATATTCTTAGGAAGAGAATAAAGAAAACCAACCATCCTTTTAACGTCCATCTTCCAGCACTAGATTTCCCATCCCAAGATTAAGAGCCTAGAAATACTAAAGGATAAATGCCAAGGAGATTCCTTTCATTGGCTCATTGGCGTCCTGACATCTCTGCCGAAAACAGAGTGCTCTGATAGAAGAGAACAGAAAATGCCCAAGCCAACACAGCAGGGGTCTGAAAACCAATATAGTCTTATGGCTTTTGGCATGTTGCAAGTGACATAGCCAGGCACTTCCCTAATACAGGATAATATTGCTCTATCTGCAAGAACATATGGGGGAAACATTGCATTTAGTGCTGAATTGGCTTCGTGCTGGCTCAGCACAGAGAGGTAAATCTCTATGGGGGGATCTCCACCTCAGGTGCTGTAAAAGGGCTCAGGTTATGTGAGGATTTAACTGTGGAGAAGATCTTTGGCTTTCGAGAGATGAAGCTGCCCTCGCTGCATTCATGTGGAATGTTGGTGAAGAAGGCAGAAAGAGAAGGTGAGACTTGCAGGTAGCAGTAACACCTTTTATTACACAAATTTTAACTTTATCCGCCTGCTAAGGTGTAATTTTCTTCAGCAATATCAACTGAGCTCATAAACAGGCTGCCCTCATTCTGCAAGGCAGTCTTGTTTGACATTTCTGTGATTTGCTTGAATTTTCTGAGCACAGTTGCACGTGAAGGATTAAACAGCCTCAAAACAAGGCTGGAACAGGGAATAAACAGGCAGGACAAACATATACTGGATGTGCTTCTCTGTCTCTGCCTGCAGGACACCAGTCCAAAACAGTCCTTCTGGAAAGTTCTGGAGCTAATCTTCAGGAGTGAGATTTCCACATGTAGGGCATGTGGACTGACCTCATTCCCATCATCCCAAAAAGGGAGCAAGAGAATGGGGCCAGACTTCATCTTCTCCCCAGGTGCCAGTGACCAACCACAGGCAAAGCACTTCAGGCAGCATAAAGAGTATTTGTTTTGTGCAACAGCCCATGCTTCTCTTCTGGTGCAACTGCTTCCATCTTCTCTTTGAAGATGGCCAAATAAGAGACATTCATTAATAAAACCCTCTTCAGCAAAGCCTTGAGCATCCTGAGCTTGTGCTCTGACTCCTTTATTCCTCAGTGGCTCTATTGCATGCAGCACAAGGAGCCTGGCAGACACTGTACAAATAAATACAGTGGGTGCAGATGCTGGGCTAGACCAAGCTGCCCATGCTTGGGCAGGCTGGATATCCCTGCCATGAGACTGATTCATTCATCTGGCAAAAAATACCAGAAAATCAGCAGCAAACCCCAAACCCATCACCCTCATCTTCACCACTGGCCCTACCTTGGACTTGAAATATTTCAGAAGGCCCAGAGCAGTGACTTTTTTCACTTGTCTCCTAACCATGCTCCAGCCTGCACTGGGTGAGCAGTGTTGGTCCATGCAGGCAAAGCCACACACACCTCCTAAAAAATCTGTTAGCAACCTGCAGCTGTGTGCTGGGCCAGCACACCGAGGATTTGGGGCTACCCTCAGAGACATGGGGACCAAATTCAGGGTAAGGGGGACCCCAAGGTTCGGATAGGAAGAGGGTCCATCCCTTCTGTCACTCACAGAACAGGGAGCTTTGCAGTCTGTGTGGGAGGAGGGCGGTAGCTTTAATGTAGTTTTGCACCTATTTGCTTGTCTGTTTGTTTTCAAACTCCCTTAGAAGTCATGATGTTTAGTGTGACACATTTATTTACTAAGCTAGTAACTGCAAAAATGAGCTGTGTGGCAGCTCCATTGAGCACAATGCTAATAATTGACAGGGCAGTCCAGATGGTGATATAGAGGTGAACAGAATGGATTTTGCCAGATATTAAACTTGACCACAGATGGAGGTGGCTATTTTTATTAGTAAGCTCTGAAGGGGAAATGCCATGCACCCACATTTACACTGCTATAACACTTCTGGTTTGAGCTTCTATGAATCTTATTTTCCTTCCACAGATCTGAAAGGGCTTTATAAAGAAATTGCACCGAGGAGCAGAAACCATGTTGCTTAACTCCTAGATCGACGTGCAGTCTGTTGAACAACATTTCTCAAATATTTCAGCCTCGTTGTCTTTCTTGGATCACAGCACAGTCCAAATCACAGATGAATGCTAAGATTTTGCACTGAGAGATGATCCAGCTCCTGTAGGCTTTGGTGAAACATTTAGATAGGCAGATGGAGGGAAAGTTTGGAAAAACTATGTTAGGCTGCATTTGTTGTACTCAGCGTTTTCATAGGTTCATATACTAGGCCTGTATTACTTTAATCTCATGTCTCTAAGAATTTTGAATTTGACCTTGGCATAATCACAAACAAAACCAGAAATCAGCCTGGAGGTGAGCATCCATCCACCTGACAAGGAGGAAAACTGACCCAGGGTGGCAGGGCAGTGCCGCCCTCAAGTGGGCAGACAGGCTTGCTTGGGGGATGCAGAGGTGGTGTCCCTCAGCCACTGCATCATCTCAGAGACCTCTTCATCTGAGCTAGCTCCGTGCTGTTGGTTGGTGCTGGTTTGGCCACTCTCAAAGCCATGACCTTGCTCCATGGCTGGGAAAGCAGAAAGCTTCCTTGTGAGACATTCCTGTTAGCACAGCCTTGGCTACTACTTCATGCTCCTCCTTCTCACCAATATCTTTCAATGTGGCATTGCTGGGATGTTCAGGGAATGGCAAAGAACCATCTTCTGGTGTCCCCAACAGGCTAGAGGGACATACTCCCTCCTTTTCCTCCTCCACTCCATGTTTTTCACTCCTAATCCATCCTGAAATACCATTTTTTATTCCAACAACTAAGTAAATCTATTCCCCATGAGTGCCCCAACCTCACCAGGGTGTGATGTAACCACCAAAGGAGCGAGTCCCTCTGCCATAAACACACATGGCTTCACCACAACCACTTCTGGCACAGAAGTCATTAGTTTGGCCAATGACAGCACTGAGCAGTCTCAAGCCATCCCATGTGAAAATTACTAAATAGCTGTCCGTGGCAAGGAAGTTAAAATAAGGTTGGATGAGCCTTTGAAAATTATAAGAACTGAGATTTAGCTGATCTCCACTAAATCCCTGTGGGATCTGGGGAGATGTTATTTCCTTCCTCTATTTTTTTTTCTTCCTTTAAGCATAAAACCAAAAATAAATGCTTTCTCTTCTTTTGCTCCCCCTCCTCCTGAAATCCATAATGTTATAATTAAAATGTCATAGTGAGACCACTCAATATTAATCAAGAGTCGGATGCTGGCAGGTACAGTTTGGGATCCAGATCCAAAGCTAGCATAAACTGGTAGAGCTAATGGGGGCTGCCTAATTTACACTAGAAAACAATTTGGCCCGAGGTTTCACATTTTCTTGGCCATCCCTGAATACATAAATGCTGGATCAAAGCTGTGTTTTCAAGAAGTTTCCTGTGCGTATTAATCTGAACAAGAGCAATCAAAAATCCCTGGTATTTCATGAGGGCTGCATAGCTGCAGTTTCCCACTGCAGGAGGGTAGTACAGTTTCATTTGCAGCATCTGTCCTTTTAAATGGAGGAATAAGAATTGTCTTCATCTGTTTTTATTTATCTCACTGCTGTTGTCAGCCAACACTTGCAGATTGTGGCTCGCCATTTATTGTTCACCCAACCATTCCACTTAGGCAAAACGCCTCTTAATATGCTCCATAAAGAAACTTTACCCATTTGGCTCATGGTGCTGTTAATTTGCATATCATTACAATCTCATTAGATTTATGGCTCTGATCGAATACTTCCACCGCCCTGTTACTCTGTGCTGGAAATCTACAGGCTTTTGTTAATGCTCTGTATCTCTGAAATGCCTCTTTTCTTTCTGTTCCATTTTTTTTTTCTTTTATTATCAGAAGGATTTGTGCAGAAAAAGTATATTCAAGGCTGGGGAAGTCAGCACTGTATGCTCATGGGGACAGGAAAAAGATAAAAGAGTCAGGAAAGACAGACATAAATCTGTGTCCAATGATGGTGTGTGGCCCCTTTGAGTTGCAATTTAGGAAAGTACCAGCCACATGTAAATTTAATCTCCAGGCCCTCATTTGTCTTTAGGCTTGATCCTTCTTCCAGAGATGAACCACACCAAAAGTAATATTTTTGGCTCAGGTATCCTTTAAAAAAAAATAAGAATACAAAAGGGCAGTGACTGCCACCTCAAAGGAAACACGTTCATGCCAGCCAAGCTTGGCAGCCAAGAATCCCACTAGAGAACATGTGCTCTTATTTAAAATATTTGCAGTCATTTAATTCTTTGTGTCTCTGGTGATCATGTACAAGTGATTCACACTGCACACTCTGTCCCTGAAGAGCCTGTGATGATCATAATTCAAACAGATCTATTACCTTTTAGCTTTCCAAATGTAATTATAATCCAATTAATTAGGTACTCTCAGTTGATTCTGGGTTTCTTCCTCCAATCTCAGTCTATTGCCATATGAAACTAATGGCTGTGAGTGCTTAAGATCATTCTCCATTAGTGCTCTTTCTGCAGGAGAGGTTAATGATAAAGTCAGGCAGGTGTTTGGCAGTCAGTGGCAGGAAGCATTGTTTTAACATGATGCTCAAACAAGTTTCAACTTTCTGTTATTTGATTCAGTTCCATTTTCTGTGTGAAACGCTTTCTCCAGGAGCTGCAATGGGTTAAGAAGAGAGAAAGAAAGGAAAAAAAGGCTGCTCCCTTATTCAGCATCAGTTGCTTAACAAAACTCTGTCCCCATTAAGCGTGCCTCAAAGACAGAAAGCTCCGAGCTCCACGGGAGGGGCAGCATGTGGAATATCAGGTGAGGGCACAGCAAGGCAGGAGATGGTTTCCACTGTAGCTAGAAGGAAGGAATAAGCCCTCATCCCATCTGGGGAGGTGACCCAATTAAAGTAACCGGGAGGTAAAAATAAATGATAAAGGAAAGAGTATAGGAAAAACGGTATTAAAATTTTTCATTCCTTCCTTTGTCTTCTATATCAAAGGTTCGAGGCATCCTTGCCAAAATCCAGGATAAATCCAAAACGAAGATCCAGGACTGGTGTGGCTACAGTCATGGGGAGGCAACCTTTCTCCTCAAAACCAGGATGGCCACAAGCACCCACCATCAGCCACAGAGGGTGGATTGTCCCTGGATAAGCTCCCTCCAGGCCCCCCATCTCACCAGGTCCTGGACAAGTCTTGAAACACTTCACTCAACAACTCCAGGCACTGCAACAGGGCCTTGCAGCTCACAGAACCAGCATCAGCCAGAGACCAGGACAGGGAATATCTTCATGGAATATCCCTCCATGGCCTGACAGGGTCTAACCCTGCAGCTACCTAAATGCACATCTGTAACCTTCTCCAGCCTCAGCAACGTGTCTGCAGTCTCTGGGCCCCTGGGAATGGGTCATGCAGCAGCATTCATGCATAAATGGAGTGTGAATATGAAAGGAGGAGCCACGCATCAGCTCAGCCCTGCCTGTGGCATTGGACAGGCGACTCCAGCCCTAATGCTGTACCCATCTTCTTAGTTATCAGTTCTTCTCATTAGATGGGGGAAATTACCAGCACTGTGGGACTCTGATTTTCACCTGAAATTTCTGAAGGCTGCAAAACAGAAATTATGAGCATTAGAATGCTCTGGATTTCATCGAGAATGCTCAGTAAGATCACTTGCTAATTATAACACACCATGCATGGACCTCAATCCAGCCACAACCTTCTGGCTACATCAAGTTTTTAACTGAGACATGGTGGTCCTGGGCTAAAATCATGGACATATTCCAGGCATGTGAGAGAATACCTGAATACGGGAAATCTGGCTCATAAGTCAAACCATGAGGAACAGAGGAAGAAATTTTCAAGTAGATCACTCTTTGTAAAAAGTTCTCCTCTTCTCTTCTCTTCTCTTCTCTTCTCTTCTCTTCTCTTCTCTTCTCTTCTCTTCTCTCTTCTCTCTTCTCTCTTCTCTCTTCTCTCTTCTCTCTTCTCTCTTCTCTCTTCTCTCTTCTCTCTTCTCTCTTCTCTCTTCTCTCTTTTCTCTCTTCTTTTCCTCTCTTGTCTTTCCAACTCTTGTCTTTTAGTCTCTTGTCTTTTTTCATCTTGTCTTTTCTTTCCAACTCTTGTCTTCTTTTCCCTTCTTTTTTTCCTTTTATCTTTCCCTTTTTCCTTTCATCTTCAAAATGCTGCACAAAAGGCCTTTAAAAAGTGGAGGAGGAGGGCAGCAAGAGATAGCTCTGAGGTACATTTCAATCTGCATGGTTCAGGAAGGAAGGAATTTTCAATCTCCTCTCTATCATTTTCGATATCATTAATCCTGAACACTCCATTTTCCATGCTCGCCCGCCCAGGCCCGCAGAGTGAGCGACACATAAAGTGACACATATTCATCACTTGGCATTCAGCGCCGTGAAGGCTGTAATATAATATTAGTGTTGTGTTATCACTGTGTCTCTCTCGCCAGCCTTGGCTGCGGCGACGGTAGATGACATGAATCGATCACCTGTGACATTTTTGATTTGGTGTCACTTTCCCCATCTCTGCCATTTGTTTTGGCAGTTAAGAAGTAATTGTGTGACATTAGCATGGAAAGACTCGCTTTCCCAGCCCCTCTTCTCAAGCAGGAAGAAGGGGATGAATCTCTTTTGTCTTGTTCCATGGGTTCAGAGAGGCTTGCAAGAGGTATGGTATTCGCTGCAATCTCATTCCCAGGTGGCTCCTTGAAGCCAGCAGGGGAGGCAATGCCTGAGCCAGGGATGTCTCCTGCAGAATGCAGCCAAGCTGCTCTCCTGAAGTGGGGAGCACAGTGGGACAAGGTGGCATTATAAGACACAAACAAGCCATGGGTCCCTGCTCTGCCAGAGGTTTCCCCAGGTGATTTTGGGTATGTCACTGAGTCCTCATCAGGGCTGAGACACCAACTCTACAGGGGGCTGCTGCTCAGTGAAGGGCACTAGGAGGATCCCCACTCAGGTCAGGCCTGGGGGCTTTGCTCCACTGGAGTCACAGGACCTCATTCCTCCAGCTGCAGACCTGTTCCACAAAAGTGAATAAAATTAGCAATCAGGGGAGGTAAATCAACTAGTTTGCACTGCAGCTCTGAAATCTCTAACACCATCACACCTTGGTCATTCCAGCATCAGCCTCCTCCTCCCCCTCATATGTACTCAGCCATAGGAAGTCAGTCACTGGTTTCTCAACTGTCATAAAGGTGTCCTGCAAAGGTAAAAGAGAAAGGCATAAACCATGAGAGTCCTGGGAATGGGCTCCTGAAAACAGGAATATGCTGTGGTTGTCCCTCCAGATTTTAATCAACCGGTTCTTAGCTGGGACCGCTACTACAGGATGAAAAGTGCAAAGGGGTGGCAATGGGAAGCTTTGCTGTGACCACTGGAGATTTCCAGCACAGGGAAGAACTGTACCTTGGTGCTGAATCAACTGAGCCAGGCTTACAGCAGCACCTTTACAATGATGGTTTTTAGAAGCTAACATTTTGCACTGAATCCTTAATTCTTGTATTGGGCAAACCCAAGTGCAGAGAAGCCACAATGTCAGCCAGTAAAACAGTAAGGATCTCGGCATTTTGATGCAGTTTTTCACAGCAGGTAGGGTGGATGTTAATACCCACACACCAGGCACCAGGGACATTTGGTTAATTTAGGAAATGCTCTCCCTGCAGGGAGAATTTTTGTAATTGTCCACTGGGAGCATTTTTCTAACTTCTGCTAAAGCAGCTTGTACTGGCTGCAGCCAGAGACAAAAACCTGCTCAGAACCAGCTGATCTGGTCCCAGGGGATGGCTTCACGCTGGTGCGCTCCCTGTGCCGTGGGTCCCTCACTGCTCTCAGGGGCAAGCTGGGGTCACATCGTGGCAACTTCACACACTGCTGCTCTTCAGCTGCTGGGGCAGAAGCTGAGAGTGGAGGCTGGAGGACATCAAGTGTTGGGGAAACCCCCGGCTTGTCCCCCCCCACCTGGCTTTGGTGATGACCCCCTCCCCGCAGGAGCCTCCTGCCAGCTGGAGCCGTTAACCCAGTCAGGAGACAAATTGTTCCACGTGTCAATTTTCCATTTAAAATGCAAACTAGATTTGACAGAGTAAACTGAATAAAGATTTGGATCGGATAATCCAGTAAAAGCTAATTACTAAAACAAAATGAGACACTGAGACGCAATCTCCCTCCTCCCTTCTCTAATGAGGTTCATTTGATGAGTTCTCTGCCTCGAGTATTAGCACTTTCTACCAAGAAACACAAGCTATTAACTCCTTTTAACAATTTATGATGTTCAATAAACTGATTAGGAGCCCATGGTACATAATTTAAAACCATTTGGATGTCTTATGGCCATTAAAGAGAAAACAATGAGTCTGAACAACCCTGCTAATTATAGGTGTTGATGACTCCTGATTAGAAATCCTAATTAGGTGTCCTAACTAAATCTCTTCTTGTTTTTAAATTTATTGTCTTCATCTCCTCACCTTGTTTACCAGATGATTTAGGAAAGTTAAAAACAGACCCTCCCTAAACTAAAAATTCATTAGCCAAACAGAGAAAGGTTGACAGCATCACCAATTAAAAATGTCTTAACACAAGCACCTAAATATTCTGAGTTTGGTTTTATTCTGAAGTGTAGAACTAGTTACAGAGTTTGGTGGGCTGACTTTCTTTCTGTCTTTTATTCTTCAATTTATTGCACATTATTGAAAGGCCCCAAAAAAGTGAAATGTCAAAAATTGCTTTTCATTCCCCCTCCTTATCATCTAATGTGAAGCTTCCCTAGAAGAAAAGACAAAAAAAAAAGTACAAATTTATTCTCTTCAGTATTGGTTCAAGCAACAAACATTTTTTTTTTTCTTTGAACTTTTGATTTTCTTTTGCAGGTTATGTTTATTGCTGACTCAAAAATCTACCATTTTTCATATTAATTTTCATCATCAGTTCCACCATGATAAAATCATTTGAAAACCTATAATCAAAAGTGTACTTCTGATGCAAAGTTTAGGAATAACTGTAATCTGAATCTGGCAGTTCAGTTTTCACATCCAGCCTCTCCAAACTTAATTTTGTGCACTGGGATGATCTGCAGGGATGGAAGCACCAGTGGAAAGATGAGCTCGTGCAAACAGAGGCATGGTGAGGAAGGAAACCAAAAACTGTTTCATACTTCCACAAAGTCCTGTTAAAACCTGTTTTTCCAGGATTCAGGTCTGCACAAACAGAAAGTCGGTGCCACCAAGAAGGGAAAAGCAGAGAACCCAATACCCTTTGGAAAGGTTCATTAATGGATAATCCTCCTCCCTCCCAAAAACCTGTCCCTCATTTCTGCTCTAAATTCATCTGCTTTATCTTCTAACCACTGGGCTTTGTTCAGCTTTTGTCTGCTGGATTAAAAAGCTGTCTGCTACCAGAACTTGGCTTCCTGGGAAAGTATTTATAGATGAAAATCAAGTCACCATCTAACCTCCTCTTTGTTAACTCAAACAGATGAGCTTAATCTAGCTGGAACACTTTTATGCAATAGCAGAGTGATGAATGTGGGTTATGATATCCTCCTTGGCATTCATGAACTGATCTGTGTAGAGGCTTTTCCTAAAATTTCAACCTATGGAGTACCAACATTAAAACAACAGGAACACCAATGGTTTTCCAATGACCAGAAAAGAGCCAGGGTACAACAACTTTTCCAGCAAACCTGAGAGATGGATTCCAGCCCTATGTCCATGCATGCTTCTCATCCACCCTGTGCAAACACAGTCTAGGACCAGGGACAGCTTTAGCCCATCTTTCTGGGGTGGAGAAGCCCAAATTTAGCACAGATGAGGTGCTCTTGCTTAGGTGATCTGGAGAGACTAAGACACGACAGGACTTGGCATCTGGTACCTCAGTGCCCAAAGAGGTATCCTGTGCTCAAATCCTAAAAAACCACGGAAGCTTTAAAGTATTTGATAAACACTGGACAACAGGACAGCAAACACAAGATAGCAGCTTAGCTGGACTGGTCATTTTCTTTAATTCCTGGCAAGCAACCTGTTGATTGTAGGCATAGATAGATACAAGTGTTCTTGAAAAGACCATACAGAACCCTTGTCTGTATAAATTTGACAGGAAAAGCGTAGATCCACCCTCTGGGAAAACTGTTGATCAATCAACAGTTTTTGCAGTTACTGAAAATTTTGTGCTTACACTTGCATTTTTTTTAAAGCAGTTGACAGCTGACAAAGAAGCAACGTTTTCACTGCAAGAATAAAAAGTTTAAAAAGGGGAGGAAGTATTTCAAGTTTGAAAAGAATAAAGAAGCAAGTAAGGGGTATTTTGGGAGAAGAGGTATTTTGGGAGAGAAATGGCTGTGAGAAAGGTTATTAGACATTTACAGAAATTTCAGATCAAATGTGCACTGCCTGCACACCAGGCCTGCTGTGAGCCACCCCATCTGCTTTCCAAACCAGGATGGTCCTCCTCATGGATCTACATCTCACGGCAAGAAGCAGTGGCCTGTACCTGGTGACAACCAGCAGAATGGCCACCCCAAATGCAGCCCAGGAGAAAGCATGATTAGGAAGGCAAAATCTTCTTTTAGGATATGATGTTCTGTCCTGTACAAAGCCATCATGTGAGTTTTAATCTGGAACTTTGCCCTTTAGTTGTGTTTGACACAAATTTCACTTTCAGGAATACTTACTTGGCACGCGAAAGCCATAGGTGTTATCGGCATGATCTCTTTTTTGGGTGATCCACATGGGGAATCTGTGACCTTTAACTCTTTTTAATACCCAGCAGAGAGAGGCTGCCTTTCTCACAGAGAGCTGAGCTCTTCATTTGTTATCTCAATCTGGGATTTAGCAGGATTCAAAGCTGATTAGTTTAGAAAGCATATGGGCGATGAAAGACATTTTACGTAATGGGTTTACACGTCCCATTTGGTAAACAAGCAACCCCACTATTCACTCTGAAGAGTTAATATTTTCATGGGTTTTGTTTTTAGAGTTGAGTTTTTCCACTGTGGGATATTTTCTCACCCAAGGTGCTCATGCTGTAGGACTCCAACCAATTAATTTCTCCAGGCAAAGCAGCATCAAAGAGATTTTCCTTTCTTTGGTAGAGAGAAGCAAAAGAGTTTCGGTGGGAATAATGGCTGGTTGTGAATCACTGAAGTGAAATGTTCCTGTCTTCCCCTTTTATCAATTTATCAAGCAGTTTGACAAAACCAATATGATTTCCTACTCTCATGTTCCTCCAAATCTATACTTTCTTAGAGAAAAAAAAAACCAACTAGCAAAAAACATCCCTCTTGATTTAGATTCTAGACTTGATGATTGCAATAGAAGTAATTCAGTATTGATGGCAAATTGACAAATTCAGTCCTCTTAATCATCTACAGGATGAAGTCCCTTACAACCAGTAAGGCTGGGGGCATATGGCTAAAACAATCCTATTCCTTCGTTCCTAGCCTTGTCCTTTAACAGGTGTGGGTATGATTTTCATTCTCTGTAAAACACCAGGGTAAAGGTGACGAGTGCAGAATCACTGAGACGTGTGTGGAACAATTGCTCTTTCAGACACATGATTTATGAAGTATCTGACTAATGTGGTCATGGGAGCCTGAGAGGAAGGTGAGGAAGCTGGTTAAGAAGCACTTAGCTCCCTTCTCCAGGCCCACATTTGCATCCCACGCCCACAGTAGCATTCATCTCACTTGATGGTAGCTGTTTAAAATTTAGGCATTTCATTTAAGCCAGTAGTCAAAGTTCCTTCTCAGTCCATGGGGAGATCAGCAGCTGCAGCTGATAATTCATTCCTCCTCTACCAGGCATTATCACCTACACATACCCTATCTCACAGTCCTAGCAAATGCCTGGACACCTGATTTCTAAACAGATGAGACAAAACCCCAAGTACCCATTTAACCTTGGGCCCAAACACTCCTGACATTCGCATTTCCATGGTGCTCAGCTCACCATGGTATATCTGAGATGGGACAGGAGAAGGAGGCCTGACCTCACACCAGGGATTTTTTTGTCTCTCACCCAGCCTTCTAACACACCCCTGAGACCAGCCCCTTCTGAGACATCCCAAAGGACAATGGCTCTGTGTCCAGGTGGAGGCCGGTGACGAGCGCTGTCCCTCAGAGCTGTGTCGTGGGACTGGCACTCTTTAATGTCTCCATCAATGATGTCAATCTCCATCTCCCAAAGACTGTGGGATCGAGGGCACCCTCAGCAAGCTGGCAGGTGACACCAAGCTGAGTGGGGCAGCTGACACTCCTGAAGGATGGGACATCACCCAGGGGGACTTGGACAAACTTGGGAAGCGAGCCCAGAGGAAACTAATGAAGTTCAACAAGTCCAAGTGCCAGGGGCTGCACCTGAGTCAGGGCAACCCCAGACATCGGTATGGAGTGGGAGAAGATGCCACTGAGAGCAGCCCTGTGGAAAAAGACTTGGGGGTTCTCATAGATGAAAAGCTGAACATGTTCCAATGACGCATCCTTGCAGCCCAAAACAACAGGACTGTCCCAGCCTTTCTACCTGTCTCTGGGGTGGAGACATTGACTATTACTGCCAGGTACTGAAATCACCAGGCTACACCCTTTGCCTCTGATTTAAGGGAAAATTGCCCTTGCTATACCTACTACAAAATAGGAATAATGGCCTTTAATTAGCACTCAGAGCTAAGCTCTTTCTGCCTGAAAAATGGCCATTGTTTTTAATTAGACACCCAGGGCACTATCCTGCCATCCTGGTCCCAAACTCTACTGTTGCCACAAGTGCAATACAAATAAATATCTAAGCAGGTCCCATTCTCTGCATGCAGCTCAATAGCTCTCCCTGTCATATTCTTCATCTTCAACAAGTTCTGATTCTTTTTTTTTTTTCTTTTGACGTAGCTAAGATGAATATTCACGGTTTTAGCCCAATTTACACATCTGTAATCTGGCAGTGAGAATAAAAGGTTGTCAGACAAAATAAATGTGTGTCTCAAGGTCAGACCAGGTTGAAACCGATAATGGTGCTTAACAGCCTCTGCCATGCTTCTGCAATGATCAGCATTGCTCTAATTGACAAATTAGCTGTCCATATGGGCTCAGAGGCAATCATACATCCATAAATCCCAATAAATACAAACATAATCTGATCTAAGTTGGATCAGCCAAATAAGTTAAAGCAAGGTTTAACACCTTAAAGGATTGCATTTAAGGAAAATCACTGTTAGACAAGATTCACACAGCCATATGGTCAGAACTTAGGCCACCAGGGCTCATCCCCACTCGGGCTCTCCTTGCCTCCCACCAGACTGTGCGGAACCAGCCATGGACTGACCAGCCTGTGCTTGCCAGGGGCCAATGGGATGGGGGACCCTCCACCAGAAATTTGCATGGGAGGTTGCTTTTGGGCAGGAGAAGAGGTGGCTCTGGATTGGTCGCTGCTTCCCCAGTGGGCTGGCAGTGTCCAGGAGTGGCTGGAGCCTCACGGTCCTGCGGGCAGCACTGTGGGTAGGGGATTAACTGAGTGGAGCAACAGAGCTGGAAGATCCTTGAGATTATCCATGCTTGTTTTCTCTCATCTGCAAGCAGGTGGGGCTGTTCTGCCCACTGCAGTGGGCTCTGAGGGATGCCCATGGAAGCTCTTGTGTTGCTGTAGTCACACCTTCCCATGATTTCCTGAGAAAGAAATTGATGCAATCAGCCAATGTGTGTGTGTGTGTGTGTGTGTACCTGTCCGTGTTCTTCTCAGCCCCTTCCCCACTTTCCCTCCCCAATATCTCTTCTGAATCCCTTGGAAATGTCAACCATTGAGGCCTCCGAGAGGTGCTTTTCCAAGAGAGCTGGGAAGTTTCTGCAAATTTCTGGAAAACAAGTAGCCTGGTAGAGCAGAAGGACTTGGGAAGTTCTTGCAGGAGAGAGAGGCTGGGACCATATTCAACATCCCAGACCCCACACAGGTGAGTGGCACAGCAGCGATCTCCCCTCCTAAACAGGCTTCAGAATTCATGGTGTGACAGGGGTTCTCAGCACTGTTAGGTCCAGGCAGCTTCCTAAAGTCCCATCCTGGAAGAAGCAAGGCTGCTGGCTACCCTTTTCTGGGACCAAAATGTGCAGTTCCCCTGAAAGCTGAGGATGTTGCCAAAGGCATTGAGAAGAACATGAAACCCTTCATGGTAACAAAACCTTTCTGCATACTTATCCTTCTTGTTCTTTGAAAAACAGCTTGGCTTTGTCCAAGGACATCATCAGGGGCTCCCAGGACTTTGTTGCTTTGTCTCTTCCACTCAGGATAACCTCCTGGTGTTGTCTGAAGCCCTGAAGTGCTGAGGGTTTATTCGTAGCTTGGAGGGTCTGACCTCAGGGACAAGATCAAAAAATGGACCTTGAATTACCCCAGCAGCTGGGGAAGGGTGTAGTAAACCCAGACTGGGTGGCCTAATCCTCGACACCTCTCAGTGGGGAGAAGGATGGATATTAAAGACAGCAGCTGTAATGAGATCCTCCCACTTGAGTAGGAAATGTAGATGTCCAGGGCACGATACACCTTGTCGAAACCTTGTATCTTCTCTCATGGGGCAACAAAAACTTTGACGTTGAGTGCTCTGCAGAATTTAGAGTCACGGTAGAGATGAGAATTCCAGCAGGTGGGATAGGAGAGAGAAACATGGAGACATAGATCAAAATAAAAAATAGTGAAAAAAGGGCAACAGAAAGTTCATGTCTCTAGTCCCTCCTTCAATAAGTCCTGCTTAAACAGCCTTAGGGGCTGAACTTCTTGGTGTCAACCTCCTGACTTCAATTGACTTTGGATCGAGTTCTGAATTAAGCAGTAAATCACAATGCTCATCCTAGGCACTGGATGGGTGATGCAAGAGTTAGATAGTGATTTATGAGGGCCACTATGCTCACCTTGAAATAGAGCCTTCACCTTTCTGGACTGTCTTATGAAAAAAATCTGAGGCCTCCAGCTTTGCTGCCAGAGTGGTTCTTCAGAGGACTTTATCAGCAAAAAGAGGTTATCAGAAACATTTGTGGACTGGTGCAGACAGTTTTGGAGGTTCTTTTTTTGCTCTGTTGTGTCTGCTCAAAAAAGTCTGTCAAGTGTCCAATGGTTTAAGTGGAAATTTACTTCTGCACTCTGCCACCTCTCCTTGACATGCACACAAACATGTTATCCACACATCAAAATGCATCAAAGTTTACACTATTTCAAATGTGATTACACCATTTTTTACTTAGGTGTCTTGATTGCAAGCTCACTATTTAAGCCTTTCAAAGAGATGGAAAAAAATTATGTAAGATTCAGGGAATTCTTGGTATTCCTTGTGCTCATATATTCCTGGGAAGGCATCTGAAGTTGCACTTGTATATCCACAAAGTGACAGGAAGCTCAGAGACAGCAAATAAAGGATGTTTGTTCACTGTCTCTTCCAGTACAAGAAGTAGACATAATATAATGACACTAATAAGCAGTGATCCAAACTAAACACAGCCAGAGCTTCTAAATACAATAAGGAGCTCCACAACAGCTGATGGTTTGGATGTTAAGGTTTTATTTCACTTCAAAAGGCAACTGAGCAAATTCATGAAGGAAAAAAAGAGATGTTCCATTCCAAGATACCACAGCTGGCTCTCTAGGTCTAGACAGCAAAGTGACAGAGAGTATTCTGGAAAAGTGTTCCCCATTCTTCCCCGTAGCCTCCCTTTTGGGTGCTTTCAGAAATAGGGTCAATCCTGTTTCCAGCAGGTGTTTGGCCTGATACTGTACATTCATTCTGGTGCATTTAGACCCTTTTGTCCCTGGGGAAATCCTGCAATGTGGTTGGTTGTTCTGTTGAGATCTGTTTGGTGGCAAAAAGTCTCCTCATACGCTTCCCAGGTGCCTGCACACATGGCCTGCTCCTGGATACAGCCACAACTCAACAGCTGCTATTGGGTAACCCCGTAGCTCTCTTCTGTTGCTTACAGCTTGCATCCAATAGGGTCATCCCAGTGCAGCAGCTTCCTATATTTTGCGATTAGATTAAGGGATTATTGATGATGATTCCCTAAGCAAACACAGACCACAGCTCTCCTAGCAACAGGCTGATAAACCTTGGTTCCACGTTTTAATTCCTCAAATTCCATTAGAAGACATTCTTACAGTTTAAGGCATAATATGTTTGTTTTTCCAGCTCTAATGAGGATTGTTAAGTCCAGGGACTCCAGTAAATATGCTTGTCATTAGCAGCCTTTATATATTCTTTCCTAGGCTCACTATCACATATTTCCTACCCTTCAAATCTTTCAGTCTAAAAGAGAAACACGAAGATAAGAAATGAAAAAATAAATCTGTGTATGTATGTCCAGGCACATATAAAGCTCTTTTCCCTAGACTTATCTTTTTTCTCTGTTTCCATGTGGGGCAGCTTCGTTGTCAGATGGAGTTTGAAGGCCTAGTCTATGCATCCCATTGACAAAAATGGGCTTTAGCTGAGACTGGCTGAGAATACAAAGAAAGAGAGTTCTGCAATTGATGGGATGGAAGATGAGAACAGAAAAACTAGCAAAGAGACATATGGCAAGGGCACAAAGAGACACACGGAGACAAGACAAAGCTACAGGGTTTAAGCAAGGCTTCAAGCTTGCCTATCATACACATCTCTTATGAAATGACCCATTTAAATTACCCATTAGCTAATCCTCCCAGCCACTTTCAGGCTTTCAGTGAGCATTGTATGGAAGGATGTGAAGCCCAGGTAGAAATCCCCCTTAAATCAGATCAATCTCAGGTTTAACTGAGTGCCTTTGGAGCATGGTGGATATTTTTGTAGTTGCAAGAAGAATTTAGGAAACAACACTGGAAACATCCTCCTTGCAGAAGGGCTCCAAGTCCTTTAATACCATGGGGGAACCCCCTAGAATCAGTAGGCAAACACAGGTTAAAAGCCAGAGCCAGGAATATCGGCCCTCTGCTGGTCTGGATGCTTTGAAGATCTGCCAACTGCAGCAAAAGGAGGTGGCAGATGCTGTGTTTGGAGAAACACCCTCCAAAAACAACTGGAGGCACCTCTCCACAAAGGATGGCCTTGCCATGAGAGCAGATTTCATTTGGTAGCTGTCACACACATTCACACAGTGCTTCTGTTCAGTCAGTCCCAACCCTGAGCTCGCATGAACTACAAATCCAGGTCCCCATGTGCAGGCAAGCGCAGGCAGAAGCCAGATCTACACTGAGCCCTGCTGCAGGCACAGCAAATACTGAAGGGTCTCCTGGCACAGCGAGGGAATTGGACTCTTCCACATGCTCTTGGTCGGGGCCAGCCCTCTGCACACTGAGGGGAGCATGGGCAGCAGCCAGGGGTGCTCCGTGCAAACACTCCTGCTAGGACAAAGATTTCATTGTAGCCCATCTATATTTTCATGTCATGGCTTCTGTATTTCTCTTCTGACCACAGAGTGCATGGGGAAGGGGCAAGGGACAAGAAAAAAATATAAAGCCCATAGGAACTGTAAGTCATAAAAGGCTGCAGCAGATTTGTCACACTATTTCACTTCTTATTAAATGGAATGGTCTCAGTGGAGAGAGACATAAAAGAAAACACAGATTCAAATGCCTCTGAACTCTGGAAATACCTGGAGATAGCTCTAATTCTTCATTTATCATTATTATATCTACTAAGGGAAGAGGTGTATTTTTTAATTCACATCCCAAATTACTTTTGAAATATGTTAAGCAAACAATTTCGATTTTCTGCAACCATCTTTTCATATTGTCCCTATTAATTCTATTTAAAAAATTAAATCATCCATAATAAGTATTTTATTACAATTTTTTTTGACCTGTGAACATTGAAACCTATAGGTGTTAAAGCTCCCCATGCAGCACAGCTGTACTGATTCTCAAGGTTATGTGCATTTTTTGTGATAGAAGGCCAGAGTTTAACAGAGTAAGAATTAGAAATATAGGAAATTCAGAGGCTTTTTTTATATTAAACTCAAAGCCCTTCCCAGAGCTGAGTGTTTCACTTCAGCTGGAATTTGCCTGAACTCATTTCTGGATTTGAAAGTGATTTTAGAAACCAAAGCCTAAGTGGGGAGTGATTTACCAAAGAAATACTCACTTCTGTGCAATATTCTTAGCAATAAAAAGAACTATTTCCTTTTCTTTTTAAAATGCCATTAGGAGTCAGATTCCTTATTACTTGTAGTTCCTCCCTGCCCCAGGATCAACCCCATGCAACCAGCTGTGCTTACAGCCAGCAGGAGAAACCAGGGAGTGATATGTTCCAAAATAAAAAGGGTGATGTTCCCCAAAATCAAGACTGATAGTCCCATGTGAAGTAGCTGAGCTTGGACAAGTAAAATGCAAAAATTAAAACCATGTAAAAACACCACCAAACCTGAAAAAGCAAAAGAGGTAGAGAAAAATCTACAAAATAAACATGAAAAACTATGCAGGATTCTCAAAAATGGTCTCTTTCAACAATCATCACATTGGTGTTAGCCATAATTTGTGCAAAAACCCTTTCCACCTGAGTCTTGTGCATACAGAGAGGTCTTGTCACTTCATGAGGTGTTGGGCAAACAAATAAGCCTGATCCTGACTCCAGGGGAGTCATTTGGACGGGGAGTGGGTGGATCAGCAGGCAGATGCTCGGCGGATGTGACCGATCGCCCTTCGCCCGAGAAGGAAATAAACAAAGTTTCCTTTATTTACTCAAGGTCTTAAATAAAAGCTTGATTTTCATAGCACCACAGCTGAAAAGAAAATCTCCTGAAATATTTTATTTTTCTACAGGAAAGCACAAGGAATGTGCTTATTTAGCTGAGATAAAATGATAATTCCTAAGAAATCATTGTGGATTAGGGAGCGAAGCGATTAGAGAGAGATGGTATATTTATGAATGTGTGCATAGCCCCGCTGGTTAAAGGGATATTAATCCCTCTTAGTCTGCAAAAGGACCTTCAGACTGCTCAAGCAAGCAGGGCTTAGGCACTGCAAGCTTCCTAGAAAGTCCTAAATCTTCACATTAGCTCCCTGCGTTTCCTCATCTTAAAGTCTAAGCCGTTTTCTAAAGGATACTTCCATAAACAAGCCCCCTCAGAATCTGCAAGGATTTGGAAATCCGGATTGGTGAAATTTTTTAAATCCAAGGTCCAAGTGGATAGAAGAAGATTAGGTTGCAGTTAAAAAGGCCACCTTTAAAGAGACAGTGCTGTCCTAGATCATTATTTAGGCTGAACTGAAAAAGAAAAGGAAAGAGAGGGGAAAGAAAAGAAGACAAAAAGAAAAGAAAGGAAAAAGTGTTGTATCTCTGATCCAGTTGACTCAGTGTCCTGCATGGTCCCAGAGCCTTTCAGGGGGAAAAAACGTGTATCTGCCAAAGACGACACCATATTTATCATATAGTTTTCAAATTACTTGTGACTGCTCTGGCAGCCCTTCCCTAGGGGGTTCAGTGGGACTCTCTGTCCTCCTTTTTGTGAGGTGTCCCTGGCTGCCACCAGATTGCATCTGGGTTTCTCTGCCGAAGGTGTACAGCACACGGGGCATTTCACATTTGCAAATTCTTAGGGGATGCCTCAGGGAAACTGGGGGTATCCTGCAGGGACATACTGGGTTATTCTGAGTAAGCTTCACTTGTTCTCAAGGTGGCTGGCTCATGAGAGATTCATGAGGTTGTCCTGTCTCTCCCTCCCATAAAAGTGTTTGCAGCCACAGTCTCTGCTGCAAGGGAGGAGGGACAGTGAATCTACAGGGGAGCCAGGTTCAGCAGAACAGCAGAAGATGGTGAACTCTGGCTCCCTCTTCTCACTCACCAGGACTGATGTCCACCAGATTTCCAGTGGATTTAACTTACAGTCCTGGTTATTCCACCAGAACAGCCAAAGGGCATAGAAACCCTCTTATACCTGCCCACTTTGTGTTAACCAGGGAAAAAATCAAGCAGATATTGAGGGGAAAAGGAAATAGATTACATAGGATGATGATTACAGAAATAAGACTGACACTTGACATCAATCTGTGGTCCTGGCCGAGTCCTAGCTATGGTTATACTTAGGAATATCTAGATAATCTCATTTTAACTGAAAAGAAGTGTCCCAACACAAAAACAGGGCTCTCCTGAATGCCTCCAGCTTTCAGAGATGCTCAGAGTGCTGACAGAAAACACAGGTCTGGGCACTGTTTCCTTTTTTCCTAACAGCTGGTTAAAGTGAATTGTACAGGCACTTCAGAAGAGGCTCTGAAGGTGGAAATTTGGCAAAGCATCTCTATAGTGCTGCCAATGTCTCGAAAATGGGCAACAGCTCAGCACATGATGGGATGTGTCATCAGTATGTGATTAGACCTCAAAGCGGGAGGATTGGCAGTAAACCCAGTACAAAAAGTCCTGTGGATGCCTCTGCAAAAGGTGAGGAAGCTTTTGGAGACCTCTGCTTCATAGCATGACCTGGCTGCAGTCAATTGTCTGCAAGTCAGAGATGCCAGGGGTGAGATCTGGGAAAAGATCGATCCATCTGCTCCAGAACAGTGGAGTAGTCACAGAGCAAAGCCTGAGGGTGGCAAAACAGCACAGTACATTACACTCCACAGTCTGACACCTCCTTGGCTGTCCTCAGGCTCGTGAGATGTTCAACAGCCTCATGAGATGAATGGTGAGAGTCCACCGGAGAGCAGTCATGGCATTGGTGATTCCCAGAAGGAGATTTTTTTTTTTTTCCAGTCTTACTTCAGACTTCCTAATGTGCTCCTCTTCCAACCCAAGGTAGAAAGTCCTGGTTTTGTTCCACACCTTTCATCCTGATGGTGAATTTATACTGGGACATGCCAGGCCGTTGCTAAGGGTTAAACAGTCTCCTCCTTCCACAACCTTCTTCAGCTGACATTTCTACTGTCTCTTCCCATTGGTTTCTAGCCCAGCTTTACATTTAATCTACTCTCCCCTTCTTAAAGTACATTGACAACACTTATAAACCATATACTTCCAACGTTTTTAAGGCACAACCCTTCCCCTTTTGAGATGTATTCTTCTTGTTACGAGCTTTGTGTGGAGTCTACATGTGACTTATCAAAAGATGAAAAGACAAATGTAAAGTCTGTCAGGACAATGCAACCCCTCCTCCATCAAATCAGAATAACACAACATATGAAATGAGATTGTTTAGCATATTTGTGACTCTTGTAATTAGGAAGATGAATGGATTTGTTATGAAGACTAGAGAAAAGGACTCAAGAGGCTTCATTTCAAGTTCCAGCTTGTCTGTAGGGTTTCTGTGGGATCCCAGACATATCCCTGAAAGGGATTTGTTGTCCAAAACTCAGAATAAATGTGGCAGTATTCTTTCTTCACATTTTCAGGAGTCAGTCTGAAGGCTGAACTTTCCAGGGCAGCAGTTTGCCTACAAGCTTGCCTCCATCCTTTCCCCAAAAAGCAGATTCTGAGTGTTCCCCACCTGCAAGCAGAGCCCCTGCCTTAAAAAGGACTGGCATAGGATTTTGTGAGTTTAAACCCTGACACCTCCTTCTCCCAGACAAAGTTGCAGAGCCACGAAATCTTTAAAGTATTCCAGCATGTCTGGTATCACTTTACAGACAAATGCTAATGAGATCATAAGCAATTGACCAGAAACAAATAAATAATTCAAAATCTACTGCAAGTGTGAAAAGTATTTAAATGCTATTGATAAACTAATCTACAGACTCCATTAGCAATTCAGTCACACAGCACCTGTATTGATCAGGGAATTTAAGCACACGCACAAAAACAAACCCCAAAAATACAGCAAGCAAAAGCTAGTTTGTTGGGCAGTTCTTTAGCCAGCAACTTCATTAACATTTAGGAGTTTACTGTGTCATTTGCTCTGGGAGTTTTCTTGCCTTGCTTTTTTATAGACTGCAGTGATAGCCTGAATGCTATATCTATGGAGTCATTTAAACAAAGTTTTTATATTTAGCTATAATATGGATTAAAAATCATACAGTCATTGCTCCTTTTGAGGCACCTACACGTTGCTGAATTAGCTAATGCCACATGCCTACCCTCCAGAGTCTGTGTTTGGGTTGCTGACAGTGTTGCTGCCTGATATGCTGGGATGTTCAGCCTTTTCCCTCACTGCTGGGAGTGTAACGTTGAATTTCCTGCTAAAATACCTTGTTTGGGTGGACCCTAGAGCATCAGCATGGGCTTGCTGCAGGTCTGTGTATGGATGGATTCCACACGCCATGGTGGCAGGTGAAGCCCTTGAGAAGGGCTCAGCACATCGGGCACAGCCACGTGGAGCTGCTCAGGGACCCAAACTTCTTCCATTTGTCCCAGGCAGCATGAAATGTCCCACGTGGCACATCATACCCTCACCTGGCCCTGTGTCCCTTGTTTTCAGCCCTTCCTAGCCACAAGGCAGAGTGAGACAGTTACTTGGCCACCACAGAGGAGGTGAGGGCTGGTGAGCCACCAGCACAGCAGAGGTGGGGGCAGGACAACGAGCAGACCTTCCAATGGAGGGGGTCTCTTTTTTCCCCCCTTTCCCAATTGCCTAATACACCAATGTCTTTAACTCAAGGAGCATTTTGCAGTGTCGGCTTCATTCCTGAAGACATAGTTGAAGGCTGGAAAAAAGCATCGGGCTCAGCAGTGGTCCTGACAGATGATATTTGCAGCTAGGTCTCCGTCTCCTCAATCCACCCTTAGGCTCAGCCAGACCTGCCAAAGCTCCCTTCTTTGCTCTTTCCCGCTGTCACCCAGCAGCCTGCATCAGGGCAATTACCAAAACAAATCAATCTTCTCTTGACAGTTCATTTACACTGAATTAATTTGGAATTAGAAACTGTTATTGCAATTGGCAGCTCCTGATATTCCCAATACAACACGGCATCTGCAGGGAAAACAACTCTAGACCCCGGCGTTTGAATTAAAAAGGACAGTTCTTCTTGATTGAGATATAAAACCAGAAAGGATTTTTTTTTTTCCCACTCCAAGTTCCTGTTAGTTTTAGGCTGCCGGCAGCAAATCCGGATCTGCAGTGTCCTAAATAAAACTCTCCTTATGGTGGCACAATTTTTTCTCACTCAGAGCAGTATTTTTGAGACTGCTGCATAGGGATAAGACACCTGAGTCTTAATTTTCACCTTCTATATCATGTTGGAGCCTACAGTGTAGGGGCACGTTGGAAGAGGCAGTCTAAGCAATCTGGTGCCCATTTCACAGGTAAAGAAACTGAGACAGAGAGGTTGAGAGGTGAATTTGCCAGATCTGGTTTTCCCCTCTGAGGCTTGCAATTTGAGATGCTCCCATTAACAAAATGTTCTGCTTTCCTTCTTAAAAAACAACAAACCAAACCAAACCAAACCAAAAAGAACCCCACCCAAACCAAAACAGCTTCACATAAACAAAAAACCCAAAAGCCTCACATTTTGAAAGAAAAAATATTAAGCTTTGCAGAAAATATTTCGGAATCCTACGGCTGATCCCACAACATCACGTTACACTCCCACATGTTACACTCCCTCAAGGTATTTATTTACACCCCTGTCTGAGGGGATTTGACCCAATATCTGCCACCTACAGGCACTTGTGTATTAAGCTCTAGGATAACCTTAACTCTCGGATTTGCTTTAAATTGTAGACAGCCCTGAAGTGGTCAGACAGCTGGACTAGATGGTCATTGTAGGTCCCTTCCAGATGAAATGTTCTCCTCTCTGTTCTAACCTCTGGCACTTCTGAAAATTGTTTGCTGATTCGCCAGACCAGAGCAAAGACACACAAATAAAGAGGATAAAAATGGCAGCCACAAGGTTTTCCAGCACCCTCTCTGATCCCTACCACCCCCATCGCTGTTTGTACTTCGTTTGGGTCTTTGGGAGTTCTCATTAGCTGGACTTCATGTGTGAGGAAGGCTGAGAAACACCTCAAGGACCAGAGAAGGGGCACTGATCTGCTCAGCCAAGGCACGACAGGGGCGCTCCCAGGAGCAACCCATCTCTCAGCACCTGGGAATTTTAGCATTGCAAACCAGCACACCAAAAAGATTTAAGGGGCACCCAGGGTCAAGCAGGAGCTGGGTAGTGGCTCGGAGGCTTTACAGCTGGACTGAAGGGCTTAACATGGTAATTGTGAACCAATGTCCCTTCGTGGGTTTAATCCCTGATCTGTTTCCTGCTCCACCTTTGCTAGGGCTGGGCATGCACCAGATTTCTTGGTTTCAGTGGGTTATTCTGTAATTCCGGTATGTCCCTCTGCTCTGAAGTGGAGCTGGAAAGTGTGTCATGAAGGGAAAGGAGGAGGAAAAATAACTGTGTGGGGTTTCGTATGTTGGTTCCTGCTGCCTTATGTTGCCCTATCCCATGGCACATGAGGTGCATGGGATGTATCCTCAACAAATATCCTGGACCTACATCCATCCATCTTGCACAAAATTCTGTGCTGTACCCCAAGAGTTCCTCCACCCTATCAGTCATGGGCTTGTAAATGGAAATAAATAAAAATGTTAAATGGGAATATCTGGTGCTGAAACCACCTCATTTTTATGGGGATGAAGTACCTGTGCAGGAAGGTGTGAGAAATTCAGACACCTAGATTTCTGTCCTTGTTGGAGACTCACAAACTGGCAAAAAAAAAAAAAAAAGAAAAAAGAAAAAACAACAAAGGACCTGACCAAACAACCCCCCCAGATTTTCTTGTGATCCTGCCCTTGGTGGGACATTTTCACTGAAACTCAGTTCAAGGAGCCAACCTCGGGGATGTTGGTGTGGATGCTGTCACCAC
Organism: Aphelocoma coerulescens; assembly: GCF_041296385.1. NCBI lineage: Eukaryota > Metazoa > Chordata > Aves > Passeriformes > Corvidae > Aphelocoma > Aphelocoma coerulescens. Next base: position 24,539,549 of record NC_091022.1, on the reverse strand, counting down.
AGGCCACAGGCCCCGCACACACAGGTGCTCACAGCTCTCTCTGAGGGCTCCTCTGCCATGCTCAGCCCAACTCTCCCTGCTGCAGATCTGCTGAGCAGGGATAACGCCAGGATGAATTTTACTCCTGGAAGCATCAGCACCCCAGCCCACCCCATCCCACTCTGCACACACAGCCCTTATAGCACACTACACCCGGTCCTGCCACACGCTGCAGATCCATGTGTTTACTCCAAGCAGGGAAAGGAGGGCAGGATCAAGCCCCAGAAGCCTATAGAGACATCCAGCAACATCTCTCTATGCTTTGGGATCTCACAGGCAGCCCAGACTTTTGTGCCAGCACCCGAGAGCTTAGAAATACATGGCAAATTTGGGCAAGGGCCTCATGCCCCAGCTGCAGAATACACTGACTTAAACATCTCCATGTGCTAGAGCAGCTTCCTGGGATGCTGAACTCCCAGTGTCTTTGTTGGGATCTAAGCACTCACATTTCAGCAGATGCCTAAACACTGTCTTTAACAGGGGTGCTTTTCTGAATAGGTGGAGAAGCCTTGGCTTTACACCAGCAGAGGATCTGGCCCACAGGCTATCAGGCATATGGCTATCACAACAATGCTGAATTAAGCTATTTAAATTGCCTATGGAATGCCAGAGGGTCCACGTGCTTTTTTTTTTTTTTTTTCTTGGTAAAAGTCCTCTTTGTTATTCTTCTGATGACCAACTTGGGCTGCTTTGCTTTGTCATTTTTAGTCAGTCCACAAATTCCCTGAGCTATACAATTTATGGTTTTATCACCAGTTCCTAAGCTTTTCTACTCCGTCTCTCCTGCATCTCAAATACTTCTCCCCTTTAAATAAACCTGCTTCATTTTTTTTTCATGACTTTCCAAAGCAGATAAAAAATTCTTGAATTTCTGAAACATGCAAACTGATCACTGTGGCATTAAGAAATCTTAAGAAGACTTATTTTAAGGGGTTTTATTAGGGAAATTCCTGCTCTTTAAGATATCTGTACGGTTGTCAAAAGCAGTCACTTTTGCAGATGTTGGGGCTTTTCTTACACTAATCTCCGAGGAAAGCCTGAGCCTCAGAGATCACTTAGCAATTTTTAGATTTAAGGAGATGAGAAGAAAAAGCCAGGGAGCTGGTCCCTCTTAGGGTCAAGTCTTATTTGAATTCAGAGATCTCTTCGTCTAACATGCAACAGTGTCGTTAAGATGACGGCTAATTAATGCAAGATGACTTTGAGATTGCATTGAAAAAAAGGGGAAAAAAATAAAAAAGGACAAAGAAAAAGTGTAACATAAAGAAAACCAAGCCTGGCCCCTCCCCGAGGAGAAGCCTCAAAAAAAAACCTCCTCCCCGAGGAGAACGCCACAAAAACTCTGTTTCCACTGGGTCACCGGTATCAAACTATCAACAAAGCTAAGAGCCAGCAAAAACTAGTCCTTCCTTACCCAGATCAAGACTGAGCTGGGTGTAAAAGGTTTTTTGATGTGCCTCAGCTCTCAGCTATTTCTCCCTGGCCAGGCTGCTATCTGCCCATCAATCACAGTAAAGCCACCCTTCATTTTTGTCTCTCGATGTAAAGGAATTAGGTAACCGCACTTATTTAGGATCTTTATTAGTTCTGTATTTGTAATTTGTCAAGTCTTTAACACCTTTTTAAGCTTGAAGAGCACTAAGCCAGATCTGTTCTTCTCTAATCACATCAGCTTATTTCTGATTTCCAGAAATTACAAGGAACACAGGCAGGGGAAAGGCCAGGGTCTGGTGTAAACACACAATGCAGAGCTGTCCCTCTCAGTGCCACCAAACCCTCCCTCCGTGCTCCATCGGGATGTACCTGCCTCCAGTGGGAACCACCCTGGGGAAGAGGAGGCAGCACCTTGCCCCTCTAATCAAAAGCCATATCCAATGTACTTGATACTCAAGGCACTTGGGAATATCTGCTCCCGACCCAATCCCTGCAAGCAGATGAGCTGCTCAGACTGTCAGATAGCTTACTAACCCCAGCCTCCTCCTCCTTTTTTTTTTTTTCCCCCTTCCTTTTTAAAGCAACACAGATTAACAGAAGCGTGTTTCCATGTGGTATCCATTTGCAAATTAGCCACAGTTCCCTAACATTAGTGTTATTAGGTATTTAACTCCTGCGTCTTCCTGTTCTCTCCTTATCCTATCCAATCCAGTTGCTTAAAACAGAACTGTAATACACAGATATACACAGTAATTGTGTATGTGTGTACATAACATTCAAAACCAATGCCAAACTATGCTCAAATGTGTATTTCTCCCTGTCTCACAAGTCCTTTAATATCTGGTTAATGTCTGTTTTACTCCTTCCCCCGGAGTATTTAGTGTGTGCCTCACTGTATAAATCTGCATATATTTTGCAGATCCAGTGGAAGAACTGGAAAAAGCTCCATTGGTTTCACTGAGGAGACTCACTCGGAGGAGCCAGACCAAACGATGGGAGGAGTTCCGAAGGCAGTGAAGTGGCCATGTCTGGGGCGCAACGTAAGAATTAATTAATCGTAATTAATTATAATTAACGAGTGCGTGAATTTTGTGCTGTAACATTAACATATGTATTTTCCTTTCATTTGGAGCAGTGCAGGATTTAGTACTTCCTAGCGTGGCCGCCGCTGCGGTACAATTTGGTAGCGGTGGTTTCCCAGGTCAATCCTGATACAGCCTAATGGAATTTGTGTGGAGAGTGATACTCTTCTACAGGACCCAGTGATTTCGTGGGGAGGTAAAGAGCACTCAGATGGGTGTGCTGACATGTGAAGTAACACACATTCATGAGTCTGCAGTGCACTAGGGACTGTAAGGAGTTGGATTTTCTCGGGAGGTTGCTGCTTTCAGCGCAGATCACAGGAAAAGAAGCTCTGATCTTTGCGCTATTGATATTTTCAGCCTTCCTTTAATGTTTGTTCCCTTTGGTATTCCTGGTCAGATTCTTTTCTGTCTCAGTTTGGAAGGGCCTGATCCAGTGCTCCTGGATCAGAAGAGAGAGAATGGCTTTCTCAGGACCACCCTGGGCATTCACATCTCCAGATGTTCTGCTCAGCCACTCTGTGCTAATGAGAAATGAGTGGCCACATCAAAAACTCCTTGCTCAGCTTGGCCAGAATCTACCTCGGCCCAGACTGTGAGAAAACTCTACTCAATGGCTTGTGGGGTGCTTACAGACAGAAATTTGCAGAAATTTGGTGTAAAAAAAGCAGAGCAGGTATGAACCCACGCTTAGGATGGGAGTGTGAAAACAAGCTGAGTCTCTGTTAACACGACTGGTAATAATTACCACTCATCCAGTGACAAGCCAGGGTTTACTGTGAACAATAATTCCTCCTCACATAACAAAAAATTCTTGGTTGATCTGAGGTTTTTTTCTCTTACATCATTGTGATAGGCATAGTTTCAAAAGGTTGCCATATGGCAGCTGCCTCAAAATGGGGGATTTTGGAATAACCACCACTGGGAATTTGGATGTTCCCAGTGATAAACACCTAGGGATCACTCCACACCATCTTTATTGTTGCTGCTGGATCTGACCTCACTGCAACTACAATGTAGTTTCACATTTCCTTTGTTTTATGACTGCAGACACTACTGAACTTCCTGCCTTTCCTATAGAAACCTGGTGATCAACTGAGGGTTGGGGATTTTTTAATCAGGGGTCAACAGATATTCCAAACTGATTGTACATGAAAGAAGGAAAAACCCTAGGAGCTGTTGATGAAAGTGTCCAGCTTTTGGAATAAAACTGTCATCAGTCTTAATTACCTCTGATGTTGTCTGTAGAAAGATCTTCATAACATTTCCAGGTTCTTCAAACTCTTTCTCCTCTGCCACTGAAGATGAGAAATGAATAAAAATAAGATGGAATTATGTAATCTGGAGCTTCCATGGAGGAGAAATAGCAGTTTAGAGGAGAAATAGTGGTTTGGAGGAGACATGGGGGCAGTCATCATATAAGAGAAGGTGTGGAAGACTAAAATGAGCTCAGCTCTGGATGGAGTATAATTGATGGAGAAAAAACTTCAGTCCTAGAAGGATGGTGTGTTTGCATGTGAAACCATTCTGCTCACAAACTGGTGCTCCACCTGTTCAATGCAATTTCACACATTGCTAGATCTAATCCTACAGCAATACATTAGAGAAAATATCTCCAAAATTTTATTACCAGAAAACTCTTACCTGTGGTCTCCACTGAGGTTACTCACTGCATCAATAAAGGCTGAGGTGAAATCAGTTACTTTGGGTATCTATCCCCTTGTGGGTGGCTTCAGGGACATTTCCCATTCCCACATCATCCTCATGCCTGTATGAGGGTGGATTATTGATACTGTAGAGGTCACTGGGGAACTGCAGCCAGCTGCAAATATTCCCATTTTGTTCAGTCAGGTTCTTCATAGCAATTGCAAGATTACTTTAGCCATTACAGAGTTTTCAAGCTCGTTTGGATACCTTCTTTCTTGTTTCTTGGCTGTACTTGGCACACACAAGACCGACAAACTCATTTTTACACAAATGCAAACCAGGATCTCCATGTATTCATCTGACTCCCAGGCAGGAGGCTTTAAGATGTTCAACCAGTGTTGGCAGGCATTAATTCCATACAAAGAAACTTCACTGTTGCCCTTTTCCACTTGTTTGTGCTATACCCCAGAGAGAGAAATTCTGATTGTTTTCCATGACAAGTTATGTCTGGCTGTTGTTATTCTACAGACATCTCTTCTAGGGGCAACACAAACCCTTTTGTGACCTCCATGGTCAGGTTCCAGAACACTGACCATCAGTAGAAGAAAACTCCACCACTCCATGGGTCCTTTTCTTCCAGGACTGAAATCCTGGAAAAAACACCTGCCTGTGTGTCCCCACAACCCTTCTGCCAAAAGTCTGCAATCAGCTTTTTAATACAGGGCAAGAACTAGTCTAAGAATTACCCTCAGAACCCCCAAATACCTTGACCACTTATTACTGCTTCTAGACTTACTTAAAATCTTTAGACTTTTAATAAGATAATAAAAACAAACAGAGAAAACAGACCACTGGAGGTGAGAGAGGTGGAGGGTGATGGAGGGTGACTTCATCTGTCACTGCACCAAGTTAGGTGTTGACGAAGTTAAAGCCGTACAGAACACCTGATAGATGTACAGAGATAAAACGAGAGAGGAGTGAACACAATGCTGTCAGTTCATCTCTGAGCCAGGATAAATATTAACATTATCAGACTACTGTGAAAAATCCCAGAGAGGGATTACAACCAGAGATTCCTTAGAAGAAGAACGGGTGAAAAAAGAAAAGAGGGAGATAAATGGACGCCTTTCTGAATGCTCTGAAGGCAGTGAGTATCACTTTCTCTCAACACATTGTCAAGCTCTTTCACAGAGCAAACAGGTCTTTCATTTCACAGCCTCTTCTCCCTGCTCAAGGGCCATGGGTAGACCCTGGAAAGAAAGAGGATTTTGGAAACTTGTCAAGTGGCGGCGGCGGGGTTTTCAATTGGTGTTTGAAAAAGGACTCAGTGAAACCTGATCCTGTGTTATCACAAGCACCACTTTCCTTTCCATCCCCTGCACTCGCGCTCAGGTTTGCTTTCCCCCAAGATCTCGCATCAAAGGGAAGTTCAGGAGAAGTATGTGGGGTGACAGCTGCAGGTGTTGGCACAGTCTGTAGAGGAGTGAGCAAGATGCTCACGGGCTGACGACACAGATGATGCACCCCAGCAGCTCCAAAAGGCTTCAGCAGGTGCAGGGGCAGGTCTTTACCCAAGGACTGCTGTGTCCTGATCCAGGAGCACCTCAGCTGGAAATCCATGCTCCAGCCTAACCTGCTCCCAAGCTCTAGCCCTGGCTTTAGAGCTGTGCTTTCATCATTTCTGCAGTGAAAGCTGCTTCTCCCTCTTTGCCTTGCTGCATTTCTCCACCATGTAGGGGCTGGGAACTGAGAAATCAAATGGCTACAGGTTAAAAATTAACCCTTCTCCATAACCATGAGTTGTTATTAATAACCTGAATCATATCATGATGGGGAAGAAAAACATCGGTGAGTAGGACAGGTTTTTTTATTGCTCTCACACTGCAGGACAACTCCACAGTTACACGACCAAAAATACAGAATTTTTCATCAAAGCAGCAGAGACCAGTTGAAAATCCAGGAGGTTTATTAGTATTTGAGCCAGCTACCAACAACCACAGAACACTGTCTGTATAAGGAACAGTTTCAGTGACACGGTTTTCTTATCTCTGGACCAGAAATTATTGAGGAGGAAGTGATAAAGATAAAATGGACTGAAAAAAGAAAACAGAGAAGAGCTGTTCACCCTTTCTCCCTCTAGAAGAACTGGAAGGCAGCAGCTGAAACTTGCAGGCCAGCTGGAAAAGGAAAAATAATTTTTCACACAAAGCCTGTTTAGTCTGTAGAGCTTCTCACCACCGGATATTCTGAATGATCAAAGGCAACTGGAGAAACTAATCAAGGAGAGAAATTAATTTTGGTTACATTGGAAAGTCGCTCACCCACACATCTGGGGCTTGGGAGAGTATTCTGGTGAAGGATCACTGAGAGCTTGTGGTGTGACATTCCTTCATCAGGGTTCACTGCTGGCCACAGCTGGAGACAGGATGCTGAGAAGGATCAGCTTTTGCACAGAGATTGGCTACATTTATTGGCCTTTGAAATGACCACTGGAAATGTCACTGTCATTTAACACAGCACTAGCAGATAACACATTCCTGTCCACCGCCCTGCCAGAGTCCAGATTCCTCAGCAATGATTTTGAGTGATACTAAACCTACCAGGTCCAAGTTTTCAGCTCAGTAGTGAAGCTAGGGATGGCCAGCCAGAGCTCAACTCCCACGTCCTCCAAATCCACGGCTGGCAATGCGCTCCCCACTGATAAATGAAGATCTGGGCTTCCCACAGCCACTGTGTTCACACTGATCGTTAAACTGAGCAAAGACCCAGGGCTGATTTTCATAAGTGCTGAGTACAGACAGCCCTGACTTAAGCCAAAAGGAGCTGTGAGACTTCAGTGTCCAAGGCAATGAGGCAGAACCATCAAAATCTCCTCTGCTCAGAAACTCGGTGGTACTACAGAGTCAGCTTCCAGTGATCTGCTGCCTGGCTGTGACTGGGAAGCTGGGTTGGGCACAGAGCAGGTGTTGGGGATGGGGTGGGGATGCTCCAAGGACTGGCAGGACTGTGCCATGTACCTCCAGAAGTGGTGACAATGCAAAGCTGGTGAAGCCTATTCCAACCAGCGTCTTGGGAAAGAGGCTTCTTAGCAAAGGAGAGCTTGTGGGGGTGTGGGGACTTGCTCTGGGACCCCACAGCCTCACATCTAGGGAGGGTTGTTGCCAGGGTAACATGATGTAAGTGTTCCCCATGAGTAAGAAAGAAAATATCCCCCTTTCAGTTTGTCTAGCCCTGGACTCTCTGCAGCATTAACCCCATAACAGAGGTTTTTCTCCCTGACCTCCAAGCCTCCCTCACACTCCTCCCAGCAAGAAGGGCTGATGGATGTTTTGTAAAAATCCCGTCCTTCTGTATTTACTTCCTAACCCAAATGCCAGGAGACGGTCGACAGCTGGCTTAAATCTCTGCAGCTCAGGAGATCAGACCCGAACCACCCCCCCCCCCCCCCCCCACCGCCTTTTCTAATAAAAATTAATTTATTATGATCCAGAGAGTTGAAATTAATCTGCCTCCGGAGAGGCTGTGTCTGGCGAGGCCCGGTGAGGAGGAGGCAGAGGGCTCTGGAGGGCACATTAACAGTATTGTTGTGCTTAATGTTGTGTAGCAGCAACATCTGCTAATTTAATGCACGAGCAGCCAGCTGCCTCCGACAGCTCCTAACAAGGAGTGGGCAGTGGGGAGAGGGGAGGCAAGGCGAGCTTAGCAGGAGGGTAAAGGTATGAGGGGCTGGGGCTGCTCTCCAAGCCCCCCTCTCCAGATCCTGTGTAATGGCAGCATCAGCTGATTAGATCCTCGGGGAGCACCCCAGCATGTTCCTGCAGTTGGGATCTAGGTGACATCAAAGCTCTACAGAGGCAATGGTGAAAGGGACACTGGTGGCTTGAAAGCCGTGTTTCACCCTTCATTTGTTGGGGCATTCAGAGCAAGGAGTGAAACAAGTTCTCTGCTTAATCCAGATGTGCCCAGAGCAAATGGAGTGAGGGATGGACATCAAGCCAAAACAACGTGGAGACGGTGTAAGGAAAATCACACCTGTACCGAGCCTGGTGTTATTCCCAAGTGGTTCATCTGAGCAGTGGGTTCTTGTGAGCTACTTTTGCAAAAGTTCTTCTTCTGCCAAATGGAAGAAGCTTAAAAAGAAAAAAAATAATCCCAACCCTCAGACGACAGGAAAGGATTCCCATGTATGGGATCGTAATCAATGTAAAGCTGTTCAGTAGCGTCATGGAAGCGATGTCGTCATACGGGATTCGTGTGGCTGGCAGGTCTCTGAGCTGGGCACAGTGCATCTACATAAATAAAGAGATATGGAAATTCCCTGGCTGCTCTAGGCTTCACTCCCTGAATGCCTGGATGCTCATGGACCTTGCTCAGCACAGTCAAGGACCTCAGAGGCTCACACTGGTGTCAGACTGGCAGATGGCTCAGAGGTTTGGGCAGGACCCAGGACTGAAGCAAGGAGAGCCTCAAGCTGCAAAGTTTAACATGCTGGCCTTGCAGTGAGCAGGGAGGAGTTTTTCACCCATTATGGCAGTGGAAGAAGGCTGCAAAATTCAATTTCAGATCTTGCCAGAGGTGGAAGAAAATGCACAGGGAGGTTTTGAATCCTCCCATAGAAAGGGTTGCTCCAAGAGTGAGCCTGTGCTCCTTCCCTAATCACACCCAGTGAAACCTGTATCCATTTCACATCTCCATCATCAAGGAAAGGCCCAGGGCCTGACTGCATCCCTCCCAACAGCACAGAATCCAGCACACACAGGAAGGTGTTGGTCACTGGGGAAGAAGCCAAGGGTGGACAGCAACTCCGACTTCCACCGGGAAACACAGAAATCCATAGGGGTTTGAAAACCAGGAGTGAACAAGCCGTGACATGTTCTCTGCTACAAGGTGTAGTCACAGCAGAGACCTGGACAGGCTCTGACCCTCAAAAGAGGAGGTGATAATTCACAGCTGCTTGCTATGTTGTGGAAGAAGAATCAGGATTCATGTCCAGTACCTGGCAGAGGAAATGGCCAGTGGTAGCTCCATGGGAAGAGTGGCTGGGAGAAACCAGGACTGTGAGACCCTGAGCGCTCAGACTGCTCATACCCATATGGAGAACCCCTATAGGAAAATGAGGTTCTTGGTCCTAAACTTCTGGGACACCCCCATATCCCTTGGGCAGAACAAATTCAGGGCCATGACAGATTCTGCCTTCAGGCAAACCAAGAGCAACACAAACAGAATGGGAAGAGATACTGCATTGGGATAAAAGAATATGGTAAACCTCTTAGGGAAGGGAATGAAATGATTTTTTCTCAAATAACCAACATAAGGATTTGAAAATGAACATCTCTTAGTATTAATTTAATTAAAGCAGCATGCTGCCGTTACTTATAAAGCTAGAAGAATCAGTCTGTTTAATGGGTTCTCAGCTAATCAAAAATTAATTAAGCGTTTAGTGGGGATTCCAAATCCCTGAATTGGATTTAAAGAAGCCTGTTTCCATGTCTTTTTCAAGTGTTGCTTGTTTTACTATAACAGGAGACGTGTTTGATTGTGCAGACCTCCCATTATCCCTGGCTTGCAGGTGATCAGCCTTGAAATTCATTCTTGTTAGTTGATAGCTGCTCCGTTCTCCGAAATGACTGTGACAGAGCATCACTAAGTCTCTGCCAGCCCTAAAAGAGGGCTCAGAGCTTTCCTTTGAGCATTGTGCCATGCATCTCCTCACTAGTTCACAGGTGATAAGGAATGAAGAGCAGAGCAGGGCTGAGAATGGAGAAATCTCCCCCTTATTTCTGGGGCTTTTTGGCTATGCATTGGGCAGTGGCAGTGCGTTAAATGGGCTCTCTCCCTCAAGAACTCTACTTGCAGATGTCCTACTGCCTTTGCCCTCAGTAAATATTACCTATTGCACCCTTCTCCCCTCTCTCAACCCCTCTGTCAGCACTCTACAAGGCAACATCCAGCACTCAGTGATGGAGGCCACTTGCCTGCAGGCAGCAGCTACCATGACCCAGTCCTGAGCTGGATGAAAACAACTCCCAGCAGCAACGTGTTTCAGGAATGCCCTTTACCCACACCCATTTCTCCTGCCCATTTCTTCACCACCATGTTGTGCATTCTGTCTCAATGCAGAAAACAACCCCAGGGAGCAGATATGGCTGGAAAACACCCTGTCCATCAAAAGGCAAAAAATGAAAATAAAACATATTTTAACTGCTATCAGTTCTCCAATCCCTTTTGCAGTGAGAACAGCGAGGTGGGCAGCCAGGCCCTGGGAGGGAATGCTGGTGCACAGGGAGATGTGGTGCTGCTGGAGCTGGCTGCCTGAAATCACTGCTCATCAAACTGCTCCCTGTGATGGAAACCACAGCCCGAGCCTGCAGCTGGAGACAGCTCCATTTGCCTTTCATCTCTGGAGATCCCTTTTTTTAGCTATTCAGCATGCTGACAATGTAAATAATGCCAATAATATTAAAAAAAAAAAGCAAGAAAAAAGCATCAAGTGTCAGGCAGGATGCAAAATTTTTCTGCCTCTTTTTTTGGATGGGGGGTAAGGGGTGGAAACTTAGTAATGCTCTACCTGAACCCCTTAGAGCACAACATCTTTGAAGTAGCAAACTGGCAAATACACTCAATCAATTATAAATGAAATAATCTTCTTAAAATATTAGAGATTTGGGTGCTAAGCAATACTGGAAGATTACGGAGAGAAAATCAGTTTTAGAGCTTCCTAAAGTGACAGAAAGAGAATAATCGGAAGAAATGGTGAGAAGTTTAAAACGATTATGTAGATTTGTGTCAGTGAAAATGTCCCAGCAATCCTTAGCCGATCTCTCGTACGCTGGAAATAGATTACGTTCAATCCTTTCTTAAAGGGGTAGGTTTCTTTCAAGTGTGGGGGTGGTTTAATTTCTATTTTTTTACTTTTCTAAGCACCTTTGTGTTATTTTTAACCTTCAAATGAGGCTGGACCCAAGGGCACGTCTGTGTTTCTTTGCATGGACTGGAGGTGTATGCACTGGAGCAGGAGTTGGGGTACACTGGTGGGTGTGGCGGGCCCTGTCCTCACCTTGCAGCTTTACACCCCGTGTGGAGCAGCCACCAACTGGGAAGAGACATCAAGCCTCAGATATCCACAGGAGCAAGGCACTCAGTCCTCCTTCTGCTTGAACCAGGCAGATAGAGAGACCATCCTGTCAGGGAAAAAAACGTGTCTTGGAAAGGCCAAGGTACCCAAGTTTTTGAGCAAAACTCACTCCCAGCCTTCCTGTGGCACAAGCAGCACCAAAAGGAGAGAGAGGCAACTTAGGAAGGGAACAGGAGCACACAAGGGGCAGTTTGACCCTGGCTTTGGTACAAACAGGTTGTGGAGAGTCTGTGCTGCATTTTTTTTTTGTTGCTGTTGCGATTAAGATTCCACCTGATCCTTTACTGGTTCTGCATTTCACATTTACAGCCTCAGTGCAGATTGTTGGGGTAAGGAAGAGCTTACCCTTCACACAGACATACACTTCATACTTTTTACACATCCTCCAGGTATATCCCCAGCAGAAAGGACTACAGGAGCTGGAAAACAGCTTTTCCATACAATCACCTACTTTGGTTTCATGAGATTGCTTGAGTTTGAGATACAAACCACAGAGACTTTGTGCCCTCAGGTGCGGTGCTGGCACCAGTATGGGGAGGAGGCTCCCAGAGCCAAGAGAGGAGGGTAGGAGATCATCAATCCCCCAGGATTTCAGTGCTAGTGTTTGCAGTCAGAAGCAACAGAATAATTCAGAGGGAGAACCTAAAATAGGAGAAAAAGGCACATCAACATCAGGGCTGCTTTTAGAGATGGTGCAATTAAAGTGAGGGGTTGGTGAGAGCTGTTGTTAATTGATAGCAAAGGAGAGGAAGCTGTCTCCGGGGAGAAGCAGATAATGTAGGTAATCTTCAGAGAGGATTTGCCTAAAGAGGTTTGGGAATGGAAATTCCTGGAGTCAAGTCAGGGTGGAAGAGGAAGATGAAATCTGGTTTGTCAACAGCCGTCAAGGAGATGTGGACCCACCAAAAATCTGCCAGCCTCTCTAAGATAACACGGCTGCCTTCACTTAGGAACCACAAATCAGTTCATCTTCTGAGTCGTAGGTGTTTTCAGTAGAGGAAAAAAAGCTTTTATTTCTAAATCAGGTAATATCATCAGAAAAAAAAAATCATATTTTTGTCAATGTGCATTTTTTTCACTTAAACAAGAAAAATCTTTTTTCTCTTGTTTGTGTCTCCCCCCCATCTGCTTATTGGTTTCACTACCTTTTTTGCCCTTACGTCTTCCTTTCCTGAGGGCCTAAGTGAAAAAAGGAAACAAAGATAGGCAGAAAAGGATTTCCAGATGAAAACCTTTCTTAGAGACTCTTGCAAAATGTCAAAATGAAAAATTTCCCTAAAAATGCTTCAAAAAACTAAAATTGAGCACAGAACACAGGATTTCTTAAGGGTCCTATTTTTCAGCATCTCTGAGCACTGGACATGTTTTTCTTTGGGTTTGAAGGAACTTGAGGGTTATTCCAAGTTATGGCCACTCTCTGTACTGCTCATCCCCTGTATGCCAGCAGCTGCTTTGGCCTCATCATCTACAGCAGCTTCCCCAGAACACCTTCATCTAATCCCAGCCCTCCCTGGGGATTCAGACAGTCAGAAATAGCAGCCCTTACCTGTCTCTGATGCAGAGGGTAGGCGGAATTAGCTAATGTTTGTAAAGCTCTTAGCAGATGACAGTGCTGTTGTGTGGTACTACACCCACATTATAGCTGGATGCTGCTTGATAGTCAGGCATGGAATCAATTTTTGAATAATGGATATTAAAAACGTCAACTATGACACCCAGCCATAATGCCTGCCGCGTGCTGAGTGCCTGTATATTGTTTCACACACTTAATATACAGTGGAGGCACTGTAATTACTCCCTGCTAATCCCCACACTTCCTAATCTGCCCATCCGAATGAAACCTGGCTGCCTCTTCCCACCCCTGCTCAAAGATCTCAGAGCACAAGCTGCACCTAGCTGTCACTGCGCTAAGACACCTCTCTCTCTCTTCTTTTTCCCCAAAATATTGTGAGTTGCCAAGCAAAGATTTGCTAATTGCACTTATCTGGATCCCTAGACCTGCTCTCAGGCTGCATTTATTACCAGCAGTCACTTAGCATCAGTGGCGTGGAACAAGTTGTTTATCCAGGGAAGGGAAAGGCAGAGGCCCCCAAAGAAATACTGTCAGGATTTATGCACAAGAGAAATATGTTTATTTGCAGCATAAACTGCGGGACATGTGGGCATAGAGGGCTTGGCCTCACTTAGAATTAACCATCTGAAAATTGAGCACAGAGTCTAAACAAATCTAGGCAAGTTGTCTTTGTTTAGAGTTCTTTGGGCTTTGAGCCAGCTCGTGCTGCCAGTCTTTTCTGTCAGGTTAGGGAGATTTCATCCAGTTTCTGCCAGACCCATCCACCAATACACACGAGGGGTAGGTGAGGTTGAGACAGGGACACTGAGTAGCTGGGAAACGATCATGAATATCCCCAGACTGGGAAAGAGGAACCTTTTCATCAGCAGAAATACCTTGAACCAGTCTTTCCAGCTGGAGCAGAGGGGCCTGAAACAATCAAACCAAGCTTCATGTACAGCTTGATAGGATGACAGGAGGGATAACAATAATTCAGATGGGTATGGACTTTTCCAGCCTCTAGTTCGTCTCCTGCTCCAGAGACCACTTGGAGGTTAGATCCAACTTTAGCATTACATCAGGTTGCTCAGAGCCTTGTCCAGCTGAGTTTTGAGTGTCTCCAAAGATGGAGAACCCTCAGCCACTCTGGACCCTTTTACAGGGTTAACAACAGACTGCACGACATGGATAACTGGGGTGGTGGTGAGTGAGAATGAGGGTGGGAAGGGGAGAAAGCCTAAAATGTCAGTGTTCATCTGCTTCTGTCCAGCTCACCTGACACGCCCCACACACACTCTGCTGCAGGAGAGCAGTTGTGCACATGCCATCCCTTTGGAAAAGTCCCGGTCTGTCCTCCCAGTCCGTCTCAGTGCCTGCAGGCAGCAGCACAGGCTGCAGAGGGACTGCTATTAGGGAATATAGCTTTATTAATTACATCCAGGCCCAGTTTCCTTGCAGGAGAAGGAAATTACCTGCACTTGAGCTGAGCAGGAAAAGCCTCTTTTCTGCTCTTATGGCACATTTCATGTCCCATTCCACCCATGAGTTTTGTGCTGTGCCAGAACCCCTGTATGTGAAAATCCTGGCTCGGGGCTGGAACTGGGGCACCTCAACACCCCTGAAAATGAGTCAGAAGAGGAAGAACTTTGCTGGGATGGTGACTGGATTTTACCCCTCGAGCTCCATCTCCAACAACTCCCCACTCCGTGAAACCCTTAGGACTTAAATGAGGTCAGATTTGACACCACAGAGCAGGCAGAGCCACACTGCTGGTGACCTGAGGGCTCCGATATATAAGAAAGGGTCCTTGAGGTAATTTGCTCACAGTCACCTTAGACATAAACCCACTTTGCTTTAGAAAATCAGCCTGTGTGTGTCATACATGGAAGCACTACAGAGGTGCCACCTCCATCTCAAAGCAGGTCCTTACTTACACATCGTAGAGGTAAACTGAGGCAAGCAGCAGCGGAGGGGGAAACGTAAGTTGGACCTGTCTCATTTTCTTTTTAGTGGAATTGCTTGGATTTTTGTGTTAAATCGCTTGGGGTAACCCAAATACAGACCAGGGCCCCAGGATGCTGCATGTTGGTACACAGCAGAAAGCCAATCCCTGCCCAAGTGTCTCTCATTCGCCATCCATACTGATGGAGCACGGGTTAGAGAATGGAAAATCTTTCTGTTTACGAGAAAGTCACAGTTTGAAAATAAAAACCCACATTTACAATGTTGCACAAAATGTGCTCCTTATTCAGGTGCTCTGCTCTCCATGTTCGGCCTCTGGCTCCTTAGGGTCGCTTATGGGTTTAGCCCAGAGCTGCAGCACACTAACACCACCAGGTCCTGCTGCACAGCATCTGAGGATCCAATTTGGTTTATTTTAAACCTAGAGAATGTTGGGGAAGCAAAAACTTACCAGTACCAGTGCCATGAGTCCACACACAGACGCAGCAGCGCCGGTGCCAGCCCTCCACGCCCAGCCCGGCACGGCAGCCCCTGAGCCCTGCACACAGACTGAGACAGGCAGCACGCCAGCCTGAGACGGCTCTGAGCCCAGAACTCGATTATTGCTTAACTTTCCTGCCAAGCCTC
This sequence comes from Aphelocoma coerulescens, assembly GCF_041296385.1. Taxonomy (NCBI): domain Eukaryota; kingdom Metazoa; phylum Chordata; class Aves; order Passeriformes; family Corvidae; genus Aphelocoma; species Aphelocoma coerulescens. The sequence goes on along the minus strand of NC_091022.1, from coordinate 24,524,071 downwards.
CAGCTCCCTCTGTGCTAAATCATTCCCCATCGATCCGTTCCCATTATAAAGCTCCTGTCTCCCCCACGAGCATGCGACTCCATATGACTCGACTTCCAGCACAATTGAGCTCGGACCCTAAAAATCAATACTGCAGCAACCCAAGGATCAGAGGCCAATGAGGTCTTTAACAAACGTGTCTGGTGCTCTTGACTTGAGTAGGCTTCAGCCTACTTTGAGGTCCTTTCTGATCCATCATGGGTTTGTTCAAGTTGTCATAAAGCAAATTTGCAGTCATTGATCCAGGCAGAATGAAGTAGTGAATATCAGATGGGGGATGGAGGGGGGAGAATAACCCTAGAGAAAGAGTTTTAATAGCTTATAGGCAACACATGTCTGAGCCAGAGAAAAGCAAATTAGGAAAATGCAAATGAAATAAGCTTTTTCTATTTGGGTTTTTTTTTCAGCCTTTTTTCCCACTGGAGAGGGAAGGTGCCCTGGCTCTTAAGAAAAACAAAAGGAAACAATAAATATTATTAACGATAATATAGGGCAGGGCTTTTTCTAATGGATGAAGGCTATGGCTACATATACTTGGGATATTAACTTTAGACCATGTTGCGTAACAATAACTTATATAGAAAATAACAGGCCAGATTCTTCTTTTCCATGAAACCCTGTGGCTCATCTGAAGCCAATTCAGCTCCTGCCAGCAGACAGGACGCAGGGAAACTCATTTCAAAGCAAAATAACCAAAGAGGGAGGAAAGTTGCTTTCCATAAAGTGCGATTCTGATGACAAATGACCCAACCACCTGCAAAATGTATTAACGAGGCTTCTCTATACAACAAATTGCACAAAAGCCAATTGAATTTAATATAAGGGTCATTCATCTCCCGGGCTTTTTGTTACTTTTAATTCAGCTCCAAATCTTTTCAGAACTCATTAAATGAAACATAATCAAAATTCACATTTCTGTACATTTTCCTTTATTTCCAAATCAGAACCCTAGATCCCAACACTCCCTGCTTGCTTCAGCTCTGCTTTCAGAGCTGCCACCCATCCTCTGCAAGGATAAAACTATTTCAAGTTTTGAAGATCACTGAAAAATGGGGATCCAGGTTGGAATTCTTGCGCAGGAGATGTCCACTTCACATTACCTAAAACATTGGTGGGCTCAGAGCAAATATGAGATGTTTGCTGAGATTTTAATGGCAGGTCTGGAAAAGGAGAAGTAGCTGGCAAGTGAGGAAGCTTCCTAAGCTCTTCTCCCACAGGGCCTGGGAAGAGGAGCAGGCCCTGCCTTCTCCCCACAGTCTTCCCCCTGATATTTTCAGTATTTGAGACAGTTCCCAGTTATAACCCCACTGAGCTGTAATGGTTTGCTCCCTGCTGTGCCAAGCCAGTGGAGTCCTGGCACCCATCACTCCCACGATGATGGTGCAGCAGCAGAGCTTCAACAGGCAGTGCTCTGGGTCACCTGTCCTCTCCCTGTCAGTAGTTCTCCCTCCCCTCCCTCTCCATCCCTCTGAACAGCTCAGGGGATGGGTAGCCTTCTCCAGATGGGGCAGAGGCAGGGCCAGGTGAGCAGCTTCCATCCATCCATCCATCCCTCCATCCATCCATCCATCCATCCATCCATCCATCCGTCCGTCCGTCCGTCCGTCCCTCCATCATCCTGATGTTGGTGGGAACCACTGAGTACTGAGAAATGACAGCTGGGTCCTGTGAAGCGGAGGGGGGGTTAGGAAGGGAAGCTAGGAAGTGTCTCGGAGAGCAGGGGCTCCCCAAAAAATTCCGCAATGGAGTCACCCAGTGTTGCACCATCAATAATTCCATTCCCCAGGTCCATCTCTATGGCAGCGTGGGGATTACTGTCTCTGTGCAAACCAGTTGTGTTCATCAACCCCCCGGCTCCCTGCTCCTTTCCTGCTGAGATTTGAACCCGTCTGGTACCACAGAGTGTCATGAGCTTGCTCCATCTTCATGCCTGGTCTCTGAGTAGCAGCCTCTGACTGCACACAGCTTTCCCTGTCACTCAAGATTTATCCCTTAAGAAGTCCCAGTGAAACTACCCTTGGGTTCAGTCATCACTGGTTAGGCCCAGAAATCCCAGTCCAAGAAAGATTTTCAACTTTTCTCCTGTCACTCACCGTGGCTGAGGTGACAGGAGTGTCCCTTTTAGAGGAAAACCAATGATTTCATTTTCCCTGCCAGTCCAAACTGCAATGAAAACAAAAAATGTTGCAATTTCTCATGCTGCTCTTTTCTGTTGAGTAAAAGTGACATGAGGTGGATGAAATTAAGTTTCCTTTTCAATGTTGTTTACATTTTTCACCAAAGCGTTTTGTGTTTATGTTTATTTTTAACCAACACCTGCCCTGTCACAGTCTGTCCTGTCGCTCCTGTGTTAATAAGACTGAAACAGTTTCCCCTTCTGGCCGGTTCTTCTCCTCTAAAACCTTTTGCGCTTCTCATATCAACATTATCTGTCGAAAACAGGCTCAGAGAGAAATTTCCAGCTGGGTGCATTTGCGTCTTTGCACACTTGGCCATTTCCAGGGAATTCAATAGGGCAACGCAGCAATTTCAGCACCTGTGTGGAGTGGAGCCACAGTACCTACACCGTCCCCATCTCTGTTTCATATCACAGTGATGGAGGAGCAAACAAGGCTTCCATTCCTGATGAACAGAGAGATTCAAGGATTGCTTTCACTGTCTTTGATCCATTTGGCTGAGAACATCCCTCCCTCGAATTCATTCCATTTTAGAGCCATCTTTCTTCAATCGAAATTACTCCTTAATTCCTCCTTTTCGATCACACCTGCCTGCTTGCTTTTCTTCATATCCATCAGCCTTTGTGCTCACCATAAATAGTCTGTGTGAATGTTTGCTCATATTACTGCTGCTTCCAAGTGATGCAGCCTCCACCTTGCACTCTCTGCTCCATCTCCATCTATTGCTTTACCCCGCTGCCTGTCTGAGAGCGGCTGCACACACTCCTGCAAAGCGTTATCTCATTATTTCAATTCTATCTGCTAAAGCATTTGGAGAGACAGTGTATTAAAGACACTATATAAAAATAAATTGAATTGAGAGGAAATCTATATACCTAAAGTTGTAAAAAGGAATAGTCTCCGGTGATGACTCCATTTCCAGCAACGGCATTGTAACAAGCCAGAGCCCATCTCCCAGCTGAATTTTAAATAGGTCTGCTCAAATTGAGCAGAGCTGCCCAGGCTCACAAGGCTGGGGCTGTGTCCTGGGGAGCAGGGGCTTGGGGAGGCCTGGGAGAGGGGTGCACAGAGCAGGGGAGGTGCTGTGGCCCAACCTGCCCCCTTCCTGGGCTCCTCCAGACCAACAACCCACCAGCACGACTTGCCCAGCTCAGCTGGGAGCTGTAAGGAGGGACAGACTGCCTTTCCCTCAGCTGCTCACCTGGGCATCATTCCCCCCATTCAGCATTCCCCCCATCACCAAGGTAGCAAACCTGAGCTGGTATAGTGGGCTGACACTGCCCAGATGTCAGACACCCACCCAAGCCTCTTTCTCACTGCCCTCCACAGCTGGACAGGGGAGAGGAAATATAACAGAGGATTTATGAGCTGAGATATGGACTAGGAGAGATCATTCAGAAATAGCCTCATGGGCAAAACAGGCTCGAATTAGAGATGTTAATTGAATTTATTGCTAACAGAATCAGATCATGAGAAGTAAAATAAAACCTTGAAAACACCTTCTCCTCCCACTTTCCCAGCTCCACCTCCTACCCCAGCAGCACAGGGAGACAGGGAGTAGGGGTTATGGTCAGTTCATCACCTGTGGTTTCTCCAGCTGCTCAGGGAGAGGAGTCGTTCCCCTGCTGCACCATGGGGTCCCTCCCACAGGAGACCATTCTCCGTGAACTTCCCCAACATGAGATCATCTCACAAGCAACAGTTCTCCATAAACTTCTCCAACATGAGTCCATCCCCCCCAAACTGCTGCAGTGTGGGCCATTCTTCCATCAAGGACAGGATGCTCCCGAGTGGGCTTCTCTCTCCACAGATCTCCCACGGGCTCACAGCCTCCTCTCAGGCATCCACCTGCTCTGGCGTGGGTCTCCTCCACAAGCTGCAGGGGCACAGATGCTTCACCCTGGTCTTCAGCATGAGCTGCAGAGGACTCCCAGCTCTGGCACCTGGAGCACCTCCTCCCCCTCCTTCTCCACTGACCTTGGTCTCTGCAGAGTTGTTGATCTCACACATTCTCACTCCGCTTTTCTCTGGCCGCAACTACAACTGCACAATAACTTTTTTTCTTTCTTCTCAAATCTGTTACCACAGAGGCGTTACCACCACTTCTAATTGGCCCAGCCTTGGCCAGCAGCACGTCCATCTTCTGGAGCCACCAGGGATTGGCTCTGCTGGACATGGAGGAAGCTTCTGGCTCCTCACAGAAGCCACCCCTGTAGCCCCCCTGCTACCAAAGCTTGGCACAGCCAGTACAGCTGGTCAGGGAAACACAGCCCATCCTTCTTCCCCTTGCAGTCTGCCTCAGCAAAGGAGTCAGGCACAGTTCTTACACATGGAAAAGCAAGACAGTGGTGGCTTTGGATCCCACTAAAAACCAAAACTAAAATGGGTACTAAAATGGGGTTGCTGCTTGGCTCAGTGGCTGTGACTCAAGAACTTGGGTGGGACAAGGGGTCCAACAAGGACCAGATGCAGGTTTCTGGACCACACTGGCCTCCCAGAACCAAAAGAGGCTGATTCATGTCTCAAAATAAATATTCCCAGCTGGAAGAAATATTCCCCCAGCCTTGCACAGTGACCACCAGCACCCACACAAGGCTGTTGCAAAGGAGGAGGGACCTGCAGGAACCAGAGGATGCTTTTAGCACCTCATGCTCCCTGCAGCCCTGAGGAGCAATAACTTGACATGGTATCCCCAGCATCATTTTCTCTCTCTGTCTTCCCAGGACCTGAACCATGGTGCCAAGAAAGTTTTCCATTCTTTGACTCTTTCAGGGAGCAACCTGCATCCCAGTATTTAATGAATCAATTCAGTGGCTTTGCACAGGTGGTGAAATTCAGCCCTTTCAATTGTTCAAGACTCCCGTATTTTAATAGAGATTAAATTTTCCAAAGGGCAGCAAGGGAACCAGTGGAGCAAGCTATGAGCTGGCAAAACATCTTCCCCAGAAAAGCAACCTTCGCAAGTCTTGATCATAGCTATAGCAAAAAAAAAAAAAAAAAAAAAAACCAACCAAAAAAACCCCAACCAAACAAAAAAAAACCAAAACCAAAAAAAAACCCAAACCAAACCAAAAAAAGCAATAAAACCTCCAAATGTCTGGAGGAATTTCTCCTCCATTTCTTCCTCTCTTTCCAGCTCATTATTTCTTTATAAGGCTCATTACTAGCGGGTCTGAGACTCGGGCACTGACCCACAAAGGCCTGGAGGGAGGAAAGCTTTCCAACGCTGTCAGACCCCGTTGGACTGATTGAAGAGAGATACAGAGAGGCAAGTGAGATGACAACCAAAGGGCTGGGTTTCCTGGGGCCCTGTGTGGCAAGTGGCAGGATCAGGCTCCACTAGCACCTGCACAGCTCTGCACAGCTTCAGCATTTCAGCTTCACTGGGAATAATGGTTTTCCAGTATACCAGACCCTGAATCCAAAAGGGATTTACTGAAATCCCAGCGGAAAAACTTCAAATGAACAATGGCCAACAAACAATTTTGTCTTTTCTATGAGCATTCACCAGTTCAGGAGAGGGTTCTGCCCCAGCTGAAGTCACCTTTCATCAGGACTGCTGTTCTCTGCTCCCTTGCCATACTACAGCCCTGTGTATTCCTGTTGCCTTCCTTGTGCCTCCTTGAGAAGTTGTGTCAGTTCAAGGACTTGGTCTGGCTGAAAACTAGAAGAGTGGGAGGGGGTGAGAAGGCAGGAAGAAAGAGAGAAAAACTAAGCATTTTTCCTAAGCAAAACACATTTTGTCTGGGAAGTATCACTGTGTTAAACCCCCTTGTTTGTTGTTTGGGTTCCTCCTGAGCAGGCAAACCCAGGGATGGAGCTCAAGCCCTTGCTTTGGTACAGTACTGAAATGGAGGCTGAATGGCTCTGCAGGACCACTTCTCTACCCTGACTTGGGATGCTGGGATTTTAAGTCCTTTTGGGGAGACTTGAAACCTTCAAGAGCGCCTATTTGCATTCATATTCCTGTGAGAGCTGGAAAGGTTCATCTCCTCATTTTTACCGTATAGCCCAAGATTTTCTGCTGGAGCCTCTACTTCTTTCCCCAGTTTCTCTCTAGGCCCATTCCCCTATTTCCTTGGCTGAATTTCTCTTTGCTATACTTCCCTAGCAGCTCATTTCAACCTCCAATGTTCATTCTCCCTGCAGGGGAGGCTGTATCTGCCTTTTTGCATCCAGTAGCACACCACAGCCCTTCTTGCATCTGAATTTTGGTTTTCCTAGCAAGTGAGGGGCAGCACTTAACAGAGTTTACAGCTGAGTAAGCCTTTCTGCTGCAAACTCTTGGGAGAGAACATCATCTCCTGGTGGTGTGTGAAATGCCTCAGAGAAGGGGCTACAACAGGTCAGTGGAAAAACACGGCAATAAATAACATGCCTGATGGTCATACCAGGCAAGTGAGGACACATGACATAATCAGGGGATAATAAAGAGTCTCACCAGGCTTTCAGGAGCGTGGGGCTCAGAGGGAGACACAGAGCAACAAGCCAGTGCCACTGCCGGGCTCATTCCTCGCTGCCAGGAGTGAAACAACTTCATTCCAGCCACTGAGAAGTGCTCTCCGAGAGTCTCAGATATATTTACCAGGGAGACAATTACCTGTCAAAAGAATGATAAAGCCACGGTCTGCTTTGCTACTAGAACCCATTTGTTCTCACTGGTGATGGGGAAGAGCTCAGGCTGCATCATGTTCCTCTACTAAGTCTTTTGCTGCAAAAGGGATGGATGCAGGGGAAAGTATTAAACAGTAGCATCCACATTTACATCATGGTGAGATGTACTATTGAATAGTACCAATATCCTTTCTATTGCCATACCTAAGGTGAAACCCATGCATGTGTTTGCAAGCCTGAACCTGCAAGTAATATGTACTTTGTAAGGACTGGCATGGTTCTTGGTGTGGCTGTGAGAGGGAAAATGTGCCACATACACAAAAAAGCCACGAGCAGGCATCACTTCTGCTAGAAAAAATCACACCCATTTACAGCATGGAGCAGCTCTATGGATGTCCCTATCCAAGTGCTCGTGGGCAGCTGGGATGGTTTCAGGACAGGACATCAGAGGTGGGGGATCTCCATCCTTAGAGATGTTCAAGCCTTGCCACAAGCACAGCCAACCTGATTCTACAGGGGAAAATAAGGTGAAAATAAAAGCCAAGGCAAAACTGTTTGGAGCAGACAGCAGGAGGGAAAGGAAAATGCTTTTGTCATTCTTCCACATGAGAAGAGTGACAAAGGGAGATCTCCATGCCCACCCTTCTGGGTGCTGCCCAGATTTGCCAGCAAGGTCGCAGAAATAAGCAATCAGCTGATTGAAATGCCTCATTTCAGCGAACTGGGAGAATAAGAGGGCTTTTTATCAGGATTCTCCACAACAGAGCACCCCTCGTGATAAATGAACTGGAGAAGAAGACAAATGAATATAACCTACTGCTGTGCATGGATTCATCAACCCAGAGAAAGCTTCAGGCAGAGACAGAGGGAAGCAAATGACACCTCACAGGGAGACTTGGGAGAGGCAGGGGCACGGGAAGGTTGCAATGAGCTCCTAAGAAGCATGTGTGTGGAAAGGGGAGACCTCTGCTAAATGCAGAGGTGATCAGAAGGTTATGGGGGCCAGGAGTCAACTGGCCTGTGGTGGCTCAGAACTGGTGTTGGGCAGAGGGAACTGCACCTCTTGCACAACAGCTCCTGGGTGTCTGATCCTGTGTGCACATGGATCAGACCAGCCAAGACAGCATAGTCCTTGAGCAGGTAGAAATATATTAAAAATCCCAGGAAATTTCCTGTGTGATCCTGCTGTTCTCCAAGGCAGGCTCTGGGATGACAGGACCTCCACCCATGGATATACCCTTCCTGCTTCCCATGAACCATAGACAGGATCACAGACTGTGGTTCCTTCACAGGGCATAAAGCACTTTTTAATCCAGAAGACAAAGACACAATGGCATCCATTGCTGGCAGCTGAAGCCAACAAGGTTCAAACCAGTCAGAGCTTGCAAATCACTGGCAGTCAAGGTAATTAGCCACTGGAATGGATTGCTAGGAGTTGGAAGGAACCCTCCATCACTTATCTTCTTCATGACTGACAGTCAGGAAACCAGGAGCAGAGGCTTTCTAAAAGACACAGCCAAGCATGGCCAAAAAATGCTGTGAGAGATTCAGGAAGGATGGGGAAATATTTTTTATGAGGTGACCCTAGAAAATTGCAGCAAGCCGTGCTGGCTTTTTAAATGAAATGCTGCTGACTCCCATTATGCCATTCTGCAGTGTCCAGTCAGCAAATGGAGCTAGCAAGGAGTCAGGTTCAACAGAAGAGTATGAGAAGCCATTGGAGTTGCCTCTGCTTCCAGGATTAAACTTTTGTCAGATGTCTGTTTTCTCAAAGAAATTTGAATTCATATCATTGTAGGTCTTAGGGTGATTTTTCCTCCCCCCCATTCTTATGATGCAAAAATAGCCTGCAATGAGACTTTGTTTAAAGCCATGGAGTTAATTTTCTATAATAATTGTTAACAGTTGGAGTTTTTCTTTCTTCAAGCTCAAGGGAGAATCATGGACAGATTTATTAATGGTGTCCCCTATGTGATTGATGGGCTGTCGAACAGGGAAACTTCACACCTGAAAAAACCTGAAACAAGAACACTTATACCAAAAATAACAACGTCTGTGCCTGGTAGCTCTGCAAGTCTCTCCGTGGCTTAACCCCAGCTGGCAACTCAGCCCCACACCACCCCTCGCTCACTCCCCGGGTGAGATGGGAGAGAGAATTGGAAGGGTGAAAATGAGAAAACTCATGGGTTGAGATAAAGACAGTTTAATAGGTGACATGAAAGCCACATGTGCAAGCAAAGCAAAGCAAACCAAGGAATTCATTCACCACTGCCCATGGACAGCCATGTGCAGGAAAGCCGGGTTCCATCACACTTCAGAAGGCAAAGACAACACCCCCTCTCCAAAATTCATCCCCTTCCTCCTTCTTCCCCCAGATTTATATGCTGAGTATGATGTTGTATGGTCTGGAATGTCCCTCTGGTCAGCTAGGGTCAGCTGTCCCACCTTATGGCATCACAGATACAGTGATGGTTGATGGGAAAGAAGGGTCATCATCTCTCCAAAACGGTGAGCAAGCTCTCTTCTCAAAGGTGTTTCCTGCCACACAAGTTTCTATCAGAGCAAACAGGACTCACACATATGATTTCCATACATGCTCACAGTGATGCATGGGTAAATCTCAGGTCTCCAGAACATCCCCTTCCCCATCTTTGGCAACAGGTAACAGATTACACACCTCTGCTCAAGAAACCACCAGCAGCTCTGAGGTTAGGCTGGGCAAGTAAAAGTATGAAAGCTCTTGCCTTAGTTGCCTGGCTCAAGCCTTTCCCACTGATCACAACTTCTACTCCAATGGCAAAAATAATCTGTTTTAATAATCTTAATAATCTTTCTCTAGTATCCTTTGTCCATATGGCTGGTAATCTTGCTGCTTAGGAATGAATTATAAAAAAATCCTCAAATAGGGATCTGACGGCTTAGCTCAGAGAATCAAAGAAATTAGAGGCAGAGGAGCCCTAGCTGGCCACTTAGTCTTCCTTACCCTCCAGGCCTCCTTCCCACAGGATTCTGCCAGCTGGAGTGACAGTATTGGATCAGACTCATGAGTGGAAATCACATTCTCTTCCAAGCTCCTCCCCAGCCTCCCATCACTGCAGCCAGTTCTGTTGCTGCCTCATTTCTGCTCCCACTTACCAAGACCACGCGTTCTTCAGGACAGTGACTGTCCCTTACAGGGACTTTACACAAATCCCAGTATGCAGGGACCATGATCGGGGCAGACCCTTCCCATGCTGTACCAATACTGACAACAAAGTACAAAATCCTTCTGCTGGAGGATTTTTGTCCTCTTCCAGGGTTCGCCAAGGTCTTAGATGGGATCCCACAAATGTTTCTTCCCATCTTTGTTTTTAGCATAGGATGTGGGCGAGGAGGGAGCTGGTCCAGCTGCCCTATGGTGCAAATCAGCACAGCCAGTAGCTTCACTGGTGTGACCCAGCTCTGATGAGAGGATCTGGCTCAGGTGCTTGGTGTTGCTGGAAGAAGGAAGCTCTTATCTCGCTTACTTGTACTTGTGAAGATTCATCCTGACCAAACCAGAGCCACGCTGGCAATACTGACACACAGAGAGCGATACCAGCGTGCAAGGCAGACCTTGGGCAGAAAGCAGGGCCTGCTGGTGGTCTGCAATGGGCTTTTAATTTATTTAACCGTTGGTAAACAGATGTAATCAACACAACCTTCCCCATCTCCTTTGGCACCACATCAGAGCCACAGCCAAGCTCCGCTGGGGACCGGCCGTCACGTTGGGATGAGACTGGGAAGCCTTGAGGTTATGAGACCACTGCTGTGAGTTTTGCCCAAATCTTTACATGCCCAGTTGGTCTCAGCAAGACACCATTAACTTACAGAGGAAGAAGAAAGGAGCCCCATCTGGAGCTTAGAAAGCACAAATCTGCCATTCTCTCCTCACAGGCTGGGGCTGTCTGAACAGAAGGTAAAGGTTGCAGGGAGATGCTTTCATAGGGAACAATGCATGGGAAACACAGAGACAATACACTTTGCTCTTTCCACCCGCCCCCCCAAACCATTTCTCTTGGGGATCAGGTACCTAAAACCAAGAGCAAAGAAAACTTCAAGTTAGGAACATCAATTCTGCTTTCAACAATTCTTCCCTTGCTCTTCTCTGAGCTAGTAAATATTTTGCAGTGTTGTACCAGCACAGCATTATCGAGCCCTCTGATCGAAGAAAATACAAATCTACCCACACTCTGATTTTGTGTTGCAGCAGCCAAACCCATAAAACAGACCCTGGCCCCAGTCACTGCAGGTAGTGAATTACATCAGCTTGCTCTTAGGGGAGCTCCAGGTGCAGGACTTTAAAGGATTTAAAAGAAGTAGACAGTCAGAAATGCTGAAATCTGAGTGTTTTCTTTCCCTTACGGAAGCTGTCCAAAGTGACAATAATGTTATTTGTCTGCTCTGCTCTGAATAAATCAGTAAATGAAGTTACTTCTTATCCCCTTTTTATTTTGGTCCATTTGCATAGGCAATCTCTGCTTTCTGTACTTATTTTTGAAGCATGAAAATTTGTCAGTCACTTTGGAAAACAAATTGGGTGCTACAAGTCCTTTTTCTCCCTTTCAGCATTTCCAAGGGATGATTGTCCAGGATGTGTAAAAAGCTGCTTTGATTCCGAATGGCAGAGAAAAATTCCCTGTCCAGAAGATGCCCTGATTTCCTCAGTAGCTCTAAATATGGGAGGCCCAGCCACTCCTTAGGGCTGGCTTAAGAAGTTTCTGTCCCTCCATCCCCTCCACGCTGATCAGCCAATTGATCCAGGATTAAATCTGTCCTCAAAAAAAAAAAAAAAAGCAAAGGAGAAGGGCATTTTTAAGCTTCATTGTTTTGGTCGCTGAGATAACAGCAGTGCCCCAGCACTGACAGGGCAGGAAAAGACAGCAGAGCAGACAGGGAGGAAGGTGACTTCTTCCCAAGCTGTCATGGTGCTGGAGGACAGATTTTGTTAAACAATGATGTAACTGATGTAATTAGGAAACTGATTTTTTCTTCAAAATATTCCCCTTGTGTCTGCAATTTTAGGGAGCCAGGAGTTACCACATTCTGGCTCACATCTCCCATCCCAGCCAGGAACCAAGCACCGACGACTTTAGCAGGAGGTGCTGTAACACTCTTTGGTGGCAGACAGACCATGACTACACAGAAATACCCTAACACCTGGAGGTCAGTTTAAACCCTGAACCATGAGGTTTCATGTCCCTTGCAAACCACTGACTGTCATTGAGGCTAACCATGAAAATGTCCAGATACCAGCACCAGAGATGTATGAAGCTCTTCCTTTTAATAACACATTGCAAGGAGGGAAAAAACTCTGCTTCTTATTCTTCATTTTTTCCTACTTTGTACACCTTTTTCATTGTAATTGCAGTTAAAGTCACCCAGTTAAAACCTCACCCCGTGGTTTCCAGACAGGTACTGGTGTTCAAACTTCACGGGATGGGAAAACAGAGGTGAGAGACAGCCATTAACTTGCCCTGAGCTAGCAAGCACATCAACAAATAACACACTGAATAGTGGGCTGTGCTGCTTCTCTCTGCCATAAATAAACCTCAGGAAGACCAATCTAGCAGTAAATAAAAGCTGGACTGCTGTGTGCTGTGATTCACCAAAAGAACAGAGGAATCCACCGGTAACGCACAAAAAAAATTATGGAAAATCCAGTTGCATGTCCAGAAGGGAATAGAGTCCAAAGGGGAAGTGATAATCAGATGGAAGAAAAATCTGAAAGCAAATGCTTTTTAATTATCATCATTTCAAGGGAGAACAGAATGACTCCACATGGTCCCTCATGGTTGTAGAGAAAGACCCAGGTCAGGGCAGAGGGCAAACCCAGGGTCAGTTTCTTATTGAAAGTGAAAATTGTTCTTATTGTGCTTAACACCAGCTTTAGGAATATTAAAGAACAATTTGGGTTTTGTCAGTTAATACACTGTGGCCTGTGGTTAATGTGGCACTAAAATAGATTTTTTTTTAAAGGCTATTAATCTAGCAAGATTTTTAAAAGCTCAGCAAATATAATTTGGCACAGGGAATATGCCAAATCTAACATACTCCATCTAGAAATTACCACCAGCCTCGTTCACTGGTGCAAACAATAATGGTTCTGATCCGCAGGTCATGTTCACTGAGCACAGAGAGCTTACAAAGACTGGAGGCAGGTCAGCATCAGTCTCCCATTTATTTAAAGGCACTCTGGGTTTTTTTCACTTTTACACCACTGGAAGATGCCCAAGGGGTCTTTTGAGAGCCTCCAACTCTCAACTCTGCTCATGTCTAGGCTCATCATCCTGTCATTGCTCTGACAGTGGCAGATGGCCTTGTGAAAGGGGCTGTACCCTTGTCCAGGACACTCATTTCCCTACTAAATACAGTCCTGTCGCATGCTGCTAAAAAAGCACCATTAAAAGGGTGTGTGAGGTCATGAACAAACTCATGAGGTTCTGGTCCAAGATTCCTGGACATGAACCACATTGGTTTAGTCTCCAGCAGCAGAGCACACAGCTTTGCTTCCATGTGGAAGAAAACCCCAAAAAACAACCAACGAAACAACAACCCAGCATAACAGTGAAGGAAAAAAATCTCTAAAACAGAGCCAGATTGCCAAAAAGCTGCATTAACAGAGGTTTCAGCTTGAAATTTTACCAACCTGTCAGTTCTCAGGAGAGAGGCATCATCAGAGGCTGTTCTCAACCAGAGAATCCTCCTGGGACTTCGATGCAGCCCAGCCCAGCATGAATTCAGTTTGTAAAAACATGAAAAGTATGTTTTTACAAACTCAACAGGGAGCCATGAAGGGCTGCAGAGAATCTCACTGGTGCCTGATGTTCTGGAGACTCGTGTCCTGTGGTAGGGAAGGTGCCCATCCCTCTGTCCCTCCAGTGCAAAGTCCCATCTCCTCCCGTAAAGGAAGGCAGAGAATGTAGCTGCTAGAGGGCTGAGAGGAAAAGGGATTTGTCTGCAGAGATTTAATTATGAGATTTCCTCCAGTGGCACATTCCTGGCTTCTCCCTGACCCTGTGGATGTACCTCCCACTCCCAAGATGAGAAGGTTCCCCAGGGTGTTTGAAAGCCCCTGAAAAAGACTTGCAAAATGACGTCCATTTTATGATATGAAGTGAGAAATAGAAAAGCCTGGAGGGATCAGCTCCAGCCCCTCTCCCCACTTAGATGGTGTTTGTGCTCCATTTTTTTTCTCTCTTAATGTTTCAATTCTCCTCTCTTTCCAATGGCACCCAACTGCTGTGTATAAACTCCCCTTCCCTCTTCCTTAGCTGGGGGAACACACCAAAATTACATGGTTGGTGTTACTGGGATCATCGATCCCTTTCTCCTTCCCATCTGGCTTTACTGCCAGATTTTTATTGCTGCTGCTTTTTGCTGGGTACACCCGGCATCCTTATGGCACATCCGAATGGCCTTAGAAATAAAGGAATGAGACCTTTCAGCCAGCAAAAACCTGTAAATAAACAGTTTGGGCTGGCAATCAATGGGCAATCTCTCTAAGCCCTGGGATTGTTCAGTTAGATTAAGCCTTTCTAATGAATTCCTCATTGAGCCACTGAACAGAAATGAAGCCTTGTTAGCTCATTATCTTTCTAATTAACCCATTCTAAACCTGCTCCTTCCTCACCAGGAGGTAGCTGCGCTGTTTGGGTTTCACACTGAGGTTTATCAATGACCCCCTGAGAGCCTTTTGTATCAGTAACTGAGATTTATTTGAAATGACTGGGGAAGGCAGCTTCCAGTTTATTCCCTGTGCCAGATGAAGGTCCGAATACTGTGTTATCCTCGGGCTACAATTTCCCAAGGACAAGCCATGTGTTGCAGCATCTCCAAGCCCTTTTCTGCAGTGATGAATGCTGCTCCCCTCCCGCCCTCGTTTGCATGCAGATCCCCGGGCTCGTTAGCTGATGAAGGGGCCTGCCCTCCCTAATGGGGGCAGGGGGCTGTGCTGGCTCTGCCTGCACAGAGCAGGAGCATTTCACCTCTGGCACTGACTGCTCCGAGCTGGTTTTGTGTTTATGAGCAGGGTCCAAACACAGCAACGTGTCCAAGAGATGGAGAGCCCTCTTCCCAAAGGATGGCTCCAGCAAATCACTTTGGCCCGTTTTGGAGGAGACAGGCCACACAGTGGCATCCAGTAGAGATCAGTCAGAAGGATGGAGGGATCAGTTCAAGCCTGGTGTCCCCACAGCCCACATGTCAGCAATCTCTGCTTCTTGTCCTCTCTCTGGAAGGCCCCAGCATGTAGCAACTTCTGGGATCATGTTCCCAGACATCCTGACATGGAGCCTGTCCTTACATTCAGACATGGACTCACATCCCACTCCTCTTGATGCTGTTTAGGGGTCTGTCACCTTCTGCCACCTCTCGCCCTAAGTAGGATGGGACTTTCTCCCCTTCCTTTCAGCAGCCCCTCTCCCTCTTGGGCTCTCCTTCGGCCTTGTTCCCACTGCATTCAGGACCTGCCTGACAACATTTCCTGCTGGGTCCCAAGCTGAGAACACACTTTTCCACCCCAAAATACCCAAGGCAGCTCCCTCAGGGGAGTGAGAGAGGCAGAAGGATTCCTACTCTCTCTCAATCCCTTTCTGTATCTCCTCAACACACACACAGGACCAGGATCCCACGTCCAGGCACATCCCACTGCACTCAGCTTTCAACCCAGGTTGGGAGGGACAACCCAAGCCATGAGATTCCCTGAGCATCACCATTCTGCAGCTCAGAGACCAGCATTGCCATCCCTTCCTCCCACACCACCTCTTTTTCCACCCTTGCCTGGATCATCTGCAGAGCAGCCCTGGCAGACCAGCCACAAGAATTGAAATATGGATTTCAGTCCCAGGTACAAGCACGGCACAGTTCGAAGTGCCCAATGCAGGTTTTCTCAGCAGAACAATACCAGCCCACAAAGTGCCCTTAGGGCAGCTTTGGAAACCTTCTTTGAAGAAAATGAAAAATCAAATTCTCTGTTTTTCCACTTATTTTGTTATTTTCAGTTCCTGTTTCTCCCCTTACCTTACTCCTCCCGCCCCTACGCAGCCTGTAAGATTCAGACTGAGCAACATTTTAATAACCCGACCAGCCAGGGATCTCTAAATCTCTCCTAGGAAAGGAGGCAGCGAGGATATAAACAAAAATATGCTTTGCCTAATTGTTTCTTACGTCGTCACGAGCAATTGAAAACAGCTCCTAGGGCAATATCCATTACATTTGGTAACAAAGGACTCTAAATGAAGGAAGCCCAGGCGGAACAGCAGAGTCAGAGTCAGAGACAAGCCTGGCATATAAATCTGTGCCAATCTGCCCCCACCGCCACCCCAAGTGCTCCCACAAGACCTAGAAACTGGCACAGCAAGAAAGAAATTCCGGCACGTGCCACACCGGGATGTCTGTCCCAGCAGCTGGAGGAGCCCCCTCCTCTCATGGAAGGCAGCACAGCCACCCGTCTGTCTGCCCATTCAGCCACCACACTTCAGCATCCACATCCCACAGCTTCCCAAGGGGATTTTGCCAGGGCCCCCATCCACCCACAGGGCTGCAGGGCTGGCTCTTGGGGCAGGAGATGGTGTTTTGGCAGGGGTACAACCCGAGAGGTGAAGGCTAAGCTGAGATAAGCACCTCTCTGGCTGTTAAAAGAAAAGGTAATTTAGACTGCACGGTGTGCCAGATCACAGCCTGGGTCTCTGAAATTATTTAGATCTGTACTTAGTGGAAAATTCACTTTGTATATATTTGTTCATCCTGCCACCAGCATCTCCCCCCAGAGAGCAGTGAAGTGAGACTCTATTTACTGTCCTGCCATATTCTTTTATATATATTGTGTATAGCATCAGCTGAACTTTAAGGAATCTAATAAGACTTTTTAAAAATATTGAAACAGTAAAAACTGCAGCTATGAGCTCTTCTGCTGAACAGCGCTGTGGAGTTACAGGGAGAAGAAAGCATGGGAGTGTTAAGTGGCCAGACAGAGAGCATCAATCAAATTTCCTATCTAAGATAATTCATTTTTCCAAGAAATTTCTGAGTTTTAGACTGAACATTCTTTTTTTTATTATTATTTTTTATCTCTTACTCCAAGTAGTCCAACTCTGTGTTTTGAGGACAATATCCCTGCTCTCCTGCCTGGTGGATTGGTTCCCGCATGCAGCAGTCTTTACATTTCAGAGGCTGCTTCTGGAGGCAGCTTCCCAATTCCAGACACAGGCAGGCTATTGCAAAGCAAAGTGATTTTCATGCTTTTGTGTGCTCTGTCCGTCATGAGAACTCAGAGGTTTTTTTCTTGGAAGGACTCTGCTGTGACTAAAAATCTCTGCTATGAGCTCTTATGATTTGAGCCCTTGGCTCTGATCTCTTCAAACCTCAGCTCCTGTGAGGCAGACAATTCAGCTTGCTTGGGATCTACCCCTTTCTTGTCCCTTCCCCTTCCCTTTCCTCTTTGTTTCACCCATGGTTGTCAAAAAGCCTTGCAAACATGATCTGCATACAGGACAGAGCCTCTAAGTCAGGTAATAAGGCAAAAGAGACCTCACTACACATTATTTTTATAGTCTCAAGATTCATTTTGTGACAACTTCATGTCATCAGTAGCAGCTCTTTCACCAGAAGTTAGTATTACAAGCGGATACAGGTGTTAAAGTATAAAACTGCTCTTTGTGCATGGAAAAAGACACATCAAAACCTCTTAGATCTGCCTTAATATTTTCACTCCCAAACATTTAAAGTCCCATCAATGTCATGAGAGGGATTTCACAAGATTCTCTCATTCTTTAAATGTGGGCTTAGGAGAACAAGGAGATGATCCTGAACCTCCAAAACCAGGAGGAGCTTAGCTCTCCTTGGGCTCCTCCAGCTGCCTCCTCACCATCCCTTGTGGGTGCTCCAGGGTGGATGGAAACAGCATTAAGTCACATTTTTTTACTTCTGTCTGATTTTTGGAGAAGTGTTGGTTCACCCTCTTGCAAAGGCAAACACCCAGGCCAGCACGGCTCTACATGGAACGGAGCTGATGTGTGTCATTGTTCCTGTGCAAGGAATGAGGCAGAATTAACATCGTGCAGCACCACACCCAAATGCTGAGGCAGCACAAGGAAATCAGCCCCGTGCTCACTCTTACAGCACTTCCCTCCCTTCTCCTCTTCCCCTGCTCCCTCCTCCTGAAGGTCCCTCCATCCAGCCCCTCCAGACACGTCCAGAGGGATCTTTAAAACTCTATAAAAAACATAAGAAGCTGTTTTCGACTATTAAGAGAGACTGTTGATAACACAGTCCCAATAAAAAAAAAGTCTATATATGTGCTTTCTACAGCTTCCCTTGGAAAATAATTCATTTCTCCCTGCATTATATTTCATGGCAACCTAGAGACTCAATATGTTCTGGATTACTGCATCCATTTCTGTTTCTGCTCTAATGGCCCACCAGAGTATGAACCTTCCAACCAGAGTCCCCTAAATCTGGTGACTGGGGAGCGAGTTGTACTTTCTTGTTTTCCACTTGATAACTAGCCCCTTCCAGCATTGCTTTTATGGCAGTAATCTTCCTAGGCTGGTTGCAGATTGCTTGTCCTGGCTTTTTTTCTTGCTTGCTTTTTTTTTTTTTCTCTCTTGTCCTCCAGCCACTGGAGCCAGTGGTCGCTGTGGACTATCCATCACATTGTTTTCTATGTCAAACTGGAGTTCCCCAGGTCTGTTTATTCGTATTCTTATTTTTTTTCTCTTTTTTTGCTTCCCATCCAAATACCACTGCAGTCTGGCAATTGCTTGTTTCAGTGAACTACCCCTTCTATTTAGGGGAAGGATTCTGAGATTGCCAGTGCCTATCAATAGGCTAGAGATATCCTGGGTTTTATTTTATGGCTCCGTATTACGAATGATGGGGCAAACAGAGGAGGCTAAGAAAACACCTCTTTCCCCTTGCTGCTTCAGAAAGTGAAATATATTAGAAAAAGCATGAAAGGTATGGAGGAGATAGATTAAATCAAGCCCTGGCTGCCCATGGGTACGGCCTTGCTCCGTGCCAGGAGCTCAGCCACTTGCACAAGTCCTGACTGTGTGGTGCAGTCCAGGTGTTGTCCATGGGACAGCCTCCATCCTGTCCCATTTGTGCCTGAGATCCAGGCACAGACACAATTAATATATGTTTCTTTTTCTTCATTGGTCTGAAAACGAGATAAGATGGAAAGCTTCAGTGTTGTGGAGAGGAGTAAATTAGAGTTCAAGAAACCAAAAGTAAGGGCTAAACTCTTATTTCTCCCTTCAAGCTCAAATATGAGTCCATAACTTACATTTAAAATTTATAGGTAACATGCTTTGTCCACAAATATGGGATAAAAAGGATGTATAAACTTTTCAGAAAATTAACTCCAAAGCATGTAGCTTAGCATTTTTTTCTCAAAGGCATTTCTAGGAGAATGAGAACTATTTCTTCTACAGCTCTTTTTAGCCCACAGATGTCACAACCCTTTGTCAATCACCACACACACACACAAACACACACATACACTCTGTATTTTTTCACTTTTCTGATCCAGCAACAATTCAGATCTGCATCAGTTTTATCCAGTTTTAAGGTCGCTTCTTGGGCTTGGCTTCTCTGGTCTCCTAACCCTGGTGCTTTTCCTCCTCAGGACACTTGCATTGGAAGTGTTTTCTCTCCTTGCTGCCATTTAATTGTGCCTGTGAGAGAGCAGCAGAGAATCAGCTGAACTCCTCATAGCCCTGCTCATCTGTCTGTAGATTTGCCTTCAGGTCCTGCCGAGTTAAAGGTGTGAAAAAGGCCTTTGTGCAGCTCTCCCCAAGGCCAATTCCTAAGGTTAGACTGAGCTTAGCATCCATACCATGTTTACAACTTCCATTTTCTAGAACAGGTTGGGTTCATTGGCATTAAAAACTCTGTATAGTGCATCAGTCTTAATCCAATTTTAAAAGGCAAGGCCAGCAACTGTGTTAAAGGGATTAACTCTTATTAAATATAGTGTATTTGAGTAAGCCCTAAGGGAAGGACTCCAGTTGCTCCCGTTTGCATGGATAGAGGTAGTCATACCAAGTTACATCCTAGGGACCTGGCAGCGATCTCAAGCTATAAATTACATCATATTACAGGAAAGTAATTTGTAAAGTATGGAGGTAATTGGGAAGCTGTGTCCTCGCCAGGCTGTATAAACATTAAGAACCAAAGCCTTCCCCTCCTGTAAATCCACATGAGAGGAAAAAGGCAGGTGAGAAGTTGAAGTGCCATGGCAGAGAAGCTGCTGTCCAGGTCTCACCACAGACTGTGAGCAGATGCAGTTACATTAGTCTGTTGAAGGCAATGGAGAGGGATAGATCTATGTCCTCCAAACTTTGGACATAGACAATTAACAACGTTTTTAAAGTGTTAACCAAAGAAAATGGGTTCTGAATGCCTAGATTTCCCTCCTACCTCCCCACAAAGGATTGACTTTAACTCCAGGGATACTAAGGCAGACAGCAGTTACATCATCCCACACACAACCCACCAGCAAGCAGACCAGGAGGCTGAGCCAAAGCCACAGGTCTCGATGGCTCCTTCCAATCCACTCTGCCATTTCCTGCAAGGTCACAAACCTCCTGTTCAGGAGGTGCCCTGAGCTGGACCCCCTGGCCACACAAGCTGCTCCATCTACCTTCAGGTGCCTGTAAGGACTCAGGCAGGGACCAGGCTGCACAGAGGCTGTTCTCAGTTCACAGCCTGGCAGTGAAGAATTTACAGACCAGACTTGCATTATTTTGGTATGTCCAAGTCTAGGGACGGGAAAAAAATTATGTTGATTTAAAGACAACCTAACATTGCCTAAGAAAAATTGACTTGGGAAGCTTGAATGTGTGAAAGCCCCTCTTATCTACCCTACCTGGTGTAAGCAGTACATGGGAACAATCGTTAGTACCTCTAAAAACAATGGTGAGTTTCAGGCCCACTAACAAATCCCTGCTTATTCATTCCTAACAGGAGCAACAGAAGATATCCGGATTTGTAAATATTTTAACCCAGCTGACAACTGCTGCCAGGGAGTTTCCAAAATCAAGGCCTTGGAGAATGACCTTAATTCTGATTCAAAAAAAGATAGCAGATTAAAGAGCAACTTGTCATCAGCTATTCCCTGTAATTAGTTTAATATGATCAGCTTTCCATGATAATGAAAGGCAGCATCAGAGCTGTCCAAAGAGAAACTTCCAGTGGATAATAAATACTGACAGATTTCAACCAGATGGCTTTACCAGTCTGTTGCTGTGTTACCAGACTGCAACTTTGCAAGTGATTTTGAAGCTCAAACATTAGTGCTTATTACTTAGGATCAGCCAATAGCTGAGAGAGATCTGCAAATGGTTCCAGCTGGGGCTTAAGGGCAACTAAAACATATGGATAAAGACTTTGATTAAGGGGCAAAAGATCATTTTTGAAAATTACTTTCAGTGAGCACTCAAAGCCTTGCTAGTACAACAGTCTCCTCTTTGGATTGGGACTTCCCCTTTGTGGTTGTGCTCTTAACTAAGCACCCCAGTCCACTGCCAAACCCAGCAGGGTTGAGACAGCGCCCAGCAGCATCAGGGGTGGTGTCAGGGAACACCAAAATGTCACTTTTAAACACCTTTTCCAGGCTGTTTGGGGTTGCCTTCAGTAGGGTAGGACACAAGGATGGAGGGGACGGAGCAGGGGACGTCTCTGAGAGGCTCTTAAGGTAGAGGTACAGGAGGAA
The DNA here is from genome assembly GCF_041296385.1 of Aphelocoma coerulescens. NCBI lineage: Eukaryota > Metazoa > Chordata > Aves > Passeriformes > Corvidae > Aphelocoma > Aphelocoma coerulescens. The sequence goes on along the minus strand of NC_091022.1, from coordinate 24,502,507 downwards.
GCACAGTCTGCACAGCAATGCCCTTTGCCCCCACAGAAGACAATACCATATCACCTTGGGGTTCCTCCAAGGACAGGGTGACCATGAGAAACAGCCAGCAGATTATGTGTCAGCAGCAGAAAAAAGGGAGTATAGGGCCATGACTCCAAAAATCAGGGCTATGAGATCATTTGCCAGACACAGCCATTGAGGGCTCAGTATGGTTGGGCCCAGCTCTGGGGCAGGAGTTCAAAGAGCCACAGAATATGCTGAGGGGGAAGGGACCCACAAGGATTATTGAGGCCCACTCCTTGCCCTGCACAGCACCATCCTCAAGAATCACAGCACATGTCCAAGAACATTGTCCCAACCCTTCTGGAGCTCTGTCAGGCTGGTGCTCTGACTTCTTCTCTATTCCAGCACCCAACCACCCTCTGGATAAAGAACCTTTTTCTAGTATCCAACCTAAGTCCACCCAGACCAGTAGTGACCTAGAGGCCCTGGAAGACCCACACATAAGAGGAGAGCAGTCACCTCTCCCTTAGTTCATCCTCAATTTAATACAAACCAATGTTCAAGCCCCCAAGGTGCCACAGCCCACTGAGACAGGTACTGCCAACCAGTTTCTAGCCAGGGAAAGTTCAGCTGCTTTCCTTCCATGAAAACCTTTGGAAACACACGTTGCTGGCGTGACCAGAGTGAGATTTGCAGCCATGGGACACCTGCACAACCCACACAATTAAAAAGGCCAAAGGCAACACCCCCTGTGCCCTAGCAGCACCTCCAGGCCAGAAGAAGGAGATACCTCAGACAGAGGAGCACCTGGTGGCACCAAGCCCTCCATCCCTGACCACACTGTTGGGACAGCCCCAAGCCACTGGCACATGTTCCACCAGCACCCGCTGGGCCAGCGCGGGGAGATGGATGTGGGCAGGAGGAGGGACACCACAACAAACTAGTTTTGCCTGCCTGAGTTCAAAGATACATTTCAGCTGTCTACTTACTGCTCCACTCGGGTGAAAGCTCCCGGTGTCTGAAGGGGCTTTCTTGCTTCTCTCGGCATTATGGTCAAAATATCATTAAGACTTCTGTAGCTGGAACTGAGCTGTCAGTAAGAGAGAGAACTTGACTGAAGGCATTTTTGCAACCAAGGGATTTTAATTTTTCCCCCCTTCTTTTGCCTTATCCAAGAGAAAGAAATATAACAAAAAACCAAGACAGGGATTTTTCAGCTAAATTTATTTCTTCCAGCATTTGCTGCAATGGGGACATGTTTGGGTTTGCAGCTTGCTTGCTGTTTGCAGGGGGTTTTATGAGCTATTCACATTCAATGTTAAGAAAAGCAATAGAAAGTAGGAAAGGCTGAAGCAGAGAGCTGAGTGCTCCAGGCTTCAGATTCAAAACCTGGAGCTGAAAGTCAGCTCCTAGTCAATTTTTTAGGGTGAAAAGTAGAAGTGATATCACAGTAGCAGCAGTACAGTGAACTCCACAGATTTCAGATGGGTTCATCTAGACAAGAAAGAAGAGGATTTTACAATCTTACAAAGCATCTCATCATGCTGAATAATTGCATTAAGCCTCAAAATGTTCCCACCAGGTTGTTCAGTGTCCTTGTCCATAGCCTGGACTTTAAAGTCAAGAGATAAGAAAGAAAATAAAGCATCATGTCGCACATTTCCTTTCTGGCTTTCAGACTTTTGAAATGATATATAGGTCCCTTCCTGCAGCTTGATTAAAAGTCAAAGTGGAGAGTCTAGCACTGTCACATGACTCCTGGACCTGGAGATTTAGGGATGGAGAACAAATGGCGTTGCTCACCAGGCTGTAGGCTTTTGCAACTTTCTTTTCAGTGAACAGATTGATTACCAGCATTGAGCTCGAACTGGGTATTCCCACATCCCATCACTTCCCCCTTGAACAGAGGAAAAATATGGATTAAAATCTAAATCTGGGGAAAAAATATCTCCCACTCCCAGTCACTACCAACTTTTGAAAACAAAGGAGATGCCCTCAGCCTACCAGATGCTTTTTGGGATAAGCTTTACCCAAAGAGCCAGTTTTTTTGTTTAGTTTAGTTTAGTTTTATTTTGTTTTAAATACAGATCAAACCCCTAAGACAGAGCCCCAGTGCAAATTCCCTGATGCTTGTTTGACTTCATTAGCACAAAAGCAAATGAAGGCTCTTTCCCCATTGTACTGCTCCAGTGGAAGAGCACTGAAAAGGCAAAGTGCCAGTGACCTGTGGAAACTCTCCCAGGCTGCTCCATCAGAGGGACAGAAAACATCTCATTACCTCCACAACTCTCACTTGAGCTCTTTAGAGCCCCCTTTACCTGTCAGCTTCCCATGGCTCTTTTGGGAAAGGCAGAGCCCTCCAGGGCCTGTGAAAATCACAGTTTTTCCGAAGGCCAGCAGGGAGGAAAAGCATACTGGGGGAAAAAATTCCAGTTAGTACCTTTCAAACGCTTAGTCCCTGACATTTGATATCCTGGGCCTGGTTATGGGCTACAAGACCCAACCCACTGGCTCATTCATGTTCTGCAGTGTGGGGCTGGGACAGGGGTGGGGGATGTATTTTTCTCTGGCTGTGCTCTGAGGTTCGAAGTGTTAAAGTTTCCTGCTGATCATCCTTCTCCTCCACTGGGGTTTCCCTATTCCATGCCTGGCGCTGAATACGAAACAAATCAGCAGGTGACAGGAGGTGCTATAAAATCAGTCTGTCACTGAGCAGTGCAGTCCCATGCTGGCCAAACCAAAGGCTGCTTCCAAAAAATCCCAGCCCTGTGCCACAACACTTTTTCAGGATCACGATTACCTGTTGTGGGAAAACAGGTCCATCAAAGGCTATTTCCATGAGCCAGGATGGGGGCTCCACTCAGCACCCACCAACTGTGCTGCCTTCCCTTCCCTTCCCCTTGGCTGCTCTAAAGAGGGTAGGAAAAAGCTCCCACCTTGCTTTGGGAGGAAGAAAAGAAAACAGCTTAGCTGTGGAGGGAAAGACAGCTACTGTTTGCTATTCAAATCAGGAGTCACTTCTGGGCACAGGTCAATGAGAAAGGGAAACTTTAAGGCTGAAAGGATATGGACTTTGGAGATTTCTGCCCAGAAATGGTGTTTGCTGGTTTCATACGCCGTCCCCAGGCAAACACACCCCGCAATGCCGGGCGGACTTCAAAAGGGCCCTTTGAGTGTGGCTGAGCAGAGAGAGGCTGGGGGTCCTGGGGGAGCTTAGCCAAAGATTATACACGTCTCTGTGGCCGAGGACAAAGCTCCCGGGCAGCCAAGAGCCTCGGGGAAACATGCTCCTGTCACAGCTGCACAAGGAGTCAAGTGCAGCCAGTGGGTGCAGCGCCAGCACAGGGGACCAGGTGGAACATCTGGGACATCATCAGTGGCTTTCCTCAAAGGTGAAACAGGATCCACAGCCATTGGTGCAGACTGGGCTGACCAGCAGCAAGAAGGGATTTGGGGCTCCCCCAGGAGCTGGATTCATGGGGAATGTTCCCAGTGAGTCAGGCAGAACCGTTCCCCATCTGACTACAATCAGACAACACGTGGCAAAAAGATGTCATGCTCGACAGCCTCTCATAATGGGAGAACATCCAAAGTATCCCCCCAGAATTTCTCATCACACTGAGCACCAAAACTGCTTCATTTCAGCAAGTTTCCACACGGGGGGGAGTTTCCTCACTTTGTTTAGCTTCTACGTTTATGCTATGTCAAAATACTCCTACAACTTCAGTTTTATTTAATGCCCTGTTCGTGCCGTATTCGATGTTTGCTCACATCCTTTGACGTCAGAATGCCAAAATTATCCACAGATAATTTTGCCTTCCCAGTGGTATTTGCACCAAAGCACATTTCAAAGTGCTGGAATTCCCCTGGGGACAGAAATGCTATTTTGGGGTATTTTGCTGTTCCCCAGCCAGCTTGAAGGAAGGATCTATGATGAGGAAAGGTCCCATCACCATTTTGGGGCAAGGTCACAGCATGGGAGTAGACAGGTGGGCAACCCCATCCCTCCCTCCCTCCCTTCCCACTCAGGTGTGCTGAGGGAACAGAGACCTGCTAATGTCCCCCTCGTCACATCAGCAAGGTGGTCAGGCTGTATCAGACATGGTGGAAAAACATGGGAACAGATTTTCCTTGTTCTCTGGGAGCAAAGCATGAGTAAGGATGAAACCATGATGCTGCAACAACCCCACTCTTCGTCCTCCTCATCCTGCAGGCAGAATGTCAGACTAGACGTGGTGGATAATGAAAATTCTTCACACGAAGTGCTGAGATATAAACCAGAGGAAGAAACCCATGGGTTTAACTGGTTTCCTGCAACACCCAGAGAACACAACGGGAGTGAGACAGGCACCTGCTCACTGCAGAGGCTCAAACCAGCAAGGTCCCCAGGGAACCACAGTGGTTCCCCATCATTCCTCCAAGCCCAGCACTTTCCCACATCTGAAGCCAAGCAGTGCTAAGCCTCACGCACACGCTGAGCCCCCAAGTCAAACTGTAACACTTCTACATCCCACAGGGAAGAAAATTTTAAAAAGGAAGAAAAATTCAACATTTGTTTCATGTTTGGAGTGAAAGCTTGGCCTGACTGTTTAAGAGCTTGATTTCTCCTCACTACCATATTTACACACACCCATCCTGAAATTAATAAAGAACTATCTTTAATGCAAAGTGGTTTCAGATGTGAGCCACTTCCATGGCCCATTATCAGCATCGTGTTTGTTTTTCCATATTGACCGTGTGTGTAATATAATCCTTGTTTATGATAATTGATTTTCCTTGGACTGCCTTCCTGGGAATAATATGCACACTTTTTAACTCTCTCTTTAAAGATCAAATGGCATTTGGGCCTGGTGATTTGAATCTGAGTTGGTCAGAGCATTTAATACAATAAAAGTGAGCTTAAAGGAAAGCAGTTAAACCCTGGATATTTTTCTTATTGCATAGCCTGAAAACCCTTGAATTGAGAGGAAAGTTTGCATCTATTTTCTTGTCGTCTATTTTAAAAGCTGTCAGAGTTGGTTAGTCTCTCTTAAAATTAGTCCTTTGGATCATCTTCTTACTAAAAACAAAATCTGAGCTTTTTTTTTTTTAAAGCGATAGCGGATTAGGGCAAGAAGCTTTGTTTAGCTAAAGCGAGGGATTAGAGGAGATTTGCCCCCATAAAGTTGTGGTTTGATGGTGCTTTTATCCCTGGATGTTGCTAAAGCTGTGTTGCTTCAGGATTAGGAGCATACAAAGAGTCTCCTTGTGCTGTTTCACAGCCAAGAGAAAGACCGGGGGGAGAGGGAGAGACAGGGGAACACATGCAACAGAATTGGGAATTCCTTGGTCACACAAATCTAAAGTTTAAACCCCCTGACACAAACTTTGCTGGACACGTTGTGAATGCGAGATGGCCAGACCTGCAGTGGGAACAGTGGATGCTGCAGTGGAGGGGGTGAGGCCGCCTGAGCCGCCACGTCCCAGGCTCCTGCCATGGATTCTCCTCCAAAATGAGCAAAGTTCAGCTGGGGCTGGCAAGAGAAGAGTGAGGGGAAGGCAAGGCCTCACCATGGCTTGGGCAACATTTCTCCTGAGTGGAACTTGGACCATTATCAGCAAACCCTGGTGAAAGGAAGCCCCAGCACTGCTCCAGACATGCTGGAGCCCAGCAGTGGGAGACGAGGGAGTCTCGTTCATTCAAACACCAGGTGGCTGTGTAAGGGAATGGTGATCCTCAGCCTTCCCACCTTTGGGAGATGCTTAAATCTTGGCATGTGCTGGTGAGATGTCCCCATCAGCCAGATCCAGGTCCTCTGCCATGACTCTGGTAGGAAGCAGAATAAACTGGAAAAGCCTCCTATAATGATATAATGATATAATGATATCCCTGCAAAAAAGCTGTAAGTAGAATAGAAATAAATCAACACCAGGCAGCAAGTGATTACGGCACTTCATTTTCCCTGCCAACAGGACTTCCAGGCATTAGAAGACAGACTGTGGGAGTTTCTGGCAGGAGACAGAGAGCCTCTAAAACCCTAAGGTTTTACACATATGGGAGATTTACCCCTACCCAAACCAAAATACAAAGAGGTGTTGCACTTGACAACCCCTCCTGCATGACAAGATCATTTCAAAAGCAGGGACGAGGAGCAAGAAAAAAATAAACCCCAGCTTAAATCCAGCAAGACTCCTGAATGACAACTTATTTCCATCCTATAGCAATTTATATATGTCCCCAGCTCCTTCTTTATTTTGGGGGACATGGGATCATGCCTTGATACCCATAGCACTTGTAGCAAAGCTGTGAGACTACAAATGTAACACCACGTTGGGCTGTAGGGTCTAGAGGATCCTCATGCTCCAAACCCCAGTGTGTGTGACCCTGTGCAGCTGTGCCAGAATGAAAAAAAGAAGTATCCTTGTTTAAATGGAGTGAGGGAATCAAGCTCTTCCCTCCAAAACAGGAAATTACATTTTGTTAAAAGACGTAATATCTGTGGATACATAAATGCTGCTAGCAAGGATTTTCTTGCTATTTTCTAAGTCCGTGAGAGACTTTTCTCTTTCACAGAGATAGTAGCAGAGTTCTGTAAACAATAAAACACCTGCAACCTTGAAAAGTCTTGTTTATAGTACAGTAGAAAAATATTTTGACAATGGATGTTTTAGGATTTTAGCCAATCAACACCAAGGGGTGGCTGATCCTTGTCCAATTAGACTATGAAGAAAAAAGTCTATAAAGGAGTTTGTAAAATAATTAAATAAAACAATCTTGCTGCACAATTCCTGCTGGAATTGTGCTGGATCTTCTCTCCTCCTCCCTACTGCTGCGGGACACGGTGATATACCCTAGGGCATTTTAATAAATACCCATTAAAAAGAAACCCTAAAAATCCCTCTTGTCACAAGCAGACTATTATATCAGATTTTTCTGGAAAATTAAGTGACTCAGAAGATCTTTGACTTTATCAAAGGACATAAAAAGATGATAAATGTTATAGTCTAAAAGCTGTAGGTTATACACTTGTGCATGAATTTGTACGTGGGCACACAAATATGTACATATGTACTTTTTAAAGCAATCACCTCTGCTCATTTGATTCCAAATGGCTGATAGAGAAGTTTTGTTGAAACCAAAGGGATGATGAGCAAAACTCTGTTCCATTTTGCTTTTCCCTTTGCTTTGCCATAAAGGGAGAATGGGATGGGAGCAGGACCCTGGGTGGTCTGGCTGACACTGAAGTGACCACATGACAGGGTCCCACTGGACCAGCAGTTTGCAGAGTGGTCAGAGGCGGGATGGGTGGGAAGTGCATCCCAGGGTGGGTGAAAGGTGGTTGGAGAGATGGCTCTCTGGAGAAAGGGTTTTCCTTATCATTCTTGCTGGTGCCTGGCTGCTCCTCCCCACCTCTCCATGGGGGAATGCCCTTCTCCTTGGCTCACAGGAGGCTAAATAAAAGCCCAGGCTGATGTGGAGTACAGATGTTCAACTGTTTCTTGCACATCTAAAGTCTGTGCTTTTAGCCAAGCAGCCCTGGCCTCCATGGATGGAGCAATGTCACTTGTTCCCCTCTCCGAGTCCATCCTCCCAAGCACTGGAACACGTGGACATTTCAGCCTGAGATTATTGCTTTATTGACTAAGTGCTCTATCAGCTGCAAGAGGAGCCACAAACCTGAAGGATAACAAAGCCTCTGTGGCTGGGGAGAAGAGGCAAAAGCCTCTCTCTCCTCTGCACCAGCCCAGTGGCATTTTCCCTTCCTTGTGGGTCACTTGCCAGCTGCAGAACACTGTGACTCAGGCACAAACCTCCCTAAACAACAAGCATTTCCTCTCCAATATCTTTGCATCATATGACCTTCAAAACAAATCAGAAGATAAAATAAACACATAAAAGCAGCCAGGGTATTTGGCCTGACTGAACTCCATCAGGGCTGTGGAGCTGGAGGAATGCATTATCAGTTCTGAGCAATTTTTGATTTTTCCCCAGTGTGGGACTGCAGAAGTGGCCTTATTGAAAGGCCAGAATTTGCTTCCATTTCAACCAGTGACAGGTACATTTATATTAAGTTGATTCCCCCTTGAAATTATCCAAGTTTAAAGAATTATCTGTCTGCAAGGGGAGGGGGAAAAAAAAAAAAAGAAAAGAAAACCGTGCACCAGCCGTGGCTGTTCAGGATGATGTTCTGGGTTTGGAAATTACCTATGTAAGTCAATAAATGGGTTAGGAGGCAGAGAAGGAAAGGAAGGTAGAGTTTGGGGTTCTTAATCATAGCTTCGCAGGCTTTAGCTGCTCTCCCACTGTTGAAAAATGTTTCAAAAAGCAAAATAAATGATCTTCTAGTTACTAAAGTATTGATTTTGCCTACATCCAGTAATAAAGAGCAAGTCACCTGTAGGTAAAACTCTTGTAAAATATATTTGATACTATAATAGTCTGGAGATAGAGTTACATGCAGCTGAGAGAGGCAGAGGGATGACAAATCATTTCTAATAAGGTGTTTACCTAACATATTTCATGTCATGTGTTACACAAAACTGAGCAGGGCTCATTTTCCTTTCCCTTCCTCTGTCACCCCCTCAGAGAAACCCACTGAGGTGGGGTGGCACAGGAGATGGCATGGCCTTGGCTGGTGCCCGCAGCCAACACATCCCCAAAACCAGGACCAGTGCAGGGAAATTGGGTTGAAACACCTCCTCCAGCTGCTCAAACAGCCCAACACAAGGGCTGGAGCCTCTGGTGCACAAGTACTGGTGGAGGTGGCCACTGGGCCATGCTCCTGATCCAGGAGGAAAAGTTCCTCTTCCCCAGTCCTCTTATGTCCTTGAAGTTTCTGCTGCAGAAAACCCAGCCAGCCTGGCTGTGTGCCTGAGAGATGGATTTTATCCCCCAGGAAACGTATCTGTCATTTTGCTCAGAGGTAGGAACAAAATAAATGCAGTCATGCATTTGAGCATCCGTTACCGAAGGACTGAACTTAGTGCTAAATGATGTAAATCTAGATAAATATCATCGCTTTTGAATAAATTACTTGGGGTTTACACCAGCAAAATAGCACTGAACTGCATCCAGCCTCACTGCCAGGACAGGCAGAGCCTGCACTTCTGTCCAAGAGATCAATGTTTGGGCTTCTTCCTGAAAAGTTGGTTAGGGAGATCCAGCTCCAGGTTTGATAAGGGTGGTGAGGGACAAATCCTTGGTCCCTGTGGCAAAGCCCTCCTCTGGTTTCGGTGCTGGGAAGTTGGGATAACCCAACCCTCAGCATAAATCGAGCCTGAGTGCACACTTAGCTGCAGCCAAGCTGCAAGAGCAATGTCTCTCCTGAGGATAAGGAGAAGCAGCTCTCTGGGGCACAAACCACAGCAGAGAGTGATGCTGGATTCAGAGCACCCCACAGTGCAGAGCTGAACCTCAGCTAATGGAACAGAGGGCTGACACAACAGTGGCTTAAGGGTTCAGAAACATCAGGGTCAGAAATGCCTTTGTTGCCCCAAACCTGTTGCACAACTTGTGCCCACACAGGCAGGCACGTCGTGTTGTTCCCAGAGGATGCAGGTCATCTTATGGATTTACCTTGTGCTCTTAAAACAAGTTAAAAATCCCCTCAGCTGCTGACAGCTGCCCAAATTATGGGGTGCTGCAAAGGGAAGCCAAGCAGAGACTGACTTGCTACTTCACCACCTTTGCTACTCATGTGGGGAGGGTCTCAAGCTAGAAATTTCACAGTCTCTCCATGCCAAGCCCATGGGGAGGGCCTGAATTTAAGCAACTTCCTGGAGTTTCTGTTCAGCTTGGATAACACTTCCAGCCCTCCAGCAGCTGGGGAACCAGCTCCAGGAGCTGTAACATCCCTATCACAGCCTTCCTCCACATCCACATTTGTTTTCACAAGTCTCATCAGGGTCTGAATAACAAACCAGAGCGCAGTGGCCACGTGGAGAGCTCTTCACCTCTCAAACAAGCAAGGAAAGGCTTTTCTGGCAAGGAAACACCTGTCAGAGGAGAGGCAGCATCCCTCCATGCATCCCATGAGTGTGGAGAATATTAAAATTCCAGGCAGACCCAAGCCATAAAGGATGTCTGTGAAGCTGCGTGGGTGGATATGTTCGTGCCAGGTTTCAGTACAACCATTGTAAAACCCCAAAAGAGTGTTTCCCCCTAAATTAATCTATGGGTGAGACAGACACCAAAAAAAGTCTCCCACCCTACACAAAGTGATCGGGCAGATCAGGCTTCCACAGTGCCTCCTCCAGCAACAGCAGATGAGCTGAGCCTTCAGCCCGTGCTCAAGCTCTCCTGAACTACAGGCCTGACTGAAAAGTGGCTTGTTTTCCAATGTTTCACTGCCTTTTATCTGTAAAATGCAGAAAAATGTTAAAAAGAAAAAAAAAAAAAACAGCACAATACAAAGGATGAAGGGTCTGCATTGACTTTAGGTGGTCTTTTCTCCAGCCTCATGGGGAGGAAGAATATTTTTCTCAGAAGATCTCAAAACTAAGGAGCTGCCAGGTCTTTTTGGCCATGTGGTGGCTGATGGACAAACCTCCCACCCATGCCATGTCCCCCACATGACCTGGGTGATGTCACCTGCCCCCAGAACTCCATCCTCAAAGAACAAGAGATGCTTCATACCCGAACTGCAACTGCAACACACCAGAACCACCCACATTTCATCCCTGGTTGGATTTTTTTTCCCCAGGCTATTGAGTTACTTGGAGAGTGCCTTCAAATTCCTGATAAAAACCCAAATCTTCTATTAGTGGGACGTTTTTAAAATCACCTCCACTCATTTACATAACCTTTTCCAAGCAAATAATGACATTTCACTGGCTGTGGACTGATGGATAAAAATTGCATGAGGATAAGGAGTAGCTTGGGCACTGAATGGCCCCAGACCAGAATAAAGCCACAGATAAAGGGCTCTGAATCCAACCCAGGTGTTAACACAAAGGCAATTTTTGGTGCATCAAGTCAGAAAATAAAATTAATAACATTTTAAATTAAACAGGAACCTTTCTGGCATATTACTGCAAAATTTCGATTTTGCTGGTTCTTTCTAGGCAGTCTGTGAAAAGACAGGAGGAGAGACACCTGTGCCTTTGTGACAGAGCAGAGCAGAAGAGGAGTGTCCCCAAGGCAAGATGGACCCTGAAATCCATTTCTCCCAGGAGGGCAGGGACTCGGCCGAGGGAGGCCTCTCCTCCTGACTCTGCCTCTGCTGGGCACATCGCTCCTCTATTTATTTGCCTTTTCTCATCACCTTTCCTGCTTATCTCTTTTGCCCTGGATGCCCTCCTTCATCTGCAGCTCCTGGGCTGGAAAGGGCCCCCTGTTTAGCAGGAGCCTCTGAACACAGCTGGGATTCACTGAATAAATAAATAAGTAGATCTGCCTGTCATAACTATACTTTAAATTCCCTGCACGGGAGAGACTTCCCCTTTACATTCTCTCAGCTAACACTTTTACCAGGAACCACAGGCTGAAAAAATTGATCTTTTTGGCTGTTTTCACCTAATGCTCTTGGTAGATTTGATTCCTTACAGGTATTTTTTTGAAAAATAGGCTAAACTGAGGAATGGCTTATTACAGTTACAAACTGCAGTTAATGGCAAAAAAAAAAAAAAAAAAAAAAAAAATTCCTTGGCTGCATTTGAGAGAAGGTTGAGACCAAGGAGGGAATATGAATCATTTTTTACTCAAAAACACAAAACTGGTTATTATCCCAATTAAGAAAAAGCGGAAATGGGAGGAGGAGCTGAGCTTGCTCTATATTTTGTAATATTAAGCTCACATTCTCCTTGAGGGGCAAAATTATAAACTCACATGCTTCTGCAGCCAAGGTATAAAGTTTAGGTCTAGATGGAAGTGTTCTCTAACTCTTGTCAGAGGAATGAAGGGCTGGATGAAGAATTGGAGGGAGTGTAAGAAAGCAAGCAGGAGAGAGAAGGTGTTGGGTTCCCTTTAAAGCAGGTACCTAAATCTGAGGATTTTTTTTTTAAACCCTCTTTAAGATGAAGGCTCTGCTAATAACATGTCCAGAAGATGGCTCCTGGCAAATTGCTTTGTTATTCTTGTCAAAAAAAAAAAGTCCCTTGGAAGCAGTCAATTTTAAACCATATATCAAAATGATTAATTGCCCTTAAATGAGCAGATGTTGAAGTACCCTTGAATGGGGCTAACGCTTTTTGGATTGCAAACATAATGTATTCATGGACTTGGAAAAATATCATTAGGGCTATTAATTAGCTATAAGCACCAAAAGCTTTGGTGACTCCAAGGTGTTCACTTTCTCTTTTTTTTTTTCTTCTTCTTCTTTTTAAGACTTAAGGGGGTACAACTGGTTTTTCTGGAATAAGGTTAGCAGGTTTGGTGGTTTTTTTTTTGCAGAAAACCTTGTCAAGTAGCTCGAATTGGAAAAACTGTAAGAAATACTGGCTGACCTCTAGATATGGGTAGGAACCAGCCCCAGCAGCCAGGACTTAAGGAGGGAGCACTGGTGGGGCAAAGAAAGAGAAAGGAGGGAATAAAAGAAAGAAACCTGACATTGCAGGAGGCTGCTTAGAATATAATTCTGCCCTCAGCCATAGGAAAATGTGCTAAACCACAAATATTGCATGAAGGTTTGAGTCGATTGGGGGGAAAAGGTGCTTTGTGTCCTCTTAATTTGGGGAGAAAGAAACTTTTATTGCATACTTGACCCCAGAGGAAAAAAATATAAATTCCTCTTCCCACTAATCTCACTTTCCTCCAAACCTCCAAGAGCAAAAGGAGAAATGTAGCAAGCTGTGGCTTGAGACTTTTTAGTAACAGAAAATCCTTAACTGTGAGCCAACTGTGAGCCTGTTTTGGTCTCTTTTCAAATACTGCATCGAATATATTTTCAATGAATTCATGAAAAAAAAAAAAAAAAAGGAGGCAGAGAAGAGAAAAAAAACTTTTTAAATCTGTTTAAGTTTATAAACAAGATTAAAGAAACAATGTCAAGGGTCTTATGGAAATGGTGATAGTGCCCCTTTAAATAAGAGCAAGTGGAGATTTTCTATATCACTGTGCAGTTTAAATCTTTCTTGATGGACCGGACACTAGTCCTCCTTAAATCCTTCAGAAAGCTGCTTTAAGGAAAAAGGCTGCGAGGAATTTCTTCTCGCTTTAATTGCTTAAGAAACGGTTCCCACAATGAGCTGTGGCCTAGATTTGCCTCTCATTTAAGTTCTGATTTTTAAAAGTTCACAAGTTAATCCCCTTTCGGTCTCACACGAATGCGGTTGGCGTCGGGGACAAAGTACTGGACAATGTCTGGAACATTTCAAACCCCCAAAAGATGCCCCATACTGAAAAATAAAAAAAAAAAGAGAAAGCGAGAGAGAAGTGGGGGGAGGTGGGGGGGGGAACCCCAAAACAATCCAAAACAAAACCAAGCAGCAAAGTGGCCTTGATTTAGTTAAGTAGCTATTTTAAGACCTTGTTGCCATTATAATTTGAGGCAAGTAGAAATGTCTTGCACTGTATTTGCCATAGATCCAGGGGTAAGGAGGTTTGTCAGTGTTCTGAGTTTTCTTCCTTGTTCGTCTTCCAAAGATGGAGCTTTATCTCTCTTTATTCAACCTAAAATTAAATTTTCACTTCTCTAACACAGTTTACTGTCCTGGCAAGAGGTGTTATAAAATTCACAAAAAAAAAAAAAAAAAAAAAAAAAAGAAAAAACCCCAAACAACCAAAAAGAAAAAGAAAAAAAAAAAAAAGAAAAAAAAAAAAAAAAAAAAAAACACAAAGAGAGAGAAGGAGGGAGTTAATGCATTGGCTGTTTAAAACATAACCAGCCTGGCTTTGATTTTAGTTGTTCTGGAGGAAACAACCACGATTTCTGTGCAAATGCAAACACATTATTCTGTGGGGATGGGGATGGAGGGGTGTGTGTTCAATACCCGAGATAGGGAAATTACATGTATTTCTAAATAAAATGAGAAAACCACCATTTTCTTCCAACATTATCCCCTGATCGTTCCACTGTTTTGTTGTTTTGTTAGGTTTTTGTTTGGGTTGTTTTTTCCCCACAAAAAAAAAAAAAAAAATAAAGCAGTTTTTCAAATTAAAAGTAGCAGCTGTCCTTCTCGTCATGCAGGTGAGGGGGCTTAGAGCCTACATGGAAACCTGAAATTCACGGTTTACTTAGGAAAGACATTAAAAATGGTCTTTGAAGGGGATTTTTTGGTGCATATATAGACCTAGACAGTTTGCCAAAAATATTACCGTCAATATCACGGAAACTTAAAATGTCGTTTCTACGTGGCAAACTAATAAATTCCTCCCACCCCGTCTCGAAGTGCAGGATCAAGTCTAGGTGGCAGATTTATTTATTTCCGTATTTCATTTTGTTCTGTGAGGCAAAACTCACAGAGAGAAAAAATTGCCCGATTTCTACCCTCGTCTCGCCCGATTATTATTATTATTATTATTATTATTATTATTATTATTATTATTATTATTATTATTATTATATTTATTTTGGCAGGGGTGAAAAGAACCATTTCTCGCCCAGCCGAGCTGAGGTTTTGTGTCGGACACGGTGCTGGACACAAGTGTGAGGAGCCCGGCGCGGACGGGGAGGCTCGTGGGGGGAGCGGGGGGCTCCTGGGGGGTCCCCCCGCTGCCAACAGCCCCTTCCCGGGGCTCCCTTCCCTCCTCCTGTGCATTCCGCGTCTCTCCCTCGCTTGCCCGCGTTTTGGAGAAGAAACCCCTGTAATCTGGACACGACTGGTGCCGATTCCCTGATGCTTTGCCCCATCGATACCTCGGGGCGGGGGGGAGATGCGATAAATCTGTTCCGCAGACAAACTGGGGTCACTTTTCCGAGCTGCGCTAAATGCGCTGTTTACTCGTTTCTGCGAGGAAGAGCTGAATTAAACGCAATTATTTATTTATAGGGGCTGGTTAAACGGCGGAAATCCCTTCGCTGGAGAGCTCGGGAAGATATTCTGAAGACAGAGGGAAACTAATTATTTCTTCGAGGGGAAGGGGGGAATTAAAACAGGCTTTTTCCTCGAAGTCATTACAAAATCTCCCGTGCTCTCAGCGAGCAGGGAGTCGAGACAATGGTGACATCGCGGTCGGAGGGGTTGGCAATTCGTGCCTGGCTGCAAGCGACAATTCAGAAACAACTGAGAAGACGCGCTGCCCCCACCCCGGGCAGGCACAGCCCCCCCGGCACACGGGGAACCCCTTCCCCGCTGCACGGAGCGCAGCAGCCCCGCGAAGTTTGCCGCGTTTGGAGCAGATTTTTGCCCCCCGGGGTTGATGTTTGTGCCCCAGATCCCGCGAGCTACAGGTCCGCGGGGCTGCTCCCAACCAGGTTTTGAGGGGCGAGGAGGGGATTCCAGGGGGACCGCTGAATTTTGGGAAGCGTCGCCTGCTGGGTCCCCGCCGTCCCCCTTTCCAAATCGTTGTGATTAGCGCGGAAGGGAAGGTGCCGGTGGCAAACTCGGGGGGCGGTGGCAGTGGTGGTGTCCTCTGCAGAGTCACCACAGAAAAAGCAAGAAGGGCCACTCCGCGTTGGTTTTGCGGGGTGGTGCCCAGGGTTCGGGTCCCTGAAAAACGTCCCCGAAAAGCGATCACGGAGATCAAAGCGCCGAGTTTCGCCCAATCGGTTTCCTGGCCAAAAGCGGGTGGTTGGTTTCGAGGATGCGGGGGGAAGGCACAGGGCGAGGGGCTCTCCTCGCTCCTGGGGGCGAGCGGGACGTCGGTGGAGCGAGGGCAGGAACAGGTTGGAATAGATTTCAATAGGTTCACCCCCTCCCTCTCTTTCCCGAGACGATCAGTTGGTACCCCATAACCACTGGTTTAAAAAAGAATAAATATACACAATAAAAATAAATACAAGAAAGTGGCACTTGGAGCCTTCTGGTGTCCCGAGCCAGACCGATCCCTTCTTTTTTTCTTTTGGTCAGAATTTGTTCAAAATATCAAGCTCAAATTAAAAGGTCCTCTCCCCCCCCCCCCCTCTTATTCTTTCTTGTTCCCTTAATTCCTGTCTAAACGGTTTTGCTCTGGGAGAAGAAATCTTTTCTATAGGAGGGAGAGAGGAAAAAAAAAACCTTCAAGAAGAGAAGGGTATTATTGTTTTAATCCTCTTACCCGCAGTCATTTTAAAACAGGGTGTTTTGGAGCCTGAAATGGCGTCTCGTCTCCCAATCCCATCCTAAATCCTCCTGGGCTGGGAGAGAATCTAAAGGCAAGGAACTGGCATCTATTAGCAATCTCTCTAAAGGCTTTAAACTGCTCTTTCTGCTGCGAAGGCATGGCAAAGCTGAAAAGCAAACACAACCACCGCTCCAGTTAGTGAGCTCTGCCAGATAACCAGCCCGGCCGCTGGACGGGAAGATACCTGAGAAAATCCCGCAGAGAGAGTAAAAAGGGAAAGAAAAGGAAATACAAGAAAAGGAAAATCTGGTTTTCCACTTTTTACATACCGAAGGGAAAAAAAAAAACTATTTCGGGGGGAAATCTTAAAAAAAAAAAAAATGACGAGCGGGGAGATTCTTGGAGGATGCTCCTTCCTTCCTCGTCGAAGCTCCTCGGGGTCCCCCCTTGCCCGCTGTCCCTCCCTCTGCCTTCCCTGGCTCCCCTGTCCCGGCAGGGCCGCCCGTGGGCTCCCGGCTGCCGCAGCGGAGCTTCCCGGACGGGGCGGACGGCGAATCCGTCGCCCAACGCTCCTCTGAGCTCCTTCCACGGCTCCTATTTTATCTCTCCGAGTTGTGACCGTGCCCGTGCCCCCAACACCCCATTTTAAAGAGTAGTCGAGGGGTGCAGCAGGCTAAGCTGGGACAGCGAGACGGCCGGGAGGAGGGTGGCGGACCGCGGTCGCTCTATAATTAAGGTTAGGAGATTATCCCCCACCAGCATCACCACCCAGGGGCCGTCGGGGGAGAGGGAAACTTCAGGGTGTGATCCAGCGCGGTGCTAAGCGGGGGGCGCGGAGAGAGGCACAGCTTCCCTTCCCTGTGCCTTACGGACCCCACCACCCCCTTAGTCCTGGCTCTAGCCCTCCTCCCTCCGCCGGCATCCCGTCCGCGTTCAGGGATTTAATTAGGCGTTTACACCTCGGCTTGGAGTAAATGACTAGTAAGAAGTGTTGGGGGGGGTGGGGGTGTATCAGCAGCGCCGCTTTGATTGACAGGGTGGAGGACCATTGAAAATCTTGCTGGGTAGCTCCCGGGTCGCTATGAAGCTCCTTTTAAAAATCCTTCTCCAATGCTGACTCCCGGTAGATGGCAGCTCCGCCGGGCGCGCAGGCAGCGCGCAGGCAGCGCGGGCGGATGGAGTAGGGCGGGCCGGGGCGCAGCGCCGCGCTCCCACGCGCGTCCCCGCTCCCACGGCGGGCGGAGAGGCTGCCCCACCGCCCCAGGTAAGAACCCCCCCCGGGCAGCGCGGGTCCGGGTGGGCTGGGGATGCCGAGCGGGAAAGAAGAGCACTTTGGGGATGGCTTGCGAGGAGGGGGAATCTGTCCGTGGGGGAATGCGCGGCCGGCGGAGGGACCGCTGGCAGGGATGCGCGCACCGCCGAGGAGGAGAAGCCTAGCCCGTGCTCCAGCGCGAATTATGTGTCCTCCTGTCCTTCTTTTTTTTTTTTTTTTTCTTTCTTGTTTATTTGGGGTATACCACGCTTAAAAAAAAAAAATCCAAACCACGGCGAAAAAAAAAAAAAATGCAAACTCCCACTACCAGCTCGGGGCTTCGTTCCCTACTGACTCCAACTCCGAGCCCGCTCCGGTGCGGGTTTAGGCAGCTGGCGGGGATGCGAGGGTTATAACCCGGCTCAGGGAATGGTGGGGGATGCGCATCCCTCTGTCAGCCGGGCTCCGCAGGAGGAGAGCGCAACTTTCCCTCCATCTACATAATGATGTTTTAGTAAGCTGCGCAGCCTGGGGAGAGCTGCCGAGGGCAGAAACACCCCCGAGAGGGGCCGGGAGCAGGGGACGATGGCGATGGCCCCGCTGGGGGTGGCTCCGGGATTGTTTGCTCTTTCTGGTGCGGCTGGAAGTTGACTGCGGAAGGGAGAGCGAGATGCCGGCAGCGCTAGGAAGCTTTTTTTAGGACAAATCACACCCCCACATCACCCCGTTGCGAGGTTAGACGGCAAAACGGACGGGGACCCCCCGTAAGGAGCTGGCAGGCCGGTCTTTGCCGCCCCCCCTCTCCGCGTTCTCCCTCTTTAAGGGGCGTATAAATCCCGGACCTGCGCTGTCAGCCCTTCTTGATAAATTAAGGGCTTCGCAGTCGAAACCTATTTACACCTCCATTATAGGGCTAACCAAATGGGGATCCGCATGCATATTTTTACCGCAAGAGATCTCATACATCTCCGCCAGAGTCGCCCCTCGGGCCATGGGATAACAGATAGCGAAGGGGGGTGGGTTGTGCTCCGCCGCGGCCAGCACTTGAGCGGAAAGAAGTCCGTGTTCCCACTCGGTGCTGGCTGCCCGGGGCACCCGGGACCCGTCCCCCTTGCAGAGGGCAAGGAGAGGGCGAGGGTGACCTCCCCGGAAGCCTTGCTGGGGACGGGACACACGGGCTCCTCTCGCCCAAAGCAAGGCCCTCGGGGAAGTTTCTGCTCCGATGGAGATGGGGTTTGGCTGCGACGCTCGCCGTGCCGTCCCTTCATCTGGGGAGAGAAGAGGCGAGAAACTCCTCATACGGAGCCATCCTGTCCCCGCGGTCGGCGGCTTTCCCGGCTGTGCTCTCCATTTATTTCCAGGCGGCGACCTCGGGCGCCTGTGGGGGGACCCGGGATAGGTCCTTGGTGTCCCCGAGAGTCGCCTCGGCGAGGCCGTCAGCAGAAAGGAGGGAGGGGGTGACATCCCCCGTTTCCCGGTGGGATTCCCGCACCGAGCGCTGCCCGCTCCCTTTCGAAACGAAACGCGGGTGGAGCGAGGTGGCACCGCAGCCCCAGACCCGGGGAGGGCTCGGCCCAACAGCCCTGCCCCTGGCTGGGGGCTTTGCGGGGTTGTCCCCGCACCCTCTGCTCCAGCCGGCCGCGCTCCGGCTGTGTCCAGCATTCCGGCTCCACTTTCAGCGCCGGGGAAAAAGAAATGTCCCCGCTCCGCCTCATCCCGTCCCCTCCGGCGGCCCCCTCCAGTTCCACTTGGTTAGCTCAAGTTTTCCATGTAAATGACAGTAATAAATATCTAATCATGTCCCGCAGCTATCGGCGGCTCGCCGAGCAGCCGGCATTAATGAGACTTCCAGGGGAAGTGGAGGAAAGGAGAGGGGGAAAAAAAAAATAAAAAGGAAAGTTTTTCCGCTCTCCCTGAAATGGTTTCTAGAGGCGAGGCCCGGCCGAGGTGACGGGGGGATGCGAGGTGCGGAGCCCCTCTCTCCTCCGGAGCGATCCCAACTGTGGGGTCGCGCTCAGGTTCAAACCCGTCCCCTCTAATTAACCCCCTCCCCAAAATCCCAGCAATTCCCCTCGAGGGAGGGGCGAATCCGGTCGCATCCCCGGGCTAGGGGCTGCTGTCCCGAAAGCCCCGCGGAGACGCGTGTGCCCATCCCCGCCGTGATTCCCAAACAATTAACGGAGCTGCAATGAGCTCTGAATGCTGACGGTGGGCCGAGGGGGGAAGGCGGTGGGAAGGCTGCGGCTGAAATTAAACCATGAGAGTTGGATTTGTTCGCCTAACGCTAAACAAATGGACTGATTACCTTCTTTCCAAACGCATCAGTCATACTACATTAAGTAGCAGAGAGCTAATTATCCCAATTAGGAGGCTGATTTATAATTAATGGCTTAGACCAAGTGATAATTGGATGTTAATGGATAACAGTTTTGTCTGAAGTAGCCTCCCGCTTCCCCAAAGGCAGGGCTGGAGGGTTCGGGGTTTATTTACTCTCTCTCTCCCTCAGCTCTGCACAGAACACAAAGCAAAATAGAAGCGAAATCTGCTTTTAGCTGGGTCGGGTGGGACCCTCCTCGGGCTGGGGGAGCCGCTGGTCGCTTCCCAGCCTGCCCAGGGCTCGGCAAGGAGGGCTACGGGGGTAACCTTCAGCACCCACCTTCCCCAGCTTTTCAAGCAATATCTGCTGCTTTTTTTCCTCTCCACCCCGAGTTTCCAAGCCTTGGACAACTGACCCTGCTGGGTACCTCATCCACCTACAGGACGTGGGTCGTGTTCTTGATGAAGGGCAAAGGCTGAGCCCCACGGGGTGCCCCAGTGCGGATGAGGCTGTTCCTGTGCCCCGCCTGTCCTAGCGAGAGCAGGATGGGACTCACCCACCAGATGAGAGATTTTACACCCTCCCTGGCCCACACTCCCCATGCAATGGCAAGCAGAGAATAAATCTGCAGTTTCTCGCTGCTCTTTCTCCTGAGAACATCTCAGAACTGGCTCGCTGACTGTTCAGCTTCTCCCTTCCACGTTCACTTTTCACCCATGAGTAAGTTGATGCAAGTCAATCCCTCTTCCTTGTTTGCCCCAGCCGGAGAGACTTGGATCTACAACCCTTTGGCTTTTGGATTGTGCTTCTAAGCTCAGTTTTCCCATTCTAACTAAGAACTGTAATGGGGATAAAATTCCTGAAAAAGGGTAAAAGTGACTTCAACCCTGAGTTACCCCATGACTGATGAGAGGTTGTATTAAATTATGCCCACGTAGTCAATGCAAAAATACACCCAAAATTGTACTGTCAGTACACAGAAAGCCAGTTTAGATGAGATTTCCAGCTTTTCCTGCTAATTTAGAGATCTTGATGTCTAAATGGGAGATTCTCCTCATGCTCACACAAGAGCAGGGATCTTACTGCTGTATCAGAAGGCACAGCTCTGTTTCACAGAGCTGGTGCAGATGTTGCTTTTCCTTAGTGCCAGTGTCTCTGCCTGCACCGAAGAAACAGAGTCAGAGAAGCTTCCCACAAATCAGAGAGAAGGACAGGCTGGCCAGGCAACTTTTTCACAATATAGTTGTAGAGGGAGTGACTGCAGTGGGTTTTGTTCCCAGTGTCTTTATCCTTTAAAGAATGTTTTGCCGAGAAAGAGGGAAATTGGATGAAAAAAAGCCAGAGCGAAGAGTTCTTTTTCCTCTGTTATTTTTACAACCAGCTCTGACAAAACAAAGGTGCTGCTGAGAAGGTCCAGGACCAAGCTCTTCTGATATAGCTACTGACTGGTTTTACTGGTGATGCTGTGGGTCTTAGCTAGAAGTAGTCAATGTTTTCTAAGATTCCAGTGGTTTTTCAGGGGCATCACAAAATTTAGCTCTTCAAGTGGAAAATGCTTCTGCTGAAGCACTGATGAATGTCAATGGGCCTTAAACCCTTTCAAAAGGCTGAGAGCTGATTTCCACAACTTGTGTCTGAACAGGACATTTATAACTACCTTGCTTCTTCTGGAAAAACACAGGAGTAGGGAAAATGCTGAAGAACATGGATTCAATAAATCCAAATTTTCCAATCCTATACAGCTAGTAATAAACTAACCTACTTTGAGGGAATTTCCATCAAAATATGCTGGTTGTGAAGAGGGTGGAGAATTCGGAAATGTAGCCAAATAACCAGGAATTAATTCATGGTGCACCAGGGTTAGCCAAACTCCGGGACTTTTCTCACCAGTTTATTTCGCTCTAAGAGTTATTGAAATAGATTTTTTTTTAAAAAAAAAAAGTCCTTTTAACTTCATTAATTTTTGGATCAGACTTCTTCTGTTTCCTAAAGCAGGTCTGGTGGAATTGCAGCTCATGGGAAGGAGAGAGTCTCTGAGGGAGGGCTGGGAGCAGGATGGACCAGCAGTGCTCCGAAGGGAGGGAAATGGGTATTTACACCAGGAGTTGCGGGTAGCTGGCACAGCTCTCTCAGGACCAGCTGTAGCCTCTGTATGGCCAGAGCAGATACTGACTTGAGAAATGGTGCTGTAAAACTGAAAGCGTGAGTGCTATGCTTGGGAACTCCACCCGGATCTTCCAAAGGAAAAGGAACACTTGCACTGGGGGAGACGAGCTGATGGATCTCGCCAGGGAGAAAATGCTCGAGGGAGCTGTGGAAACCCGATGTCTCCAGCCGTGCTGAGCACCGGGTGGAGCGAGCAGGGAGCAGCTCTGCGAGCTCTCGGTGGTGTTAGCCCGAGGTGGGTAAGCGTGCCTCTGCTGCGGGACTCCACATCTCCCCACAAAACCCAGCAGACGTTTAGCAGCTCTGCCTGCTTTACAGCACACAGCTCTTTAGAGCACACATCACCTGCTGGTGGCCAAAATACATTGCTTACCTTGGCAGCCGCACTTCATTCGGTGTAGGGATCCAAACGCTTACGGGAAAGGAAGCCTTGCATGTACCCGTGGTGCTCCCCAGCCCCTGGCACTGCTGCCACTAACTCCAGTTCGTGGCCCTGTTTTAAGGTGGTGCAAGTCTTTCCCCCACCCCAGCCCCTCCTTGTAAAAGCTGAGCTCGAGCATCTTTTTTAGTGCTAGGATGAAAAATGGTGTTACCACTTGCAAAGAAGAAAAATTTAAAACTTCTGGTATTATTCTTTTAAGGTATTAGAAATCCCCCACATTTGCATGGCTTGTGGAGATGCCTTTCAGGATTTTTTTTTTCCATTTTTGACCAAGGTAGGATTGTCTGTCATTTTGCCTTATAGCTGATTTAAGTCTGAGCAGGAGCAGTTGCCATCATGTGTTTTGTGACGGTAAGAATCATCTGCAGCAGCAGAGGCAGGGTCCAGCTGAACTTGCAGGAACAGCCTGAGTTCAGGCTCTCAGCTTCTGTTGCTTTTGAATTTTGCTTGCTCTTTATATCTCTCAAAATCACCTTCAAGTAGAATTGCACTTGGCATCATAACCTCACAGCCTCCCATCTAATCAGCTAAAAGAGCCCCTAGGAAAGTCCTTTTGTGCCAGTGGGGTCAAACTCCAGCAGAGTGGCAGAAACCACTGCATTTCACAAAGACACACTGCTCCCCTCCTCGTGTGCATACCAAACTCTCTCAGCTTAACACTCAGAACTTACAGCTTCAACTTTTTTCTTGATCAGTACTGGTGGTGGTGGGTGGAGAAATCACCCTCCCTGCATGCCTCATCCCAGTGCCTGCCCGTGGAGCCCAGCATCTGGGCTGAGGATTGCACTGGGAGTGCCTGGAGCAAGCCCGCATTCCCCTCTGCCAGGCCGGCTTCCAGGCTTGCAGCACCTGGAAGCAGCAGGAATGGAACTGGAAATGTCTTAAACTGCCTCAGCAAATCTTTACAAAGCTCATCTGTGCACTTCTTGCAGTGTTTGATCTCCCTTGTTAGGGCTCAGTGCTAGATTGTCAGATCAGTGTCGTGGTTGTGGTGCTCATGACAGACACAGGTCCTTGTCACCAAAGGTCACAGGCTTAAAAACATATTTTGACACAGAACTGTAGATCCTTGTCTTCTTAATGAGACTGTCATGGGTAAAATCCTCCAGGATATTGCTCCATCTTCCAGGGAAGGGAGATCCCTGAACCAGAAGCCCCAAGAGGCTGCCTTCAAGACGATCAGTTGGCTCATGGGAACAATCTGCAATCAAATACGCTGCAGGCAAAAGCTGTTTTGGGGGCAGAGAGCAAGCAGCGAGCCATCCTCCTGCTTCTAGCAGCCCTGGGGAAGGGCAGAGTGTGGGGAGTCTGGTTTGGAAAATTCCCTTTGCCAGCATTAAGGAAAACAAAATGCTTCTCAAGAAAGCCTTTTCCACAGAAGTGAGGCAAAGGGCTGAGCAGGTACTTTGGGGCTTTTTTAATAAAAACACCAAAGATAAACCCTTTAAGCAGCTCATGAATTCAGTAGTTGGATTGCAGGGTACTTTAAGGTTACTCCAAGTTCTGAATTCAGGGCAGTCCAGGCAGAGACGCTGTAAGGTCTGGAGGGGGAAGCAGGTGGGCAGCACAGGAAGATGCAAGCCTGGCTGCAGTGGGATGTGACCACATTCCTTATCCACGGATGTGGTGCGTGCAGCATCAGTGTTGGCAGAGCTGGGCTGTAGGGTTCCGTTTCCATGTTAATGATAAGAAATCTTAAATGCAGGATTTTTTTTATTGCTGTTGTTGCTGACTGATGTGGAAGCAGAATGCGATGGGAAACTACAGTCAAAGTGATCTTCATATCAAGAGCTTTACCCAGGAAAATGCTCCACTTCAGTATAAATTCCAAGAGCTTCTACTGAGGCTTAAGTGCTGCTCCAAAGGGAAGAAGGGAGGTTTGTCCTGGTTTGATCTGTAAGCACTGATTTTCTCGTGTAAATTACGACAAGCGAGGTATTTAGCACCCCAGAGATGTTTAGTAATGCCACTCCTGGCTGCTGGGCTCCAAGCTGCTGGGCTCCAAGCCCTAAAACTTACCCCTCACTCAAAAGCAGAGACTTGGAGGATGTCTTTATTTTATTTTCTTCATTTTTGACCTAGCAAGCCTGCCCTCTGAAGAATTCCTCTGCAAACAGAGGCATTGGAAAGTCTTTTGCCAGAAAACGTCTAATCAATCGCTCGCTTCTGTTATCTGGGGCTTTTGGGTGAAAAATGATGATTTCACAAAAGCTTTAAATAAAAATCACAGGAGCTGATGTGAGTTGCCCCTGTTAGCCAGGGCCTGTTACCTCAGCCACTCACAGCCTGCTGTCGAGAACTCATAGAGTCCTGCAACAAAACTTCCTCGTCTCAGCAGGATGCTCTGAGCTTTGTTTTATAAAAACTACAAGCCCTCTCACATGCCATTATGTTTCCACTATAAAGAGATGAGCATTACAAACACAGTTTCTGTGCTCATCATCAGCACAGCCTCAAAGAGGCAATTATTTGACAAGGTCTACCCAAAAAATGGTGACGCTGTCCCTGACTGGAAGTATTTCCAGATTTTAGCTGCTAGCAGTCCTCCTGGTTTTAAGAAAAAGATCTCTTTATTTATACCGAGGTCACTAGGAATAGCTGGGTGTGAACTGCAGGAATTGGGTTAATTGGTCAGGTTTTGCTCTCATTGGGTTTTGACTTGTTTAACTAGATCCTCTTTAATTAAGATCTCTCTCTGCACTTAGAAATTAACTTCATTTAAATCCAGGGATTTTCACAGGTGTAAAAATATTTCAGGAAGATCAAAAATGCAGAGTCCTGAGGGGTTTTTTTGGGAGCTGTTCTCAATTCCTCATTTCAGTTATGAGGAAAGTCTTTTGGAAGCCTGTTTTTATGGTGCATGCTGCTCTCGGACTTTGACATTTGAATGAGAAACTATGATGTGTTGCAGTATTTCAAATTATTTATATTTCATCCACTACAAAGGTGAAATTGTTTCCTTAGACATTCGGTAATCTCACGTGAGGAACAAAACTGATTTATAACATGTTGGTTATTATCTTACATGATTTTGGGCCTTTATATATCTAAAAGATTTAGGGATATATTAGGAGAAAAAAAAAGAAAGATTGAAGAAAACCTCTTGCTAGGATCATTTATTCATAACCCCCCAGGTATGTAATTCATTTAGTACCAAATACATATAAACCCAATGTCTGTCTATAGAGTGAGCCTGTTTCCCTGGAATGTGAGTTACACAGAGTAAGGGATTTGTTATTTATCTTTCTGATTTGAAGTGTTTCTGAATAAGGAATTAAAGCATAAAATCATAACGCAGAACAGCTCTGGGGGAGGTGAGGGGGGATATTCTGTTGTGGTTTTATTTTCAGTGGTGTTTATTGCCAGTGGTAATAAGGGGGAAAGGATGTTGCAGCACAAGCCATTTGCTGTTTTTCCCTGTTAGTAATGAACAGTGGCTTCCTGTGCTTTGCATAAACACCAACAGTGATTTGTAGCACCTTTGCAGGTGCTCAGGCTGAGGACCACAACTTTTCTTTTACATGACAGGGCTACTCCCATTTTTTTCTGTCACCTGCAGAACCCTGAACACCAATCAAGTGCACCAGATTTCTGTTTCATGCTTGGTTTTTTTTAATTGATCCTTTTCTTGTGCGCAATCTGCGCCTTCCATCAGGGCACACACCCGAGGCTGTGCCGAGCGCTTCCAAACTTTGAATCCATCTGTGGTGAATCTCTTCATAAGCAATGAACTATGGTGTTGAAATTCCCTTCTGAAAGTGACTTTCTGAAGTCCAGATTTGAGGGGGTTTTGTACAGTTTATTCCCCGTGTAAAGAAGGCCTCATACACCCTCTACACCATCACCAGCCCTCCTGAGCTTTGATGAAGCGATAAAGAAACGCCTCACAGTGCCCACCAGTCAAAAGCAGACTCTGGTATCCTCTCATTGAAACATCTAGGAATAATTCAGTATTTTTAACTCACAGGTTTTATCACCCCATTCTTCAAGATGGCATCTGAGTAGTATCATTTCGTGTAGATCAATGAATTTAGTCTCAGTACTTCTTTGAGTTTGACATGACTCACTGTTTGGAGGGAAAAGAGAAAATGGTCCAAAGCCTCTGCAAAGCTACATATCCTACATCCAGCCTCAGCCTCATCTCACCTGACAGTGTTTGCTTGAGAAGGGCAGAAGTCTTGTCCTAGGCATTTTTTTGCTTCTACCTCGGAAAACTGGCCAGAATAAGCTATTGAATAAAATTCTTCCATCTCACCTCAGTTTGGATTTGGGGAGCAAAAACAGTGTCTTGGTTTAGAGCTCAATCCTTCCAGAGCAGTGCTGGCACAGGGAGCTGCTGTGGATGCCCTAGTTCAGGACAGCTTGGGATGAGGACAAACCTGCCAGCAATGACAGGAGCTCTGTGGCCAGCACAAGGGACCCTTGAGTTTGCAGGATGCAGGGATAGATCCACTTCTCCATGAATGGGTTTTGTCAGTTCTCTAATTTTGCTGAAGACTTTGCGTGTGACTGGCAGGTGAAGCCAGGTACAGATTGATGATGTTTTGATGGGGGGAGTAAAGTGATGAAATGTGGACAGAAAATTGCCTTTATTTCAAATTGTTGGGTGCACTTAATTTAGCTCCAGGCTCCAGGGTGAATTTTGTGATTTTGTTGTGGTGGTTTGTTGTTTTGGGGTTTTATTCCTTGATAGAAGGGAAAATATGGATGTTCTCTCGCCACGTACTCCTCAGAAAACTTCAATATCTCATTTTTTAAAATTGTTCTTAGGTCTGTTTCAATTCCACATACACAAGCCACTAGGAACAGGAGTTTTCACTTGCTGAGGAAATGCATGGGTCTCTCTTCGCATCTTCTCTCAGGACAGAATTACATGCAAAATTATACAAAATTAGTTACCAGTTAAATAGGGAAACTTAAAGCCTTGTACAAAGCTGAGAATATTAAAACCCAGGGTCAGATCTCCGCTGTTAGGTGTTAGGTGGTGCATGATTAATTGCACCACTCTTGTGCTGGATGACTTGGTGGGAGCCTGAGGTTTTCAAGGCCAGCATTGGGAAGGGATGGATGGGAGCCACACTGGTTGGAGCAGTGCAGCTCTGCTCTGGGATAACGGGGTTCCTGTTTCCAGCTGGTAAATGTGCAAATTGTTTTGCATCAGATTGAACAGCAGCAGCAGAATACAGAGTGGTGGGGTCCGTGCATTAGTCTGGGATGGGCAGAATGCTACACTGCCTGGCCTCAAAGAAATGCAGGAATGGAAAAACCTCGATTTCTCATAGACAGCAGCAGTTAAAGCTAAGGGGAACCCCACGTCCTCTCTGTGAGGCTGGATCCTGGCAGGACACAGCCCCTGCAGTCTGAGAAGTCACAGGCTTGGGAAGAAAAATAGGCACAGCATCCATGAGTCTTCCATAGCAAAAATGTAAGTGAGAGGTAAAAGCCATGGAAGGGTTTTTGACACTGAGGTAGCAATGCCAGGACTGTAAGGACAGGAGTGGGAACCCCGGCAGCGTCGGGTGCGGGGCACGGCAAGGAGACCTGACAGCCTGGTGCTGAGAAATGTGGGAAGCAGGGAGAGAGCCGGGCTTGTGATGCCGGGGGTGGGAAAGTCACTGCTGCTGCCCTGAGGGGCCATGCAGGAAGGGACTACCTGCCCCAGGAGGTGCCAGCCCAGGCACTGCATGGCAGCATCCCCCCCCCGTGCTGGGCAAACACTGCAGGACCAGCCCACAGGCTCCTGGCAGGGGCATTCTTCCCTCACCTACTGTTTTCCTGCACCTTTCCTCAGCTTCCATCTCCTTTCTCTGCTGCTCCTAACTCTTCAATGATCTCTGATGCACAAATCAGGATGAGGATCCTTTCTTTCAGGATGGACCCTACTTTAACCTCCCAGTTTATCCACAGATGCTCAAGCCCATACCCCTTCCATAAAGCAGGAGTTCAAACTTTGCTCTCATCCTCCTCCTGGCTGTGGCTGCTCCTGAGGCCCTCCAGCCATGCAGAGACATAAAAGATGCATTTGCAGATTTTGAAAATTAAGACCATCTATACAGCCAGTGGGAAGGGATCAGCTTATTTGGTTGCTTAATGAAATATAAAGATTATTTTAACCAGTGTAAGCACTATTCGACAGCTTGTGAAACACAGCAGTGGCTTGATGAATGGCTTCCTCCATTAAAAAAAATTGCTGCATGATGTCTTTTAAATATTTAATTTATTGGGGTTGGAGTGAGCTCAGAGCTGACAGTTAAACAGGAGCTATTTGTGGTCTCAGTTAACTTTGCTGAACCGTCTCGCTCAGTAAATTCCCTCATTTTTTACACCGAATCTGGGATGATGCATTTGCTGCACAAGTGAGTAGGAAGTTCTGCCTGTTGTCTGCACTGCAGCGTAAAAGGCAGTTATCACCAAAGCTGTGATGGGCATTGACTCCCATCCTGAGTCCATCCCTGTGAAGTCCTTCTCTTTTTTCTTTTTTTCTTTTTGATGCACTTTCTTCTAGGCCACCCAAAAATGTTCACATAAAATCATCTTTTAACAATCAAATACGCTGCAATATTCCTGGAGCAAGTGTTTCAGTGGAAACACTGGGCTCCAGACACAACACCACTGGCAGTGTCCTTGGAAGACCGTATAGTACGGGAAAATTCCCCTCCTCTCCCTCTTCATTTTTCCTCTAATGTGCCAGCTTGCTGCACAGCTGACCACATGCAAGGGGGATTAGAAAAGAAAAACAGGCGTTTCTGTGAGTTGGGAGTCAAAGACACTCAGCCTCCCCCGTATCTTCTGGCAAGGCTGAGCCCTGGTGTGGATTCTCCAGCGTCTGTTAAGGACAGAGGTCTGGCAGCAGCCCAGGGCAGTTAATAGGTTCTGTGTCCTCAAATGGTTTTCACGAAACACGCAGGAGCTTAATAAGCTTTGAGACCTCCACCCTGCTGGCCAAAGCTGGTGCAACCAGCCAGCTGGTTCACTAGTGAGCTGGGAGGGGAGGAGGCAGAATGAAGCCACAAATCTCTGTTTGGCTGCCTGTGTTGGCCAGAAAAGCCAGGCCTGCCCTTGTCTGTGACAGCGGGGCAGTGAACAATTTTATTGGGCGGGACGATGCTCTTGGGAACAGAACCACACCGAGGATGGGGTGAGGCTGCACCACAGGTGAGTCTTTCCCAGGTGATGGCAGATGTCCTCTGTGGCCATGTCAGTGGTACATGTCGCTGGGACATGTCCCTTAACATGTCCCTTAACAGCAGCAAAATTTTGCAGTCTAGGAAAGCAACATCACAGCTGTAATTTCACTGTGAGCCCCATTGTGAGGAAAATAAATATACATGCCAAAAATCTGTTGGTGTGTGACATCCCTCACCTTGAGCAGAGAACCAGCAAATGATTTTGTCATTGCTTAGATCTTCCCTAAGCTGTGTTAGAGCAGAGCTATGGCAGTCTTGTGTTTCGGTTGGCACCTGAACTAAAAATGTCCATTTTCACAGTTCAGCTTGGAATAGTGGGGAGTGAATGCAGAGAGGGTGAACAGGCAGACACAAAGCAGAGGAAGTTGGCATCAGAGTGTGTGTCAGAACTTTGTGGTGTAACCACACCTGGACCTGTCACCCTTCATCAGCTCTCAGGGTTGAAATGATGCAGTGGCAGAGCACGAGGGACTTGGGGAAACAGCAGTGAGGCTGAGCACTAAATTCCAAAATTAGGGGTTTATAGTTAACTGCAACCTCTTTGAGAAGACAATCCCAAAACCAAAACTCACATTCATGAGGGTCATCCCTGAGCTGGCAGAGTGTTTGACCAAACTCCAGCTGCATGTTTCCCTCCCCCGTTCCTGGGCACCACAATGGAGAGAAGCCACAAGATGCCCCACACGCTATGCTACAAAATTCAGCTTCTTTTCCAAGGAACTCCAGCTTGGTCTCTGGCTATGGCACAGGGTCACTTCATGTTTGTGCTTCTTACATCAAGGTGGAGAGAACGGGAGTTCAGAGCAGGAGGGGCAGTGGGACCAACTCATTTCCCTCTTCAACGTGAGTCTGAACCTCCGTGGTATAAATCATTTACGGGAAAATATAAAGGTCATTTCTCAGTACAGAAAATACAGCAGATAATTGTTCTTCCAAGTTTTCACTGTTCATTGTATCAAGTTCCTCCTAAAACCATGGGCATTTCTCCTAAAATCATCACCTCCCTCCAGTGTTCAAATTGGTTTCTAAGAGGCTGCCTGAGAAGATGTCTGCTTTCCTTAAGTTAGTCCAGCTGACCCTCTTTCCCTGAACGTTTGTTCATTGCACTGGCTTTCCAGACGGTGACTTGCTGATGTAAACGGTGGTTTAAAAAATTTATTTTGTGGCTAATGTTTCACAACTTCCTTTCTGATGTCTTACAAACTGCAGAAACGATGTCCTGGAGGCCCTCAGTCATTTACAACAGGGATGAATGAAGCATTGCTCGGCTTTTGAGATCAATATTAGCTCAGTTTTACAGATGGTCTGTAAGGAAAAAGAGCTTGAAGTTTCATGCAGAGCCCACACTAGAAAAAAAGCCATTAGTTTTCTGAAATAATTTCCTTGCTATTGAGCTATGAAATGTCGGTATTTATTGCAAACCTTATTCCCTCTTTAGCCATAACATTTTTGGTGCTATTATGTTGCAGATTTATTTTCTTTAACACCACATGCTCTTTTTTCTTGTTCTTTCCCTGTATCATTTGTGTTTTCTTAAGACGACCTGTAAGAAAAATGCATAATGAATGGAAACAAATTATAAATTAGTTCAGATAAGGAACATTATTTGACATTCCAGCAATGGGATTACAAAACAGTCTACTGTAGGAAATGATAGGGACAAAATCCCAGCTAACCCTGGGATAGAGCTAGGACAATGCATTAAAAGTCACTGCAATATGATAAAATGCGTTGTGGTATGCAAAAAAATTAATTTCCCATATTTCAATCAGCATGAGTGGGATGTATTCAGATTCTGGGCTTTAAGTTTGGAAGCCAGACTAGTGTTGATGGTGCTTTACGTGTACAGGAGATATTTGCATTCCCATCCCTAAACCTGTTGGAGCTGAGGGGTCAGACATGAGCCTTGCATGCAGCACTTTAATTTTGAGCTCAGCATTTCCAAAGCTCTCCTGAGATTCCAGGATGCTGGAACAGCACGTCCCTAAGCCCGTTTCTCCTGTGGGTGATGTTTTGCAGGTTTATGTCACCATGCAGCACTATGGAGTGAACGGCTACTCCCTGCACGCCATGAACTCACTGAGTGCCATGTACAACCTCCACCAGCAGGCAGCTCAGCAGGCCCAGCATGCCCCTGACTACCGGCCCTCGGTGCATGCCCTCACCCTGGCAGAGAGACTGGCTGGTAAGAACAACTCATGGCTTTTGCCCTTCCCTGGCACTAAATACCCACCCGAACAAACAAAAAAAACACCACCAAAAAATCCCCTTGTTGCTTGCATTGAGTGAAACTCCTCTGGAGTGTGACAGAGCCAAGGGCATGGTGTGCTCTTCAGGACTGGCCCTGCAGCCAAGCTCTGCAGGTGGCACCTGACCTCCAGTGTTTGCTGGCACCTTGCTTCAGACTGGCCCCCGATGGCTGAGAAGCGGAGGGAAGAGATGAGATGTGGCCCCACTATATGGGATTGAAAAGAGAGAATAAAAAGACACTGAAAGGTGTTTTAACAAGTGAACAGAAAGCAGCAAAGAATTTTACAGTCTTGTCAGTAAATAAGGGCAAAATGAACATGATCACAAAGTAAATTGGATTCCCCGGCTCAGGCACCAGCTCAGGTCTTGCATTCCCTAACAGCCACCTCCTGCCAGCCCAGACCGTATCTTGCTTCTCCACATTGTCCCTTAATGCAACCAGAAGTCTGAGGAATGTCTTCCCAGGCGGGCAATCCACAAAGGCATGATGATAAAGGTCTTGGACTCTTTGGATCAGTGAGCCACAGCTGGCTGTCAAATCTTCATGTCAGCAATATTCCCTTATCCAGCTGCTAATTGTGATCTTCTTAACATGGTTCTCAATGGCCTGTGGGATCTTTGAGGGGGTGCAGGGCAGAGCAGGAGTCACTGTCCTCATCAATAAACAACCAAAGTGGAATCAAGGAGACCTGGACTCTTCTACTGGCTCTGCTGCTGGACTGCAGAGTGATGACAAGAGAGCACTGTCCTTGTCCCGGTCATACATCCCCTTGTTCCCTGCCCCTCTCAGTATGCAGGTGGTCAGATGGGAGCAGATGGCCCTGAACTCTGCAATGTCCCTTGCAGACTCTGGGTCTCAAGGTGCCCCTTTTCTAGCTGAGAAGATCTCTTGAAAGATGTTTGTGATATCCTGTATCTTTTAGAGTAGAGCATGGAGGATTTAATGTCTTTGGCCCTAACTAGAGTAAAGCAGAGGAAGATGAAAAAAGAATAAAAAAGCTATTCTCATATTCTTGACCAGAAGATTCAATTGGTTTTCTGACCTCTTATCTTTAAAATTAATAACCCACCTGGAAGACTTTCCAAATTAAATCCCACAGTCCCCTTGTCTGCTTATCATTGGCTGGGTAGGCATTATACACCTACAAGCTGTTTCCTTTGCAGTTGCCTCACATTCTGTTACTTCTGAATATCTTTCAGTGCAGGTTATAGATCTCATTTGCCTTCCAGGGACAGCCAGAATAAAGCAGCACAAAAGCAAATGACCTTAAGTCAGAAAACAGAGGTTTCTGATTGTAAGTGCAAAGCCTCACCTGCAATTTATATTCTCCTTCTTGCACAAAGCCTGAAAACATAGTTAAAACATTAAAATAATTGCTGGTTGCCTCTTGCTGGAGTGGCCAAACTTAATGCATGAGCTGCTGCCTCAGGGGAGCTGGCAGGTCTAACCTCTACTCTAGAAATTTGGGAATATTCCAGCCTGCAGGTAGGGTGTTTAACCAGTGCCCTTTCTCCTGTTTTCGTGTACTTGAAACACAAATGTTAGCTTTTTAAAATGTTTTGGGGGCAGCTTCAGTTTCATCTCTTGTGCTGGAATATCCCTTCTCCTCACCTGGCTGCACTGTGAGCTGTGCCTGGGTGCATCAAGGATGGTCCCTCTGCCTCCAAAGGGACAGCTTTATCACCAGCATTTGAGCTCCCCAAGGAGCTCTGATACCTCAAACACAAGAGTCTCTTGTATGCAACCAGCATTATATTGTTGAAGACCTTTAGCCTGATCACATCTTTGCCAGGTTGCCAAAACCACGCAGCTCTGGCAATCCCCCAGAAGGGCGCTGCGAGTGCTGACCTAGAATGGAACAGCTGGAAGTTTTGGAAGAGGAATGTTTGAGCAGTGCAAAGCTGATTTGCCACGCTCGTTAGCCAGTGGATCTGAGACCTGGCTGTGTGGTGCTGGGGGTGGCCCCGACAGCAGGTTTAGGTTTATTGTTTAGATTCATGTCACGATGCTCGTGACAAAAGCACAAATAAACAGCAGCCAGAGCCTTCATTGGGCTCCGTGCACTGATAGTGCCAGTTTTTCTCCCTGTTCCGTTGTTTTCTCACGTATTCATTACTCCCTTCTTCTGGAAGTCACATTCTTAACTGAATTAAAAATGATACCAGACACTGCTCTTTCTGCATTTCCTCTTTGAGAGCAAACCTCTTGCCAGACTGCTTCATTCCAGGGCTGTAGCACAGCATGTCCCAACTTGCATAATAAAGGGTGGGTTTTTTTCATTTTCAAGTAACTTATTTTCATTGATTTAAGATCTTTCTACTCCCACGAACTGTTGTGCAATAATAACGCCCCTGGTAAAATAATAAGCCCTTTACTGTTGGCCTCAGATTTTCCCCAGTCTGAATTTCTTCTCTGCCCTCAGTTTTCCAAGCTTGGTTTGCAAATTCTGACCTTGTGAGTAGCTGCTCTGCTGAGAAGAGCTCAGCACATGAGCTCTGGGCTTGCAACCAGTGGGGCTGGACGTGGCCCTGGCTGGAGTTTCCACCCCAGATGCTGGAGAGTGTCTGTGCTCAGTAAAGGATGTGCTTTAGAGCTAAATGCACAAAAGCATGGGAGCTTAAATGCTCTCTGAACTGGAGCCCAGAACAGCTCTCCAATATCATGCCTTGAAGACTTCAGTGAGCTACACAAGAGACATTAAAGAAGTACAGCAGTGAACGTCCCCGCATCGTTTTTATTTGTGTTTCTTAAAGAAAGATACCTATGCCATGGTGGGGTCTGGGCATCTGCATGTCCTGCCCCACTGATGTTGAAGCAGATTGAGTTATTTCAATCAAATTCAGCACTGGAGCCTCAACAGCTTCCACAGATGTCACAAAAAGAAGTTCTTTCTACAGAACAGGCTTTTAGAATAATTGAATGGTTGGGGCTGGAAGTGATCTCAAAGGTCATCTAGTTTTAACCCCTCTGCTATGGTTTTGTCTCTTTGGACACATCAATTAACCAGTAAAATCCATATGTGTGTGCTTTATTAGCATTAAAGCAATCAAAAGAACACTTTGTAGTTTTTTCTGATGTTAGCAAGTGCTTTATTCGACTGTCAGCATACAAATTCCAATAATTAAATTGGCCACTTTTCTTGTCTTCCAACGGCTGTACATTTCAAGACATCATTTTGGAGGCACGTTATGGATCCCAGCACCGCAAACAAAGGCGAAGTCGCACGGCCTTCACCGCCCAGCAGCTGGAGGCACTGGAGAAGACCTTCCAGAAGACTCACTACCCAGATGTGGTGATGAGAGAGCGGCTGGCCATGTGCACAAACCTGCCTGAAGCCAGAGTCCAGGTACCGATACTCTGTGGGTTTGCAAGTGGGGATGTTCAAAAGAACATAGCGGGGTTCCCAGAGGGCTGACAACTCCCTTGACCTTTCAGGATTCTTCCAGTGGAACCAAAGATTTCGGGGCAGTGAAGTTGTCAAAGGTGGGGGCAGGGAGGATAAAATCATCCAAAGTCACACATCTGCTTAAGTAACTTCAAATCCACGCCCACATTTTTTAAATTTAGGATTGTCTGAAGTGCACAATGGTTTTCATTTGTCCTTTCACATTTCTTTAGGGGAAATTTTAGAAACAGCAACAGAAATCTACTTATTTATTTATTTACAAGGCTTTTCTGGCTTTCTCAAAAAAGTAGAGACCCAAGTAATTCCAGCTGCTCATTTCCACCAGTGTCAATATTTGTAACGTCTCAGGCCAAGGTTTGGGTTTGCTTCTTGGTTTTGTTGGCTTTTTTTTTTTTAGTTTCAACTTGTGAAATGTTCTAGTTCATAACCTGCTGGTGGAGAGGTTCTTGTCTTTTAAAATGCAAATAGTCTTCATGGGAAAGAGAAAAACTACTGGAAAAAAATTAGTTCTTTGATAAAAAATACCAGGACATTCTGATCAAAAAATGGTTTGTTTCCTTATCTAACCAACCAAAGAACATGACCAAGATTTGCAAATATATTTCTTCTAATCCCTGTCTGCTGATTTAGGTTAAAAAATATATGGATTCTCCCCTCCTTTCCTAAATGCAGTTGCCAGACAACAGCCTATGTCAGTAATGACTTACTTTGAGTGCTGCCATCGTAGTTTTGATACACTTACAACCCAATGGTTTTAGAAACGTAACAGACTGTAAGCCAATGTCATGTCATCAGACATTACAGCTGCAAGACATTCTTTTTGGATGCAGCTGCCTAACCAATTCAGGGGAAAAAAACCTAACAAACCCCCAAAAACACCAGCAGTGGAGTGTCTTAAAGAATCAACATAGAGGCTAGGTATTTTTTAAAGTCTGATTGATATGTTATTTGTAGATGCACTGAAAACAGTCGAACTCTAAGGTCCAGCAAAGTGGAATAGCCTTTGGGTGCAGTGGGCTTGCAGTACCTCATTACTTGGGGTTCCCCTGAAGCTCCCAGGCTGAATGATGCTGAATTTGGCACTAAGCAAGATTCTCACTGGTTTTTCTCCCCTCCTGCTTGTGGCACTGAAGGTCTGGTTCAAGAACCGGAGAGCCAAATTCCGGAAGAAGCAGCGTAGCCTGCAGAAAGAGCAGCTGCAGAAGCAGAAGGACTGTGAGGGGAGCCACAGTGAGGGAAAGATGGACCCACCGGTGCTGGAGACCCAGGCTCCCACCCCGGACACCGAGAAGGTCCAGAGCCTCCCCAGCGAGGCTGGCACAGACCTCAACCTGACCCTGTCGGAGCAGTCAGCCAGCGAGTCAGCGCCCGAGGACCAGACCGAGAGAGAGGAGGAGTTCAAGAGCACCTTGGATGAGGCCAAAGTGGACAAGAGCCCTGGTGTGGACAGCAAGGCTTTGAACTGCAAGAGAGCGAGCCCAAAAGCAGGTGAGGGGCAGCATCTTGATGGGGGTTGGTGTTAGGACCCCTTTCCAAGGGAGTGCTGGTGATTAGGTATCGTCCCATATTCCCTGTGGAGTGGGTGCTCACAGATAGGCTGCCCACGCTTGTCCTCTTGTCCTCAGCACTGAACAGGCCCCACAGAGGGCAGCATGTCCATCGCTAGAGCACTGAAAGAGCAAAGCCTTCTGCCCCAGTTAGATCTTGGGGAGAACAGTGCCCAGCAGCAGCAGAGAGCTCAGCCCCATTTCTGCACTCTGAGGTGCCAAGTATGGGAAAGGCACACATTTAGCTCTCATGGGCTGTCATACCCCCACTCATTTGCCCTCCAATGCAGGAGACAAGCCCATGCTGCTGCCCGAACCCTTCTGGGGTGTGAATAGGCACCTGCATGCAGCCTGTAGGAATAACCCCCATCCCCTCTGTCTCCTGCTACAGAGTCTCCTATCAGCGCGACTGTGACGCCTTCATCCAGCAGTGGCCTGGCTCAGACTCACTCCTACTCCTCCTCGCCCCTGAGCCTCTTCCGCCTGCAGGAGCAGTTCCGCCAGCACATGGCAGCCACCAACAACTTGGTCCATTACTCCTCCTTTGAAATGGGGACACCGTCTGCCATGCCCTACTTGGGCATGAACGTCAACATGGCCCCGCTAAGCTCCCTGCACTGTCAGTCCTATTACCAGTCGCTGTCCCACGCTCAGCAGGTCTGGTCCTCCCCCATCCTGCAGGCCTCCAGCTCCCTGCCAAGCCTGAACAGTAAAACCACGAGCATTGAGAACCTGAGGCTCCGGGCGAAGCAGCACGCGGCGTCCCTGGGGCTGGACACCCTCCCCAACTGACTGCCCATGAGAAGATGCACCAGAGGTTGGCACTACACACGGCACTCCTTGGATCCCCCCGTGCCCCCACCTCTTCCTGAAGTAAGGTGCTCCCGTGCAGGGAAAACTTTGCATTTATTGACGTCTTACTAGCACCATGGTTGCGTCAGACACTGCTACTGGCTTGGTCTTCACTAAATATTTAACGAGGAAGGGGGAGAAGATCTATGTTTAGACAGATGAACTGTCCTCTGGACTGCCATGAGTTAAGCCTGTGACGCTGAGGAGGAGCCCCCTGTCCTCATCCCCTCGATAAGGTGCCAACTGTGTTATATTCACTTTTTTGTTGTTGTTGTTGCGTTCTTTGGGGGAAGAAAGAGTCCTGCTTTGTCTTGTATATAGTTTATAATGTTGACAGCACCCATCACCTGTGTGTTACTGTCAGTGTTACAGAACCATGACCTCTTTTGCTTTTATTCCCCTTTCCTTTTCAATTTTAGTAGCTAGTATCAGAGTTACAAATCAGCCATCCTCTCGACCTCAGCTGGTAGCTAGTTGCTCTTCTTGGGTCAGCATCCTAAAGGTGTTCCATGGGGAAGAGAAATGATTGTGCACTTCACCTCTCCACTTCTCCCTTCTCTGCTGAGGATAATTTTTTAACAACTGGGAAATGACCTGAAGGTGAATTTCCTGTTTAGGCACTTCCTATAAGGCAAGCATTTTTGGTTTTTCTTTTTAATAGCACTTCCTCAAAGACGACAAAATATTGGCCAAATACTGCTGGCTGGGAGAAAATGAAGGCCAAATTTGTGGGATTATTTTTGATCTATTTTATTTCCTCTTTGATCTTCAGTGAAGTGTAAACTTTATTTACAAATTACAGGGTTTTCTTTTTGGTGAGCATTTTGGTCTTACTTTGACTATAGATAATAATAAAAATTTTGTATGGACTCCTGGTGTGTTCATACACCATGAATTTTATGGTTCTTTGACGAAAAACTTGATTAATGCAAGCTGTGTCTAGAAAAACTCTGGTCACCAAATTCTATCCTCAAGCCCTCAGTTCCGAAAGTGGTTATCAAGCGAAAATGTAACAAGTGAAAAATGCTGAACTTCTGGAGGCAAAGCAGGTGTAAGCAGGGGCTTTATATTCCCTGAGGAGCTGAGGGGGGATAGATGAACTTGCCAAAAATGCAGGGTTTGCAAGTAACCAAAATTCACCAGCCTCAGAATTGTTGCATTGAACAGTTTCAGTCTCATTTCATCGGAATCATTCATCCTTGGGCGGTTTTCCTTGTTGGGAAGGAATGATTCTGCCAGTTTAAATCACTTTCTGGTTGTTGGTTTGGTTTTTTTTGCTTAACCAAATAAACATTTTGGACCCACTGCTATTACTCTGAGCATTAGGGAGGGATGACATCCAGATCTAATCTCTAATATCACCTAGGACCAAAAAAATCCAGAGTGACTCTGGGGCAGGTGGTCTGTTTGTATCCCAGGAGTGTCGACTGCGTGTGTCACTAACAGACTGGGCAGAGCTGTGCTGTCTCTCTGCAAATAATCATAATTGATTTAACATGAAGCGTAGACCCATAGCCTGTGGCCCCTCTCACTCCCACCTTGCTTCATGCTGGGGCAGCAGCCAGGGGTCAAATTACCTCTTTAAACATGGAAGAAAAGAGTGTTTTCAGCTACATCCATGCTTCTTGAAAAAGCATCTAACTCCTGCAAATAGAGACGTAAGAATAGCCAAGTTTGATAGGAAATAGTGCTTTATCCCTCATAAAGCTGTAGCAGGAGCAGACCTCTGGATGGGGGCAGCTCATCAACCGCACCAGCTTCCAAGGAAAACGGAGTGTCTTCCATAAATATTTCCATTGTGCCAAACACTTCAGTTTGGGGCTTTTCTCTCATGCTTTAGTTTTCCTGACTGTGTCAAATCAGCCCCCGTGACCGGCAGAATTCTCCACTTTGCCAAAACCAAATGTATTTGTAGGAAGCAGATTTTTGGCTGCCACTTTCAAAGGAGTCCGAATAAATTAAAACCACCAAAGCACATTTACTCTGTCCAAAAAGAAAGTCCCAGCCTTCCTTTTTTGCAGCCTGTCACCCAAACCAGGGACACCCAAACAAAGCTTTAATTTTCCTCCTCCTTCCTCAAAAGGCTCTATTCTCCTATATTTTTTTCTGTGCCCTGCTAACCTCTGCACCTTTATAGGCCGTGGAATTGCTTTACCAGAGCAGAGCAAACACAAATTGAATAAACACCCCTTCTGATGTTGTTCCCTGGTGCCAGTGAACAAGTGAGGCAATTGGGTGTGAGATCAGATCTACACTTCAGCTCTTTTTTAGTTAGTAAAAGATGCCCATGAAACTGCAGCTCATGCCAGTGGGTGTTTCAGGCAGAGAGCAGAGGGTTGCAGTCACTCTTGTACCATCCCAGGTAAGACAGGCATCTCTTCTCTGCCCATGGGGCTGGAACAGGAGGCACCAGCTCACAGCAGGGCTGGTACAGCCTTACCATGGAAGGTCAGAACATGTGGATTTATGGCCTGCTCCTGCAAAGCAAGGACAGGGAGCGCAGGAGATAAGCTCGCTTGATCCAGCACTAGATTTGCTGTGATCCTCTGGAAGGAGAGGAGACCTTCCCCACTGAGCCAAGGAGGGAAACTCTTCCCTGTGCCTCGGTGCAAAAATTCGTTTTAACATTCACAGCCTTCACATGTCTTGACCGACCCTGGAGCCTGACCCCTTCATCCCTCTGTTATTGCTGATCTCCTTCCTCACAGAGGCTTGGAACTGCTACCAGGAACTTCCCCACTGGAGCATCTCTCACACCATTAAAAACCAACATCAAGATGAGGCCAGCGCAGCTCAGGAAGCAAACTGGGAGAGGAGACATTCGGATCTCCATCATAGGGGTGTCTGTTCAGTGCCATCCTCATCTGCCTCTGCAAGGAGCAGCAGCTGACTGAGGTGCAACTGGTCCTGGACTGGGGCATGTGAATGTTTCCCACCTGCAGATTAGTTCTCCCATTCTGAATCAGGATGAAAATATCTAAAATTTAAAAATAAACCGGGGAAAAAAAGGAGATTGTCTTAAATACAGATGAGCCCCTGAAGTGTTTTATGCAACATTTGGGTTTACCTTGATACAGTCAAGCTCAAACATCCATGAGGGGAGTGAGCTGACATGAAAAGCCAGAATTGATCTGGAAATGCAAAGACACATGAATTTAGGCTCACAGCTTGCAAAAGATTAGTAGTCAATTATCTGTCAAAACTGACTCTTTCCTGCATATTGTTTTAAGGTCTCTGAGCTCTTGGGCTATTTTTGACCAATAGAAAATTATGAAAAAACATAGGGAGAAACTCCCCATTCAGTTTAATCCTGTGTATGTATTGGGAAGACTGAAGGGATGGATTCTGCATCATTCCTCTTTGGACTTTGCAAAGCTGGATGTTTCTCCAGGTGGGAAGAACCCCTGCAAATATCCTGATTTGTGATGTGAGATCTGCTTGTCCCCTTCCCCTCCACCAGCCCCAGCTATTTAAGAAAATGAAGTCACTGATGAGTCTCAGAATCAGAACAGACTGAGGTTCCCTTCTCCTCATTTCCAGACGGAGGTCTGACACTTCTTAACAAACATTTTAGTTGGATATTGCACAGCTTCTTCCATCACAGGCATGAAATGCTTGGGGTGTAACACAGAGATCCTACCTCACCAGACAGATGAACGATTACAGGGGAGAAAAAGAGCTACCCATCCCCTCTGGATGCTGTGCCAACCTGGTGCCAGGGCATTGCTGGGACAGCTTCAGCCACAGGGAGGTTAAATGTAAAAGGGGAAGCAACATTTTGTGTTCTGTGAGGGAGGTGTTCAAGTTGATTTTTTAATGTATGGAAGGAATGCCAAACAAGTGCACAGCATGGCACAGAGGCTGGGAAAAGAATAGGTTCAATCCTTTAAAAACAGTGCTGGAAACTCTGGGCAAAGTCTCCCTAGTTCCTATTTGGAAACAGGTTACAGATCTGGAGATTTCCTCTGTTAGGCTTTTCCCCTTCCTATGGTTTTGTTTACTTTGCCTCTGCTTGGTGAACCAGCTCCAGCTCCAAACCCTCCCTAGTGAATTCATAAAGGTTTTATATACGGTCCTTGCAGGATCAAGGCCCAGGAGAAAACCAGTCACAATATTCAGGGCAAAAGTTTGCATTTAAATTTCTTCTACTCTGCAAGAGATGTCTAATTAGTATAAAATTTTTAAAAAATAATAAAAAAAAGAGATATTTAAACAGTTCAGGAGAAATGCTAAATGAGAAAATATCCAGTAATGATGCTGGTAG
Source organism: Aphelocoma coerulescens (assembly GCF_041296385.1). NCBI lineage: Eukaryota > Metazoa > Chordata > Aves > Passeriformes > Corvidae > Aphelocoma > Aphelocoma coerulescens. The sequence continues at coordinate 24,460,709 of NC_091022.1, read as the reverse complement.
ACTAAAAGGAAACATTTTTTTTTCTTTTTTTGTCTTTTTTCTTTTTTTTTTTTGCTAAGAAGGGGAAACATCCTTGATGGTGAATATGGGAATAGAGGTATGTTTTTTCCCTATATTTCCTCCATGAAAAATCATCATTTGCTGTGGAGGAAACACAAAGAACGCTGCCAAATATGAAAATAACCATCAGCAAGCAGATCCCTCCACATCTCCTTTCTCATTTAGGTATTTCACCATGTGAAGAATTTTAATGTGTTGCCACTGCAGCCAGCCAAAGAGATGCTTGTCTTTGCTGAAGAAACACCAAAGTGGGTGGACACAGAGGAGGAAACTGTAATTATTTCTGTCCCTGTGTTCCACGTGTGCTGCTTCCATTGACATGACAATTTTGAGCAACATCAGGATATTTCTGAAGAGTTCATACGTAAAGGATTAAAAAAAACCCTCTAGAAAAGGAATGCAAATTAAAATCCACCATTTTCTATTAGTTTAATTACAGTAGCTATGAAACATAATTCAGTTAAGCTTGAAAAAAGTCAATTACAGAACTTTCCTGCTGGTTTTTACAAGCTGTGTTGATTTTTCTTTTCCTCCCTTCTTAGCCCTCCATGTGCCCCTTGCTGGCTTTTTATGATCTGTTCTAGAGCAGCATAATACATCTCCTGGGTTTTTTTTCTTTTGAGTGAAAAAAAGCTATTTCTCTGCATAGGTCTGCTCTCAGCCCAAAGCCATAGTGGAAGGATAAGAAGAGGCTGGTGCAATAAACAGCAAAAAGGAAAACCCCCAAAAATTTCAACAATGCAAGATCAAACAAACAAAAAAATCCCCTGCTCTGCCGTGCGGCTGCGACCTTCCCACCGTGTTACACAACAGGCCAGCAATGATTAAGGTTCCCTGTTTTCCACAGACTTTGCAGATGCTCTTTGCTTCCCAGCTGCCCAGGCAGCAGCTTCCACATCGTCCCTGGCTTTCCTGGGCTCCTGGGGAAGAGATGCACACGCTGAGGTGCCTCCTCTGCATGTGGGTGTCTCCCCTTAACTCAGGCTCTCGTTAATGCCAACGCTGAGCTCGGCCCCAGCGCCTCGTGCAAAGGTCAGGATGTGTCCCAGGACTTGCTGGCTTCAGAGGAACCTGCTGGGGTTTGTAGAGTGAGACCCAGACATGGCACAAAGACAGACCCTCATCACTGCTGTGATGCCAGAGTGGAATTATCACACCAGCTGCAGTGGAGCAATGCCACAGCTGAGGACAACACCTAAGCCTCACATTAATTTGTAAAGAATATACAATTTTTCATATACTAACCAAAAAAAAAAATTCATTTATATTTTTAATAGTCTGGGTTCCAGGCTGGAAGGCCTCTTCAAAATCCCTTTAAGACACACATTAAGCCCATAGCAAGTTAAATGGTGCAGCTGGTGCCCTATGAATGGCCAAAGTCTTTTCAGACTGCTCTGGCAATTGAGTGGGGCTATCTCATAAGGAAGAACTTTAGATATGTCTGTGCGATGGAAAATAACTTTTTGGTTTATTTTCTCACGCCAGGAGGCAATCAATCTATTCTTTTTTTCCCAGGTTCTGACCCAAGGTGTACAGTTAGCTTCAAAGTGTATCCGTGTTTGTATGTCAAACCCATCTTGCAAAGGAACAAAGGCTTTTAAATTGCAAAAAGGAAATCAAAGTAATATACTGTACAGATCGCTGTAAAATTGAGCTGTAGTGTAAGACCTTGTGCTTTAGAATTCACTATTGAGGAACTCAAATGTGTATCATATTTATTTATTCTGGTAGGTAAAAGAAGAAGAAGAAGAAAACAAAAAGAGTTTATATTCATTTCTGAAAAGCTGCAGCATGATGCTATGTACCGATTGTGCCAGTCCTGCTTTCTGTAAAATTATTGCCTGTTTTCATACTCCGCTAATAAAAAGGAAAAAAAATCAAGGAAAATGCATTTTGTGAATCATTCGTTAACCTGAGGCTGGGACAACACGGAAAAAGCTGCACCAAAAGGTGCTGAATAACTGCTTCTTGCTGTTGGGGTCAACATCTCCAGCTGGGGTGGCAGGTGGAAATTCCCCCTTGGCCACAAGGCACCAAAGCAGTGGCTGCAGCATCTCTTGTCACCTTCCTGCACAACCCAGGGAAAAATTCCTGCCTGATGAGGTGATGGTAGGAAAGACCTGACCAGGGAGCACATCTCTAGACAGTGGTGCAGGAGAAGTCTGACCACTCTCAAACGACTGGGGTTTCCATGTGATTTTGAGGGTGTTTCTGTGCCTTTGGTGGAAGACCTGTCCCTTTTTCTACACCTAGCCATGGGGGGCTGTGCTCCAGGAGAAGGCAGAGAAGCTTCTACAAGCTTGCTCCTCTACCTCCTTTTCCTTCAGGGTTAGTTTGAACCTAAAAGGTGAAACTACTCATCGGGCCAGAAGTTGGTAGTGATTTCATGGGCTCTCCACTTTGCCTACAGGCCCAATTTGATGCCTGATGAAGCTGATGGGAAAAAAATATTTTTCTGAATTTATCAATATTTTCCTGAAGTCATCTGATAACAAAGCTCCTTTAAAAAAATCATCAAATTATTCAATTTCAGAATTTCATCCCCCGTTAATACAGTTCCCTAATTTCTTCTCCCAAATGTAGAAACATTGTAGAGAAAAACACACAGAAATAAAAAGGGGAAAGTAATCTGGCAGGAAATGCAAGTGCATTTGTAACAATGTTTAATAACTTTTCAGACCTTCTCAAGAAAAGTGACTTTTTCTTAAACCAGGCAGAGAACCAGAACAGTGGGAATGTGGGCAGAGACTGGGAGCATCCCTGCCTGCATAAATATTAGTGCTAATAGTTTTGACCCAATTCCATCAGTGCCTTTGAAGACTGTTTGATCACATGCACCCAAAATATCAGCCAGCCACAGCTGTCCTACAGTGCAGCCATTGCTATTTTTTTTTATCCACAATAAGGGAAATATTAATCATTAGATCTCCTTTTTCACTAAAGTTACAGGTCTGCTTTGGATATTAAAAACCCTGTGGGTAAGGAGTGTCTGTGACCATCAAGGACACCAAATAGTTCAGTAAATTCCTGCCTTCACAAAGAGGGAAATAAATGGATGAACTATGATCACATCCTTGCATGTGGTTATCTTCAATTAATAACTCAATTCTTTCCTCACACAAGGTTGATGAGGTAAAGTCAACCACCAGCTAAAGCTGGAACCCAAACTTGCAGGAAGTTGAAGGTGGTGTTTTGTTCTTGAAGACCATGTCCTAAAGTTATCAGGAGGTTTGTTCCAGAAAAATACAATGTGAGGGGAAAAATAAGATTTGAAAGAGCTCCAGAGCTCAGTATTAACTGCACATGTGGCATTTTGATCCATTTCCATAAGGCATAACATAATATTTGCTAAAGAAGGAGGAGGAGGAAGGGGAAAAAAAAGACCACAGTTAATATTCTCCCTCGGATTCCCCATTTGCTGATTACTCTGCAAGCTGTGTAATTGGGTGTCTCTGGCAATATGATGAAATGTGCCACAAACATCAAAAAACGGTGCTATATTAAATCTGCTTTTCATAATCTCTTCTCATTTCCCAGACCTGAGACATTTTATTCAATTTTTCCTGACTAAGTTGATATGTAAAGCCATATAAACATATCAATGCAAATAAATACATATATATTTTTCAAATGCTCATCGAAATGCACTCATTACAAAGATTTGCATCAAGGCTCCCTCACGACTGGTAGCCAAAGAAACCAATTTTTTTTTTAACATTGCATTATTTTTAAGAATAGTTTACAAAGGTACAGGCTACTTCTTTGTACTTCATTAACAAACCAAGCTCTATCTATCATGTTTCAGCCTTATCTTACCTGATTAGAAAATCATTTCCCTATTTGCATTAAGGGCAAAAATCTATGCAAAGTCACCATAATGTTATTCAAGCCCCAGAACAGCAGTGAAGATCCTATTATACACTGGGGCAGCCTCTGTTTTCCGGAGCTGCAAGTCCAGCAGGGACCATGCTGGTGTTTTATTTTAACCTGCTGCAAGGCACATGACAGAGAAACCCATCTATTAATAATGCCTAAGTGACTTCAATACCTCCAGCTTTTGTCTGTATATCACTTGGGGGTTTTGCTTACATTTTACCTGGTGTCTCCACGATTTGTTGCCCCTTTTTGGATGAAGGCTGGCTTTTAGCTCAACCCTGAGATGTTCTTCAGCTCCGACCCTCCAGGCTCTGCCACCACCAGGTATGGTCAGACCAGCACCCCCAGGTGAGGATGGGGGATGATGGGGGATGATGGGGATGGGGATGATGAATCCCAGCCTCTGCACTGTCAGACTGCATCCTGTTCTTTCCTTTTGCAGCTGATGGAGGAGAATATTTCCATTCCCATCATGGCAGGGGAGCGTCCCACTCCAGAAATGGTAGGACTGCAACCCGCCTGCACCAGGCTCACCAGATTAGACACAGAGCCTGGAAGGTGTTTAACTCTCTGACTTCCATAAAAATCAGCAGATGTCAGGGAAACAATTATCTCCAAGCCTTGATTAACCCAGGACTCATCCAGGTGGCTCAGCCAAGTCCAGTTAGTCCCAGACTCACATCCACGTTGCAGGAATAGGAGCAGGGCGACCCTATTGCCCCCTTGCAGCCCTAGCCCTGCTCCTCTTTCACAAACTTGCACCCCAAGTTGTTTTCCCACTGGGAGCAGGGCAGTGCTGGGACAGGCCAAGTCCATCTCTCAACTGTGCTTTTCCTGGAAGCCACCAGAGCAGAGACCACGCTTACAGACCTTGAGCTTCCAGCAGCATCCACTCCGCATGGTTTTCCAAATCACCTTCCCCAAAAGTGCTGAGCAGGGATTGCAGTGGCCTAAAGCAAAGTCAGTTCACTCACACACAGATGCAAAAAGCAAAGTACAGGTTTCCTTCAGCTTCGCTTTCTTTCCAGCACCTTCTCTCTGCATTGGCAAGGTGAAATATCAGTGTTGGACTGCACCGTGTCCACAAGGAAACACAAGGGCAGACTGATGCATGGGAGCATGAGGTTATTTCAGCAGAACACCCCACCATCAGGAAGCTCAGTTGAGGCTATTCCCAGGTTGACTTTTTATATATTTTCATCTATTTTTGTACAGTAAACTTTACACCACCCCTTATTCCTAAGGCAGCTGCAAGCAGTTTGGTCTGACATGCAATACTTATGCTAATTTTCTGATTACTTCTTTCTTATGGAGTCAATGAATAGGTCATGAGCATCACAAAGGTCCTGTGAGTTAGGCCAAGTGTCCATCTTGGTGGCTTGGTGGCCATGGACAGGAGACCATCTCTCCAATGACACCATGAAAAGAAGCAGAGAAACACAAAGCAGTTCCAAAGCTGCCTCAAAATCTCCATTCAGGTCTCCACAGCTGCCCTGGGAAACGTGAGGAAAACTGAAATACACTGTGTTACCCTGGAAAAACCTGTGCTGATGGATTTTCATGTGCACAGTCTCATTCTTTAGTTAAAAAATGAACTTTCCTATAACAAGATAAATCACTTGCCTGGTGGAAGCAGCTCAGCTCCCTTCAGCTTGGCCTTGTTGAAGGCAAAAAAAATACTCAGAAGTTATTTGTCAGCTTCAGTTTTGCTTCATGTCACCAAAAAAAAAAATCTTGTCTGATACCTCATGTAGTCCAGTCCTCTCTTCCCCAAGGAGATATGGGAGCTGTTTAGTAAAACCTTGGGATTGCCCTGTGGAGACCACCAGAGGTGAAACTCTTCCCCCAAGAGATTATCTGCTGTAGAGGGATCCACATGTGGAATTAAGGACATATTTATTGCTGTGTCAAGAGAAGAGAGAAGCACCACATCTTCCTGAACACCAGCCCTGCTTCACCTCTGCCCTCCCACCCCAGAAACCGTATTTGCCTCACCTCCCTGTAACAGGCACCTTAAAGGAGAAAAAAAAAAGGCCTCTGATCCACTCTGAAACATGAGATATCTCTCAAACCCTCAATAACATCTTAATTTCCTCTCCTCGCTCTCTGTGCTGGAGATGATTACACAGGCAGGAATGTTTCTGAAGACAAAAAAAAAATTACATTAGTGGGGAACAATAGAGGGGAGACCTGGTGGAGCAGAAGTGAATTAGTTTTGCCTTCAGAGACGCCCATGGAGAAAAGAAAGGTGTCTGAGTGACCTCAAAGTAATTCCTCTGCACACAGAGCTCCTCTAAACAGCTTAACCAAAGAGAGATGAGAGATGTGCTCTTGATTTCAGCCCCATTTCCCAATTTTGTTTGTTTGCTTTGCTTCCACTTGCGTTTTTAAGTCCCTGCACCTCCCAGGACGTTTGCAGGGCTGTTACCTGCAGGAATGTGTCGTCTCTGCATCAGATCTCAGCACAGCAGTCAGGGGTGGGAGGGGGCTTCACCTCTGCCCATGTTCCTGCAGCTTTCAGAGAGAACAACTGCATTTTCCACATAAAATTTAAGGGCAAATTGACCTGGGGTATCCAAAAACAGCAGGGAGGGCTGCAGGGTAAGCAAGGGAAAACAGGAAAGCAAGGAAAGGGGAAGAGCTAGAGCCTTTCACACAGGGAATCGGGAAGGGCTGACATCCCAAATAGCTAGAATTTTATCTAAATGCCTTTTAGGTCCATTATTACATATTTTCCCCCATTTTGCTTCATTTTTAACTTAAAAAAAATCCCAAATGCTTCTCTTCAGCACTAAGTAGAACGTTGCTAGTGGAAAAATTGTTTTTGTTTTAATTTCCCAACAATACCTGCAAAAATCTCTGGGGGAAAAAAAAAAAAAAAAAAAAAAAAAAAAAAAAAAAAAAACCACAAACCCAAAACCTAACAACTTACTTTTCATTCATCTTTACTTGAAAAAAATGCTGAGGTTAAGCCCTCAAAGCCTGAATCAGGATCTCAGCCTAGGCCTTCCAATTGGCCTTTAAAACACTGCTTTTTGGCACATTTCTGGGGTCACAAGGGGCTCCTACCTCTGAACTTTCGGACTGTCAGGCCAAACAAAAGTGAGCACTGCTCTCTTTTTCTTGAGGGTGAAGTGGAACACACACCAATAACTGGTGTTCAACATTGAACACTGAAACACTGTACATTGAAAAATCCCTGTGCTGTCATGCTCAACAAATAAATTATCGAGCTGTGTAAGCAGGGCCAGGGATGCTCTTTATTTATTTATTTGTTTGTTTAAGGGGGGGGGGAGGGGAATAAAAAGTAGCTTGTCCATAAGTTGCTTGCAAAATGCAAGTGTCAAGCAGTGGGGGGAGGAAAAATCAACAACAAAGGAGCTTAAGGACAAAATATTAAGAACCCCAAATTGTGTGAAAATTGCTTTCTGACAGATATCACCTATTGCAAATGAGACAGAAATACAAGTAATCTTGTAAAATGAAAGCCAAGGACAGACTTGTACCTGCCTTAGATGAATAAGTATCCCATTATCTTGAAGAATGAGGGCCCCAGGCTGTGATTATGCCACTATTGTATTCTAAACAGCATGGTTTGTCAAATGGAATAAATCCTAGCAAAATCAAATTTTAAAAAAAAAGGGATCCAATTTGAGGGCCAGCACACGATTTATTATTTTGTTTAATGTCGCCCTCTCGATGTTACTGATTATTGGGCAAAAAGTGCCATGTTTAAGCATGTGTTTAGAGTCTCCTGTCCCCCTTGCAGGCTCCCAGGTGTCCCCCTGAATGACACCCAGTACTGGCCAGCTGTTTGCTGCTGCTGATTGCCACCACCCAGCTCAACAGCCTTAGAATGGCTCTAGATGGCCATGGCCCAGGCCAGCACCATGGGGAAAGAAACTCAGTATTTGGGTTTCTGCTTGGATGAGTCTTGTGGTGACACCGAGGGATGGGGTGAAGAGCACTTTGTGCTGTGCTGGCAGGGGCAAAACAAGCAGGAGCTAAAGGCAGACAGTTGCATCAAAAATTTACAAGGTGACAGGAATTTCCCACTGGTCTTCTTGTCCTTTATGGATTTGGGATAACAGTCCTTCTCCCAGTGTATCTTGAAAAAGTTTCTCCTCTTCCAAAAGTGTCACTTCTTGTTTTATGATGTCTCAAGCTTGATTAACAAGAACAGAAGGGTGGTTAAGAGGACCAAACAGATTATACATGTTACAAGGTGTTCTATGAAATACTTGATGTTGCTTTACCTGCTTGAGTCACAGGGTGGGACTGGACATGAACCTGCCTCTGCACAAGGTGGAAGCATTGCTGTAAAACTGCAATGATGAGTGTTAAGGAGCCAGATCCAGAATCACAGAATCGTTTATGTTGGAAAAGGCCTCTAAGATCATTTGGACCAACCATTAACCGAACACTGTCAAGTCCAGCCCTGCTTTGCATTCAGCTGACTTCCAAAAGCTGGAAAAAGTTTCCAAAAGTTGGAAAATTCCTCGGGAAGCTGACTCTGACGTCTCCCAGTTGCACTCAGAAGTGGATGTTCAGGAGAAGCTGGTACAACCACAGGCGACTGCAAACGGGAGGGAAGCTCTTGGAAATATTTCTGGGCAGCAGTTTGCTGAGGAAGGAGCATTCCTGTACCCTGGCTCACCTCAGGGAGTTACTGCAATTCCTTGACTTTTCTCTGATGGGGCTCTGATTTCCTCAGCTGTGAGAGAAAGGTAATAACACTGCCTTTAACTGGCATAATCTATTCCCTGTGTATAAACCCTCGAGTTACGTAAAAAACACTGAGCCAGGAGCAGAATGGGAGATGGAACATGTAAACGACACCTGTGGACATGGACCTCAGAGAACCTTTTGGCCAAACAGCCCTTGTGATGATCCCTCCCCCTCCCATAAACCCTGTCTCCTTGAGTTCTCCATGAACGAGCGTGGTTGTTCCTATTCTGGTACTTTAAAGGACCAAGGGTTTTTGGAAATGTAAGTTTTAAGTGCAAAAATGCAGCAGTTTGTCAGGTCCTCAGGGCAGGAGCTCTTAGGGCTTGAAAGCAGATTGCCCTCACACAACAAGGGCTGATTCTAGCAATGAGTGAGCTGACAGAGTCTAGGAATAATAGCAAGAAATGATGGATTTAAAGAGTCAAAAATAAAGTGGATATATTTTATTTAGGCAAAGTTACAATTGAAATCAATAAGAACTAGAGAATGTAGCCTTGTAATTTGACTTGAAAACATTATTTGTTAAGGGCTATGAAAAACAGAGGAATTTCAAAAGTCTAATTAATTTTACATTATTTTGTGTGGGCTATTTAACACTCCTGAACCTCATTGCTTCTGGACATGGGAATGTCACTCAGTCTGTTTCTCTCAAGTTTCATAGTACTGCCAGCCACAAGCATAAAGAAAGTTACTCTCGAGTTTCTAAAATAATTAATGAGATTTTGTCATGTAGATAAAGGACAACTTGACTTCTGTAGCTGTCAAATTTCTGTAAACCACAAGGGAAAAACTCATTTAAAAGCAGAGGTGTTTTCATATTCCCAGGTCTGCAGCAGCTGGATTCTAACCCCTTGGGCTTTCTCCCCCTCACGCCCCAAACTGTGCAAATTCTGGGCAGAGATCTTCTTGCTGGATTTCTACAGCTTCTGCAATGTTCTTGTTCATTAGCAGGTCTCTTGACAAAGTTTTCCTGGTGCTTTTAATCAGGCAAGGGCTCTAGAAAAACACAAACCCTCATTATATAATAGCTACCAGTAGTCATGGTCCAGAAGGTTAAAAAGACAGAAGTTGTTCCTTTCCCCAGCTACTTTGAGCAGCCCAGAAATGACATTACCTGCAAGACTTTCTTTTCCAACACAAACCAGAAATGATGGCAAAGTTTCTGTTTGCTTTGTGCAGAACAAGTGAAAAACATTCCACACCCACAGAGTCAAACGAAACCCAGATTTTCCTAAATGAATCTGAATATTTTACCAGAAACACTTCTTTTCTACAGAAACATACAGATCTGAGAGGGCTCACACGGGTCCAGCCATCATGTTTCAGGTTGGGAAAGGTGAAGACACTGGCCCCTTCAAAATCTTCTCTATCACAGGGTCCTAACCTGCAAAAAGACAAAAGCATTTTCCAGGTGGAAACATCAAAAGCCTGCATGTCCTTAGCCTTCTGAAATGAGCACACAGAGGAATTTAATACTACTTGATTCCATTCCCCAGGAAAGCTCAGTGTGTTTGTATTTTTGTTTTATATGAAAGTAGCTTCAAAACTTCCCAAATTTTTTTCTCTTTCACAACTATTTTTGCCTCTTGGTTTTCAAAACACGCTTTGAGTTTTCAAAATACACTTTCTGGTTTTTTCCCCCCTCCTGATTTCAAAATTCTTCTGCTTTTCTGGAACTTCTCTTTCCTATCACCTGGAATGTTCAGAAGCAAGCCCCAAATATTTCCAATTAAGTTTCCACCAGGATTCCAATTCCACCTTAAGAAAAGAAGGAGAAAAGGCAAAAAAACCTCAACAACTAAAATGCCCAGTGAAAGCCATGAAGTCCCACGGCAGGAAAAAAAAAAAAATCAAGAAACTGGGACTTTCAAAAGGGAATATTCTCCCTGTAATATGAAGATTTGCACCTAAAAATCCTCCAGCAGCTATTTCAGCATTAACCACCGCTGCTTTTTTTTTTTTTTTCTGATTTTTCCCAGGCTATGGTGCTGGCTGCCCACGAGCCCCGCAGCAATGCCCTGACCCCCTCTCCCGGTTCCTGCGCCGTGGGGCGATGCTCCCCAGAGCCCACCTCCCCATTCAGGGCCATGATTATGCTTTCCTCACCACACTGAAAGCTCTGTGCAGAGGGGAGGGAAAGAGGGGAGAAGAATCCAAAGGCATTCTGGCACCCTGGCCCGATAAGAAACTTTAGCCCTATTCAGCGACTGACAACCGCTCGTAGAATATGATCTTAATCCTGTTTCTAACATTCTCTCGCCCTTCGGCCGCCCTATTCCAGGCTGTATTCTTCTAACCGTCGCTCCAGCAAATCCCCCAAAGAGAATTACTGGGGGGAGATAAACATCAAAGGGAAATTCAAGAAATCTACAGTAGGTTCACACAGTGGGGGAAAGAGGGGCAGGTGGGGGCTGGTGGAGAGGGCTGTCTCTCCCCTCGCCCTGGTTGCATTCCTCAGGGCTGGCTCTCTGCAGAGCAGTCCCCACAAACCTGCTCTGCAGAGTGCCATTTTTAGGATTTTTGGGGGTTTTTATCCTGTTTGAGGCTTTTTTCCCCTTGGGAGTAAGAGATCATGGTCATGCAAAGCTCTGCACACAGTCACCGTGCGTAAAAATGCAGCCCTTCCCCAGAGAGGTGCATCACCTAAACGGAGAAGATGGAGGTGGGAGAAGTGGTGGATGTTTTCCTGGTAGGAAGCAGAAATGGGGAGAACCAATGGATTTGCCCAGCAGCACACGAGAAGTCTGCTGTAGAAATGAAACGAGTGAACATCGTTTGGGAGCTCCCAGTAATTCCCATCAGGCGCAGGAGCCTTCAGCACTCAGAGACGCAGTCCCATGGTGCTCCCTAAAGAGCTTCCAGCAGGTTGCCAATGCCAGCTTGGAAAGAGCTTCCATGTGAGCCCATGGGAAGCCATTCATATTTGTCACAAAATTGTGAGTCTCCTCTGGTGTGTAACCTCCAGAACTAAGGAAAAGGTGGGGTTCTGAGGACAGGGCCAGTCTTTCCATCCTGTCTCACTTCAGTCCTCCAGGAATCATGGCCCTGCTCTCTGCTTTCTGTGCAGCTGGTGAAGAAGAATAAGCTCCTACCATCTCCACCTTCACATGACCAAGGTGACACCTGGACCAGGCATCCTCCGAAGACCCCTTCTAACCTAAATTACTGCTGTAAATACTGTGATTCAAGAGGAACTGACTTACAACAAGGCACAAAAAAATCTGTTATTTAAAGATAGCGAAGAAAATTGAGACAGCTAAGTTATCCTCAACACTGCAAAAGTGCCCCTTACTAACTCTCCTGGGATCATTCCTTCCTGCTGGCCCTAGTTCACAGATAAGTTCACACAAACTCCATCAGCACTTTCTTCTCAGCCCTTTCCAGCAGCTGTGAAACTTGGGTAAACACAGCCTTGACCTAGTGCTGGCAACAGCCTGGCTCCAGGCTGGAGATGGGTTTGAATTGTTCAGAGGTGCCCTAACCCCACCCAAGCATGCTCCTCAGTTCCCAAATGCTTCAAAAGAGGTTTTATTCTGGGGGAAGAAAAAAAAAAAAAAAAAAAAAAAAAAAAAGGCTGTTGCAATAAGAGCACTCTGAGACCATGTAGCAGCTTCCAGGAGGTAAAAATCTGATGAGCTATAAAAGAATAGAGAGACCTAAAAATAGAGCCCCCATCACCCACGCTGAAGGATTAACTTTCTGTTAGGAAACAGGACAGCGTTGACCTTGAGCAAGGCAGAGATGCCTGGCTTGCTACTCTTGTCTCTGCTGCCCCATTACATGTGGTTTGGAGAAAAAGCTTCACATTCTTGGTTCTGGTTTTCCTGTTTGTCAAAGGAGGCTGAATACCCTTGTATGTTTATTGATGCTGTAGATTCACATCTTGTCAGATTTATCCCAAATGTCAAGGGCCTACCTGGACTGCGATGAATCATCATCAGTTAACAGGGTAGGAGCTATGGTGGGCTCCTTCCAGCTCTTTTCTCTTGCAATTCTATGTCAAAACCTGTTTTATTTGATGCAGGAAAACATTTAAATATAGAACAGCGATGAAGATATCCACCTTCCAATAGTTATTTTGCTTTCTTTTAACTCATTTTGTGGTTTTGGCATCTCGCCTTTGCAGAGAAAGTTGAGGGCGGGGGCAGGTGGGAGAAGACACATTCCTCATTTCCATCACATTCAACAAGAAAGAAGAAGTCACAAAAGAGAGTTCCCTTTCCAGCCTACACAACCCCTGTCACAGATTTTTGCTGTAACTGCTTGATTAAAGCCATACAACACCCATGAGGTACTCTTACAACCACAGACAATCCTGAGAGAGGCCATAGGATATGGGAATGCATCTTCTTTCTGCTCATCTTTGGTTAAACCTGAGATGGAAAAACATGTCTGGTTTTGAGAACCAGTTCAAGAAAGATATGTATTAACTGGAGAGAGCCCAGAGAAAAATAATGAGAATAACTGGAAAACAGCATCCATAAAGAAAAATTAAGATTATTGATGTTTTGTGTAACTTGGGAAGAGACAGCAAATGGAGTTTCAGATACATGGGTGCTGTAAGTACATAAAGGTCTGTGAGGGCAGGACCTAGTCCTTTTACTGTGTTCTCAAAGAACAGTGCAAGACCCAGGCTTAGAAATACAATCTTTGAATTTTGCTGATCAGAATACATCTAGGGCTTTCTGCTCTGCTAGCATTTCCTAGGTCTCCTGTCTCTCTGGGATGCTCTCTCTCCCACGTCATTTGATATGTTGGGAATTGTTATTTACTTCTCACACTTGGTGTGGCCTGAGGACTCCACTATTGCTAGGCTGGTCCCCAAACCTCTGTTTCAGCTTCACAATCTAGTCTGTCACCCTGCACATCACAAGGCAAAGGACTTCAGTGAATTGACTCCCCCTTGAAACAGGGAATCCATCCTCCAGTCTAAAGTCTGCCAACAAGGAGGTACCCCCCACCTCACCTTCAGCAAATAATTACTGTGCTTAATTACCCTCTCAGCCCATGTTAATCTCACTATGAGGTCTGTCTCATCCTAAGGCTCATACCTCCTTCTCGGGTTGCTTGAGATTTCACCCTTGATTGCTGATGGCATCCATGGTCCTGGTGGATATGAAAAGCTCAGATAGATCGGTTGCACAGGGAGGCTTAAGTGTTGCCAAGACCATAATGAAAATTCCTTTCTGTAGAAACTGTGACCCAGACATGAAACCCAACCCTCAGTGGGAGATTTCTGATTTCACAGGAGACAAAAGCCAAATATGCTAAAAAAAATTATCACTCTCTTGGAGAATGGGAATTTATCATTCAGGTGGGAAGTGCTCCATTAGCCTCCATGCATTGGCTTACTTAGGGCTGTTTTTCTTGGGATTTATTTTAAATCAACAGAGTGGGTTTGGGAATACTTTGTGTTTGGCTTGTGTGGACAACAGAGCAACCAAAACATTGAGCAGTATTCAGCATCCAAGGCTCCTTTCTTGTATCATCCCAGCAGTGTTTATTTGGACTTGAGGACTAGTTTGCTGAATATTTGGGAGATGGAGTGGTGATGACACATCACTCACCGAGATGGTGGCACTAGGCAGAGGAAACGATGGGGGGAAGCTCATCCTGTCCATAGGGATGGGGTATCCATCCACCTGGGCCTTGAACCCCATGTGCTGTTTGTCCAGTGGCAACTGCATTCACCAGTCTGCTCTACATGTCCAAGAATCATGTCCATGCCTGGCTTGGTGTCCAGGTGTAGGAGTCCAGATCCAGAACTTCCATCACATGGAAAAGAGTAAAGATATCTGGGTATATACATTGTTATTTGATTTCACCCATGACAAAGTTAGATTGATTTAGAGTTAATATTCCCACAAAATCCATGCTTAAGGAAAAAAGAGCCCATAGAAATCCTCATCTCCACCCACAAGGGTTACTACGGTTTTTACAGAGAGAAGAAGAAACCAGTCAAGGGACACGGTGGTGCTGTCCCCATATTGGTACAGCAGCTTTGTGGTTTAGAGTCCCAATTCACTTAATTTCCTTGAATTTGTCTCGTGACCTCTCTGCTTTATCCCTCCTCAAGTGGGGCAAGCAGGAATGTGTCCACATTCAAAGTGCCATAGAAATGGGTTACAAATTTGGGCATTCCCTGTGTCCAGAACAAGAAATGTTTCTGTATGGTCAGGCTCAGGACTGATCCTGCACTTTCAGGCTGAGCACCACATCCGTGGCCAGCTGAGTCCCAGGGTCCCACCATATCCCTGCTCCCCTTTCCCAGGGAACACAGCTGAAGAGGAGAGTTGGAGGAGCAGGATTTGTGAGCTGCAAAGTGCCCACATGCCACACAATGTGATCACAACCACAAGGATGTGCTCATGCTGGGGAGGCTCTCACCCTTTCTCCATGCCAGACCATTGCAAAATCAGCTTCTGGGAGGATTCTGCTTCTCATTTATTTCTCCTGGGTCTGTCCATGCTTCCCCCCCAATCAGCTTTGCCAAGTTTTAGCTCATTCTGCATTCTGAAAACAGTTCCAATTAAATGGCTTTTCAATCAGTTTGATCACAAGTGCACTTGCCAGAAGTGCGGCACGTCCATGAAATCAGGAATTTCCTGCAGGACAGCTACTCTCTGAAAAAAAAATATTTGGATTTTTTCTTGGAAAATGATCAGTTCAAAAACTATTCGGCCTTCTAGCCAACATTTTTCTTTTTATTTCTTCCAGAATTTGGAGTAGATTCTCCCCCTCCCCCTAAAATTTTGTTCTCAACAAAATATTTCATGGATAAAAAACAAACCAAAAGCACTCTGTCCTGGCTCGGAGTTCAAACAGGCAGGAATTTTCACACAGCCCAGACCTGGGGCTTGGAAATACACTGGCTCCTTGACAAAGCCCATTTGGTAAAGTAGCTGAGAGTGCCCACGTTTGTCCAAGGCACACCTCCAACCAGTTCAACACTGGAGAGGCAAACCCAGTTTGAATAATTCCTAATACAGCCCTGCTGAGACTTCCCTTTCCAGTAAATATTTATTTTTGTTAGCAGCAGCTATGCGAGAGCCATACTTTTGGGGTTGGCTCTTTCCCCTTTTCTCAGCTTCTTGAGGGCCAGGTCGTGATTTTATGTGGTTTTTTCCCTCGTTCCACACTCAACAGTCCAGAGGATCGCTGTGATTTATCTGAGCACAAGGGTGCACCTGGTGGTTACTCCCTAGACCAGACTGCTGTGAGATAGGAGAGCTGGGCTGTGCTCCCCCCCCCTGCTCCTGATGAGGAGAGATTAGATGGGGAAGCCTGATAGCCTGGCTCTGGAAGGGAGCAAATGAGCAACCCTAAATACCTTCCTAGACCCGGTGACCGTAAGTCCTTGGCGGTGGCTGGTCCTTGTGGGATAATGCCAGGAATAGGCATATTAAGCACATGAATGTCAAGTCCTAATTCATCTCTCTAATGTTGTACAGTAGCAGGACTGTACACCCCTGCTGTGGTGTAATTTCACGCTGAGGAGTCTGATGGGGCTTCCTGCAGACTGATCCTTTATGGATCAGAAAACTCACTTTCCCTTTGTATTGGAGGGTCCTGAGATTATCTTATTAACCACATCCATGCCAGCTCTTATAAAACACTGGGCTCTGCCTCTTCTGAGGACTCCTTTTCGTGCTGCCTTTCCCCTCCTGTGGGTTCACATCGCAGAGGTGAAGAACATTAAACCCAAACCTCTACACCAGCAGGTTTCACACTTGCATGAGCAAATGGAATATTTTGCATTCTCTTGGCTCAGGTACAACACTGACCTGGCTTGAACCCTAAATCAGTTTAAGGAGCTTGGTGCATCCACATTAGGGCTCCTGTATCCCCTTTGCAGGCTCTTTTCACCTCTCCTTTCCCCAAAAAAGTCAATGTTTAAACTACTTCAGGGTGATGCCCTGCAGGTACCACCTGGCCCAGAGCAGCAAGTTTGAATGCAGGAGTGGGTTCACCTCAAGTGCTGCCCTCTGTAGGACCTGGCCACCTGGAGGAAGGGTTTCTTCTCTTCCACCAGTTAGGATGTTCTTGTGGCCTCCGAAGGTGTCAGGCTCTGCACACAGGTCAGGAAAAGGCTGCAGGAGGGAAGGCAGAACTGCACACATTCTCAGACACTCCTCAGGATGTGGGCTTTTCCAATGTGACGAGACAAAAGCCTTCTGCTTTCAACACCAGACCACGGCTGCCTCCCTGAATGATGCCAGAGGGCCACCCTGTAGCCACGTCCCAGCGTGTAACAGGGGATGATAGTTTATAATCTCATTTTCTGGGCTGGCTGCCCTTCTGGTGCCCCTCATGCTCCATGTAAATCATCTGGAGTCTGATTTCTTTGGCTCACAGGACTGTTCTTTCCTTGTCTGCTTCTAACAGGCTCCTGGCTCAGCAGGGACCTTGTCAGTGAAGACAGTACCAGGACAGTCCCCCAAGAAAAACTTCAATTCAGTCTTGCTTGGACAAAATGCTGCAGCCAGGGCCAGGCTCCCATCCACATGCATTTCCAGCAGATTGGGGGTGCTCTGGCATGCTCATATCTCCTGTTCAATGTGTGTGCACTTCCCAATCCATTGGCACCATTTCTTGAATCAGGGTATCCCACTCCTTGTTGCTTCACCTGATGCACTTTAAAAAGGCAGTTCAACAGAGCCTTCAGTGGATTTCAGTTATTTTTATGATATTGTTCCTAGCTGCTCATGTTGTGTCGAGCTGCAGACCTGGTGGCAAGCTTTGGCACCACCAGCAGCCTTTTGCAGCTAATGAAAAATAACCTGCATTTTAACTGCAGAAACAGCATCGCCTGGGTCTTGCCATGGCAAATTATTTAATGGCTCTCCAAGCAAAGAAGTCCTTCCCTGTCTATAGGGCTGTGTACATTCCCTTCCAGCTGTTATCTTGCTGCACTGCTGAGCACCTCGGCTTGCAAAGCAGAGCCACAAACTGTCCCATCTTCTACGCAGGGAGGCAGAGTTCCACTTTTTTGTAGAGAAGGGAAAGCCACTGTTGCCACCCCAGCACCTTGCACACAGCCAAAGCATCCTCGGGAGAGCCCAGAGCAGCAGCCCAGCCTGCAGCTGCCTCTGCCACAGCGCTCTGGTCAGAAAAAAGGGATCTATCAGGGGGATGTTGCTAAGTCAGGGGATGGTTTTAAGAATTTGATCATTAATAGGGTGGTTGGGTTTTCTTTTCTAATGCAGAGAGAGTAGTGAAGGATTTGTTGTTTTAATTGCAATATTCTTCTTGTTCTTATTTTATATTCCCATAAAGGAAGAAACAAACCCTTCTGTTCCACCCCAGCTTCCCTTCACAGCAATATGGCAAATGGACAGCAGTAAGAAACATCATCAAATTCTCCAGCAAGAATGAACTATTCTTTTTTTTCTTTTATCTTTTCCCGGTTTTTTTGTTTGTTTGTTTGTTTGTTTTGCAAACAACCTACTCAAGAAACACCCTAAGGAAAATGTGTTACTTGCTGGAACCCTCTATTTCTACTTTAACAATCTGGCAACTCTCTCCTTTGCCCACATGAGCTGGGTCAGGTTTGGCTTGGGCTTGGGACGTTTATGCTCTTTCCAAATAAGCCTATAAAGGTGATGGGGAAAAGCTTATGAAGGTGACAGGGAAAGGCTTGGGAAGGTGATGGGGGAAGGCTTATGAGGATGATGGAGGAAGGTTTTTGAGGCTGTGTGGGTCCTGAGACCCCACTGGATGGGAAGCAGCTGGCAGCTACAAGGAAGGCTCTGCAGCCACACAAGCAGAGCTGAGGCCAGCAGAGATCACTGTGGGTCACAAGTGAAGCCAGAAGGGAAGTCCCCAAAGGACGTGTCAGAGTGATCTGGTGCATGCTGAGCTGCCCACTTGCTGTGGGACTGGAGCAAAAGCCATGGGAGAACTTTCGCCACCCTGTGCTGCTACTGCCCACAGAGCTGCGGCCAGAGCTAAGGGGACAAGCGGGGATGGAGCATCCCTGTGGCACGGACCAGGGAGAGCCTTCATCCTGCAAAGGGGAAGATTTTCAGCCTAAATAAATGCAAAGCCCCCTATTCTGCCTGGCACAGTGGGTTTCCCTGAGACTCAGCCCATGCCTTACTGAAGGACCTTTCCCAATCCACAAGCCGACAGATCCCAGAGCAGAAGGGAGGCCTGTTTGTTTAGACCTATATGGGTTAGGCAGCTCAGACTTTATTCTTGCACTTTGATAGGTTCCTAAATGAAAATCCAATAATATTTTAAGCAGAACGAGTTCCCATGAAAGTCATTTCTAAATCACCCGGCTCATCCTACCTGTCGGCTGGATTCTCCATCCCCACTGGCCTAAGCCCGGTGTAACATCACTGCTGCCAGCACTTACTCCAGGAGCTGAGTCCGGCCCTGCCGCAGAGAGCAGCACTGCTGCTGCCTTTAATGAACATGTAAATAGACAGGAGGCTTCGGAGCACAGTAACCCTGCAGTCAGGAAGTTCTCCAAAGCAGCTCGGGAGAAATAATACTTTATTCCTGGCGGTGCAAATAACTGATAGGGACTGGCTAAGAAGGGTTCATGCAAATACTCCTGAATTAAGCTCCGTCTGAAGTTAGAAAGGAAAGATGATAAACACACCCGGCTTTAAAACTGCAAAATATGCTTTGCAGGCATGAAACCGGAGGAGTAACAAAACTATCTGACATCACATTTAACAGCAAAGCATTTCTTATTCTCAGGGATGCAGTTACCTAGAGTCC
Organism: Aphelocoma coerulescens; assembly: GCF_041296385.1. Lineage (NCBI taxonomy): Eukaryota > Metazoa > Chordata > Aves > Passeriformes > Corvidae > Aphelocoma > Aphelocoma coerulescens. The sequence goes on along the minus strand of NC_091022.1, from coordinate 24,441,314 downwards.
CACTAAAGAGTCCTACCTATTATTTACATTTCTAAATCTTAAAACCATTAACAAAAGCCACTTAATTCAATTACTTTCCCTGAGCACCGATGTTATTACATTATTGTCACAAAGACGAGTTTTGGCTCTGGGTTTCTCTTTTTTTTTCTTTTTAAATTCATTCCTCTTTTCTCCACGCCGAGTGCCTCCCCGCCACCTCCCCGTCTTTCTCTCCCCCGATGTCATTGTGTAGAACTAATGGGGTAAACTGAAATGGTATCTGTCCTCATTGACAGGTTTATGAGAATTTAATAAAGCGTGGCACGGATAAAATGAGATATTACAAGGCCACACAAAGCTGATTGACTTCTCCACGTCAGCATTTTTATTTGGTTATTTATTTATTTATTTATTTATTTTCAGCACGGGGTGATCTCACCAGTCCTTTGGTGGTGCCGGCTCGGGAGGGATGAGAGGGGAAGGGAAGATACAGGCAATGGGAGGGGCTGATCAATCCATTGAGGTGCTTGCTGTGAGCACGGGCCATGATGCTTTGTGGCTTTCCAATGGCTCCGGGAAGATGGCATGGCAGGAGTCACCAAGGGCCTCCCCACCACTGCCCGCGCACATCTCTGCCCCTCGAGCCTCCACGGTGATGGGGTGAACTCACCAAAACCAGCTTGGCATGGGCAGGGGTCCCCACCACTGCTCCATCAGAGGGTCTGAACCAGGGTTGTACAGACCCTGCAGAGACACTCGGCATGGACAGGGCTGGGGGAGCCCCCCCGTTGTGCACTGTGGGTCCCTGTGGAGGTGACACCTGTGGTGATGCTCAAAAGGACCTCCACAGACCGCCTGAGGACCCACCTCAGAGCACAGGGATGTTTGCACTGATCAACACAGAGCAATCCCAACCTGCAGTAGGGCCCAGGAGGTCATCACCAAGGAAGCCACCAATCACATCCCTCCAGGCATGGTCCTGCCCTGTGCCTCAGTTTCCCCTCCTGCCCAATGCCCACCTTGCTTGTGTAAATGTAAATTGCAGGCCAGCTGGGGGGGTCCTGCACAGATCAAACCTTCCCCCTGGGAAAATCAGTGTGTGTATTTAAAGTGTGTTAGCTTCCATCCCAGGACAAACAGAGAGCTGGAAATCTGAGCTGTGCTGTAACTGGCTGGCTGTCTCCCTCTCCTGGCCTGTTCAGAGAGTACGGATCTCGAAAACGAAAGAGAGCAAAAGGGAGAGGGAGAGGAAGAGGGAAAAGGAAAGAGAAAAGGAAAGGGGAAAGGGAAAAGGAAAAAGGGAAAGGAAGATAAAAAGGAAGAAGAAGAGGGAAAAGGAAGAGGAAAAGGAAAGGGAAAGAAGGAAACCTCCATGTGTGTATACTTTTTCTGCCAGGCAAGGGAAACCCAAAATGCCAGTGGCCAAGGAGGTTTGGATTCAGCCCAGTCACATTCAGAGTCGCACAAGGGCTCAGGACCCTGCTATGACTCAGGACTCCACTTGAATCCTGACTCCACACTATGGATTAACATCACTTTTGGGGAACTCTTTCAGGTTTAAACTTGGGGCAGCCCTTGTTAGCCTCAAAACTTGGGCCATGGGGCTTCAAACTCAAATAATACCGAGTGTTTCCCCTTCTCTGCAATGTGCATTCAGGGAGGGTGGAAATGCCCTTGCTCATTCAATTCATTCCAATGTCAAGCGCTGGAACAAGCTGCCCAGGGAAGTGGCTGTGTCACAAAACCTGGAGACACTTAGGAAATGTGTAGATGTGGCACTTAGGGACGTGGTTTAGTGGTGTACTTGGCAGGGCTGGGTTAAGGCTTGGAGTCAGGGACACCAGAGGTTCTTTCCAACCCAAACACTTCCGTGGTTGTCCTCGAAAGGGCAGGCAGCCTGCCAGACTTGAGGCACGGTCCTGGCCACAACAAATCCTGGCAGCAGCAGAGCCAACAATTTGCAGGATCAAGTTCTGCAGGGATGTTCTCCTTAGCAAAAACAACCTGGCCCCGATGGATCAACAGCAGAACTCCCAGCACTTTATAAGAGCACTTAAAACCACCTGAAACCAAAGCGCTGCTCCCCACAAAAACTCCGGGTGTCTCACCACCCAAATAGCCCAAAAAGGGCTCTCTGCTTCGTGCAATACTACAAGTTCAGAGCGTATAACACAGGGTTTAGGACGCTGAAGTCTCCGAGTCGGAGATTCCTGCCAGGCCAGCAGCTCAATCCTGCTCTCTGGTGGCTGCATCCGAAAGGCCAAACACATCCAGCAGCGCTGTGTCCTCGGCGCAGCAAGGAATGATCCCTGCTGTTCCTCCTGCACTGGAAACGCTCTTTGCTCTTTATTCACTTAGCTCGAGGTTCAGAAGGCAGCTGTGCACAAGGAGATGCAGATCACGGAAGGTTTTACGTTCCCCGCTTGAGCAGAGCGTGGGTCCATCACTGCAGGGGGCCCACGGGCTCAATAAAGGAGCTGCAACCCACCACACTTCTCTTAAAAGCCCTTCCAAAGTCTTTGTATCATGGAAAGCATCCTGCTGCCCTGCACACGCTGCCCACAATCCCTGCAACAGCCCCTCCTGCAATGCCCCAGCCTGTAAACCTTCCCCCAGTACTGTGTCTCCCTTGAAGGGCCACAGGGTGTGAAGCAAGCTGGGGAGCATTTCTTCTGCATTTCCTCACCCCATCCCTGCTGAGACGTGCCCATGCTCCCAGCCCCACGGAACGGCTCTCCCAAAGCACATGGCATGAGCAGATGTCCCCTGAGAACAACACCACTGCCATTCCCACCGTGACCAGCAGTCTCCCAGGGCCAGGCAATGAGTGCCTGTCACCCCAGGATTGGTTTTATCAATTCATCACACCATAAGGAAGCATCCTACAAAGACTGGACTCATCCCTTGATATTCTGAGGAGCATTTAACCATCTTCTCCATACTGGCTTCACCCTATAAAGTTTTAAGCAGAGATTACCCCCATTCTTCACTCTGTAATGCACAATAAAGAAAAAGTACGGGTGAAACTTGTCCCCCTGCTCACCAGCTTTGCTGTCCTGGCTCTGCTCCCCGCCCCAGCCAAGCTGCTCAGTGTGTAAGTGTATGTAAGTCTGTGGCAGTACACACAGCACCCCCATCTCCTGCTCTCCTCCTCTGAGCAGACAGAGTAATTACAGTGCAGCAGTGCCAGCACGAGGCATTTCTGCTGATGAATGCACTCAATCTAAGCACAGTTTTATGTATCATTAATTCCTTTAGCATTCAAAAAAAAAACTTTTTTGATGGCAGATAATACTGTAATCACTCACAATTGCCAATAAAATTATCTTCATTGAGCTGTGTAAAACAACTACAGGAGTAATTTTACTCACTTAAAAATTCTTTTTTTTTTTTTTTTCTTATTTATTTTTTAATGCAAAGCTGTTTGGACTCAGACCACTCTAACACAAACACTGCTAGAAATAAGTCCCCACTCCCTCATTTATATACAAAGGAGCTTTTCAGAGGCTGTTGCTTAAGGTGTCTTCAGCAATCTCAGGGATCTCCCAGGAGGTCCCTTCCATCTTAGGGACCCCTCTGCTATGATGTCTTCAGCTTTTCCTTCAAGGTACCATGCCACAGCTGCTACGTACACAAGGAGCAAGAGAGTTTGTGCAAGTGCAAGCTGCATGTGCAAGTCATGGTCCTCTCCCAGGGCAGCTCCTCCTCCACTCTGCTGGTGGAGAAAACACGTGAGCACTTCTTAATCTGCTTCAGAACAGAGTCCACAAAGCTGGCACAAACCATGTGTTCAAACTGATTATGGGAACTCACATACTCCAGCTTGAAGCAGATCTGGGATCAACCAGCCCTCACACTGACAGAGCTCTAGGGCACAGGCAGTGAGGAGCACAAGCACCTTTCCAAAGCAGAAGTGGCTACAAAGTGAACAACAAAAGCATCACTGAGTGAGCAACTTGGTTGAAACATGCCGTTTTCTTGCAGGGACGAAAGAAATCACTCCCACGTGGCACTGCCTCTTGCCCAAGCTGCTGAACCTTCTTGCAGAGGTTTAACTGCAGCTCTGAGAGGAGTTGCTTCACCTTCTTGCAGACCATTGACTAACTCCACTTGAGAGTCAAGAACCTACAAGGAGAGGAGAAACAAAGCAAGAAGGCCTGCTGGCAGTTGTAAATATAGCTTGAACCTTCTTCAAGAGAGCCAGATCCCAGGAAGCAGGTGACTGGCAGTTGGTGGCAGGAGCAGGTGTTTAATCTCTGGGAAACAGTCCAAAAGCAGTGAGGTGAAATGGAAGAACAGAAGTGTAAAATTCCTGGGTGAATAGTGAACCATCTCTTTTCCTCCTTGGAAATAAGGAGAGTAAATGAAATCAGCTGTGGGAGACCAACAGGAGATGCTGCTTCCCTACAGCACACGGATAAGGCATGGATGTCCCTGCTCCAGCATGCTGGAAGTGCCAGAATCTGATTGCTTCACACAAGAAATATCTGTGTGAGCTCACAGCTATTAGTCACTCCAACCTAACCTCTGGCTTGAGGAGCCACAGCATTCCAGATGCCAGGAGTCAACACCAAGGAAAATACCACTGCATATTTGCCATGCTCTTGGCACTGCTCTGGTGCCAGTGAACAGGAACTAGCTGGTCCTTCAGCCCCAGCCAGTCTGGCTGACCGTGAGTGATCCGTCACAGATAGAAGAACACAACAACTCTTTGCCCCTCCTTCGGTAACTGCAGGGTTGCAGCATCTCTGGGGTGTGGTGGCACCCACCCAGTCACAGCTCTGGGGACACAGGGACATCGTGTATGAGCAATGGGGAAAGAAGTCGTCACAAATCCAGCAGATCCTTTCATCCTCCCTTAGCCACAGGCTCCAGCCCTGCCAGGCAGTGGAGGAGGAGCAGGGGTAGGATCAATCCTCAATTCCAGCACTCCAAAATTCAAGCCCCATTTGCAGTAGCATATGGGCAGCCCTACGGATTTAACAGCAGAAAAATGCCACTTGCTCATCTGACAAGAACACACCAGTGTCCCAAAGGGACATCAGGGCATCACTTGCCCCACAAGCCAGCAGCTGGCCACCACCCCAGCCCATGGGGAGCAAGACCAGAGCCATTTTACCTCTGTTAGCCAGGCCCAGGCACATCCGCCTGGACAGGGCATCCCCAGCCACCAGCTGCGTGCGCTGGCATTCCCCGTCCGGTGCCATCTGCTGGCCCATCTCTGCTGGCAGCTGGGCCACAGCACAGACCAGCTGCGTTTTGGGATTTCCCACACCCTGAGTTAACCTCCTAGAGCTGGCTGGCCCCAGCAGAGACCCAAGCCTTACCACTGTCCTGCTTGATGCTTCAACCCCACTTATTCACCCCCACACACTTCCCGGGAAAGGGGAGAAGGAGAGTCTCCGGCAGCAGCTCCTGGAGGCACAGGTGCTCCAGGCATAACTCTCCTACTATGTTTTCTTCCCTTTCACAAACTGAACTGCAGAAGTTGAAAAAAATGTTCCTACATGAGAGATTTTGAGCAGGATTTAAATTAGGGGGAAGAAGGCTGGAGAAGTAATTTTGTCTTCCACAAGAACTAATTTTACTTCTGTCTCTCCAAAGTTCACCACCTTTCTTGTTCTCATGTTGAAGGACCTCAGTGCACAAGGTTTTACAGCCTGCAAGGGAAAAGCCCCAACTTGGCATTGTGCTGCCATGGGGTGAGATGAGTGCAGGAGCCTGGAGCCAACAGGGTGAGAAAGGAGGAAAGGGGAGATAGGGATCACAGACAGTGAGTGTATGCTCTGCCAGCCTGGAGCTTATTACATCCTCCTGACTCATGGGAAGGGTACTCCTGCCAACTCACTCCTTTCTTGTGAATAGACAGCAGTGCCCTTGGGAGTTTGCAACCTTGTATAATTCTGTGAGCCCTACAGCCTGAAAAAGGGCAGGGAGAGGGAAGGAAAAAAAGAAGTAAAAAAAAAAAAAAACTGCTGGGAAAACTGCTGTTCTTGCATGTGATTTCCTTGACGCAGACAACAGGCAGCTGCATATCCTCAGAGCAAGAAGGCCATCGAGTTCATGCAGGGCTGAGTATTTTTGAGGCTTCAACACTCTTCAGCAAAGAGCCCCAGGACATGGAGTGCATCCAGCACACCCCAGGACATTGTGGATGCACAGCACAGCAGCTCCCTCCGAGGGTGCTGCCAGAGTAGCCCTCAGATGGTGAAGACTGAACTAAATAAAGCCAGTGGCCTGAGCAGTAATGCCAGGGAAATCGAGTCTGGGTGCATCTAGCTCCACCACATTTTCTAGCTCAGCATCTGCCCTGGGGTGGCTTAGGAACAGCACATCCTGCTGGGAAGTGAGAAAACATCCCAGATCCTTCCCAACAGGTTTTTCACAATCCTATGAGCAGTATCTAAACTGGATAGCTTGAAATATTTTCTGACAAACTTTTGGAAGTCGTGGGGTTTTTTTTTTTTTTTTAAGGACAGACTCCTTGTGGGGCTGGTGATGAAGAAATTATTTTGGCGTTTCTCTCAAAACGGAGTGCAAGGCCGCAGAGCAGGGATGCCAGACATCGCTGTTAGGAGCCGCGGCACTTCGCAAAGCACAGGCACACCCATGCTCTGCCAGTGACAAGTGAACTCCGCTGGGCACAGCCTGCGACATTCATTGTTTCTTTTTCCCACACAGCCGCTTGGCTCCAGGAAATGCAACTAAGTCGGGTACCTTTGGGACTCCCCTCCCGTGCTTCCTCGATCCTCCAAGCAAAGACTGTTCCCAGAGGAGCTGAAAAACTACGGGGAGATCAAACCCTCCCCCGGCGAACGGCAAAAACAAATAAACCTTATCAGACAGAGACCACCCAGCACAGGGAGGGGCGAGCTATCACCCAGCAGCTTTTCCTGCTCCCGGACCTCCCTCTCCCTGCCCGCGCGGCGCTCGCAAGGCAGCAAACCGGTTAAATCCCTGTCCGGCTCGGAATCCCGCCCAGGTTTTGCCTCGCTCTCCCCGCGGGCGGCGGGCGGGTGCCCGTGCCGAGCCGAGCCGGGCGGAGCGGGGCGGGGTGCGGGGGCTCGGGGTGCCGGGGCTCGGGGTGCCGGGGCTCGGGGTGCCGCTGCCGCAGCCCGGCCATGCGGGTGCCACTGCCCGCCCTGCTCGGCGGCTCGGCCCTGCTGCTGCTGCTGCTGCGATGGCGGCGGCGCCGGGCGCTCTGGAGGAAGGTGGCGGAGGCGCAGGAGCGGCAGGAGCGCAGCCTGGTGCGGATGGAGGCGGCGGCGCGGCGTTTTCGGGAGCAGGTGAGTGCCGGCAGCCGCGGCCCCTGCTCCATCCCCGCGGCGGCAGCTCCTCCCCTGGGCCCCCTCCCCGTCGCGTACCCTGTGCCGCCCTCCCTGCGAGGAGCAGCTGCTCGCCCGGCTGTCAGGTGCTCTCCCGGCTCCTTATATGGATCTGAGGGGATTTAGTGTCATTATTTTCCCTACGTCAATGTGTGCGCGTACACCTCAGCATCGCAGCGATCGCAGGGATGGGGAGGAAACGCTGTCTGGGGCAGCGGGAGACAACCCGTTATCTCGGTAACAGTCCCAGGCAGCGAGGAGGGGAAAATCCCTGTGTGAAAGCTCCCCGGCCCCGTCGCCGGGGAGGAAGGCTCAGGCCGGTTGAGGAAGCAGCAGGAAGAGGCGACAGGCGATGTGTTATCAGCAGGGGCCAGAGTGCAGCCGCGGCTGCAGGCAGGGATGCGGTGGTGCCCCGCGATCCCGGCAGGCAGCCCGGCCGACTCGCTCAGGTTCAGAGTCCAGCTCGAGGCGTCAGGTTTGATGTGTTTTTCATGGTGTTTAGTAGGTGGTGAGGAAAGCTCTGTCGACCCAAAAATGACTAGCCAAGGGGCTCCCTGGTTATTGCACTTCCCTGTGCAAATATCTTGGTGGTGCGAGGAGAAGAGCTGGCTCCGGTTCTGGTTTCATTCCTTGATAGAACAGTGTTTATAACCATGACACCAACTCCCACTGTAATTCAGCAAGAGCATTGCACTAAGCTGTTCCCCCAGGCCTAGCCATGACCTATCTGAACAAGGCTACGTGAAAAGCTTTATTTTATTCAGCAGGTGCTTGGTGTGACTGGTCTGAACAGGAAGAAAGGCTGAGAAAGCCCAGGCCAGTACTGGCCCTGAGGGTTTCACACTGTGCTCAGTAGTGTCAGGTAGAGCAGGATGTGATCTTGGGGCAGATACCACCTTCAGCAACTAAATGGCAGATATTTTTTGGGTGAGTTACAGAGGGCACCAAAGAGAAAGGAGGAAGCCATCAGCTGAAGTAGAGGTGTGACATTGCCTGTTCAACCTTTCCCGTAGCATCCTTCTGTGAACATGGTCTCCATCCTCTCTCTGCCGTTGCCGGAGCTCTCCAAGAAACTCCGAGATGGCTCCCTCCCTCCAGACCACGTCTTCTATGCCTATGTGGGCAAGGTGAGGAGCAAGGGTGGCGGGGCAGCATCTCACCCACAGTGGGGCTGGCTTTTTTTGGGAGGAGCCCAGCACAAGGTTCAAACCGGGCTCAAATGCTGCTGAGCTGTCGCTGCTCACTGGTACGTGATGGCCCCTTGTGTGGTTTTCTGTGAATGGCTAGAGAGCTGGGCACCTGGCTGCCATAGCTTTCAGCTTGGTTTGGAGGAAGAAGGACCAGCAAGCAGCATCTGCAGAGCCCATACCTTTCTGGGAGAGCCCACCCCTTCCCTAGGGCAGGTATGCCTGTAGGGAAGATGCAGAATGCTGCTGTTGTCACCCCTCCATCTCCAATTGGGTTGTTAAACCTCAAAAAGTCAGTGTTCATGTTCATTCTCTACTTCTGCCATAAAGTTCTGATTACTTCCTGGGTTCCCTCTTTGGGATTATCATTTGTGCCACCCCAGAAGCTCAAACAAGAGAATAGTGTGCAGTATTCATCTGAGCTGAGTACCTCCCTTCATCAAGCATAAGCTGGTGCTATGGCCCCCCTGTGTCTGGAAATAATCGTGGAATTTGGCATGAAAATGGCTTGAAAAGTAGCAGGAAGGGCTGCCCTGATACCGACTGCTTAGATGGGGAGGTGGAAAAGGGGGAAGAGGCAGGTGTCCTTGGCAGAACAGAGGTCATTGTGCAGCACCATGGGCTGTGACTCACCTGTGGGCTTTGCCTGCTTTCCCCAAGGCCCTCCAAATCGCCACAGAAACCAACTGCATCACGGAGTTCCTGCAGGAAAGCGAGACCCAGCTCCGGAAAGCCAAGCTGATGGAGAAGCAAGGTCTGCTCTATGGGGTGCCAGTCAGCATCAAAGACTCCATCGACTGCCAGGTACCACCAGCACGATTCCGCCTGTATCCCGAAATCCCTGTGGGTTGAAGTTTGGTGGTGAGGGGAGGTTTGACCTCAGCACATGGCTTGACTTTGTCTTAGCTGATGTGGGATGGGCTGCCTGGGCAGAGGAGCCTGTCTCCCATGTGAGCCAACAAAGGGTGTTCAGATTTGCCATCAACATGTGTGTGATGGGTGGGTTGTTGGAGGTGCATGTGTGTGCTTAAATGTATAGTTAAAAGTACAGAGATAGGGAGAACTGCAGTCCTCCATCTGAAAACCTCATTGTCCTCTTTTCCCAGGGTCATGATTCCACGTTGGGGTTCATAAAAAACCTCAACAAACCTGCAGCAGAGGACAGCGTGGTGGTGCAGGTGCTCAAGAGACAGGGGGCAATTCCATTTGTCAAAACCAATGTTCCCCAGTCCCTCATCAGGTAGGTGGGTGCTCTGTTCCCTCAGCATAGCAGCAGTGCTCCCTTCCCCTTCTCGAGGGAGGGTTTCTATCTGGTCTCATTCTCATTTCCCACTTCTTTTTATATAACAACACCTGGTCCCCATTCTTTGTGTCTATAAGTTTCACATTGAAAAGTAAATACATTTACACTGAGGATGAAAATTAGCTCTAGTTCCACATGAAATAAAGAAGCAGAAGAGGAGGAGGGGAGGAGAGAAACTGTTGCCCTTCTGTCCTATGCTGGGTGGTTTTAAATCACTTTTCTTTTTATCTTTTTTTAAATTAACCTCTCAGAGATGATCCTGTTAACTCTAGAGTGCACACACATATTGATGGAAGGAGAAGCTAGTTAAGCTAACAGCCTCAAATTATTCTGCCCCCAAACCTCCTGCTCTATCTAGCAAGACCACTCTTGGTGTCACTGATATGTGGTGAGCTCACGTGTGCTCTGCTGGACAGCCATAGTGTGCCTGTGTCCGGCCAGGTGAGCTCTGGCAGTGCTCCTCTGTGGGTGACCATTGCCCAAACCCTATGAAATGCCTTCCTTAAGATGATGTGGCAATGACTGACCATAGTTCAAAAAAGCCACACAAAGAGGTTGCCCTGGGGATTATCAGATTTTGCACCAGCTTCTGAGGAAGTCCAGTGTAAATATCTCTGCAGTTGGCATTTGGCCTGGTCTCAAGCAAGGACTGAGCTTTGGGTGTCCTGTGACATGCAAGACTGCCTCAACAGGGAGGCTTTCCAGGAGGATTGTGCTGCCAGAGGTTCTCTCTGGGTTAGGTTTAATGACACTGAAATTAGCTGTTAGTGAGTCCAGAGCATGGGACCACCAGGAAAAGGCTCATGGTCTTCACCACCACAGTAAATGATGTCAGTGTAACAACTAGTGAACTACCTGATTACCTTCTCAAGGTCTTCTAGTAGTGACTAGGCTCCACAGCAGTAGATACCTGCATTCCTCATTGCAATCTCTCTCTCTCTTCAGCTATGACTGCAAGAACTTAATCTTTGGTCAGACGTGCAACCCTCTGCTCTACACCAGAACCCCTGGAGGCTCCTCTGGTGGGGAAGGAGCACTTGTAGGAGGTGGTGGGTCCATCTTGGGCATTGGGACAGATGTAGGAGGGAGCCTACGTTTTCCTGCTGCCTTCTGTGGGATCTGTGCAATCAAACCTACTGGGAACAGACTCAGGTACTGTGAGAAATGCAGCGATGTCTCTGGGTGACACCCACTCCACCAGCCACTGTGCTGGGATGCTCCTACTCCTGTGGGCCAGGGAAACTTGGGAGGAACTGGGAAGGGCTCGTTTATCCCTGTCTGGGCATTTTCTGGAGCATCTATGAAGGGAAGCACTGGTTCCCAGCACAGAGATGGGGAGCCCTCTCCAATTGCATGCTAAGGGGATGGCTGTTCCTGACCGACAGGGCCTAAATCTGTCAGGCCTAGGGTGAGTGTCTGTTGGGCTTCCCCTCGGCTCTTCCTTCTGCCAGCCTTCACTTCTGCAGTTTTAATTAATACTTGCTACTGCTTAAAGCCTTTCCCTTCAATGAAAACTACTCAGCTGCTGTATTTTGTGTCTCTTTTCTTTACAGCAAAAGAGGAATAATGGCTGGAGTCGTTGGGCAGAAGGCAGGTAGGAGTTATGTCTGTCCCGCAGCAGCAGGGCAGGGGTGAGAAGGATCCTCAGCTGGTTATGGAGGACTTTGTCCATCACCTTTAGAGAGAAGCAGGTTCCCTTTCAGATTTTTTCAGAGAGCTGCCCCCATACTGTGAATTCTGAGAAACTGAAATGCGCATGAGCTGAGAGGAGCAGTTTGTGTAGCATAAACCACAACATGACCTGTTACCCACAAGGTGTGGCCTTGTCTGTCACTGCTTCGTGGGGGTGGGATTAGCAGTCAAAGGGAGTGTCTGATGTTGTCCTCATGTCATGATTGACAAAGCTTTTTGTTTATTTTTTTTTTAAATCATGAAATGGAGATGCCAGGGCGCATGTTAATGGATAACAGCTCTGGGTCCATAACAATGGACCTGTGGGTGGGAAGACACTTGTGGGCATCCCCTGCCCAATTCTTAAAGAGGAACTGTTGCCAACACTAAATTAAGATAAAACAATGCCAAGAGGTCCTGGTTTTGCAGAACGTACCCTTGAAAGACCCCCAGCCACGAATGCTCTCTTGTGGTCTCTTCCAGTGGCTGCAGCAGTGGGACCACTGGCAAAAGACGTGGAGAGCCTGGCGCTGTGCCTGCGGGCGCTCCTGAGCGAGGACATGTTCAGCCTGGACAGCACAGTGCCGCCCCTGCCCTTCAATGAAGAGGTGCGGGACCCCCAGGGGGCCAGAGGTCTCTGGGGAGAGCTGCAGGCTGAAAACACCTGACCTGTGGGTGGGCGAGGCAAATGCCGCTCTCCAGACTCGCCCCGTGCTGCTGGCTCCGCTGGCACCCTTCCAGCCAGCGTCTCCCTCTCCCTGCAGGTGTATTCCAGCACAGAACCCCTCCGCATTGGCTACTATGAAACCGATTTCTTCACCATGCCCAGCCCGGCCATGAGACGCGCCGTCCGCGAGACCAAGCAGCTCTTGGAGGAGGCCGGCCACACGGTAGGGGCCTTGGGGCTGCTTCGACAGGGGGGCAAGCCCGTCCTGTGTCTTCTGACTCGGCAGTTGTTGCTCAAAGGGAAAACATTGTTTTCAGGGAAGGATGGAGGTTTTCCTGTGGGCTTGTCAGGAAATCCTCAGCCCAGCTCAGCCTGTTTCAAGCCCTCAATGGCTTGTCCCACACAGTGCCTGTGCCACTGATACCTTCCTGTGTTGTCCTTCCAGCTGGTGCCCTTTGAACTCACAAACGTGGACTACGTGGTCTTTAACTACTGCATCAGGGGAATGTTTGCAGATGGAGGCAGATCCTTTGTCAAGAAATTGTAAGTATGGCCTGGAACAGTTTGGTGGGATTGGTGCCTGTCTATAAAAATCCTCCCTAGGGTCTGGCTGGAATCTGGATACAGGTAGCAGACCTAGTGGATGTAGGTAGTGGCTGGTAGGCACTGGGCAGGGGTTTAATATTAAGCGATTCAGAACCTTGGTTCTCTTTGGGATTGTTTCCAGCCTTGGAAGGAGGCTGGGAGCTGATATCCTATAAATGCTGTGAGAATCAAGTGTTGCCCACCAGAATGGAGCAAACCTGTTTTTGTCACTTAGATATGCTGTTCAGAGGGGTTGGCCTGGGAAAAGCTGATCTGCTGTGATTGCTCCCTACCACTGCTCAGCTAAACCCCCCTCTCCCTTTCAGCGAAGGGGAGATGGAGAAAGGCGGCACGGGGCTGTTGTTCTGGCTGGCAAAGGCACCACACTGGCTGAAAATTCTCCTCTCCTGGATTGCCAAACCTTTCGTAAGGTCCATTTCTTTCTAGTGTAGACAGAGTTAAGCTATATGTGGATAACTTGTCTCCCATTGCAGTAAGGCTTTCTCATAGAGAAGTCTCTGGGCATTGCTTCCTGGCTGTGCTCAGACACATCTCCAAACTGGAGTGATGCTATTTCTCTTCCTTCTCTCCCCTCTTTGGGGAAAATCCGCAAGTCCTCCCTGCACACTGAGTAAACAGCTTGTATTTGTCACTGAGCTGTCTCAGAGGATGGAGCTGGGATTCATAGAAATTATTTTCCTTTTTTTTTACTTTCTCCTGCTCAGGTGCCTCGATTTTCAAGTATCGTAAGAAACATGAAAGAAAAGTGAGTAAATCTGAGCCTGAGCAAATGTGTGAAGATTTGTTTTGCAGCAGGGTTTGCTACATTATTGGTACTGCTGCAGCTGCACGTGTCTGAGAGAATGCAAAGCAGGAAATGCAAGGGTGGGAGCAAACTGAGAGCAGTTTGTGTCAACACCATAACCCTGCTGGGTTTGGAAAACTGTTTGTAAATTGAGGGTGGGAATGAGAGCAGGGGTCACAGCCTTTTGCTCAGGAAGAGGATGAAGCCTGTAGGAATGAAATATGGTGTTTGCTTCAGCACTGGTTAATGCATCCATCATGCCAAGAGGTAGGGACCCCATAAGGCAGAAAGAAGGTGTATGCACAGGGAAGGACGCCTTTCATTGGGTTTGTTTCCTTTTACAGCACAGTGGATGAAGTCTGGAGTCTTCATCATGAAATCGAGGTGAAGTATTGCAGTTTGGGGTTAAATAGTTTTTGTTTGATTTCTGTTTGGGAAGGGGCAGATTCAGCACTCACCAAGGTCAGGAGATTATTGGGTCCCTGGTGATGTAAGGTGGGAACACGTCACTCCTCAACAGATCTCACTTGGGTGTGCAAGTTCTCAGCACATTTAAGGGTTAGGACAACATGTAGGCAAGTTCATGATGCTAAATCAGACCAGAATTTTTGACATCTGCATATAAAAATGTAGATCATCAGACTTGCTTTTATTTCCCTTCTGGTTTTCCAAAGACCCGTGCCCATGTCCCAAGTCACCATGTGCCCATGCACTCAGTCTTTGCCCACCTCCAGTTTACCAGGGAGAGGGTGCTTTGTAAGCTGGGAGGAATATTGTCCAGGCAGCAAAGCACTGCTGGGTTTTAGCAGGATCAGGCCTGATGTAGCCTGTTGGCTGCTCCCAGGGAGGGACCAAGAGCCCAGCTGGACACCCTGGCACCCTGGGACAGTACATCCACCCCACTGACCACCAGCACATTTCCTCCTCAGGACTTTTGCCACCAGTTCATTGCCCAGTGGAAAAAGCTGAATCTGGATGTCATGCTGTGTCCCATGCTGGGCCCGGCTCTCGGCATCGGCTACCCTGCGAAGCTCTCAGGTAGGACACCGACAGGGGACCTTTGCCGTGGCACTGTGCCAGTATCCATGAGCAGCCTTCCTCCTCCCCTTGCATCCCCAGGGTGCTGGCCAGCAGTAGGAAGAGCTCAGCTCTTGGGACAGCTGCGGCCCAGCCCACGGGGAGCACCTGGAACACACCCCCAAATGGGAGCCAAAGGGCCGACTTCCATCCCTCAGCCCCTGAGTTCCCAGTACAAGTGCCCCAGTAGCTGGAATCCTGCGTACACAGAGGGGGGTGAAGGCTTTCCCTGCGCAGGCTGGCACTGCAAGCTCCCCCTCTCCCCCAGTGGCAGTCAGCTACACCATGCTCTACAACGCCCTGGACTTCCCTGCTGGTGTTGTCCCTGTCACGCTGGTGACGGATGAGGACGAGGAGGAGCTGAAGGGCTACAAGGGATACTATCAGGACTGGTGGGACCGGACCCTGGTGAAGGTGAGTGGTGCCAGGCTCTCCAGGAGCACGAGCTCTCCCATCCCTTCCCCTGGACATCCCCAAGCCCTGTCCCTCTCTCTGTGCCACAGGCTTTCCGTGGCAGTGTGGGGATGCCCGTGGCCGTGCAGTGCGTGGCCTTGCCGTGGCAGGAGGAGCTGTGCCTGCGCTTCATGAAGGAGGTGGAGACCCTCAGCCTGAAGAAGAACAGTTTCTTCTGAGCCCCAGGTGCTCAGCCAGAGCAGGATTCCAGCTAACACCAGCGCGGGCCATCCTTTGGTGTGGCCCACAGGACTCTTGTTCCCCTCAGTGAGGATGCAGTGATGGCTGGGCTGGCTGCTGGCTTTGGGGGTGAGGGGAAAGCAAAGCAAGCTCTGATGTGGTGGAGCTCTTCCAGTCATTGTCCTAATACAGTACTTCTTATTATCTGAGTCAGTTATTTCAAGTCTGTGTTCGTGTGTGGGGTTGGGGTGGATTTTAACCACCCCAGGGAAATACAGGAACATGATCTTTCTCTTACAGATGGGGAAACTGGGGTGTGGGGACGGGTTCTGTCCAAAATGCTGAGACTGCTACTTGGAGTGCTGTAGAAACAGGGATTTTCCCCTCTGCTCTCAGCTCCCTGAGGATGAAATCTGGTATTTTCTCTAGCACAGACCAGCAGTGAGAAGGGAAAGCTGAGCCTGCGTGCAGACTGGAAAGCAGGGAGGGAGCTGTGGCCTACTTCCCACAGCATAGGGCTGCTGGCACCCTGCACAGCATGAAGGAGAGATTATGGAATCACAGAACAGTTTGGGTTGGAAGGGGCCTTAGAGATCATCTTGTTCTAATCTCCTTCGATGGGCAAGGACACCTTCCACTAGACCACATTGCTCAGAGCCCCACCCAACCAGGTCTTGAACACTGCCAGGAATGAGGCATCCACAGCTTCTCCAGGCAACCTGTGCCAGGACCTCACCACCCCCAAAGAAAGAATTTCTTATATCTTACCCAAACCCACTCCCTTTCAGTTTGAAGCCTGTATTGAGCAGTGTGCCAGGGTCAGATGGACAGCAGACAGCCTGCCCTGCACACCTTCTCCTCCCATTTAGCCCATGCCAGGTTTTCCAGCAGGATTTTCCAGCCACTGATGGCCACTGGCGCTGGGATTGGCAGCGGTGGCTGCTCCCGGCAGGTTTCCAAGGGTGTTCCAGAAAGGAATTTCACAATGCTAAAGTGTTTTCCCAATGCAGGGATGTCAAAAGCAGATGGTAACAAAGCTCTGGCAGGATTAATGTTCGGGGGTTTAATGTATTATTGTAGTTTAAACCAGAACCATGCAGAAGCGTGGAGTGTTTTCAAGGGCTGGGATAGTTTATCACAGCCATGGAGAAATCAGCTCCCAAGGACCCCCATTCTTTATCAGCAGGCTTTGAGAACAGGAGGGAGGGAGCTCCAGGCATCCCATGACTGAATGCTATGTAAAGCCAAGCCCAGAAGTGCCTCAGTGAGGTTACAGGTGCTTTCTGCCCATACAGAAAGTGCTGGATGGGGTTATATGTTTACTTTAAAATTCAAGCCCAGAGGACTTTTTCCAGGAAAGGCAGTGCCACCTGCACCTCTGCTCCCAGAGCCAAGCACCACATCACTGTTAGCTTAACCACTCTCTCCCTGGCACAGAGGTGGGCAGGGTGCAGGACTCCAAACCATGCAGCCACCAGTGAACCTGAACCTGTAATTATTCCTCACTGGAAGCCCTGAGCAAAGCTCTCCAGCAAGCTCACAACCACGGGGCAGTGCACCAGGCAGGGCCAGAGCTGCTGGGTGGCTCTGGGGACTTGAAGCTGCCACAAGGGCCAGCTGCAGGCTACTCCCAGCCCAGCCTGGGCAATAAGAGGTTGGTGTGAATGGCAGCACTGAAGCACTCAAGGCTGAGATGGGGCAGTGAAGACCAGTCAGTGGGGAGAGGTTGGTGACATCCACACTGAGTTGTTTGGTTCATTTTGCTGCCCGCCCTGTCCAAATAGGGAGGACTGTCCTCAGTTTTCCAGTCAGCAGGTTCTCTGCAAGGTCTCACATCTTCCCTGCTGCCACAGGAATATCCCATGGGACATGTCTGTAACAGGCAAGAAGGTAACATGATACAGCAGCACGACTGCTGGCTTCTGTCCTCGAGCACGACCTCTCCACCAGAGAGCAATGGTTACCCTGGGTGCTCTCCCCTTACAAGCTGTGCTACCCTGCTGCCTGGAGCAGAGCCAGCGTCTCTCCAGATATAGGGGGGTGGCCTTGCCTCTTGGCGATGAGCTCTCAGAGGCATCCCCTGTCCCTTCCCTGTGGGCTTGCAGATGCTTGAGAACTGAGAGAAGCTTAATTTTTTCAGCCTCTCCTTTTTGCATTAAGCCACGGGACAGTCCTGGGCAGGGGGAGCACCCGTGGCAAGGGGCAGCTGCTAAGACTACATGGTCCAGCTCCTTTGCATTCTGCTGGCTGGAGGATGGGTTAGAAACAGCAGAGCAGACTCTGAATCCATCAGAGGGGATTTCCCAAAAGTGCTCAACCTCTGATTCAGGTTGGCAAACGACTTTTCAGAGGCTGGGCTTGAAAATGACACAGAGCAGTTATATTCCTTGAAGGCATCTTCAGACAGTTCCTTCCACACTGCGCTTCCAGAGTCACTGTTGCATCTTCATTCTCTTGGCTCTCCTGTGCTCCCACCTCTCCACAGGAGCTGTTTCTCTCCCTGCATGAGGTTCCCCAGGACAAGCAGAACGATATTTTCCCAGGCTCACGGGGCTGCAGGTGAGCAACAGGGATGACAGCTGAGCACCTCTAGTTAATGGGCTTAAGTGTTCATTAACTATTACATGTGAGTATAGCAGGGCTAGCACAGAGCTGGGCTTTGCTGGCACTCAGCTCTGTGTGTAGCCAGGTACAGCCACAGCCTCTGGCTGGGGGAGACACAGCCTTGGGGACACCCCAGCCTTGGGGATGCCCCCCAGACTGAGTAAGCTGAGCACACTGCTCTGCAGCCTGACCCACAACGCTGCTCCAGCAGCCAGACCCTTTC
This sequence comes from Aphelocoma coerulescens, assembly GCF_041296385.1. Taxonomy (NCBI): domain Eukaryota; kingdom Metazoa; phylum Chordata; class Aves; order Passeriformes; family Corvidae; genus Aphelocoma; species Aphelocoma coerulescens. Next base: position 24,423,255 of record NC_091022.1, on the reverse strand, counting down.
AAAGTCCACAGTCTGGAAAGTCCATTCCTGGACTTTGTTAAAGCAGCTCTGCTTCAGAGCTGATCCTGCGCAGCAGGCGAGCGCAGAGGCTGCATTCATCAGCCCTCCGACGAGAAGGTGAGAGCCAGGTGTCTGCAGCTGGACCTGAGAGAGAAGTCATGACCCAAGAGCGACTGTGGCAGGTCCTGGATCCATCCTGGGCAGACCCTCGCGCCCTCTTGGCTCTGCTCTGCAGCTCAGCTGCAGCTGTGGTGCTTCTGAAATGGCTGGGACGGAGGCAGGTCCAGCAGAAGATGGATGAGGCAAGGAGGTCTCGGGATCTGGCCCTGGAGAGGATGGAGAAGGCAGCTCGCAGGCTTAAGCAAGAGGTAGATTTGGGGTATATGCGAGGAAGGGTTTATATTTTGGATAACCAAAGAAATGGGGGAGCTCTGATCAGTCCCTCTGTGAATGGTGGCTGGGGCACAGGCACGTTTTGGAGCATCTCCAACCCAATGTTTTTTGAGGGTCATCACCCTCCATTTTCTCAAAAGGCCCTCCCATAAAAGACGGTGTAAATTAAGTATTCCTCAATACAGACCCACTGAGGAAATCCTGAGGATGAAAGAAAGATTGGAGCTTGGGACCTTCTCAATCAGATCACCACCCCAAACCTCCCTGTGTCCTTTCTCCTCATCCATCCCTACTGCCAAGCCTTTCCTCTCCCATCCCCTTTCCTCTGCCCCTCCATAGGGATCTGTCTGCCCCATCATCCTCAAAGTACAAGAGGGCTTCACGTCCCTCCAACATCTGCACATCAGTGACCAAAAGCCATTTCCTCCTGCCCATGCCCAGGTAAAGAAGCACCTGGATTTGAGGAGGTCAGGCCCTTGGAATTGTCTTAAACCCATAAGAAATACCTCCTGCTATTCTTTTCTTGGAGGACAGCTTGCAAACAGCCCACACTTTTTTTTTTTCCATGTTAATGATAAATTTTGTAAAACTTTAGCTGGTTGAACTGCTATTCAGTGAGTTGGAGTTAGAAGGGGAGTGAAGGCCTTTAGGAGAGTAAATAGAGACAGGTCAAACCACTCTTGCAGGTTCATGCAACTCTCCAATCAAGGTACAGTTTTCTGCCTGTTTTGGTTTTATGAACTAAGACTCAGCAAATTCCCTGTCAGCAAATTCCCCACTCCAGCACACAGAGTGCTTTGTGGGAGGTCTGCATGCCTACAGGGCATATCTCCTAAAATTTTCCACTCAAGGTGATGTCTGGGCAGATATTAGAATTGGATATCTGCAGCCTTAACCAACCTCTTCTGTCTTTTTCCTCTCTGTACCCAATTTTCCACCCATTGCAGAACTCAGGCACCCAGACCTCACACATCCTCTCGCTGACAATGGTGGAGCTGGTAGAGAAGCTGAAGGCGGGGTCCCTGTCCCCAGAAAGTGTCCTCTACTCCTACATGGACAAAGTGAGTGATACCTCCAGCATGGCAGAGATGCTGCAGGACTCTCCTGCAGTGGGACTTTCAAATTAAAAATCAGCTCGTTTGCTGAGAGAACCAGCAACACTGGGGATTACAATTTGTCAGTACTGTGATGTCTGAAGGGTGGCTTACAGGCAAATATGCACAGGACAGAGATCCAGGGCAGAAAAATATCTCAGAAATAAACATCCAAAGTTTATAGGTAAGAGCTGAATAATAAATGCTGAAGTTTTGAGGAGCTTGAAAATTTAGCTTGAAAACTCAATACGTAATGTCTCCTTCCATCCACTCATCTGTCTTGCTGCTCTTCTCTGTTCTGGAGAGGCTTTGGAGGTGAATCGGGAGGTGAACTGCGTGACAGACTTCATTCATGGATGTGAGGGTCAGCTCCAGAAACTGAAGAAGCAAAAGGAGAAGGGGCTGCTTTATGGCATTCCCATCAGCATCAAGGACCACATTAACTGCAAGGTACAGCCCCAGTTCCTCTGCCTTTTGCCTTGGGTCTGGGAGCAGGCCAGGATTTCCCATCCTCATCAGGACTGGCTAAGAATTCCCTCAGACAAGGATGTTCTGGATCCAATATTGTGGGACCAGCAAACCTACCTTTGAAAATTTTGATGAAAATTTTGTTTTCTGCAGAAGTTTCTGGCCTATTCTGATCTGGTTTTCCCTGGGATAGTCAGGTCCTCTTCTGCCTCTGAGAAAAGTTAGGTGGGAACTGTGTCACAAGAGGCATCACGACTTATGTCTGTTTTTGTCACAGCTCCAAACAGCATTTCTCCTGCACCTAAAGAGCTTTGTTTCCCATCCCCAAGGGCCACATCTCCTCCGGAGGGATGGTGAAATTTCTGGGCCAAGTGAAGGAAGAAGACAGCGTCATTGTCCAGGTTCTAAAGCACCAGGGGGCAATCCCCTTTGTGAAAACCAACATCCCACAGACCATGATAAAGTAATGGCATGTTTGCCTTCGTGGAAACACTGTGACACGTGCCTCTCGCCATCCAAGCTAATGACACACGTTAATTGCCTCCTTACTTGGATCTGAAAGGATTTCTCTTGTACTTGATGCCTCTTCCTTCTTAAATTCAGCTGTCTCAACAAATCTACTTCATGCTGATTCCACCTTAATTCCACACCCATCCCTGCACGGTGCTCTATGCCCCGTGTTTATGGTTTGCAAAGGCACAAGCACCTCACTCACCTGCTGATCTTCCTCTCCCCAGCTATGACTGCAGCAACCTCATCTTTGGCCAGACACTGAACCCTCTCAACCACCAGAAGAGCCCCGGGGGCTCCTCGGGTGGGGAGGGAGCTCTGATTGCAGGGGGAGGCTCCATCCTGGGCATCGGCTCGGATGTGGCCGGCAGCATCCGCCTGCCCTCCAGCTTCTGCGGGCTCTGTGGCCTCAAACCCACAGGCAACAGGATCAGGTACGTGCCCACTTCTGTCCTCTTCTTCCACCCACTGCAGAGGCTGCAAGGTGTCCCCCACAGGGCATCAAACTTTGTAGGAGTTCCCATGGTTTCCCCCAGGGTTAAGTTAGCATTGAACTTGCTCTATTAATGACACAAGATGACTTCAATCTCTATGACACCAAAGACTTATTAAGTTTTTAATAGCCCTGGCCAAGAAGCTGAAAGTAAATACTACAGGATGATCTCCTTTTCAGATGTTCCCCAGCCCTTGCTTTGCTTGTAAGAGCTTTCTGTTTATCAGAGGTGGATTGCCCATAGATAAGGAATTAGTTGCAGCAGGGGAAAGAGATGATAAATACTGTCCCTAGCAGCTTCCAGACCATGTTAATCTTCCTCCTAGCCTAGGAAGTGTCAAGTCTTTGTGGGAACTTTTGCCCGTCTAGATTTGACTGAGGGCAATGGGAAGTTTGCAGCTCAGCGTGGTGACCTGCCTTACAGAGCTGCTGCTAATCTGCTTCTCCCATTATGTTCCCAGCAAACAGGGAGTTGTTTCTCCTCTCATAGGAATGCAGTCAGGTAAGTCCATGATGACATGTTACTACATCAAACCTCTGCCTCTTACATCTCCTACTACTGAGATGCCAGCAAGGGTGCTTGCTGTGCCCAGTGCCTCATGGCCAGCCGAAGCAGTGACCTACTAAAGCACCCTCCTGTTACAACATTTTGCACCATTTGCTGTGTTCTGGGTTGTGGCCAGTGTTGGCTGAACCTCAGCAGGATGAAATCAATGCAGTGATGGAATGGAACCAGGCAGTGCAACACCTGTCAGGAAAGGTGTGAGATGTGCATCCCAAAGACCTGGGGTGTCTCACTGGAGATGCTGCCAGGATACCGTGGCAGCCGCAGCTGCCCCCAGGCAGCATTGGCAAGAAGGCTGCAGCCCTCCCTCCTCATGCCTGCAGAACCTGGCCCAGGAGGTCATTAGGCTCATTAGGCTGCCTCTGCTCTGACAGATCCTCCCTGCTGGACCTCCTTGCTCATTACACTCATTCCCCTCATTCCCTGCTCCTCTTCCCTGACCTGAAACTCCCCCATGCTGGAGCCCTACCAGTAACTATGAGACAGCAGCAGCCCACCTGGCTGCAGTGACAGCCCCTTTGTGCTCACAGTGACAGGGATGCTGGGGCCCATGGCGAGGGACGTGGACAGCCTGGCCCTGTGCATGAAGGCTCTGCTCTGCCAGCAGATGTTCCAGCTGGACCCCACCGTGCCCCCCATCCCCTTCGATGAGGAGGTAAGGCTCAGAGGCGATCCCATGTCTCCATCTGCCCAGCAACAAAGAACGATCTCTGGAGATTCCCATCTGGTTTCATGTCCTGAGATAGCAAAGGATCCAGGGAAACACACATCCTTGTGGACAGGGGACACCCAGCATGAGCGACCCCCAAGGAGCAGCCACACAGCAGGGCTGGCAGGCAGGAGGTGGTGTCGGAAAGACTGTACCAAGGACCAGTGTGTTCTGGACAGAGCTGCTTTTCACCAGCCCTCTAGCTCCCACCATTCCCCCAGCCCAGGAGAGCTCAGCTGGTGCCTCCCTGAGCCCTGGGAACAGTCCAACCTTGTGCTTCCCCTGGCTGCAAGTCATGGCTCCTCTCCTCGCAGGTTTACACCAGCTCAAAGCCTCTTCGCATCGGGTATTACGAAGGAGATGGTTACTTCCAGCCCTCGCCCAGCATGAAACGGGCTGTTCAGCACACAAGGAAGCTCCTCCAGGAAGCAGGGCACACGGTGGGTTTCCATGCCTGTGGTTGCCTGGAGCTGTTACCCTGGTCCTCACAAAATCTGGACAAATCACTTTCCATCTCCGCTTCTGCTCCCCGTAAAAGAGAAAGGCAAATGCAACAGCTTGTTTTCCAAACTGGAGTGACCTTGCTTATATTTCTGGCCTAGCAGATGTGATAATTATGTTCAGATATCTCCAAGTTACCCCAAGCACTGTTTTTTCCATCATGTTTGGTGTTCCCATAAATATCAAACTCACAACAGTTTCCATGACCCCTCAGCTGTTAAACACAGCTTACAGATTTCTTAGTGGGTAAGTGGGTAAGTGGGAAGGAGGCTGGAGCAGTTGACCCTCCAGGGACTTCTTTTAGCCTACATTTTTCTGTGGTTCCACCAGTGGAGATTTCTATATGGGAGCTGTTCCAGTGATGCAAATTAATTTCAAAAATTGGTGGTTTGAAGTTTCTAAGAATTCTTCTCTAACGTATGGAGGAGTGGAGCCTGTGCCAGGTCCCAATATGTGTTAATGCCTTGGATAGGACTAATGGGAAAGGACAGCAGGCAGATGAAAAAGAGGTCTTGCTGTCCTGGAGCAGCAAAGGAGGGTGTATGTTTCTCACCACTTCTCACTGATCTCTGGTGACCACTGGTGAGGCAGGGAGGCTCACAGAGGGCTCTGAGTCATTCACCTTTTGCTGCCTGTTGGACAGGGATGGTTCTCTTGCAGCTCATTCCCTTTGCCCCACCCAAGATCGACTACGTGGTGGATGAGCTGTTCACCAGAGGGATTTTCGCGGATGGGGCCACCCACCTGGTGGACTGCTTGTGAGTAAACCCCCATTGCGGTGTGGGCTGTGAAACCTGGAACTGTGAGGCCAGTAGCTGCACCCAGAGCGTTTGTATCGTGGGTGCAAACTGAGTAATGAGCAGCAGAGGAGCAGTTTCTGGCAGGATGACTTTAGCATGAGCAGCAGCCAGTCCTCGTGCACGGGTAACATGGTGGGTGCCCCCCCAGCCACTCTCTCACCTCGGCATGCCCAGGGCTGTGCTTTGCACCACTGCAAAGCTCTCCAGAGCTTTTATGGCCCTGATGACACAGGCAGTAAAATACTGATTTACCTGTAACTTCTGCAATGAGCATTTCCACCTCAGCATCTCTTGTTCAGTGTTTTCCATTGAAACAGGCAGATTTTGTCTTCTAGCACCACCCCCCCCAAGACAAACCCTGCCTTGGGAGCAGCACTGCTGTTGCTATCACTCTGGTACAGGTGACTTGTCCTGACTTTTTCACTCTCTGCCCTTCCAGCAAAGGAGACATCGTGGATCCCAACCTGAAATCCCAGTTCAACACGTACAGGCTTCCTGCTCTAGTGAAAAGGACCTTGGCTATTATTTTGAAGCCCATAGTAAGTGTGTGGGCGTGTCTCACCTGTGTGACATGAAATCTGCACGGTGGGGAGGTTCTTTGTGCAGGGAGGTAAATTGTACCACCCAGGAATGCTTAGCTGCTTCATGTTAAGTGCCTGATGGGCTTCCTAGGGAAGTATATTTACTCCCTAAACCCAGGCTGAACTTATCAAGTGAGTCTGACAGCCCTTTGTGGCATTTTTGCTTGGGGAGGTTGAAATATGATCCTTTCTCAGGAAACCTGTGAGCATACAGCTCATCCAGCAATGAGCTCCAGGAGAATGGATATCACTAGCAAGGATCTAAACAGCTTTCCCACATCCGGAAGATGCTCTCCAGGACTAGTAATGTGGTCTAGAGCCTTATTTGTATGGGTTGTTGTGATTAAACGTGTACATTAATGTGGGAGTAAACCCACTTCACTGGAACTGGCCTGTTCTTCAGAGCCACTTCTGCTAGGACAAGACAGATGCCCAAAATGCAGTCTCAGGGTAGCCAGCTATTCCAGCTGCATTGTTGTTGACTAATCCCAAGTTCTTCTCTTCCCTTCTAAAGTACCCACGAATTGCCCGGGATCTCAGCGCTCTCTGTGGAGTGGGGTAAGACACTCTGAGGTAGCTCTGGAGAAAGGGGATGTGCTTGGCTGTGCCCACCCATGCATGCAGGTAGATGCCAGCTGGCTGTGTGTGCAAAGCCGTGCCACGGGGCTGTGTGACACGGGCTGAGCCAGGTGAGTGTGTGCTGCCTCTGCACCAGCTGGGCTCAGCACTGGCTTACCCAGGGCTGTTCAGCCAGAGGTTGTTTTAAGAGCTCAGGCATCCTCAGAGTGACAGAGCTGGGATGACTCCATGGAGGTCAGCACAGGGAGATGTGGGCTGTTTTCCCCATCAGGTGGTACCCGCAGCACCAAGTGCCAAGTTAATGCAGAGGTCTCTGCCTGCACGTGCGGTGTGGTGTGAGGTACCTGCACCTCCAGAAGAGGCACAGGCACACCAAACTGACAGCAAATGCATTTAGAAGACTGATTTTTATCCAGGTCTTCTGGCATGCTTTAGCAAAAGCTCTTTTGATGTACCCGTAAGCACATGTGCACCGGGGGAATCAGCTGGGTGGTACCATTGCTTGTTCCTAGAAGGGTCATGCAGTTACCATAAAAATAGGACTGTCTGGGCATTTTCTTAATTGTTTTCTGTTGCCACAGTCACAAAGCTCATTAATTCTGCCACCTTTCCAGATCTGCCAAAAACCTCTGGGATCAGCATGGAGCAGTGGCGGTAATGTCACTTTTATCTTATTTTCTTTACTATAGTGAGAGGTTTACAAAGCTTCTAAGCAATTGTTTTGCACTCTGTGATGGACGTGGGGTTGAAAATTATTCACCTTCCTTTGCCCTGCGTTGTCTATACAAAAATAGAATAGGAACAGCCACTAAAGATGAGGCTTCATTTTGTCTTTTCTGCCTCTTGGTGTGAATTCTTCATTTCAGGTATTAGGTGTTATTGTCGTGAGCTAAGGTCATGCTTGAACTATCAAGCAGAGATATTAGGAGTCCAGAATTGTGTTCTTGAACTCTGTGACTTAGGTGGTTTTCTTATGAACTCATTTGAGATCAGGAACCTCAGACAGGAAGCTTTTTCCTGGACAACTGCATCCAGTGCTGCCGCAAACTGACCAAGTTCCTCTTTTAAACCAATTTAGTTTTATGCTTGCATTTGTTTTTATTGACTGGCTCCTCTCCTCCCTGCTCTGATGGTTGGAAACCTTCATGTTTCCTGTGCTCTTTATTCCCTTCCAGTTTATCCTCATTTTATTTTTGTCCTTCAGTTTAAATAGCACCTCTCCTCTCTGGTATTTTCCGCTGCCTCTGTCTATTTATAGAGAGTATCCTCTTTCAGCTGGTGTTTTGCAATGCTGAAGAGGCTGTTTTGGTGTCCTCCCACAAGGCAGGATCTGTGTTCCCTCACAACCCTCCATGAGGAGAAACATCCCCCCAGCTTGCACCCAGCCTCTATCAGTGCCAGTCACTCCATGGATGTGCACTCTGGTCTGACAAATTATAGGGCAGAGGAAAAACTCCTAAAAAGCTGCCTGGTCACTGGTGGGAGTGTTTGAAATGAAATGGGCATGGGGTTTTTCTTAAGGTGAAAACAGATTCCTCTTCCACTCCCAAAAAAACCCCCACAGAAAACCAAACCTAACAAGTAAACATAAAAAACCCAAGACAGACAAATCAACAAAAAACACACAAAAAAAGAGCCACCATCAAAAAAAAAAAAATCTCCCAAAAGAAGCCAAACAGAAAACACTTTAGAAGGTTTGAAGGCTTCAAAGATATTTTGAATTGTTGTAGCTCCGTGAAACCATATTCACATGTTTTCATCTACTGCAAACAAGAGCTGATTCAAAACTTTTGGCTAGTGACCAGCTTTTCTCTCAGAAAAAAAAAAAAATAAAAAAGAATCAGGTTAGCTGCAGTGACTGTGTTTCCTGGAAACACATCTCCTTTGTTGAACTTTCAGCAGGAAGGATCTCAGAGTGCAGGTGGAGATTGAGGTCAGACTAAAGAATAGCTCCAAGGCCAGATCTTTTGTGAGAGTGCTGGAAGATTCTTGTACAGAAAACTTGTTGTGAAAAGGTTGTGCAGGACAGGGGCTGGGCCATGATGGGACAGATGTGTCCCTGTAGCCAGAAAATGGCTGCAAAAACAACCATACTGTGGTTCCACCCACATCTGTTTGCTGAGATAAAGTGGGATATCTCTTTGAGTGTGGATTCATTCGTTGCCTGATGTTCAGCACAGCTGTGCTAAACCAGACTACAAGTCTGGGTCTCTCTTGGAGCTGCAGTACAATCCTGAAGCTGTGCCTCCTGCATTGTGGGGGATGTCCTGGGGCTTGCCCAAATGTCTCTTGCTGCTTCCTTTCCTTAAGTGTATCCTCATGCAGAGTGAAAGAAGGTTTTGTGGAAGTATTTTGGATTCATATCTTCTAATACTTCTACCAGAATAACCAAAGCTTTTAGGAAATGTGACTTTTTAGTCATCTAAACAAACTGCTGTTGATCTCCACTCAATATAATTCTAAAACAAAGCTGTTCATGGAAAGGACTGGGTTAATACTCAAAGAAATCAGTTCTGAAACGCACACCTAGCATTAATGTCTAGGTCTGGGCAGCACATGGTATTCTGACAGGAAACCTAAAAGTGGAAGAATAAAATCCCTTGACCCTTTCAAAGCACAGCTCAGATTTTATCTTAATTTTTTGTTGTTGTTGTATCCAGGAAGGCTTTCTCCTTCCTTTTCCTCTCTGTCAGCATTGATCCGCCACTGCTGTCCAGCAGACACCTTTGTCATCTCCTCTGCCTTTCCTTCCAGGCTTACCGCACCGAATTCATTGCCAAATGGAGGGAGCTAAGGCTGGATGTGATCCTTTGTCCCATGCTGGGGCCAGCCTTCAACCATGGCTACGCTGGGAAGCTCTTTGGTAACGTGCCCTGAGGAGTCCCTGCACACACCCACGGTGGTGTCTGTGGGCAGAGCTGCAGCAGGATGCTTGGGTCCCTGGGGCATTCCCCAAACCACGCACGGTGCTCGCTCTCCCCTCTGTGGAAGAAAGCAAAGGAGAGGCCTCTGGGTGGGTCTTCTCACACCCACCCCTCATCTGAGCTGCAGATGTTTGGATTATTATGGGCAGCAATTAGTGGTCACTCTGTCCCAGTTGTTCAGTGGTGAGTTTTCTCTGTTTTTCTGCTGCAGAAAGCCGCAGAGCTACTCCTGCAGCAGAGAGTGGCAGTGAGGACAGCTGTGGTAAGCTTTGCTACAGGCTCTTGTGGATGCAGCTCTCTCACACTTCCCAATACTCTGCAAACAGCAGGAAGGCTCATTGCGTGTGACTTGCAGAAAAAGGTGTTTTTTTATAGCTTCCAGCAAACAGTCAGGGTCCTCCATCCCTCTAGCAATGACCTTTTGGGATCCAAAATCCCCACGGTGGTGTTTCATTACTGGACATCAGGAATATCTTGGAGAGATAGCTGGGATTTTTCCCCAGGGATAGATGCAGACTCTGAATTGGTCCCTTCCAGAGCACATCTAATCTCCACATGAGTGACAGGTGAAAGCACAGGTCACTCTCTGCTCCCTGGTATCCAAACATGTCCATCAAAAGTCCCTTTGAGACAGCGCATTTTCAGGGCCTCCTTGGGACCAGCAACTTCAGCCTGCAATTCCTGCAACTCAAGTTATCATAATGTGCTGGCCCAGCACATTAAATTTTGCCATTTTGCATGCTCTGTATTCCAGCTGCGACCTCCTACACCAATTTGTACAACGTGTTAAACTTCCCTGCTGGGGTGGTGCCGGTCAGCACGGTCACGAGGGCCGACGAAGAAGAACTGAAGCATTACCAAGGGCACTACAGAGACCCTTGGGACAAGAGGCTGAAAGAGGTCAGCAGGAAAAGACCTTAAGCCTCAGCAGAAGATTATGACTGGCAGAGTGACACCTCTGGGACATTGTCCCAAGGCTTGTCTACATCCCCTAATGAGAGTGGGAGCTTGTTTAGTAGCCCAGTTCGCATCCACTGTTTCAGTACCCTGTGGTGCAGCAGGGCTGGTGTTTGTCAGCCTGGCAGCTGTGCCCTCACTTGTCTTCCTCTGCCCTCCCTTCCTGCAATGCCCAGTGCCTGCCCTGACTCAGCACTGTCCTTAACTTTTGCAGGCTGTGGAAGGAGCCGTGGGGCTGCCCGTGGCCGTGCAGTGCGTGGCTCTGCCCTGGCAGGAGGAGCTGTGCCTTCGCTTCATGAAGGAGGTGGAGACTCTTGCCCACGGCACGAAGAGAAATGTGTGATTTCTGGGAGCCAGCCTCCAATGTGATGGCTTTTCATTCCCTGCCCTTCGCTTCAGCCACCTTCTACCCGATATGAAGCAAAGTAGATAGCAAGCTGAAGACTCTGAATTAATGTTTCAATAAAGTGACACTAAATTCGGTTTTAAAATAGTCAGCAAAAATCCCCTCTCTGTCTAAATTGTCCTTCATTGTTTGAGTTAAACTGAGTCAAAAAAAACAAAAGAAAGGACTGAGAGTTAATGCTGGATCAAAGGGATCCAATAACAACAGTTTCATGATATCTGTTGTATGCTGTGAGACCAAAGAGCTGTTTATTGCGATATTTTACTTCCAACTGTGGGCAGGAGCAAATATTTGTGGGAGAGTATAATCTAGTAAGTGCAGGATTCCCTCCCTGGCTGTGCCATTGTTTTTTGGCACAGACTTGCAGTCAGCCCATGGGTTTAAATAGCTGCCAAGAGAGCTCTCCTCCACAAACTTGTCCGCTTCCTGAACTCATTTGCTGTCTAGATCTCCACACCACCCAGCAGTTTAGCTGTGCAGGGAGTGGTGCAAAGGTTAATATTCTCTGTTTAACCATAAGCTGTGAGAAATGTTAACTGGTCTATCACCACTGCTGTCCCTCATTATTTCTTCCAGTTAAGCAATGGGAAGAGATGGGGGTTTATTGCCGAAAAACGCTTAGGGAAAACTGAGAAAGAATTTCTGTGGATATGCTTAGGCCATTCCACTCTTGGGTGCTTCCAACAACACTGTGACGATTGTGTGCTGTTTCTTGGCCCATCCTTCACTCTCAAGGTGGAGGAAGAGGCTGGAGGAGAAAGTGGGAGTGATGAAGGAGATGCTTTGAATAAGCAAGTGTGTGTTGAAACAAGGCACGCTCACTAGAGACGATCATTAGGGTGATTCTTTCCCCAAGCCTGCAGGCAAAGGGAGAGAGGCAAGGGGTGACATTGCCCTTGGTACTCATCTGCCTCCCCGGGGCTGCTCGGGGATGCTGCAGTCATCCAGCTGCCTCCCGTGGCCACCAGCGAGTCTGAGTCACAGAGTGAGCGTGACAGTCACACAGCCTGACTCACCGCCCTCTGACCCCAGCGGAGCCGGGAGAAGCTCCATGGCACACCCTGCTCCGAGGAGATGCCCTGCCTCTGCAGGATTGCTGCCGGGGGCACCAGCCACGGAACCCCTGCCTGGGGGGGAGCCTGTGGAATGACTGTGACCCTCTCAGGCCAGGAGCAAAGGGTCTTTAGCTGAACTCTCAAAGGGAAGATGGGAGCTCTCCATTAAACTGGTAATCTGCCCAGGTTGTGCTCCTGGCTAGATGTGAGCATGCACAGACCTTGTTTTGCAAGGAAAGGACTGCGTCCTTCACTCCTGTATCCCTCCGTAGCTTTGCAAGGCTGAGACAGGTGAAAAAGTCCTGTTTCTAAAAGGAATTTCCCCAGGCATCCTTGAGCTCTGCATTCCAGCTGCTCCGTGTGGATGGCTCTAGCAGGGATTTGCTGTTCCTCCCGCTCTCCTCTCTCCTGCCTCCAGCTAGGCACTAGATCTCAGGATCCTGCAGCGCTTGCTCCCAGACCCAGCAGCCAAAGGGAATTTCTTCCTATGATCCAGTAGATGCTGAAGTAGAGTGCATGGATGCTCCAATAAAGCTCTCCTGGCGCTGAAGTGGATGAAGTGGGGAAGACATGCCCAGAAGAAGGTTGAAAAAGTGTGAGGGAAATAAGATACATGTTTGGACCTGACTTAGGGTCTGCCCAGGGATTTAGAGACCAGGTAAGCTCCTCAACTGGGCAGAGAGCAAAGCATCTTCCTTGGTAAAACTCAGGGCCCTTCTCCAGCCGGGTTGTCCATGACATCAGTTGTCATTGCTGCATAAATGTAGGGAAAGTGGGGAGGATAATGCTGAGAGCAGTCTGGTGAGCTCAGAGGCTGAAACACTAGCAGAGCAAGGCCTTTAGCAGGGTGTAACCTTAAGTTTTCAAGAGAGTTCTTCCTCCAGACCTCCTCCAGGTTGGAGAAGGAATGTCAGCCCCTTCCACACCCACCAGCACAGTGCTGCTGTTTCCAGCCCTGCTGCAGGTCCTTCACCAAGAGCTGTCAGCTCGGGCTGTGCAGCCCTTGCAGACCTGCACCATGTGTTTGCAGAGTGCTTGTCCAGCTGCCTGGCACTGACCAAAGTCCAGGCTTTGCTCTGTCTCAGAGAATTATGTACAAATGCTGCTTGAGCCAAAAGGGCTTTGTTTTTACTAGTTTCTTTCATCTTCAGCACAATGTCCTGGCTGCGGTCTTTAATTCTTTTTCCTCCTCCCTCTTTATTTGAATACCTTAAATCTGCCCTCCTTAATCCCTCTTCCATTCTGTGGCCAGATAAATAACCAAGCAAAGTTGAGAGATTGAGGTATCAGGAAATCCAGGGTTTTTATTTCATTTTACTTTATTTTGCAGGACTTTTGTTTGCAGTTCACATTGGTGTGTAGTCACAACACCAGGAGCAAATAAAACTCTCTAGAAGGATTTACACCAGCAGAACATGAGTGGTTAGAACGGGTCAGTTGTCCCCTTACAGTATCCAAAGCACACAGAGCTCTCTATGTAGCAGGCAGTGGCAGAGAAAATTAGGGACACAAACATTCCCAGGACCCCAGACATTCACTTCAAACAAGTTTCAAGGAAGGTGGAAGTTGAAAAGCTTAAAGCAAATATTTTAAAAAGCAGGTGAATTGAAACACCTGAATATAACAAGGCTCACCCTTGAAACACAAAACCAGCAAGAATTAGGGTTGGTACATCTTTCCCTCTGAAACAGCTGTTTACTGCACAAATCCTCACCTCCAAGAATGGTCTCAATATGCTCTTTCTTTCTTTCTTTCTTTCTTTCTTTCTTTCTTTCTTTCTTTCTTTCTTTCTTTCTTTCTTTCTTTCTTTCTTTCTTTCTTTCTTTCTTTCTTTCTTTCTTTCTTTCTTTCTTTCTTTCTTTCTTTCTTTCTTTCTTTCTTTCTTTCTTTCTTTCTTTCTTTCTTTCTTTCTTTCTTTCTTTCTTTCTTTCTTTCTTTCTTTCTTTCTTTCCTTTCTTTCCTTTCTTTCTTTCTTTCTTTCCTGTTACTGTTCTCCAGCTTCCAACATTCCCTGCTTGCCTACAGGAGACCAGTGAAAGCCCAGCTTGCTGCTGTAAGCTTTGTGCCCAGCCATGGAGCAGCTGGGAACATCCCAGTCCCTCACCCTCAGGGCACTGGAGTCTCAGCTGTCACTCAGTGGGGACAGACCTGGGCAAGACACCAGACATGATGGAAGAAGTAGGGATGCTCCTGGACTCCTGGTGAAGAACTAAGAGCTCTCTGCAGCACCCTTTCTGATCATGTCTCTGTCTTGCTGGACAAGTTCTAAGTAGGATTCATACAACCCGCTTGGCTATGGAAAGGCTAAAGGAAAATAGTGCAATACCCACAGAAGTGGGGAAAATGTGGGAATGATCAGGAGAGAAAGCAGCCCCTGCTGTCAGAGGTCTGAGGATTGCTATGGGAGTTCTCTGTTCCCATCCTATCGCAGTTGATTCAGGAAAAGCCAGCAGGGTCCTGGGTGAGCAAGGTGAAAAAGAGCTGATAGAGGCAGACCCTCACCTCTCAACTGATGCTCGTGGTATTTGGAAAGGTGCAGCTTAGGCAGTGGCAAGTTTCTTAGCAGCTGTTATGTTCTGTGAGTGCCAGTGGAGTTGGCCTGGAACTGAGGAAAGTGTTATGCTGCCAATGGATATTCCAGGCTGAAATGAGTCAGAAACTGGAGAGTTCCCAGAAAACATTTATTCAGCCCTCTGAGCCAGATTGGACAAGTTCCCCGGAGGGGTCCAGTGCATTTCACTATGATTTCAGTATTTTGTAAAATGTCTTTAGAATTCTTTCAGAGCAGCATAGTTAATACGCCTCGTTTTGCAAATCATTTTAAAAAGAGCATCAGAGTGTTTGGTTTCAAATACATGAACACAAGACACAGCTGTCAGGATTCATTCTTTGTCATTTTAATCAAGGCTGACTTAAAAATATTTCTTACCAAATTGGAGAGAAAACAGTTCAGTTATAAAAATTTCTGACAAGAGCCAGCCTGCTTGAGAGCTGAACCTGCTGACAGTGAATCAGGGCAGTTTTGCTCTTGTAAGCAAGGATGGTGCAGCTCTTGCTGGGGACACGAGGGGACTCTCTGACTTGGTTTAACTGCCTTTTTCTGGGACGGTCCAAAGTGAAGGACATGTTGTGGATGCCACAATGGAATCCCAGATCAAAAATCCCACAGGCTGACTCTTCCTGTGAAAAGGGTCATGGTTGTCATCTGAACTCCACTAGTGGGTTTGACCTTGGACCTGGATCAACTCAGGTGACAAAACCAACATGGAGGAGTGAATATCGACCTGCAAGTCAGGCAGGTCTGTCTCCTCTGCTATGGACTTGAGACTGGACTTGGGACATCCCTCTACTTCCCTCCTTTACGTTCCCTCGGATTTGTGGCCTTGTGGTGGCAGGAGGAGCCATACCTCAGATTCATGAAGGATGTGGAGATGCTGGCACATTGATAGGAAAAGGGTTTTCCCCAGCAGCATCCAGCCATCTGGAAATGCAGCTGTGCCTGCTGAAAAAGCTGTCCTTTGAAATGCCAAGTCAGTCCGGACACAGCTGTGTCTGTCTCTGTTAAACATTTACCAAGTGTCTAAAGGGCAGGATCAGGGCACAGATCCCAGTGCACAGGCGGGTGTGGGAGGCCAGTGCCCTGACACTTCCCAGCACAGGGAGGAAACCCTCCCACATCTGCTCAGCCCATCACAGAGGTTGCAGTGCTGTCACACAGGCAAAGAACCCACCTCTGCCTCAGGAACTGCTTGCATGGATTCCTGGAGGCTGGATGAGGACTGGGAGAGGGCTGGGCATTGCTCCATGCTGACTCTGCTCACATACACCTTCTGGAAGCTCCTGTTGCAGCCAGCACCATGGAGCAGGAGAAGGATGAGCTGCAGGCACATCCTCAAGCTGCAGCACTTGTCACACCAGCAGTGCCATAGCTGAGGGAGCATCCCCCAAGGAAGGGTGCTGCTGGAAGGGACACAGGAAAAGGCCAGCTCAGTTTGTTACCACCTTGCTGCCAGCTCCAGAATGTTTCCTTGAGGGCGCCAAAGGCAATTTTGTTCAGAGTCCATAAATTTCTCTAGTTAAGAACTAAGATAAGAACATTCCCAGCTGACACAAATTGTGAGAGAAAACAGCAGTGAACTCTTACAAGTGCTAAGAACAGACATGACAATGGAAAACTGAGCACTAGAGGACCACGTAGCCCTGAAGGGAGAAGGCTCTTCAGCCTCCTATCCAAATCCAGTTCCACACTCTGCTGGAAGCTTGCAAAGTTTTGTAATGCACAATGTAATAAAAACACTTTTCCCAAGGAGGGGACCCACAGGGAGGACCCACCATCCAAAAGCAACAGAGGAGATTGCAGACAGACCATGGCTGATGTTGGCTGGATTGTTGCCTTCAGCTCAGTGTGTGGTTCTTGGTGCTTGTAGTGAGAGGTATCTGTGCTGGAAAGATGTCAGACACCGGCCATTCCAATGTCTGGTGGAAAGCACTTGCTTCTGGCCTGCAAGCCTACGGGATTTTCCACTGCTGAGGCAATACCAGCATGCCTTGTCACAGGGTGGAACAGCCCCTCCTTCTGGTGCCTGAGGACACCACAGCAGTGCCCAAACAGCCTCTGGCCACCAAGGCAGCAGCAGAAGGGGCTTGGTGAGCCCAGGGTACCCCACAGATATGCATCCCCTCGGCATGCCACTCCCCAGCCCTGTGCAGGGAAGACTTCTTATTTCAAGCTGGTTTTCCTCTTCTCCCATTGTCCTCTCAGGCTGGAAATAGGAGGAAGCAGGAAATAGGAGAGCAGCTATTCCCTTGCTTCATTTGTTCAGTTGACCCTACGGTCTTCCCCAGCGGAGAACCTCCCACAGCCCAGAAAGCCCCTATAAACCCAACACCCCAATGAACCCAAGGTTCATTGGCCAAACTTTGCATTCTCCATTTCATGGTTAATCATTTTCACTGCACGCTCCACCTACAGTAGCTTTGCAGGGGTCAACTTTGGGCTGAACTATCTGAACTATTTGCTGACCCAGGATAGTGGTGCTGGGGGGAGGGATGGGCTGGGGGAGTTAGGGAAGGTCTCCTGCACCTGCCTTGCTTTTCTTCCTCATTCCATCCCTGGAGACCAGAAACACACACGATGGTCCAGCAGCTGCTGAGACAGCTCCTGCCAGAGAGGAAGGTGAACACTTCTGCTGCCCTTGCCCTGCTTGGCGGCTCCGTGGCAGCCCTGGTGCTCTGGAAATGGCTGGGCAAAAAGATGATCCAGAAGAAAATGGAAGAGGCTCGGAGGACTCGGGATGAGGGTATGAAGAAAATGGCAAAGGCTGTCCAGCAGTTCAGGGAGCAGGTAACCCGTCCTTCTGGGGGGTCTGAGTCCCACTGGGGTGTCTGCTGATGTTGTCCTTCAGCTCCTCTGTCCAGCTCATGGCCCCATAGCTTTTATAAGGAGGAGATGTGCCAGCAGCCCTCAACAAGAGGAAGGGTGCCTTGGGAGAAAGGGACATCACTGCCCTCCTCAAGCTGGATGAGACGTGGTAGGAGTCTACAGCTTGGGCAATGTGAATTACTCACTGAGATGAGGTTTCTGAACAACTCAGATCATGCACTGGAACTTCATTGATGTAAACGCCAATTCTTTCACGATCTGCAAATGTCTCTTGCCTATAATGGGTAGAAGCAAGAAAGATTTTTCCTCTACTTAAGTTTGCACATCTGTTCACAGTCCTATACCTTTGTATCTGAAACCTGGGCTCTGAACGGCTCTTGGGGTGTCTCCAAAAGAACTTTTGCAGTGCTCCCAGTCAGGAACACTGCAAAACACCTCCCATCAGGCTGCCCAGAAGGTGCCTGGTCTAACTTAACACTAATGAAGCACAGGGTTTTCAGTGTCCCCTGGGAGCAACCAGGAGGTGATGTGGGGGTGACTGACCCAGGCATCCAACCAGCATAGCCCTGAATTCCTACTGCAACTCTCATTTCTAACCACCTTTCCATTCTGCTCCATTCACTTCTGAATATGTACTGGGTAAACCAGCTCATGTTTACACAGGTAGCATACCTGGAGATAAAGCCTCCAAGTGATACATATCTCTACAGCCTTTTTTCTTAAATACATATCTATATACATATAAATATATTATATGAAACCTCTAAAAACCTGGTGGCACTGAGAACTGCCAGTCTTCTTTACCTGAGTAGGCCACCTGTGAGTCCCTGCTGACTTCCTCGCAGTTTGATGGGCTTGAGCTATTAAATGTTTTTTCTCAGCCTGGGCTGTTCTGCACTGCTTGTACCTGTTCTGAGGGATGAAAGGACAGCCTGAGACTTGTGTACAAGGACTTTGGTACCTCCTACCCTGGGCAGTGCTTGTTCAGCTGAGGTTATGTTTTGGTCAGTGGGTAAATCCCACTGTGCCAGGAGGAAGGCATTGCTATGTCCTCTGCTGCAGTGGATGGACAAAGCCCTTCTACACCTGGGTTCCTGTGTTTGCATCCTGTTTGTGACATCCAAACTCAGGATAAAACACTTGGCAGCTCAAGGTCTGAGCCCCCACGTGCAGGATCTGCCTTTCCAGCTAGCTCTGTTGATAATGTTGACAAAACTTAACAACCCTATCCCCTGAGCCAAAGGGTAACTGGAGCAGCTGCCCTGGATCCCCCTCATCTTCCCCCTCTCTGCAGGTCCCCAGTGTCCAAACAGATGCCATCCTGTCCCTGCCCCTGCTGGAACTCACTGGAAGACTCCAGGAAGGGTCTCTGTCCCCCAGGACTGTCCTCTACACCTACTTAGAGAAGGTGAGTGTCCATCCACAGTGAGATGGACAAAGCAAATCTTTTACATTCTCCATACCATGGTGTGTGTGCTGGTGGCTGAAAAGGCTCGTTGGAGCTGGATTATGACCAGCCTTTAATATAGCAGCTATTTAGAGAAAAACATGCTGTGTCTCCTGGGTCAGATCCACCACTGGGAGAGTCCTTTGAGATGGCTTGAGCTGGGATGATCTGGGGATAGGGTTATTTATGCCACATTTTGTAGATCAAGGTAGCTACTGAATGCAGCTGTGTAACGATGCTGTTCTTATCTAACCCCTGTTCCTCCACACGTCCAACAAAGGCCCTGGAAGTGACCCAGCAGACAAACTGCTTGCGACACTTTATCCCAGAGTGTGAGGAGCAGCTCCAGGAGATACAGCGGCACAAGGAGAAAGGGCTGCTCTACGGCATCCCTGTCAGCATCAAGGATCACATCGGCCACAAGGTTCTTCCCTTTGTGCTTGTGGAGTGTCCCATCATGGGCTGGGCTGGATGCTGAAGTGGTGGGACACAGGGAATGGGGAAGGGGCCCAATCCCTCCTTGCCTGCAGCACAGGAAACCTGTCTGTGTCTGAGGCAGCTGCAACCCAGGAGGCACTCACTCACTCCCTCACTCACTCACTCACTCCCTCACTCACTCACTCACTCACTCCACACCCAGTGGGATGGGGGGAGAGAGAATAGAAAGGCTAAAAGTGAGAAAACTTGTGGGTTGAGATAAAGACAGTTTATTAGGTAAACTGTGAACACAAGAAAAGCAAAACAAGGAATTAATTCACCACGGGCAGGCAGGTGTTCAGCCACCTCCAGGAGAGCAGGGCTCCATCACGTGTGATGGTAACTGGGAAAGGCAAACGCCATCACCCCAAAAATCTCCACAAAATCTCCCCTTCCTTCTTCTTCCCCCAGCTTTATATGCTGAGCATGACTCCATATGGTATGGAATGTCCCTCTGGTCACTTGGGATCAGCTATTCTGCCTGACCCCTCCCAGTTTCTTGTGCACCCCCAGCCTGCTCACTGGTGAGGCAGTACAAGAAGCCCTGTGCAAGCCCTGCTCAGTGATAACAATAACATCCCTGTGTTATCAACACTGTTTATAGCACACAGTCCAAAACACAGCCCTGAAGTAGCTACTATGAAGAAAATAAACTCTACCCTGGCCAAAAGCAGCACAAACCTCCATCAGCAGAAAAAAAACCAGGGGTGAATAGTTACAGACACAAATGATTTCTCCTCTGATACATGACACAGTACAGGCTGCACTAAGGTTGAGGGCTCTTGCCCAAAGCAAGCCCCAAATACCAAGGCTAACTGAAAAAGGGTCACACTCTGTTTACCTGGGATTATTCCTTCCCTGGACATCCACTGATGGATTCACTTGGACAGCAGGGTGCTGGGTTTGCTCCTGAGCGAGTGCACCTGTGGAGAAGGGAGTTGCATTTGGGTCACGGGAGAAAAGGAGCATGGAAAAGAGCAAGGAGAGCTTCGGGAGAAGCTTTAACCCAGCTCTCTGCCAAGGATGGAAGGAGAGGGTGTTCTTGGCCCTTTGAGCAAGGGCTTGCAAGGGAGTGTGTTGGTACCAAACACACAACCCCTGAAGGAACACCGGATGATCCTTCCAAAAGAGCAAGGGAACTGCACTGACCGTGTCCCTTGTCACTTCTCCTCTCTGCAGGGGCACTTGGCAACCTGTGGGCTTGTGCAGTGCCTGGGCACTCTGATGGAGGAAGACAGCGTCCTGGTCAAGGTCCTGAAGAGACAAGGGGCCATCCCATTTGCAATGACCAACGTGCCACAATCCCTCTTCAGGTGACACACATCATTAAAAATCTTCCCTCTGGTTGTGCTTCTGAAGGAAAAACCCAGCCTGTAGGCCCCTGGACAAGCTCCTCCCTGGCTCCTGAGATGTGTCCTGGAGAGCCCCTCATCCATTATCTGGCAAAAATCTCAACTGAAAGAGCTGTCAGATAAGATTAAGAGGGGAAGAACCTACCATGGGTTAAGAGAAATCAAGTGCACTTGTGCATGGGAGGGAGAGCAGAGGCTCGTGGGAATGAGCCGTGTCCTGAGGGACTTACGGGATGGAAGGATGGGGTTGGCTCTGCCACACGGGCTCCCTGCAAGGGAAAGCAAACAAACCCAAGGCATTCAGCTGTCCCTCACAGCCTGTTCCCTGGCTTTTTTCTCTCCAGCTATGACTGCAGCAACCCCATCTTTGGCCAGACCTTGAACCCTCTCAACCACCAGAAGAGCCCTGGGGGCTCCTCGGGCGGGGAGGGAGCTCTGATTGCGGGGGGAGGCTCCATCCTGGGCATCGGCTCCGACATCGGCGGCAGCATCCGCCTGCCCTCCAGCTTCTGCGGGCTCTGTGGCCTCAAACCCACGGCTGAGAGGCTCAGGTGGGTGCTGGGTCTGCCCTTCCAACCCTCCTCATGGTCAAGCTTGGCCGAAGGGGCAAAGTACTGGGGGAGTACTTGGAGGGAGGAGAGAGAGTGGCTCCTAAAGGGTGGCTTGCTTTGCTCAAAACCTCTCCCAGGAGACAGCATGGTTAGATTTTGTGGGAAATGGGCACATTTTCATTGTAAATCTAGCCTGGAGTTAAAAGTAAAAGGGGGTTAAAGCAGTTAAATAATGCCAAAAGGGAACAGGTTTGGTTAAAACAAAACTAAGATTTGTTGGGGTTTAGGTTTGTTTGTTTGTTTGTTTGTTTGTTTTATTTTGGCCAAAAGTTCCTGTTTTGCACTACTCAATTCGAATTTTTGAAATAAGTTCTTTCTGTTTCTGGTCCTGAGCTGGAGACCCCACTACACTATTCAAACACACTGGGAATATTTCCCCATTACTGAAACGACAATATACTGCTTTTTCTTCTCCCACAGCCTATCTGGAGTGACTGGCCCTATCAATGGCATCCTGGCAGGTACATGAATTATCAATTCATTTTCCCTGTATCCTGTGGAGAGCCTGATGTTCTCCTGCAGGCCAGAAGAAAACCTGAGACAACAAAGGCCTGCCTGGAGTCCATCTGAAACACCCCTCACTGCCTGCTCACCCCAGTGTGGCTGTGCAGAGGGGTGGGACGGTGTTTGGCACATCCATCTGCTCAGTGTGGGTGTTTGCTCTTGTCCCATACAGTCCCTTGTGCACTGGGGCCCATGGCAAGGGACGTGGACAGCCTGGCCCTGTGCATGAAGGCGCTACTGTGCCAGGAGATGTTCCAGCTGGACCCCTCCGTGCCCCCCATCCCCTTCAATGAGGAGGTGAGGCTTTCAGTCAGCAAGCTCTGGTTCCCCCCAGGGTGCTACACACCTTCCTGAAGGGTCCAGTTACCTCTACAATACTGGTTTTCAGTAAAATAGCTCTCTTTGAGGGCACAATTCACAATTCTCATGAAAAAAAAATAGACAAATCAGTAGTTACCCTGTCTGTCTTCTCAGCTGGAATGCAGCTTATTGAATTGAGAGAATCCAGGAAAGAGTGGGGAAGAAAGCAACACTGGGAGCAAATAGCTGGAGATCTTTAGGGAAAGATGAGACAGGATCAGAAACTGCTGCAGAAAATCTCTTAGCTGAGGGCATTTACTTTCCCTCTGCAGCAGAGCAGCTTCAGGAGGTTTTTCCACCTCCATCCTTTGCAGCAGTGGTTGAATGTACTGATTTGGAGTAGCTGGGCTTTTTCTGAAGGGTGGGATGAAGAGGGGTCTGCAAAAAAAGGCAGGGGTACACATTTGGAAAGGGCATCTATAATTAGATAACCAGAAAATTAGTCACTCCTTAACATTTGGAGCTCTTCCCCCTTCTGCAGTGGGTGTCAGTGTGGGAGCAGACCTACCCCCAGCAGGGTGGGTGTCACAAATGAGTGATGTAGGTCACCTAAAGAGTCACCAGCAAAGGCATTGGAATAATCAGGTTTTAACATAAATTTGCAGAAGGGTGACAAAGTTCGATGACAGGGTTCACTCTGTTACTCATTACGAAGACAGAGCATCCAGAGGAAAATCAGCTCTGGAATGATTTGCAGGGAGCCTAGGGATGCAAAGGACAAGGGTGCAAAGGGCAGGGATAACCCTCCCATTGAACCACGAGGTTCAGAAAGGACCCCCTTGCTTTCTGAACTCCTGACAGAATCTAAGTACAGCTGAGTCCAATCCTAGTCCCAGATTGGCCAACAGTTCATATCTAAGAGTTTAACAGGGAACTACAAGGAGTAGGGGAGACCCTCCCACTGCATCACAAGGTTCAGAGAGGCCCCCCCCTTGCTTTCTTGATGGATCATGGGTGTGGCTGGATCCAGTCTTGATCCCAGACCTGGTCCATGGTGTATGTTTAAAGGATTTTCACAGCAATCCCATTAGAAATAGGAACACTAAAGTGGTGTCTCCTTGCTCCAGGTGTACTCCAGCTCCACTCCCCTGCGGGTCGGGTACTACGACACTGACGGCTACTTCCCGCTGCCCCCCTGCATGAGGAGGGCAGTGAAGGAAACCAGGCGTGCTCTGCAGGCAGCTGGGCACCAGGTGAGCACCACCACCCCCTGCTCTTCTCCCCAGGGTGTCCCCAGCCTCGCTCCACGCTGAGGAAATCACCCTTCAGAAACCAGACGCAGCTCCCAAGCCCAGCTGTGGGAAAAATGACCTGGCAGAGGTATGGGATTAGGTTACCCCAGCCATGTAACACCAGGCAGAGACACCCCTGCTTGGGGGAGCAGTGCATCTCATGGGCAACCAGCAGGAATAATCTCATGGGGAGATGGCTGGATGGAAAAGCGTTGAGGCAGGGCTTCTCTTGGCATGTGGAGCCCAGGGAGGTGCTTCTCTGCCTTTGAGGAATATCCACATTTGGGTCTTGGAAACTCTCCACATCCCCAGGCCGCAACATAATCTTGTGTTTTGGTGCAGCTGGTGCCCTTCTCTCCTCCTCGGATCCCCTATGTCATGACTGAACTGTTTTTTAAGACGTTTTTTGCTGATGGAGGCCGTGCCTGGTTGGACGTGTTGTAAGTAGGAGCCCTCTGGCAGCAGTGCTGCCAACACCTGCAGCCCCACTCCGTGAGCACGGCACAAGCACAACGAGCCCAGCTCTCCCACCCCAAACAGGAAACACCCAGGCCTCTGAGAAAGGGCAAACAACTTCTGTGGCATGACCCCATCCTCTTGTCATCTCTCAGCACAGGAGATATTGTAGATCCAGGCTTGAAACCACAAGTGAATTCCTGCAAGATGCCGAGGCTGGTGAAGAAGCTGCTGGCTCTGCTTCTTAAGCCTCTGGTGAGTCCCTGTCCCTCAGGAGAGGAATGGGAGCTTCCCAGGGTGACACAAGTAACTGCACCCCCACTACATGTCCCTAAGGAACCTCCTGCCTTTCCAGTTTCCCCGCCTGGCTGCCTACCTGAGTGCCTTGGCAGGAATGAGGTAAGATGGCATTGTCCCCATGGATGTCCATGGAAATGGGTGGTACCTTCTCCTCTAGGCATCCATGACTGCGGGGGACTGGATTCACAACAGGCTGTGATCAGCTCTCTGCAGGGGTTGTCCTTCATTGCTGGACATGGCTTCACTACCTCTAGTGATATCCTGGCAGGAATGAGGCACTTGATTGGATAAGGTCATTACAGGAAGCCTGTGGAAGAGATGAGTATTAAATCCAGGCCCATCAGGGAAACCTTCTCTCCAGCACTTCCAGACATTTGCTGCTTAATTGCTTGGCCAGATGCCAAAGGAAACTTTAGGAAGACTGTGAAACCTGTATTGTTTTAAGCAATTGCCAAAATCAGCAGGGCTTATCAACCCAGAGGACTATTTAAGCAATTCCTCATCCTCTTAAAGCTTAAAGATGTTGCTATGATTTCCACTTGCAGGTCAGTGAAGGAGATGTGGAATCATCACCATCAAATACAGGTGTGTTTTGAGGACTTTACTCTCTGGCATCATGCCACAAGTTGAGGCTTTGTGGCAAGCACCAGGTCAGAAAGTCATCGGTTTGGAAAGGGATTGTGCAGAGGAGGGATTGCTGGGGAGGAGACAAGATGGAGGGAAAGGCACGAAGAAGGGTAGGAATGGGTAGATGGGCTTTTGAGTCAGCCCAGACAGGACTTCATTGGTTGCCTGCAGTGCTCATGCCAAGGCACAATGAAGGCTGTCCTGGGAGTGGGGATGGCTGAAATGAGACCTTTCAAATTCCTGGCCACGGTCTGGCCACATGCTGTGGAGGCAAACACACGCTCCTCTGCCTCATCCCTCAAGCACTGCTGCCTGCTGCTGCCTCCTCAGCTGTGCCTGGAGAGGCTGAGATGCTCCAGGCATGGACAAGGCTCCATGGCATCCCCCTCTCCTCGCCCAGGTGTACCGCTCCCAGTTCATCGCCCGGTGGAAGGAACTGCAGCTGGATGTTGTACTGTGCCCTGTCCTGGGGCCAGCCTTCACCACGGGATACCCTGGGAAACTCCTCAGTAAGTGAGTCTGGGGCCTTCCCAGGAGGGCAGAGAACCACAGTGTCTGAGACTGGAGGGAAACATCCACCACCATGGAGCTTCACTGCCCACCCAAGCATTTTATGGGAATTGGGAAGGAAAAGTAACTATAAAGAGCTCTCTGAGCAGGTGGAGACAGACACATAGTTCTCAGGGGCTTCAGTGAATATGGAATGTGTAAGTTTGAAGTAAGACAGGAGGCTGTGACTGCCTGCATCCTCTCCTGCTCCTCTCAGCTGCCATCTCCTCCACAATGCTGTACAACGTCTTGAACTTCCCCGCTGGGGTTGTTCCTGTCAGCACCGTGACAGAGGCTGATGAGGAAGAGCTAAAACTTTACCAAGGATGCTGTGATGACCCCTGGGACCAGACACTGAAACAGGTATGGGAAGTGGTGGAGCAGAGACTGCTGATGGAAGTTCAGGTAACAGTTTCAATGATATCAAGGGCTCCTAAATATCTCCATCAGCATGGGCACAGTGCAAAAAAATTCGTATCTTTTTTATACACCCTTGCTAATCCCCAAATCCACCTTGAATACACCCCTTGCTTTTCTCCCAAGCCCCCAAATGGTTAAGTGACTAAGCTTTGGGGAGACTAAAGGATCTCCCCCAGGCTGGGTAGGCTGAAGCCAGCAAGGAACCATGCAGCAAAGCTTCTGGGAGCAGGTCCTTGCAACAGCCACAGCCCACAGCACTGCACTGCACTTTCCTCCTGCTCCATGACGCCTTCAACCAGGCCCAGGCTGTCACTGGAGCATGGATCAGGAATGAGGATGCTGAAGGAAAAGGGATCTGCCTACAAGACAGCTCAAAGCAGAGCTGGCTGGGGTGTGTGCGGGGGAAGGTGTCTCAAACATGTTACCCTAGATTTGGCAAGCATTTCCATCACAGAAGAGCAAGAACCTTCCCTCTGCCCACACATTAACAGGGCTCAAACTCCAACCTCCCCACTCTCTGGGTTGAGCCACAGGCCTAAACCAAGTCCCCAAAATCTGCTGGAGGTCTGAGCCCCCCAGATGACCCCTCACTGCTTGTGCACCCACTGCAGGCTGTGTCAGGAGCCGTGGGGCTGCCCGTGGCCGTGCAGTGCGTGGCCTTGCCGTGGCAGGAGGAGCTGTGCCTGCGCTTCATGAAGGAGGTGGAGACCCTCAGCCGTGACAAGAGAGTGGCATAGTCACCATGGTCCCCAAGGAGAAGGGACAGCGCTGCACGACTGCCACCAGCAGTGCAGAGACTACACTGAGGAGGGGAGGGGAAGGAAACGCCACCTCCTGACCCCTCTCCTTGCCAATAAGGAACCAAGGACGCCCTGCAGGAACTGGCTTAAGACAGGTTCAAACAGTGATAAATCTAGGAGCTGCACCTTCCTGCAGGGATGGCCATGGATGTGGGTTCAGCCCTTCACCCCCATTTCCGTCAGTGCTGCCTCTCACAGAAGCAGGGCGGTGCTGTGAGGGAAGGATTACAGAAATTCAATGGTATTTTCTTTCTGGCACTGGAGTAACTTCATAGGGATGTATGTAACTGTGGGCTGCCCCATGAGGAATACAGCCATGTCCATCACTTCCCATCCCTGTATTTTGCTCACAAAAATAAAAATGTAACTATTAAGCAACTCTTATAATGAACTCCAGTAATCCTTCACTGAAGGTGGTGATTCTATAAACAAAGTCACTACTCAGAATCATACAAACACCTGCCTACTGGACATTAAATGGCATCTAGCATGGGAACATTCACACTTATCCACAGCCTTGCTAGATGTGAGGGATGGCAACAGTCGCTGGCCTCTCCACAGCACCAGATCTCCAGCATCCCAAGCACATTTCCAACCCCCCAGGAGGGGCACTCTTAGGAACCTCTGATTTCAGGACCTCAGGCTGCTCTCTCTGAAGGCAGGAGATAAGCAGAGACAGATGCAACTCATTTTTGCAGATGGTGAGATCCCGGACAGAAAGGCTGAGATCCCCAGATGGTGTTTGTTAACCCAAACCTGCTCATGTAGGATCAAAGCAGTCAGACAGGAGGGAGAGAGCAGGGCCGTTTATCCTGTCCCACACAGGCAGATAACTCGCTCCCTCTTATAAGACCTCTCTCTCTTTCCTAGATTAAACACCTCAGTCTCAAACAGATAAATATTCAGGAAACACCACAGCAGGTCTTTCTCATTTATTCCCCATGTCTACAGTAAAAAAGCAGACTTCCTTTGGGACATTTTAGAAAGAAAAATAAATATAAAGCAGTTCTGCTTTCCCTTAAAGATTGGGGTATTTCCTGACAGCAGATGGACAGAGTCTGTCGCCCCTTCTACATCCGACGTAATTTGCAGAAATACATCGGCCCAAAGTTGGCTGTGAGGTGAGGCAGGACAAGCTCCCCGAGCCGGCAGTCCGAGAAGAAGGAAAACGTGTCCTGGAAGAGCGTCCGGAAGTGGCTCAAGTCCTCAACGTGGACACTGATGTTGAACTGGGCTTCTGCAACGTCCAGCGCCCTCTCCACCACACACTCGTTCTGCAGCGGGGACAGGGAGCACGTGGAATACACCACCTCTCCTCCCGGCTTCGTGGCGAGGATCCCAGCCCTGCAGGCAAGGTGAACACATGCGTGGTCATGGGATGAGGAGGACTCTGTGGGACATGGGCATTCCCACCCACCGAAACTGGGAAGCCAACAGGGAACTCATAGGAAGTGACAGACAAACCCCCCTTGAACTCCACAGGCTTGGCAGTCTGGGTCACTGCAACATGAGGAGTGTTTTGGGCCAGGGCAATGAGTCAAACAGATACTTAAATTGATAAAGAATTTAACGTGGGAGAGATGCTGCTGGAGAGCAGCTGGAAGGTGTAATCCTGCAGTCACATTCAAAGGAACAGGATACACATACAGGGGAAGAAATTCTTGCAGTTCAAGTGCTGCCATGGGACTCTCTAATCTGTTTCCTTATTGCCACAGCACACAGTGACAAGCCGTGGCACCTTCCAGCACCCGCCATGTGCTGGGAGAAGCGGGCACTCAGGAATCCTCCAGGGTGCCAGGACCCAGGAGATCACCACCCAAAACAACTGCACCCATCCTGTTCCTTGGACCCTTCTCCCTATATCCTACAGCTACTGCTGGGGACAGCAGGACACGTGACCTGACCAGGAACACCTGCACTTTCTTACACTTACTGTGATTTGATGTGTTCCAACTATTGCCAGAAAACTACACGTGGTTTCCACATTTCCCAGTTGGGGACAGACAGAGTAAGAAGAGGTTTCAGTGCTGGAGAGCTGCTCCCAGCACCCGAGAAACACAACACAACCGAGCTCACTCACATCAGCAGCTGCAGCTGCAGCATGGGCAGCATCTGACGCTCCTTGGTTCGCCTCTTGTGGAAGATGTTGTTGTCCTCCTCCATGGCAGAGTGTCTGTCTGTCGTGCAGGGCACATCCACCAGCACCTGCAACAGCAGAGGTCCCACCTCAGACTCCTGCCCAGGTCAAGCTCAGCAAATCTCCTCATGCAGCCAGCCCCGTGCCCACCACCTCCACCCCTGCCAGCAGCTCTCAGTGCTCAAGCAGAGGTGTGCACCACACTGAACTGTAATCATCTGGCTGCTTTGGCATTTTGGGAATGTGCAAAAATGGTGGAAAACATCCTGCACTAACTCGTGTCCTCATTTGATGTCCCTGCTCTGCGTGTGTCCCTGGCAATGTTCCTGCAGCACACAGAGGCAGTGCTGCTGCAGCAACACCTCCCGGAGTACCCAACCCAGCCCCAGGAGTACCCAACCCAGCCTCTGGAACACCAAACCCAGCCTCTGGAACACCAAACCCAGCCCCTGGGGCTGGACATGGCTGAGAAGCCAGAATTATCTAATCTTCACATTTAGCCCCTTCCAGGTGATGGACAAGAACAAGATTTCTATGGGGGATTACACAGGCAAATAAAGGTACAAGTCTAGATGCACACATGTACCAGATCCTGCAGAAAGGGATATCAGGTGGAAATCCTACTCCTTATGTGGCTTGGCCTTCTCTCTTTCTCTGCATTTAAGATTATGGAAAACCACACAATTATACAGAAAGATAAGCTGCTGTCTTCCTCAAAAAGAGGAGGGAAGTGAATTGATGGGTTTATCTTCACTGGTTCCCAAACACCTACCTTATGGAAAGTGCCACCTTTCACCTGGTCCCAGTCCCTTCCGTCATAGGACGTGACACTCACAGTATCCCTGACTTCTTTGGGGACATAGCTATGGAGAATCTGGTACAGCCTCTTTGTCCGGGAAACGGAGACATCGTTGGCTGCCAGGTGCCCTGACAGGACAGAACAGGCACACTGGGAATGTCACTTTTGCAAAACCTCACCTGATTCCCAACTCTTGCACACAGAAATTATTAATGGTCAGACACGAATGGGCACAGCACACTGCTCCAGCCCTGTTTTACACACGGGAACAAGGGAATGCCCACCTGCACTCACCACAAATCCCAGTCTGCAGCAGAGCCAGAGTCTTCCCACCCGGAGCAGCACAGAGGTCAAGGACAAAGTCATCTGGCTGCACGTTGAGCGCCAGGACTGGCAGGAGAGATGCTGCATCCATGAGGTAATAGTCGAGGAGCCCCAGAGCATCTGGCCTGGAAATCATCAGTTTGCATAACAACAGCAAACATTGGAGGGGAAAAGAAAAGAAAAGAAAAGAGCAGTTGGAAATGAGGATGGGGACACATGGAAGGAGCCCCTGAGGCTGGCAAAGACGGGGCGGTCTGTCCAGGGGTGTCTCACCGTGCAGGGCGAAAGCGCGTGATGTCGCCCCTGGGGAAGGTGTAACACTTGATTTTGGAGCTGATGGAGGCACTAAACAGTGGCGATGTCTCTGCCTGTGTCATTATTTCTGCCTGCATCACAGTCCTGCCCTCACCAGAGCCCTCCTGGCACCCTCTGGCCACTTTCCCTGCAGCTCCAACCCGCTGCCATTGCTGCGCCTTTTGGGAGGCCTCAGAAATGAAATCGGTGGCGTTGAGCAGCTCCAGCTCTTGGGGAACGCGGTCAGCAGCAGCGAAGTTGTTGAGGAGGGCCCCGTACTTCTGCTCGCAGAGAAGCCCAGCACGGACCGAGGGCCACAGGGCCCCCAGGTGCAGGCTGTAGCTCGTGTCGAAGTGGTGCAGGGCCAGCCGCGTGGACGCGATGCGCGGGGCCGTGGCAGCCTTGTGGGGAAAAATAAGTGGTGTTAAAAGACAAAATACCTTGATATCTCAGTACCCAGCCCCTCCAGCCAGCCTTCGTGTTTTTCTGGGAGAATCCAGCACTGGGTTCTGTGCTGCCAGAAGTCCATGGGGCCTTTCTGGAGTGTGAGTGTGACAGGACCAGAGGGAATGGCATGAATCTGTGACAGGGGGGCTTAAGCTGGGTAACAGGAAAAGGCTTTTCACCCACGGGGTGGCTGGGCACTGAAAGAGGCTCCCCAGGGAAGTGGTCAGAGCACCGAGCCTGTCTGAGTTCAAGACGCATTTGGACAATGCTCTCAGGCACAGGGTGGGATTGCTGGGGCGTCCTGCGCAGAGCCGGGAGTTGCACACCATGATCCTGATGCATCCCTTCGAACTCAGCATATTCGGTGATTCCAGGATTCTGGGAATGGCCGAATGGGGTCGGGGCCCTGGGTGGGCACGGCTGCACACAGAGCGGCGGCACGGGGAGCAGCGAGAGGTGAAATGGGGGGCTTAGAGGGGGATTTGCAGTGGGGTGCGAAAGGGTTAGTGGAGAACAAAGCGGGGTGAGAGCAGCGCCGTGGGGTGCGAAAGGGTTAGTGGAGAACAAAGCGGGGTGAGAGCAGCGCCGTGGGGTGCGGGTGCTCTGGTCTCGGCCCGGCCTCGCTCACCCACTTCTCCTTGTGCCGGTGCCGGCGCGGCCCCGCTCCCAGTATCGCTCCCGGTGCCGCTCCCGGTGCCGCTCCCGGTGCCGCTCCCGGTGCCGCTCCCGGTGCCGTTCCCCGCCGCAGCAGCGCGGCCACCGCCCGCCCGCGCCCGCCCAGCGCCGCCATGGCCGCGGTGCCTTCCGGGGCGGGACCGGGGAGCGCTCGGGGCTCCGGGCCGCAAAGGGCTCCGGGCTGCACAGGGCTCCGGGCTGCACGGGGCTCCGGGCTGCTCGGGGCTCCGGGCTGCACAGGGCTCCGGGCCGCAAAGGGCTCCGGGCTGCAAGGGGCTCCGGGCTGCTCGGGGCTCCGGGCTGCAAAGGGCTCCGGGCTGCACAGGGCTCCGGGCTGCACAGGGCTCCGGGCTGCAAGGGGCTCCGGGCTGCAAGGGGCTCCGGGCTGCTCGGGGCTCCGGGCTGCTCGGGGCTCCGGGCTGCACGGGGCTCCGGGCTGCTCGGGGCTCCGGGCTGCACGGGGCTCCGGGCCGCAAAGGGCTCCGGGCTGCAAGGGGCTCCGGGCTGCAAGGGGCTCCGGGCTGCTCGGGGCTCCGGGCTGCAAAGGGCTCCGGGCTGCAAAGGGCTCCGGGCTGCAAGGGGCTCCGGGCTGCAAGGGGCTCCGGGCTGCTCGGGGCTCCGGGCTGCAAAGGGCTCCGGGCTGCTCGGGGCTCCGGGCTGCTCGGGGCTCCGGGCTGCAAAGGGCTCCGGGCTGCACGGGGCTCCGGGCTGCTCGGGGCTCCGGGCTGCAAAGGGCTCCGGGCCGCAAAGGGCTCCGGGCTGCTCGGGGCTCCGGGCTGCACAGGGCTCCGGGCTGCAAGGGGCTCCGGGGCTCAGGGCGCGTGTCCGTGCCCGCGGCGCGGGGATGAACTGAATGGCCTTTAAGGTCCCTTCCAACCTAAACGTCCTGTGATTGCTGAGCTGGGCTTGGGCATCAGCTGCTGAAAAGGGTCCGGCAACAAACGCGCTGTGCAGCAGAAACGCACAGGCACAGCTGGACCCTGCCCTGTGCCACAGGAGAAAAAAAACACACACACCAAAACCTGCTGGAATTTACATGGTACACTTACCCTAATAAAAGTCTGAAATCCATCAGCAAAAGGACCATGAACCAGTACATGGATAAAGAACAGCCAAATTTATAAGGTGGTGGCCTTCATTCCACTTTGAAGAATAGCCAAGAAATTTTCTACCCCGTGAGATAACCCTTGTTTTCCTCCTACTAAACATTCTCTCTCACGAAAGGAGCAGGCAGAGCACGGACAAGACAGTTCCAGGTGAGAAGAACGGGCTGGTAACTCACACAGAAAGCCTTCAGCTCCCCCCGGTGACCCTGACCGGGCTTTGAGCAGGTGAACCACCCACATGCACCTCCACAGGCACGGGGTTGGTTTCCTGGGCAAGAGGGCAGAGCTGGCTGCTGCCAGGACGCTCTTCCAGCCGCTGGCAGCAGCAGGGGACAGTGAGGGACAGGTGACAGCTTTCCGCTGAGGGTGGGGAGAACTTTTCTCTCCTAGAAAAGGGTCACTCCCTTCAGCCTAACTTAGTCAGAACATACTGTTTGAACAACACTGGTCTTGAGGGGCTTGGAAATAACCTTTGTGGCTCCAACAGACAAATTCTTCCCCATGGGACTGGCCTGTAGCAACTGTCCATCACAGCAGCACAAAAAGGATATTCCCACAGGTGAGGAAAACTCTCCCGCCTTTACCTGGGTTCTGACACCCAGCAATTTCATCTTAACCCAGTACGAGTCAAGCACAAGAACTAGGAAATAAACACAGGGCACTTCCACAGGAACTCCCAACGTTTAATATGGAAAATTACAGAACATCAACACGTTTGTGGTTTTTTGCACGGCTGCACATCTTCCAGGAGCACAGAGGCAGTGACAGGCTGCCAGGAAGCCGTTTCGTTCATGCTCAGCATGGAGGATGGACTGCAGGAAGCAGAACTGTGATCCAGGAACCACTGGCACTGGCTGTGGAAGCAGATGGACAACTATGCCTTCCTTCACTTCAGCTTACTGAAAAGCTTGTGAGCAACCTGCAAAGAGAGAGAGCCCTCAGTAACTCATGGGTTAGGGATGGAAATCAGCAGGGTGTCACCACCAGCCTCTTGGTTTTCTGGGCCACCAATGCACACATCCTTACAGCCCCTGGCTCTTGTTCTGCAACAAGTCATTCAAAAAAGTTATTGAGATGCCTTGGAAAGCTTCAGCTCAGGTTAAAAAGGTTTAACTGCAGAATGGCAAATACAAGACTGAAACAGCTGAGTGATTTACCGCGCACAAGCAATGGGTTTGAGTTACTTAACTGCGTAATAACATACCGAACCCCAGCTAGATCTGTTGTAACAAGGAGGAACCCAACAATAAACAAGAAAAAGCGACTGGACAACTACCACAGCTCACGCTCGACCTGGCAGCGCTGTCAGCAGCGTGGCTGAAGGCAGCTCTGCTCACAGCCGCAGCAGGGACGCTGCACTTACACAGTGGTCCCTGGCGTGCAGGAAGTCGAAGAGCTCCTCTGTGCACTGCTCCTCTGACTCGGAGCGGGAGGACACCCGCGCGTCACACAGCTCCAGCCGCTCCCGCGCCTTCACGCATTTCTCCGTCTGCTCGCAGTGCTCCCGCACCGTGGTCAGCGGGTCCTGCGGACACGGGGCTGCGGTGAGCACAGGGACACCCGCGCACGCCGCTTCCCCCGAGCCCCAGCGCTTTGAGAGGGAGCCGCGCATCCGCACCGCGCATCCACCCGGCCTCCCCACGGAGCTCTGGGTCGCCGGCACAGCGCGGCCCGGCCCGAGCCCCCCGAGCCCGTTAGTCGGTGCTGACGGCCCCGGGCAGCCGCTCCTGGCAGCTGCGAGTCCCCGCCGCGGCTCCCCGTCTTACCACGAGCTCTTCCTCTTCCTCCTGCAGAAAGAAAAGAGAGCACAGCGTTACCGCCCGCCTGCCCGTCCCGGTGGTCCCGTGCGGGCCCGGTGCCGCCCCGCGCTCACCTCGGGCTCCCCGCGCTGCCCCATCGCGCTCCCGCCGCACAGAAGGACTCGCCAGGGTCACCCGCCGGAAGCGCCGCTGCCCGCGCCGGAAGCGGAAGCGCCCCTCCGCAGGGCGGTGCTTCGCCCCTGGGCGCGGCCCTTCCAAACATGGCAGCCGGGAGCGGCCGCGCGTGTAGCCGCGCCAAGATGGGCATTGCTGCGCTCCCTGCCTTTCCTCTCCCTTCTTCTTGTGTGTCTCGGCCTCGGAGCTGGCTCTGCCTGGCTGCCGCCGCCGGTCTCTCCGGTGCCGCTGCTCGACGCGACCTCCCCAACATGGCCGCTCGCTCCCGCCGCCTCCCAAGATGGCGGCGCGGTGCGGGCGGTCGGTGCCCGAGGCGGCCATGGCGGCGGAGCGGCCGCGCAGCCTGTTCGCGCTGAGCGCGGCCGCCGTGAGCCGCAGCATGGCCGCCCTGGAGCGGGACGTCTGGGGTAAGGCGCGGGCGGCGCGGGGCGGCGGGGCGCGGGGTCCGGGCCTGCCCGCACCCTGCCGCCCTCTCCCTCTGGCTCTCCACAGCGCTGCCCGGGCACCTCCTGCGGGGGCTCCTGCCGCTCCTCACTGTCTTCCATCTCGAGCGGGCCGAGGACGCCGCGCGGAGAGCAGGTGACACCGGCGGGGACGGCGACGAACCCGTGGGGACACCCCTGGGCGGGAGGGACGAGCCCCTCAAACTGATGGGGTGAGAAACTGGGGAGATGCTTCCAAACCTGGCGGGAGGAGCCCCAGGGACCCTCAGCTGGAGAGAGGAGCTCCTCTAGGCTGGAAATGGGAGCCCTTAGGCAGAGGGGTCCCAGGGACACCGCCCTGCATCCCACACCCGGCCAGGGTCTGCGGCTGTGCCTCCGGCACCCCAGCAAGCCCCGGAGCAGGACACTGGGAGAGGGGTGAAAGCGCCCGGTTGATGATTGTTCCCCCCAGGTGTCTCGACACAGCCCATCTGGCGCAAGCTGTGGGACGATGTGATGAAAACCAGGCCGCCCAACTCGGAGGTGAGGAAATGCTCTGGTGGGAGAAGGGGCTCGACACGGGTGCCCTGTTTCTGCTGTTTTCCATGAGGTTTTGTTTCTGGCTGCCTCCAAGCAATCCTGGCGCCTGTTTATGTGTTCATAGAGCTCTGGACCGAGGTGTGATTCTGGTAATACAAACATTTTGTGAAACAGGGTTCATGAAGGAAGTGTAGTGCACAGCCACACCCTTCATCTCCCCACAGTGAGTTTGTGAAAAGAGCAAATCTGTCTTCAGAGATTATCAGTGAAACAGAGGATAAAACCAGTATCTTATATCATGTTTACACCTATGCTGGCAAAAAAAAAATAAGCTGATGTCTTAGAAAGCATGAGAAAAATGAAGAAGACTGAGTTTGGAGAATGGTTTTATGTAGAAAAAATGAAGCAGCTTCATTGCTTCATCATCTTAAAAGAATTATTAACAGACAACTTAATGACAGCCGGTAAAATAGGTGCTCTGGAAGAAAATTGCTGGTGACGTGGTTTTTAATAGGCAGAATAATGGCCCAGCTCCAAACCAGTGAGTGTTTAAATTAGGCCAGAAGGAGGATGAAGGGAGCAATGGGATTCACTC
Source organism: Aphelocoma coerulescens (assembly GCF_041296385.1). Taxonomy (NCBI): domain Eukaryota; kingdom Metazoa; phylum Chordata; class Aves; order Passeriformes; family Corvidae; genus Aphelocoma; species Aphelocoma coerulescens. The sequence goes on along the minus strand of NC_091022.1, from coordinate 24,387,429 downwards.
AGGTTTTCAAGGAATACACTGAGGAAGGATGCTGAGAACTGGAGAGGTGGTCCCAGTGGAGCTAACAGGAGGGGTGACACCAGGTTAGCATACAGCAATAATTTTACTTTAAAAGAATGAGAAAAATGGATTCTGACTTTCTCTTCCTACACCCTGTTGTTCTATTGCAGAGCATAACCTGCTGGAGGAAGAAGTTCCTTGAAACGTTCTTCTCCAACGTCCTCCACGGTGTCTTGGACGTTTCCTCTGACTGGCGCCTCAACGACCGTCACTTTTCGCCACTGCTCCACAGCTCCCCGCACGTTTCCCAGCTCACCCTCTGCAACATGCTCCAGGGGGCCGTGGAACTCACTGCCGAGAACAACCACAAGGTCCTTGAAAACCTGGCTGGCTCCCTGCAGATCCTGAAGTTCCAGCACCTCCTCTCCTGCGACCAGTCTGTCAGGCACTCGCTGGTTTTGCTCCTTCACCGGCTGATCCACCACGGCTCTGTCAGCCAGGTGTCCATGTGTTCCTGGCCTGTTCCTGACACGGTTCTTCTTGTTCTCATCTTGAGCATGAGCGCTGGGTTTTGGCGCTCGGGAAATGCCGTCGCCTATCACGGCAGCCCGTGTGGCCTTTGCAGAGAGGAGGACAAAGCCCAAAGCCAGGAGTCAGCACAGGAGGGAGCAGAGAGGGGCTGTACTGCTGAGCGGGAGGGGAGCAGTGGTGAGGACCAGAAGGGATCCCCAGAAGAGGCTGAAGCTCACATGAACTCTGTCCTCTCTGGCCCCAGAAATCCTCCCAGCTGGCAAAACCCAGCGTGTGAGGAGACAAGCAGCGAGGTGCCCTGTGACCACACCAACATTCAGGGTGGATCTTCCCCTTGTTCCAGCTCAGAGCAGCTGTCCTGTCACCCTGTTCCTCAAAAGACACGCAGACGGCTGAAACCTGCAGTGGGGAGGAAACGTCGCTGCCTCAGACGGAGCAGGGGACACTATGCTGACCCAGAAGATCTGTATGATTTTGTTTTTACTGTTGCTAGAGAGGATAATTCAGGGTTACTGGACAAAAGCAGGACCACAGAGGGAGAGAACACTGAGAACTGGACTAGTTCCTCCCCAGGATCTCCATGCACTAGCCATGCAGGCTGTAAGAAAAGAGGAGGATCTGCTGGAATCTTTTCTCTGAAAGCTGCTCACCGCTTCCGAAGTGTCTCCACACTGGAATTGTTCTCCATTCCTTTGACTGGGGAGACATGTCGGGCTCTGAGTAACCTGCTGAGCTCCTGGGTGTCTTTAGAAAACCTCATTCTGTCTTACAATGGTCAGTGCTGTGAATAGGGCATTTCCTTCCAGCGCTGTTCTAATGGTCTGGCTTACTGCTCGGGTTTACCCTGGTTTAATTTTCACTGGAAGGGGAATTTTAGGAGTAATGGTGCCCCATCTTGAGAAAGGTGTTGGGTGAGATGTTTAATGAGTGTGAGGACTTGAGGGAGAGAATGGGATTCCTCTGCCCCAGAACAGCCTCTGGCTTTGTGCTTAAACGCCCTTCAGAGCGGGCAGAGGGAAGAGCCAGATCTCCATCTCCCACACACACAGTGTAGCTTAAGGATGCGTGGATAAAGCAGTGTGTGAGTTTAGCCTTAGACTCGGGCTGCCATCGCTGCGGCCCCATCTCTGCGTGTCGGTGTCTGTACGCACACAGCTGATACTTTTCTGTACAAATGCTGTTCCAGGCCTGCATGCCAACATCTCCTGCATCCTCTCCGGGCTCCGAGCCCTGTCCCGCCACCCGGAATGCCGCTTCCGCGTGCTGCGCGTGAGCGACATGTTCTCCCACATGCCTTGCATGGAGCTCGTTCGCTGCGTCCTGAGCGCCCTTCCCCAGCTCCACACGCTCTCGGTCAGCTTCGACCTCAAAAACCATCTGGAAGGCAGCAGGCCGGAGGAGAGTCCAAGCTGCAGCGAGGCAGAAATCCCAGGTAGGAACCATCATTCTGAAAGATGGCCAGGACTTGCCAGGCAGGTAGAGCTGCAAAGGCTTGGTACATGCTTCACTACACTATTATGGTGGTTTGTTATTAGGCAATTACAGCCTCACCTTTCTGATTTAGTTGTTGTTACAGTTTGTCACTTCCAGTCTGAGGTGTTCTGTGGAGCCGGAATCTTGGTGAAAATGTTTTATTGCTGTATCCCAGCCTGCTGCAAGAGCAGCTCTGTACAGGGCCAGTCATAACCTGCTACCTGTGATTGTCCATGGGAGCCTATCCCACCAGATCTGTAAATTGATTGGGAGCTTCCACTTTGTCCATCCCCTTAACTGTGAGGCTGTAAGCCTTAGACACACCCTTAAGCAGAGGGAAAGCATCCTTTGATCATCACAGTACCACAGGGGATGGCAAAGCACTGCCCAAGCCTTTGGATTACAGCCTGGGAGCTACAGCAGTGTGTGCTCAGCTCACAGGTCTCCCATCTCCCTTATTAGCCCTTGAATTGCCAGAAAAGCAGTGAGCAAAGCCTGAGCGAGTTTGGAGTGGAGTCAGGAAAGACCTGTGCTCTGGGAAGGCACTGACTGGTTTGTGCATTAAAGGGTGACCTTTTCTCAAGCACTGTTGAGCACAGTAGAAATTGGTGGCCCTGTGGTCTGGCAGGAATCCTGAATGACCTGTAAGTGACTGACATCACCCCAGGTCTGAGTTGCCTGAGCTTCTCAGGGCAGGGCACATTGCATAGGCAATTTCTACCAACCTAAAGGACAGTGGTGTTGGGCAGACAGGCTTTCTGCTTGCTTTACGACCAGCTACACTGAAGATTGCTCTGGAGTGCCTAACTATTTCATTGTTTTTCTTCCCTTAGAAAGCTGCCTGGAGGTGCTGGAGATCCGATTCCCCAGGGAACCTCTGCACACCGCATTCCTGCTGCCAGTGCTCAAGGCATCCAAGTCCCTCCAGCAGCTGTCCCTTGACAGTGCCACACTGCCCTGCCCCCAGGAGCTCGGGCTCCTTTTGGAGGTGCTCAGAGGTACTCTGCTAACCCATGGGCAGCATCACTGGGCACACACAGTGTGGCTTCCATGCTGTGGTCTTCCATCCTCTAGCATGAAGGCAGCTTAGGTGGGTCCATTTCTTCAGTGTGGACATCACTGAAATCTCCCAAGAAAAGGAAATGGGTGTCAGCCATCCCATATGCCGTGCTGTGTGGATGATCCTGCACAGCATAATGGTTCCTTTTTAATTATCCACAATCCAGCACAAATTACCCACAGTCTAAGCCAGTTTCTGGGTGTTAGCAGGTAGCTGGGTTAGGGTCTTTTTATCCCAAGGATGTGCAGTACCTGAGAATTTGTTTTTGTTTTAGAGCGTACTCCAAATTTGAAGAAACTGAGCTTTCATGATGTGAACCTGGCTGAGCACCAGAGAGAAGTTCTGCTTTTGCTTCAGGATCCCGGCCTGCAAGGTACAGCCAACTCCTGGGTGCTGTTGCTTGGAAAAGTCCTGCCGGTGGCTGCTTTTGGGTGGCTGACATTTAAGGGGGGGATCTTGGGATGTGTAAGGTTTAGCCAAATGTCACAGTCCCTGGAGCAGATCTGCAGGTGTTGTCAGAGTGGGAACGTGCCTGGTTCTTTGTGCCAGTGGAGCAGAGGAGCTGCTGGGTGGCTGGCAAATGCTGCAGGGAAGAATCCGTAGTCTCAGCTATAAAACAAAAGATTTTTAACCTGCAGAGCACATCAGCCTTTAACTGGGTGAGCTGGCAGAGCCACTGGCCTGGGTGTGATCTCTGCTCTCTGCCTGACACAGCAGAAGTGCTGTTATATGCAATCCACTGCTGGGGGAGCTTTGCTTTTGCATGTGGATTAGGGGCTGGAGCTGTCTGCAGAAAGTAATCATGGAATAATGAAGCACAAGGAGTACTCATACGTACTGTAAATGCATTTCTTCATAGAAATCACGTTTTCCTTCTGCCGGCTGTTTGAAAGCTCTACTGCTGGGTTTTTGTCAGAAATAATCAATACAGTGAAAAGAAATTCATCGCTGAAGAGCCTCAAACTGCCCGGGAACCGCCTTGGTGGGTACTGGGAGTGTTGCTGTGGGGCCTCAGAGCAGCTCTCTTGGAGGGAACTTCGGGGCTGGAGTCGGGACCTTTGAGAGTGCTGAACTTACCACATGCAGGAACAGAGTGGATTTAGTTCACAAAATAAGGAGCACTGGATCCCTTTTTTAAAGGCAGAATTTCAGTTGCATTCAGCAATGTACCAAGGGCCCAGGTAGTGTGCAGGAATTATAGCTGCTTTTCTCTGCAGCAAAAGCAAGTTCCAGCAGGTCTCCAGATTTGACTGAACACTGATCTGGTTCAGACTGTAACAGGAACAGATCCAGCAGTAGATGCACTGCCTCTGATTCAGAGGCACAGATTTTGCCCAAGTTTGGGCAATTTGTGTCTTAACAGTTGTTGGCAGCCACTGGAGGGATGAGAACAAGTAAAGAAGTAGTTTGTGTCAAAGAAGTGGAATTAACTTACAGAAATGATAGGCTTTTTGGATCACAGGCCAAGCAGAAATGTTTGAGAAATTAATTTCAGATAAATCTAGAGTATTGGTTCCTGTTCTTTTAATGAAGTAAAACAGGAAAGCTTGGAATAACCTGAATACACATAATTTCTAAAAAAAAAGCTGCATCTGGACTTCTCAAACAAAACCAGGATTTTTCTAGGGAAACAAACTGCCCTGTCAGCAAATGCTTTCATTGCCTGGAACACTGCTCAGGGGGATGCACTCACTTGCTGCCGCTGAGGGGAACAAACTGAAGGTGCAGAGGTGGCCCCTTTTTGTTCCAATCACATGTTTACAGACTCCTTTTTTGCCCTACAATCCCAGCCCTATGGCCACTTAAATTTTAAGACAGTTTCCTATTTGCATCTAATAGGTGCATTTCTCCCCTTTCAGGGAATCAGAGGCTGGTTGCCCTTGCAGACATTTTCTCTGAAGATTCCTCCTCTTCTCTCTGCCAGCTGGATGTCAGGTATGCTGCTACTCTAAACACTGCATTTCTTGTTATTGGAGGGAGAGAGCTGAACTGGGCTCTGACAGCAGGAGAACCTGAGCATGGCTTTGTTCCTTCCTTGAGGGAATGTATGCCCAAGAAAAGCTTAGAGAATACTGCAATGGGCACATACAACCTCAAGGGAGCTCCAGGATCTCTGAGACATTTCACCTTTATAAGGAGTCAGGCTCCATCTTTAAAGCAGCTTTGGTTTGCTGCTTCCTTGGGATTCACCTGCAGGCCCTCCCTGAGCTGTAGTTAGGACTAACTTGCCTACATACTTTTATTCTTGGGCATCAGTGTGAACAGCTCTATTCCCACTGCCCCTTCTTAGCAAGGGAATGCTGTCACTGTTCCTGGCAGATCCTGAGAGTGCCTCTGCATTCCTTTCCTCATCTTTGGGCTTAAGTCAGAACTGCTGCTCTCTTCTTGATCCTGAATGACCACACAGACAGGCAGTAACCTTCATGAAGCACATGGGGGTGGCATTTCTGCAATACTAACAACGGCTTTGCTTGATTCTGCCCCTTCTTTACATCCTAATGGGTCAGGTTGCTCAGAGTACACAGGCTTGCCAATTTATGTAACCATGGCCACACTCCTTCAGCAGGCTTGAAGCTTAATTGTTACTGTGCCTCTGACAAGACTTCAGTCCAGCATGCAACTTGCTATTTACTTACACATCTCTGCATGGGAATTGACCTTTTAATGTCCCAGAAATACCAGGACCTGACACATGCCCTTCAGATTTTCTCAGCAGGAAGAGAGAAATGATCACTTACTGCTGAGTCTTGCACTGGGACTGGTCGGTTGGGCCAGGCCCCTTGGTCCGGGCAGTTGACAGCTGCTGTGAGTCTGAAATGCTCCTGGTACTGCACAGGCAGCAGCTTGGGTCCAGCAACATTTTAAGGCCACAACCAGGTCTACTTAAGTGAGTAGTAGGAGGTCTGGATAATGAGTTTAACTTGGCCATTGTTACCACCTTGGTTTAAAAAAGTTTCCAGCCCTTCATACTCAGTTTTGTTTTTTATAAGAAACACTCACACTTTGTACTGCTGAAGGAAGATGCATTTTGCCTTGAAACATCCTCAGGTACTTGCACAGGCAGTTACTAGAAGGAACAGTAATTTAAACTGCTCAAATTATAGCCTAGACTCTTATGGCTTTCTTTTTCTTCTTCTTTCCCTGGAAAGCTCAAACTGCATCAAACCCGATGGGCTGCTGGAGTTCACAAAGAAGCTGGAAGGCCACATCCAGCAGAGAGGGGGACAGATTCCATTCACACACCTCCGCCTCTTCCA